>NC_059116.1:48587259-49823092 GCF_020740685.1 Jaculus jaculus | reverse complement strand
GATTCCCCAGTACCCATGTAAAGTCAGATGTACAGTGACACATGTATCTGGAGTTCATTTGCAGTGGCTAGAGGCCCTGGTGTGCCCATTCTCTCTCTCGCTTCAATTTTTCTCTGCTTGCAAATAAATGAACAAAAATATTTTTTAATTAATTAACCAATATTGATATATTTATTTTAGCTGAGGGCCACAGTTTATTCATATTTCCTTGGTGATTGTCACATCTCCTTAGGTTCTTCTTGGCTATGGCATTTTTTTCAGACTTTCCTTATTTTTGGTGACCTTATATATAGGTTTTGAAGAGTACTCATCCAGCACTTTGCAAACACCTCCCAAGAGAGATTCATCTGATGGACTCATAATTAGTCTGGGCCTACTGGGTTAAGAATGCAGAACATATGAGGTAAAGTGCCACCCTTATTGAGTCCCATCAAGCACATATGCTGGCAAAGTGACTCTCTACTATAAATGGTGATAGGATACCTTTTGACCTCCTAGGCTGAAACTCCCTAAAGAACAGCTAGACCCTGGTTCCAGACATGTACATGAGAGACGCGGGGAGAGAGGCTTGAGCTCTACATTCAGCAATGGAGAAGAGAGAAACCCAGCCAGGTGGGGTCCATCTGCCTCCTGGGAAGCCACAGTGTCATATTCCACTAAGTGAAGACAAGTGCTTCCAAGAAGGAAAACCGCTTGCTATCTGAATCCACCCAGTACCACTGAGAAGATGTCCAGAAGGTACTGGCTGATGCAGGAAAGCCCAGGAGTCCTGAGGGTGGTGATGGTGGAAGTAGCTTTTATGGGAGTGGGTGTTTATGAAAGTATTTTCTTAGAAGGCATAGGTTATGTTCAAAATGTAGTCTGGTTAATAAAGTATACCATGTCCATTAAGGCACAAGCACTATGTAGATGTGATATAAACTAGAAACATCCTCTGACTTCAGGCCATGGCTTAGGAGCTGGTGGGCCTGGGAATACTCCAGGATAGCTTGCAAACTCCCCCCATCATAGCCTGGGAAAGTGTTTGGCCCAGCTCATGGGCTGCTGACCCTGAAAGGTAGGAGCCAGCAAGGTCTATAATGCAGCCATCTATGCAGTCCTATGGATGTCAGCTGCACTATCTCTCCAACATGCCTTGGTGATAAAGCCATAGCTTTTTCAGTCTCCCTCTCACTCTCAAATCTTTGCCTGGCACGCAGGACCACATTCTCTGGGGCTATGGGTTTCCATGTGTGCTCCCACATGGAAAGTCCCCAGGCTGCAGCAGGATGTTCTCCACAGTGCCCCATCCTGTCCTCCTTATCGCAGCTGCAGGCAGCCTGAATCACATTCCTTCCCTCTGACTCATGACTCTGGGCCTGGGCCTGGGCTGCCTTGCCTCCAGCTTGACACAGGCACCAGGCTCTGCCCATTCCATCTTTTGCCTGTCCTTTTATTCTCCATAAACACTACAATTGTTTTTATTTCCCAAGTGAAGTGATTATCATTCAAAGAAGTTTTTTTTTCCCCCATTCTTAAGCTATCCCCTTGTTTTTTATATCCTTCTCAAAAAAATCTAGCTCCTTCCGCTTGGAGTTTTCTATTTACAACATCATATGTATGTTTCTTTGTACCTACATTTCCTTGCGTATTCTGACAACGTTTTGGTCAAGATAGCCTAATCTTATCGGTTTGGTCCAGGCACACTTCCCATCCATCTCTATGGTACACTTTCGACCATCTCCTTCCTGCTTATCTTCTTGGCCACCCCCTTCCCTGAACTCTACCATCGAGTTACATCCCTAGTCCTTGTTTTTACGAGATATGGCCTCACTATGTAGTAGCTCAAGCTGGCTTGTCCGTGTTCTATAGCTCAGTTTGCTTTTGTGTACACAGTCCTGCTGCTTCAGCCTCCTCAGTGCTGGGAGGACAGGTATATGCCATCACACTTGACTACCAACCTCCTGATGGCAGGTAGCTTTTTTTCTCTTCCCCACATGGATGGATGAAGAAGTGACAATAAACTATCACAGAGGTTCCAAACATCTAAACCAAGTGATTCTGAATTTGTTGTATTGGCCACAAATTTTGAGATTAAGTAGATTTATTTATTTATTTATTTATTTTTTGGTTGTTGTTTTTTAGGTAGGTTTTCACTATAGCTTAGGCTGACCTAGAACTCATTGTATTCAGATGATCCAGGCTGGTTTTGAACCCACAGAAATACTCCTATCAATGCCTCCTGAGTGTGGGGATCAAAGGTATGCACCACACTCCTGGCTAAGACTACGTAGATTTTTTTTCTTTTTTTAAAATATTTTATTTTTATTTATTTATTAGAGGGTGGGGAAGAGGCAGATAGAGAGAATGGGCACGTGTCAGGGCCTCCAGCCACTGCAGATGCATGGGCCACCTTGTACCTCTGGCTTACATGGGTTCTGGGGAAGCGAACCTGGGGTCCTTTGGCTTTGCAGGCAAGTGCCTTAATCACTAAGCCATCTCTCCAGCCCAAAGGCACTTTATTGCAAGACTAACAGCCTGGATTCAATTCCCCAGGACCCATGTGAAGTCAGATGCAGAAAGTGGCACATGTATATGGAGATTGTTTACTGTGGCAAGAGCGACTGGTGCATCCATTCTGTCTGTTTGTCTCTGCTTGTGAATAGACAACTAAAAATATTACAAAAAGAAATATAAACAGAAGGACTTTGTCATCTTAATAATAATAGTAACTTCTGATTCAGTTCTTACTGCATGCCAGACACTGTTTAGTGTTTTATATGCATTAACTCATTTAATCTTCATAAATCCTGAGGTACATACAATCATCATCATTATTATTATTATTATTATTATTATTATTATTTTGTTTTGATTTTTGGAGGTAGGATCTCTAGCCCAGGCAGACCTGGAATTCTTTCTGTAATCTCAGGGTGGTCTTGAACTCAGGGCGATCCTTCTACCTCCTGAGTGTTGGGATTAAGGCATGCACCACTATACTTGGCTTCATTATTCTTTTTTTTTTTTGATATTTTCAAGGTGGAGAGAGAGAGACAATAGGTGCACCAGGGCCTCTACAGTTGCAAACATACTCCAGATGAAAATGTTACCTTATGTATCTGGCTTTATGTGGGTACTGGGGAATTGAACCCTGGCCCTTGGGCCTTGCAGGCAAGCACTTTAACTGCTGAGCCATCTCCTCAGCCCAAGAATCACATTAAAGGTTTTCTTGGGTTTTTTTTGTTGTTGTTGTTTTTTCCCAAGGTAGGGACTGTAGTCCAGGTTTACCTGGAATTTATTCTGTAGACTATGTAGATTTTACTTCTCTTAAATAACTAGTAGACTGTGGGTTGGTGAGATGGCACAGTGGCTAAAGCACTTATGGTAGTTATGCATGAGGCCCTGGTTTCAGATACCTAGAATGCATGGAAGGATGGATGCAGCAGCACAAGTGTCTGTAATTCCAGCACTCCTATTGCAAGATGGGAGGCAAAGACAGAAAATTTCTGGTAGCTTATGGGCCAGCTCTCCTCATCTCAGCAGCAGCAAGCAACAAACCTCATCTCAAACAAGGTGGAAGGTGAGGATCAACACCAGAAGCTGTCCTCTGACCTCTACAACATGCTGTGGAACACATGCACCCACACACATACATATACAAACACATATACACAAACCACACAAAAAATAGTGGACCCATAGAATCATTTCATGTTGAATTTCAAGTCTCTAGTACCTATAATATATGGCTGGGAGCTGACTTTAAAAAAAATTACTAGATTGTAGATAAGTCATCAGGAATGCCAGTGGTTTTAGAAAATTTATCAGAGTAAAAGTTACTTAAAATTTCAAATGTTCTCTTCATTGTCATTGTCATTTTTACCCACAGATGAAAGCACCTCTACCCAGTGTCCCCAGTGCAGCATCTGTGGTCGGTGTATATGAGTGTTTATTCTCAGAATGTCCTCTCACTTGGATCACTCAGGATTCTCACTTGAATAACTGCTCATTACCAGTAAACACTGAGTGCCCCTTATGTGTCACACTGAGGATTTGCAATCTCTAGTTATTTCCCCTGCTGAAAACTTCAGTGGTTGCACTGTTGTTTCCTGTTCCCTGTGGTTTGAACAACAGATGTTTCCAGAGCTCTACAAGCACCGCAGGGAGCCAGGTCCCTGACCTTGAAGAACTCAACCTGGTGAGGACACTGGGGCCAGGGAGGGGACAAGGAAGCTTTCTGGCGGAGGTAAGTCTTGTGCTAAGTATTGAAGGATCACTGAGTGCTGCAGGTAGCAGAGGTCAGGGGATGAGCTAGCAACCTTGTGAGAAATAAAATGTGACACTGGACATGACTTATTTAAGGAGATGTTAAACCAAAAGTTTCAGTGGCAATGAAGAAGCACTGTTCTATACACAGGCTGCAGCTGTGAGGATAAGTGAAGCAAGGATGCAAAGTCTCAGCCCTTATCACTACTTGCTTCTCAGGAAGCACAGGCAGGATTGCTCAATGGGGAAAATGCTCACAAGCACAATCATGACTTGAATTCAAAATCCCAGCCACTACATAAAATCCAGGTATTGTAGCATGTACCTGTAACCCCAGATCTGAGGAGATAGGGAAAGGAGGATCCCTGGGGTTTAGTGCCTAGCTAGTGTAGCTGAATAATCAGTGAGTGAGACCTGTCTCAAAACAAACAAACCAACCAACCAAAAAAACAAGCTGAAGAGCAACTGAGGGAGATACCTGATTTGATCCTTTGTCCTCCATACATGCACACAACAAACATTGCATATGGCACCTGTATACACATGTATCCAAAAAATAAAATAAAATAAAATAAAGACAAAATAAAAAGTAGAGCTTCTTGGATGACAAAGAGTCATCAGATAATCTTCAGAAATGAAAAGAATCTCACTGTGAGTCCCAACTCCCTTCCCCTAGGTTCATCAAGACCAGTTCTGTTCCTTTCCATTAGCTCAATGACCCCCCAAAACAAAACCACAGGTCAAATAAATATCACATCTGGCAAAGCTATCCAACATTTTTACTGTTGAAATTTGTTTTTACTCAGAAATTCATGATGTATGTAAATTGTATAAAATTCACTTCATAATGTGGTGATGCCAGTGGAAAGCAATTTTAATTAAACAGATTTACTCAGTCTTCCCTTCAAAGAAAATATCAGATTTGCTCAGAGAAACAGAGCAAGAAGGATGTGTGTGTGTGTGTGTGTGTGTGTGTGTGTGTGTGTGTGTGTACACATATATAGAGAGAGTAGGTTATTGTAAGGTGTTAGTTCATGCAGTTATGGGGACTGAAAAATCTAAAAATGATAGGGCAGGCCGGCAGTGGGTCAGGTGGGTGGGTGAGCAGTCTGGAGACTTGAGGAAGATGTAAGTGTCAAGGGGCTGTGCAGCAGAATTCCATCTTTTCTGGAGACCTCAGTCTCTTGTGTGTATGTGCAGGTGGTAGTGATTGTGAATGTGTGTGGATGTTCATGTCTGGGAATGCATGTATGTGCAGATGCAAGTGTACATGTGCTCACATGTGCATGAAGAGCAGATATCATTATCAGTGTCTTCTTCAACTGTTGTCTACCTTATTGGTTGACACAGGGTCTCTCAATGAACCTAGAGCTTACCAATTCACCTAGACTAGCTAGACAGCTTGCCCCCAAATCCACCTGTCACTGCTTCCTGAGTGATGGGATTATACGCACAGGCTACCACAGAGGGCATTTATGTGGGCTGTGAAGATCCAAACTCAAGTCCTCACACTTGCACAGCAAGTTCTCCACCCACAGAACTGTCTGTTTGGCTACATCAGTCTTCTCTCCTTGGCCCTCAGCAGTTGGAGGCTCATCTGCCTTATGGAGCGTAGTATGCTTTACTCAAAGCTCTGTGCTTAAAGGTCAGTCTTATCTAAGAAGCACCCTCATGGCAACATGTAGACAGCACTGCCTAGATGCCTGGGTGCCAAGAATAGACACATCAAATCGCAGAACAAAACGTGGATGATGTATGTTCAGGGTAACTTTGGAGTTCTCACATACATGCTGGCAGAGGCTCTGCCTTCTTTTCTTCAAGGTAGCTCCAGGCCAACGTTCTGAGGAAGAAGGGCCTGGGGTTTCTAGTGCATTGAGAGAAGGGCCTGTTCACAGCACTCCCCACTCCCTAGGACCTGTGCATTTGCCCTTGAACTTCAGGTTTCCTAGGTGAGTATGTTACCTACTTGTCTTAGAAGATTGCTGTGAGCACAAGACAGAAACAGGGTCAATTAGATGCTTTGTATTCTACTAGGTGTGGTAACTGTCCGTCAAGGTGCTAACATGTTCTGACTCAGACAGAAGCAGGGGAGGCCCTGTGTCGTGGTGGACAGGGTAGACTTATGTGGTGAAGCAGCAGGAGGAGGGTCCTGAGTTCCATGGGAAAATACCAGTGATCTTTCAACCCAGAGCTGCCCAATTGAGTCTGTCTGTCTGTCTCTCTCTCTCTCTCTCTCTCTCTCTCTCTCTTTTTCTTTTTTTCAGATAGGGTCTCATGTAGCCCAACTTAGCTTTGAATTTGTTTTATAGCTAAGGTTGGCTTTGAACTCCTGATCCTCCTGCCTCCACCAAGAGCTTCCGGTATTTCCGGTGTATGTTGTCACAGCCACTATGCACTTGCCCTCTCTTTCCCTCTCTCTCTCTCTCTCTCTCTCTCTCTCTCTCTCTCTCTCTTTCTCTTTCCAAATATTCAAAGTAAAAAGTTTAAGCTCCCTATCCTCATTTACCCCAAACAATCCACTCCCTTCTCCAAAGGAGACAACTATTCCCTGGCATTCATCATTATTAATTTTATTTAACTATAAAATGGCATTCATGTTAATCTGCTTTCTGCTGCTATATCAGAATAGCACATACTGAGTACACTATCACAACAGAAGTTTATCCTGGAGGCCTGAAATCCCAGAGCACGACATCAGCACCCAGTGTGGGACTTTGTGCCACACAGTCCCATGGTGGAAGGAGAAGTCAGCTCATAGGACAGGAATCCTTAGGTGACCATTTCCCTAACCCCACCCCCACCACCAGTCAAGAATTATGGAGAATTGTACAAGGAAATTATTTTGGGGCATCGTCTTCAAGGTCTAGTATTGTCTGTAGAGACTTTTTCTTTTAAAATACCAGATCCTCTCATGTTTATCTCTAGTTAGCAATTTCCTCCCTGTCATCACTAGGGGAGGTTTATCAGTCACCAAGGCCTGTGCTGAGTCACTCAAAAAGCCCTTGCCATGCTGCACAACCCCGGGGCATGCCCTCCTGCACACACGCTGGAAAGAGCCAAAGGCTCCAAGTCACAGGCTGGTGGATGTGACTCAGCTTCCTGACCCCACGAGAGGACAGTGTTGGGTTTGATACACACTGTGCACCTGCCAGCAGTCAGCATCCTGTACATCAGGAAAACACTGACTCTTCCCAACAAAGTCTTTGTCTGCAGCTGGGACACAAGTACCAGGGAACAGAGGCCACTGAGTCATGGAAGAAAACCAGGTGGATCCAAAAGTCCCGTGTTTACAGTGGGAAAAGCAATCCCATACCCCCACCTCTACCAATACAAGCAAACAACTCAGTTTGTTTTTAAGATTTTATGGCCCATTTTCCACAGGAAACAGGACGGTAGTATATATAACAAACCAAAGACACAAAGTACTAATGATTTCTAGGAGGTACAGAAAGTCATTTTTTTTCTTTTGTGCTTTTTTTTTTCCTAATTGAGGACTTCCATACTAGACAATAAACCATGATAATTCTTTCCCCTCCCCCACTTTCCCCTTCACAAATCCACTCGCCATCATTTCCCTTTTTTCTCTCTGTTAGACTCATTTATTTTGATGTTATCATCTTTTCCTCCTGAGGGTCTTGTGAAGTTAGTACTAGGAAGAAAGCAGTTTTTAAAAAAAATATATTTTATTTATTTACTTAATAGAGAGAGAAAGAGAATGGGCATGCCAGGGCCTCCAGCCACTGCAAACAAACTCCAGATACATGTGCCCCCTTGTGCATCTGGCTGACATGGGTCTTGAAGAATCAAGCCTAGGTCCTTGGCTTTGCAGGCAAATGCCTTAACCACTAAGCAATCTCTCCAGCCATAGGAGGCAGTTTTAACAGGATCCTGTCTCCTTGTTTCTGGGGGTATCCATCTGTCAGGGTCTCCTGTTCTCCCCTCCCCAACTCCTCTCCAATTCCCCTCTTGGCCTCATAAACCATGCATTTATTTATTTTTTCTTTTTTCTTTTTTCTTTTTTTTTTTTTTTAAATATTTTTTATTTATTTGAGAGAGAACGGGAGAGAGAAGGGGAGGGAAAGAATAGGCATACCAAGCCCTCCAGCCACTGCAAAAAAAACAAAACAAAACAAAACTCCCAACACATGCTCCACCTTGTACATCTATCTGGCTCACATAGGTCCTGGGGAATGAAACCATAGTTCTTTGGCTTTGCAAGCAAGAGCCTTAACCACTAAGCAATCTCTCCAGCCCCAGAATTTTTTTTTTCAATTCATATTTTTTTAATTTAATTTATTAGTTTTCATTTCAGTGAATACAGGCAGTTTGGTACCATTATTTAGGCTCATCTGTGATCTACCCCCTCCCATTAGACCCTCCTTGTTAATGAAAATGGGTGGTGCATTGTGGAGTTAGCCCCCAGTTATTAGTGTGATAAATGTCTCTGCAAATCATGACCCAACATGTAACTCTGACATTCTTTCCGCCCCCTTTCTTTTCTTTTTGACATAAGTCTCATATAGCCCAGGCTGCCCTGAAATTCCTGATTCTCCTGCCTCTACCTCCTGAATGCTGGGATTACAGGCATGTACCACCATGTCCAGTTTTATGCAATGCTAGGAATAGAACCAAGGACTTTGTGCATACTAGGCAAATACCCTACCAATTGAGCTGCAGCCATAGCCCCATTTGCTTATTTATTTACTATATAATCCTTCCTTTGTCTCATAAAAAAAGTTGGAAGTCCTAATTAAAATTAAAATTAAAAGAGGGTAAATGTCCAAGATAAGTAATGAAGAAGAGATCAGGATATAAACCTAAGCACACAGAAATATCTATCATGTGATGATCAATTGTTATATGTGGGTTATAAATTTGGATCAAGGGATTTGAGGAGCCAAAGAAACAACAACAAAAAATAACCAGAAGTGAGAAAAATAAAAGGGTCAAGTCAGTCAAAGATCCACCTTTTATTTTCTTTTTGGTATGTGTGGGGGTGGGGGTTGGCCTGCATGGAAGTCAGAGGACAAGCTCAGGTGTCGGTCCTCACCTTCCACCTTGTTTGAGGCAAGGTCTCTCATTGATCACCCCATTTTCACTAAGCTAGGCAGCCTACAGATTTCTGGGAGACAGATTCTCTGTCTGCTTCCCATCTCATCATGGGATGTGGTTTTTATGTGGGTTCTGGGGATTCAAATTTAGGCACTCACTTGTGTGACAAATGCTTTTTCCATTGAGCCATCTTCTTGCCAAAAAGATCTACCTTTCTAATGCACAGGTCGGAGGGAAGTGTGTGACTCCACCCACACTGCAAGAGAGTCTAATACTCTGCTCTCCTTTTCCTAGTTATCCCTGATCATGTGTGGAGGACCTATTGAGATGCTCAGTTTACAGAAGGAAGAACAAGAATTTAAGAGTAAATTAGAAACTTGCCCTAGACTGCAGTTAGTTAATTGTAGAAATAGAACAAAATGTAATTCAACCCAAGCGATCAAACTTCACATCTGAGTGTTGAGCCAGGAAGCTCACCTTGCAGGGAAGTGGGAGGCCCCTAGGGAAATTTCTGCAACAGACATGAAGACATTTTTTTGTAGGGCTGTGCCTCCTCTCCTCAGCTCAAACCCAATGAGAGCAATCCCTTGTACCTCAGCAGTTTGTCCCTGCACTCAGTTCTCTGAAGATCTAATTTCTGAGAGTTTGTGGCATTCATGCTAGAGGCATAGCCCTTGCTGTCTGCATTGATCCAGCCCAGGCCTTGGTAACTGATATCTCTCTCCTAACTAGAGAGGACACTGCTAACTAGAGATAAAGATAAAAATTTTGCTCTTTTCAAAGAAAAAGTCCCTTCAGAGATAATACTAGTCCTTGAAAATGATATTCCAAGAGCACACCTTTGTATATTTCCCCAAGTTCCTTGCTTTGCTGTGGTCTGGAAGGTTTTGTAGCATCATAATAACTCAAGAATATGTACCGATTCACCAAACAACAGGGAACCCAATGCATCCCAAATTCTCTCTAGCCTGATTTATCTGTGCCTCACAAGGCTTGCTCTCCACTTGGAGGAGTAATTGAGAGGTAACTGAATCATGAGGTTGCTAACTTCTTCAATGTATTTTGAATGTGAGGTGAGACCTAGATCCAAGAGTTAGATGAAATTATTGGGGGTATCTTTGAAGGGTGCCTCTTGCCTCTGTGCCCTCTTTTGTCTTTTACTCTCTTTCCCCTTGCCTCCCTCATGTCCTCCATTAGGTGAGCAGCCTCCTTCAAACATACTGGCCACCATGATGCTCTGCCTCACCTCAGACTCTCAGCAATGGAGCCAGCTTACCATGGACTGGAGGTCTGAAACCATGAGCCACAGTGAACTTTCTTCCTTTAGGTTGTTTTCCTGGGTATTTGTCAAGCATCAGGAAGTTGGTCAACAAGTACTCTCATAGTCTCCAGGAGAGCAGAGCAAAGAAGACCTCTCTCCACAACAGCCCAGGAACAACTTCACTCCCCTGCAGTTTTTTTCTCCTGACCCACTCTTTCTGAGAGGCTTTGGGAGTTGAGTATTTTCTCTGTTCACCTTTTAGTAATGTCATGTCATTTTCTGACAATTGGTTATGTAGGAACTGAGGAGATTTCTCAGTGGTTAGGAGCACTTTCTTTTTTTTTTTTTTTTTTTTTTTTTTTTTGGTTTTTCGAGGCAGGGTCTCACTCTGGCTCAGGCTGACCTGGAATTCACTATGTAGTCTCAGGGTGGCCTCGAACTGACGGCGATCCTCCTACCTCTGCCTCCCGAGTGCTGGGATTAAAGGCATGCGCCACCACGCCCGGCTAGGAGCACTTTCTATACAAGCATGAGGACTAGGCAGGGCTTGAGACCTGAGTTCCACTCCTCAGCATCCACCTGCGCATCTGGGTGTGGCCACACACACCTGTAATCCCAGTTCTGTGGGAAGCAGAGACCAAGAGAATAGATGGGATTTGCAAAAACTGCAGATCCAGGTTCACAGACTCTATTTCAAGGAAATAAGCAAGCTGATGAGTGCTACAAAAGATCTCTTTTTCTTTAGCACATGCATTCAGCATGCAAATATGCACACTTGTGCTTACACTACACACACACACCATATACTACATATACATGTGCAAAAGAAAAAGTTTATTCTGAAGAAATGCAAGCACATACTGAATGGTATCACAAATCTCTATCTACTTAGCACTCAGTTTTCACAATAACTGACTCATGACCAATCATGTTTCAATACTCCTCCCATCCACTTCCTCTCTCCCATGTCATCCTAAAACAAATCCTGATATCATATCATTCCATCCATAAATGGCTCAGCATATGTCTCTAAAACATGAACACTTTTTTTTAACTTTTGAATATAGTTTTATTTATTCAGTTCTAAATGTTCAAAAACAACCTCAAGTTTTGGCCTATTGGACTGGCTAAAATTTCCTAGTACCATGATGAATAGGAGGAGTGAGAATGAAATTCTTATCATTCCAAATGCTAAAAATCCATTCAATCTTTCACGATTAAGTATGATATTAGCTGTAGGTTATATCTGTAGGTGTCCTTTATGTTACTGGGGATGTTTATCTTAGTTTGTAGAAATTGAACCCTTTCTCTTAACATTGCAGCTAAAAGTATTCATAAGAATGCCTAAATATTATCAAATATAAAAATTTATCAAATTTCAGCCATACGTGGTGCCACATGCCTTTAATCCTAATACTCAGGAGGCAGAGGTAGCAGGATCACTGTGAGTTCGAGGCCAGCCTGAGACTACACAATGCATTCCAGGCCAGGCTAGGCTAGCGCAAAACCCTACCTTGAAAAACCAATAATAATAATACAAATAAGGCACACAATTCTATTAGATAAACATTTTGTAAATAATAACATTTTGTAGGAAGGTATCTATCAGTGTGACCTCTCCCAAGGCACCTGTTCTTATTGATGATGGATGGGTCAGCTCTTATATGTTGGTTTCCTTCCTGACCCTCTATCTTCATTTTGTTTCCTCCTCTGGAAACAGCATCAAATATGTCACATCACCTCCCAAGAGTCATAGAACCAGAGAGTGGGGATTTTTCATTGAAAATACTTTTTGCCCTCTATGACATGCCACATTGGTGACTTGGCAGATGCATGTTTTGACTTGGGAAGTGGGCAAACAGCTCTGGAAGGCCCATCTATGCCATTACAGGTAGCTGTAAGCATGCCCGTGTTGCTTTCCCATCTTATAAGACATGTAGCAGGTGTTAGAAGGGCATAGACAGAGCAGACTGGATTTCACAGTGGTCTTAAGAAGAAAATCTGATCTCTCAGATGTAGCTTTTTCCCTTATGGGTCTGGATTTATCCTTTGTACCTTCAGTCCGGTGCCTCAACCCAAGTATCAGAGTCAAATGAATCACCAACAGACACGCTGTGCCGGGCAGTCATTCAGAGCTTCACAAGGTCTTTCAACAGCACAGTAGAATGCAGAAATGAGGGGCACAGTATTGGAAAAACAAGTTCAGAGGATACCGCAAAGGTCCTGAATGTCCAGGAAGGGCATAAGGTGGCCCTAAAGACAAGCTGGAGCATATCAAGCCCCATTTTCACTCCCACAGGTGCTTCTTGACTATAGCCGCCAATGAGAACCACAGGTGACCAACAGAATGGATGACAAGGGCTTTCAGCACAGGACCCATTACTCACCAACTCAAACCCATGGGATTCCTTGAAAACATTCATGGCTTCAAGTTTGGTCTGGATTAGATTGGGTCTCTGGAGCTTGGGGTTCCCTTGTAACTCAGCCCTCCCACAGAAAAGACCACAGGGAGAGAGTAAGGTGTCTGGCCCCATAGCTGGTGTCCTGCCTGAGGTAGGCCATGGCTCTCATATTCCTGTGCACATCAGTGGATGGTGGGTCAGAGGCAGATTCCTGGGCTTGACTCCCAGTCATCAGGTTTCAAATGTGGCCCAGGAGCTTTCATTCTAGAGGGTCTCCAGGTGACTCTCATGTGGAGTTCATAAAACAGACCACAGAACTCAGGCCTCAGAGCAACAGCCTTTGACTCTCCCTGATATTTGTGCCAAACAAGGCTTCCTTCTTTAATGCCCAACATGTCCCTGGGGAGGCTGAATAGGAGATTTAAACAGTGTCTTCATTACTGTTGGAAAAATGCCCACGAAAGAGAGGGGTTCTTCACAGAAAAGAAGTGGGGCTCCCCTTTCTGCATAACAGACAGGAAATGAAAAGCAGTAAGGGCTGTTGGCTGACCTCCTCCACTTCAGGTCCCTTATGAAGTAGGGGAAAGCTACCCAGCACCCTTACTGCTTAGTACTACTGCCTGGGAAGGCTCTGGAAGACCCTTGGGGGCCACTGTCATGGAAGCCAGGATATGGGTAGCTGCTACTGGCCAATATGCCACTCACCCAGCTAACTAGTTTCCTTCCTCTAAGCCTGGAGAATAACAGAGGGCGACAGGGTGCCTAATGCCCACAGGTGAGGCAGCTTTGACCCAGAGTCCATGGGGCCTGTTCCCACTGTTTTGTTCTCTCCAGAAATATGGGGCCAGGGTTCAGACTGAATAAAAAAGAAAGTTGAGCAGAACATTCTCTCTCTGGTTCCTGTGGCTGAAATGTTACCAGCTGCCTCATGCTCCTACTTCCATGGTGGACTGTCCCCTCAAATAGTGAGCCAGAAGAAACCCGTCCTACTCAAGTTGTTTTCCTCAGGTATTTTGTCAGTGATGAGGAAACTAACTAATATAGAACATTGGTGTCTCCACACTTCGTTTCCTGGTCCAAGGAACTGCTTTCTATCTTGGTAGAAAGGGAAGCCAACAACACAGTTTTTGGAACAGGCTGCAGTGAAAGGGGAGGCACCCTGTACCTGGGCAAGACTCCTTTTTTTTTTTTTTTTTTAAATTTTTATTTATTTATTTATTTGAGAGCGACAGACACAGAGAGAAAGACAGATAGAGGCAGAGAGAATGGGCGCGCCAGGGCTTCCAGCCTCTGTAAACGAACTCCAGACGTGTGCGCCCCCTTGTGCATCTGGCTAACGTGGGACCTGGGGAACCGAGCCTCGAACCGGGGTCCTTAGGCTTCACAGGCAAGCGCTTAACCGCTAAGCCATCTCTCCAGCCCAAGACTCCTTTTTGACATCAGTGTGGGTCCCCACACTTCCAGAGAAAAGGCCCTGTGGGACATGATGGACACTTGGTTTTCCTCTCCATTCCTAACCATTGACTGCTTCCAAGTGTTCTGACCTAAGATGAAGGTCAACGTGCTCTAAAGGGATCAGGAGGATAGAGGACAATCCAGACCTATGCATAGTTGTGGAGTCTTGAAATGTTAGATGAGAGTTTATACTTTGGAAACAAAATTTCAGGGACATAGGTTAAAAGCACAATTTTACTGTATTTTCTTGTCAAACAATTTTACTTGAGGCAACAACTGAAGTATAATTTAATTCACCAGGAAATATCACACTTGGAGGGAAAACATAAAAAAAAAACCAACTTTGCATTGAAGCCAAACATTCTTTCCAAGGCACAGAACTGACATTTTCAGACTGACAGCAGAATGAGTTTGTTTCCATCAAACAGAATCACGAGTCCAAAGTCTGCTTCTGACAGTTTCCACTTCATCTCCATTTGTCAGGCTCAGGGCACGATGCTTGTGGCCTTCCTTAGGGCCAGATAGCCTGTGACCACGTCTGATGGTAGCCTCCGAATGTAGGAAAACTCTTCAATGGTGCTGAACCGAAGCTTGCTCTGGGGGTCTGTGTAGTTGGCCTGGGCAGGAAACAGGAAGAGGGAGGGACAGGAAGTGGTTATTGGTGATGATATTTTAAGTATATATTAATTTTTTCAATTTACTCAAAGTGAAATTCATGTTTGTGGTGTTTTACTGCCACCGAGAACATAAAATTGCTCATTTGGGCACAGACTCGTTCATCTTCCCAGACTTGAGACACTCCTCAGGGGACATACTGCAGGAAGAGGAAACAAACACCCTGGGACCCTACCGATCAGCATCCCAGGGGCGGCAAACAAGTGCAATCCTGAATTCATAATAGTATGCCTTGCCTGCCTTCACAATGTTCCAAGTATGTGTTCCTCAGGACAGAAGCTGTACCTAAAAATGATGAGCCCATGGTTCTCCCTATGTACTATGTACAACCTACTTCCAGCAACATCCTTCCAGCTTTCCTACCCACGACACAACTTCCACAGCTCCCTAGGCTAGCCTGCAGTGCTGCACCAGCCACCCATACACCTTTACCCTGGAAGGGACTGACATCACAGAGGTGTAGTCAGGGTCACCTTGGCAACCTGCAATTCTGATGATGTCATTTCTTAACACATTAACCTCTCAAAATAGCTCCTCTATATTCTTTGGACCAAAATCCAAGCCCTTAATATGGAACCTCTGGCCTTGGGCCTCCTTCCTCCTCACTCATAGGCTCCTATCCTCCAGTTCCAACCATTCTGACCTTGGAGTCTCTCCTTCCTGTTATGCCCATCCATGTTCTCTGTGGCTTACTGTGTTCAACATACCAGCTAGCCCTTCAGGACAGCCTACAGAAAGCCTGTCAGCCTTCCATGTTCAGAGTACCAGAGCTGTTTAGTCACATAGACCCTACCTGGCTTGGATGAAGGTCTAGGCTATGAGGCTCCAAGAAGCCCGAGTGTGCTTCTCATCACACACCAGCACTACATGCTATGTGGAGCTTATGAGCCTTCAGACAGTGGACAATGTATAATGAACAAATGAATAACCAAATTGAATAGATAAACAAATGATCAGAACTACCATAGCAGAGGGAAAATTATTTGCTTACAATTCCCTTTTGGTCTGTTTTCACAGGTATAGAGAAAATATTTAGTTAATATATACTTTAAGGCATATATCCTGTATAGATTTTTTAAAAGGAAACATGCAGATAAGTAATTTTAAGCTCATTTAAAAAAAATGATATGCCATTAAAGTCTAGACAGATAATGGTCAATTACTTGGGGGTGGACTGTCTGCCCTATGCAGCCATCTGCTCCTGGACCTTGGTTCCCAGTAATTCTGTGGTTTAATGAGGGGGAGGGCTCAAGTAGGATGCCACAGCCTAAGGGAACTGAGTCACAGGTTCCTGATGCTCTGAAGTCTCAATCCAGCTGCTGCGTTCTCCCTCAAATATTTAGCTGCTACGTCAGGAAATGAGGATTTGTTCCTAAAAAGCTATGATTAATTAAAGCTCTACATAAAACAGATCTTTGATTCCTCCCTTGACCTACATATTATTTTCCTACATTTCTTTTAATGATAGTAATATAAGAGAAGGCTTAATTTGAAATTGGTGACAAGTCTCTCACGTTCTGAGCAGAGTGTAGGCAATGGATTCAGCTTGGATTATCTGGTTTCTGTATATGGACCTATGAACCTTTGTGAAGGTATGTGAAGCTATGGCTGCCTCACTTCTACTACCAAACACCAAACTGTGCTGAGTTGGCTACTCACGTTCAGCCCTCACTGCCAGACAGCTGCTGTACGCACATTGCGGAATACAGAGATGTTGCTGCACCAGCAAAAACTGAATCACAGTGCACCTGACACAGGAACCAGCAACACCCCAGAGCTGAACAAATAAAGCACCTCATCTCCACAGTCTACTCTCTACTGGCTTCTGTGAAGGAAAAAACTGGCAGCCATCCTAGCAAACAGTGTTGCCCCTGGCTGCAGGGTAACAGGCAGTGTTCACAACTCTCTCATCATTCCTTCACAGCTTTGTAAGGAGGGCACCATGCAGGTGTGGCTCCACATGCCTTCCTGAAGTGCCCAAGCGCATGGCTGGCTGGGAACATATATGTCAATGTAAATATGAGCTGGGCCTTTGAAATTTTTAACTTCAGATTGTACAAATAACAGATGAATTGTGTTCTCATCTAAAAAATAAAATTACAACATTACATATAAGACTAAAGTCCCCCTTTACCTCCATCTCCCATTCAAAAGACACTAGGAGGTAGGTACCCTTCCAGACTTTTAAAATGTGTATAAACCCTTACACAAGGCAGGGCCATCCCCAATGTATGCGTTAATGTTCATGTAATGGCACCTTACTGTTTATGCTTTGCATCTTTTTTTTTTTTTTTTTAATCTTTTGGTTTTTTTGAAGTAGGCTCTCACTCTCTCAGGCTGGCCTCAAACTCATGGTGATCCTCCTACCTCTGCCTCCCCAGCGGAGGGCTGGAATTAAAGGCGTGTACCACTGTGCCCAGCTTATACTTTGCATCTTTAGTCAGCAATGTGTCTTGGAACTTCATCCATGTGGTACATATGCCTCCAGTTCACAGAATAGTGCAAAAATGTCCAGTAAGTTCAGTGCTAGTGAAAATCCATCAAAGTCCTATTCTTTAGGGAGCTGCCCAGAAGGCAAATTGCTGGGGCCAGGTTTTTGCTTTTTTGTCTCAAAAGAGTAGCAAACTGCCCTCAAAGAAGGCTGCATGAATGCCTCTCCCCACTTCCAAACAGCAGCATATGAGCATAGCATTTCGTGTGTCAAGTGCCTTCATTTCTTCCATTCAATGAGTGTTTTCCTGACTACTGAGGATGAATGCCTGCTAACTAGTTGTCTGAATTTCCTCTTTATGATCACCTAGTTGTTTTGTTTTGTTTTTCTTGCCAATTTTTCCATGAGTGTCCTTCAGTGACTTGACTGAGTTCTTTGTATATTCTGGATTTCTTAATTCTTCCACACAGTGGGACAAGAAGTTTTAGGTAAGTACAGAAGACAGCTTCACATTGCTGGAACGAATACCCAACCAGTCTGGGTTTATGTGAGAAAGAGATTTATTTCAAGCTTCCAGACCCAAGTGGAAGTCCCATCAATGGAGGGCGAAGGTCCCATTCATAAACCCAAGCAGAGAGAAAAACCACCACCAGCCAGCAAACACCAAAAAGCAGCAAGTATCAACTGGAAGGACCCCCAGAACTCATACCTCTGGGTATACCTTTGGACTAGAATTCAGATCTTCTCCCAAACACATCTTTGGGCTAGACTCTAAGATCTGCCCCCATTAACATCTCCTGAGGTGACTGGAGACCCAAGTTACAAGTTAATTTTAATACCTGAGTCAATGGGGACATACATTCAAACTACCACAGTAAGGTATATGTGGCAAGCCCTCTGCTGTGGGCACAAAAAGCCTGGAATAATGCTTTACAAAAGGGTTCTTACAGCACCTAACAGGCAAAAACCTCTATACTAGCAGATGTTGCCTGCAACAGCAAGGAGACAGCTGCTCTTCCAGGGACCAAACTCATCTTGCCATAAACCATGGCTTCCAGCTGCTCAAAATGAAACAGGGAGATTTCCACTTCAGGTTATACTGGAGTGGCTGGCGCTAGACTAGTCTTTCCAAAAACGACTACTGAGATACACGACACTATTTTCCACAAATGACAATTGAGATAAGAGGCAGCACAAGACTGCCACAAGCGAGAAGTGAGGAGCTCAGATGGTGAGAGCCAAGAGGTTATTTTAGTGGAAAAGCACTGTGGTGGAGGTGGGGAGGCAGACTGAGCCCAGGTCCATAGATACCACAGTAGACAGAGCTGATTGCATACACTGTACCATCTGGAAACAGGCTTAGAAAGAAGTCTGAAAGTCAACTACCTTTATCACAGTGCCTCTGTGGAGACAGTATGCTATGATACCAGAGAACTATTCTAGGGTCTTCAGTATGCTAAGCAGGTACTCTCTTACTGGGCCCTAAATATATATAGTAATTAAGACTTCCTCCTCTTTTTGTTGTCTGATTCCTTTTGTCTTCCTATATGCTCCATGTCAAAATGTTGATGGGCTCTGGACAGTATCGGTCTTGTGGGGGTATTGGTAAACCAGTGTGAATGCACCAGTTAGTTCACTGTGGGAGAACAGTGCCCCAGAGTACACCTTTCCACCCTGTAGCTCTTTCATTCTTTCCACACCCTCTTCACATTGTCCCTGAGCCTTAGTGGGCATGACAAATCTCCTTTAGTGTCTAGCTCAAAACAGCCTTGTTGCTTATTTTCTGCTTTGATGAGTTTTACATTCCCTCAATATCTACTGCCATTTCCATAGAGATTCTCGTCAGGGAACCAAAATATGTCTTTTGTTCATGTTTGCTCATATAGTTGACTAGCAGAAAAAAAGGAAGTGAAACTCACATCTCCTACTTCCTGGAGCAATCATCTCTCTCAGTGGCCTGTATAGATACCCTGGATACAGTATGAATTCCTTACAAAGCCAATCACCTATTCAGAGTATCCCAGCTCCAGGCAAGACCACTGGTGGTCAATACTGAATACTGTCTTGATAGGCATCACTGTAAGATCTTAAATTTAATGTTAGTATAGACATACAATTATACTCACAAGTAGGCCCGAAACATCAGAATACTTCTTAGCTGGCTTAAAGGATGGAGGAGCATCAATACTGAAGTCTACCAAAACAGACAAAGAAAATATAATATATTCTGATTCCATCTCCTTTTTGCTAAAATGATCTTTGACAGTATTTCTGAAATTTTCCTATGTAATTACATGCTCACTGAACCCTCTTGGGGTTAACCAGAAGGGAGGAATCTTAGACATAGTGTAGTATGTCATTAGGTCTTGGCTGTAGTCCTGCCTGGCCACCAGGGACCCTCTATTTCTGCAAAACTGCCAGATTCATTTGCCCACAAACTATGCTCACAGTCTCTGGGCTGATGGTGATGAAACACCATACAATCACTAACTGGATGTGCACACCCAGACTTCTGCAGCCCACACCCAGATGACTGACTAGCCTGTCACCATCTGAGTCAACCCCATGAAAGACACACAGCAGGACAGGAGTTGGAGGAATCCTGGAACCTGAACTTTCCAATGAACATGGACATTACATCTAACAGGGCATAGTGTAGCAGTAAGTAAGTACATAGAGGGTGAAAGGGCAGCCTTTAAGATGGTCATTGGAATCCCTCCTAAATCTAACATTGTATTTATACTTGGGCTACCTGGTTCTTAGAAACAAAATTTAAGAGTAGACTTTTAAATAACATGCTTATCTAAGAGAAATATCAATATTATCACATTAAAACCTATTTCCCTAGACCAAAATATTAATAATGGTACTAAGAACCATGCACCTGTGACAGCACAAACAAACTGACTCAACACAGCAGCAGTTAAGAGGAAATATATATATATATATATATAATATCCCTGGATTGATGCCATTACTAAATTCTCAAGCTCAGAACAGCTTCCTACACTAAAGCAAACATGATCAAATAATGTAGTTTGTTGTAAGAAAGTTCCCAGTTTGTACAGCAAAAACACATGGAAGGCTCTAGACAGCTCACAGTTCGGATCGTTCAGTTGCCACGGCAATGCCCTTTCAGCAGCGAGAATCTGTTTGAGGTTCTTCCAGGTTCTGTTCTTCTTGCCAGCCACTGCGCCGCCATGGCCTGAGTGCTCCAATGAGAAGCATGGATTAGAAGAAGAACCAGTGGAGACAACAGTCAGGGATCAGGCATTCATACTCAAGCATACCTGTTCTGGACTTCTTATCCTATTAGCAAAAATTTACAATGCTGGGACCTTTCAGAAAAGGCACTATACACTTCATTTTAATCTTTAACAAAAACAATCACTAGCAAGGTATGGTGGCACACACGTGGAATCCCAGCACTTGGAAGACAGGGTCAGGATCAAAGGGCTTAAGGTCAGCCTCTGTTAAACAGTAGGTAGCTCTCAACCTCAAAAAACTAAAAAATAAAAATAGTACATTTTAAGGAACAGGGGAACAATTATTTTGGATATAACCCATTCTCAAGAGTCTATTCTTTAATGACTTCTACCAAGGCCACCGAAGTCCTCAGGGGTCTGGCACACTGGGCAAGGTTTTCCTGCACCCTCCCTCCCTCATCAGCCCATAGGAGAAAATGGCAACTGGGACTGAGGGAGAAGCCTGCAGAGCTCTCTCTGCTATAAGCCCAGCACAACCAGAGGCCAATGTTCAGCACTGTGTTTCTATAATACCATGGGTACTTACCACAAAGTTGGGATCCTTAAATGGCAAAGGTTTGGAAGCTTTCTCCATAGGTCCTGTGCTAAACTCAGAGGACACCACTTTATTCTCACTCATGGCTTCCATGCTGACACCCTAAAGACACAGAAGGAAGAGTTTAAGACCAGTTCTTTTAGTTGGACCTGCTCTTGCTCTCATCAGGACAAAGCACACAGGGGAGACAGTATGATCAAAACTCCAGCAGGTGGCCTGTTCAGAGAATGAGGGGCTCTGCTGTGTGTGCACAGGCCAGAGTAAAGACAGATAGGATACCTGGTCTTTATGATTCCTGGTCTCCTTTGTGCCAAGCTCAGGGATGGCTGTCCGATGCAAGCTGGTTTGTTTAACTCTGACAAGTGCTATGAGGGAGGTGTCAGGTGTCACTATTCCTCCTTTACAAAACAGAAAACTGAGGCTTAAGGGTATGTGTTTAAGGCTACACAGAGCACAACCTTTTTGATAGCACAGTTCCTACATCCTGATGAACTTGTCTTGAAATATGAAGGTCTTAAGGGTCTAAGCAGCCAGAAAACCCAGGATGGGGCCAGTATGTGTGTGAGACAACAGGACATGGGCATTCTGAGAAAGGAAAAGTAGAGAGGAAGCTGTAGAGCCACAGGTCAACTGGCTCCAGCTGGAGTGGCCTGACAAGCAGGCTAAATTGTTTTAAAACAAAACACTTTTAGGGGACTATTGCAAAGAAAAAAGTACAGAAATAAGAAGTCACTTGATTTATAACACAATTCTAACAATAAGCTTTTTTTTTTTTAATTTTTTTTGGTTCATTTTTTATTTATTTATTTGAGAGCGACAGACATAGAGAGAAAGACAGATAGAGGGAGAGAGAGAGAATGGGCGCGCCAGGGCTTCCAGCCTCTGCAAACGAACTCCAGACGCGTGCGCCCCTTGTGCATCTGGCTAACGTGGGACCTGGGGAACCAAGCCTCGAACCGGGGTCCTTAGGCTTCACAGGCGAGCGCTTAACCGCTAAGCCATCTCTCCAGCCCACAATAAGCTTTTTAAAGAAGACATAATTCTCATATGGTGAAATGTACAGATGTAAAGCTTTTATGAGTTTACCAAATGTTGACATTCATGTAATCCCAGATGGTTGCCTTGTCTCTTCCTGGCCAGTACTTTCTAGCCTCAGGACACTGCTCTGATGTCTTCTACATTGCTTTCACCTGTACTAGAACTTCATAAACGTGAAATCTGGCCATCTTTATGCTGGTACCTGGCCTCTAGCTCAGCACTTTTTTCCCCCGAGGTAGGGTCTTGCTCTAGCCCAGGCTGAACTGGGATTCACTGTGTAGTCTCAGGCTGGACTCAAACAATAGCGACCCTCCTATCTCTGCCTCCCCAGTGAAGTGCTGGGATTAAAGTTATGTGCTACCACGCCCAGCAACATAAAGTTTCGTAAGCTCTTCTACAATGCCATTTGGGTCAGTAGCTAATTTCATTGTATTTCCTATTTCTCAGAAGAGAATTCAGTATATGAATGTGCTAAAACAGTGTCTCAGAGTTGGAGAGATGGCTCAGTGGTTAAAGGTGCTTGCTTGTAAAGCCTGATAGCTCCAGGTTCAATTCCCAATACTCATGTAATGCCAGATGCACAAAGTAGTTCATGTGTCTGGAGTGGCAGGAAGCCCTTGCAGACCCATTCTCTCTCTCAAATAACTAAACCTGGCCGGGCATGGTAGCACACACCTTTAATCCTAGCACTGGGGGGACAGAGATAGAAGAATCACTGTGAGTTCAAGACCAGCCTGGGACTATAGGGTGAGTTCCAGGTCAGCTTAGGATACAGTGAAATTCTGCCTCAAAGAAACCTGTGTCTCCATTTTCCTGTTGATGAGCATTTGTTTCCATAGTCCAGTTATTTTACATAAAGCTGTGTGTTTTCATTTCTTGGGTAAATACCTAGTAGTGGGGTGGTTGTGTTGGATGTAGGCCTTCTGTCTAAGGCTCCAGTGACAGACTGGTGACTCATGGGATGGGATAGGTGGAGCACAGTCACTGTCGCAAGGCAGCGTGGGCTGGACAGTCTTGAAGTGCTGCTAGGGGAGTACTGGGGGGGGAGGCATAAAGAGAGGGCCATAAACTAGCCAATCCAGGCAGCAAGACACAGAAAAGCTAAGAAGGGAAGGAAGGCTTGGGGATATGGCTCAGTAGAGCACTTGCCTCAAATACAAGAGACCCCAGGTTCAATCCCCAGTGCCACAGAAAAAGAAGAAAGGGAATGAAGATGGTATACTGAAACATGGAGTTTTGAAAGAAACCCTGCTGTTGAAGGATTCATCCAGCTTCTATACTTCCCTTTTCAGCAGGCCAGAACCCCAGTCAAGCTGAAAAGGGACAGAGAAAGGAAGTTATTCCATGTAAACTGAACCCACCAATCAAGAGGGGCTCCTGCCTCTAAAACAGTGGTGGGGTCTATTGCCTCTCTAGGCAGATAAGCCCACACTAGAGGCCTGTAGCTGCAATGACACTCTGATGTACAGGATAAGAAGGAGTCCAGAGATCAATTCTAGAAGCTCACATACAATAAAATAAATTCATAGATTATGTATCATTCCCAT
Source organism: Jaculus jaculus (assembly GCF_020740685.1). Taxonomy (NCBI): domain Eukaryota; kingdom Metazoa; phylum Chordata; class Mammalia; order Rodentia; family Dipodidae; genus Jaculus; species Jaculus jaculus. The sequence goes on along the minus strand of NC_059116.1, from coordinate 49,799,185 downwards.
ATTATGAATGCACTATTAACACTAAGATTTTATGAAATGTCCTGCCCCCAGGCATGAAGGGCAGTAGGAAAGGACAGGAAGTAACACCTCTTGTTAAGGGCTATCCCCTCTTTGCAGCACTAAAAGAGCTGATGTAAGTACCAGGGCAGAGAAACCCAGCCTGCTGTAACACACTGGAGTCAGCAAGGCCTAGGGTCCCCACCCTTCTCTGTCCACCTCTGGAGCCCAAATAAACAGCTTCATCTCTGCCAACAGCAGCCTGCAGGGCTGAGACTCAGACTTCAAGAAATTTTGGCCTTTGCCCTGTGCTTCCAGAGAAAGGAAACCCATGCCTTCTGTCTCATCACTGATCAATCAAACTCGGTCAAAATTTTCAAGTGTTCCAGATGAATTAAAGATTGCCAGGGACTGTGTCATGTAGCAGGATACCTAAGAAAACACTGCCTCAAAAACCTTAACAAGAATAAAAGGTTGAGTTGAATCTGAAAGTACAGGGTGACTAGAGTCACTAAAAATACCAAAAATGTGAGACACATTTTTATGTCTAAACATTCAATAAAGTCAGTTAGATAAGAGCACTTAACTCCTTGGAACATAATGAAGTCAACTAGACATAAAGGTCTACATAAAATCATGCAGAGAAAGAAGCTCCAGACATATGTGCCACCTTCTGCATCTAGCTTTATGAGAGTACTGAGGAACTGAACCTGAGTCCTTTGGTTTTGTTGGCAAGCATCTTAACTACTAAGCCATCTCTCCAGCCATAGAATGATTATTTTTAAGTAAATAAATGAAATGGCCCAATATTCTCATGCTGGCTGCAATCACAGAAGAGCTTATAGCCATCTCTACCCCTCACTATCCATTCTCATCCTTCTAAGGTAGTGGGGCTGCCTCTCAGCCTCAGGTATGTTATAAACTACTTACCACCACAAATCAACTCTGTTAAGTAATGGGTTCTATGTAAGTCAGTTAGATTTTTCAGAGCATTTTAGCTAGAACAGGCATTTGAAAACCCCTAAATGCCCTATATGGATCCAGAAAAAATTTTCCCATAAGCACTTTTCTGAACTATGAATTTGTTATACCAAGAAAGCTAATCACATCTTCCAGTGTGGAGCTGATAACAAGAAAAACAGTTAGTTTTTATTTTTTTAAGAATATGGGTACTGGGTATGGTGGTTCATGTCTTTAACCCCAGTACTTGGAGGCCAAGATAGGAGAGCCATGAGTTCAAGGCCAACTGGGATAGTTCCAGGTCAGCCTGGGCTAAAGTGAGACCTGGCCACAAAACAACAAAAAAAGAAAAAGGGATCTAGGTTCTGGGCAGCCTGTCTGGGCATGAGTCTTGTCTTATTAGCTGTATAATTTTGACTAAGTTGTTTACCCTTACCCTCTTAATGCCCCTAGACCTTTTAATCTGTAAAATGAAGACAAGTCACAAAAAGTAGATTTGAAGTTTAATCATACAGCATTAGAAGTACATAGAAGAGTACCTGACATATAGTACACTATTATTTGTCATCATTCCTTTCAATTTAACACAACTAACTGCTCCCCAACCCATCAACTTAACATTAATCTTTTTCAAACTATCATAGAATTAACAGATTGTGTTTTTATAACATTATTAATAACTGCATCAGCTACACTAAGAACATAATAATTCTAAGATAATAGAACTTACCAAGCATACACACCTAATAAGACTTGTGAAATGAAGAACTATCTTCACAGGACAATTTTTTGTACTATTAAATACTATCTCCTAGGAATGCTATAAAGGAGATGTTTATAAATGCTCAGAATACCTTAGATCAAAAATATCCCCTTCTATTCCTGAGGGCTTCTAAATATTTAAATGTCTTTACACTGAAACGCTTTTAAATTTCACTCATGCCTTTAGTTTAGAAGCAACATGGACATTTGCTGGAAAATAAAATCCTTAAAAATCTACATCAGTGTTTTCTTGTTTGCTTTTAAAAAAATTATTTATTTAAGAGAGAGAGAAAAAAAAAGGGAGAGGGACAAAGAAAGAGAGAAAGAGAGAAAGGAAAAGAGAATGGGCATGGCAAAGCCTCCAGCCACTGCAAACAAACTCCAGACATAAGTGCCACCTTGTGCATCTGGATTATGTAGGTAATGGGGAATCAAACCTGGGTCCTTAGGCTTTGCAGGCAAGCTCCTTAACCATTAAGCCATCTTTCCGGACCCTTTTCTTTCTTTTTTGAGGGAAGGTCTCACTTGGAACTAACTCTATAGAGAAAGGAAGTTATTCCATTAATAAATGAGTAAATAGATAGGATACATGCAAAAGTTGGGCGTGTTGGTTTACACCTTTAATTTCTAGTAGGGAGACTGAGGCAGAAGAGTCATGACTTCAAGACCAGCATCAGCAACAAAATCTAGATGGGCAAAAGCATATGATTTCATTCATACTGTTTGAAAACAAAGCTAATCATGGTAAAGTGGGCAGAGAAGCCGGACTACTTCTGGCAGGGAGGGAAGAGTATGGTGGCAGGAAAAGGTCACCAGGAAATTTTATTGCCTGCTCAGAAATGCTACGTATCTGGAGAACGGTCATGGTTTGTGTTTCACTGCATGCCAACAGTACTCCATTGAAGTGCTAAAACGGTGCAGGAAGTGCCAATTTCGGATGTAGTTACCATCTGAACAAAAGCCACGGGCAGAGGCGCCGCACCACTGTCTGAGTAGTGCCACCAAGCCGCGCTTGGCCTCTTGGAGCTTCGCAGAAGATGCAGGGCCCGGAAAACGAGAGCCGGCCGACTGGAGAGCCTGGACGCCGACGCCGGACCCGCCGTGCCCGAGGCTGGGGTCACGGTGGCGCTCCAACAGACGCGCACCAAAACACTCGCGGATGGAAACGCGGCGGGCCAGATCGACCCTTCCCCAGGGCGGGGACCCCACAGGTACCAGTGCGCCTCCGCCCTCCAAGGAGGACCCTGGACGGGTGCCGGCAGGATGCGCGAAGCACGCCTCGCTCCAACGCCACCTCCGCAGAAGGGCCGCGTCGGCAAGACCAGTAATACCTCTCCTCACAACAGAGGGCGGACTCGAAGGTAAAAAGCGCTTATTGTCCGCAGACGCCAAGCTCCCCTCAGGTCTGCGCGCACACGCCGAGCGAGCAGCCCCGCGCGGGAACACCCAGGCTCCGCCCCCCGCCCGCGCGCATGCGCCCACCGGTCCGCGCGTAGCCGGCCTAGACGCAAGCTACCTGAGCATAGCCGCCGGAGGCAGATAGCTTTTTCTTCTTGCTGGTGCCGTATCCGCCTCCGCTGCCGTTGTGGGAAGGGCTGGCTGGCCGCTTCTTGCTGTTCCGGGCTATCGGGGGAGTGGAAGTGGCCCCTACAATTGGGATTTGAGCCGCCATCCTACCCGGCTCGTCCTCCCGCTCCCCACCCCCACCTCGTTAAGAGCCGGCCCTGGAACTTCCGGCTGGCTGTGACTTCCGTCTTGATGCCTGAAAACTTAACCTGGATTCCCAGAGCTTTCACGGACTTCTATTAGCGGACTCTGAAAGGCGGAACTGGGAGCCCGCTATTTCTTCCGGGTCAGAAGGTGTCGGCGGAGTGGTCGTTACTACTCGGCCTCAGAACCTAGGCCTGGCGGCAAGAGTCTAGAGGTCCCTAGTGAATACCTCCTGATTTTGAGAAAGTATTTTTATTTGTTGGTTGATTTGAAAACATGGAGGAATGGACAGGCCAGGGCCTCTTGCCATTGCAAACACACAGATGTATGTGTTTCATTGTATAGCTGGCTTTAAGTGGTTACTGGGAACTCGAACCGGGTTTGCAAGCAAGCACCTTTAACTACTGAGCCAGACCCATATATATACATATATATATATTTTTTAATTTTTATTTATTTATTTGAGAGCGACAGACAGAGAGAGAAAGACAGATAGAGGGAGAGAGAGGGAATGGGCGCGCCAGGGCTTCCAGCCTCTGCAAACGAACTCCAGACGCGTGCGCCCCCTTGTGCATCTGGCTAACGTGGGATCTGGGGAATGGGGTCCTTAGGCTTCACAGGCAAGCGCTTAACCGCTAAGCCATCTCTCCAGCCCCTGATTATTTTTTTTAACAGTTACATTTTTTAAAACGCGAGGCAAGGAGATGGTTCAGTGATTAAAGTCACTGGCTGGCCTTGGTTGGCTTCCTCAGCACTCCCTTAAAGCCAGTCACAAAATGTGGCACAAGCATATGGTGTTTGCTTGCAGTGTGGCACAAGACTCCCGATGCGCGCGCGCGCGCACACACACACACACACACACACACACACAGTTTTTGTTTTGTTTTAATTTTGGGGGGGGTCCATTTTTTATTTATTTATTATTTGAGAGTGACAGAGAGAGAATGGTTGCGCCAGGGCTTCCAACCACTGCAAATGAACTCCAGAAGCTTGCGTCCCCTTGTGCATCTGGCTAACGTGGGTCCTGGGGAATCCAGCCTCGTACCGGGGTCCTTAGGCTTCACGGCAAGTGCTTAACCACTAAGCCATCTCTCCAGCCCTAGTTTTTGCCTTTTGTTTTGTTGTTTGGGGCTTTTTGTTTATTGGTTTCTTTGTTTTCGAGATAGGGTCTCACTCTAGCTCAGGCTTACCTAGAATTCACTATGTAGTCTGAGGATGGCCTGTCAAACTCACTGCGATCCTCCTGAGTACTAGGATTGAATTTTTTTTTAATTTTTAAATTTTTATTAACATTTTCCATGATAGGATTGAATTTTTAATAATTAAAAAAATAAACATCCTTTTGTCTTTTCATTATGCATAGATTGATATTTTAAAATACTCTTTACATGAGAGAGGACAAGCCATGGGCACTGGGGAATCAAACCTGGGCTCCTTACCCCATAAGGTCTGCAAAAGATTTTACTGCTTTCATCCCAGGTTCTTCATGAAAGGATATAGTATAGGGTCTGTCACAATATAAGATAGCTCATTGTTTTCATGGGAAATCATCCTTCAGGCAGGAAGGTGCCATTGTGGAATACTAAGCAAGGCTCCAAAGCAGTGGAAGTGAACTGTCCACATCTCCTAGTCTGTAGTCTTTCTCAGAGGCCCAGGTAGCTCTGCTTCCGCTTGTGTTTTTTTTCTTCTGCTCCTCGCTTGCTGTGCTCTCTGGTCCTTCTTTATAGAATCTACTACTTTGAAGTGACCTCTGAATCCAGCTGGCTGCTGCACCTTGCACCCACACCTTTTTTGGCTACAACATAGGTAACCTGGTGTTTCTCCTTGCCAAGTCCAGCTTTCTTGTAGAGGCTTCGCAACTGGGCCACCTTTTCTCTTTCTGAGATGTCCACAGCTTCTGCCACCTTCTTGGTCTGCTCCAATTTCCTCAACATCCTCGGGTTCTCTCTGTCCTTGGCTTCAGCCACTTTCTTGATGAGTCCCACACTGATTTCTGGCCAGGCCAGCATTCCCAGTAATGTTCCATCTCCTTATTGTCAACAAGCAATTAGTGTATTCGTTGCTACTTCTCTTCCTGCACAAATCACTCTGGAAGTCCCCTGTCACCTTCATTAAAGGAATACTAGTTGAAGGAGTTATCTATGAGGCATATCTATTGGCCTTTTTGGAAAGTCATCTAGGGCAGGAACTTCAGGCTCCAGAATTCAATGTTTCACTGGGTCCTCAATAGGCACAACCTCAAATCCACCAACTTAGGCTCACGGCTTTGCTTTGTACCACAGGATGGTTTCTAGCTCTCATCTTCACTGCTACTGTTATCACTGTCTGAGGTGTCATCTCTGTCTTCTCCAGGGTTATTAGCAGCTTCTGTCCCTGAAAAGGCCTCTGTCCCCTCAGCGGCCTCATTCTGGCACGGAAGAGATTTCCTCTCTGTCTTCAAACTGGAAGGTGGTGGAGATGGTAATGGCGGTTGCTGCCCCTTCTGACAGCTCTCATTTAACAGCTGGGACTGACTGATCTCCAAAGTCTCGGCAGCATTATCCTCAATCTCACTGAAGCCATTTTTTGAGAACCACAGGTTAGTTTGCTCTTCCCTACACTGCCTTTTCCTCCAGTGGCACTAGCAATGGATTGTCTTCGTCCTCTTCATTATCATCTTCTACTTGAGCAATCAAATGCACTTCTGGTCCTTCGGGCCTGGATGTCCCTTGACTCTTGCCAGCTCCTCTACATCTAGATCCCTTTCCAGAGAAGCATTCTCTTCCCCCTCAGCATCTGACACACAGATGTCATCACTTGGCAGATCAGACAAATGTGCCTTCAGCACTCATGTGCCCTTGTGTTACTTCCTCTAACAACTGTTGACCTCGGATTGTGCGGAGGTAGAACATGACCATCCCCCCCTTGTCTGCAATGAAAACCCCAGACAGATCCATCTTCAGCTCTACATCCTCCAGCTGCTTCCTCTGTTCATGTAACAGCTTTGTTTTCTTCCTCTTTAGTTCTGCCATCTCCTGGGCCTTCGTCTCTGCCTGGGTCCTGTTAAGCTGCTCCACCAGTTCCTCCTCCTTAGAGGACTGCTTTGTCTCAGCAGTTGCTTGCCCCTCATCATCGCCCTCCTCTTCTGAGCTAAGGCTGATGTCCACTGCTTTTGCTTGCTTCTTCAGCTTCTCGGCCACATATTGGCGAAGCTTTGTTCTTCTGTTCAGTAGGGACCTGAGCTCCTTGTGCCCCAACACTTTAACGTCCTGACAGCATACCCATATATCCTCAGTGGTGGCTGGATGCTGTGCCAAATCTTCATCATCTATCAAGGTTTCACTGGCCTTGGAGAGGAAATCAACAGGGTTGGCAACTCGCAGGAAGTCAGAGACTGAGGATCGATGATAGTGAGGTCACCTTCAGCATAGCCTTCAGCCTGTGATTTCTTCTTAGTCATAAACTCAGGCACATTTGTAACCTAAACTTCAACTTCCTTAAAGGCAAATGTTGCAGTAAGGTTCCTATTGCTGGCAGAAATCACCCAACCAAGAGCAGCTTTTTTGGGGGGGAAAAAAGGTTTATTTTGGTTTACAGACCCAAGAGGAAGCTCCATGATGGCAGGGGAAAATGATGGCATGAGCAGAAGGTGGACTTCACCTCCTCGCCAACATCAGGTAGACAATAGCAACAGGAGAGTGTGCCAGACACTGGTGAGGAGAAACTGGCTATAATACCCATAAGCCCGCCAACAATACACTACCTCCAGGAGGTGTTAGGTCCCAAATCTCCATCAGCTGGGAATCTGGCATTCAGAACACGTAAGTTTATGAGGGACATCTGAATCAAACCACCACAGCAAACTTGGTTAGCATACAAAGGAATGTTTCATCTTTTTAGCATTTTCACACATATGATTATATTTTTTTTCTTTTCTAAAAATTTTTAATTTTTTTAACTTATTTGAAAGACAGGCAGATAGAAAAAGAGAGAATGGGTATGTCAGGGCCTCTGGAAACAAACTCCAGACACATGCACCACCTTCTGCATCTGGCTTACATGGGTCCTGGGGAATCAAACCTGGGTCCGTTGGCTTTGCAGGAAAGTGCCTTAACCACTAAGCCATGTCTCCAGCCCTTAAAGGCAAACTTGGGATCAAAGAATTTACTATCCACCTTGTCAGGAGCCAGGAATCCCTGGCAGACTACAAAGATTTCTGCAGATTCATGGCAAGAAGCTAGGGGTTTGGTTGCCTGGACACAGTGGAATAGCTGTTGGAAGATCCAAAGTAGGGGCTGAAGTCATGGGAATGGAAACCCATTGTGATGAAGCAGCCACCATGGGCCAAGAAATCATAAGCCAAACACAGAGCCATAGGTGTCAAGTGAGTTTGTGAGAAAGCATCATGGACCCAGCTAGCTCCAACGTTGGAGGCCCCATCATTAAGCACACCACCAACTTTCCAGGTCTTTAGTTCCTTCCTCAGGGCCTGCCTACAACAGAAGTAGTGATGTCTTCCAGGAGAGTCCTCACATTGGGAAAAGGTTTGATTGGAACCAGGCCCACTCCCACAATAAGACTGGATACAGGCATGAATTTTATAGCCACCTGTAGCCATCCTCCTGGTGCAGGACACAGGTCCCACAAGGCCCCAGCTTTCTGCAGAAAATGAAAGCTGCAATTGAGCTGAATCAGCTTGAAGTCTCTTTGGCCAGGTGACAGAACTTGTCTCATGGGCTCTTCTCTACTTTGCCTTTCTTGCCCATGAACAAATGGAGAAATATCACTCAATCTCAGCACTACACGGTTTTCACAGCTCTAGGAGCAGCACTTGTGGATAGTGCACTTCCACTGCCACTCGCGTCCCTCCACGTTCCTGGGGCCATGTGCTCCACCATGTTGCGTGTGACTGAAGGCTTTTTCATCTTGTGTCTGTAGGTATTACAGGTTGAAAGTGGGGACCAGGAAGGCCGGCTGAAAGAACTAAGAACCGATATTCTTCTAGGAAGCAACAATTAGGAATTATATTGTGGCCTCATCTCCACCTAAGACTACTGATCTCAAGGAGCCACCTCTCCCATTATGACCTGAATTATTGTAGTTTCTCTCCACGTGGCACCCATTGACCCTTAACTGTGATGTCATTTTTGATGAGTAAATAAAGTTCACTATTAGTGAATAGGCAGCTAGGCCAAGCTTAATTCACACAACCTTGGGTACTGCCTTCCTATGTAGAAGGGTTTTGTGTATCAGTAGTGCCCAAATAGGTGTCCTTAGCCTTTTAGAAAAGGGTCAAAGACCACATGTTGCAAGGAAACTGGAATTCTTCTTTTGGTCCTTTGCCCTCCTCACCAAGCACATGCCAGCAAATTATATGTACAGATTTCAGGGAGGCTGCAGGTCTAGAACCTGTGTATGAATCTCAGTTCCTTCCTGCTGTTCTTTGTTCATAACTGCACTCACTGTGAGTCTTCAGAGCCATTATGGTAATAACTAAATATTTCATAACTGGCTTTTGGCCACTGCTAGGATGTAATTTGTGTAAGATGAGGCCCAGTTATAGCTTGTTTATCTGTCCCCACTCTCACTACCTTTGTAGGTCATTGATGTCTAGATCCCTGTGATAACCTCCAGGTGGAAGTCTAAAACATTCTTCATTCCCTAATCCACCCCAACTCCAAGCCATCCCTCTCACTGGGCCTTTAAATCACAAATATGACTGTACCACTTAACTTTCTTATAGTCTATGAAGTCCTTTTATCTCCAGGATAAAAGCCAGATAACTTTTTAACTTGGTTCTCAATAACTGAGCCCCAACCCTCCTCTCTTGCTTCATTCCCAATGGGTAATTCTTTGTGTTGAAGCCAGGGGCAAACTTCCTGAGTGTGCTGTTCTTTTAACCCATCATTCTTCTGTTTCCATGTTTCCTCTCCTAGGATTGCTTGGCATCTTGCCTTGTTTCCATATTGCCTCAGTACAAATTCTATCCCAGTGAGCAGCTTTTCACTATCTGACATAAATTCATTCCTTTCTCTTTCTTTATCTGAATTTTGTGCAAGTATCTTTGAGGATATTGAGAACAGGGCTCCCTGGGTTCTCATAATGTTTATTGAGTTCAAACAAAAAAGTTCTCCTTTTAAGGAGTCAGACAAATGAATGTGCCATCATTTGGCTTCTGGTCACTACATTCAGTCCTGTTCTTATCTGCTTGATGGTTTTCTTTCTGAAATTGTACCCTCAGTAACTGAAACATCACCACCCTTTTGCCTTCCTCCTTAACCACCAGTTGTCTCTTTACAGTTACCTTCTTTTACCAGATAGTTTGTAATGTTTCTACAGTTTTTCAAAATATGTGCTACATAGTCAAATCCCAGTTAAGATGATTACTTAAAAAGTTTGCCGGGTATCATTATGAGCAGCCATGCTTGTACCAGGCTCTTTCTATTTTACACACAGTTCCTTGATATCTAAGGCCCTCTGCCCTTCGAGTATATATCATCCCCACTTCTAAGATTGCAGCTCATATCTGACTCATTCTCCAAAGATAAAGGTCCATATTTAAAATTTTCTACCCTAACAGATGCTTTTTAAGTTAATTTATTTTTTATTAGGAACTTTCATATATGAACACACAGGAATTTGATTGTGTTCTGTACCATTATCTTTTGCCCTTTCGTTGCTGTCTCTCATACCATGAGGACCCTCCTCTTTTAAAACAGTCCTCTGTCCTGTTGTTTTGTTCCTTTCATCCTCTTCTGTCCTTCATGGCAAAATGTTGAAGAGCTCCAAACCATGCTGGTCTTGTGGGGTATTGGTAACCACGGAGAGGTCATGGATACACTAGGGCAGTGCGGCAAGAATGCCTACACACTCTGTGGCTCCTACTTTTTTCTCCACTTCCTCTTCCACAATGTTCCCTGAGCCTTGGAGAGATTATGAGAATTTCCTTTAGTGTTGAGCCATTTATAATGGATTTGGGGGTTCAGGAGGGATCCCCCAAATTTACGAACCTCGATTTTTGGTCTTGTTCTATTTTTAACAAATAATTGATTTAAAAAAAACAGATTTAAGAAGGATGAATTATGAAATATTGAGTTTATTTAGGGAGTGAGGGGGTTCCAGAGTAGGTAGTTAATTTAACTAGGCAATACCAGGATGGCCCTCAAAGGGAGGGAACTTAGGCTAATCTGTATCACACCCTCTCCACATCTATCTCAGTTTTCCTGGCCTATCTCAGCTCACCCTTCCTGCTTCAGTCCAGATTTAGTGCTTGCCCCTCTCGCCCAATTAGATCTTTCTGTTAAGCATGCACCCTGCCCAAGTGTGGGTGGATTTCTCCTCTAAGTCCAGACCAATTGGCTGGGGCACCTGGGGTAGGTGTGTCTAGATGTACTGGGACAAATTCTAAAGTATATCCTCTGGGATCCACCGAGAGAGGGGCCCATTCTCTCTCTCTCTCTCTCTTTCTTTCTCTCTCAGTGGCAGCAATGTTCTTGGGTCCACTGTTGGCAAGCTCTCCCTCCCACCCTGGAAGCCATGCTGGGGTGGGAAGAAACTTTTTTTACCTTTTACTACTGTCTTCACTTTTGATCTTTTTGGAAGCGCACATTTCTAAAAATCCCATTTCATGTTGTGTTTTTTTCTATCTAAGATCCATGTTCATTTACATGGACTCCTGGATTCCACGTGGTATATTTCCCTTCTTCCCACTTTACCTTCCCTTCCTTTGCCCTCAGTTTTCTCCCTTCCTCCACATCTGTGTAATATCTAAATAAAATGTGATGTTTTAAAAATCATTTTCTTGGGCCGGAGAGATGGCTTAGCGGTTGAGCGCTTGCCTGTGAAGCCTAAGGACCCCAGTTCGAGGCTCGGTTCCCCAGGTCCCACGTTAGCCAGATGCACAAGGGGGTGCACGCGTCTGGAGTTCGTTTGCAGAGGCTGGAAGCCCTGGCGCGCCCATTCTCTCTCTCTCCCTCTATCTGTCTTTCTCTCTGTGTCTGTCGCTCTCAAAAAAAAAAAAAAAAATTTTTTTTTAAATCATTTTCTTGAATCTGGAATTGCCAATTCTTTGGCTAGTTTGCAGATATGAACTCAGGGCTTGGGTTCATATGGAAGCACCCAGAACCCCAAATTTCCCTATCACAGGAGAAATCACAAATTGTGGTGTAATGGGGTACTAGGAGTTCAGGAAAGTACTTGAACCCAAAACCTAGGTTTGTGCCTATTTTTTAAATATTTTATTTTTATGTATTTGACAGAGAAAGAGGGAGAGAGAGAGAGAATGGGTGCACCAGGACCTCCAGCCACTGCTAATGAACTCCATTTTTTAAAAAATTATATCTATTAGCTGGGTATGGTGGCACACACCTTTAATCCCAGCACTTGGGAGGCAGAGGTACGAGGATTGCCATGAATTCAAGGCCACCCTGAGACTACATAGTGAATTCTGGATCAACCTGGGCTAGAATGAGAACCTACCTTGAAAAACACACACACAAAAAATGATATCTATTAATTAGTCAACAAAGTCTATTTCTATAGTATTTATTCATACTGTTTTCATGTATTCTTCCCCCTCTACTTCCTCTTTTTCCCCTGTTCACCTTAAAGCCTTTCCACCCCTGTATTTTTCCCTCTTCTTGCCTTCCTACTGTATCTTCCCCCCAACTGTTCCCACTTCTCTCTCTCCAAGCCTCATTCTAGCTTCCTGACCATTACAGCTGATACTACAGCTTACAGACAAATCTAATTAGTCCAAGCTAGGATGAGAGAGAATATGTAGCATTGTTTTCTGAGCCTCAGTTACCTCACTTAGTATAATTTTTCCAGACCCATCCATTTTTCTAAGAATTTCAAGATTTCATGTTTTAGACTGCTGAATAGAATTCCACTGTGTATATGTACCACATCTTCATTATCCATTCATCAGTTGTTGGACATCTAGGCTGACTCCAGTTCCTAGCTATTATGAATAGAGCAGCACATGGCTGAGCAAGTATCTCTGTAGTAAAGAATAAAGCATATAAGGTGTATGTTCAGAAATGGTACAGCTGGGTCATATGGCAGAAGATCTGTTTTTTTAAGAGGCAGAGAAAGAGAGAGAGAGAGAGAGAGAGAACGGACATGCCAGGACCTTCAGCCTGCTACAAATGAACTCCAGATGCTTGTGCCCCTTGTGCACATGTGCGACATCACACATTTGTGTCACTGTGCATCTGACCACATGGGACCTGAAAATTTGAGCATGAGTTCTTAGACTTTGTAGGCAAATGCCTTAATCATTAAGCCATTTCTCCAACCCAGAAGATCTATTTTTAAGTTTTTGATAAACCTCCATACTGATTTTCATAGTGTCTATACCAGTTTACATTCCTATCAGCAGTGAATAATTATTCTATACCTTCACCAGCATTTGCTGTTATTTTATTTTATTTATTTTATTTTATTTTATTTTATTTTGGTTTTTTGAGGGAGGGTCTCTCTCTGGTCCAGGCTGTCCTGGTATTAACTATGTAATCTCAGGGTGGCCTCAAACTCATAGTGATCCTCCTACCTCTGCCTCCTGAGTGCTGGGATTAAAGGCATGTGCCACCATGCTTAGCTCTTAATTTGATTGTTTTATGGCAGCTATTCTGGCTAGTGTAAGATTAAATCTCAAAGTACTTTTAATTTGCATTTCCCTGATGGCCAAAAATGATGAACATTTTAGAAGTTTATTGACCACTTGTATTCCTTCCTTTGAGAACTTTTTGTTCAGTTCCCCTCTCCATTTTTATACAATGTATGGTTTGACTTCTATTGCTTTTTCAAAACATCTTTGAAAAGAAAGAAGTCAAACTAGAATTAATTGTAAATGAACAAAACAAAACAGCAGAATTACCCCATAATGCCCCCTCTTCTGTGTTTCCTATCTCAGTAAATGTCACCATCATCTGGAAATTGTACAAACTAAAATCTCAGAAGTCACCATTGACTCCTCTCCTTCTTCTCCTTCCATGTTGTAACTATTCCAGTCACCACCATCTATCTTTTTTAGACTTGTACATTGCCTTATGAGCTGTCTGCTTCCCTCCGCAATTTCTTCAGCCAAGTCATTTCATGCAATTCCAGATGATAAACTGCATGCTTCAGATCATACTTCCTACTTGAAGCTCTTCCGTGGCTTCTTTCTCCCTAGAATAAAGCCCAGAGTCCATAACATGTTATTTTGGTTGTTGTTTACTTTTATTTATTTATTTGAGAGAGACAGAGAGAGAAAGAGGTAGAGAGAAGTAGAGATTGGGTGCACCAGGGCCTCCAGCCACTGGTAACGAATTCCAGATGCATGCACCACCTTGTGCATCTGGCTTACATGGGTCTTAGGGAATTGAGCCTCAAACCAGGGTCCTTAGGCTTCACAGGCAAGCACTTAATCACTAAGCCATCTCTCCAGCCCACATACTCTTTTTAAATTTTCATTTGTCTATTTATGAAAGTGAGAGGGAGGAGAAAGAGAATGGGCATGACAGGGCCTCCAGCCACTACAAACTAATTCCAGCTTTATGCACCACCATGTGCATCTGGCTTATGTGGGCTGCAGGGAGTCAAATCTGGGTCCCTAGGCCTTGCAGACAAGTGCCTTAACTGCTAAGCCCTCTCTCCAGCTCCATAACATGGTTTTGAAGGCCATCACAGGTCTGCTATATCTCCAGCCTTGCCTCCATGTCAGGTCCCTATAACACCTTCAATACCTTCTCTCCCAGTTTCCATGATCATCAGTCTCAACAACCAGCTGTGTTCTCTTCCCTCAGGGAATACATTTGCTCCTCCTATGGGAAACTACTTTTCTCCCAATATTACTCTTCTGCCAACTCATTAGCTTCCACACATACTTTCTCCAGCAATTCCTCATGCTTGTCATGGCTACCATCTATTTTTTTAAAAATTTTTGTTTATTTTTATTTATTTATTTGAAAGTGACAGACACAGAGAGAAAGGGGAAGACAAAGAGAGAGAGAGAATGAGAGAGAATAGGCATGCCAGGGCCTCCAGCCACTGCAAACTAACTCCAGGCACGTGCACCCCCTTGTTCATCTGGCTAATGTGGGTCCTGGGGAATCGAGCCTTGAACCAGGGTTCTTAGCCTTCACAGGCAAGTGCTTAACTGCTAAGCCAACTCTCTAGCCCCATGGCTACCATCTGTTGATGGTCCATCGTGTTCAATTCTTCATGGCTCCAGCAACTGTTCACAGAAAGCTTATATCCAGTGAAGACATAGAATACCTCTCCTTCCCTATCAGATCAGGTCACCCCTGAGGAAAGGAAAAATCCTCTTGCTGCTACTTACCACATCAAGAGGGAATCAGCCTAGAAAGGGCAATCAACTGGCATTGGATAGTTAAAGCTGATGGGAACATGGGACTGGACCAGAAGGATACTGAAGACTAAGAAATTAATATGGTCAGCCAAGCAAGGTTTTAAGCTGGTCAGAAACCTGCTCTACATCCACCATAGAAGCAACAGTCATGGCACATGGAGAGACTCCATAAACCTCACTGCATGTATTACTCATTTGTTACCATATGCATCAGAACAGAATCAATTCATACTGGTGATCCACATTCAGCTAGTCTGTGTGTTGGGACAAAGCTTGAGTCTCCTCTCACACTCCCCATTTATTCCTGAGAACTTGAAGGTATGTCTTCCTCTGCTGTAGTGTGGGCCCTTTTGTGAGCTTCCTTTGTTGACACGCGCAGCTTTTGTGTCTGCCATTGGTGCCATTCCTCCTTTGGCAAAGGACTGAGTGTACCAATTAAGCAGCCTCAGCCAAGGACTTGATCTCAGTTAAGACTTAAAGATTACAAATTAATAAGGCACTTGTTAAGGTACACCATATTGCTTAAGACATAGAGTGCCTGATTCATTGTCTCTCTAAAATCTCAGGAAACAGTGGGTATTTGGGATCAGGCTACTGTTGGCTTGGAGACAGGCTGTGCATTTTCTCTAGAGCAAGTCACAGCCCATTGGGTAAAAATGGCTGCTCCAGTTGCTCAGGGATTTCATGGTTTTTTTGTTTGTTTGTTTGTTTGTTTGTTTTTGGTTTTCTGAGGTAGGGTCTCACTCTAGCTCAGATTGACTTGAAATTCATTATGTAGTCTCAGGGTGGCCTCAAACTTGTGGAGATCCTCCTACCTTGATGATAGCAAGTTGTTGCAGTCAAGATCTGCAAAAGTGTCAAGTCATTGCCAAAAGAAGCAGCAGCATTGGAAGCAAGAGGAGGAAGCAGCATGGTGTGCAGTGTAAATTCTGAGCTATGGGGATATGAAGCCAAAGTCAGACCACTGCAGAGAGAGGGGCTGAGGGAGTCCCAGGAGATTAGTCACAGTCTTCTCAAGAGTGTCTTTGACATCCCTCTCTAAGAAATCTTCCCAAGGAAGCCTGTTCTTTCTTTTCTTTTCTTTTTTTCTCCATCATAGACCAAAGTGTATGTGTATATGATGTTAAAAGTCAGTGGGTCATAGGGCAGTTCTTCTTAGCTGTGGTCTTCAGAGCATTGTAGACCCTCAGAGACAATCTTCTGAATGTTTTATTGTGTAAAGACTTAATCAGCATCTAGAAGAGAGCTTGGGCAATAGGGACAAGCCATCATTGTTCACTTTGTTGCTTGCTTATTTCCTACATTATAAATGCATAAAATGTTGTCAAAGTAGGACAAGTGGTAGATGCACTTGCTTAATGCACAAAGTCCTGAGTTCAATCCCCAGCAACACACACACAAACACACACACTCTAGTGCTAGGATATAGTTCAATGATTGAGTTCTTGTGCTTGCTTCACCTTTGTTCATCTAGCTTGCATGGGATCTGGAGAGTCAAACATGGCTTCTCAGTCAAGCAACTTAACTGCTAAGCCATCTCTCCAGCCCTGATTGCATTGTTATCCAGCATGCACACGGCCCTAGATTCAAGCTCAAGATTCTAACATAAATATATACACATATCAACACACAAACAAGCAGGAAAGATTGGGATGGTTCAAAATAGGTTTGACCCTACTTTTTGCAGTGTCCAGGGTAAACAATACATGGAGGCCTACCTACCATATCCCTTTATTTAACTGTACATACCAAAGTTAATAAACTATAAAATATCTTTTCCCCTTCCATCTTGGAAAGTAACTTGGAGTTGGATGTAGAATGTTCCAATTCCTTTGAGCTGTACTCCAGATATGGTAGCTCAGAGATATCTGTCCCAGTCTTGAATGAGCCCCTTAGGACATCCTGAGGAACATATGTGGAAATCCAACCCACACATGCAAGCTTCATCCATCCTCTCCCTCAGCCCCCCAGACCATCTTCTGCTGACCATCCTCAAGACGTAGAGCAGATGCATCAAACCCAGAAACAAGGCCCTCAGAGTCCCTGAAGGAGACAAAAGGACAAGTAAGCAAGAGATTCTGAGGTACCCAGCACCTAAAGCATGTCCTCAAAGTGTGATTCACAGAGGTGGGAGGGCACTCATCTGTTTCCAGCCTCCTTGCTTAGGGCAGAAGGGCAAAGCCAGAAAAGGACCTTGACTAAGTTCTGAGTCCTGAGAAGACACCAAATGAGCTTGGGTTAGGGGAAGGGGACTCCAGCTTCAGGCAGGCCCAAGGAGGAGCGAGAGATGCACTTTTATTCCAGGTGGTGGGCAGTTAGTGTGTTCTTTCTCTTTTAGGCCAGTTTCACAAGAAGTGCAGAGGGAGGGAAGCTTAATCAAATGCTAAGTGGAAGGAAGAAAGATATTAGAGGCTTGGGAAGGTCCATAGCAAGAATTAGAAAGACCACCATTTAAAGGTATTGTGAAGTATGGCCAAGAAAGGACCTGTGAGAAGCTTCCTGGCAGTGCACTGGGGCAAGTTGGGCATAGCTCAATCCAAGAGTTCCCTTTATAGTCACTGTCACATGACTAGCAACCCCTCAAGTCTGGCACTGCTCCTGTCACACAAGCACACCTGGCACACCCAGGCTCCTACACTCTCCTCTCTGAATTTTTCTTCAACAGTTATCATTGCTTTACAAAGCCTGAATGAGGGAAAATAGTTTTATGAATCATTTTGCTTATTGGAATTATTTCTTAATTCCATGTCTGTGAAGTAAATACCAATTTAGACCCAAAAGGCTGACTAAGAAGTTCCCAAATAGTGGGGTTATTATACCTTTCATTGTGAGAAGTGGGATCTTGCTTCCAGGGTGGCATTTCCTCTCCTTTGGTTCCCACCCTGGTGAATCCTCCTCTGGGCACTGGTCCTTCCTTTCTCTCTTACCAGAGGCTCCACCCATTACTTAACATGAATTATTATGTTAACACTGAGTCTTTCTACCTACCATAGAGAAAGAACACAATGCTAATTACTATAATTCCCCATCTCTGAGATTCTCTCCCTTTTTGCCCTCTCCAAACCTCAAACTTGATGGTCTCTGCTGTGGCACTCACCTGCTTCAGTTTCCCCTGTGTCATTTCCTAACTGCTGCTATGTGGTCGGTCTTTTTTGCCTTTATTCATTATTGACTTTGCTGCACTCAGCAGCACTAGCACACTGAGATGGTTCTAGAGGAGACCAGAGTAAAGCTCTAGGGCCAGTTATGGACTTAAGCACAGATGATGCAAAGGCTCAGAGCTATTTGTTTCCTAAGCTCATGAAAAATCTCCCAAAGACTGGGGAACTGAAGCCTCCTCCAGTACTTCTTGCTCAGCCTCAGGAGAGGTTACTGCTGCTTCCTGAAGTAGTTGAGCTAACCAGTCTAGCTCCCACAATTGTCCCAACTATGGGGACAAGGGGCAGAGTCAGCAAAGGGTGTGGCGGGGGGAAAGAAGTCCATTCTGGGCAAAGAACAATGCAAGGCAGGGTTGGCAGAGGGCTCCTTCCTGGGCACAGCCTGTACAGAACTTAGAAGTTAGTGGGGTACAAAAGTCCCCTTGCTCTCTATCTTGCCCAAAGAAACCTGCTGTTGTCTGAAAGATGAATCAACTGAATGTACTCATTCACAGCTCTTTTACAAAACTTAGTCTATAAAGACTCAAAGTGCATAGCATGACCTGTCACTTCTCTTCTTTCCTTTAGAACTCACCCTGGAGCACTCATTGTTGGTGGATGCTGACAAAGTCCAGCTGTACTCTATCCTAGCCTTCAGGACCCTGGCAGACTGGCTGAGCCCCACCCCCAGTCTGGCTTGGCTCCTTCCTCCATGGCTCTTTTAATCCCAGTTCTTGGATTTATGTGGCTAGTGGCTCTGGCCTGTTGCCTCACCCCATATTTACTTTCACAACTCCCCAACTCTGCTGTGGAGTTCTTTCAGAATCATTCAGTTTGGTTCCCTGCCTGCTTGCACTAAAGAGCTGAACTTTCTATAAGAACAGGAGATTGTCAGTGGGAACTGAATGGCTTTTGGACTCTGTTCTAATACAAGGAAGTACTAGTGAGTGTACAGAGCCTTTCCTCATGCTACATGCTTCTGCACCCATGTGCAGTTTGAAGTCTTATCTTCTTGTAATGGAGTGCTAAGGGTCCAGGAAAGTCCTTGCACCCCAAATCTTGGGTTCATTTCTAATTTTAGTCAAAGGATTGAATAAAAAAGAAACATGGGAAGGTTAATTATTAAATTATTATATTTATTGAGGTATAGAGCCAAAAGCACCCATGTGGCTAGAGATCTCATGTGAAAGGCCGGGGGAACGTGTGGAAAGAAAAGAGAAAAGCAAGTTCAAAAAGCTCCTGCCATGTGGGGAGCTGGAGGGGATAAAGATCCATGCGGAGAGTAAGGGCTAGGGCCAAGCCAGCCCAGGCCCAGCCAAGGGAAAAACTCACCCACAGCTGGAAGTTCCCAAGTGATCAGAGAGAGAGTGAGACTACTTTCCCCTTGCAAAGGTATTTATAACCTTTTAGTGGAAGTGGGCTATCTTCTAGCTCAGGGTCATCTGGTTGGTTAGGGCTAGGAGCAGTCTCAGGAAGAGGTTAGCTCTGGCACCAAGTTGTAAGGGCTGAACTTGACCAACTACAGTGTTTAAATCCTATGAAGGACCTCCCTCCCAGGAGGGGTCCTGATTGTGGAAAAACAGGTCTCTAGGGAACTAAGCAAGAGGTAACAAGTCAGATCATCTTTTATTTCTGGCAAGTGCAAACTTTCTGTGTTTTTTACTTTTAGGGGTCCAGTGACCTTAACTCTACCCCCCCCCCCATTTACCTCTGTAATGAGAAGACACTCTAACTGCTGTTAGAAGACAAGGGGTGATGACCTCAGATCATTAACTATTTCCTGCTGAATGGGGCATGAAGCTGTGGCAGTTAACGAGTCTCTTGTGGAGAGGGAAACTACTCTAAAGGACCCTGAAATTGTATTGATATAGCTTAGGAATATAGTCTTGAAAGAGAATGTTAGGGAAACGAATAAAAGTAAGGAGTTATGAGAAGTGAACACACAGCAAACTGGTCACGTTCAGGGTTATCCTTCTTGTGGACTTGTAGACCTTGGGGAGCATTGGATTATCTCAGGACCATCTGAACATGAGCTGGCTGAGATTTTTCTCCCAGAACTGTTCATTGAATGACATAGTAGTGTATGGCATGGCCTGAATTTGCTTCTGTATGGCATGTAAAACAGATGAGATATTATCAGTTATCAGGAACATATATACAACATTTAATTTTATAACAGCCTTCCAGGATGTATCTTCTTAATTTGTTCTGGGGTTAGCCAGGGCCAAAGGTAGTGCCATAGAGCCACTGGGTGCCATTAAAGGCTGTACAAATATACTTTTTTGATTTCAGGGCTTATTTAAGGATGTCCTGGCACAAGTTAGAAGAGATTCACCATTGTTCCCAGTATAAGGAAATCTTTTAAATTAAGTGGTCTTTGGTCAGAGATATACTGTAGATTTGAAAATAACCCTTTTGACATCTATGGTTGTTTTTTTCTTATAGAATTAGGACTATTAGAGATGGTGGCAACATGTCTTAAGGTCTTGTTTGTTTTCCCTCTTGGAAAGCTCTCATTGTATTACTTAATTTATCCCTTTATCTTTGGTTATACATTTTGCTATGAGTGTTAAAGATCAAGCAGATAGCGAAAATTTAATCAAGGATTAATTTTGGAGGTCACTAATGGCTTTCCAAAGGAGACTTTAGGGACCCAGGAGTAGCCCTATAGCTTCTCTGCTACTGATATTTTCTGTCTATTAGGACAAGTGAGGGCCTCCCTGGCCAGGTAGTTTGGGAAGCCAGGAGGACTGATTGCTCCTCAACTGTGATTCCCCTGTTTCATACTGTACACCTTTTTGTTGTTTGTTTCTGGGTCTCTGTATCCTCCCTGATCAGGAAGATAGGTGACTTACCAGGGGGCCAGTGTAGAAGTGTCCAATCATCTCCAGTGGCCTCATGACCTGGGAACAGGGACCAAAATATTGGCCTTTTAAGCTCCAATGATTCCAACTGGCTTTGGCTTCTACATAGATGATAACTACACTTAGAAAGGAAGTTACACCAACCTGGATGTATGTACATATAGAACACAATTGATTACTGAAATAGATTTAAAGAATGGAACAAGACCTTAAAGTCATTTTGTCCAACCTTGTAAAATTTGGTTGTCCTCTGGCAGCATAGGCCATATTTGAGGCATAAAATGTAGGCATGTCTTACCCTTTAAATAAATATCTAATAGTTATAAATACAGGCAGAACCTGTTTCCAGACTTGAACACAATACAAATCTAAACCAACTAATTTAACTTATAAAGTGTCAGAAAAGGACAATTAAGATAGTATAAAGTCTAAGCACTTGTGTTTGAAAACATACTTGATTAAGTACCAATTATCCAGGGAACACTGGAAACAGAACCACAGCTTGGAATTATTTCTCTCAGGTGGGGACCATTGTTTGAGCATGAGCCTGTACCCTAAAGCAGGCAATGTCTTAAGGGTTAATTTTGTTATAAGCATGGGACTTGAGATGCCAAAAATGAGACAGTTATATTACATATAACAGAGCAAAATCTGGTCTTTGTTGAGCCAAAACAGCTAAACTCGAATATAACTCTTGATAAATCTGTTTTGAAAAAGAGAATACCATTTGACAACCAATGGTTTTAGCTTAATCTTGATAGCAATTGATTTTATGTACCAGAGAAATTTTTATTAACATAAAGCAATTTTATGTCTTACCCATGACAACCCAAGGCAAGCTATGCCAACATATTTTACCTATCAGGAAGATGAAAGTTATCATTACTGAAATTAAATAACTTAAACTGAAGTGATTAAACCTAGTGGTGACCAGTCAATAGAATTAGCATAAAGAAAACACAAACTTATCTTTAAAGTCACAACGTCTTTAGGTATGAGTACCTCATCTTTGAAAATTAAACATGTATACATGAATCTTTTTTCTTTTTTAATTTTATTTTATTTTTGGTTTTTCAAGGTAGGGTCTCACTCTAGCCCAGGCTGACCTGGAATTCACTCTGTAGTCTCAGGGTGGCCTCGAACTCACAGTGCTCCTCCTACCTCTGCCTCCCAAGTGCTGGGATGAAAGGCGTGCGCCACCACACCCAGCATATACATGAATCTTAAGACTCAGTTTCTCCAGTAGTTAAAACCCTGAGGGCTGGAGAGATGGCTTAGCGGTTAAGCGCTTGCCTGTGAAGCCTAAGGACCCCAGTTCAAGGCTCGGTTCCCCAGGTCCCACGTTAGCCAGATGCACAAGGGGGCGCATGCATCTGGAGTTCATTTGCAGAGGCTGGAAGCCCTGGCACGCCCATTCTCTCTCTCCCCCTCTATCTGTCTTTCTCTCTGTGTCTGTCGCTCTCAAATAAATAAATAAATAATTTAAAAAAAAAAACCTTGACAAATGGAGGAACCTCATTTACTTTACTGAGAGTCTTAAAGCCTGTTTTTATAACCCTTAAACCATAACAAATGAGCATCAGTGAGCTGTTAAATGAGTGAGGCCTTAACCATGAGTCAGTTTCTCTACTGGTGAAAACCTTGACATCAAGTAAACATATTTTACATTTTATCTAATTAAATGACCTTCTCTGAGCAACTTTCATTACTGTTATGATCTCCTGGTGACATCTACCCCCCACTTTTTTTTTTTTTTTTTTTTTTTTTGGTTTTTCGAGGTAGGGTCTCACTCTGGTCCAGGCTGACCTGGAATTAACTCTGTAGTCTCAGGGTGGCCTCGAACTCATGGCGATCCTCCTACCTCTGCCTCCCAAGTGCTGGGATTAAAGGCGTGCACCACCACGCCCGGCTACCCTTTTTTCTTGATCTCCCTTTCTGGTCCCTTTTCTTTTTCTTGGTTTCCCAATTATAATAAGCAGAAGTTGCCATCTGGAGTAACTGTTTTAAGTTCTTATCTGGTTCAGCTACCAATCTTTGCAAGTCTTTGGGGAAAAGTAAAGAGCAATTCCTGTTCTCCCTGTATTATTTAAACGAGCCCAGTTTCTCAGGAGACAGGCTAGCAGAGAATCTTAGGCTATCCTGAAAGCCATCTGTCCTATCTGAAACAAAGTGGAGGAAAAGTGAAGAGTCTAGAGCTAGGTTATGCCCAATCCTGGCTCACATCTTGAAGAAGGGGGAAATACCTCCAGTCCAGATTTGGGAGAAGAAATTAGAACTTCTTGTCTCTTTTCTACAGATTTTGTCACCCAAATTAACCTGTTTCCCCTCCCAACTAAATGGGAACACATAGTGCAGTCTATGTGCCTTTGGGAGCAAGGACGGTACAGGACAGTATATCTGTGCTCATCCTCCTGGACAGCTCCCAAGCCCTAGTACCTCCAGCATTCTCCCAGCCCTGCATATGTCTTACATAACAGCATATAAGCAGTGCCATTGGTAAGACAGGCCCAAGTGTGAAGACTTCTGCATCTACTCCTGTCTTGACAGCCTATATGCTGTTCTGGGGGAAGGGCTTCACCCAGAACAGCATATAGGTTTCCCTTCTCCACTCTGTGGGAGCCTGGGATATGGGTCCACCCCCCCCCCTGATTTGTGAATGTTTCAGAATGTTCTAGGGACTAAAGGATATTATTTTAAAAGGTAACCTTTGGTTTAATTACTTTAAATATGGGATCCTATTTTTTGTTGATATGAGGGAGAGAGAGAGAGAGAGAGAGGGAGGGAGGGAGGGAGAGAGATGGAAGAGAGCATACCAGGGTTTCTAGCCATTGCAAATAAACCTCAAGATATACGTGCCACCTTGTGCATCTGGCTTACTTGTGTACTGGGGAATTGAACCTAGGTCCTTAGGCTTCCTAGGCAAGCACCTTAACCGTTAAGCAATCATTTGCTTGATGCCATTTTTTTAATCATATGTGTTTATACCCTGATATACATTTTAAGTAAGTCTAATGTTTGTCTTATGTAAGAAGTTTGTAACCTGATCAAGTACCTTGACTCAATTTGCCTATTTACCTTTTTGTCTACTGAGAAATTTCATCTAACAGATGTAACTTTAGGTGTTCAAAAGAGAAGAACTATAAAGGGAAACAAAGTTATGTGCTGTTTGTCATTCCCTTTTTCTTGTGGGAGACAATTGGCCATTTTGTCTCTGGACAGGGTCTGGGGGACACATGGCTTAAACTTTTATGGGGTCTGAGATAAAGGGGATGCAATCCCCTTTTCCAGAGTCCAGCTTGCCATGACTTTAAATACCATATAACAGTAAGCAAGAACAAAAAGAAATAACTGAGGGGGGGAGGGAAGGAATTACCATGGGATTTTTTTATAATCATAGAAAATGTTAATAAAAAGTTAAAGTTAAATATATATATATATATATACATATATATATATATATATATATATCCGAAAAAAAAGAAAAGAAATAACTGAGCAGATGGATTAGCATCCTGTCATTCCTTGTCTTACTCTGAAGTTGTTTGTTTTTGACTAGGAAATTTATTTTACCCATTTGTAATACATAATAGGGTCTTGTCTGTGACTAACCTGGTTATACCTCCAAAGAATATGAATTACATCTGTGCTTATGACTTTGTGACCCACCTAGCATAGGACATCACCTGTGTCTAATGTAGGCTGAATTTAGATTAAGTCTATGTCTTTATATAAAACTTTTAGAGCATCCTTAAGAGTCTATAAACAGTTAAAAACTCTTTAACTTTAGGCATGGTGTTTATGTTTAGCCTTTTTAATTTTTAAATTAGCTTTCTGTTCCTTATAAAAGGAAATTAATTTTAGGAAAAATTTGGTCTTTTTAGATCTCCTATATCCTTTCTATATACACATACCTTCATCCACATACTTTAACATTCTGATCTAAGTTCCACTCAAAACAGCATTTTAAACAAGCATTCTATGTCCAACATTAAAAATTCTGTCCCAGCTCCTTCAATCATCTCATCTCAACCCATAATTAACCAACCATCTTTCTTATAAGACTATGAAGAGAAACTACACCAAACTTATTAATCCTGTTATCCACTGACAAAGAAGTAATCTAGCTTCAAAGAGTTAACCACCTTATTGTTGGAAATTTGGAGAGAAACAGCCTTAGCAGAAAAACTTCCCTAGTATTTATGTCACCAAAAATCTCTACTTGACAACCCATATGTTTTGGTGTACATAGATAGCACTTATATTGAGATGCAACAAGAATAGAATTTCTAGGTATCAATGTGTGG
The DNA here is from genome assembly GCF_020740685.1 of Jaculus jaculus. Taxonomy (NCBI): domain Eukaryota; kingdom Metazoa; phylum Chordata; class Mammalia; order Rodentia; family Dipodidae; genus Jaculus; species Jaculus jaculus. Next base: position 49,774,116 of record NC_059116.1, on the reverse strand, counting down.
TTTAATAGATGCCATCACATAGCTGTGAGAAATGATTGCATTAATATACCTTCCTACCAGCAGCAAATAAGAGGTCCAGTTTTGGGCTGGAGAGATGGCTTAGTGGTTAAGTGCTTGCCTGTGAAGCCTAATGACCCTAGTTTGAGGCTCGATTCCCCAGAACCCACGTTAGCCAGATGCACAAGGGGGTGCATGCATCTGGAGTTCGTTTGCAGAGGCTGGAAGCCCTGGTGTGCCCATTTTCTCTCTCTCTCTCTCTCTCTCTCTCTCTCTGTCACTCTCAAATAAATAAATAAAAATGAACAAAAAAAAATTTTAAAAAAGAGGTCCAGTTTTTTTCCCCACATGATCAGGATTTTTCACTGTACTTTATTATGAATAGCTTTTTTAAAAAAAAAAAATGAATGCCCTATAGCAAAGGGAGAGGTGGTAGGGCATGGGGTAAATCACACTCATGTGAAACATGAAGGCCTCTTCTCTAAAGAATAATGACCCATAAAAAACACTTTCATCCATAAAAGACTTGGTTCATTTTGTGACTTTCATGATAAATGCTTCCTTATACACACTTTCTAGTCTCCCTGTACTAGTCTTGAGACCAGTTCTGAGTGTACACTGAACAAAAGATTATACAGATGTGTCCTGGAGGCACTCCTATGTGCAGGGATTGAAGTGGTGCAAGCTGGACCCTGACCAGCTGAAAGGTTTTGGAAAGGCATATAGCAAATGAGCAAGCGAATTAGCAAGAAAGGTTCATGGCCCCTGAGTGTGTTACCTTGTCCTGTCAGCAAAACAGAGCTTGCACAATGGTCAGAATGCAAATGGAGCTGATGACAAAGGCACATTGCAGTGACCACAGGCAAGGCACCACACTGACTTGGCACAAACCTGCTCCGGCATGCATGGGCCTGGCAGGTGTGTTGTGGCTGCCTCTGTCAGCCTCTATCCTGTGAAACTCTCCCCCAAAAAAGTTTGATCTAGAACCTGGAAATGTAGCTCAATTGGGAGCACATTTGCCTAGCTCACATGAAGCCCTGGCTTTAGCCCTAGCACTATATAAAACAAATGTCTATAATCACAGTACTCAGTAGGTAGAAGCAGGAGGATTAGAAGTTCAAGGTCAGCCTTGACTACATAGTGAGTTTAAAGGCCCTGTCTTAAACTAGTTCCTTTTTGTGTACTTTTAGAAAGAAGCCCTATTTACTATCTTATTCCTGTATGTACATATGATTAAAATCAGATGCATCATGGGGAAGAACATACATAGTAAAGAAAACATTATATAACACTAATCTGTCAGTCAAACCAGAGGACTGCCCAAACTAAATCCCTAACAACCAGTCCATCCTCTCGTAAAAGTCCTGTAAAGAGGAGGCCCAGACCACTCCCTGGTGCCCTTAAGTATTCCCTACTTGAGCAGTCTTTTTGGCAGTGTATGTAAACCTTTAGTATCGCTTTGCTCTTAATAAAGATTCCTGCTGCTTAACCACTTGTGTGCACCTTTCTTCAATTCTTTGAGTAAGACATCAAGAACCTGGAGACACTGAGAGAAAGAGACTACTGGTAACACATGCACACACGTTTGTACATGCATGTGTACATGTGTGCATATGGAGGCTAGAAAGTCGATGTCTTATTTAATCAGACAGGGTCTTTCACTGAACTAGAGGTAACCAATTCAGCTTTCTCTGAAGACCAGACTCCGGAGCACTGGGATTACAGGCATGCCACCAGGATAAGCTTTTATGTGAGTGTTGGGGATCCAGACTCAGGTCATCATATTTGCATGGCAAACACTTCACCCACTGGCCATTTCCCCAGCTCCCACCAATAGATTCTAGCCTTTTGGACAGAGCAACTACTGGGTTCTCAGAACTTAGAGTATGCAGATAGCCATTATTGAACTACCTAGGTCCTATCATGTAAGCCAATGTAATAACACCTTCTATGATATGCAATCATTCCATTGATTTTGTTCACACAGAGAACCCTGACTGATGCAAATATAAAGTCACCAACCCCTGGGATCCTGTGGGTCATTTTGTCAGTTTACTTTCTTTAAGGTTCTTCACAGATGGTTTGAGCACCTATGATTCAGCAAAGGGAGTGAAGTCATATGGAGGGGACTTGCTACTAGAGCTCATCCAGGGGCCTTATGTCCTTTGACTGTCATCCAACAATCTCCATACTCCACCTTTGTTCCAACTGAGGAAAAGATGTGCCACTTACGCTGTCATCCCTAAGCTGGTTCTGTAACTCAGTTCTTTTACCACCTTGCAGGTGGGCAAGAATTCTCTAAGTAGGCCTTAGTCTTTTTTCAATCACCTAGTCTAGTCCCAAATCCTCACAGTCTAAGCTCTCAGACCTTGCTACAGTACCCTTAGTGGATTATACTGTCCCCCCTCACCATCAGACAGGACTGAAACAAAGCCAGGTGCTGGAATAGCTAGCATAGCATAGCATAGCATAGCACAGCATAGCACAGCATAGCACAGCACAGCATAGCACAGCATAGCACAGCACAGCACAGCACAGCACAGCACAGCACAGCACAGCACAGCACAGCACAGCACAGCACAGCACAGCACAGCACAGCACAGCATAGCACAGCACAGCACAGCACAGCACAGCACAGCACAGCACAGCACAGCACAGCACAGCATAGCACAGCATAGCATAGCATAGCATAGCATAGCACAGCATAGCACAGCACAGCACAGCACAGCATAGCACAGCATAGCTAGCATAGCATAATACAATGCAGTATAATTTTCACATGTAAACTCATTTCATTTATCTACTACAACAAATCTACCAGTTGAGCCAAGCACTTAGGAAACAGATGTTCCAAGTTAAGGGATGTTTCAAGATCATACAGCAACACATGGCCCTTAATTAAGCCTTGTATCTATTGTCCAATTGGACAGGGGAGAACATAGAGGCATTCCTAAAAGACCTGCCCCCCAACCCCTGTTGGTATCAAGCCTGAGCCAATCAAAGCGTTGACATTTACTTGAGTTTTGTATTGGCCAGAATCTTCATAGCAATGTTGAATGAATCAGTGAAAGTGGGCATTTAAAGAAAACTTTTTTTTTTTTTTTTTTGTGTGTGTTTCTGAGGTAGGGTCTCACTCTAGCCCAGGTTGACCTGGAATTCACTCTGTATTCTCAGGGTAGCCTCAAACTCATGGCAATCATCCTACCTCTGCCTCCTGAGTGCTGGAGTGCTGGGATTAAAGGTGTGTGCCACCACACCCAACTTAATCTCATTTTTTTTTCTTTTGTCTTAGAAGTTAAGCATTTGATCATCTAGTATGAATCTGAAGTGTGCCCCAAAGTCCCATGTGTTAGAAATCTGGATCTTCAGCTGATGACAACATTGGAAAGTGGCAGAAACTTTAAGAGGTGGGACCTAGTATAAATAGTTATATCACTGTGGGGTGTGCCTTTGAAAGGTATGTTGGGTTAACTGTCCTTTCCTCACTCTCATTTTACTTCCTGGTCACTATAAGGTGAGTGGCTTCCCTTACCACAAGCTCTGCTCCATTATATACTGCCTCACCACAGGCTCCAAAGCAACGATCAGGAATGGAGTTGGGTTTCATCAAATGCTTGTTCTACATCTATCAAAGAAATCACATAGCTCTTCATAGCTAGTTAATTAATATGACAAGATTGTTTTACAATGTTAAACCAACCTTGAAATCCTGAGTTAAATTCCTCTTGCTTATGTTTACCCTCAATATTGGGTTTGATTTGCTATAGCTTTAATAAGAATTTTTGCATGTATACTTATGAGAAATATTTATTTGTAATTTATATTTTTGCATATGGATGTAGTGTGTATACATATGTATACATACATATGTATGTAGTATGTGTATACATCTGTGTACATGTTTGCATGTTTGAGTGTGTCTTTAAGTGGAGGTGCATATGCATGTGTGCACATGTATGCACATTGTGTGATGCTAGAAGTCAATATTGGGTGTGTCCCTTATTTTTTGAGACACAGTATCACACTAAACCTAGAGCTCACCAATTCAAGCTGTCCAACAAGTCCCAGGGATCCTCATGTCTCTGCCTCCCCAGTGCTGGGGTTACATGTACACACTGCCATGCCCAGCTTTTACATGGGTCCTGGGGATCTGAACTCAGGTCCTTATGCTTGTGCAATAAGTATTTTATCCACTGAGCCATCTCCTCAGTCCTATGCTTCCTTTTCTTGTCATATCTTTGCTTTCTCTATTTTTATTTTTCAAGGTAGGGTGTCACTCTAGCTCAGGCTGACCTGGAATTCACTATGTAGTCTCAGGGTGGCCTTGAACTCACAGCAATCCTCCTACCTCTGCCTCCCAAATGCTGGGTTTAAAGGCATCTGCCACCATGCCTGGCTCATATCTTTGTTTTCAAATTAGTGTAACACTATCCAATAGACTGAATTCAAAATAAGTCTTTCCTGCAGAGGAAGGAGAATTGCCATGAGTTTGAGGCCATCCTGAGACTACATAGTGAATTCCAGGTCATCCTGGGCTAGTGAGAAACTACCTCACAAAACCAAAAAAAAAAAAAAAAAAAAGTCTTTCCTTTTCAGATTTGCATCTTATTTCTTCTCAAACTTTGCATGTAATTTCTTCTAAAAGTGTTTGAGTTCACCAGTGAAGTTGTTTGCAGCTGTTTTAAGGGTCCCTGGTTGTTATTTAAAATAAATAATAATCAGGCTAGAGAGATAGCTTAGAAGTTAAGATGCTTGCCTGTAAGCCTAAAGACCCATGTTCAACTCTCCAGGTTCCATGTACGCTAGACACACAAGGTCACACATGCGCACAAGGTGGCATATGTGTCTGGAGTTCAATTGCATTAGCTGAAGACCCTGGTACACCAATTCTCTCTCTGTCTCTCTCTCACTCACTCACACCCTTTCTCTCTAAAAAAAAAAAAGAAAAAAAAAAAACCTAATAAATAGCTAGGCATGGTGGTTCCCACCTTTAATCCCAGCACTTGGGAGGCAGGGGTAGGTGGATTGCTGTGAGTTTGAGGCTACCCTGAAACTACATAGTGAGTTCCAGGTCAGCCTGGACTAGAGTGAGACCCTACCTCGACAAAACAAAACAACAACAAAAAGCAATAAATAAACAGAACAATAATCCCATTTGCTCTTGTCAGCATCACATCCTCACCATGGCAAGAGTGCTATCAGTTCTCATCATCCCTGCCAGCTCATGGGAACAATGAAGCTGGCATCTGAATGATGTTTTAGTTGTAACTTGTGAGCTGAGTCACAAAGAGTTTCTGTCACAACTGACCCAAATATTTCAGACACAATGATTCCTGAGAATCAATGCTATCCATATGCCTTAGTGATTTTTCCAGCCCCTCTCTCAGGACCCTCAGCCAGACCAGCACACTCAGCATGGTTGAGTCTCACCCCTCACTGTGCATGAGTGGCCTCTATACCTTAAGAAGCTTATTGTCTCTTTGTGTGGGGTAGGGGGCAGAGGATAACCTTAGATGTAGATCCTCAGGCATTGTTCCTATTTAAAAAGGTTTTTCTTTTTCCAATTTTTGAGTTTCTCATACATGTATGTATTTTGATTTTATTGCCCCCATTTACACTCTCATATCTCCACCTCTCCATTAACACCCTTCTTCCTCATTAATTCCCATCTTGCTCTAATACACTTTAAAAATAGTTACTTAATGAAGAGACTGAGGGAGAAAGAAAGAGCAAGAGGAGACTTCCGGTTAAGATGGCGGTGTAGGAACCATGCCAAAGCAGCCTAGGAGGCAAAAAGCCAAAAAAAAAAAAAAAAAAAACCTCACCAAAATACACACTTTTACTAAAAACTGAGATGTATAGTAAATTGAAATGGCAGCGGAGAAGTAGGAGAGATCCAGAGCATCCATAGCCCACATAGGCCAGCAGAAGCAGCTCCAGTAGGTCCACTGATCACAACAGCAGCAGAGGCACACCAGAAAGCCATCAGGCTCAGCTAGAGCTGCAGGAAAATCCAGGTAAGGGGAGCTTCCACTCACATTGGAGCTCTCTGCAAACTCAAGAAACGTGAAGGGAGAGCGGTGGTGAGAAATGGAGGAGCAGATCACAAGGTAGAAGAACACGTGGAACAGTGAAAGAACTAGAGCAGCATCAGCAGCCTCCCCTCCCCCACTGCCAGTGCCCAGCTCCAGCGAACAGAGCAGCGGTCCAGGGACCCAGCCATGCCAACTTGAACCTACAGCAGGACCCAAGCAGGAGCAAAGGTAACTCAGGTTACACCAGGGAAGGGTCTCACCTGGTGACAAGCTGACTTGGAACCCTCAACAGATCAGAAATCTTAACCTCCTTGTTGTCAGGATTAAGGGTGTGGGTGGGGCACCACACACCCTAAAGGACAGTTAGAGGATCTGGTTGTCATAATTCCTACTCATGGATAAATATTCTGAGAGTCTTGAGAGCCACACCTAATGCCTTAAGCTCCTACCCTGAAGTTATGTAACATCAGATTATCTGATACATCTAGTAATACCGAGCTAACTAGAAAATCCAATCATTAAATAATCCAGGATGCAAAATATATACATTATAACACAAGAAACACCAAAAATAAAGACAATATAAATCCACCAAAAAGTATTAATACATCAGAAATTACCTCCAGTGAGAACAAGTTAGAGGAAATGCCTGAGAAAGATTTCAAAAGAATGATTATAAATATGTTCAAAGAAGTCAAAGAGGAAATCAAAGAAAACATAGGACACCAATTTAATGAAATAAAAAGGTCAATAGTAGACATAAATAAGGAAATAGAAATAATAAAGAAAAATCAGAATTACTAGCAATGAAGAACACAGTTAATGAAATAAAAAACTCTTTAGGAAATCTTACCAGTAGAATGGATGAAGGAGAGGACAGCATATCTAAGCTAGAAGACCAGGTGGCAGATCTAATACAGTCCAACAAAGAGAAAGACAAACTTATAGAAAAGTATGAGTGGGAATTTCAAGATATTCGGGACAGTATGAAAAGATCAAACATAAGAATTCAGGGCATAGTAGAAGGAGAAGAATTGCAGTCCAAAGGCATAGTAGGAGTCTTCAACAAAATCATAGAAGAAAATTTCTCCCAAGTTGGGAAAGGGGTGCCAATGCAGATACAGGAAGCCTTTAGAACCCCAGCCAGACAAAACCTGGAAAGAAACTCTCCTTGCCATATTTTAATCAAACTACCAAACACACAAACCAAAGAAAAAATATTGAAAGCAGTTAGAGAGAAAAATCGAGTTCCTACAAAGGCAAGCCTATCAGGATTACAGCAGATTACTCAACACAAACTTTAAAAGCCAGAAGGGCTTGGAGTGATATATTCCAAGTCCTGAAAGATAACAAATGTCTACCAAGGTTACTTTAACCTGCAAAACTATCCATTCAAATATACGGAGAAATAAGGACATTCCATGACAAAAGCAAGCTGAAGGAGTATTTGAAGACAAAACCAGCTCTACAGAAAATACTTGAAAGAATCCTCCATGCTGAAGAAAAAGAAAAGCACAGATATAAGGAACTGGGAAAAAAACAACCAATACTCAAATACTAGTTAACACAAGAGAGCAAAGGTAAAACCGGAAGAAATACAAAAAATGCATACACACCTTTCAATAGTATCTCTTAAAATCAATGCCTCAATGCCCCAACCAACAGGCATAGGTGCGCAGACTGGGTTAAAAAGGAGGATCCTTCAATTTGTTGCCTCCAAGAAACCCACCTGTTGCAATCCGGTTCACATTGCTGGTAGAAATCACCCAAACAAGAGCAGCTTCTGGGAAAAAAGAGATTTATTTCTGCTTACAGGCTTGAGAGGAAGCTCCACAATGGCAGGGGGAAACGATGGCATGAGCAGAGGGTGGACATCACTCCCTGGCCAACATAAGGTGGACCACAGCAACAGGAGGGTGTGCCAAACACTGGCAAGGGGAAACTGGCTATAATACCCATAAGCCCGCCCCCCAAAATACACTCCCTCCAGGAGGCATTAATTCCCTAATTCAGCTGGGAACCTACCATTCACAACACCTAAGTTTATGGGGGACACCTGAATCAAACCATCACATTCCGACCATGGCTCGCATAAACTGATATCCATACATGATGTAAAATACAATGCATTCAGTCTGACTTTAAAAGTCCCCATAGTTTTTATCAATCCCAATGATGTTCATACATCCCCATAGTTCAAGATCTTTTAACTGAGCCATAATACCAAAAAATAACCTCAAAAAACCCATAATGGCACAGAATAAATATTCACACTACAAAAGATGGCATTAGGCATAGCAAAGAAACGTTCAACCAATACAAGCTTTAAAAAAACTGGGACAAACATCAAACTCTGTAGCTTCAATTCCAGCAACTCTAGCCAGTGACAAATCTTCAAGTCTGATAATTCTAACCAGCAACAAGTCTCTGGCATTCCAATTCCTCCCCTCCAGCTAGGCTACTCACAGTCTTGGGAAACTTCATTGGGGCTGGCAGCTCTCCTTGACAGCCATCTCATGGTCCCAGCATCTCCATTGGGTCTCCACTGGAAGCCATAGTTCATCCTCATGGCCCCATGGGGTCTCCATGCAGGCATCCAGCAAACTTGCTTCACACTGCCCATGGCCATTTCTAAAACACAAGACTGTATTGAAAACTCAATGATTCTTTCTTACCAGCATTTCTTATACTCCACAATACCAGATAAGGTGCCAATTTGTTAATCCAGGGGGGAACAAAGCAGACTTTGAAGAACAGGACACTCCTTGAGCACTCAGTCCCCTTCAAAAGAATTGCCATTCTTCCTGTTGCCCCAGCACTGGTCAGCTAGCCCAGTGTCAAAGATTGTAATCTCTCAGTTGCAGCTGAATAGGCAACAGTTCACCCAAAGTTTTTTCTTTCTGTGCCATATCCCTCTGCTCACACCAGTTCATTTCTACACACAGCATCCCTGCACAACTTCTCAGGACATGGGCATAAGAGCAAGCTTCTCACACAAACTGCTAGCTCAGTCCAGGCAAAGCTCTTTCACACCCTCGTAAGCCAAACCTCCCAGTCCATAGTTCTTACTGCATTCAGGTCTTGCAGCTCAGACCAGAACAGTCCATCAAGCTGTACTTACAGCACCGCAAGGCATCTCTTAGGCCAAGGTTTCAACTCCTTCCACTATCCTCTTGAAAATCAGCTCCAAAAGGCTGAAGCCACATAGTCAGGTGTCTAGCAGCAACCCCACTCCTCAGTACCACTTTACTGTTGCAGTCCGGTTCACATTGCTGGTAGAAATCACCTAACCAAGCGCAGCTTCTGGGAAAAAGAGTTTTATTTTGGCTTACAGGCTTGAGGGGAAGCTCCACGATGGCAGGGGGAAATGATGGCATGAGCAGAGGGTGGACATCACCCCCTGGCCAACATAAGGAGGACAATAGTAATAGGAGGGTGTGCCAAACACTGGCAAGAGGAAACTGGCTATAAAACCCATAAGCCCGCCCCCCAACAATACAATCCCTCCAGGAGGCATTAATTCCTAGATCTCTATCAGCTGGTAACCTAGCTTTCAGAACACCTAAGTTTATGGGGGACACCTGAATCAAACTGCTACACCACCTTTCTACAAAACATGGACACTACCTTAGGCTGAAAGGTTGGAAAATGGTGTTTCAAGCAAATGGACCTAGAAAACAAGCAGAGGTTGCTATCCTAATATCTGACAAGGTAGACTTCAGTCCAACATTAGTTAAGAAACATAAGGAAGGTCACTATATATTGATTAAAGGCACCCTCCAACAGAGGACATTATAATCTTAAACATATATGCACCTAACATGGGGGCCCCCAAATTCATCAAACAAACACTATTAGAATTAAGGTCACAGATAACACCAAGCACAGTGGTAATTGGTGACTTCAACACCCCACTCTCATCAATTGACAGGTCATCCCAAGAAAAAATAAACTGAGAGGCATCTGGACTAAATGAGGTCATAGAAGGAATGGACCTAACAGATATCTACAGGATATTTCATCCAAAGGCTGCAGAATATACATTCTTTTCAGCAGCACATGGAACATTCTCTAAAATAGACCATATATTAGGACACAAAGCAAATATTAACAAATACAGGAAAATTGAAATAATTCCTTTCATTCCATCTGACCACAATGGAATCAAACTACAAATCAATAGCAAGAAAGGCTATCGAGCATTCACAAAATCATGGAAACTAAACAACTCACTACTAAATGACGAATGAGTTAATGAAAAAATCAAAAAAATTATAGAGTCAAACATTAATGAGAACACAATATACCAAAATCTCTGGGACACAATGAAGGCAGTCCTAAGAGGTAAATTTATAGCTTTAAGTGCCTATATTAAGAAATCAGAACGGTTGCAAGTAAACGACCTAATGCTTCACCTTAAAGCCTTGGAAAAAGAAGAACAAGGCAAACCAAAAATTAGTAGATGGGAATAAATAATGAAGATTAGGGCAAAAATTAATGAAATAGAAACAAAAAAATCTAAGGAATCAATAAAACAAAGAGTTGGTTCTTTGAAAGGATAAACAAGATTGATAAATCCTTAGCAAATCTGACCAAAAGAAAGAAAGAAGAGACACAAATTAATAAAATTAGAGATGAAAAAGGTAACATAACAACAGATGCCAGAGAAATTCAAAAACTCATAGGGACATACTATAAAAGCATATACTCCACAAGATATGAAAATCTGAAAGAAATGGATGATTTCCTTGACTTATATGACCTACCTAAATTAAATCAAGATGAGATTAATCACTTAAATAGACCTATAACAAGCATGGAGATCCAGTTATCAATAATCTCCCAACTAAAAAAAGCCCAGGCCCAAGTGGATTCACTGCTGAATTTTACCAGAACTTCAGGGAAGAACTAACATCATTGTTTCTTAAGCTTTTCCATAAAATAGAAAAAGAAGGAATCCTACCAAATTCCTTCTATGAAGCCAGCATCACCCTGATAGCAAAACCAGGCAAAGATAGAACAAAAAAAGAAAATTACAGACCAATTCCCCTCATGAACATAGATGCAAAAATTCTCAACAAAGTATTGGCAAACAGAATACAAGAATATGTCAGAAAGTTCATTCACCCTGTCCAAGTAGGCTTTATCCCAGAGATGCAGGGATGGTTCAACATATGCAAAGTGATAAGTGTAATACATTATATAAATGTGATGAAGGACAAAAATGATATGATTATCTCATTAGACGCAGAGAAAGCATTTGACAAAATCCAACATCCCTTCATGATAAAAGTTCTACAGAGACTGGGAATAGAAGGAACATATATCAATATAATAAAGGCTGTTTATGACAAGCCTACAGCCAACATATTACTAAATGGGGAAAAATTGGAAGCTTTACCACTAAAATCTGGAACAAGACAAGGGTGTGCATTGTCCCCACTTTTATTTAATATAGTACTGGAGCCAGGTATGGTGGCTCACGCCTTTAATCCCAGCACTCGGGAGGCAGAGGTAGGAGGATCACTGTGAGTTTGAGGCCACGCTGACACTCCATAGTGAATTCCAGGTCAGCCTGGGCTAGAGTGAGACCCTGCCTCGTAAAATCAAAAAAAAAAAAAAAAAAAAGTACTAATATAGTACTGGAAGTCTTAGCCATAGCAATAAGGCAAGAGACGCACATAAAAGGGACACAAATTGGAAAAGAAGAAATCAAGTTATCATTATGTGCAGATGACATGATTCTATACATAAAGGACCCTAAAGAGTCTACCAGCAAACTGTTAGAGCTGATAAACACCTATAGCTATGTAGCAGGATACAAAATAAATACACAGAAATCAGTAGCACTCGTATATGCTAACAACAAACATACAGAGGATGAAATAAGAGCATCACTCCTATTCACAATTGCATCAAAGAAAATAAAGTACCTTGGAATAAACCTAACCAAGGAAGTAAAGAATCTCTACGATGAAAACTATAAAACACTCATGCGAGAAATTGCAGAAGACACTAAGAAATGGAAAAACATCCCTTGTTCCTGGGTTCGAAGAGTCAATATTCTGAAAACGGCAATCTTACCAAAAGCAATCTATACATTTAATGCAATCCCTGTCAAATTTCCAAAGGCATCCTCATGGAAATAGAAAAAACAATCCAAAAATTCATTTGGAATCACAAAAAACCTCGAATATCTAAAATAATACTGAGCAACAAAAATAAACCGGGAGGTATCACCATACTGGATTTTAACCTATACTACAGAGCCATAGTAACAAAAACAGCATGGTACTGGCACAAAAGCAAATATATAGATCAATGGAACAGAATAGAGGACCCAGATATAAGTCCAGGTAGCTATAGCCACCTGATATTCAATAAAAATGCCAAAATACTCATTGGAGAAAAGACAGCCTCTTCAGCAAATGGTGCTGGGAAAACTGGATATGTATCGGTAGAAGGATGGAAATAGATTCTTCTCTCTCTCCATGCACAAGAATTAAATCCAAATGGACTAAAGACCTTAACATCAGACCTGAAACTCTGAAATTGCTAGAGTTAAAAGTAGGGGAAACCCTTCGACATATTGTTTTTGGCAATGACTTTCTGAATATAACCCCAATTGCTCAGGCAATAAAACCACAGATTAACCACTGGGACCTCATGAAACTGCAAAGATTTTTTTACTGCAAAGGACACAGTTAAAAAAAGCAAAGAGGCAACCTACAGAATGGGAAAAAGTCTTTGCCAGCTATATATCTCATAGAGGATTAATATCTAGGATATAGAAAGAGCCCAGAAAGTTAAACAATAAGAAGTCAAACAAGCCAATCAAAAAATGGGCTATAGAGCTAAATAGAGAGTTCTCAAAAGAAGAAATAAGGATGGTGTATAAGCATCTAAAAAAATGTTCTACAACCCTAGTCATCAGGGAAATGCAGATTAAAACTATATTGAGATTCCATCTCACTCCTGTCAGATTGGCCACCATCATGAAAACAAATGATCATAAATGCTGGCGGGGATGTGGAAAAGAGGAACACTTCTACACTGTTGGTGGGAATGCAATCTGGTCCAGCCATTTTGAAAATAAGTGTGGAGGTTCCTAGGACAGCTAAAAATTGATCTACCATATGACCCAGCTATAACACTCCTAGGCATATTTCCTAAGGACTCATCCCATTTCCTTAGAAGTACATGCTCAACCATGTTTATTGCTGCTCAATTCATAATAGCTGGGAAATGGAACCAGCCTAGATGTCCCTCAACTGATGAGTGGATAATGAATATGTGGCACATTTATACAATGGAGTTCTACTCAGAGGTAAAGAAAAATGAAGTTATGAAATTTGCAGGAAAATGGATGGATCTGGAAAGGATTATACTAAGTGAGGTAACCCAGGCCCAGAAAGCCAAGTGCCACATGTTCTCTCTCATATGTGGATCCTAGCTACAGATGATTGGGCTTCTGTGTGAGAAGGGAGAAACTCAGTAGCAGAGGCCAGTAAGTTAAAAAGGAGATATAAGGGGAAGAGAAAAGAAGGGAGGAGGGTACTTAATAGGTTGGTATTGTATATAATGTAAGTAGAAGAATAGATTAATGGGGGTGAAAAGGCCCAAGTGAGATCAGGGGAAGAGATTGAGTAAAGGAAAGGTAGAGGGAAGGTAATCAAAATCTAACAGGATGCAAATAAATCATATGGAATCCTCTGGTTTCAGACAATGAAACACTCAGGAGCGATAGATCATTGCTAGAAAATTTTCAGTGCCAAGGATGGGATACCTCCAGTGAGTTGTTGGCCAGGGAGGTCCCTGATGCCCCCAAAACATTATAGGCCATTGCTGAGGCCCTTGGTTTCCCACCAGGAATAGATGGTAAGACCCTATTGCTGAAGACTCCACATACTTGGGCTGCAAGTCCACTGAGAAATCCTGCTGGAACTGAGCTGATAACCTCCTCCTTGTAGACCAGCTGGAAGAAGCCATGCTCCATGTAGTTCAATGGGAGAAAGAGATACCACCAGTGAAGATACTCAACAGTGACACTGCAAGCCTTATAAATGGCCAGCCAGCCCAAATGAGCCAACGGGTGCAATAGTGGCGCGTCTGTCATGGTGGAAACCAACTGCCCTCCAATTGGACTGGAGGCCTGCTCCATGGGGGGAAACACATCCCTGATACTGAAACCTTAAAACAGGGGTAGTCATGAGCCCTAGGGATGTAACATCTGCTGATGTCTGGAAAAATGTTTATACTAACTATGCTTATCAAACTTCCCAGCAAGCACTTCTCTTAATATTTATACCCTTATAGTAATGCTACTCTCACTTTGGGTAGAGAATCTTCTCTTTTCAGATGGCTGTGACTTTGGGATGACTCAGAAGGTATCATAGTGCTGGAAAGAATTGACTGGAATACTGAGTAACATCTCAATCACACAAGGCTCAGGGTCTAATGAGGAAGAGGTGGCAGAAAGCATGTAAGAGCCAAAGGAAGGGTAGCACTCCATACAACGTGCTCCCTCCAGACATAAACTGGCCTGGATATCCATGACCTCATAGTGCCTGACACTACCTACACAAGACCATCATAAGAGGAGGAGAAGACCATGACATCAAAATAAAAAAGAGACTGATTGAGATGGGGAGGAGATATGATGGAGAAGGGAATTTAAAGGGGAAAGTGGGGGGGGGGAGGTAGGGTTTTATCATGGGATACTTTTTATAATCATGGAAAATGTTAATAAAAATTGGAAAAAAAAAAGAAAGAAAGAGCAAGAATGGGCAAGCTAGAGCATTCAGCCCCTGCAAATGAACTCCAGACACATGCAGCACCTTGTGTATCTGGCTCAATATGAGTACTGGGGAGTTGAACCTTGGTCCTTGGGATTCACAGGAAGCACCTTAACTGCTGAATCTCTTCAGCCCTTTCATACCTTTTTAAAAACCCACTGAGTTAAATTAGAATTGTTCGAGTGATCATAGGTAGAAAGTTATTTACTTTCTATTACTTTGAAATTGGCAAATTATCAGTAGCTACACCACTAATGAGCCTGATTATCCCTCTCCCAGCAACTATTAGCTGACATTAGGTAGTATGGGGATTGTGAAGTCTCATGTATCCTTCTTCCCTTGATGGTAAAATATTGACTGGCTCAGTCTTGTGCTGGAAACCACAGCTTCTGTGAGTTCATGAGTGTAACAGCCATGCCATATCCAAATAACAGTGCTCCTTAGCCCTCTTCTCCATCCTCCTTCTCTTACATTTTTTAAACTTCTTATTGACAACTTTTATAATCATAGGCAATACACCATAATCATAATACCCTCCCTCCACCTTCTTTTCCCTCCTCCCTAAATCTACCTACACAGAATCTCTTCAACTAGTCTCTCTTCTATTTTGATATCACCATTTTCCCCTCCTATAATACAGGTCTTGTGAAGGTAGCATCAGCCACTGCAAGGTCATAGATATCCAGTTACTTTGTCTCTGGAAGTCAGTATTGTAAGCACACCTCCCCCTCCTTTGGCTCTTACATTCTTTCTGCCACCTCTTCTGTAGTTCTCCCTTAGCTTTGGAGAGTGTAATACATATGTCTCAGTGCTATACATTCCACTGTCAATTCTTAGCATAGTACTGAGTTTTGAGTCGCCCCAGCGGTCTACTCTTACATTCTTTTGGCCTTCCTCTTCTATGAAGTTCCCTGAGCCTTTCTAGGGAGTTGTTACAATAGCAACTGCCATTGGCAAAATCTCTCCAAGTAGGCTAGATTGTCAGTAGTCCCAAAGATCTGTGTCCTGACCTCCCCAGGGTGTATTCTGGGGATCAATATCAGGTCCTTGTGCTTGAAAGACAAACAGTTTACCAGCTGAGAACCCTCCCCAGCCCATATTCTTTCTTTTGCACACTTCACAATCTCCTTCCAGACTCAGCTGGCATCCTTTTCAACTTCCCCTACGAATCTGTCAACACCAGACTTGTCTCTGAATTCCTGTTACCCTGAGAGCCAGAACTATGCAGCAAAACCTTAGTTATACCTATCTTAGACTATTTTCTTTTGGTTCCCTTATTATTATTATTATTTTTTTTTGTTTTTCAAGGTAAGGTTTCACTCTAGCCCAGGCTGATCTGGAATTCACTATGGAGTCTCAGGGTGGCCTCAAACTCACGGTGATCCTCCTACCTCTGCCTCCCGAGTGCTGGGATTAAAGGCGTGCACCACCACGCCCGGCCCCATATATTTTTCTAGTTGGTTCTTATATAGTTTTCTGACTAGATTGTAAATTGCTTCTCTTGTGTTATTCATAAATTGCTGAACTTGAAGCAAAGTGGATTGTCTTATTGCTAGTCTTTAAAACATATGCATAAAAGTTCTGACTTCATGAAGCCTGCTCATTCCAAAAGAACTCCACTAGAAAACAAATTCTGTGGAGGTTTTTCATATTTAATGTTCTCTCATAGATTACTACACATGCTATATGTCAGATTTGTATTTCTTTTTTTTTTAATTCTATATTTTTTTTTCAAGGTAGGGTCTCGCTCTAGTACAGGCTGACCTGGAATCCACTAAGTCTCAGGGTGGCCTTGAACTCATGGCAATCCACCTACCTCTGACCTTCAAGTTCTGCGATTAAAGGCATGTGCCACCACACCTGGCCAGATTTATAAATTTTTTTTAATTTAATTTATTAGTTTTCTTTTCAGCAAACACAGGCAGTTTGGTACCATTGTTTAGGCTCATCTATGATCTTCCCCCTCCCATTGGACCTTCCTTGTTGATGTAAATGGGTCGTGCATTGTGGAGTTAGCCCCCAGTTATTGGTATGATAAATGTCTCTGCAAATCATGACCCAACATGTGACTCTGAAATTCTTTCTGCCCCCTTTCCACAAAACTTCCCTGAGCCATGTTGGGTTCATTTTTGGTCTGCTTCAATGCTGAGGTTTTGGGGGCCTCTGAGGCTCTGGCTCTCTGATTTGGTAGGAGTTGATTTTTCTCTGTGTTGGTCTCCTTCCCCTTTGTGCTGGTATCTGGTTCACAGGAAAACATCACCCTTGCTTGTTTCGCCAATTGTCCTTAGTTTCAGTTGGGCCTCTTTTGAGGTATGTTGGGGCAGCTCTCTCCTTAGGATCTGCATCTATCTTTCTTTTCCCTGTATCTGCGGCGCAGCTAGGTGGTCACCATCTTGGCTGGAAGTCTCCCAGATTTATATTTCTGTTAAATATGACTTGCTTTTTCTATTGACAAAATGACTGATCACTCTTTTTTTTTTCTGCTCAAACTTTGTAATGAAAACTCTAAATGTATATATGACAAAAAATTCAGTATGTGTACTATTTATTTTTCTGGTCACTGTGACAAAATGACTTATAGCAGCAACTTAAAGGACGAGGGTTTATTTTGGCTCAGGGTTTGAGGGTAGTCTATCATTATCATAATGGGTGCACTAGTTTTCACCCACACCAGCCAAAGATGAGGGTTCCTCTTTCCAAGCATCCTTCCCACCACTTGTCTATTTTCTTGATGCTGGGCATTCTGACTAGGATGGTGTCTCAGTTGTTTTGATTTGCATTTTCTTGATGGTTTGGATGTTGAACACTTTTTAAATACTTATTGAGTTCTTGGTTACTTTGTGGCTTTCTCCTTGCTAGTTTCCCATCAGTGCTGGGCAGTTACACTACTATGGTTCCCTGATACTCAGCCCCCACCTTCTGAAGTGATAATTCATTAAACCCTCCATGAACTTTCCTAATTTGAGCCCCCCATTAATTTCCTGTCAAAAGGCCTTTGAAGTCCTAAAAATCTGTATTCAGAAGAAATGGTAAGTTGGCATGTCACATCAAGTTTGGGTACAGACAACTTGATAATAGCAACAGGAGTGACACCACCTCTGTTTTCACTCCCAATGACTATATCTCAGAAAGATCACTCATTTTATGCCAAGGTCCCATAATGACCAAAGCTCAATGTCCTGCCACTATAATTCCCATTTTAGAATTGATTCAAGTCCACTGTCATAAAATTACTATGAAAGAAGTAAATACTATGAGTATTATTTTGAAATATGTTTGAATCACACTTGAAATTTGTAATCATGGACACTCTCTTTTTTTTGTCCTCCATGAAAGGTAGGAGAAAGTCATGTTTTTGTTCCACTGGTAAAAGCAACTATACAACTATGATGGCTTAGGCCAGTTAGGATGTTTGGTGAGGCCAAGGTTCAGTTCAAGGACTGTACCCTGTAATGTAAGCACTTCTCTTAATGTTCATACCCATATATTAATGCTACTCTCACTTTTGGTTACATAAGTTTCTCTTTTCTGATGGCAGTGACCACTATTATGACTCAAAAGGCACCATAGTGCTGAGAGGAAGTGACAGAGGAGTGCTCATCACTGAAATATCTCTATCACACCTTCCAAGGGTCAGGGTCCATGGCAGAAGAGGTGACAGAAGGAATGAGAGCCAAAGGAAGAGTATGACTACTTACCAAGCAACCTTCCAGATTCAAAATGGCCTTGATATACATGACCTCACAGTACCTGGCACTACCTACACAAGACTTTCATAGTAGGAGGAAAAGATGATGACATCAAAATAAATGAGAGTCTAATTGAGAGGGGAAGGGGACATGATAGAGTGTGGATTTGTGAAGGGGAAGGTGGGGGAGGGGAAGAAATTATCTAGTTTATTGTATATATTATGAAATGTGTCAATTTAAAAAGTTAAAAAAATAAAAAATAAAGTTCCCAGGTGTATATCCTCAGTGTGTCCTGCACACCAGATTCTGGACCCAACATGACAAATGCATCTCTAGAGTCATCCTCAGAAGTCCTATGGTAGGGTCCAAAGACCTCAAGCTCAGCTGGGGACTGTCTTGCACTCTGGGTGCTTCGCCTCAGTTGTGCTATGGAATTGTGTGTTCCATTGGGGTCAAAAGGAAATAGCCCTTTCCTTGGAAAGAAGGGTGTAGAAGATAGCACAGTTAACATGGGCCTTCCTTCCCATAGTCACCTTTCCTGGCCAAGATATGGACCAGCACTGTCCTGTAGTATCAAGTGAGATTTCTTCCACTCATATCATGGTATGTCTCTCCGAGACCATAATGTTCCACCTGGGTAGTGTCTTGAGGGAAAATTCATCCCTATCAAAATGCATACCTTCCTGCCTACTGCTCCCAAGGTGACATTTGATAGTTCAGGGAGCAAATAGGAAGTTGAGTGTTGGTCTCTGTCTTACACAGAGCCTCAGGGGTAGCCAGTCATTGTGCTCCAAAGAGCCTCTGTGCCAAGCTTCCTGTCCCTGACTGATCACCTTTCCCACCACAGCCCATTTAAATGCCTCTTGGTCTGAGTGGGAGTGGGAACTATTAATCTCTCTCCAATCTAGGACCAGACAAACCAGAGCCAGGTTGAGTACTACTGGTCAGTCCTGACTATTTAGTTATTTCCCTATAACTTGATCCTATATGTTATAACACTGCATTCTAAGGCCATGCCCTCTAGGGCATTATAGCAGGTGCCAATGGGTTTGTTGGTTTGGTTCACTGTGAGCCAGGCCATTGCAGACAGTATCCTAATGGAGAATGAGCAATGCTAGAGGTCTCAGCAACTCCACTGTCCCTTTACCTTGATGAGTGACAATCTGTAGAGGTATGTAGTGCTCTGTCCACATGGTCTCTTCCTGCCTTGGGTTCATGGTCTCAGGTAAGGAACTGAGATCTCTTCAGCTGACAACTTCTCTTAGCCAGGCTCTCCAACTCAGGATCCCTGCCATGCTCTGCAAAATGCAGGATGCTCAGAGGCCAAGAGACCAAGGGTCTCCTGGGAGAGCCTAACCTGAGCTTGAGCTCTGCCCACCAGGAACACTCACCCCACTAAGAGAAGGAATCTTGTCCTCAGAGGCCATAGAAAAAAAGGAAACTTTCCTGTTACTGATGTGGCTCCCTTCTTGACTATGAGCCCAGATGCTCCAGTCCTACTCGGGCTGCATTTAAAAAAATATTTTATTTACTTATCTGTGAGCAGAGAGAGTGAGATAATGGGGATGGGTGTACCAGGGCCTCCTGCCACTGTAAACAAACTCTAGATGCATGTAGTACTTTGTGTATTTGGCTTTATGTGAGTACTGGAAGTTTGAACCTTGGCCACCAGGCTTTGCAAGCACATAGGCTGCATTTTTGGGCTGTGGGACTCAGAAGGATTTAGCTCTTGATTTTCCTCCTTGTCCCAAGATTTGGCGCCATACTTACACATACACACACAGTAAATGTACAAATATATACATGCACAAACTACATACTTACACAGTTACGTGCATTATTGTAGTTACCATCTCATTGCTGGGCTAAAACATCTGACCAAAAACAGCTGATAGGGGGAAAGGATTTATTTTGGCTTATAGTCACAGGGGAATCTTCATGATGGTAGGGGAAAGAATGGCACAAGCTGAGGCTGAATGTCATCTCTGCCATAGCAGGTGGAAAACAACAGCAAGAGAATGAGCCAACCTCTGGCAAGGAGGAGCTGGCTATAATTCCCCTAAGCCCACCCCTAAGAACACACATCTTTCAGCAAGGTTCCACCTCTCAAATTACAACTAGGTAGGGACAACAATCAGAACACATGAGTTAGTGAGGGACATCTGATTCAAACCACCACATGTGTATAGCATTCCTTCATTTGTGTATATACATACATATATACATACTGTCATGCACACATGCACACACAACCAGCTACTTGCAGTTGCTGTCTTCTGCTGTACAGGCATAGTAGAACTAGACAGGGATTCACCCTATAATCCAAACTGGTTTGTAACTCTCAGCAATTCTCCTGCTTCAGTATCCCAAGTGCTGGGATTATAAACAGGAGTTATGCCAGCCATGATACCAGTTCTGATTCAGCCCTTCTGTTGCAGTTACATTTTCATTGCAAACAAACACCCAGCTAGAAGCAGATTATGGGAACAAAGAGTTTACTTCAGGCTTACAGAAAGTAGAAGATGCTCCATCACAGTGGAAGAAACAGGCTCACTCCAGCATCTACAGCAGAGAGAGAGAGAGAGAGAGAGGCCCACAGCAGTCATCAAGCATGAACAGCCAGAGTTCAACCTGGCTCTTTACACCTAATAAGACTGGAATACAAGCTCCACCCCAGTGACCCTTCCAACCCAGCAGGGCTCTGCCCACTGGAGACTCAACTTTCAAGTTCAATCTTTTTATAACGCATATATATATATATATATATATATATATATATATATATATATATTTAAATTTATTATAGAGAGATAGAGAATGGGTACACTGGGGCTAGTAGCCACTGCAAACAAAATCCAGATGCATGTGCTACCATATACATCTGGTTCTGAGCAATCGAACCTGTGTCCTTAGGCTTCTCAGGCAAGTACTTTAATGGCTAAGCCAATTCTCAAGCCCCACAGGCTCAATCTTAACCAAAAATCCCTGAGGCTATGGGGGGGCATACATTCAAATCACCACACCTTCCCACCTCCCATTTCTCTTTTATTATAAATTGGGGGTACAGGAGATAGTGGCCACTGAACCAGTTCATCCTCACTACATTGAGGTACTAGTAAGAACATAACCTATAGTTTATGAAGCACAATGGGGGCCAGGTTTGCTGCTGTACATCTATAATCCAAGATGGCGAGATGCTGTAGTAGAAGGATCTTAAGTTCAAGGCCAATTTGAACTAAATAGCAAGATCTTGCAAAAGAAAGAAAAAGGGGGCGTGGAGAAATAGCTTAATGGGTAAAAGTACTTACTGTACAAGCATGACTACCTGAGTTTGAATCCCCAGAATCCATGTAAAAGATGGAAGCTGTAGTGAGCACCTATAATCCTCACCCTTGGAGGTAGAGACAGAAACATGTGGACCAGCTAGCCTGGCATGTGTAGCAATGAACTACAAGAACTCTGCCTCAAAAGCAAGTTGAAAGGCAAGGATTGACACCTAAAGTTGTCCTCTGATCTCTGTATACCCACCACAACCCATACATGCCCACACTCACCAAACTCACACATACATACACCATACTCATATAAAGATAATAAGAAAGTTAAGAAATGATAAACTAAATAAAAAGAAAAAAGAAAAAAGAATGGCTATGATTTAGGGTAGGGATTCTTATAATTTTTCCACTTATGATCCTCTTTGCCAGAGAAATTTTTAAATATTTATTTTTTTAATTTTTATTTATTTATTAGAGAGAGGAATAGAGAGAGAAAGAGAGAGAGAATGGGCATGTCAGTGCCTCTAGCCACAGCAAATGAACTCCAGATGCATGTGCCACCTTGTGCATCTGGCTTATGTGGGTCCTGGGGAATTGAACCTGGGTCCTTAGGTATCACAAGCAAGTTTCTTAACCTCAAAATATGGATCCAACCAGGATAGGGATGCTTTCTGACTTTCTTTTCAACTTTTGTTTTGCATTTTTGAAGCAGGGTCTCACTCTAGTATAGGCTAACCTGGAACTCACTGTGTAGTCCCAGGCTGGTCTCAAACTCAAACTGATTCTCCTACCTCTGGAATTTAAGGCGTGCACCACTACACCCAACTCTTTTTAACTTTTGTTGATTTGTTTGCTTTAGTCTTTAGTTCTCATCAAAGACAGGTGACAGGTGCCTGGTTTTAGTGAATGCCTAAAGTAATGGATGGAATTAAAAATCCACTAATTAAAGGCAATAACTGCAGATAATGTAGGTGAATATGAAAAAAGAAGTTTGAGGGCTGAAGAGATGGCTTAGTGGTTAAGGTGCTTGCCTGTGAAGCCTAAGAACACATGTTTGAATCTCTAGGTCCAACATAAGCCACACACACAGTGACACAAGCGTACAATGTTGCACATACACACAAGGGTGTACACGCATCTGGAGTTCACCTGCAGTGGCTGAAAGCCCTGGAACACCCATTTTCTTCCTCTCTCTCCCTCTCTTTCTCTCTCTTACAAAAAAAAACAAAACAAAACAAAACAAAACAAAAGAGAAGTTTGCAAAGATGGGTGAGGGATGATATAACTTTACAAATTGTTAATTTTGCCTTCTAATTTTTCTCTCACCAATTCAAGTGTGTAAATAAGAGTCATAGGATGTGTTTTTTCAGCCCCCAGCAGACTGACTTGATCTTTTTAAAATGATTAATTAACTGCTAGCACCCAGCTCTAATTCCTCCTGGCTGGTAAAGAACATGAGCTCTTCTTGCTGGAATGTTCTCCCTCTGCCCAATTTACATAGTGCCTGTGTGTGAGAAAGAGAGAGAGAGAGAGAGAGAGATCTTGTTCTCTGCTTTAAGTGCTCTCTTTCAGGTCCTGGTTTCCTTGGCCACTTCTGTGCAGATGCCTTGGAGAGAGGGACTCAGCCAAGGCAGCCTGTGACCTAAGTTCACAAGCAGGTCACAGGCTTGGGAACACACATAGAGGTGAACACAGCCCACTAGGCTCTATGGAGCACTTAGTCAACCACAAATTACAGAGACATTCAGGTTGTTTACTTCATGCTAAATGAGACATTGTCTGTTTAAACAAAACTGACACTGGCTTCTGGTTGCCAGCCTCTCCTTTCTGTGTCCATTCATCTCTCCAGAGGTTTTTGAGCACCTTGGTTCAGAACTCTCTAGTTCCAGGACCCTTCACATCTGTGTGTATGTAGGTCCCCATTTGTCTACTTACTCTGTCTTCCCTTCCTCATTCTTCCTTTTTGCTTGTTTTTGTTCTACTTTATTTTGTTGAGACAAGGTTTCACTCTGTAGCCCAGGGTGGTCTAGAATTCATGGCAACCCCCCTGCCTCAGGTTAATGAGTGCTGGAATTACATACTTACCTACCACACCACATTGGGTTTTACAAGTTCATATACTAAAGAGTATCCTCACTGAGATGGTTAATCCTGCCAACTTGGAGTGATTTAGAATCACCATGCAAAAAAACTTTTGTGTTTCTCTGTTAGGGAGTTTCTAGGTTAGGTTAACTGTGGCAGGAAGAACACGGTTACTGTGGCATTACCATTCCCTGGACTGAGATCCCAGAATGAATACAAAGAAAAAGCAAAATGAGCACCAGTAGCCAGTTATCTCTCTCTGCTTCCTGGATTGAAGCGTGAGTGGCTGCCTTAGGCTACTGCTGCCATGCTTTCTCCCCCATGAAGAACCCCTCAACTGTGAGCTAAAATAAATCCTTCCTTCCTTAAGTTGTTTTTGTCAGGTATTTTGTCACAACAACAACCAAAGTTAGTAATCGAACCATACAGCCAACCTGGCCCTCCAGCCTCAACACCATGCTCAGTAAATACAAAAGGCAGAAATCAAGGGGAAGAGCCTCTGCAAGAGCAGAGTGACAGGAACAGGACATGGCCTCTCTTCACTGCTGGAACTCCACGAGGCGGGGAAGAGGGAAAACTGCAGGGACCCTGCGCAGAGAAGAGGGAAATGACATTTTAAACAAAATGCCTCCGGATGCTTACAGGCCTCAAAGTAAAGGTTAGCCTGAGCTGTCACAAAGTCAAGAATGGATATTCAACTAAATAGCTTAAAGAGAGATAAAGGAAGTAAAATAAAGCCATGTCCTGTTTGCACTCAAGCTAGTTCAGCCTGTTCAGAAGACAGACTTTCTCAGTCCTTGGAGGCTGGGCCCAGCCAAGGAAATATACCATTGTGTGTCAGCCACACTACCTGGGTCTAAGGTAAAAGCAGATCTTAGAAAACAATTCCTGAGAGAAATGAAGATGTCTAACTTCAGCTTCATGACAATGAAAGTAAAATCATGTGGAGATTATTCTCACAACACATTAGATCAAAACAAACAAACAAAATAAAAAATCAGAGACCAGGGCTGGAGAGATAGTTTAGTGGTTAAGGTGCTTGCTTGTGAAGCCTAAGAACACATGTTCAACTCCCCACATCTCACATAAGCCAGACATACAAGGTGACAAGTGCACAAGGTCATACATGTGCACAAGGGGGCATACTCATCTTGAGTTCAATTTCAGTGGCTGGAGATCCTGGCACTCCAATTCTCTCTCGTGCATGTGTGCACTCTCACTCTCTCTAAAAAAAATAAAAATAAAAATAAAAATAAAAAAGGCCACTCTGTTGGGCTTGTCCAAAAAAAAAAAAAAAAGACCAAATCAGCAAAGAAGAGTTATCCTAGGGTTCTGAAAACCCTCACATGGCCAGGTTCAATGGCTTCTGCAGGTAATATATCCCATTGTGATTAAACCAACTGCCAGTCTAACTGTTTTGGGTTTGGGGTTACCTGGTTAGTTAAAATAGACACCAAGAGCTGATTCCAGCAACATCATAAAGTGGTGGCATGGAGTCAAACACAATTTCATGGACTTAGATGAAAAAAAAATGAAGCACTCTGCACACAGCACTCTGTACCCAGAATGTCCCCTGACACCATCATTACCTATGTAAGTCCTTATGGAAACTAGTCATTTCTCAGGATTATGTTAGCACATTCTTGCTGTACCTCTTTTTAGAACTTGGCATTCAAAGTTCAATTTTACATAAAACAATGCTAAACTGAATCCATAATACATGAGCAAACAGATGAGTAGAAAACAAAGCTGTTATAATATGGTACAGTAGTCAGTCGTGTGTGCATGCATGCATGTGTGTGTGTGTGTGTGTGTGTGTGTACCTTATAAGAGCACATATATCCACTGTCTTAAACCCAAATATTTTACCATTCTGTCCTTTTTTTTTCATCTTGAAAACTTATGTTTGGCAAAAAGGGATATGGAAAATTGTGATGGAATTTCTGGCAAGTCAGGGTCACCCATGTTTCTTCCCTGGGACTTCTCTGATCTATCTCTTGTCACTCCTACCACCTTTGTCCACCAATCACTTCCTGACTCCTGGCTCCTGGCACCTATAACATATTTCTCCATCTACCTCCCAGCTCCAGTTTGGGTGAAAGCCACACACATGGTGCTAAGGTTTAGAGGACAGAAGAGTTGACATTATCACTTTTAAATTTGCTAAAATAAATTTAATTGAAAAGCAACTTTCAGGCTGTCAGTTACTAGGTTCTTTTCCAGCCTACTCTGCCATAGTCTAGTGTACTGAGTTGGCCTTACATTTGGACAGAGGACTCATGCAAGTCCATTCTAGAACCAGTCTCTTTCTCAATATTTAGCATGGCTTCCTGACTTGAGGACCAGAACTAATTACCCTAACTTGCAGATTTCAGTGCCAGATGAAAATATTAAGAATTTCATGACAAGAGCTGGAGAGATGGCTCAGTGGATAAAGTGCTTAGTATACAGGTATGAAAGCTAAAGTTTGTACCCTTGCACCCACATACACTTCAGGTGGATGTGGTGACATGCCCATAATCCCAGTGCTCAAGAGGCAGCGATAGGGGATCCCTGCAGCAAGCTGGCAAACTAAACTAGCTAAGGCAGTGAGCTCTGAGTTCAAGTGTCTGAGTAAATACAAGGGAGAGTGATGCAAATAGATACTGAAACCAACCCCTGGACTCCACACACATGTATACACATGTGCACATGTATGTGTACCTGCATGTACACATGCACCCACACACATATGAATATGCATACACACAGGCATATATACCACATATACACAGACATGCAAAAGAATGTCAAGACAATGATAGCAGAGCCTTGTAAGGTTCAGGAGTGACCAAGACCACAGAGACCACTCTGAGGCAAAAATGGAAGCTTTTATTCAGGAAAAACATGAGCTGCCAGAACTGACTCTCAAGAGCCGAGCAGTCAACTTTGAGATTACAGATAGTGTGCTATACAGAGCTCTTTAGTTGGAGGTAGGTGAGGAAGGTAAGGAACCCCTTTGTCCTTTACATTAGCCATAGGGTGTTAGACCAGAAGTGACCAGGTGGGAGATAAGGGGGCAGGAAACCTAGACTTGGGGCATTGTTGGGCAAGGAAAGGATAATGGCTGGGTGGTTTCTTGAGGAATGTGGATGACCCATTTCCTTGTTCTTATTGCCATCATGCTGTCTTCAGTGACTCCATTTTGTCCTGACCTAACATTCCAGCCTTTTTTAATGATAATTTTTTTATTATGACCATAAGGATGATGAGTACTTACAGGAGAGGCTAGATAATGCCATCGATGCATTTCTCTTCAGGGCAGGCGATGAGGAGGAATGTCATGGTGGCTAGAGGTGACAGAGTGGTGATATCAATAATGCCAGTGTAGCATGTTGTTATGAGTTAGTCCTGCATGAAACAGAGACTTCTCTTGTACCATCCTTATTGAGCTAGCTTCAGGGAACTTGCTGGCAGACTCCCTATAGAGAAGGTGAGGGAGATGGGCTCTGTACACCCCATGAGAAGACAGAAGGGAGAATAAAGGAGCTTATTATTATTGTCAAAATGCCAGATGTAAAGGGAGGATGAGAATTCAGAAGAGAGAGATAGAGGGCTTGGGGCAAGAGGAAACAGAGGGAAATTTTGGGATCAAGGGAAGAGTAGGAACACAAGAGAGTTTAAGTTTGAGAGTGTCCATTGGGGTGGCAGTGTCCCTGGATGAGATAGAATAAGGGCTAAGGAAGGAGGGGGCCAAGAAATAGCTCTGATTCTGGCTAAGGCAAGTGGGAGGATCTGCTGAGTGAGCATAGGTGAAGATAATCAGGGACAGGCAGAGGCAGAAGACTTGAGTTAATGTTAGAGTCTAATATTGTAAGTCAGCATCAGACAGGAGATCCTATTAGTCTGAATCTTTACATTGTAGTTATATTTTCTCATTGGGTGATTAAGACCATGTAGGCTGCCAGAATTAACTGTATATTTTTGAAGGTCAATAATGGCTCTATAGGAGAAACTTTTAGGGACCTTTGAGGAGTTCTATGACTCTCTGCATTGTCATCTGCTAGGATAAGTCAAGGACATGCTGACCAAGTGGCCTTCCCTCTTTTGGGAAGACTGGAGAACTGATTTTCCTCCAATGTGACTCTCCTGTTGCAGCGACATTGACTTGGAATTCATTTCTGGGTCTCCACATCCTCTCTGATCAAGAAGACAGGTAACTTAGCAGAGGCTAGAAGTTCAAGTGTCCCATCATCTCCTGTGGCCTTTTGACTGGGAAACAGGAACCAAAATATTGGTTATCCTTTTAACTCCAATGCTTCCAATTGACTTTGGCTTCAATATATGGTTATTACTCACTCAGAGAGACTGTACATATGTGATTAGGAAGACAGATTAGTAAAAGGGTTGCAGAACATACCTGGTTAGCAAAGCAGATATGGTTAGAGAACACAATAGTTTAAAATCATTCTGATTAATATTTAAGTTTCGTTGTCAGATGACAGTATAAGCTGTATCTGAGACATACAAAGCATACATTCCATCTTTTAAGTATCTGTCACTTATAAGTATAGGCAGAACATTTTAGTAGCTCTGCAAACAATATTTTTATCAATTATTTTACCAATAACTTTAAGGCAATTGATTTAATCTAGAAATTGTATATTAGGAAAAGACAAGATAGGATGAAACTTAGCATCTGTGTTTGAAAACAACATAGGCTAGTCTGTATACCAATGGAAGTCCCAATTACCCCCAAACTGGAAGCAGAACAGCAATTTAAGATTACTTTGCTAGGGCAGGAAACATGTTTTAAGTATTAATATCTCTTTAAGCATGAATTTAAGATACCAGAAATGAGGCAATTAATTAAATGAAACCTTGACTGAGACTGATTATACATAGATGAAGAATAAAATAAAATTTGGTCATCATTGAGTTACATAGAGACAATATGGCAGACACAAAGTCATTTCTTAAATAAGTATCTTTTACCATTGAGCAATTTTAAGACTTAACTAAATAAATATTTATGACTGTTACATGAAGCTTAGACAAACTATATTAACATTGTACACAGTGCATTTTTCTAAGATATGGGGAGCTTTTATGGTGTTTCTAAGAACAAAAATCAAAATAAGTTACTTTTTATAATACTTAAATTAACCTCAGTGATAATCATTTAGCAAAATCAGCATAAACAAGACAAGAACCATATTAAAATTATAGAGTTTCAGCCAGGCATGGTGACGCATGCTTATTGATAGCTAAACATCATGGACTTTGTATAAACCAAATTACAATATTCTGATATGTTTGGGGGGATGTACATGCATGTCAGTGCATATACATGTGTAAGGCAGAGGATAATCTCAAATATCACTCCTCAGACAATTTATTGAAATAAGATCTCTCACTGTCCAGGAACTCTCCAAGTAGGCTAACCTGGTCGGTAAGCAAGCTCTACAGATCTATCTGTTTTCCTCTGCTCACCACTGGAATCACAAGTGTGCACCAACTTGCCCAGATTTTGTATTTTTGAACTTGGGTTCTGAGGATCAGACTGGGGTCCTCATGTTTGTAAGGCAAGTCCTTTATTTATTTATTTATTTATTTTTTTTAGCAGAATTTTTATCTAAAATAGCCAAAACTAAGAACCAAGCCAACTGTATTCCATTTCTTTGAGATACTCAAATCTGTGCATACATTCCCATGAATGCTTGTCAACAACTCAAAGGAATAATGTGTAAGGTGTATACCACCATTTTAATGAAATTCATGTGGAGTCAAAGAAGGCAAACACTAGAGTATATTCTATGGTGTTTCATGTATTTAATAACTCATAATGATAAATTAACCTATAGGGACAGTGGTTGCCTGAACAAGGGAGTAAGGGGAAGGAACCATGGGAGAATAGGAGGAAAGTATTAAAAGAGGAAACCAGGAATTTTGGACAGTGATAGATAACCATTTATCCTGCTTGTAGTGAAGATTTAACAGGTGTACACATATATCTACTTTATCAAATTATATTCTTGCAATAGGAGCAGTGTATTGAATATAAATTATACCTCAATGCAACTGATTTAAAGCTGGTATCCATTCAAGGATACAGAAGATTGCTTTGTGGCTGGACATAATTCTAAATTTATCCCTCCACCTCCTCCACTCCCAGCCAACCCAAAATCAGGTCAAAGATCAAATTATAGAAAGACAAAGCACAAGCAGACTTATTAATATCATATTTGGTTAAAAAATATTCTCTGTAGCTAAGAGGAAAGAAGTGAAAAGAATGTTGGACAGTCGGCACATAGATTCAGTAGTGCCATGAATGAATGCCACAGCTCTGGGTATGGCTCTGGTGACACTAAGCACAAAGACATAAAGAGAAAATTTAATTATAAAAGAGAACATGGGACTGGAGAGAGGACTCATTGGCTAAAGGTACCTATATGCAAACCCTGATGGCCCAGGTTTGATTTCCCAGTACCCACATAAAGCCAGATGCACAAAGTGGTTCATTCATCTAGAGTTCGTTAGCAATGGCACAAGGCCCTGGCATACCCATACTTTCTTTCTCTCTCTCTCTCTCTCTCTCTCTCTCTCTCTCTCTCTCTCTCTCTCTCTCTTTCCTCTCAAATAAATAAATAACTTTTTTTTTAAAAAAAGCACATAAATGATAGGATGTTTGGAGGTATCAAGAGACTAAGTTAAAACTCTCCAGGGAAGACAAGTGTGGTGCATTCCTATTAAGAAGAGCATTTTGAAGGCTAAGGCAGATTATGCTTTAGATACCGACCTGGGCTATACAAACTACTCTTTATCAAAACATAATGATGCAAAAAGAGGAAGGAGGTGATGTTTCTTTTCTTCACTCTCTCAAAGAAGTCCTTTATTTATTAACTGAGCTATTGTCCAAGTCTCCCCTCCCATAACCTTTTTGTTTTTAAAGATGGGGGTCTCACTTCATAGCTCAAGCTGGCCTTGAACATACAATTCTCCTGCTTCAGCCTTTTGGGTGTTGGGACTACACACTTGCACCATTATAGCCAGCTAACTGTTTGCATTTGATGATAATAGCCAGGATATGGAATGCTGAGAATGGGACTTTCTGAAGGAGGACAGACAGATTTAGCCTTCAGAAGGGAAAGAAACCTGGGAATGTGGTGTGCCTGGGAGGAACTGACTTTTGCTTAAAAACTGGGTAGAACCAACTGGATGATCTCTAAGTACATGTGAACCAACCTGATCTTGAGCTCCTGTAACAAAATTTCTCTATCGTATACAACTTCACTGTGCATTAATTTAGCTTACATATGCTGGATTTAGCTGATGGAGTGGCAGGAAGGGACTCACCTTGGGAAGAGAAATGCAGTTCAGGCAGTGTACTCTGACATGCTTTTATCTTTCCTTCTTGCAGCCATCAAATGTGAGCTGAACTCCTACATTGTGCCTGGTATGCTGGGGACAAGAAGTCACTGGGGTGACTCAAAACTCACCATAGTGCTAAGAAGTGACAAAGGGAAACTTGATGCTATTTCACCTGAAAAATTAGCAAGACACATTAAGGGAAGCTCTTTGTAAGAAATTGAAAAGTAATTGCAAACAACATTTGATAATTGTGAGTTTCGCTTGTTTCTGTAACAGTTGAATTTTGTGTTCTTTTCCCTGTGTATGTGGTGGTTCTATTTTTCTCCAATAAAACTTTTATTTAAAAAAAAAAGAAGTGACAAAGGAGTTTCAGCACTGAGGCATTTCTATCACCCTCCATGGTTCAGGGACCATTGCAGAAGAGGCGGTAGAAAAACTTTAAGAACCAAAGGAAGGGGAGGACTCTTACAATGCTGTTTTCCAGACACAAATTGGCCTTGATAGTCATGACTTCACAGTGCTGACACTACCTACATAAGATGCTGACACTACATACCTAAGATATGCAGAATGACATCAAAATAGAAGATAAACGGAAAGAAGAAGGAATTCAGAGGAGGGTGGGCTTGGGAGGAGGAAATGGGGATGGTAGGAGAGAATTGTCATGGTTTATTGTCTATATTTATGGAAGTTGTCAATAATACATCAAAAAAGGAAAAGGCATGGTACATGGTGTCCTCTGTAGCATCAGTGACATACTTGCCTGGTGGCCAAGGGCTTGATGGTGGCTTAACAGATGAATTATAATAATATTGTTGGGCACTGAGGACTTACCATATGTTGTTAATAGCTGTGGACACTTTAATCCTTTTGAATCATCTCAGCAACCCTATGAGATAGGAATCCCTACTTCTTCTCACAGATGAGGAAACTGAAACACTAAGTTCAGTAACTGCCCAAGGTCACACAAGTAGTAAGCAGCAGATCTGGGCTTCAAAGCCAAGAGTTTGTTTGTTTGTTTGTTTGTTTGTTTTTGTTTTATTTTATTTTTAAATTTATTTTATTTGTATTTTATTTATTTGAGAAAGCGAGAAGGGTGGAGGGGAGAGAATGGGTATGCCAGGGCCTTCAGCCACTGTAAACAAACTCCAGATGCATGCACCACCTTGTGTATTTGACTTACATGGATCCTGGGGAATTGAACCTGGGTCCTTTGGCTTCACAGGCAAATGTCTTAACTGTTAAGCCATCTCTCCAGCCCTATTTTTATTTTTAATTGACATCTTCTATACAAATGGGTAATATACCATGATCATAATGCCCTCCCACCACCCTCCCCTCTCGAATCCCCCCTCCACTGAATCCCTTCTTCTTTCCAACTGGCCTCTTTTCTTTTTTGTTGTCATCATTTTCTCCCACCTTTTATGCAGGTCACGTGCAGGCAGCATCAGCCACTGCGAGGTGCTTTGTTACTGAGCTCCTACAGCTTTCAGCACTTCAGGTCTTGCCTGGATAACAGTACTGTCAGAGAACTGCTGCTTCCTTCCCTTTCCCTTGCTCAGTCCAGAATTTTAGTGTCCCACAGCCCTGCAATTCTTCAGACAGTAGGTGACCTTATGCTGTTTTAGCTCTTAGGGATTGAAAGTGTTTGGATGAGGTGTGCCCCCTAAGGGTTCATATGTCAGAAGCTTGGTCCCCTGCGTGGCAGGCTAAGAGGTAAGTGTGCTGCACTCAGAAGGAATTAATGTAGTTCTTAGTGGACCCAGGTGAGTAAGTGCTCAAGAAAGGGCAAAACAGTAAGACTGGCCTCTTCCCAGACTCTTGGCTTCCTGTCTTCCCAGGTATCTGTTTCTTGCATGTATTCATTCCTACCACAGTGTTACTATTCAACACAGCTTCATCCCAGGCAGGTTAGCTGTGGCCACCACATCTCCAAGTCTGTGAGCTAAATAAACCTCTTCTTCATGAAGCATCCAGCTTTAGGTATTTTGCCATAGCAACGGGAAATGGACTGACATGTGCTCTTTCTGTAACTTCTTGTTTGCTTCATCTTTTCTACAGCTCAAAACAAATAAGTGGGAACCTGGCCTTCTCCCTCCCAGCAGCTGCTAAATGAGAAATTCTGTAGGCTGTCAACCAGCCCTTGGCTGGCACCACCCCAGCCTGTGACTGACTTGAGAATCTGAGAACTCACTGGCAGCATGCCAGCGCAGCCTTATACTGCTGGCTGAGGGAGGGAATGAAGGCACCAGAGGGGAGCGACCTCACCCGTTAGTGCTGCCCTGCCGTTTGTCTTGGTTTGGTTTGGTTTGGTTTGATTTGGTTTTGGTTTTTTGGAGGTAGGGTCTCATTCTAGAACAGACTAACCTGGAATTCACTATTTAGTCTCAGAGTGGCCTCAAACTCACAGCAATCCTCCTACTTTGGCCTCCCAGTGCTGGGATTAAAGGCGTGCACCACCACGCCCACCCAGTGGTCCTGCCTTTTCATGATAGAAACACAACACAATAAAAAGCAAGAGAAAAACCTGGAAAGAAATTGCCCTTCCTAATCAGGGACTCCAGCCTGCTCTTCTCCTTCATTTTCTCTCTCCTACTCTTGTTTTTCTAATTGTGGGATTGTGGGAGAGACCTAGAGATGAGACTGACACTGAGGTTTCTTGTACTATATCCACCAAAGTTATGATACTGCTGCTAAGGGTGTGAATGTCTAGGAGCGGGAGTTGAGTGGCCTCTGTGTGCCTACCTGGGGCCATTTGTTAGCTAGGGTAGCTGAGGGCTTCTTTCTCATTTACTTCCTATGTTTTCACGAATCTCTTAGATTAGCGTACAAAGTAATAGGCTTTTGCACGTGTGTCACCCTCCAATGCACTCAGGATAGCTGGGACTGCCACATCTCCAAATCTGAGAGCTAAATACCTTTATAAAGTACCCATTTCCATACTTACATGTCATAGTAATTTTGTTATATTTGCCCTCTTTTGCTCCTTTTTGAACAATTTCTTCTTTGTGACCCCATAGTTCTCTGTGTTTTTTCTCTCTTCTCCTTCACCTGAGACTTTCTTTCCCTCCATTGTGTTCCAACCCTATAGTGATTTCCATCTAATTGTGATCAGTTTCCAATGTTACAATGACAACTTGTTGTAACCAAGACTTTTAGAGAAGCCACTTTTTCCATGTGTGTGTTCATGAGTGCAGAGGTCAGAGGACAACCTCAACTGTCATTCCTCAAGAATACTGTCCACATTTTTTGGGAGAGGGAGGAGGATGGAGTTTCTCATTGGCCTAGAGTTTGCCAAATAGGGTACACTATCTGGCCAACCAACTCCAAGGAGCCTCTTGTCTCTACCTCCCTACTACTAGGATTAAAAATGTGCACTAGGGACTGGAGAGACGGCTCAGCGATTGTGTGCTTCCTGTGCAAGCATGAGGGCCTGATGGGGTCTGAGAATGCCTGAGTTCAAATCTCCAGATCCTATGTAAAAAGCTGAGTATGGCCATGCACACCTGTAACTCCACTTCCACAGGCAAGCAGCAACCTGAGAATCATTGAAACCCCTGACCTCAGAAGCTCCAGAATTAGTAAAAAGCGGCTCTGGCCCAACGCAAGACCAGGCAGAAGAGCTGTAACACACTGGGATACTTGATATTCCACTGGAGCCACCAGAAGGAGTGTGGTGCCACAGGGGTACACACACGTGTATACAGCACGTCACACACGCACACACAAACACAAAAGCAAAAGTTTTTTAAAAAGAAAGTGGGCATCACCATACCTGGCTTTAGTTGCTGCTTGAGGCAGTCTCAGTCCAATCTAGGTGGATCAGAAGCTCACTCTGTAGCCCAGGGAAGCCTGAAGATCACAGTGATCCTCCTACCTAAGCATCCAGAGAGCTGAGATTAAAGGTGTGAAGCACCATGCCCAGCCTTAGGTTGTGATGCAAGCACTCTACTATCTCCCAGCGCCTCCCCTACTTATGTAGCAAGAGATAAACCTTCTGCCTCTTGCCCTGCCCCGTGTGACCCTGCCAGCTTGCATAGGACTCCAGCCCAAGATCCCCAAATAGCTTTTAGGGGTTTTGTTTTGCTTTTGTTGTTTCTCTATAAGAAAGGTCCTCAACTCTCAAGTACCTGGGACTACAGACACGCTTGGCTTTTAAAGTATCATCAGTTGAGTTAATTCCAAACACTGGAGAATAATTTTCCCCATGAGGTATACCTGCTTTACTCGGTGAGAGGAGCAAGTTGAATGTGTACTTAGACAGAGGATTGGCAGAATTCGAACAGTGAGGAAGGAGTCACTCAAGCAGGACAAATAGTGCCTCATCATAGCGGACCAGAAACATGTTCCAGGGAAATGTCTGGGCCACCCGGCTGGGCGTGCTTGTGAAAACTCAGGTGACGGGAACACCAAGTCTTGCAGGGTTCTGCCCCGGAGGCCCTTCCGTGGGATTGAGAGCGCACCAGCAGAGGACTGTCGCCGAGAGACGACAAAGCAAGCTGACATCTGAGTGGTCAGCTCCAGGACATGCTGCCAAGACAGGAATCCGCGGCTGCTGGGGTCATGTGGAATCAGTCCTCAGCAGTGATAGCGAGCCGGCAAGTCGGCCGCTCACAGAGCGCTCCAAGCCAGATGAAGGACGGTGAAGTAAGAATTGTTTGCCTGTTTAACCCCCTTTGCCTGGGTCCATCCTGGACATACTGAAGGCATCTTAGTTGAGTGGGACAGGGCAGTGATCATGGTGGGGAGCTAGTTGGGGAGACAAGAAAAGGGCTCCATGTTCAGGGAGAGTGTCTGTGGGGAAATAAAAATAATGCGGGGCTGGGCTTGGACGTCCATGCCTTTAACGCTTCACCCCCACCCCCCAATGGGGAGGCAAAGGTAAGGAGGTCTTTTGTTTGAGGCCAGCCTGGGACTACAGAATAAGTTCCAGGTCAGCCTGAATTAGAGACCCAACCTAAAAAAAAAGGCGGGAGAGCAATAAAGGAGAGCAGAAGAACACCCAACATCTTCCTTGGCACATGTGCACACTAGGTATATGTATATTGTCCTGCACAGACACAGGCATACATCGCAGGCACACACCACACTTAAATTGGCTTAAACTAAAAAAAGAAATTAAAGAAGATTCAAAAGATGTTAATGAATGGAAAGATGTAGATCTTGTTTGGAACCTAATCAAACACACCAACGGGGAGAAAACAAGCATGGGATGTGTGGGATGTGGTCCGTAGTACAGAGCTTGCATAGCATGCTTCAGGCCCTGGGCTGGATCCCCACCACACTAAAAAAAACCCAAAAGACAAAACGAACAAACAAGCAACAACAACAACAACAACAACAAAAAAAAAAACCAGAAGTACAGACAGAAGAGGTGGTACACACCTTTAGTCCTAACACTTTGGAGACAGAGGTGAGTATTTGCTATAAGTTCGAGGCCAGCCTGAGACTACATAGTAAATTCCAGGCCAGCCTGGGCTAGAACAAGACTCTACCTTGAAACCACCCCCCAAGTAAATAAATATAAAAAAATTATGGGGAAAATTTAACATTGGCTAGACACTAGATTTTTTGAATGAATATTTATTCATTTAAAAACGTGCTTACAGTGGTTCTGTTTTAAAACTAGAGCTAACATGTGTTAACTATGTATTTGTAAATATTTACAGATGAAACTGATGTGATAATGCTTTTGAAATGATTGGCAGCAATCCAGAGGGAGTGAGGAAAGATAGAAGAAGCAGGCTGGCCATGTGTTGACAACAGAAGCTACAACCTATGGGACCTTGGGGTTCATTATACGACTCCCTAGCCTTTGCTATGTATGTGAAAATGTCCATAATGGGAATATTTTGTTTGTAGAAAGCAAGGTCCAGCGTCTGTGATACAGTGGTACAGTGCTTGCCTACATGCACAAAACCCCGGGCCCATCTCCAGAATTATAAAGAGAGAGAGAGAGACAAAAAGCCAGATCCAAGAAAACTGAGGCTTGACAGCTTCCTCTCGGCTTGTATTCATTTCTCTGGGACTTTGGTAATATAGCATTATAGGCAGGACATGGGAAGCCTGAGAACAAGGTATTGATAGGGTTGGTTCTGCTTAAGAACTATGAGGGCATCTGTCCCAGCTCTCTCCTTAGTATTCCTCCTGCCAAAATTTTCCTTTTCATATTTGAATAGAAATCTTGCTAGGATCCTTGTATTAACTTCGTTATATCTAAAAGACCCTGTCTCTAAATATATTCATGATCTGAGATACTAAATATCAGGACTCCAACACAAGAATTTGGAGAACACAATTCAGCAGCTAACACTACTGAATCACCAGCACCAGTACGGATGGGCCTCCGGAACTGTTCAGTGAGTGAATGAATGACAGGTACTTAGAAGGCAGCCTGCTGCACAGCACGAATGTACCAGCTGAGACTTCTTCTCTCCTTAATATCTTCTCCCTTGCTGCAGTGTTAAAGACTGGCTCCCTGCCACTTCAGCATGTTGCCTGCCTTTGTGGCGGTCCTGGGGTAAGGCTATCAGGAGGTGCACAGAGGACTGCCTGCCTCATTTGTGTGGCTCTTCAGTAGGACCATGGTGTATGTGGTCCTGGTCAGAAGCAACTGCAGTGCCCCAGGCAGGATCCAGTGGGGCTTTCCAGGTCCTAGGCTCTGCTTTCTCCAATCACAGTGGCAACTTAAACTGTTGAGCACTCACAGTTACACCCCAGAGGTTAGAGGTGGCAGACGCTATCACTAAACAAAGGGAGCTCTGATGAGATGCTGGAAAGGCAATAAAGCCTCTGTAAAACAGTTCTACACATTAACAACCCAAGTGAAACAAGCACATAGCTGATAAAACATGCAGAGTAAAACCTTTCCATCTCCAGCACATTTAACTAGCTATTGGAGACCCACTGTTCTCTCAATTTTTGCCTACAGTATAAAAGAGTAAAAGAAAATCAACCCACTCAAAGTTATTGAATATGTGACTAATTTTTAAATTATGTTTAAAACACCCAAATTAAGCAATTATAGAAATATTAAAACATTTTGGCGCTAGGGAGATGATGGTTCAGTGGTTAAAGAGGCTTGCTTGCAAAGCCTGATGGCCCAGTTCAGTTCCCCTCCATTCACATAAAACCAGATGCCACATGGTACCTACCTCTGCGATGTACCTACCACAGTGAAAGGAGGAGCCAGGAGCATCTGAAGCTATGGGCTAACTACTCTGGTATTTGCAGCAACAAGAGAACCTGTCTCAAAGAAGGTGGAGCACAGACATTTCGACCTTGTCTCTGACTTCCATATGCATGCCATGACACATGTACACCCATAAACATTGCACACACATACATTATACATATATATTTGTACACAAAAATGCATTGAAAAAATTTAGAGCTACTTAGGCTATTTTTAAATTTTTATTTATTTATTTATTTATTTATTTTGTTTTTTCAACGTAGGGTCTCACTGTAGCACAGGGTGACCTTTATTTATTTATTTTTTTGAGAGGGGAGGGCATGCCAGGGTCTCTAGCAAGGGCAAACAAACTCTAGACTCATGTGCCACCTTGTACATCTGGCTTATGTGGGCACTGGGGAATCAAACCTGGGTTCTTAGGCTTTACAGACAAGTGCTTTACGTACTAAGCCACCTCTCTGGCCCTAGTCAGGCTACTTTTTAATCTTTCCTTTTTAATTTCTGGTTCACAAATCTTATTAATGTCCCTTAATTAAAAAAAAAGTTTCCTAACGATGACAGTACCACATATACATTAAAGACATTTTTGAATAGAAGAAGCATAAAGAAAATATTAATTCCATATTCAGACAGACCAAGTGTACACCTCAGTAAGTTTTCTTCCTGCCATTCATTGAACTAATTAAGGTAATGTGATTATTCTCTATATGGTATGTTTTTACTTATTAGACAAGAGGCAGAGAGACAGAGCGAGGGAGAGAGAATGGACATGCCAGGGCCTTCAGCATCTGCAAATAAACTCCAGACATGTGTGCCTCCTTGTGCATATCTGCAACATTGCGTGCTTGCGTCACCATGTGTCTGGCTTATGCG
Organism: Jaculus jaculus; assembly: GCF_020740685.1. Lineage (NCBI taxonomy): Eukaryota > Metazoa > Chordata > Mammalia > Rodentia > Dipodidae > Jaculus > Jaculus jaculus. Next base: position 49,734,825 of record NC_059116.1, on the reverse strand, counting down.
GGACCTGGAGATTCAAGCATGAATTCTTAGGCTTCACAGGCAAGCACATCAACCACTAAGTACTCTCCAGCCTTTTAAATACTTTTTAAGCTACTGTATGATTTTCTTCTTCTTTTTTTTTCTTTTTTTTCTTTTTTTTTTTTTTTTTGGTTTTTCAAGGTAGGGTTTCGCTGTAGTTCAGGCTGACCTGGAATTCGCTATGTAGTCTCAGGGTGGCCTCGAACTCGTGAAGATCCTCTTACCTCTGCCTCCCAAGTGCTGGGATTAAAGGCTTGTGCCACCACGCCTGGCTGATTTTATTCTTTTAAACAAAATATTTAGGTGAGGGACTGAGGAGATAGCTTAGCAATTAAAGGTACTTGCTTACATGGGCTAGAGAGATGGCTTAATAGCTAAGGTGTTTGCCTGTAAAGTCAAAGAACCCAAGTTTGATTCTTCAGGACCACGTGTACAAGGTGGCACATGCATCTGGAGTTTGTTTACAGTGAATGAAGGCCCTGGTGTACCCATTCTCCCTGTGCCTCTCTCTCTCTCAAATAAATAAAATACATAAAAATTTTAAAAACTTACTTGCTTACAAAGCCAGGTTAGATTCTCCAGCAACCATGTAAAACCTGATGCAAAATGGCACATGCATCTGGCATTTGTTTGCAGTGGAGAGAGACCCTGGCATGCACACATACACACACAAATAAACACTTTTCTTCAGTTTTTAATTTTTTTAGCTTTTGTTTTTCTGAGACAGGGTCTCACTAAGTAGCCCAGGCTGATCTGGAAGTTTCCATCCTCTTGACTCAGCCTCTCAAGTACTCAGATTAAAGGAGTGAAATACCAAACTTGCTTCAAAAATTTATTTATTCATTCATTCATTTACATTTTAATTATAAAAAATTTAGACAGGTCTCATTATGTAGCCCATGATATCTCACTAGCCATGACCTGGCCCTTCACCATTCACCAATCATCCCTGAATGTGCTCATATCTCCTCAGATACTGGTCACTTTGTCAGTTGGCAGGGAGTCTTATAGTTCAGCTGTTGGCAGTCACTTGATTTGTCCTGTTGTCAAAACCTACAGTCACCTCCAGAGGCTACTGCATCCTCACTACTACTTGTCAGTCACTGCGATTCAAAAGGCCAACTACATAATTTGAAAGAAAGCTGAACATGCAAGACATCTTGTTCAAAAGCCCATGTAGAATGGCAATAACAAGTGTGATGGTTGACAGGACTTAGAATCACTTAAGAGGCACACGTTATGTCCATGAAGGTAAACAAGCAGACCCACGTTGAACATAGGTGGTATAATTCTATGGCCTGGGGTGTCCGTATCAAAGGAGAAACCCAGATGAATGCCAACATGCCTCACTCGCTGCTTCCCAGGCTACCAAAATATGAGGAGTGCCAGTCCCACACTCCTGCCACCACAGAGGCACAGACTGCCAAGCCTTCTCTGCCATGAACAGCTTTATTTGCTCAAACTGTGAATCAAAGCATACCCTCAAACTGAATCAAAACCTATCCTTAATTTGTTTCTGATTGGGCATTTGATCACAGAAACATACTATGATCCCATTAGTCACACACATATGTAAAGCAGGCTCTTCCAACACAGTTTTACAAAAGAATCTCCCTTTCTCCTGTCATGTGGATGGGTGACGGCATGGTGCAGGAGGGGCTGCATGAAAGGAGTATTGATCTAGTTGTCTCTCTCTCCTGGCTGCAGCCTTCAACTTCCTTACCTGGGGTTTTGGAAGCCACCAGGGTGGAGCACATTTAGGTTCTGGGGAAGGTGCCTCCCTGATCATGAGAGAGCCCTTTGTAGTCTCTTTCTGAGCTTTGTTTAAAATCACTTTTTGCTTTTTCTGTTTTTACTGTTTGTATGTATATATGATGTATATGTTGGTTTATGGGCATGCCCTTACCATGATGTGCATGTGGTGGTCAGAGGATAATGTTCTCTCCTTCCATCCTTTTTAAGTCAAGGTCTCTTTTACAACTGCTGCTTTGGAGCTATCAGATTCTCCTGGTTTTGCCTCCCATTGCCATTGTTGTGTGGGGATTATACACATACACACCAGTCTGCATCCAGTTTTTCCTGAGTGTTGAGGAAGCTTGAACTTGGGTCTGCCTGGCAGGCTTGCAAGCAAGCACCTATAAGCACGAAAGCACCTTCCCAATCTTCTTTCTGAGCTTTCTTTAAAAAAAAAAATTCAAATTTATGTATGTGGAGGGGGCTTTTCCCCCTGCAAATGAATGCCAGAAACATACACCACTTTTTGATGTCTGGCTTTATGTGGATGGCTGGAGGATTGAACTGAGTCTGGTGGGCTTTGCAAGGAAATGCCTTTAACCACTGAGCTATCTCCCCAGACCCCTCTTTCTAAGCTTTTTTTTTTTTTTAGCTCTTAAATCAGTTCCCTCTTCATAACCTTTTTCCTTGATCTTTAAATAATATAGTCACACTTCCAGCCAAGTGTAATAGATCATGCCTTTAATCCCAGAACTTGGGAGGCAGAGGTAGGAGGATCACTGTGAGTTCAAGGCCAGCCTGGGACTACACAGTGAATTCCAGGTCAGCCTGGGCTAAAGTGAGACCCTACCTTGAAAAAAGAAGTATTCAAGTTTCAAATCTATTGTCACTTTTAATGTTCTTTGTCTGCATAAGTTAAGTTTATCTTTGTTTCTTTTCTATAATTTAGTGAGATCTTAGGAGAAGAGATCAGTATATGGGCTCAGTCTTCCATCTGTGACTTTTGAAAAGGCACTAATAAAGAGGAAAGGACTATGAGAGACTCAGGGCAACATGAAGCCCATAGCAGACCTTAGACAAGTTGTTGAACATACATCTTTCTGTTCTAGTGCATTCTTGGACTAGAAGTAGCAATCTTCTTACTTCAGCTTCTCCAGTGCTAGGAGTATGATCATGGACCACCACACCCAGCATAGAAAGTGGATTATTATTATATTGGTGAACAGCTATGAAACTAGCATCTGGGAGATAGAAGCTGGAGGATGAGGAGAAGGTCAAGGTCAGCTTTGGCTACATAGTAAGTTCAAGGTCAGTCTACGCTGTAGGAGACCAGCAGATATTTTTTTAAAAAGTTCAACATTTTAGCCATTATAGAAATGAAAATTAGAACCACTTTGAGATTTCATTTCACCTCAGCCAAAAGGGCTATCATCAAGAAAACTAATGACAACAAATTCTGGAGAGGATGTGGGGAGGGGGAACCCTCACTCCTTCATGGTGGGGGTGTAAACTGGTACAGCCACTATGAAAATCTGTGGGGATCTCTCAACAAGCCAAAAATTAAGCCAGGTGGCTCACACCTATAATCCTAGCACTCAGAAGACTGAGGTAGGAGCATCAGCATGAGTTCAAGACCAGCCTAGACTACAAAGTGAGCTCTAGGTCATCCTGGACTGGAGTGAGCACCTGCCTCAAAAGGAAAAGAAAAGAAGAGAAAATAAAAACTAAAAGTTGGCTGAGTGTGGTAGCACATGCCTTTAGTCCCATCATTCAGGAGGCAGAGGAAGTAAGAGGATTGTCATGAGTTCAAGGCCACCCTGAGACTACATAATGAATTCTAGGTCAGCCTGGGCTAGAGCAAGACCCTACCTCAAAAAATAAATAAATAAATAAATAAATAAATAAATAAATAGCTAAAAATTGAATTGAACTACCACAGGACCCAGCTATACTACTTCTGGGCATATACCCAAAGGACCTTTATATTCTACCACAGAGATACTTGCACATCCTTGTTCATTGATGTTCTATTAACAACATTTATGAGATGAAATCAACTTAAATATACATCAATTGATAACTGGACAATGAAATGCATTCAATGGAGTCTTACTTGGCTATAAAGAAAAATGAAATTATAAAATTTGCAGGCAAATGAATGGAATTGGAAAAAATATAGGAAGTGAGACAACCCAAGCCCAGAAAGACAAAAATTACATGTTTTTTTTCATATGTAGATCCTGACTTTTAATGTTTGTATGTATGCAAATAAGGGGATATGCAACTGAGTATGGTCTATGCTTCAAGACAGGAGACCACAAGAGATGAAGAAGAGGTGTTGAGAAGGAGGGGTGGGGATAGAAGGAAACGTGTAGTCTGAAAGCAGAAAGGAGGATAAGGTGGTGGGGAGAACTCAAGGGGGAAGGAAAACCAAAAGTAGTTGTTTAGCTGGTCATGGTGGTGCACGCCTTCAATCTCAGCACTTGGGAGGCAGAGTAGGAGGATTGCCATGAGTTCAAGGCCTCCCTGAGACTACAGAGTGGATATAAGATCAGCCTGGGCTAGAGCAAGACCCTACTTTGAAAAAAAAAATTAAAAATAGAAAGAAAGCCGAGCGTGATTGTGCATACCTTTAATACCAGCACTTGGGAGGCAGATGTAGGAGGATTGCTACAAGTTCAAGGCCACCCTAAGACTACATAGTGAATTCCAGGCCAGCCTTAGCTACAGCGAAAAAGAAAAAGAAAAAAAAAATAAAGTAGAGGATGATGAGTGTGTGTGTGTGTCATCCAACCTAGGGCCTGGCACTAAACAAGTACTCTACTGCTAAGCTACATCCTTGGCCCTGATACCTTAGTTTTGTTTTATTTGACTATACAACAGGGGTACCACAATAGTACCCATCTCACAGCATTTTTATCTAATCTATCTAACAAACCAGCACTTGAGAACTCAAGAAAGCTTACTATTGCCATGGAGGAGGGAAGGTGAGACTGATGTCGGAGCAAATGGGACCTTTGTGGAGAGCTTCCACTTGAAATGGGGACAGCCAAAGGACTTGAGCACATGAGTCTGTGTAAAGCTTCAAGCTGTGATGGCCACAGATGTTGATGACCTAGCATCCCATGGCGGCTTGGCTGAGTCTGGAGAAACCAGGCATTACTTCCCCCCATGAATGGGCTTTTGAGCCACACTGTTCTTTTCTCCCTTTTACTTGGGCATCCAAGTCCAGGCCTGAAAATCTAGAGGGTCCAGATCTCACCCAATCTTCCTAGATGTTCAGCTGTAGACTAAGGGTCTCAGCAATGGGGACCCCATTAGGTTGTGGGGGGAGGGAACTATGTGCTTGCTGCTCAAGAAGTTTAGATTGCTAGGGACAGAAATCCAGGTAATAAAGAGGAAGTTTTATCTGAATAACCCATGATGAGGCAGGGTAGAACAGTCCTCAAGGATAACAGTGAAGGGTTCTCTGACCACTCATGATTTGATCTCTGCCTCCGTGGGTTAGGAAAACAGCAGAAAATGAAAGGAGAGGGAAGACTGGACTCAACAGTTGAGATAGGCTCTATGGGTGTGTGTGGGGGGCGGGTTGGAACCTGAAAAGGACAGGAATAACTTTCCTTCAGAGTAGGGGGCTCATTGGAATTCTTTGTTGCAGGCATCCATCTTGGAAGTAAGCCTGAGCTAGGAGCAGAGCCACCTTCACTCCCTCTGACTCATTCGGTCTGGGGCTTCCCAGCACCTCTTCAACTCTCTGAATGAACAGGTTGGTTAGGAGCAGTGCCTACATCAGGGCCTACCATTGAGGCCCAGGAGCCTGAGTTGTACTTACTGACTGAGACCTGAATCATCCTCTACCCCTGCCCACCCAGATTCTCCTCCATAGCAACCCTTCCTGCCAGTCAGAGCTCTCTGGTGTCCCACATAGTATAGGGCAGTGGTTAAACGGGCTTGCAATGGTAGAGTTGGCCCATGCTCTAATGGCAGGGTTTGGAGCTGTGCTAACTGGGCAACTCTCAAGAGATCCCAGGAAGCTATCTGTTTCTCTCTCTACAAACAGGGACCTGCTGCTCTTTAGCACAGCAAGGAAATGACATGGATTGCAGCTGGGCTAGAAAGGGGTATTGGGTAGGACCCTGTAGCTGCAGGGGAGGGGACCCTGTCAGGAAGGAACACTAAGATACTTGCAACCCATTCTCACGTGAGCAGTGATTACATAATGCCCGTAAGTTACGCGCCCTACTACTGCATGTGTCGCAAACACAGGCTTTGCTTCTGCCACCTCAAGGAAGTGATTTGGTGATGTGGTGATTTGGGCCACTTCAGGGAAATGACAATTCCTTGTAATTGAGATAGGTGGCTTGGGTCACTTCTGGGAAACAGAGACTTACCATTGTAAAATGGCAATCAGATTTCAAAACTGGGGACATCCTGGTTCTAACACCATGTGGTTCTCATTGCTTCTCACTACTGCACATGCTAGAGCTTTGCCAATAGAAATTTGGAGCCAGATTCAAGCTAGCAGCCACTGTACTGTCATCTACTCTGGTGTGTTTATGACTCTGGTGTGTATGGAGGCCACTGCTTCATTTTGAAAGATAAAGGTGGCTGGGAGGGTGAATGAAACCCAGGAGGAAAACCAGAGTACCAGAATGCTATCTGCATAGATTTTGATCTCAACCCTCCTAGACCAGTCGAGAAATGACTCAGGAGCACTGGGAATGTTCTGGAACAGAGGCAGATCCTGCACCTCACCTGAACTAAAAAAGACTCAAGGTTGTATTCCTCTTCATTAAAACTGTTGTCTTCTTTTTAAAAATTTTATTACTTTTACTGATTTGAAAGGGAGGGAGAAAGAGGCAGAGGTAGTGGGAGAGAGAGAGAGAGAATAGACGTGCCAGGGCTTTTTGGCTACTGCAAACAAACTTCAAATGCATGTGCCACCTTGTGCATCTGACTTATGTGGGTCCTAGGGAATCGAACCTAGGTTCTTTGGTTTTGCAGGTAAGGGCCTTAACTTCTAAGCCATCTCTCCAGCCCTTGATTGTCTTCTTAAATGCTTGTGTTTCTAAAATGCATGTTTTCTAAGTTAAAAGTACAACTTTCTATTATTCTGATGCTGTTTGAGAGGGGGCAAAACTCTTAGATCTATTAGAAGTAATAATATACTCCTGAGAAAGTAGGAGGTGTAAGATTTTTTTATTTTTAAAAATATATAATTTTTTGGAGAGAGAGAGAGAGGCAGAGAGAGAGAGTGTGTGTGCACACACCAGGGCCTCTAACCACTGCAAATGAATGCTATATGCATGCACCACCCTGTGCATCTGGTTTAACGTGGGTACTGGGAGATCAAACATAGGTCCTTAGCTTTGCAAGCAAGTGCCTCAACCACCGACCCATCTTGCCAGCCCAGAAATGTAAGATTTTTCTTTTTCTTTCTTTCTTCGTTTTTTCAAGGTAGGGTCTCACTCTAGCCCAAACTGACCTGGAATTCACTATGTAGTCTCAGGGTGGCCTTAAACTCATGGCAATCCTCCTGCCTCTGCCTCCCAAGTGCTGGGATTAAAGGTGTGCCCACCATGCCTGGCTAAAATGTAAGATTTTGAGGAAGAGAACAGAAATAAACCTGAACCAAAATGGTGACTAGAATCAAAAGGTAGCAGGCAGGGCTGGAGAGACGGCTTAGCAGTAAAGCACTTGCCTGCGAAGGCTAAAGACTCGTGTGTGACTCTCCAAATCCCACAAGATGATGCCAGTGTGCAAGGGGGCACATGCGCACGAGGGAGTGAATGCGTCTGGAGCTCAATTGCACTGGTTGGAGGACCTGGTGCACCAGTTCTCTCTTACACACATTATAAAGAAAAGACCAGTCTGTTGGGCTTGCCTCAAAAAAAAAAGTAGCAGATTGCCTAACATACATGAATGTGTGAGGTACTGTGTTCAGTCACTGTCACAAAGGAGATAACAGGAGAGAAAGTGAAAAACTAGTATATTTCTATGAAGAATCACTACTGGATTAGAATCTATAAAAATAGATTCTGGCATTGCTATAAGCCTGGGATTGTGTTGGAGGAATCTCATCTGAAATTCACAGATGTTCACACGTGCTGATTTATAGGACAGAAGTAGCCATGCTTAAAAAAAAACAGAAACAATTTTAATATATGTAAGTTATTAGGCAGGAGACTCACAGTCTAAGGAATGTAAGCGGTATTTTTACAAGGTATCTATGATGACATGGTGTGATTTTTTCCCACAATAGAAATCATTTCTCCAACTCTCCAGACTCCAACTTGGCAATTCAATTTAATTCTGACAGTATCTGGAGTTAACAGCATCACATCACAAGTTAAAGGCTCAGTGCCACAGCCTGCCTCTGTCAGGTTCAGGGTTTGCAATAGAGGACTCTGAGATAGATGGGTTTTTGGGTCCAAGGTTTTATTTAACACCAGGGAAAGAGTTGTGGAGGCTTGGGAAGGAAGGGAATTCTGAAGCAGGAGCTAAAAGCAGGGCAGAGAACAAGGTGGAAGGAGGCAGACAGGCAAAGAGGACAGGTACAAGGAAACTACCTAACAGAAAGAGAGAGGGGGTTTTAAGCCCTCTGGGGAAAGGAAGGAACAGGGAAAGATTCTGCTTTGCACCACATTGGGTGTCAGGGAGGAGAACCTTCAGTAGTGGGGCTGCTTGGACCTCCTGCTGAACTCCTTTGGGGAAATAAGACTCAGAGTGGGGGCTGGGAGGCAGCTGTCCTTTTCCTCTAGCGCAAAAAGGCTTGGTTAATTACCATCAGAGTACACGGGGATTCTAAGATCGTAGACCTAGTCTTGAGTACACAGGGAAGGGGGGGGGGTGGAAACGACTATCTTTGAACTCTCAATGGCCATAACATAGAACCAGAGCCTAGTTAGAGTATGGCAGGTTGGGAGATTCAAGAGAGGGAAATAGCCACACAGCTCTGAGACCTTGGAGTGCACTCCCTGTTTTTTATTGTAGTTTTAGAGTTTCAGGTCTCATATTGAGATTCTCGATCCATTTCGAGTTATTTTGCATGCCAGCTGAGAGAAGAGCGTCCAGGTTCATTCTTTGACATGTTGCTATCCAGTTTCTCCAGCATCATTTGTTGACAATGTTGTCTTCTCTCCAGTGAGCATTTTTGGCCCCTTAATCAAAGATCAGGTAGCCGTAGTAGCTAGACCTTATGCCTGGAGCCTGGATCTTCTATTCTATTCCATTGATCTATTTTCCTATTTTGTGCCAGTACCTTGTGCTGTTTTTATTGCTTTGGCTTTGTAGTATATATTGAAGTCAGGTGTGGTGATACCACCAGAGGTGTTCTTTTTGGCTACCCAAGGCCTTTTGTTCTTCCATATGAATTCTGAGACTGCTTTGTTCTAACTCTGCTAGGAATGTTTCTAGGACTCTGATTGGAATGCATTAAATCTGTATATTGCTTTCAGTAGGATGCTCATTTTAGCAATATTAATTCTTCCAATCCATGATCATGGGAGGTTATTCCATCTTCTCAAAAAGTCTCTCACATAATTATTTTCCCCACTAATTCCAAGATGCTTTCACTTTTAGCTGGAGAATCTGTTTTATTGTACAGATTTACTGGTGAGATCCAGGATACATTAATACAACAACAACAAAAAAAAGAAAGCTGACTCTTATCACAAGATTGGTCACCTCCACCACATCTGCCAGGAGTCATTGCACAGTGAGCCTGGAAACCAGTCCCAGGACAATGTGACACTGTGGTCACTCAATTCTTATCAAACCAGAAATCAACACTAGATTTCTGATAGACCTGCCAAGGTTCAGGGAACATTGCAGAAGAAGGAGCAGAAAGACTATAAGAGCCACAAGGTGGGTAGGATTACCCTGAGGCAGGGTACTCCCTCCACAGAGACTATCCAAGGCCTTTAGGACCCCACACTGAATACTAATAACCCCACTGAGGAGAGCCCTCAATGGAATGGTAATGGAGGAGTCAAGATATAAGAGTATAACAGGGCTAGAGAGCTGATTTAGTGGGTAAGGTGCTTGCCTGCAATGCCTAAGAACCCAGGTTCGATTCTCCAGGTCCCATGTAAGCCAGATGCACAAAACAGCGCTTGCTTCTGGAGTTTGTTTGCAGTCGCTAGAGGCTCTGACATGCCCATTCTCTCCGTGTTTCTTTCTCTATGCTTGCAAATAAACAAATATAAACAATTTTATTTATTTATTTATTTTTGGTGTTTTGGTTTTTCTAGGTAGGGTCTCGCTGTAGCTCAGGCTGACCTGGAATTCACTATGTAGTCTCAGGGTGGCTTCAAACTTGTGGTGATCCTTTTACCTGTGCCTCCTGAATGCTGGGATTAAAGGCGTGCACCACCACACCTGGCTTTTAAAAAATATTTGTTGATGGGCGTGGTGGTGCACGCCTTTAATCCCAGCACTTGGGGGTGGGGGGAACGGGCAGAGGTAGGAGGATCACCACGAGTTTGAAGCCACCCTGAGACTACATAGTGAATTCCAGGTCAGCCTGAGCTACAGTGAGACCCTACCTCAAAAAAACAAACAAAAAAAAATGAGAGTATAACCTTTAAAAAATGAAATTTAGGGCTGGAGACATGGCTTGGTGGCCCAGGCACTTGTCTGCGAAGCCTAGGGACCCAGGTTCAACTCCCCAGAACTCATGTAAGCCAGACGAACAAGGTGAAGCATGTACATAAGGTAGCACATGTCTGGAGTTCAAGTGCTATGGTTAGAGTGTGCCAGTTCTCTCACTCTATCTTGTGCATTCACACAATCTCTCACTCTCTCATAAAAAAATTACAAATAAAAAAGGGAGCCAGGTATGGTGGCACACGCCTTTAATCCCAGCACGTGGGAGGCAGAGGTAGGAGGATTGCCATGAGTTTAAGGCCACCCTGAGAATACACAGTGAATTCCAGGTCAGCCTGGTAGAGTAAGACCCTACCTGAAAGAATCAGAGAGAGAGAGCTCTCAAACTATTAAAACCTCTACTTCAGATGCTGATTACCATCCCCAGGTGGTCACTTATATTTCTAGGGCTTCCACATCCCTTCTTCATGTTAGATAATTTGAATACAATAATTTTCCTCACAAAATCCACAAAGATATTTATTTGCATTTGCAGGTCAATTATAAAGGATGTTACAAAGGGTACTATGAACATAGGCAAGGTCCCAAAAGGAGCTTATATTTTCATGGAGTTAAGGACACACCTTCTCCATACTTAAGTATCTGTTCATCAATCCCAAAGATTTCTTAGATCTATTATTTAGTGGAGGGGCTAGTATGTAGGTATGATTGATCAAGTAATTGGCCATTAGTAGTTGAACTCAATCTCCAGCTCCTCTCCCTTCCACAGAGGTATGGAGGGGTAAGGTTGGAAGCTCACACCCTCTAAGCACATGGTTGGTCTGTCTGAAAACCAGCCTCTTTCTGAAGCTAGGGGCTGTGATCTTCTGCTAGTCCCAGTGTCTCCAAATCATACAAAACAGTCTTACTGAAGGAGAATAGGAGCAAGATAACCTTCTTTTTTTTTTTTTTTTTTTTAAGGTAGTTTTGCAGGGACAGAGGCTCAAGGAGATGCCACTATGCAGGACTAGGACCCACATCTGAAATGGCTGCAAGCACCCATTTAGCAGGTCTTCCTGCTTCTTCAAGTTTTCCTGGCTTGGCACACATGTGGGCTGGCCCTCCTGAGTCAGCCTCTTGAGTTCACCAGCTGATCAGGCCTCTCCCTTACATACCTGAGACGGATGATATGGCTCATCCTAATTGGATGTTTGACTCATATAAAAGAACCTAATCACATGTGCAAATTCTCTGTTAACCCTTCTTCTTCCTCTGGACCCTCAAGGTGTCTTTCTAAGTCTCCTCCCCCATTTCCCAGTCTGGCTGGGAAGGGGGAGATTTCCTTTGGGTTGTGCACTTTCCTGCCTTGTTTGGGGGTACTTTTTCTGTTTTGATACATGTGTAATCTCTCTTTAAGAGTTGAATCCTTCACTGTTTCTCAGTCTCTCTGGCCCCAGATGTGAGGGGGATCTTGAGGCATGGGCTCTCATACTTTGCTTTCTGCCTGTGTATGTGCATGAGCCCAGACTTTCCCCATGTGAGGAAGATTTTCTCCATCTCCCTTTCCCATTCCCATTCCCAGCCTAGCTAGGAAGGGAAAGAAGCTCTTTTAGGCTTGGACCTTTCTGATAACCTTCCCCCTGGATCCTAACTCTCTTGTCTGAAAAGAAAAAAAAAATTAATTCATAATTTACCACTCTCTGAGTCCATGTTTTCAGTTCTTGGCTAACTCAGATGAGGACCAAAAAGTTGAGATCCTTGGCCACAGCATTTCCTGCATCTTTATGAAATTTAATCCCTGCCTGGAACCCAAATCCTGCATCTGCATTGATGCTAAGAGAATTTTTGAAGCTATGAACAGACTAAGAGAGAATTCATTGAGAAACACCAAGCAAACAGGGAGCAAGTTCCTGAGCTGGGGCCACAGTGGGGGTAGGGTGGTTTATATTGAAAGGGAGTAGTTTTTTTATAGTTAGGGGCTGTGGTGGTTTGATTCAGGTGTCCCCAATAAACTTAGGTGCTCTGAATGCTAAGTCCCCAGCTGATGGGAATTAACTTCTCCTGGAGGCAGTGTATTGTTGGGGGCAGACTTATGGGTGTTATTGCTAGCTTCCTCTTGCCAGTGTTTGCCACACTATCCTATTGGTATTGTCCATCTGATGTTTGCCAGGAGGTGATGTCCACCCTCTGCTCATGCCATTGTTTTCCCCTGCCATCATGGAGCTTCTCCTCAAATCTGTAAGCCAAAATAAACCCTTTTTTTTTCCCTACAAGCTGCTCTTGGTCGGGTGTTTTCTGCCAGATATATGAACCTGACTGCAACAGCAGGGAAGTTCCTTGGTCCTATTATTGTGAGGCTCTCTTGGGGCTCTATCTAAAGAGACAGTTGCACCTCATAATTTTGTTAAGGAGTAAATTTAACAGTATTGTTTTTCCTGGTACTGGCCATTTGTGTCAAGCACCATGATTCATTAGAGGTTAGGCTGCAGATATCTGTGTAAGACATCATGGCCCAGGCTCCAAATAGTTGTGGCCTGATTATTCAAGTTTGAGGATTCTATTATTATTTTTGGCCTTTTGTCTCTTCAGATTCCAAAACACAGGGAAGGAAGAACATTGCTCATAGGCCAGGTGATCTGTCCAGGAGGAATTTTAAAAATTTTTAAAGAATTTTTAAAAAATTTTAAAATGAAAAAGAGTGAAAGTATGTTATAAAGAGATGTAGGAAGATGGAAACAAAATGACTCAGATATTGTGATGGTTAAGGTGTCAACTTATCTGTTTAGTAATCCACAGAAATTTCTTGGGTCTCTGAGGTTGCTTCCAGGAAGGATTAACTGAAGGAGGAAGTCCTTCCTCCAGAGTGAGCCCTTCCCCCAGAGTGGGCGGCCCCTCTCAGAGGGTGACTTGATATAAGGAAGCTCTGGGTGAAAAGAGCTCCTTCCTTCCACTTGGCTGCCAGAGCTGCTTGCTGCCTTCCAGCATGGATTGAAGACCAGCGCAGACTGAAGACCCACATGGATCAAGAACCAGCGGCTCCTCAGAAAGCCTCCGGGCCTTCAGTGCCTCTGGCCATGTGGACTGGGCAGCTACCGGGTTCCTTGATTCTTGGGCTTGCAACTGCTATTGGACTACCATAAGCAAATCCAATAAATTCCCTTTTTAATATAATTCATTCCAGCGGTTCTGTTCCTGTAGAGAACCCTGACTAATACAGATGTATGCTATACCAAATAAACCTTAATATTAAACAACAAATAATCTACATATATGTGAGAAAAGTTAAAAAGTACCTGAAATATTTGATATGAATGCGGAAGAAGGTGGAAGGGGAAAAACCAGTAACATTATGGAAAGAAGAATAAAGCAGAAGTTCCTAGTGACCCTTGTGAGGAGACTGGTTAAGAAACAAGAGGCTTCTGTTTCCTCAGTGTGTGGGACATGGTGAATAAGATAAGTTCCCAGGACTGGGGAGAGGGCTCCGTGGGTACAGCACTTGCCCTGTAAGCAGGAGGACTAGAGTTCAGATCCTCAGGAGGCAAATAAAGGCTGGGTGGGTGTAGAAGGCCCATTTATGTTCCCAGCATTCAGGAGGCAGAGAGAGAGAATCCCCAAAGTAAGCTGGGCAGATTAGCCAAATTGGCAAGTCCTGGGTTCAAGTGAGATGCCCCTGCCTCAGTAAACAAGGTGGAGAACAACTAAGAAAGACACATGACATCACCCTCCGGCTTCCACACTCCCACCCACGTATGTACACATATGCCCACACAAGCATGCACACCACACATGCACATGCAAAGAAGACAAACTCACAGCCTTATCTAAGTAACACTAGATGACAAGATTTAAAAGCAGAATGTAGGGGCCAGCCTGAGAGGTAGGACACTTGCCAGGCATCTTGGAAGCACTGGCTTTGATTTCCAGCACTCCAAAAGCAACAAGAGCAAAAGAGTAGAATATGACATATGAGCTCCCTTTTAGTCAAAAGAAACACATAGTAGGTAGCTTATCAAGAAAACATGTGGGGTGCCAGGAGAGGTGGCGCATGACTTTAATCCCAGCACTCCGAAGACGGAGATAGGAGGGTCATCGTGAGTTTAAGGCCAGCCTGGGACTACAGACTGTGTTTCAGGATGGCTTGAGCTTAAAAAAAAAAACAAAACACACATACCATACATACCATGCATACATACATACATAGAAACTATGCAGGCTGGGGAGATGGCACAGTAGTAAAAGGCACTTGCTTGCAAAGCCAACTGACCCCAAGTTCAATTCCCTACTACCCAGATACATGAAGTGGCACATGTGTCTGGAATTCATTTGCAATCTCTCTCTCTCTCTTTCTTTCCTTGCAAATATTAAAAACAACCATGCAGAAATCTTTCTGATGTTAGTGGATATTTGTCAAGCACATAGGAAGTGACAACAGATGTTTCAGGTGTTGGAATCAGACTGCTGCTTTTAAGAGGCATGTAGTCTGTAACTCCAAATTATGAGAACTCAAGCAAGTATAAGGATAATAGACCATTAAATATAATATTGCTCTAGTAAGGAAATATGCAGTTGGGGAGATGGCTCAATAGGTAAAAGCACTTTCCATATATGAATGAGGACCTGAAACAGCCTGAGTTTTATCCCCAGCATCCATGTAAACAGCTGGGTGCGGCCATGCATGCCTGTAGCCCCAGTCCTGTTAGAGGCAGAGACCAGAGAACCCCGAGCCCCTCTGCTCAGCAAGTCTGACTGCAGCTTAGCTCAGTGAGAAACTCCATCTCAAGTGGCAGAGTGGCACACTCAACAATTTCCTCTGGCCTCCACATGCACAAAGTGTGTAAATCTGTGTGCACAAACACACATGCACACACACCACCACCACCACACATATGTGTTAGTTTCTGAAAACTCTGCCATGTGGTCAATTGTTCAGTTTTTTTGGTTCCTTGTGTTATTTTGGGCTTTCGGGAAGGGGAATTGCTCTTTTTTAAATTCACTTTAATTTTAATTTAATTTTATTTTATATTTTTTCAAGGTAGGGTCTCATTCTAGCCCAGGCTGACCAGGCACTCACTCTGTAGAGAACTGGGTGGACTGTAGAAGGGCATCAGGAAACTTCCAGAGATGATGGAAATGTTCACTATCTTTGTTTCATGGACCTTAACATTATACTTCTATACCCTGTCCGCAGATGCTTTAAGATCTGTCAGTACACACTCATTTGTTTCTTGGGCTTTTATGCAGGTGGAATATACATCTATGAAATGCTGTCTGTGGCTGTGGCTTTGGCTTGTTGGTCCAGCTTCCTCCACTCAGCATAACGGTTTTGAGATTCATCCACGTGACTGTGTTTCCATGGTTTGTTCTTTGTGCAGCTGAACAGCATCCTGCCGTATGACTAGACCACAGCCTGTGTGTCCATGTGCCTGCTGACACACATTTGGGTTGTTTATAGGTTTATGGTTCTTACAAATAAAGCTGGCACGAATAGACTGTGTGAGGAAATCTTTGTATAAACATAAGCTTTCATTTTTCTTGGCCAAATTCCAGGAGGAGTGGAATGGCTGACTCATTTGCTAAATGTGTGTTTAATGGGGTTTTATTTGTGTGAGTGTGTGCGCATGTGTGTGTGGTTGAACTTTTTATTGAGAATTTTTAATAAATCAACATACTTTAATTTGATCATAACTCCCTTCCATTACCTTGTCTATATTCCAGTGAACCTCCTCCTGTTTCTAAGTAGTTCCTGTTGTATTTTATGTCTCCTTCATCCATGTCAAAATTTTGAAGAGCTCAATATTGTGCATGTCCTGTGGGGGTAGCAACCTCCATGTGGAGGACATAAATGCACTAGTCATTTCATATACAGAGAGGATCATGTCCCTCCTTACTCCTCCCCATCCACTGGTTCTTTCCATTCTTATTGCTCCTCTTCTGTGATGTTCCCTGAGTCTTGGACAGTGTGATGAGGTCTCATTTAGTGCTGAGCTCTCAACAGACTCTTATTTTCAGCATCTTGATGAATTTTGAATTTCATTATCTGCTGCCATTTCCAAAGAGAAGGTTCTCGGACCAGTGGTGAGAGCTGCACTAATATTCTTCCAGCCCCTGCAACGCAATGTTCCTGAACCCTGGGTGTGATAGGAATGACTCATCCAGTGCTGAGCACTCAGCTGTCACTGCTTCTCATGACCCTGATGAATCTTGGGTCTTCCCAGCTAGCACCACCATCTGAGAAAACAAGGTTCTCTTTCTAAAAACAAGACCATCGCTTACCTATGGGTATAACCATAGAGGGCAATTTGATGGATAACATATCCATTTAGCCAAAGTGTTATAGTAATTTCTCCACTAGGGCTTGTCACCTTTCAAGCCACATTTTAACTCAGTTTTCAGTACCAGAACTGAATTCCCCAGCAGAGAGCAGGTAGTTCTGAAATCCAATCTGAAAGCAATTGGCTGCCTCAAATTTTGAGTCACCACTATCACACCAGTGAGCACAGCTTAACTTTTTAAGACTCTTCCAAGCCATCTTTCAACATTTTCAACATTTCATAAACTTGGCAGGAGTTTATGAGAATGCCAGTTGCATCATGTGCTCACCAATATTTGACACTGTACTGGGATGTTAGAGGTCCAGCAAAGTCTTTGAACCCCAAACTCTACATTCAGTTTTAATTTTTTAAAATATTTTTTTCTTTTAGTATTTTTTTTTTTTGGAGGTTGGGTCTCACTGTGGCTCAGGCTGGCCTGGAATTAACTATGTATTCTCAGGATGTCCTCGAACTCATGGCAATCCTCCTACCTCTACCTCTAGAGTGCCGGGATTAAAGGCGTGTGCCTCCATGCCCTGCTTCAATTTTTTTGATATTTTTATTTATTTATTTGAGAGTGACAGACAGAGAGAAAGAGGCAGAGAGAGAGAGAGAGAGAGAGAGAGAGAGAGAGAGAGAGAGAGAGAATGGGCGCGCCAGGGCCTCCAGCCACTGCAAACGAACTCCAGACACGTGTGCCCCCTTGTGCATTGGGCTAACATGGGTCACGTGTGCCCCCTTGTGCATTGGGCTAACATGGGTCCTGGGGAATTGAGCCTCGTACTGGGATCCTTAGGCTTCACAGGCAAGCGTTTAACCACTAAGCCATCTCTCCAGCCCTCAATTTTTTTTATTAACAACTTCCATGATTATACAAAATATCCCATGGTAATGCCCTCCTTTCCCCCCCCCCCCACTTTCCCCTTTGAAATTCCATTCTCCATCATATTCCCTTCCCCTCTCAATCAGTCTTTCTTTTATTTTGATGTCATCATCTTTTCCTCCTATTTTTCCTCTTCTGTGATATTCCCCGAGTCTTGGACAGGGGACTATTATGATGGTCTTGTGTAAGTAGTGTCAGGCACTGTGAGGTCATGGGTATCCAGGCCATTTTGTGTCTGGGGGAAGCACATTGTAAAAAGTCCTACCCTTCCTTTGGCTCTTACATTCTTTCCGCCACCTCTTCCACAATAGACCCTGAGCCTTGGAAGGTGTGACAGAGATATTGCAGTATTGAGCACTCCTGTCACTTCTTTCCAGCACCATGATGCCTTCTGAGTCATCCCAAGGTCACTGCCATCTGAAAAGAGAAGATTCTCTACCCAAAGTGAGAGTACCATTAATATAAGTGTATGAACGTAAAGAAAAGTGCTTCTGGGTAGTTTGATAAGCATAGTATATACATTTAGCCAGACAGCAGCAGACATTATACTCCTAGGGCTCATGACTGTTTTAAGTTTTCAGTATCAGGGATAGATTCCCTCCCATAGAGTGGGTCTCCAGTCCAATTAGAGGGCAGTTGGTGTCCACCATGACAGACATGCCACTATTGCACCCGTTGGCTTATTTGGCCTGGCTGGCCAAATAGAAGGCTTGCAGTGTCCACTGTTGAGTAACTTCATTTGTGATTTCTCTTTCTCCCATTGAACTGCATGCAGAATGGCTTCTTCCAGCTTTCTGTCAGCTGGTCTACATAAAGGATGTAATCAGCTCAGTTCCAGCAGGATTTCTCAGTGGCCTTGCAGCCCAAGTATGTGGAGTCCTTTGGCTTTGCAGGTAAATACCTTAACTGCTAAGCCATCTCTCCCGTCCTCATTTTTAATTTTAATTAAAGAATTCAATAAAAAAAGATCGAGAAGGATAATTATGAAATTATTATGTTTACCGAGGGAAGTAAAGAGTCAAAGAAAGTAACCCATGTGGCTAGAGATCCCACATGGAGGGCCTGAAAAAAAAAAAGCATAGAAAGAAAAGAGAAAAGAAAGTACAAAGAGCTCCTGCCATGTGGGGAGATGGAAGGGATAAAGGAGCCAGTGTGGAAAGTATGGGCTAAGGGTCCCTCCTGGCTGGGCCTGGGCAGAGCCAGCTCAGGCCCTGCCCACGGAAAAAACCACCCACAACTGGAAGTTCCCATGTGACCGGAGAGTGTGCCTCATTGCCAAGGTATTTGTAACCTTTTAGTGGTGGGCTGTTTTCTGCTTGGCTCAGGTAAACCAGAGGGACAGCTGATTGGTTAGGGCTAGAGGCTGACTCAGGAAGAAACTAGCCCTGTCACCAAGTTCCAGGAGCTTAATTTGATCAATCATAAGGTTTAAATCCTCTGAAAGACAATCCCTCCCAAGAGGGGTCCTGGTTGTGGAAAAACAGGTCTAGGGAACTAGGTAAGAGATAAGTCAGATCATCTTTGATTTTTAGCAAGTGCAAACTTTCCTGCCCTTTTTACCTTTAGGAGTTCAATCACCCTAACTGCACCCCCCCCAACACTATCAGTCTTTTAAAATTTTTGTCATTTGAATGAATGTATAGTGGGATCTCATTGTGGGTTTGTTGTGCATTTTCCTGAGGGCTAGTAATGTTCACCATCTATACATGTTACTATTCACAGCAGAGCAGCAGTTCACACCACCAGAACTACAACCCCGGCATCTGAGGAGTTTCCTTTATCTTTCAGGAATCTCCACTCAGGTCCTTGATTTTGCTGCCAAAAAGAATTTCAGAATGAGTCAGTATGAAGCAGAGATGGAGTCCATAAAAAGCAGAAAGATACTGAGGGAGGGAGGAGTGCACATGCATGAGGCAGGGGATCATGCCTCAGAGCTGAGGGTCTCCTCTCCTTCCCTTGTCTCCACAATTTCCCCTGTCTGTCTTTTGTGAATTTTCTGATGACTTTTTTTCTTTTAAATGCCAATTTCATCAAAAAAGACTTAAATAAATACTCAAAGCCTGAAGATACAAGTGCATAATAGATGCAGTGTTTTCATGAGGTATTTTCAGATAAGAAGCAGTTCAGACTCTAGCACCTCCTGTACCTCAGCCCTGTGCTTCATGGAGAGTATTTTTTTGTAAGAGAAGCTCCACAGGCATGGAAAAATAACAACTACACCCAAGAAACTGGAGAGTGAGGAAAAGAGCTAGGTATATCAATATATCTTTCTCTCATTGCTTTTGAACCTGCAAGTTCTAGCTGGACATAGGGTACCTATTTCTGTTTATTCAAGACCAAGAGAATCCCCAGGATGTAGCACTTCTAGTGTTCAAGCAAGAACAGTCCCAGGGAAAACAGAATTAATTCTCATCCAAGGCATTTGCTGCCCACCATGAAGACGTGAAGGGTAAGCAGACATGCTATCTTAGACTACAAGGTGGCAGCTGCTTGTTGAAAGAAAGCCAAAGCAAGCCAAGCTTGGCAGTGCACACATGAAATCACAGCACTCATGAGGTTGAGGTAGGACACTGGTGAGTTTGTGTCCCACCTTGACCACAAAAAGAAACCCTGTCTCAATAGTAATAATGGTAATAGTATTCATTGTAATAAAATAATAACCCAAAACTGAAAGAAAGAAGGATGGCAAATCCTAATTATTATAGGGTTGCCTACCCAGCTTTTACGTGTGGGAAAATAAGCTTTGATTATTGCATAATCCCCTGAGTGTTAGGCTTTTATACCTATCTACATAATAGAGTACATTAGAGCACAACCAGGTCGGCTAGGCGATTTCCAGAGATTTAAATAGAAGTTGTTTTCCTACTGTGGAAGGAGGAGGAAAATGAGTGTCTATTGTGCAATACAAATTCTGAGCATTCTACCACTGATTTATTTATACAGAATATTTCATTTATTCTTCACAAAACCCTGTGCTTGAGTCAGGCATGGGGGGTCATGTCCTTAATCCCAGCATGTGGACGCTGAAGTAGGAGGATTGCCATGAGTTTGAAACTCCAATGGGCTATAAAATGAGTTACGGGTCAGCCTGGGCTAGGGTGAAACCCTGCCTCAAAAAATAAACAAGCAACAACAACAACACTTGCTAAAAGAATCTGTTTTAATATGCTAAGAAACAGGAAAATTAACAAAAGGATAAGTCTTTGCTTTTCAAAAGCAGAGGTATAAATTCCCAAGCAATGACTTTGATAGCCTTTTCTGGACTGGGTGAATGAAGGAGGTTGTGAGTCATCCTAACTGCAGCTGCAATCACTAGTCCTTAATGGATGCACCAAGAACCAGTGTTGTGAAACTCATCTTGGTTTCACTCTTCTGAAATGGTTGCTGTACTGGTAGGTTGCAAAATGTGTCGTTGCAACAAGATTATTGACAAGAGCATACATAACAACCCTGCAGACATGTCCTGAGTGCTGTACTATAAAGTGGCAAATGATCGTATCAATGGATATCTGATAAGGTGTCCACAGCAGCTTGGGAGGAAATGTGAATAAGCATCTACTGAACAATTGTATCACTGATTTGGATAAACAGATTATGAAATAATCATGAAGTTGACATGTGACATGAAAACAAGGAAGATGGTTATATGTGTTGCTTTTCTTGTTGATGTAATCCAATACCTGACAAGAAGCAATGTGAGGTAGAAAATATTTATTTGGGCTCATAATACAGTCCATTATGGTGGGGAGGGCGTGGTGGCAGGTGGTAGGAGCCTGCAACTGGGACTCTTCACATGTCCCCAGAGACTGCTCCCCAGAGACCTACTTCTTCCAGAAAGGCCCTGCCTCCCAGTGGTTTGGCAACTTCCCAAAACAGTACTACCAGCTGGGGGCTGTGTGTTTAAACACATGAGCTTGTGGGGACATTTTACATGCAAACCATAACAGCAGTAAATAAGGACGGCAGAATCCAATCTGAAAGCTTTTATTTTGGATAAATGGTAGGCTGGATATAAATTTCTCCAAATTAAAAATTCACTAAAAGCCAAAAAAGAAGTTCTGGGACTGGGGAGATAGCTCACTGGGTAAAGTACTTGCCATGCAAGCATGAGGACCTAAGTTTGATCCCCAATACCCACATAAAAAGCTGAGCGTGGTGGTATGTGCATAAAACCGCAGCCTTGGGGAAGCAGACACAGGAGGATTCCTAAGGCTTGCTGGGTAAGGTCCTAATTGGCGGGCTATGGGTTGAGTTAGAGACCCTGTCTCATGAGACAGAGTGGGAAGCACCTGAGAAAAACTGTGTTCACCCCGTCCTCCACATGGGCATGCCTCCATGTGCATGAGTGCCCATACATGCTTGCACACACGTACACACACACACACTCCTAGAAATGTGCTGGAGACTTAAAAATATAGTATCATTTGAAGAATTATGCATGTCTCTCTAACTGAATGGACATCCCCAGAAAACTAAAACTGAATAAAAGTTTGAAACATATTTATAAGTGAATAGTGAGCTTCTAAAACAGTAAGAAAGGCTTCCATGACAAAGATGAAATAAAAGTTGAAGTCCAGATAGAAAGACAGTGTTGAGATTGGCACTCACCTTAAGGCCATCTGTTCAACCCTGGTGAACTGGAGTTGTGGAAGGTGCTGCAGGGTATGACTAACATTAGCTGAAATTGAAGGCCTGCCTGAAGTGCAGAATCTGAAAGGAGAGGCCTGCATAAAGCTGAGATTCCCACACCCCCCCCCCAGGGGCACAGCATTAATGTAATGACAGACTACAAATAAATTCACCCTGAAGAGAAAGGCAGCAAGGAGACTTGCCTATCTTAATTTTTCCATGGTATGAAAGCAAAAAAAGCCTGCCCTGATAACATGTAATCCTCTGCAGGATTATGCATATGTGTTTTTGCCTGAATTCAAACTACCCATGAGATTTTAAAAGACCTCAGACTGAAAGTTTAAAGTAGCCTCAGGCACCTACAGAAGCAAGGCAGATCTTTTATGAAAGAATATCCCTTGAAGTCAGAGCTCAAAGAATTTCCATGAAGTTCCAGAGAACCCCCTGCCAAGTATCCAAGTATCAAGGAATATGTAAGAAAATAAGGTAACAGGAATAAGAGTTAACAGATAGCCAAGTTAAGCTACATAGACTTTAGTTACCATATTTATCAGGTACTAAATTTAGATTAATTTTGGTTAATCTGTCTGTAGAAATAGGGAATCAAGTACAACTAGAGAAAAAGTGCTAAAAAAAAAAAAGACCAAGCATAATTTTAAAGGCACAAAAAGAAGTTCTAGAAATGAACTAAAGCTATTTCTATATATTGAAATACGTTAGGGCTGGGGAGAGGGTTGTATTTACTTTCACTGATTCTGTCTGCAGAAGTTAGAAATTTCTCCCATATGATGCCACTGCTCTATATTTAATACATAGTCTTCAATGTTCTAAAATTATATCTTATTCAATTTTGGGGATAAAGTGTTGACTCTACAAGATTTATTGTTCTGAAGTTTTAATTTTTTTTTTTTTAATTGCTAAGACTTTAGCTAGATGGCTTAACAATTCAGTGCACTGCTTGTGTAAGCATGAGGGCCTGAAACTGCCTGAGTTTCAATCTCCACAACCCACAGAAACAGTTGTGACCTCTATCCTATGGGCAGCAGAGACAGGGGAAGCACTGGGGCTTACAAACAGCAAGCTTCAGAATCAGTAAGAGATGCTCTTGCAAGGGGGAAAAAGGTGGGTGAGTAACGGAAGGACACTCAATGTTCTCTGGCCACCATGAGAAAGCCAGTGGGGTACCTCACCATCACAGATACAAGCATATACCACACATACCCTATACACAGAGCACATCATACACATCACACAACACATAACTATGCAAAACAAAAGCATGCAAAAACAAAAAAGGAACATAAACAATGTAAGGAAATATTACCAACTGTATACCAGCAGATTAGATAAACGAAATGAGATTCACAAATTTCTGGAAGTAAGGAAACCTTCCAAACCAACTCAAACCATGTTTGGTCATATTACCACCTACTTGGGAGGCCAGGGCAAAAGGAGCTCAAGCTCAAGGCTTGCCTCAGCTACAGAATGAGTTCAAGGCCAGCCTAGACAGCTCATGGTGAGATTAAAAGTAAATTTGAGCTGCAGATGCAGCTCAGGGGTAGAGCACCTGTCTGGCTTCATACGCTAGGTTCAATCCCCAGTACTATATACACAGCTTGAACCAGTTACTTTCTCATTACAGGAACAAGCAATATACCTGACCAGCAGCAAGCTATGGAAAGAAAAGATTTATTTAATTCAGTACACAGTTCCAGAGGGTTGAGTCTATCATGGCAAGGAAAGCATGGTAGGGCAGGAAGCTGGCATCACGTTATCACAGCAGCAAGGAGAGAATGATGACTGCTGGCACTTAGCTAGCTTTCTCATTTTTTACCTCACATATACATTTATGAGGAGAGAAATAGAATGTGTCAAGGTGTGTCAGAGTCTCTTGCAACTGTAAACTGCAGACATGTGACACATCATGCATCTGGCTTTATGTGGATACTAGAGAATCAAACCCAGGTCAACAGACTGGGCAAATCAAGTGCCGTTAGCCATGGAACAATCTTCCCAGCCTCAAATTTCTCATTTTTATACAGTCCAGGAGCCTAGGCCATGAAATAATGCCACACATGGGGTGCATCCTAATCTAGAACCCCCCAATAGACATGCCAGAAGATTAATTCCCATGGTGATTCCAAACCCTGCTAAATTGACAACCAAAGATTAATAATCACATGGCTCACAATGCAAAGTCTGAATAGAGCTGTAAGAAATAACAACATTAGGGGCTGGAGAGATGTTTCAATGGTTAAGGCACTTGCCTGCAATATCTAACAACCTAGGTTCCATTCCCAGTACCCACGTAAAGCCAGATACACAAAGTGGCACATGCATTGAGTTTGTTTGCAGTGGCTAGAGGCCCTGACAAGCCCATACTCTGACTCTCTCTCACACTTGCTCGCTCTCCTTGCAAATAAATAAATAACATATTTTTAAAAATACAAAGATAAAAAGAAATAACAATATTTAATTAGTAACTTAATCCCACATACCCTAAAAAAGCTATGCCTTGCATATTTAAACAAATGAATTCTGTGAAATTCTTTACTTGTTTGAGAGAGACTGGATCTCTATATCCTATGCTGGCCAGGTACTCACTATGTAATTCAGACTGGCTTCAAACTTAGCAATCTTCCTTTCCAAGCCTTGAAAGTGTTGGACTTATAGGTATGGGCATTGTATCCAGCTCCTACCAAACTTTAAAAATAACGAACTTTTTATATATTTATTTGTGTGAGTGTGTACGTATGGGTACACCAGGACCTCTTTCCACTGCAATGGAAACACCAGATGTTTATGCCACCTTTTGTGGCTTGCTTATGTGGTTGGCTTGGAAATTGAACTTGGGCTAGCAGGCTTTGCAAGAAAGCACCTTTAACCACTGAGCAATCTTCTCAGTCTCCCCCACATTATTTTTTTTTTCAAGGTAGGGTTTCACTCAGTCTAGGCTGACCTGGAATTCACTCTGTATTCTCAGGGTAGCCTTGACCTCATGGTGATCCTCCTATCTCTGCCTCCTGAGTGCATGGCTCCCCTCACCGTCCCCCCCCCCCCACAACTTTTTTTTTTATTTTATTTTTTTTTTTAATGGTTTTTGTTCATTTTTTATTTATTTGAGAGTGACAGAGAGGGAGAGAAGAAGCAGATAGAGAGAGAATGGGCGCGCCAGGGCCTCCAGCCACTGCAAACGAACTCCAGACGCGTGCGCCCCCTTGTGCATCTGGCTAACGTGGGTCCTGGGGAATCAAGCCTCGAACCAGGGTCCTTAGGCTTCACAGGCAAGCGTTTAACCGCTAAGCCATCTCTCCAGCCCCCCCCACAACTTTTAAGGAAAGATTAACATCAATTTTTCATAAAGTCTTAAATACACTCAAGGGCCTCCATCAAAGCACTAGCAACATTAATGCCAGGCACAGTGGTACATAAATCTCAGCACTCAGGAAGCAGAGGTAGGAGGGGTATATAGTAGAAATAAATAAAATGGAGTTTAAAGCCAGAAGTAGCTTATGGGGGAAAAGGTTAATTTCTGCTCACAGTTTTGAGGGACATTTTATCACAGCACAAGCAGGAAGCTGGCTCACATATCAGCAAGAAGGAAGTAATCCACATAAACTGAGCCATCAATACCTAGTAGGGCTGGGCTATTAAGTCAGATCTGCTCCCAGTGTCACACCTCCTCCAGCAAGGCTCCACCTTCCAAAATCTCCACAACTTTCCCAAATTGTTAACAGCCAAAGACCAAGTATTCAAAGCACGAGACTATCGGGGAATTTTCATTCAAAACACCATATGTTTCTGGAACAAGTTGATATCCACATGCAAAGAATGAAGGTGAATGCTTATTTTCCACTATATATAAAAAAGTGAGCTCTTGTGAACCCAAGATCTAAATGTGAGAGTTAAAATTATAACACCTTAGAAAAAAGAATATGAGATAGTCTTTACTATCATGTACTCAGCAATGTTTTCTTAGATATGACATGAAAAACAGAAAAATAGGTAAATTGGACATCATCAAGACTAAACAAAACCTTTCATGCCTTAATGGGCACTATTAAGATAGTGGGGGAAAGGAAAGACAGTCCAAAGACTGGGAGAAAATATTTCATAAAATATGTCATGGGATGGAGAAATTGCTCAGTGGTTAAGGTGCTGGCCTGTAAAGCCTAAAGATCCAGTTTTGATTCCCCAGTACCCATGCAAGCCAGATACACAAGGAAGTATATGCATCTGCAGTTTGTTTGTAGTGGCTGGAGGCCTTGGCATGCCCATTCTCTCTCTCTCTCTCTCCCTATTTCTCTCTCTGTCCCTCTTTCTTTCCCTTTCTAATAAATAAGTGAGTAAAATAATTTTTAAAACCATTATTTAAATTTGTAATGTTGGGGCAGGAAGATGGCTCAGGGTAATACATACCTGCTGCAAAGCCTGCCAACCCAGGTTCAATTCCCAAGCCATTCACATAAGTTGAACACAAAACTGGTGCATGCATCTGGTGTTCATCTGTAGCAGCAAGAGGCTCTAGTATGCACATATAGATATACATAAATGTGCAAGTAAAGATTTTTAAATTTTATTTATTTGTTTGTAAACAGAGAGAGATAGAGAGAAGAGAGACAGACAGACAGAATGGGTATTCCAGGGCCTCTAGCTATGGCAAACGATCTCCAGATGCATGTGCCCCTTGTGCATCTGGCTTACATGGGTCCTGGGGAATTGAACCTGGGTCATTTGGCTTTGCAGGCAAATATCTTAGCCACTAAGCCATCTCTTCAGCCTGCAAGTAAAAAATTTAAAAAGTAAAATAAATCTGGAATGTCTCCCCATAGGCTTATGTTTTAAATACTCAGTTCTCTGGGTTGTTATTTTGGAGGCTGTGTAGCTCTGAGGATGTGGGGCCTGGTTGATAGAAATATGTCAGCAGGGCTGGAAAGATGGCTCAGTGGCTAAGGCACTTGCCTATAAAGCCTAACAACTAGAATTTGAGTCCTCAGGATCCATGTAAAGCCAAATGCACAAAGTAGATCGTGCATCTGGAGTTTGTTTGCAGGGGCTGGAGACCTTGGTGTGCCAATTCTCTCTTTCTCTCTCTCTCTTTTAGGCATGGTGATACACACCTTTAACCCCAGCACTCAAGAGGCAGAGGTAAGAGGATCACTATGAATTCAAGGCCAGCCTGAGACTACATCATGAATTCTAGGTTAGCCTGGGCTACATTGAGGATCTACCTCAAAAAAGCCAAAAAGGAAGAAGAAGGAGAGAGAGAAGGAGGGAAGGAGAGAGGGAGGAAGAAAGAAGAAAGATCAGTAAGGACTGGCCTTTGTAGGTGATACCTGCTTCTGGTTCCAACACAGGCTGTCTGCCTTCTTTTCCATGTCCTGTGAACAAGTAGCTGCCATACTTTGTCATCACAATGGCTCCTGCTACATGCTTTCCTCACTATGATTGATTAAAATCCTTCCTAAATAATGAGACAAAATAAAGCCTTCTTCCTTAAGTTGTTTCTGTCAGGTATTTGGTCACAGAGAGAAAAGGTAATTAACACAAAACATAAACTTAATGATAGTTAATATATAACTAGGATAACATAGGAAAGAAGGCTCTGGGATTTTCTAGATTGAATTAATTGAGGTGGGAAGACCCATTCTAAATGTAGGTGACACCATAAAAGGACAGAGCAATCTGTGCCCTGGTATTTGTCTCTCTGCTTCTGGGATGCCCTTTCAATGTGACCAGTTGCCTCATACTCTTGCCACCATGTCTTCCCTGAAAAATGAACTGTAATTTTGAACCATGAGCCAAGATAAATCCTTATTTTAAGGTTTTTTTGTTATTGTTGTTAGGCATTTTGTTGCAGCAACAAAATAGAGGACTTGTATGCATACCATATAAAAAATATCTATAACTAGCAATAAAGATACTATCCACATTTGTTCTTTACTCATAGTTGGGATCAAATATCTGGCAAGAAGTAATTAAGCATGATGTTTTGCTTATAACCATTCATGGCAAGAATGCATGGAAGGGTGTGAAGAGAACATTGCATCTGCTATCAGAAAGCAGAGAGCAATGAGTGTTGGTGCTCACCTTGCTTCTCCTTTCTATTCAGGCTAGGATTCCAGCTTACCCACATGCAGGGTGGGTCTTACCCTCTTCAATTAACCCTTTCTGAAAGCACCCCATAGATATACCCACAAGTGTGTTTCCATGGTGATTCTAAGAAAACTCAAGTTGTTATGAAGATTGACTACCACACAACCCAGTTTAAAAATGCACAGAGATTAAAGACTTGTCTATAGCAGTATCAGATGGCCAATCAGCACATGGAAACATGCTCAGCATCATTAGTCACTAGAAAGTTTCTAATCAAAACCACAAGGAGCTACAACAACCTCACACCCACTAGGAAGGCTGTAATACAAATGATGGAAATTAAAGTACTGGCAAGGATGTAGGAAAATTGGAACCCTCACATATTGCTAGAAGGAATTTTAAATCATGCAGCTAGGTTGGAAAACAATTTGGCAGCTCCCCAAATGGTTAAACATAGAATTACCATATTACCCAACAATTCTACTCCTATGTATATAATAACCAGGGGAACTGAAAACATATGTTCACACAAAAATTTATACATAAATGTTCATAGCAGCCAAGAAGTAAAAACTGTTTTTAAGAGCTTCAATTTGTCTTTGGTTTTCTGTAGATTAGCTAGGGTGTTTATCAGTCTTTAACTGATATGATATGAATAAAAATTTAAAATGTGATGCTGAAAGAAGACAAACACAAAATGCTGTTGTAGTATAAGAAATGTCCAGAATAGGCAAACTTACAAAGACAGAAAGCAGATGTGCAGTTTCTGAGGGCTGGAAGACAGAAGCCTGGGAAGTGATGGCTGATGGCTTTAGAGTTACTTTCTGGGCTAATGACAATGTCCATTGTTAGAGGCATGGACACACAGCCCTGGGAGTAAACTAAAAACATGAAATTTTGGATTTGTAATGAATTAACTTTTTGATATGTGAATTATATTATAATACAGTTGTTATAAAAGTAATCGCTAAAAACACAATGAACATATTCAACTACTGTAAAGAATAAATTGCTGGCTGGGCATGGTGGCACACACCTTTAATCCTAGCATTTGGGAGGCAAAGGTAGGTTTGCTGTGAGTTCAAGGCCACCCTGAGCCTCCATAGTGAATTCCAGGTCAGCCTTGGCTAGAGTGAAACCCTACCTTGAAAAACCAAAAAAAAAAGAATAGCTTGCTGGACATGGTGGTGCACACCTTTAATCCCAACACTCAGGAGGCAGAGGTAGGAGGATAGCTGTGAATGAGGCCAGCCTGGAGCTGTAGGGTTCCAGGTTAGCCTGAGCTAGTGTAAGTCCCTACTTCAAAAAAAAAAAATGTAAAAGTAAAGATACACAGAGAGGAAAAATAGCCACTCATAGACCTATGGAAGGACTAAGAGTGTAACTGAGGTGATAAAGTACTTGCCTCGCATGCACAGCTCTGGCCCAATCCCCAGCACTACGTGAAACCAGCAGAGTGGTGCATGCCTATAACCCCAGAACTCCAGAGGTGGAGGCAGGATTATTAGAAGCTCAGGGTCATCCTTGGCTACAGATTAAAGTTGAGGCCAGACTGGGCTATGTGAGACCCTGTGGCAAAACAAGCAACAAAGAGGATAGAGTGAAAACATTTTACATATGTCTGATCAGAATGTCAGAAGGAAAGAAAAGAAAGAATAGGAAGTTATACCAGAAGAGATAATGGCTATTTTCCAGAATTATTTGATCACATAAATTCTTTTATTATTATTATTAACAACATATTTCATATGGATACATCCTGTGTTAGTATCCTCTTTTCCCTCGTCCCTGCTCCCATTCCATTGGGGACCCTCCTCAGTAGGGTTGCAGGTATTCCCTATGGGGTTATGCATTTGGGAGTAGCAGTCAGTTGTTTTGGTGGGGAGGGAATGCCTCTAGGCATGATGTCTCAGCCAGGGTGGACATAAATTCTTATTTTAATTTTTTTAAATTTATTGAGTGTGTGGGGGTGTGTCTGTGTGTATGGCCACACCAGTCTCTCACTATTTCAGACACATTCCTCACTTTTTGTGTCTGGCTTTATGTGGGCACTGGAGAATCGAACCAAGATAGGCAGGTTTTGCAAGAAAGTACCTTTAATTGCTGCGCCATCTTCCCAGTCATTAACAGCATAAATTTAGAAAGCAGGAAAAGTATCAAGAAGAATTTTTTAAAATCACTTATACCCTACATTGCTAATCTACAGAATACCAAAGACAAACTGAAGTTCTTAAAAACAGTTGAGCTAGGAAGATGGTTCAGTGATTAAAGCTACTTGCTTGCAAAGTCTGCTAGCCCAGGTTCAATTCCCAAGCCAGACACAAAAACAGATGAAAGGAGGGCTATGGGCCCATGTGATCAGGACTATATTCTGTGCCAGGGGTAGATGTCATTTCAAGGAGTCTGCCTGGGAGGGAACAAACCAGTGAAAGGTCAGAAGGGAGCAGGGCTGTGCACCATGTGCACGAAGCTAAGCATGGGGCTACTCAGCAAGGCTAGGAGGGAACAAGCCAGGGGAAAGTTGGTCGCCAGAAGCTGACCAACTAGAATTCTACTTCTCACACATACCTTGCAATCCCCCAGCCCCTAAAAATTATCTGAAGAGGCAACTAGTAGGCTCCAGCCCCTAGGGGAATCTTGGAGCTGATCTCACTCCAGAAAGCCAGGCAGGAAACACATCTGGAAGAACAGCACCAAGCTTGATCACCAAGCAAGCCAGGCTTCTCAGAGTCCTACCCAGACTTGCTGGGAAGTGGCACACACAGAGTTGATCCTCTTCAGGCTCAAGCGCACCCACCCCAATCCAATGGGTAGTCACCAACCCCCATCCACCTTAACCAGGCTACCCAACACAGGTTACACAAGAGCTGTCATTGCTGTATCTTCAGTGAGACAACTGTCTCGAGATGGGCAGACCCCAACATAAAGCAAATAGCAAACACCACCCAGCAAAGGTAGCCCCACCAAGACTAGCTAGTCCCACAATGGGAACCTCGGATGAAAACTTAAAGGAAACACAAGACATAAAAGCTCAAAATGAAATTCTGACAAGCATTTTAAACAGACCTAACAAGAGCATGAACAAACAGCTGGTTGATTGGGAAGAAACTGGACAAAGAGTAATCAAAGAGAAACCTCAAGAATGGCAGAAGAAAACCAGCAAAAAGAATTCAAATTAGAAATCAAAGGATAGCTCAATGAATTGGAAGAAAGACAACAAAATGAACTCAAAGGATGTATGAAGAAAATGGAAGATAATCAACAAGAACAACTCAATCAATGGCTAAAGGAAACCAAAGAGAATCAGAAGAGTACTCCATAGATGGCTTAAGGAAAATAAAGACAATAAAAAACAAATCAACAAATGGATAAAGGAATTTGAGGAGAATCAACAAATGAATAAATAAGCCAATGGAACAAGCTCAATAAGGACATATCCAAATGCAGGAATAAACTCCAAGAGACAATAACAAAGTCAAATCAAGAAATGAAAATACAATTCAAGCAAGATATGGAAATGCTGAAGAAAAATATAACAGAAAACAGAAATGTAATAACCCTTTTAAAAGTCTCCCCAAAAGCTTCGCCAACAGATTAGGCCACATGGGATACAGAATTTTAGCATTCAAAGACAAGATTGAAGAATTAGATTGGGATTCCAAAAATACTGTCAAGTTCAAAAAA
The DNA here is from genome assembly GCF_020740685.1 of Jaculus jaculus. Classification (NCBI taxonomy): domain Eukaryota; kingdom Metazoa; phylum Chordata; class Mammalia; order Rodentia; family Dipodidae; genus Jaculus; species Jaculus jaculus. Next base: position 49,702,884 of record NC_059116.1, on the reverse strand, counting down.
AAACATGTGAACATCACATGAGGGAACTTTGAGATACCTTAAAAAGACCAATTATTTGGGCCGTAAACATTCAGAAAGGGACCCAATAAAAGCTAAGGACATAGAGAATATCTTCAACAAAATTATTGAAAGAAAATTTCCCAACCTTACAAAAGAGAGCTCAATCCAGGTACAAGAAGTACATAGAACACCAAATAGGACCAGAAAAGAGACACCCCAAGTCACATAAAATTCAAAACACTAAACACAGAAAGCAAAGACAATACTAAAAGCTGTAAGAGAAAAACAACTTATTACATAGAAAGGCAAGCCCAGAAAATTGCCTCAGATTTTTCAGTGGAAACTCTTGGAGCCAGAAGAGCTTAGAATGGGGTATTTCAAAACACTAAAATATGTATGACTGCTAACTCAAACTACCATACCCAGCAAAATTATTCCTCATAATAGAAGTTGAAGGAAAAGCCTGTTGTGATATAAACCAGCTTTATGATTTCATAGATACCAAGACATCCCTATAGAGAATACTTCAAGGAATACCAACACTTAGGAGATGAATCAACATGCACATGAGGAGAGAAAAAGAAATAATTAGAACTAGAATGGACATAAAAACATGTAAAGATAAAGGAAACACCAAACTACACAAAATGTTCAACATGACAAAGATGAACTCACACCTCACAATTACAAATCTGAACATTAATGGGACCAACTCTCCAATTAAAAAACACAAATTAACAGGCTGGGTAAAAAAGCTGAATCTATCCATTTGCTGTCTACAAGAAACCCACATTACAATTAAAGATAAACACCACCTTAGAGTGAAAGGATAGAAAAAGATATTCCAAGCAAATGTAAATAAGAAACAAGCAGTAGTGGCTATACTGATTTCTGACAAAATTGGCTTTAAACCAAAAGTCAAAAGAGATAAAGGATACTTCATACTCATTAAAGCAACAATTCAACAAGAAGATATTATAAACCTATCTGCACCAAACACAGGAGCACCTATTTTAAAAAGCAAAATTTACTAGACAATAAAACAAATATAAATTCTAGTACAACAATAGTAGGAGACAGTAACACCCCACTATTATCAATAGACAAATCCTCTAAGCAAAAAAATAAAATAAAATAAACAATGGAGCTAAACAGTTCCATAGATCAAATGTACTTAACAGATATCTGCAGAACATCCCACCCTAATTCTACTAAATAAACATTCTTCTTAGCAGCTCATGAAACCTTCTCCAAAATAGATCATATATTATGGAATAAAGCATGTCTCCACAAATTCAGAAAAATTGATCTAATTCTTTACATTATATCTGACCATAATGCATTAAAACTAGAAATCAACAACAATAGTAACAACAGAAAACACACCAACTCCTGGATACTGAGCAACTTTGTTTTAAACAGAAATCCAAAAGAAAATCAATCAATTTATTGAAGTGAATGTCAATGAAAACACAACATACTAAAACTTATGGGACACCATGAAGACATTTATGAAAGAGAAATTTATAGCACTAAATGCCACATTACATTTTATTTTTATTTACTTATTTATTTGACAGAGAGAAAGAGGGAGAGAGAGTGGGTGCGCCAGGACCTCCAGCCACTGCAAACGAACTCCAGACACATGTGCCACCTTATGCATCTAGCTAACATGGATCCTGGGAAATCGAATCTGGGTCCTTTGGCTTTACAGGCAAACACCTTAACCGCTAAGCCATCTATCCAGCTCTGAATGCCTACGTTACAAAAACAGAGATCTCAAATAAATAACTTAATATCCACTTGAAGACACTGGAAAGATAAGAACAATCCAAGCCCAAAAGTACCAGACTGAAAGAAATTATCAAGATCAAAGCAGAAGGCTGGAGAGATTGCTCAGTGGTTATGGTGCTTGCCTGCAAAGACTAACAACCCAGGTTCAATTTCCAAGTACCACATAAAGCCAAATGCACAAAGTGGCAAATGCATCTGGAATTCCTTTGCAGTGGATAGAGGCCCTAGTGGGCCCAATTTTTTTTTCTCTCTCTCTCTCTTTGCTTGCAAATAAATAAATTTTTAAATATTTTAAAAAGATCAAAGCAGAAATCAACAAATTGGAAATAAGTAAAATAATTAAAAACTGATGAAATGAAGAAATGGTTCTTTAAAAAGTAAACATGATTAATAAACCACTGTCCAAATTGAACTAAAGAAAAAAAGAGAAGACTCAAATCAACAAGATTCAAAATGAAAATGGAGACATCACAACTGATATCAATGAAATTAGAAGAATCATCAGGCCATATTTCAAAAACCTGTATTCTACAAAATTGAAAACCCTGGAAGAAATGGATGAATTCCTTGACTCATATCACCTTCCAAAACTAAATCCAGAAAAAACAGACTTCCTATACAAACCTATTACTTCAAACAAAATTGGAAAGTAATTTTTAAAAATCTCCCAATGAGAAAAATTCCAGGCCAGATGGATTCATTGCTGAATTCCACCAAACCTTCAGTCAAGAACTAAAACCTCTTCTTCTCAAATTATTTTGTACAATTGAAAAATAAGGAATGTTCCTAAACCCCTTCAATGAAGCCTACATAATATCTAATATTTAACTCAACAAAAATAGAAAATTATAGACTGATATCCCTAATGAACTTAAATGTAAAAGTTCTCAGTAAAATACTTACAGAATGAATTCAAGAACACATCAAAAGCATCATCCACATTGATCAAGTAGGTTTCATCACAGGGATGCTGTGATGGTTCAACATGTGGAAATCAATAAATGTAATTGATGACAAAATAAACTTAAACACAAGAATCCCATGATTATTTCAAGAGATGCAAAAAGGCTTTGACAAGATACAACACCCCTTCATGATTAAAACACTGGAGTGGCTAGGAATGGAGGGATAATATCTTAACATAATAAAGGCTATTTATAAAGCACCCAAGGGGGCTGGAGAGATGGCTTAGTGGTTAAGCGCTTGCCTGTGAAGCCTAAGGACCCTAGCCAGATGCACAAGGGGGTGCATGTGTCTGGAGTTTGTTTGCAGTGGTGGGAGGCCCTGGTGCGCCCATTCTCTCTCTCTCTCTCTCTCTCTCTTTCTCTCTTTCTCTCTCTCTCTGTGGCTCTCAAATAAATAAAATTTTAAAAGAAATAAAAAATAAAGCACCCGAGGCCTAAATAGGGAAAAACTCAAAACATTTACATTAAGGTCTGGAATGAGACAGGGGTGCCCACTCTCACTACTGCTTTTCAATATAGTACTTGAAGTCTTAGCTTAAGCAATAAGACAAGGCTATTTATAATGTACCGAAAGTCCAGATCACACTAAATGGAAAAACTCAAGGCATTTGCATTAAAGTCTGGAACATGACAGGGGTTCCTACTCTTACCATTGCTTTTCAATATAGTACTTGAAGTCTTAGCTCAAGCAATAAGAAAAGAGAAACAAATAAAAGGGATACTAATTGATAAGGAAGAATGCAAGCTACCCCTATATGTAGATGATATGATTTTATGTATAAGTGACCCAAAAGACTCCACCAAAAAACTCCTAAAGGTGGTAAGGTCTTTCAGTACAGTGGCAGGATACCAAATCAATACACATAAATCAGTAGCCTTCCTATACATCAATGATAAACATATGGAGAAAGACATAAGTGGCACTATCTCATTTTCAATAGCCACAGAGAAGTTTAAATACATTGGAATATCACTAATCAAGAAAGTGAAAGATCTATACAAAGAAAACACAAAAACACTGAAGAAAGAAATTGAGGGACACAAGAAGATAGGAGGACCTAATATGTTCATGGATTAGAAGAATTAATATTGTGAAAATTGCCATCCCACCAATAGTATTATACAGATTCAATGCAATTCAAATGAAAAGTCTAGCAATGTTCTTCACAGAGATAGAAAAAATAGTCTTAAAATTCATATAGAAGAACAGAAGGCCTCAGATAGCCAATACTATCCTCCACAAAAGGAATAAGTCCAGATGTATCACCATATCTGATTTTAAGATATACTACCATAAAGCCACAGTAATTCAAGAAGCATGATACTTGACACAAAAACAGACACACAGATCAATGGAATAGAAGACCCATCTCTGAATCCAAGCAACACAGCTACCTGATCTTTAACAAAGTCACAGGGACTGACTGAGGCCTTCATGCCCCACAGTGAATACCATAACCCTACTGTGGAGCCCCCACCCCCAGGGTAATGAAAGCAGAGATGAGGGCATAAAAGAGCCTAACCTGTTATAAATTATATAAAATTTAAATTTTAAAAAGTGGTGAAAGCAACTAGTGTTTGTTTATAGCCTGGTATGCCCATACACATACACAAACAAATGCATGCTAATAAAAAAATAAAATGCTTTTAAAAACAGTCCATTGAAATATTAGTCCATAATAAAAAGAAACAATTTATTACTGTATACACAACTTGAATGGGTTTCAGGAACATTATGCTGAGTGAAAAAAAAAAAATGCCATTCTCAAAAAGTCACCTGCAATACATAAATGTTTTGGTAAAGCCATGCATGAATATTAAACACCAAGTGGCTTAAGTAACAGAAACTTATTTTCTTACATTTTTGGAAGCCACCAGCCCCAGATCAAGGTTTGACAGAGATAATTTTGGGTGAAGTCTCTTCCTGGTCTACAGATAGCCACCTTTTCACCCCATAGTGTGATGTGTGTGTGTGTGAGAGAGAGAGAGAGAGAAAGAGTGTGAGAGAGAAGTATTCTTGATACTGCAAATGAACTCCAGATACATGTGCCACCTTGGGCATCTGGCTTAGGTGGGTCCTAAGGAACCAAACTTGGGTCCTTTGGCTTTGTAGGCAAACACCTTAACCACTAAGCAATCTCTCCAGCCCAGAAAGACTTCTTTTGATATAGTTACATGCCACTTGCTGAGGCAATCACTCAGTAAATAAAGTACTGGCAATACAAACACAAGGACCTGAGTTCAATCCCCAGGATTTACCTAATAAACTGGAAGTGCCAGCACACACCTGTAATCCCAGTGTTGGAGAGGCAGACAGGCTCCCTAACACTTGCTGGCTAGGAAGTCTAGCTGAACCAGTCAGTTCCAGGCTGAGTGTGAGAACTTGTCTCAAAATAAAATAAATAAAAAAGTTAAAAGCAACAGAGGAAGACACCCAACATCAACATCTCTGGCCTACACATGCGTGCACACACACAACACATGTGCGCTTACAAATGAAGACACAAACATACATATTCACACAAAGAAAACAAAAGAACAAGATTTAAGAATCATACCACTTTTCCCTGTCCTGAAAATCCAAATATTTTGTCTTCCTTTCTATTGTCTTTGAATTTTACTCATCTTCTCAGGCTTAGATAAGTCTCTGACCTGTCAGTATCAGAAGGAGGGCTCTGATACTACCTTTGGCTTATGAACTCTTGTCTCAATAATGAGCAGTCCACTCTGGGAGTGTATATATAAGTGTGTTTCTGTGTACATCTATTATCTGGAATTCAGTTTTTCTGCTTTAGGATTTGTCTTCCAATCATTTGTCTGGGAAAACATGTGGCAACAATTCCCAAAGAGAATTTTTTTATGTGCTATTTTATGTAACTTAGTCAGCAACAGGTAGAGTTGCCTAATTTACTTAGAGATAGTCAAAGAAATATAAACACCGCAAGGCCTTGGTAGCTGGCAACACGTCTGGTGGGTGGGGTAGGGAGCAGGGTTTGGCAGTGGCATTTAGCAGTCCTTTTGCAATCCAGAGCCATAGGTTCTTAACTGCCAAATCGTGATCTGTGAACAAATTCTCAGACTCTTCTGGGACGTCCCTGGGACTGAGACGGGATATAGCCAGCTCTACCTGTTCTGCACACTTCAAGAGTAAGGCCCAGGGAATGGTGTGCTTAATACATGAATTTTTGAATCACCACTGACTGAGAAAGCTGATTTTAAGGGATCTTGCAGCTTAAACATAAAAGAAGTATGCTTTTTTCCTATGCTTTAAAAAAAAAAAAACAATTTCTATAGAACATTCCTGGATTGTTTTCTTTCAGTGGAGGCAGGGGGATTATAGTCACATGAAGGTGGTATTCACCCTTTATACATTTGGGGGAAATCCTTTGAGATCTCTGTTTCCATCACAAGCCATTTATTCTCATCTCCTTTGAGAGTGTGCTTACTCAGTGTGACGGCAGGAATCTAACCCATGACCACATCTAGGAGAGTAGCCACAAGGACAAGACAAAAAAAAAAGTCATAGTTAGATGTGCTTTCTATGATCCTGAAGGAGAATATAGCCGTAGCCTTAAGAAGCCAAGCCAAGCCAAGCCACACCAGCAGTAAGTTTACTGCAGATGGGATCAAGTTGCAGCACAAATGAGAAATATGAAGCAAAAATAATGTGTTTAAACCTCTGTAATTGTTTACTCAGCGAAAGGTCTGATGTAATGTAATTTGAAATTTTCTTTAAAAATCATTTTAAAGTGAGAGTAATGGGGAAGAACTTGTAGTAAAAGTGACTGAAAAAGAGAAAACAGAGCAAAGAAATGGTTGCCTTTGTTTCCTCCTTACAAAATTGCAAAATATTTTTACTCATAAAAAATAGATAATATGGAGCTGGAAAGATTGCTTTGTGGTCAAGGTGCTTGCCTGCAAAGTCTAAAGACCTGGGTTTAATTCCCCAGTACCCACATAAAGCTGGATATAGTAAGTGCATGTACATGCATCTGGAGTTCATTTGCAGTGGCTAGATGCCCTGGTGAACCTATCTATTCTCTCTCTCTCTACTTTTCTGTCTGTCTCTGATTGCAAATAAATAAATTTAAAAAAACAAATAAGGGATGGAGAGATGGCTTAATGGTTAAGGCGTTTGCCTGCAAAGTCCAAAGACCCAGGTTAAATTCCCCAGTACCCACATAAACCAGATTCGCAAGGTGGCACATGCATCTGGAGTTCATTTGCAGTGTCTAGGGGCCCTAGTGTGTCCGTTCTCTCTATACATCTGTGTCTCTGTCTCTCTCTTAAATAAATAAAAATAAGAATATTTTAAAAAATATTTATTTATTTGTTAGACACACACACACACACACACAGAGAGAGAGAGAGAGAGAGAGAGAGAGAGAGAGAGAGGGAGAGAATGGACTTGCCAGGGCCTCTATCTACTGCAAATGAACTCCAGACACATGCACCACCATGTGCATCTGGCTCATGTGGGACCTGGAGAATCGAACCTGGGTCCTTAGGCTTCATAGGCATGCACCTTAACTGCTAAGCCATCTTGCCAGCCCTAAAATTATTTTTTTTAAAAAAACAAATAAATAGCAAAAGTAAAGGGCTTCAACCATACACATCAGAATCAAAATAAATGACCAAATGCACTTTATCTTATTAAGAATTCATTATAGGGCTGGAGAGATGGTTCAGTGGTTAGGTGCGCTTCCTGTGCAAGCATGAGGACTTGAGGGGACCTGAAACCACCCTAGTTAGAATCTTCAGAATTCATGTAAGCAGCTGGGCATGGTCACTTGGTCCTGTTACCCTAGCCCTCAAAGGGGAGCAGAGACCAGGGAACTCCTCTGGGCTAATGAAAAGCAGAAAGCTCCAAAATCATGAAGAGACTCTGGCTCAAATAAGAATGGGGGAACAGTGATGGAGCAGGACACCCAACATCCTGCTCTGGTCACTGTAGGCAAGTGCTCCCTGCCACAGGCAAGCATGTGGGACACCACAAGAGGACATACAGTTGCATACATCACACAAACCACATGCACACACACATGCACACAAGCAAGAAAAAAGAAGTCATTATATAAGAGGCACTTAATAATTCATTTGTTAGACTGTAAATGTACTCTTACAGATTGAAAGTTTCTGAGAAATAATCATGGTTCTTTCATACATCATGAACATCTTAAACATTACTGGCCATTTAATAGAATATTAAAAATGCCTGTTGGTCAAATAATTACTGTTAAAGAAAGACTATGCATTCACATGAAATTTTAGTGTGCAATACAAAGCAGAAAGCCCTTAAAAGCCTCCTAGGAGCAAAAACAACTTATGTGTAGAAGGATGAGAATCATATTGGCTTCTGGATTTTCCAGCTTTGCACAGGAATACAATGGAACAATGCCTGGAAAGGGCTGACAGAAAGTGGCCCAGGACATACAATTCTATGCCCAGCCAATTCATCAGTGTACAAGTCAGACCACAAGGGCTCAACATTTAATTCTCTTTATGGAAGGAAACAAAATCATTTGAGCATATGTTGTAGGAAAATGAAAATAGAATTTTAAAAGATGAAGACAGAAAAACCATGAAATAATGGTTACGGCATAACAAAGAGCCCTGAGGCTATTTCTGGGCAGATATGAAGCAATTTGTTCAAATTGTTCAGAAGTCTTCAAGATGAAGCATTTGGTAAGAAAACTGGAATTATTACAGCAAATAATATGATTTCAGAAGTTGAAAGCCAGGCATGGTGGCTCACATCTGTTTCCTAGCACTTGGGAGGTTGAAGCAGTATGATCGTCATGAGTTTGAGGTCAGTCTGGGATACAGAGTGAGGCCCTCTCAAAAGAATAAAGAAGAAAAAAAAAGAAGAATGAAAAAGACAGCAGGAAGAAGAAGGAAGGAAGGACAAAAAAGAGAGAAAAGTAAAATGAAAGTGTAGTCTGGGGAGATGGCTAAGGAGGTAAAGTGTTGCATACAAATCTGAGGACCTAGGTTTGGATCCCCACACCTATAATTCCAGCACTGGGAAGATGGAGATATAAGAATCTCTAGGGCTTGCTACCTAGTCTAGTTGAATTGGTGAGCTTTACGTTCAGACAGAGGTCCTGTCTCAAACAATAAAGTGTAGGGAGATTGAGGAAGACACCTGACGTCCAACTCTGGCCTCCACATGTCTGCACGAACATAGGCATGTGCCATCCCTCCCCACATACTTGTGCCCACATATAGACACATAATCACACATATACATATGAAAAAGAAAAAAAATTGTTATAAGTTTAGTAATAGTGATAGAGTCAAAGTGATGGTTTTTGTCAGTAAGAAAAACTCCCTGAAAAGCAAAGCCTACAGCAAAACTGTAGCCTATACAAAGCACATTAAATGTAGCAGGATTCAGAGAAGCATAATGAATGATAGTCCATTTGATATTCAGTTTTTGAATAATTATTTTGTAGAAGGGATGTGACAGTTTGGATCTCACGTGGCCCTTGAATGCTCACATGAGCTACAGCACCTTCCAAAACGGAGTAAGTTGCTGTGAGCATACTCTTGAGAGGGCTGTTGGAAGCTCATTCCTTTCTCCCACTCCCTGCTTCCCGCAGCCATGAGGGAATGGCTTTGTTCCACCACACCTCCCTGCCATGATGTTCTGTCCCACCATGCCTGGGCCTAGAGGCAAGGGAACCATCCAGCCATGGCTGAGACCTCTGAAACCACAAGCCAAAATAAATTCCTTCTTTAAGTTGATTTTCTCAAATATTTTTGTCATAACAATGGAAAGAGACTTATACAGGTTCCATTTCCTTCTCCACAAGTCCAAATGCATTTCTTTAAAAAAATTATTTATGTGCAAGCAGAAAGAGAGAGAGAGAAGGGAGATTGACATACTGAGAGAATGGGCATGTCAGGGCCTCTAGCCACTGCAAACGAACTCCAGATGCATGAGCCCCTTGTGCATCTGTCTTACATGGGTCCTGGGGAATTGAACTGGTTCCTTTGGTTTTGTAGGCAAATGCCTTAGCCATTAAACAATCTCTCCATCCACAAATGCATTTCTTGGTTTTTTGAAAAATGGACTGTATATTGTTGGATTTAGTTTTCTAAATCAAAGTATACACACAGCATAAAAGATGTTAGTGCTAAAACACAATAGAACAGTTAGATGTCTGCATGATATAAGAGCTGAGATGGAAAAGGAAGAGGGATATGAAAATAGGGAGGCTATATGTATCCTCATCTTGTGAGTGTGTGGAGTGGTGTGTGGGTATGCACACATGTGTATAATTGTATATGCCCCATGCACACATATGTAGGGGCCAGAGTAGAGTGTCAGGTATCCTTCTTTATCATTTTCCCATTATTGTTTCCTTGAGACAGAGTCTTTCATTCAACCTAGAGCTAATGATTTTGGTCAGACTGGCTGACCAGTGAGCCCCAGTGATTCTCTAGTCTCTACCCCTCCACAACCAGAATGGGAGTTACAAGTGTGTGTGGCCACACCCAATTTTGTACTTTGTTGCTGAGAATCAAACTCCAGCTTTCTCAAACCCTCAAGTTTGCACAGCAAGAGCTGTTACCTGCAGAACCATTTCTCCAGCTCCCTTATATCCTCATTTTTAATGATGACAAGTTGAGAGACAGTATTTAAAGTTAAATGTCAAGAGAAAATTTTATCTAAATGGTTTCAAGCTACAAAGAATGTCTATAAAAGCAACCTGCATAACTAGCTAAGAATCTTTGAGAAGGTGTATGGGAGTCGGGTTACTGAGCTCAATTCTGTCTTTGAGGAGAGGGACTCAACAGGCATTTGTATATGGTGAGTAGATCCTTGTTGCAATGGTTGACAATTCTTTGCTCCCATTCTGTAATGTATTGTATGTACAAAGTCTTTTCCACATAGTCTTTGCTGTGTCTCCTGGGAGAGCAAATGCCTGTAATCCATTTCCAGTGACTTTAGATTTGGCCTTGTGAATTATTTCAAACAATACAATGTGGATAGACATGACAATGGCCAGTTCTGAGAGAGGCTTTTGAAAAGATCATGTATTTGCTCCAATGGAATATGGGCCTCTGCCATGAAAGCCATTAACCCCAGTAAGTCACCCCAGTAGCCCAAGTTCAAAATGAGAAGGCACACAGAGCCATGCCCAACCAAATCCAGAATTTAACATTTTTATTTTCCACATGTCAACATTATTATTACTAAAGTTCAATATGAAAGTCTGACCACAAGCATGCTTATTATTTCCCTTTGGAATTGTTGAAGTCAGAGGAAAAAATAAATCTATTTTGAATATAGACCATCAAAAATATTCACTTAATGTGGTCTGAAATGTTTATATCAAAATATTTTATTCTCCTCATATAAACTTCTAAGATAAATTCAAGATTCTTTTGAATGAGGAAATAGCTAAAACACAAACACCACCACCAATATACCTTCTATAACAGTGAGGTTACAAAATAATACAGGAAGACACTGGGTGTAACATGAAAGTATGTTCACATAAAATAAAATGTGGAAATGCAGCCATAAACCTTTATTAAAAAAAACCTAACAAGTCCTTGACTACATCTATGCTTAACCAGTTCATAACACCCCAAGAGAAATTGGGCAGTTTGTAATGAAACTTAGAACAACTTCTTTTTCCATGAAGCAAATGTGTAAACTTTCCCCTTTGGCTTCTTCGCTCACTCCCTCCCTTCCTATATTAAAGAGATACCGAGTTCTTCTAGATCTTTGGTTTCTTAGGTGTTGCAGTCAGGTTTGCAATGCTGGTAGAAATCACCTAACCAAGAGCAGCTTCTGGGAAAAAGAGGTTTATTTAGGCTTACAGTTTCAAAGGGAAGCTCCACAATGGCAAGGGGAAACAATGGCATGAGCAGAGGGTGGACATCACCCCTGGCCAACATAAGGTGGACAATAGCAACAGGAGAATGTGTCAAACACTGGCATGGGGAAACTGGCTATAACACCTATAAGCCCACCCCCAACAAAACAGTCACTCCAAGAGGCATTAATTCCCAAATCTCCATCAGCTGAGAACCTAGCATTCAGAACACCTAAGTTTATGGGGGACACATGAATCAAACCACCACATTAGGTGATGATTTTCCAAATGTCCCAGACTATCCAGGTAAGTCATGCCTGCATAAGGCTCTGGGTTTGATTTCTAGCACAGGAAAGCAGAGGAAGAGAAGGAGAGAGGGAGGGGGATGAGAGAGTGAGAGAGAGATAGGGGAGGAGAAGGGAAGAAAATAGGTGAGGAGAAAGGTTATAAATAAGATGACCAAATTACTATGACTTCATAGTATTGCTGGATGACATTTAGGGAGACTCTGTGATAAGCCCAAGTGCACAAAAGGAAGGAGCTGTCTAGCCTTCCCCATTAGAATTTGCACAGGGTTTCCTGTTACCAAACGTCTGTCTTTTCTAGTTCTGAAAATGATCTCTGCAAGTTTGTGTTTTACAAGCATCATCCATGAGCAGGTAAGGCTGCGAGACTCACAGTACACCCGACTATGCACAGTGGAAAAGCATCATTGGCAGAGTAGGCTTTTGGTTGTTAAAATAAAATACTTGAATAAAAAGATCCAGACTGTTCTGTCATGTTTTTCACAATCCATATGTCAAGCTATTTGACACTGTGTGGCTTTGGTCACTTCTGGCTGTACTATGTAATGCCTATATAATTTCCTCTTAAAAAATACCAAACTGTCAGTGTAGCTCAGTGGTAGAACACATGCCTAGCATGCATGAAGTCCTGTGCTTAACTTCCAGTGACAAAACAAAGCCAAATTGCTGCCTGCTAAGACGTCCTTTTGTTTTCCTTGATTTATGTACCCAACTTCAATATTCCTTCACCCTGATTGTTGATTTTATTTAAAAAATTATAATGATGACTTGCTTGACTTTAAAATTTCATTTTCTGGGCTGGAGAGATGGCTTAGCGGTTAAGCGCTTGCCTGTGAAGCCTAAGGACCCCGGTTCGAGGCTCGGTTCCCCAGGTCCCATGTTAGCCAGATGCACAAGGGGGCGCACGTGTCTGGAGTTTGTTTGCAGAGGCTGGAAGCCCTGGCGCGCCTATTCTCTCTCTCTTCCTCTATCTGTCTTTCTCTCTGTGTCTGTCGCTCTCAAATAAATAAATAAATAAATAAATAAATAAATAAATAAATAAATAAATAAATAAAATTTAAAAAAAATTTCAATTTCTTAGTTTTATTTTTGCCAACTACCTTCTTCACCTTCGCTGACCATGGGTCCATCCTTGGCTTTCAGAGCAGCCCTGACCCACCTGCTGTATCGCTAGCTTTCTGTTCTCATAAGTCATGTCAGCTGTGTCATTCCTTCATACCTGCTGACCTCAGAATCCAGCTATCTGTCTGATTCCTAGCCAATTGCCTTCCTTTCTCAATTGAATAGTGGATGGAGAACACTTCCTGTAAGGATGACCCAAATCCCTGGGCATTGTATATACAACAACAAACAGAAGCTAACTCAGAAAACAAGAGGAAGGCAACTGATCAGGGATTTGCAATCCAAGAAATAACATGAATTTTCTTCTTGCATCATATATCCTGAACTAAGTGATAGAGAAGTGGGCAACCCCGAAATATCACAGGGTCCTATTTTATCCAAGAAATGACTGTTTTCTCCAGCCAAAGAGTCAGGAAAGGGGCAGGTGATATAGCTACACAGAAAACTTTTAGACAGAAACTGTCCTATTCTAGCCAAACACAATACAGCACAACACAGCATGACCTCACTCTTCACAGGTCAGCAAAGACTGAATGAGAACCTGGATTCCCACCTCACCACGGCCTTCATCAGGCATCCCACATGGCAACCCTCTTGTGCCCGGGTGTTGCCAGAGATCATACAATGGGGAGCCAAGACCTTCATTGCAGGGCAGTTGATAGAGAGGATGGCCCAAAAACAGACATAAAAATATGACCCAGACATTCACAAGGGCATTATTATGAGTAAAAAAAGGCAATTTCCAAAGGTCACATACTCTTATTCCATCTATGTAACATTCTAAGAATGACAAAATTACAGAGCCAGAGGAAAGGTGGTTGGGTGGGGGTGACTATAAAAGGATGACACTATAAAAGGATGGCAGAGGGAGACTTTGTGGTGATGGAACAGCTCTGGATCTTGATTTTAGGGGTAGTCACAGAAACCTGCATAGGCAATAGAATGGGGCAGAGCTACACACACACCACTAATCTCAGTTTGCTGGTTTGGGTATCACACACTAGTTAATGTAACAAGACAAAGTGCATCCCCATTCCTCAGGGTATCACTAGTTAATGTAACAGGACAAAGTGCATCCCCATTCCTCAGGCTGCAGCCACAAGGCAGGGCTATTAGGCCTTCATTTGACAAAAGTAAAAATAAGGGGTTATCACTAAATGATAATACAGAAGTGTTTCATATGATTCTAGATGTTGATGTCATTTTACTCTAGCATGGACTTACCTGGCTGTCTAATTTTAATTTTTTTATTGTTTGCAATACTAGAAGGATTGAACCCAGGGCATATCATGTGCTAGGCATGCAATCTACCACTAAGCTATACCCTCAGCTATGAATTATTTGAACTCAAGTCCTCAGGCTTACACAGCAAATGCTGTAACCTGTTAAGCCATTTCTCTGGTCCCTATTGTTACATGGGATAAGGTCTTAATAATTTGCCTAGGCTGGCCTTGAACTTGCCATCTTCCTACTTCAGCATCCTGAGTATCTAGGGTTACAGGCCCCATCATCATACCAGCTTGCCTTTCCTTCCCATCCATCATCTTGTTTATTCTTCCTCAGTGTAGGTGCTTCATACCTGACTCTGAATAATCAACCTCTTCTATTCTCCCCTTTCCTCCTATCACACCAGTCAAATTGATTTGGGGCAGCTTACTGTACTGCAGGCAACTTCTGTATATTAGTTTCTTTTCTCATTGCTATAGCAAAATACCTGACAAAAGAAAGGAAAGGCTATTAGCTCCCTGTTCAGGGATGCAGTAAAGTCCATCATGGTGAGTAGCAGGAGCATGAAGTGGTTGGTTGCATTACATCTATAGTCAGGAAGCAGAGAGAGATGAATGTTGGTATTTCACTCACTATCCTTTTTATTCAGCCTGGGACCCCTGTCCATGGAATGGTGCTGCCCACACTCAGAGCAGGTCTTTCCACTTTAAACTTTTCTCAAAACAACCTTACAGAAACTCTCAGAGGTGTGTCTCCTGGGTTATTCTAAATCCCATCAAGTTGACAATGAAGAACTATTACCCTCCCACATCTTCTCATTAAAATGAGACACCACACATACATTCTCTTGTTTTCTAGCTAGTGGGGAACCAATGATTAGGCCTCAATCAAAACTTGAAAGAATATTAGCATTATTCACATAACCACCATTTTA
This sequence comes from Jaculus jaculus, assembly GCF_020740685.1. Taxonomy (NCBI): domain Eukaryota; kingdom Metazoa; phylum Chordata; class Mammalia; order Rodentia; family Dipodidae; genus Jaculus; species Jaculus jaculus. The sequence continues at coordinate 49,687,706 of NC_059116.1, read as the reverse complement.
AGGAGCATCTAGTTGAGACAATGCACTGAATTCGGATTTCCTCAAAAGAACAGCAGCCCCTGGTGTGCTTCCTGGGATGGGATGGAGGCTGTTTAGGGCAGACACATCACTTCATGTAGGATTGCTCAACTTTAGTGTATGCTCACAAACAAGCATTTCAGAGACTCATTTCTTCTATAGAAAAATGCTAGAAATTGTGAAAAGTCCTTTAAAAAATCATTCAAATTGCACAAACAACCTGACCTGTGCTATTTTCCAGCCCCAAAGCAGTGCTCTTCCTGAGGCACAAATTTGGCACAACTCAAGGAAAGTGGTGAATCCTGGGGCAGCGTGAAAGTGAAATGACAAATGAAGAACACTGGGAAAGATCCTCCTTTGGATTCCCTGGTCTATACCCTTTCACCTATGCTTTGTTGGCAAACATTGACCTGGAGATACATCTAGTTCCTTCCTGCTCTGAAATATGTGTACCCTTCTGTGGCAGCCTGGTTCTCATTGCTGGCAGAAATCACCCAACCAAGAGCAGCTTGTGGGGAAAAAGGGGGATATTTTAGCTTATAGACTTGAGGGGATGATCCATGATGGCATGAGCAGAGGGTGGACAACACCTCCTGGCCGACATCAGGTAGACAACAGGAACAGGAGAGTGTACCAAACACTGGCAAGGGGAAACTGGCTATAATCCCATAAGCCCACCCCCAGCAATACACTGCCTCTAGGAGGCATTAATTCCCAAATCTCCATCAGCTAGGAACCTAGCATTTAGAACACCTAAATTTATGGGGATACCTGAATTAAACCATCACACCCTCCTACCACATTTCCTGATTAATGGATGAAGAAACTTTTGTTTTGTTTTGTTTTCTGAGGTAGGGTCTCACTCTAGCCCAGGCTGACCTGGAATTCACTCTGCATTCTCAGGGTGGCCTCTAACTCATGGTGATCTTCCTACCTCTGCCTCCTGAGTACTGGGATTAAAGGAGTGCGCCACCACACCTGGCTCCCTCAAGAAACATTTTTTAAAACTAGTTTTGTTGTTTATTTTTATTTATTTGAGAGTGACAGACAGAGAGAGAGAAAGAAGCAGACAGAGACAGATGGGCATGTCAGGGCTTCCAGCCATTGAAAATCCAGATGCATGTAACCCCATGTGCATCTGGCTTACTGGGACCTGGGGAATTGAGCCTCAAACTGGCGTCCTTAGACCTCACAGGCAAGCGCTTAACTGCTAAGCCATCTCTCCAGCCCAAGAAACATTTTTGAATGAATAGGAGCAGGAGACTGGGTGTAATAAAGGGTAAACGTGCTGAGTCAACCAGTGGAGGAAGGTGAATTTCATTACATTGTATGGTGCCAATGGCACATAGTTTTCTATTGTCTTAATGGTACTTTTTAAATCATGAAGGATTGTATAACCAGATAAAAAGGCACCATTATCCTAGGTTGCTTAATGGTATACACAATAACTTTTAAAAAAATTTATTCATTAGAGAGAGCGAGGCAGATAGAGAATGGGCATACGAGGGCCTTCAGCTGCTGCAAATGAACTCCAGACACATGTGCCACTTTGTGCTTGTGGCTTATGTGGGTCCTGGGGAATGGAACCTGGGTCCTTAAGTTTTGCAGGCAAGCACTTTAACTTCTAAGCCACCTCTCCAGCCCCAGAATAAATATTTTAAAAATTGTTTTATTGGAGCTAGGAGGACAGCTTAGCTGTTAAGAAACTTGGCTGACCTGAGTTCAATCCTCTGAGCACCCAGGTAGAACTGATGAAATGTGGTGCATCAGTCTAATTCCAATGTCCCAGAGGTGGTGAACAGAGCCAGAAGACATGGGAAGCTTGCAAGTAGCAGCAGCAGCAAACAGTAGAGTTCTTGTCTCAGAAGGCAGGAAGGAGAGACACCCTGAGGGCATTCTGACTTCCACATGTGCTATGGCATCACACACCAAATAAACAATAATAAATATTAAAAATTGTTTATTAAAGCAATTCAACATACCAAAATTCGCCTGTTTCAAGTCCATATTATTTCTGGTAAATCTATAGTTGTACAATCATCACCATAATTAATTTTAAAACATTTCTAACACTGCAAAAGGCCTTTTGTGCCCTTTGCAGTCTCTCTCCATGTTCCTACCTCCAACTCTAAGCAACTCCCAATCACCATTTGTGTGGATTTTTCTAGATGTTGCATATAAATTCAATCAAATATGTTCTTTTGCATCTAACTTCTTCCTTTAGTATACTGACTTTGTTTTTGTTTGCTTTGCTTTTGAGATAGGGTCTCATATAGAGGCTGACCTCAAACTAGCTATGTATTTGAGGATGGCCTTGAACTCCAAATCCTTATGCCTAAAACTTCCAAGTGCTAGGATTACTGGTGTTTGCCACCACATCCTATAGCTTACTGTTCTCTGAAGGTCCTCCTCTATGTTGTACCTTTAATGAGTGCTTTGTTCCTTTTAACTCAGTCTTTTGTAATGTACTAGATTGTTTTCACCTTCTGACCATTATGAATAACATGATCTTGGATAGTTATATACAAGTTGGATGAAAGTATTTTCAATTCTCTTGGAGTGTAATTTGATGGCGCTTTTATGTATAACTTTGTAAGAATCTGGCAAACTATTTTGCAAAGTGGATGCACAGCTTTTATATTTGCATAAATAATGCATGCGGGCTCTAATTTTCTACCCCTTCACCAACCATTCTAGTTAGGGTTTGTATTTTTTAATTGTAGCCATTGTAGTGGGTGTAAAGAGCTTTCCTATTGTGGTTTTAATGTGCATTTCCTTAAGTGATTAATGATGCTTAACATTACTTGTTAATCATCTAAATATCTTCTCTGGTAAAATGTCTATTCATTTGTCCACTTGTAATTGGATTATTAGTCTTCTTTATTGAATTGTATAAGTGTTTTAATGGATTCTGGATACAAATCCTTTATTAGACAAATGGTTTGCAGTTTTTTCTCCCAAGATGGCCAAAAAAAATTTTATTTTTGAGACAAGGCTTCATGTAGCCCAGGCTATGTATTTGAGGTGGCCTTGAACTTCTGATCTTCCTGCCTTCACCTACCAAGTGCTAGGATTATTGACATGTGCCGCCTTGCAGGGTTTGGTTTATTCAATGCATTCTACCAAATGAACTACATCCAGATGTTTACCACATTTTTAATCTCAAAATAATGTTTTCTCGTGAAACATGATCAGGCTAACGATTATGTTTCAAAATATTATATAAGTGATTTAAAAATGGTCAGTTTCAGGCCAGGCAAGCACTGTGGCCCATGTCTGTAATCCTAGCAGTCTGGAGATAGGTTCACTCTCCAATATATATAGCACTTGGAAGATGTAGATAAGTGTAAACTAAAATAAAATTTCAGAGATGACTCCTTTTTCAGAGGAGCTAGAGGTTCCAACTCTAGGCTTTGCACAAGGTAGACTACACGCTTTTACTGCCTAGTTACACTGTCGGCCTTTTGTTAATGCACATTTAAAAGTTTAAGATGGGGCCATTTAAGTCATATAAAAATAATAGCATCTTATGGTTCCAGCTCTTTGTGGGCAAGCAGTAAGATACAAACCTCTGAACGAGTTAATAAGAAACTTGAAACACAGCTGGTTATGCCTCATGAGTTGCCTGCGGCCCAGGCGTTCTGCCTGGCACTTGGCAGGGCTGTAAGCGGCTGGGTATTGAGAATTAGCAGCGAGGAGCGCTGCTTCGCCAGGGGAAGGAGCGGGAGGGTACATCTCAAACAGTCCTCATTCTTCAGGGCCCCGCGGGCATTTTCCTGTCCCCAGAGGTCTCTACCCTTCTGGCAGCGTGGGTCATTGGCCTCCCATCACCGCCCACCCTTGGTCCAGCATCCGGCCGCCAGGTGCCCGGCTCTGCAGAATCGACGAGGCACGGCTGACAGTCGTCCATCTCCAGCTTGGGACACTACAGGTGGCTCCGCCCGAGCCAGGGGCGGCCTTGCGCTGGACCCGGGCAGCTGCGAGAGCCTCCGGGGCGCGGTGAATATCTCCATCTTCTCCCACCCCCTTCTCGGGAAGCGGCCCAGCCCGGGGCTTATTTTGCTAGCGGCGGCAGGCTCTTTGTCTGTACACCGGTAAGGGGATCCCTAGGCCGTGAAGCGGCTTCCCGCCCTGAGGTCGCGGCCACGGTGCAGCGATTCCGCGCCTCCGGGCGGCTCGGACAGGAAGCAACAGCCGCGGCGAGACGCCGGAACCAACGGCGACCAGGGTCGGCGGTGGGGGGGGGAAGCCCGAGGCCGAGGGGGGCTCGCCTCAGGGGAGGGGGCCGCATCCGGTGAGCGCGGCGCCTCGGCCTCCCCCGCGCAGCCGCACGGGCCGTCTTGGCCGCGTTCGGCGCGCGGGCAGGACCGCGCCCGAGCGCCGCGCTGAGGGGGCGCCGAGTGAGCTTGCAGGCTGGCGCGAGCGGCCGCATGCGGGGCAGCCCAGACTAGCGCGCCGAGCCCGGAGGCCGGGCGCCGAGCGGGGGGCGGGCGCGGCGGAGGCGGAGCTCGGCCCGGGCCCGCCCGCCCGCCCGGAGAGCCGCCGGCAGTGGCCGAGGAGGCGGCGCGGCGGACGGCGGCCCCGAGAGTAGCGCCCGCGCTGCGGCCCGCGGGACCGCGCCGCGACCGCCCGGGCCGGCCCGAAGGAGCGCCCGCCGCCGCCTCTGCACGCGGACGAGGTGAGTGACCGTCCGCCCCGCCGCGCCGTCCGGAGCCGCGGCCGCCCGCGCGAGCCGGAGCTGGAGGAGGCCCGGTCGCCGCCGCGTCCCTCGTCCCTTTGTGGCAGGGCTGCGGCGGGCCGGGAGGACTCCGCGGTCGCTCTACACGCCGCGTCCGGGGTTAGGAGTGCGGCTAGTTTATGTCCTAGTTTGACATTGACTTGGGAACCGTTTCTCTTTTGGAAGACGGAAGTTTGTTTTATTGACAAAAACAGGGCTAAATATGGCTTCTGGGTTCGGCCGTGCGGTTCTGGAAGCCGCGGTACCGGCCCAACACTCGCTGGCCCGCCCGCCAGGGGGAAGGGGCGCACAGGCCCGGGACGAGGGCTTCCCGGCCGGCCCGCTGCCCGCCGGAGCCACATTTTGTCGGTGTGTGGCAAGTAGCGGGCTTTAGGCAGTGTGGCATTCCTTCTGCAGGAATGAATGAATGAAATGTCACCTAACCCTCACACAGAGCTAATGCAGAGATACACCTGGAATTGCCATGACTTGCATTGTCGCTGCCTCTTACCTGGTCAACCTTGAAGGGACCCTTCCCCGCCCCTCCAATTTATGACCTTGGCCTAATTTCAAAGCCACTGAGCCACCCATCCTTAACCACACTTGCTTGATATTTTCTACTAGCAAGTGTGGGCAGTCTTTGTGATCATGAATTGTTTGTGGAAGTCAGAGAATGTCACCTTAACCATTCTTACTTTATGTTTAATAGTACATTCATTTATGATAATTCTTGTCTAGAACCAACCCTGAAAAGTAGGAGGCCTTGTCTTCATAGATGGAAGCCTGAGGCCTTAAGAAGTTAAACTTTGCATGTCACAGCTCAGCTGTGGAGTTGGGATCTAGACTTTTTTAGTGCACTGCTCTTTGCATCATTGTGTCTAGACCTGGATTGCCTGGCAAGGTTGTCACTAACCACATGTGGTTAAATTAAAATTAAATTTAGAAAATTCACCACCTTAGTTACACCACGTTTCAAGGGGTCAGGAGCCAAACTTGTTACAACTGAACTGTGCCGATCTTGACCGTACATCCATTTATTTATTTGGTAAATATTCATTGGAATCAATCCTGTTTAGCTTTTAAGTTCTGGGTGTACCATGGTGAACAGGAGAGGGAAAATGTGCTTGCCTTTATGGAGCTTGTGTTTACATGACAGTTTGATGGTACTTTAGAGCCTTGCTATTTCAAATGTGGTTTATGGACCAGTAACATCCCTCCTGTCTGGGAGTCTTGAGGAAATGGAGAATCTCAAGCCTAGCTTACATCCATTGAATTACTATCTGCTTTAACAAGACTATAGGTTCTTGTACTTTGAAATCTGAGAAGCTTTTATTCAGAAACCAGTGATAACTGGGTTTAATGAACATTCTTATGGTTTGGTACCTCTTTTAAGTAAAACTTTTGAAAGTGTTCATCATTTATTTAAAACAAAAAATGTACTAATGTACTAAAATCCTAAAGAAAAGTCCTGATGAGGATACTCAATATTTCAACCTCACATATGCCAGTGACAGAAAAGTGAGCCCTTAGAACCACTCCAGAAATTCAGAAAAACACACAACTTGTGACTCAGCAATTGTATGCACCCCAGAGGATGTACCTAGAAAATTGAAAACTTTAAGTCACTCAAAACCCTGAACTTAAACATTCACAGAAACTTTATTTGTAGGAATCCGAATGCTTTTCAGCAGGCAAATGGGTACACATGAATATCCAATACATTTCTACTCAGCAGTAGAAAGGACACACATAACTTAAGTGATTCTCAAGCTCGTTAATTTTTTTTTTTTTTAATGCCAGTCATGGTGGTGGTGCACAACTTTAATTCCAGAACTCAGGCAGAGTTAGAATGATTGGTTAGTTTCCGGCCAGCCTGGGACTACAGAGCGAGTTCCAGGTCAACCTGGAATAGAGTGAGATCCTATTTCCAAAACAATGTTTAAAAACCAAGAAGAAATGATAGACACTAGGGTTGGGTAGATATCTTAGTAGTTAAGGCACTTGCCTGCGTAGCCTAAGGACCTAGGTTCATTTCCCAAAGTACTCATGTAAGCTCAGATGCACTTAGAGTTCGTTTACAGTAGCTAGCAGCCCTGGTGTTGGCATTCTCTCTCTCCCCCCTTCTCTTTGCCAAATTAAAAAAAAAAAATTAAAAATGGTAGACACTAGGTTTTCTTTATGTAATACTCTTGAGGTGATACAAATTAATAGGATTGAGCTGAGTGTGGTGGTGCAAGTCTTTAATCCCAGCACTTGGGAGGCAGAGGTTATTTGGATTGTTGTGAGTTTGAGGCCAGCCTGGGACTACAGAGTAAGTTCTAGGTCAGCCTTGGCTGGAGTGAGACCATACCTTGAAAAAACAAACAAAGAAAATTAATAGGATAGAGAACACATCTGTGGTTGACATTGGTTACATTATGAGAAGGAATATGACAAAGGTATGTCCTGATTGTTTTAATGTTTATTCAAATTTACAAATGTAACACAAATTTATAACATTATGTACATGATGGAGACAGATGTGAACTAGACTAGTAAAAACTTGGTCAGAAGCTGGGTGTGGCGGCTCACACCTTTAATCCCAGCAGAAGCAGAGGTAGGAGGATCTCTGTGAGCTCAAGGCCAGCCTGAGACCTACATAGTGAATTCCAGGTCAGCCTGGGCTAGAATGAGACCCTACCTCAAAAAGCCAAACCAAACCAAAACTTGGTGGGTCTGGAGAGAGGGCTTAGCAGTTAAGGCAATTGCCTGGGAAGAAGCCTAAGGATCCAGGTTCAATTCCTCAGAACCCAAGTAAGCCAGCTGCACATGATGCATGTGTCTGGAGTTTGTTTGTAGTGGCTGAAGGCCCTGGTGCACTCATATTCTTGCTCTCTCATAAGTAAGTAAATAAAAATATTAATAAAAACCTTGAAGTCTTTGTTTCAAATTTAGTGATATTAAATCAACATCAGTCTCCTGGCTTTGAGAATATACAACAGTTAATGAGCATCACAGAAACTATTATAGTTTTTCAACAAAATAAAGCAAAACAAAACAGATCCTTACTCTTAGGTGCCTTCCTCAGTGGGTTGTTGCCATTCATGAGAGCTGAGATTGTAGTCTTTTTTCCTAACCATGTATTTCTAGATAGTTGACACGTGTTTGGTAAGCTCTAGACAAATGCTTGTTGAGTAAATGAGTTGTTAGGATGGTTAAGACTAGTTGTACATCTCAGGAACCTACATGGCATCAGGTGAGATTGTGGGGCTAGAGTTAGGTTTTGTTTGGTCTTACTGAGAGAGTCTCACTGTATGGCCCAGGCTGGTTTAGAACTCATGGCAGTCCTGCCTCTACCTCCCAAATGCTGGGATTGCAGAAATAAGTCACCATGTCTTGGCTCCTTCCTTTCTTTCTTTCTTTTTTAAATTTTGTTTTATTTGAGAGTGACAAAGAGAGAAAGCAGGAGGGAGAGGCACATCATTGCCTCCAGCCACTGCAAGGAACTCCAGAAACATGTGCCCCCTTTTGCATCTGGCTTACATGGGTACTGGGGAATTGAGCCTCTAATCTCTCAAGCTCCTTAATTTTTTTGGGGGGGGGATACAGGGTCTCACTGTGTAGCCCACTAGCCTTAAACTTGTCAATGCTCCTTCCTTAGCCTGTCAAGTATGAGAATTAATAGAAGCATGCCTCCACATACACCCATCTATCTATTTCTTCCTCCCCAGGCTGGCTTTGAACTCACTTGAACTCCTGATGCTCCTCTGTCTCTCTCTACCTTTCCAAGTGTTGGGAATACAGAAATGTGATACTATGTTGGAGTCTTTTCTCTTTAATAACAAAATCACGTTAATAAATTCAGGTCTTAAATCATCAGTGCCTCATATAGGGACTTTAAAAAAATTTCAGACTTCATTTGATTTTCACTAGTCTTTCCATTAATACCCTTCTTTTGTTCGTGGATCCAATCCAGGGCACTACTTTTTCAAAAAAATAATTAAATTTTTACTTTTTTTTAAAAAAAATTTTCGAGGTAGGATTTCACAGTAGTCTGGCTGACCTGGAATTCACTATGTCATTTCGGGGTGGCCTTGAGCTCATAGTGATCCTCCTACCTCTGTCTCCCAAGTACTGGGATTAAAGGCATGTGCCACCATGCCTGACTCAGGCTTTCCATAGACCAGGTAGAATCATCCAGTTGTGGGAAAAGGCTCTGGGAAATATGACAATAGCAGTCATAACTCTTTTCATCCTGATTGATGTACTCCTACAACTCTCCTTCTTGAGTACTTTGTCTTCAGGAACAGGGCTTTTGGATACAGCTCATGGTCATGTATTATAGCATTGCAGTTGTGTACCACTGTTTTAAACTATATGGTTTTCTTTTTAAAAATTATTTTCATTTATTTGTAAGCAGAGAGAGAAAGAGAATGGGCATGCCAGGGCCTCTAGCTACTGCCAAAGAACTCCAGATGCATGTGTCACTGTGTGTATCTGGCTATGCATGGGTACTGGGAAATCAAACCTGGGTTGTTAGGTTTTGCAGGCAGGTGCCTTAACCACTGAGAAATCCTTCCAGTTTTCTTTTAGAGTTAAGATATGTGCTAAGAAATCCTTCCTGGTTTTCTTTTAGAGTTAAGATATGTGCTAAGGTTGAATAGAAAGGTAAGGGGGAGGAGGGGGGAAGGAGAGGGGAGGCAAAATGCCAAAGAGGCTCCAAAGAAAGTAAGAGGAAGCAGTGGGGTAGCTGCATAAACTAGGACAGAGAGTGAATACTTACTTTTTGTTTTTTACTCAGTTACTATGCCAGACCCAGTGCTAGAGGCTCACACTAAACATGGCATGGTGCAGCATTAAACAAATGAGCATGCAGATGAGTCCGTATGTAATGATGGCAGCATGTGTTGAATGCTATAGGTGATGGTGGAGAGATTTGGGGGGAACGAAGAGTGGGAGGGGAATTGTGCTTTTGGTTGGCTGGATTGGTAAGGAAGGTGTCTTTGAGCAAGTGACATTTGAACTCTGTCTCTGGCTCTAAGGACCTTCAGTAGTCAAACTCCTTATTCCATCTTTGTTACTGTATAATATCCAATGCTCTTTTGTCCATAGGCACCATGCTTATTTTTGGATTTTTTTTTTCTCTTCTCAAGATGTCCCCCTTCCATCCCCATTTGTGAAAGTGCTGCATCTTGTTAAAAATATTGGATCATATTCCCTGTCCCTTATGAAACCTTTCCCTGTTGATTTATGCCTGAATTTGTCTCTATTCGAGTGTGGCTGAGGATAAGGGTGATATTTCACATTTGTGCCTCAACTCTCTTAGTTCAGTATAAAAGACTGATAAGGGTGAATAGCAAGATCTGAAGTGTTCACATTTGATGATGGTCCTTAGAATAGTGAGTGGAGGTCTAGTTTTTAAAAATTAAACTATTTTGTAATAATTATAGATCCACCTACAATTATAAGAAAGACTTCAGAAAGGTGTCATGTATCCTTTACCCAGTTCCTCAGTGGTATCATAAACTATAGTACAGTACATTTGACCCATGCTAATGACATTGATACAGTGAAGATTCTGAACTTTTCTACCTCCACAGTATTTCCTTTTTTTAGTGTGTGACCATACTTCACTCCTATCTTCACCTCTTCCTTAAGCCCTAGAAGTCACTAATCTCTTGTCCATTTCAATAATTTTGTCATTTTAATAATATTTTATAAATGGAATTATATAGTGAGCACCTTTGAGTTGTTTTATTTTCACTCAGCATAATTCTCTGGAGTTGACCATAGTTGTATGTGTGAATAGCTGCTTCTTTTTTATTACTGAATAGTATTTCACATTATGGATGTGTTTTTTATGGGTTTTTTTTTTTATCATTTACCTATTAAAACAAGTGGTGTTCTAACAATTTTTGGCTATTATGAATAAAGCTTCTAATAAGCATTCATGAGTAAGTCTTTTGTTTGATTTTTCTGAGACAGGGCCTTACATATCTGTATAGCCAAGGCTGGTCTTGACCTACTGATATTTCTGCCTCTACCACTTAAGTGCTGGAATTACAAGTGTGCTTCACTACTCCTGGCTCCATATACAGGCTTTTGTGTGAATGTAAGTTCACATTTCTCTGGGATAAAAGTGCAGGAGTGCAGTTTCTGAGTTGACTAGATTGTATGATACTTGTTTTCTAGAATGGCTGGAGTGCTTACATTCCTTACAGTGATGGTCAGCTTCTCTTTTGCTATTGCCATTGTATTTTTTACATTAGCCATAGGTCTATAATTATGTCACACCATGGTTTTAATGAACTTTTCTAATGGTGTTGAGCATCTTTGGGGGTAAAGCCCAGGGCCCTTCAAGGTGGTAGGTGACCGCCACCTCTGTGCTACACTCCCAGCCCTTGAGTAGTTAATGTGCTTATCATCTTATATTTTCATCAGGGAAATGATTTTTGCTTATTTTTTAATTGGATTGTGTTTTTTACTATTTTGCCTTAAGAGTGTTTTATATATTCTAGATATTAGCCTGTTGTCAGAAATGTGATTTGTCTGTAGGCTGTCTTTTAATTCCTTTAACAAAATTTTTTTGTTTTGTCTGTTTTCTCAATTTTTTAATGGATCATTTTTGCCTAGATCTAGATTCTGAAGATTTTCTCTTGCATTTTACCCCTTTAAGGTTCATGTTTTCATGTTCCATTTTGAGTTAATTTTTGCTTAAGGTATCCGACTTACATCCTGGTTTATTGAGTGCCTATGGATGTTTGGTTGCTTCGAAATCATTTGCTGGAAAGGCTGCCATTCTTCCATTGAATTGCTTCTGTGTGTTTATCAAAAACACTTGGGCAGGACTGGAGAGATGACATAGCAATTAAGGCACTTGTCTGTGAAACCTAAGGATCTATATTCTACTCTCCACATTCCACATAAGCCAGATGCACAAGGTGATGCATGTGTGCAAGATCACACATGCACACAAAGTGGCACTTGCGTCTGGAGTTTGATTGCAGTGGCTGGAGGCCCTGGCACACCAATTCTCTCCCTCTCTCTCTCTCTCTCTCATTAAAAAAATATGAAAAAAGGAAAAAAATATGAGAGCATATTTATATGTACCCATTTATGGATTGTTTGTTCATTTCATCTGTGTGTTTGCCAGTACCGCACAATTTTGGTTACAGTACATATATAGGAAATCTTTAAATTAGATATGATTTAAAGTCTCTTAAATTTTTTTTTTTTTCGAGGTAGGATCTCACTCTGGTCCAGGCTGACATGGAATTAACTCTGTAGTCTCAGGGTGACCTTGAACTCACGGCGATCCTCCTACCTCTACCTCCCGAGTGCTGGGATTAAAGGCATGCGCCACCATGCCTGGAAAATTTTTTGAGATTTGGTTTATGATCCAGAATATGTGTTGGATATAGAGTCTGTGGACACTTGAATAGAATGTGTTTTGTGTTACAATGTGGTAAAGCGGTCTTAGTATCCTATTACTTGATGGAACTGTTGAGTTCGTTTCCTTCCTTCCTTTCCCTTTCTCTCCATTTTTTAAAATATCTTTTTTTCTTGATTTCTTAGGATTCCAACCCTTATAATTTCCTTTTGGTTTAAAGAATGTCTGTCCCCTTCTCTCTTGCCTCTTCTTTTTGTATGTGTATATGTATATGTATATGGGGTGAATTTATGTATGTATGCATGTTCATATGTGTGGGTACACATGTATGTGGAGGCCAGAGGTCATTGTTGAGTGGGAGTTGGGACTTCCTCAGTCATTCTCCACCTTTTTCTAGGTTCCTGCTGAACCTAGAGCTCACAAATTCTGCTAGAGTAGCCATGAGTGAGCCTCAGAGATTTCCTATTTACTTCTTGAGCACTGGGGTTATAGACATATGCCCGACATTTTGTGTGGGTACTGGGGATCCAAACTCAGGTCCTTATATCCCCTTTGTCATCTCCTTTCTTTCTTACAGAGTCTCAGTCTATAGCAGGCTGGCTTGGAACTCATTATGTAGATCAGGTTCACCTTGACCTTGATGAGTCTCCTGGCTGTGCCTTTGGGTGCTGGAAATGAGTACATGTGTACCACAATGGTCAATTAAGAAATTTCTTTAGTCATTCTTTTACTTTTCCATTGTGTGAGAATATTGATTATTTTTTTCCTTCAGTTTTCTTTGGGAATAGGTGTTTCTGTGTTGATATATATATTTTTTTCTTCAGCCATCGAGGAACATTATTTTTGCCTTTGGCCTCTGTGGCTTCTGGGAAGAAATACACTCTAATAATTTTTCTTTTGTAGTTAGGACATTTTTTTTTTCTCTCATTGTTCTTAGGATTTTTTTTTTCCTTTGACTTTGTATTGAAGTTGTAATACCTCTTGATATGAATTTCTTTGGGTATTCTATCTGTGGTTCAACTTCCTGAATCCGTGGGTTTATGTCTCTTGCCAAATTTGGGAAATTTTCACCATTAGTTCGTTGAATAGTTTTCGGTGTCCTTTTCTTTCATTCTTCAAAAAACTGATGACTTGAACATTAGGCCTTTTTTTTACAATTCTGGGGTTTCTGAGGCTTTACCCATCTTTCTTAAGTCTACTTGTTCAGAAACTTTATGTTACTCCATTTCCCTGGATTTTCTCTGTCCCTTCCATCCTGCTGTTGAGTCCACACACCACTGCTTTGTTTTGATATTTTTCAGCTTTGCTCTTCATATCTTCTATTTACTTGCTGAGATTTTCCCTTTATTTGAAATTTGTTATTGTGTCCTTGTAATTGTTAAATCCTTTCTGTCATGGCTACTTTATGATTGCCAGACATTTTGCTGTTGACATCTACTGATGTCTTTTTCATTCATTTTGAATTCGTCCTATCTCTTAGAATGATGAGTGATTTTGTTTAATTAATTAATTTATTTATTTAGTATGTGTGTGCACATGCCAGAGTCTTTTGCTGCTGCAAATGAACACTGGTCTGGCTTTTACATTTGCAGCTGGTGAATTGAACCTGGGACCAAGAGGCTCTGCAAGCAAGTACCTTTTAACTGCTTATACATTTCCCTAGCCCATGACTGACTTTTTTAAGAAACTGAAATATGGATATTTTTATATTATGCTTTGAGGATCTAGTTCTTCTATATTCACCGGCTTTTGTGGTGTATTACTTCAGAGCATAAGTTTCTGCCCTGTATCACTTGGAACAGTTAGATTACAGGCTTCTTTCTTGGCTTCTCTTGATGTATGAGATGGAGTATCTTGATTACTGTTAACTGGGAATGGTCGAGGATGGGGAAGGAAGGGTGCCTTACTATCTGTGTGAATGAGAGCTTGGGCTCCCTTCAGGACATTCTGAATGCCACCCTGGTGTGGTGGGCTGGGGGTTTTGTTAACAACTGGGGAGTAAGTGAGGTTTAGTCTCCTAACTGATCTTTGTGGTTTTTCTGTTGTTGTTTATTTTTATTCATTTATTTATTTGAAAGTGACAGAAAGAGAGAGAAAATGGGTACACCAGGGCCTCCAGCCACTGCAGATGAACTCCAGATACATGTGCCACGTTGTACATCTAACTTAACATGGGTCCTGGGGAATCAAACCTCAAACTGGAGTCCTTAGGCTTTGCAGGCAAGTGCGTAACTGCTAAGCCATCTCTCCAGCCCCACAATTCCTGTTTTAAAAGTTACTAGCTTTAATAGGTGTAAAATGCCTCTGTCAAATTGATATCATAGTTTCTAGTACTTACTCTAAGCCTCTACTTACCTCCTAATCAACTAGGTGCTAGTTTTGTTTTGTTTTTTTTTAGAGATTACAGTTTGACTAGCTTTGTCTAGTATTGTTTGTTTATTCTTAAAATTATAAACCAGCTGTACTTCCGGTTAAGATGGTGGTGTAGGTACCACACCAAAGCAGCCTGGGCGGGGGGGGGGGGGAAGACCAAAAAAACTTAGCAAAATACACACTTTTACTAAAAAGTGAGGTGTATAGGAAATTGAAACGGCAGCAGAGAAGTAGGAGAGATCCAGAGCATCCAAAGCCCGCACGGGCCAGCAAAAGTGGCCCCAGCAGGTCCGCGGACTGTGGTGGTGGCACACCAAAGAGCTGCCAGGTGTGGCTCGAGCCATAGGAAAAGCCAGATGCGGGGAGCTTCCACTCACACTGGAGCTTTCTGCAAACTCTAGAAACGTGAAGGGAGAGTGGCAGTGAGCAACGGAGGAGCAGATCACAAGGTAGAAGAACATATGGAACAGCGAGAGAACTAGAGCAGCTGCGGCAGCTGCGGCTCCCTTCCCTCCTCCACCACCTGTGCCCAGCTCCAGCGAACAGAGCATCAGTCCTGGACCTGGCCACGCCAACTTGAGCTGACAGCAGGACCAAAGAAGGAGAAGAATCCAGTAGCAACATCAGCGGCACTGGCAACAGCGGCCCCAGCAGTGGCAGATCCAGTAGCAGCAGCTTCAGTGGCAGCAGCGGCAGATCCAGCAGCAGCTTCAGAGGCAGCAGCAGCAGCGGATCCAGTAGTGGCAGCTACAGTAGCAGAAGCAGCACCAGCGACAGATCCAGCAGTGGCAGCTTCAGCAGCAGCAGTAGTGGTTCCAGCAGTGGGGGTGATGATCTGCAGGGCCACACTTGCCAGGCTTGGTTTGCCCCATAGGAAAAGCCAGTGCCCAGCTCCAGAAATAAGAACAGCAGCCCAAGAACCCAGCCAGCAACTTGACTGAGACCAAAAATCATCCAAAAAGGTAACTCGGATTGCACCAGGGAAGGGTCTCACTTGGTCACAAGCTGACTTGGATCCCTCAACAGACCAGAAATCTTAACCTCTTTGTTGATAGAGGATCTGGTTGTTATATTAACTACTCTTGCATAAATATTCGGTGCTGTTTTTGATTGAATGTGTACCGTGTTTAGTTAAATTTTAGAATCTACCTGTATTTTATTCCACTCAGCCTACTTGAATACTCCCATAGCAGGGAAACTCAACCCCTAGGAACACCAATGTAGATACTCTAAGAGTCTTAAGAGCCACACCTAATACCTTAAGCACCTACCCTGAAGATATATAGCATCAAATCAATTGATACAGCTAAGAATGCCCAGCTAGCTACAAAATCCTAGCATTAACTTAATCCAAGATGCAAAAATACCTACATTATAACACAAGGAACACTAAAAAGCAAGATGATATACATCCACTTGAAAGTATTAATGCATCAGAAATGTCCTCCAGTGAGAACGAGTTAGAGGAAATGCCTGAGAAAGATTTCAAAAGAATGATTGTAAATATGTTCAAAGAAATCAAAGAACCAATCAAAGAAATCAAAGAGAAAATCAAATGAATGAAAGAGGAAATCAAACAAGATGCAGAATACCAATTTAGTGAAATAAAGAAGGCAATACAAGACATAAATAAGGAAATAGAAATAATAAAGAAAAGCCAGTTAGAATTCCTAGCAATGAAGTACACAGTTAATGAAATAAAAAAACTGTGTAGAAAATCTCACCAGTAGAATGGATGAAGGAGAGGACAGAATATCTAAGCTAGAAGACCAGGTGGCAGATTTAATACAGGCCAACAAAGAGAAAGACAAACTTATAGAAAAGTATGAGTGGGAATTTGAAGATGTTCGGGACACTATGAAAAGATCAAATATAAGAAGTCAGGGCATAGTAGAAGGAAAAGAATTGCACTACAAAGGCATAGTAGGCATCTTCAACAAAATCGTAGAAGAAAATTTCCCCCAAATTGGGAAAGAGGTGCCAATACAGACACAGGAAGCCTTTAGAACCCCAGCCAGACAAAACCTGGAAAGAACCTCTCCTTGCCATGTTATAATCAAACTATCAAACACACAAACCAAAGAAAAAATATTGAAAGCAGTTAGAGAGAAAAATCAAGTTACCTACAAAAGTAAGCCCATCAGGATTATAGCAGATTATTCAACAAAAACTTTAAAAGCAGAAGGGCTTGGAGTGATGTAGTCCAAGTTCTGAAAGATAACAACTGTCAACCAAGGTTACTTTATCCTGCAAAGCTATCTATTCAAATAGACGGAGAAATAAGGACATTCCATGACAAAAGCAGGTTAAAGGAGTATTTGAAGACAAAACCAGCTCTACAGAAAATACTTGATAGAATCCTCCATGCTGAAGAAAAGGAAAAACACACATATAAGAAAACTGGAAAAAGCAAGCAATATTCAAATACTAGTTAACACAAGATAGCAAAGGTAGAACCGGAACCACACACATACACACACACACAAATGGCAAACATAAATACATACCTTTCAATAATATCTCTTAATATCAACAGCCTCAATGCCCCAACCAAAAGACATAGGTTTGCAGACTGGGTTAAAAAGAAGGATCCAACAGTTGGTTGTCTCCAAGAAACTCACCTTTCTACAAAGGATAAGGTTGGAAAACGGTGTTTCAAGCAGGGGTTGTTATCCTAATATCTGACATGGTAGACTTCAGTCCAACGTTAGGAAAGATAAGGAAGGTCACTTTATATTGATTACAGGTACAGTCCAACAGGAGGACATTACAATCCTAAACATATGAGCACCTAACATGGGGCTCCCAAATTCATCAGACAAACACTATTAGAACTAAGGTCACAGATAACACCAAACACAGTGGTGGTGGGTGACTTTAACACCCCACTCTCATCAATTGACAGGTCATCCCAGGAAAAAATAAACAGAGAGTCACCTGGACTAAATGAGGTCATAGAAGGAATGGACCTAACAGATATATATCAGACATTTCATCCAAATGCTGCAAAATATACATTCTTTACAGCAGCACATGGAACATTCTCTAAAATAAACCATGTATTAGGACACAAAGAAAATCTTAACAATTTTAGGAAAATTTAAATAATTCCTTGCATTCTATCTGACCACAATGGAATCAAACTACAAATCAATAGCAAGAAAGGCTATAGAGCATACAGAAAATCATGGAAACTAAACAATACACTACTAAATGATGAATGGGTCAATGAAGAAATCAAGAAGGAAATCAAAAAATTTATAGAGTCAAACAATAATGAGAACACAACATACCAAAATCTCTGGGACAGAATGAAGTTCCAAGAGGTAAATTACAGCCTTAAGTGCCTATATTAAGAAACTAGAAAGGTTGCAAGTAAACAACCTAATGTTTCACCTTAAAGCCTTGGAAAAAGAAGAACAAGGCAAACCAAAAATCACTAGATGGGAAGAAATAATAAATATTAGGGCAGAAATTAATGAAATAGAAACAAACAAAAGAAAAACCATCCAAAGAATTAATGAAACAAAGACTTGATTCTTTGAAAGGATAAACAACATTAAACCCTTAGCAAATCTGACCAAAAGAAAGAGAGAAGATGCACATATTAATAAAATCAGAAATGAATAAGGTAACATCACAACAGATTCCAGAGAAATTCAAAAAATCATAGGGACATACTATAAAAGCATATACTCCACGAAGTATGAAAATCTGAAAGAAATGATTGATTCCCTTGATTTATATGACCTACCTAAATTAAATCAAGATGAGATTAATCACTTAAATAGACTTATAACAAGCAGGGAGATCTGAACAGTTATCAGTAATCTCCCAACTCAAAAAAGCCCAAGCCCAGATGGATTCACTGCTGAATTTTACCAGACCTTGAAGGAATAGCTAACACCATTGCTTCTTAAGCTTTTCCAGGAAATAGAAAAAGAAGGAATTCTACCAAATTCCTTCTATGAAGCCAGCATCACCTTGATACCAAAACCAGGCAATGATAGAACAAAAATAGAAAATTACAGACCAATCTCCCTCATGAACATAGATGCAAAAATTCTCAACAAAATATTGGCAAGCAGAATACAAAAATATATCAAAAAGATCATTCACCTGACCAAGTAGGCTTTATCCCAGAGATGCAGGGATGGTTCAATATATGCAAATCTATAAATGTAATACATTATATAAATGGGTTGAAGGACAGAAACCACATGATCATCTCATTAGATGCAGAGAGAGCGTTTGACAAAATCCAACATCCCTGTATGATAAAAGTCCTACAGAGACTGGGAATAGAAGGAACATATCTCAATATAATAAAAGCTATTTACGACAAGCCTATATCCAACATATTACTAAGTGGGGAAAAGCTGGAAGCTTTTCCACTAAAATCAGGAACAAGACAAGGGTATCCACTGTCCCCACTTTTATTTAATATAGTTCTGGAAGTCTTAGCCACAGCAATAAGGCAAGAGTCACACATAAAAGTGATACAAATTCGAAAGGAAGAAATCAAGTTATCATTATTTGCAGATGACATGTTTCTATATATAAAGGACCCTAAAGATTCTACTAGTAACTGTTAGAGCTGATAAACACCTACAGCCATGTAGCAGGATACAAAATAAATACACAGAAATCAATTGCCTTCATATATGCTAACAACAAACACATAGGATTAAATTCAAGAATCACTCCCATTTACAAATACATCCAAAAAAAAAAAAAGTACCTTTGAATAAACCTAACCAAGGAAGTAAAGAATCTCTACAATGAGAACTTTAAAACACTCAAGCGAGAAATTGCAGAAGACACTAGAAAGTGGAGAAACATCCCTTGTTCCTGGATTGGAAGAATCAATATTGTGAAAGTGGCAATCTTACCAAAAGCAATCTATACATTTAATGCAATCCCTATGAAAATTCCAAAGGCATTCTTCATGGAAATAGAAAAAGCAATCCAAAAATTCATTTGGAATCACAAAAAACCTCGAATATCTAAAATAATATTGAGCAACAAAAATAAGGCTGGTGGTATCACCATACCTGATTTTAACCTATACTACAGAGCCATAGTAACAAAAACAGCATGGTACTGGCACAAAAACAGACATGTCGCTCAGTGGAACAGAATAGAGGACCGAGATGTAAATCCAGGTAGCTATAGCCACCTGATATTCAATAAAAATGCCAAAAATACTCATTAGAGAAAAGACAGCCTCTTCAGCAAATGGTGTTGGGAAAACTGGATACATATCTGTCGAAGGATCAAAATAGATTCTTCTTTCTCTCCATGCAGAAGAATTAAGTCCAAATGGATTAAAGACCTTAACATCAGACCGGAAACTCTGAAACTGCTAGAGGAAAAAGTAGGGGAAACCCTTCAACATACTGGTCTTGGCCAAGACTTTCTGAATACAACCCAAATTGCTCATGCAATAAAACCACAGATTAATCATGAAATTACAAAGATTTTGCACTGCAAAGGACACAGTGAAAAAAGCAAAGAGGCAACCTACAAAATGGGAAAAAGTCTTCGCTAGCTATATATCTGATAGAGGATTAATATCTAGGACATAGAAAGAACTCAAAAGTTAAATAATAAGCAAACAAGCCAGTCAAAAAATGGGCTATGGAGCTAAGTAGAGCATTCTCAAAGGAAGAATTAGGAATGGCATATAAGCATCTAAAAAAATTGTTCTACGTCACTAGTCATCAGGGAAATGAAGATTAAAACTACATTGAGATTCCAACTCACTTCTGTCAGATTGGCTTCCATCATGAAAAAAAATGATCATAAATGTTGGTGGGGATGTGGAAATAGAGGAACTTTTTTACACTGCTGGTGGGAATGCAATCTGGTCTAGCCATTGTGGAAATCAGTGTGGAGGTTCCTAAGACAGCTAAAGATTGATCTACCATATGACCCAGCTATAGCACTTCTAGGCATATATCCTAAGGACTCATCTCATTTCCTTAGAAGTACATGCTCAACCATGTTTATTGCTGCTCAATTTATAATAGCTGGGAAATGGAACCAGCCTAGATGTCCCTCAGCTGATGAGTGGATATTGAACATTTGGCATATTTATACAATGGAGTTCTATTCAGCGGTAAAGAAAAATAAAGTTATGAAATTTGCAGAAAAATGGATGGATCTGGAAAGGATTATACTAAGTCAGGTAACCCAGGCCAGAAAGCCAAGTGCCACATGTTCTCCCTCATATGTGGATCCTAGCTACAGATGATTGGGCTTCTGCGTGAGAAGGGAAATACTTAGTAGCAGAGGCCTGTGAGTTAAAAAGGAGATATAAAGGGAAGAGAAAGGAAGGGAGGAGGGTACTTAATAGTTTGGTATTGTATATAAGTAAGTACAGTCATTGAGATGGGGAAGTAATATGATGGGGATTGGAATTTCAAAGGGGAAAGTACGGGTAGGGCGGAGGGAGGGTATTACCATGGGATATTTTTTATAAGCATGGAAAATGTTAATAAAAATTGTGAAAAGAACAAAAAAATTACAAACTAGTGATTTTCTACTGGTTTAGCTTCTCTACTGCTGTTTTCCTTGTGTTTCTGTAGAGACATCCTTCATGTGAAACCATTCTTAGATCTTAAGGACAAAGGATGCTTGGGCTTATATTTAAGACAGATGTAGCAGCAGTATTGGGAATTAAGAATACAGCTTTGTTTACAGGTGATCTACTTCTTTAATTTTTGGAATTCTTCTAAATTTCAAAGTATTCTAAATTACAAAATAGTTGTTTCAATGTCTCCTTTAAAATCATTTTCATTCATGACTTCTAATATTAATTAGAGAACACAGGGTTGGTTTTGTAAAGACATCTACGCTAGTATTATGGCTTGGCTCTGAAGTGTTCCCCACATGCTCATATTTTGAGTGCTGGGTCCCCGGCTTATGGTGTTATTTTGAAGGCTATAGAACCTTTAGCAGGTGATACCTGGCTTGTGGAAGTAAGTCATTAGAGGCAGGCCTTTGGAGGTTATACCTGTTTCCTCTTAATACCTGAGCTTTCTGATCCCTGCTCTGCTGTGAAGGAGGCTCGGTCATATACTTCCTTTTCTATGACCTTTACTATGACTTCCTCATTATGATGGACTGCAGCCTCTGAAACTGTGAACCCAAAACAAACCTTTCCTCAAGTTGTTTTTTTCTAGTGTTTAAAGGTAACACACATAGGCTAGGATCTTTTTTTGCATGTCTGTGTGTGTTCATATGTATGTGTGTGTGTGGTGAGACCATATATGTATGTTCATATGTATGTGTGTGTGTGTCTTGATTGCGCTTCACTTATTGAGGCAGGATCTCTCACTTGAGCTCAGAGCTCACTGATTCTGCTAGTGTATCCAGCCTCCCCTGGAAATACCTTGCATCTGCCTCCTGAGATTCCAGAGGCAGGCAGCCTGGTTTACATCACACTTCAGATCGTCTTACACACTTGACTGACTGAGCCTTCTTCCCTGCCCCAATCTGGAATTTTTTTTGACAACTTCAGCTACAGTCCAAGCACTATGGCACATAGGATAGAACCTCTTTGGGGATTCCTGAGATGAATTGAAGACCATTCCTTAGGTTTAGATGACCTAGTTTTTGTTATATTCCTGTGTCTTTAGTAGGGTTAGGTAGGGTCTCACTCTAGCTCAAGCTGACCTGGAATTCACTATGTAATCTTAAGGTGGTCTCAAACTCATGGTGATCCTCCTACCTCTGCCTCCCAAGTGCTGGGATTAAAGGCATATGCCACTATGCCCAGCTTGGTTTTTTTTTTTTTTTTTTTTTTTTTATTAGTACAAATTTTTGACAGAGGCTTACATTGATTCGTGGAGCTTTGTACATGCTAAGTTATTAGAATGTTTTTGAAGTTACACATTATATTAGATAATTTGTTCAGGTTGAAGAATGGGTAAACATTTCTGGGAATATTGAAGCTTTCATTTTACCATTTCTATGACTAAGTTATCAGTAAGTACTTCACTAACATTTACTTGTTCTTGTTTGTGGCAGGCACTGTAAAATGGTAGGAAGGCAGCACTCAGAGTTGTTAGGGTTCACAACTTCGGAGATTAAAGTCCATTTTCTTTCTTTTTTTAAAACTTTTTTTATTGCCAGCTTCCATAATTATAGACAATAAGCTATGATAATTCCCTCCCCTACCCCACTTTGCCCTTCTCAAATACACTCTCCATCATATCCTCTCCCTCTCTGTCTCTTTCATTTTGATTATGAGGATCTTGTGTAGGCAGTACCAGGCATTGTGAGGTCATGGCTATCTAGGCCATCTTGTGCTGGACGATTGCATTGTAAGCAGTCCTACCCTTCCTTTGGCTCTTACGTTATTTCTGCAGTGGATCCTGAGCCTTGGAAGGTGTGATAGAGCTGTTTCAGTGCTGAGGACTCCTCTGTCACTACTTCTTTGCACTACGATGCCTTTTGAGTCATCCCAGTGGTCACTGCCATATGAAAAGAGCAGCTTTTCTAAACAGAAGTGATAGTAGCATTAATATATCAGTATGAACATTAAAAGAAGTGCTTACTGGACAGTTTTGTGAGCATAATGTATGTACTTAGCCAGACACTCCAAGGGCTCATGACCTCCCCCATCATAGGTTTTCAGTACCAGGCATGTATTCCCTCCAGTGGAGCAGACTTCCAGTCCAGTTAGTGAGTGGTTGGTTTCTTCCATAACAGACATGCCACTATTACATCAATTAGCTCATTTGGCCTTCCTGGCCAAACTTAAGGTTTGCAGTGTCCATTGTTGTTTATCTCCAATGATGACTTCTCTCTCCCATAGGGCTGCATGCAGTATAGCTTTTTCCAGCTTTCTGTCATTTGGTCTACAGGGAAGAGGTTTTCAGCTCAACTCCAACTTGGTTTCTCAGTGACCTTGCAGCCCAAGCATGTGGAATCTTCAGCAATATCCATCTGTGGTTTGAAACCTGTAAATTGGCTGGGCATCCTAAAGTTTTTACTTGTCACCCTTGCATCTAGGGAAACTCCAGGGTTCACCTTCCAGTACATCCTGGAACTAACCAGGGCCAAAGGTTGGTAGCATAGAACTGTTGGGTGTCTTCAGGGGCTGTCCAGCATACATTTGGCCTCAAGGCCCATATAGTAGCAAACCATTCTGATAGTTGGAAGGTTATGATGCTCTGGCACACATCTGAAGGAACCCATCCTTTTTAGGACTTTATCAGTCTATTATTTTGAGAAGCTCTTTCTGTGTCCCACTTCATTTCTGGTAGAGTTGATTGGCCATTGAGAAACATCCCATCTAGTAACCTGGGTTAGGGTAAGAAAGCTCTTCTTAATGATTTGGCTTTTATGATCTATAGCACCAAAAACCTTCCTTATAGGACAGTACATCCAAAGACCCAAAACATGTTGCTGCCAGTTCTGGAGAGACAGAAAAATACCCCTTAAAGTCCATTTTGGGATTGAAGAACTAATATTGTTTTCAATAATGGAGATAGCAGTTTGAACTAAGTTATAGGAAGAGTAGTCACTTTCACCCAGACTAAGAACATAAGAGAACTAAGTCATTTTTGCCACTGGAGATGGAAAATGATGGCAGTATTGTCTCTAGTGAGAAGTAGAAGGAAGAAGGGGGGGCTACTTGTAGATAGAGTTTTTTTAAATATTTATTTTCAAGGAGGGAGGATATGAGAGAATGTGCTTACCAGAGCCTACAGCCACTGCAAATGAACTCCAGATGTTTGCGCCACTCCATGTATCTGTCCTTACACAGGCACTGGGGAAACGAATCTGGGTCGCCAGGCTCTGCAAGCAAGTGCAACTGCTGAGTCATCTCTCCAGTCCAATATGTAGAACTTTTTTGCTATCTTTTTATTATTATTTATTTGAGAGCAGCAGATAGAGACAGAAAGAGGTGGGGGGGGCAGGGAGAGAATGGGTGCGCCAGGGCTTCCAGCCACTGCAAATGAACTCCAGATGTGTGTGCCCCTTGTGCATCTGGCTAACATGGGTCCTGGGGAATCGAACCTTGAACCAGGGTCCTTAGGCTTCACATGCAAGCGCCTAACTGGTAAGCCATCTCTCCAGCCCCAATATATAGAATTTTTGAACATGACTGACTGGAAAGTCTTTGATAAGTAACTTTTGAGGCATTTCTATGCATGCAATGTATAGATATTGTTGGAAAGAAAGGACCTCTTATAGTAGAAGCTTCTAACTGTAAGTGCTTTGAAGTTAGAGGAAGGATGCAACACTGACAGCTTATCAGTTCATCTTTACCTGGTGGTGGGCTGTTGTCTTGGAAGGGAAAGGTTGTAGAACATTAGTACAACCATGAGTTGGTTCAGACAGACTGGAATGTGAGCTATTGATCATTGAAGATGGGGCTGTAGAGCACTAGTAAAACAATACAGATTGATAGCATTGGTCATGTGCCAAACATTGTTCTAAACAACTCTACTTATATTGATTCATTTGGTCTTTGTAATAACACTAAATAAAGTGGATAGGTTAAGTGGTGAAACTATGATCTGCACCCCTCTCCCTGTGTTTGCATTTAACGTGTCAGACCAGCTCCAGAGTTTAAGGTCTTTGACACCAAATTAGATTGCCTTGCTAGAGTAACTTGGGAAAGTTTAAGAGGGACTGGCCTGAAACTCAGTGTATACCTGAGGTCGGTTGTGAACTCCTAATCTTCTGCTTTTACTTCTCAAGTAATGGGATTATAGGTATTTGTTACCACACCCAGCTTGAGAGGGCCTTGAATACCAAGTAGAAGTATATGGAGGTTCACAGGGCAGGAGGAGCTCTTGAAAAGTTGGATGAGGGTATTGAATGGTGTGATCAGAATTAAGTTTGAATAAACATTTAGGTGGATATGTATTTGTGATTTAAAAGACTTAAGTGAGGCTAATGCCAGGCTTAGGTGACTGTGTAGAAACATCTAGGTGCATTTGTAGAGATGGAATCAGGTATTCCTACCAAGGGGTAAAAGGAAGCAGAATTCAGTCGCTTGATATGTGAGTGAATGCTGCTATTATTAATAGCAGTGTGGGGGCAGGGAAGAAGAGAAAATTTGAGTACAGTGAGTATGTTTTTGTGTTGTTGTTTTTTTCTTCCAGGCATGGGTATTTAACCCAGAGTCTCATGCATGCTAGACAGGTGCTCTGTCACTACATGCCTATTTCTCAATGAGTGTCTTGAGACGTGTGAAATTGTAAATGCCAAAGAGAGACTCCAGGTTGACCTCACCTGTTGGCATCATAATTTAAGGACATTGTGAGGAGATATCAGATCTCGATGTTCAAGTTAGGATCATCAGCGTAGAGATGAGGAAAATAGAGAATGGTCAGGTGGGCTGAGAAATAAGCCTAAGAGGAGGAAAAGATTTTTCACATCCTTACTAAGTATGTTTACTATCTGCAGTGGACCAAGTGCTGTGAATACAAAGTAAACAAAACAGACGCTTCCTGTCTTGGTTGGTCATACAGTCTAGTGAGACACATAAACTAGAAACAACAAAGTGATGGAGAAATGACATTATAGTGGAGATCCAGAGGTCAGAAAGGTTTTAATATAAACAGTAGGGGTAGCTGGGTGTGGTAGTGCACACCTTTAATCCAAGCACATGGGAGGCAGAGGTAGGAGGTGAGTTTGAGGCCACCCTGAGACTACATAGTGAATTCCAGGTCAGCCTGAACTAGAGTGAGACCCTGTCTTGAAAACAAACAAAACAAAAAAGAACAGGGGTGAATAGTGTGTGCAGAGGTGTAGCAGATGAGGGCTTATTCTCTGTAGGAATTGAAAGGGTGTGTGTATGAGGGCCTTTGAGGCAAGGAAATGGGGTTGAGGGAAGATGAAGATAGAAAAGTTGTCATGGGCAGGGTCTTACTATATAACTAGGCTGGTCTTCAACTTGTGATCCTCATCTCAGCCTCCTGAGTTTTGGGATTGTAGGCTTGTGCTACCATGCTCAGCTCAGAAGTATGTTTTTCAAGTGAAAGGCCTTCATTTTTAAATGTTTGCAATTTGCTCAGTTAATTTTTTTTTTAACTGGGTGTGGTGCAACTTACCTTTAATACCAGCACTCAGGGGGCAGAGGTAGGAGGATTGCTGTGAGTTCAAAGCTACCCTGAGACTACATAGTAACCTCCAGGTCAGCTGGGGCTATAGGAAGACCCTACCTCGAAAAGCCAAAAAGAAAAAAAAAATTAAAGAAGTGAGAGAAGGTACCAAACTGGACTGGTAGAAGCAGATGGTAAGTGTGAAAGAGATGGAAAGGAAAGGAATTTAAGTGTATCCTGGAAAAGGAGGAGGGGTACTAAGAGTGAAAGTGAATGTGAGGAGAGAGTTGGGTGGAAGGAACTTGTGCCTGAAGAGTTGTGCATGAAATTAGAGACCTGGTCAGGTTGGAGACTAGAAGTGGCATAGAAGCAGATGGAGAAGATTGGGTTTAGCAGGAGTGAGGGAATCTTAATCCACTGGATGGACAAGAGACTATAGTTGGGGCGTGTTTTATGTCTAGTCTTAGTTTGGGCTGAAGTGTAAGCTTAAGGTATACACACACACACACACACACACGGGGGGGGGGGAGGGCAAGGTGGTTGTTGGGCCTTTTAACAAGACAAGTCACCAGGCTTGAGACTGCTCAGGTCAACAGTTTTGGAAGTTAAGCTGAAAATGGGGCTGGAGCTTGCTAGGGAAATGGCAAATCTAGTGCTGGAATCAGCCCATTGGGGAGGGTTAGATGGTACCTAAATGATCAGCCTCAGAATAAAGAGCAATATATTGAGGTTGAAGCCTAAATAAAATAGAGTGACTAACCTTTAAGTCAGATGTAAATATCACAATATGTCAGTAGAATCACATGGAAGATATTGTATGTACAATTATAGTGAAAATAAAAATGTCAGAAGATTTACATGCATCCATTCTGTTGAAGACAGAGAAGTGGGGTCCACCAGGGGCTTGCCTTACCCACACCCACATGCTCTGACCTGTTTTCTTCCTGGCAGTGATTAACTGAGTCATGCTACCACCTAATAACATAAAAGTTCTTGCAGGGGTCTGGGAGTGCCCATGTCCACTCCTCATCCTGCATACAGAAGTAGACAAAAACAAAATTGATGGTGAACTTAGGGAACTTCTCTTCTCCCTGTCTGATCATCATGTTTTGTGCATAAAAGAAATTAATGGGAGAACAGAGCAATATTTTTTGTATTACTAAATAATGAGGGCTGCTTGTTAAATTGAAAAAGTTGCCTGTTTATGTGATAGAATATCCTGACAGTGCCAAGCAGTGTAGAGTGGAAAGTAATTGCTTTAACCTGATTTTCTTAACAGTTAAATTTAAGCCATAGCTCTTTCACGACCAGATGAGTATTGCCTCAAATGTTTTATTTATTTTTTATTAGAATATTGTGAAAAGGCCGGGTGTGGGGGCACACGCCTTTAATCCCAGCACTCAGAAGGCAGAGGTAGGAGGATCACCATGAGTTTGATGCCACCCTGAGACTACATAGTGAATTCCAGGTCAGCCTGGATTAGAGTGCAATCCTACCTCAAAAAAAAAAAAAAAATTGTGAAAAGATGTTAACAGGAAAGAACTCAACAACTGGGTGTGACTTTCTGTAACATTTTTTTAAATTATTTATTTATTTATTTGAGAGCGACAGACACAGAGAGAAAGACAGATAGAGGAAGAGAGAGGGAATGGGCGCGCCAGGGCTTCCAGCCTCTGCAAACGAACTCCAGATGCGTGCGCCCCCTTGTGCATCTGGCTAACGTGGGACCTGGGGAACCGAGCCTCGAACCGGGGTCCTTAGGCTTCACAGGCAAGCGCTTAACCGCTAAGCCATCTCTCCAGTCCTTTCTGTAACATTTTAAAAGTTAAATTTAGGATATATTCTGAAAACTAGAAGAAGGTAGGGAATATGTATTTTGGAGAGTTTTGGGACAACTTGGGCCATTAGTTATTAACATTAGAGGTGAAGTTAGATCATGTCAGAGAAGGGGGAAGCATGAAGGGGTGTTTACTCTCAGCTAGCACAGGGTCATGTGAATTGTAAACAGCAAGCTTTATCCAGAGACCCAAATGAGACCACAGAGCAGCAGCTTGATTTAGATTGTGCAGGAGGAATGAAGTAGGTAGACAGCCAGATAAGGCTGGCAAAAATGGAATTCTTGTGGAAGAAATTGTGGAGAATTTAAAAACTGAAATGAGCCAGCTGGGTAACCTTTGTACTGCTTTCTCACTGAATGTACTCTGCCCCTAAATGCTATCACAGAATAAAATTCTATATGAAGGTTGCTAATCTAGAGGAAAGGGATTTCCACCAGAAGACAGTGAGAAAAAGGGATCATCTAGACTTGGTTCTGAATGAAAAGTCCCAACTGTGTATCTGAGTATAGATAGTACCAGTGAAGCTGAGGTTGAGGATCCCTCCCTGTTTTCCTCCCATCCTTCTATCTACCCATCCATCCATTTCACAGTCATTAGGCAGAAGCTTTCAGAATGATGAGCTGTATTCCCTCCCAAGAAATTCTTCTCACACTATAGTTGTACCTTTTCCTAGAGCAGTCCTAAACATCCATGCACTGGAATAAACACTATCCCATCACACATCACATCTGAGCCCCAAGAAGCTCACAGTTGGGACCAGGATGGTTAGATTTCAAGGTTTTGGATTATATATTTTCTGCTTAGGGTTCAGTTTATGTAAGAAAATAATAACAGTTCATGATGAAGATTCTTATTAAGGTATAAAGTTTACCCACTGGGACAACAGGAAATACAGACCTTGAACTACTGATCTTCCTGCATCCATCTCCCAAATGCTGGGATTACAGATGTGTGGCACCACACTGGGTTTATGTGGTGCTGGGAATCAAACTCCGGGTTTCATTAATGCTAGTCAGACACTCAGCCACATACCCAGCACAGAAATTTCTTAAGTTTTATCAAACATTTTATTTGGTCACTTGAAAGAATATTTTATTTATTTATTTGAGAGAGAAAGATGGGGTGGGGAGCATGTCAGGGCCTGTGGCCATGGCAAATGAACTCCAGATGTATGTTCCACTTTGTGCATCTGTCCAACGTGGGTACTGGAAAATCGAACCTGGGTCCTTTGGCTTTGCTGGCAAGCGCCTTAATTGCTAAGCCATCTCTCCAGCCTTTATTTGGTCATTTTATATGGCAGCCTTTTTGACTGATTGACACTGATGTTTTATTTTATTTTAACTCCTCATTTACATTGGTCTCTAGAAATTGGATATTAGCAATACTTTAGGGAATATTTTCATTTATTTATTTAATATAAGTTTAGGTTTAAATTTAATTTTTATCCAAAAATCTTTGGGTCATTTTAGTCTGAATATATGGAATAGCATGAGATTAATGAATATTGTTCCTGAGACCTGTCTCCTGGGCTGTAGAAATAGCTTTGTTTTTTGGACTTCTTTTTGATAATATTTTTTCTTCTGCTGTCAATTTGGTGCTAAATATATAAATTGAAATCACTGTTGTACATCATTTTTTACTTGGATTACTTTTCTAAACTTTATGTTTTACTTTTTCACTGTCTTGGAATCATAGGTAATATTGAGAATGTTCTAAGAAGGAATGTTTTCCCATGAGGAACTATTTTCAAAAATACAGAACTGATGTTAGCACAGACATTTACGAGAAAGCAGTGACTAAAAGCAAAGTGAATTATTTATTTGCTAATTGGTTAAAATCTCCTTTTAGCATTAGTTCCCTTAGATATTCTCTCTGTATTATAATGATACCCCAAGTAATTTTTTTATATTCAAAAATGAAATTAGCTCGCAGGCTTGGCTCAAAGTTTGCGGCCGCCCCTGCGCCGCGCGCCCGCCCGCCGGATGTATGAGTGATCTACTGTGGCGGTGTCAGGGTGAGGGACGGCCATATTTGCCGGTGCGGCCCAAGCCGTCAACAACAAAAAGTGCGTGGGCGCTCGGACCGGCGCGGGGACGCGGGGCCTGCCGCGCCGCCGCCCGTCCTCGCTGCCACCGCCCTCGCGGCCCGTGCCCGCCGCCGCCCTCAACGCCGCAGGAAGTGTCCACTCGCCTTCCACTAGCATGGCGACATCCTCTCAGTACCGTCAGCTGTTGAGTGACTATGGGCCACCATCGTTAGGCTGTACCCAGGGAACCGGGAACAGCCAGGTGCCTCAGAGCAAATATGCCGAGCTGCTAGCCATCATTGAAGAACTGGGAAAGGAGATCAGACCCACATATGCAGGGAGCAAGAGTGCCATGGAGCGGCTCAAACGAGGCATCATCCATGCCCGAGGGCTGGTTCGGGAGGGCTTGGCTGAGACAGAACGCAATGCCAGATCCCAGTCTCATTAGATCTGAAGGTCCTGTCTTTCTACAAGATGGGAGGTTACAGTTCATCTCTCCTGTTGAGACAAAACTTTGTTTTCAAAATGGTAACCATTTAGTTTTTTCTACCATGGTTCACTAAGCTCTATACCTATACCCTCAAAGATTGGGAAAAGATTTTGCAGTAAAATTTGCATTTTAAGTCGTTAGGATGACCCAAGTTTTTTTAAATTTTATTATTTTTAGCATTGAATTAAAGATGCATGTGACATTACTTTACAGCAAACTGTCCTAAAGCCAGTGTCTCCCTTTAACCTTCTTTTGAGCACATTTGCATCACCTGAATTGGTCTGCTCCTTTTCATAAGCTTGTCTGACTCTGAGGACTGGTAGTGCACACTGACAGCGCTTCACTCCTAGCTGGCTCACCTGCCACACTGTAGATCCTGCTCAACAGAGCTTTGCTTAAGCATTTGCATGACTGAGTGCTTTGAAGTCCATCTTAAAGATGCACAAGTTATAAATACGAAGAAAGAGCAATCTACCAAACCTAACATGCACCCTGAACATTTTCATACTAAGAGTGTAGATTTCAGTTCTATGTTTATTGTAAGTTGATCAAAACATCTGGAAGAAAAGTGACTAAAATTGTTTGCATCTTTGTATATATTTATTACTTGATGTAATAAAGCTTATTTTCATTAAAAAAAATGAAATTAGTCCCTAGTATTTATTTGATTCATCTTCAGTATACATCTAATTGCTTTTAAAATATTTAATTACTTTGAAAGCACAGAGAGAGAGATGGGGACAGAGAGAATTGGCATACCAAGGCCTCTAGTAACTGTAAATGAATTGCAGATACATGTACCACTTTGTGCATCTGACTTTATGTGGGTACTGGGGAATTGAACCCCAGTCATTAGGCTTTGCAGGGAAAGGCTTTAACTGCTGAGCCACCTCCAGCCCTCTACTTGTTTTTTATAGAGGTAGGAAGTAGTTTTGAAATTCATTATGTTAAAACTAATGGGCACCAGGTTTTTTTGGTTTTTCTATGTAGTGTCTCTAGGCTGACATGTAACTTACTTTGTAGTTCCAGGCTGGCCTTGAACTCACTGTGATCCTCAAACCTTTGTCTCCCTAGTGCTGGGATTAAATATGTGCCCCACCACACCTTTTTTTTTTCCAATATCATCGTGCCTGGCAACTTGTAGGTACATTTTTATGGAATCATAGTGTTTGAATGTCAAGGAATAGGACTAGACATATACTTTGCGAGTCCAAAGTGAAGTGAAAAATAAGGCCTAGTATTAAAAATAATCTTCTAAAAAATTTAAAGACAGTAACAGCAGATCATGAAATAAAATGTAGGACCCTTCTGAGGTAGAATCCTGTGTAAGGGCATGTTTTATAGGGTCATGAAGCCTTCCCTGCAGTACAGGAACTTTATTTTATAGAAGAAGATGTTGTAGTCACATTCACATTGCTGACAGAAATCAACCGACTGAGACCAGCTTGTGTGTGTGGGGTTATTTTGGCTTACAGACTTGGGAAGCTCCATGATGGCATGAGCAGAGGATGGACATCACCCCCTGGCTAACATAAGGTGGACAATAGCAATAGGAGAGTGTGCTAAACACTGGCAAGGGGACACTGGCTATATTACTGATTAGCCTGAGCATATAAATATACTGCCTCTCGGAGGCATTAAGTTCCAAATCTCTCCATCAGCTGGGAACCTAGCATTCAGAACACCTAAGTTTATTGGGGACACCTGCATCAAACCACCACATTTTGCCCTGGCCCCCATAAACTGATAACCATCCATGAAGTAAAATGCAATGCATTCAGTCCATCTTTAAAAGTCCCATTGCTTTTATCAAGCCTAATGATATTCAAACATTCCCATAGTCCAAGGTCTTTTAATTGAGCCATAATACCAAAAAATTCCCCCCAAGCCCATAATGACACAGAATGAACACACTGCAAAAGATGGCATTGGGCATAGCAAAGAAGTATTCAACCAGTACAAGATTAAAACAGGGCAAACATCAAACTCTGTAGCTCCAAGTCCTCCAGTCAGTGTCAGGTCTCCAAGTCTGATAAGTCTAACCAGCAACAAGTCTCTGGAGTTCCAATTCTGCCCCTCCAGCTAGGCTACTCAGAGTCCTCTTAAACTTCATCCATGGCCTACAACTTTCCTTAGCAGCCATTTCATGGTCCCAGCATCTCCACTGCAACTCACGGTTCATGGTCCATCCTCATGTCTCCATCAGGTCTCCATGCAGGCATCTAGAAAACCTGCTTCACGCTGCCCATGGCCGATGCCAAAACACAAGACAGTGTTGCAAATTCAATGACCCTCTCTTTTCTGCATTTCTTATACTCCATAATACTAATTACAGTATCAGTTTGTTAATCCCAGGGGATTAAGCAGACTTTGAAAAACAGGACTTTTCTTGAGCACTCAGTCCCCTTCAAAAGAATCTACATTTCTCCTGTTGTCCCAGTGCAGGTCAGCAGGTTGTAATCTCTCATATAATTGTAGCTGAACAGGCAGAAATTTGAGCCCAAAGATTTCATTTCTGTAACATATCCCTCCGCTCACACCAGTCCATTTCTATGTAATGCAGCCCTACACAAATTCTCAGGACATGGGCATAGCAGCAAGCCTCTCACACGAACTGCTTCTAGCCCAGTCCAGGCAAAGCTCTTTCTCACCTTCATAAGACAAAGCTCACGGTCCACCATAGTTCTTATTGTATTCCGTTCTTTCAACTCTGACCAGAATAGTCCATTGAGCTGTACTTACAGCACTGCAAGGTGTCTCTTAGGCCAATATTTCAAATCCTTCACATTCCTCTTGAAAATCAGCTCCAAAAGGCCAAAACCACATCAGGTGTCTAGCAGCAATCCCACTTCTCCGTACCAACATTACTGTTGCAGTCAGGTTTGCATTTCTGGCAGAAATCATCCAACCAAGAGCAGCTTGTGGGTAACAAAGGGGTTTATTTTGGCTTATAGACTTGAGGGGAAGCTCCATAATGGTAGGGGAAAACGATGGCATGAACGGTGGCCATCACTCCCTGGCCAATAGAAGGTGGACAATAGCAACAGGATAGTGTGCCAAACACTGGCAAGGGGAAACTGGCTGTAACACTCATAAGCCCTCCCTGACCAATGCACTGCCTCCAGGAGGCGTTAATTCCCAAATCTCCATCAGATGGGAACCTAGCATTCAGAACACTTAAGTTTATGGGGGGCACCTGAATCAAACCACCACAGAGGACATACAGCTACATATTGGTAATTATTACTGTGTAGTGGGACTGGAAGAAACATTTGCCTATGCTTCTAAATGTTTTAATTTTTTAGTATTTTATTATTATTTATTTATTTTTGGTTTTCGAGGTAGGGTCTTGCTTTAGTC
Organism: Jaculus jaculus; assembly: GCF_020740685.1. NCBI lineage: Eukaryota > Metazoa > Chordata > Mammalia > Rodentia > Dipodidae > Jaculus > Jaculus jaculus. The sequence continues at coordinate 49,653,447 of NC_059116.1, read as the reverse complement.
AAGGCTGACCTGGAATTCACTATGGAGTCTCGGGGCCCTTGAACTCACTGTGTTCCTCCTACCTCTGCCTCCCAAGTGCTGGGACTAAAGGTGTGCTCCACCATGCCCGGCAGTATTTTGTTTATTTATGAGAGAGAAAGAATGGGTGCAGCAGGGCCTCCAGCCACTCCAAACGAATCCAGCTCAGCCTTTGTGGCTTACATGTGTACTGGGGAATTGAACCTGGGTTCTTAGGCTTCACAGGCAAGTACCTTAACTGTTCAGCCATCTCTCTAGCCTTAAATGTTTTAATTTTGACATCTCGAAATCTGTAGGCATAATAAGGCATTGCTATTTAAAATTACTATTAATTTTTACAATAAATTAATGACATAAGTAAGGTGAAATAAATCTAAAGAATTTTATACTGAAATATTTCCCAGTTCTCCTTCCAACGAGTTTTTGTTGTTCATAAAAACCTTTGTCAGAGTATGTAGTTCAGCACAAGGCATAAGACTTTGGATCTAATCTCTAGCACCTAAATAAATAAGTTCATCTAATAAATATAAGATAAATAATCTTTGTCATAGCTACTCTTCTGCAAAATTTATTGGTTTAAAGTTTAAATTTATTTCCTTATAGATTATGGGAATATCATTGGATCTAGAAAGACTCACAGGAAGGAGAATGAAGAAAACCAAAGTGTAGGCAATAGGCTCTGGTTCATAGCTGAGGATGGTGCCTGTGTACACGTGGTACATGCCCTGTTGTCTGTAGAATGCTTAGAAGAATCTCTGTGTGTGTGTATATATGTTACTGAACACTTGTCATATACATCTCTGTCACTACAGGCTTTTTATTTTTAAAGTTGCACTGACTTGAGCAGTAAATTAAATAGGTTTTGCTTTTGCAAAGTCACTCTTAGGTAAAGCTGATAGGAATAAATGGCAATAACTGCTAAAACATGATTCATAGTTCACTTCCATCTGTGAATTTGACCTTCCACTAGTTACTTTGCACACTCAGTTTTGTTTCATTAGCTATTCTAACTCATAGACAATATATTGCAAATTATACCGTGTCTCCTAGCATTGTAGGCTGTGGTAAATACACTGGATACAGAAGTGAAGAGAAAGACTAGAGAAAGTATATGAGAAAACAAACTATTCATAGCATGTGAAAATTGCAAACATGATGGGGACAAGGAGTTTATAGTGTAAGCAGCTACTTCAGTAGAACTGTCTTGCATAACAGAAATCAGCTCATTATATTAGAAAACAGAAGCAATATCTTTCTAAAGGTGTGTAGCTATCATATTTTACTGTTTTTCTTGTGTGTGGTTTCCACTGTAATGCCATATCCAACTTTCAGTTTGGGGTTGCTAATAGAGAAACTTTTCCTTCCTTTGCTTATGTGGAAACCTGAGACATAAACTTAAGTAGGTACTTCTTCCACTATTAAAGTAGACACAGATCTAGAGTGTTCCTGGTTATTGTCTTTTATGAAGTGGCTTTGAAAATTACAAAGTGCCTTACATATTAAAATCACTTCAGTAATCTGACAACCATTTATGGTATAAGTGTATGCACTAAGCCCAGTGTTAGACTCACTCAGTGACAGAAAATTGAAAAAGACATAATTGTTACCTGTAAAAGATTAGACATGAATAGCTACAGTTAGGATGAAAAGTGTGTGATGTGGTTGGCTTACTCATTTGTCTGATGGTTATTAAGCACCTCCTATTTTAAACCAGCCACTATAGTCTGTACTACAAATGCAAAAATGTCTCCCAGGGATTTATAGTCAAATGGATACACTTGGCATATAGAAATAGAACTGCATGATGACATAAATAAAGTATTAAGATGAGTCCTTGCAGTATGCCAGCTGACCAAGCTGTGTGTAAAACTTCTGCCTTCACAGAACTTTGGCCTGGATCTTGTAAGCCTGGCCACTTGACAGAGGAAATAGCAGATGTGGAGACACAGAAGCAAGAGAAAACATGACATATTTGGTCAGCAAAGGAGTGGTTGGGTGTGACCCAAGAGCAGGTGCTTGAAGGAGGTGTGGAGTGAAAGCTATCATGTGATAGAGGCTTGATGGGCAGAGTCCTCAAGGCCTCAGCAGAGGCTTTTCTGCAAGCTCCTTGTTTTCCTATTTCCTCAGTGCACTGCCTCAGAAAAGCCTATGCTGAGCACCCAGTATATAATAACTACCCAGTTACTTGTTAGCACACCAATTTTTTTTTATTTTTAAATTTTTATTAGCATTTTCCATGATTATTAAAAAAAATCCCATGTTAATTCCCTCCCTCCCCCCCTTTTTTTTTTAAACTGACAACTTCCATAATTATAGACAATAAACCATGGTAATCCCCCACACAGACTTTCTTATTTGCAACTCCAATTAGACAGCAGTTGGTTTCTCCCATAAGAGACATGCCACTATTGCACCCATTGACTCGTTGGCCAAATTTAAGGCTTGCAGTGTCTACTATTGTTTATCTCCAGTGGTGATTTCTCTCTCTCTCTCCCTCTCTCTCTCTCTCTCTCATGGAACTTCATGCAGCATAGCTTTTTCCAGCTTTCAGTCAGCTGGTCTACATGGAAAAGGTTTGCAGCTCAATTCAGCTCCAGCAGGATTTCTCAGTGGTCTTTCAGCCCAAGTATGTGGAGTCTTCAGCAATACAGTCTTACCATCTATTCCTGGTGGGAAACCAAGAGCCTTGGCAATGGCCTGTAATGTTTGGGGGACATCAGAGACCTCCTAGGCCAATAATGTATCCCATCCCTGGCACTGAAAATTTTCTAGTAACAATCTATGTCTTCTGGGTAGCACACCAATTTTTAAAAGTTATTTACCAAGTGCTCCTTCCTAGCTTTCACTCTATACTGTCTTTACTCCCACATCTGACTACTGTTTGATGAGACTAGGTCTTATCTCTCCTGTTTGCTGTATATGTCCTGGGATGGTGAGGTTCCTTGAATCATTTATCTCTCTTCTCTCTTTTTCTTTTCTTTCCTTCCCTCCCTCCCTCCTTCCCTTCCCTTCTCTTTATCTCCCTCCTTCCCTCCCTCCCTCCTTTTTTTGCCCAAGCTACTAAATTGGCCAAGGGGTAAATAATTTCAGGTGGAAATACTGTGTTGGGGGGAGGCAGGCAGTTGAACATACTGTTGGGATTTTATAGTCTATGCTCTACTTTAACATAACAGTATTTCATCTAATGTATTTTTAGTATCATAGTATGGCAGTTACTTTCTCATTTCTGGGACAAAATAACTGACCACAAGCAGCTTATGGAAGAAAAGGGTTCAGTTAGGCTTGCAGTTCAGAGGAAGTGCCCATCATGATAGGGAAAACATAACAGGAGCAAACAGCTACTGGCATCATGTCTTCATATCAGCAGAGAGGAAGTAGAAAGCACAGAAGCACCACGTGGGGCCAAACTATAACACTCCTAGGCCTGTCCCCAGTGGCATACCTCCTCCAAGGTTTCACCTCCTAAAGGCTCCACAAACTTTCCAAACAGTGCCACCAAGTAAGTATTAAAACATATGAGCCTATGGGGGACATTCAAACCACCACAGATACATAGCTCACTAACAGTCCATGTATTGAAATATAAGTATTAATGTTTCATCAAGGTTGTCTTCCTTTATGACATTTAAGATCATTGGTGTCTTTTACAGAAAAACAAAAAAACTCTTGTAACCAAACACATTTTGTTTCTGAGATCGACTTTTCCAATATTATATGTCTGTAGAAAAATTTACTGTAATTTGGGATAACCTTATGGAATTATTTGTGCAATTAAATAACAGTTTTAAAATGCAGTTTGCTCCGGGCGTGGTGGCGCACGCCTTTAATCCCAGCACTTGGGAGGCAGAGGTAGGAGGATCACCAAGAGTTCAAGGCCACCCTGAGACTACATTCCAGGTTAGCTTGAGCCAGAGTGAGACCCTACCTCAAAAAAAAAAAAAAAAAAAATGCAGTTTGCTCACTTTGCATACCTGAGAGTATGTAAAAGCAAGAACATTTGAGAGGCTAAACTTTGGGAGCCTGGAAAGTCAGTGTAATGACACTTGTCAGGAGGAACATCCACAGTCTGGTGAATTTAGGAGAATGGCAGCTGGCAAGAGCTCCACTACAGCTTAGAAGTACTTAAAGGTCTTACTACTTTACTTGCTGATTTTAGTACAGTCTGTGCTGATTAAGACATTGTATTTGTTTGCCTTCAGAAGCATTTTCAATTTGGTCTATTTTATTTCTGTGTGAAACAGATTCTGATGTTTTTGTCTTGAGAAAGGGATCACAGTAAAAGTTTAATGCAGTTTCTGTTTTTACAAGTAAATCCCAAGTCTTTTAGTTACTGTTTTGTGGAAGTTTTTATCTGACAGACATCTTGAAATAGTTCTGTTAGCATTATTATTTTATGTCATCATGACAGTTTATGTCTAAGTGCTAGTTTTATTGTCTAACCTTTAATAGAAGCAAAAATTGAGAGATAAAGAGAAAAGCACTAAAAATATAGGTTGCAAAGTACTGATTTGTGTTTGGAATTCATTTTTTAAAATTTATTTTACTTTATTATTATTTGAGGGAGAAAGAGAGAGAAAATGGGTATGCCAGGGCCTCTAGCCACTGTAAAAGAACTCCAGACGCATGTACTACTGTGTGCAGATGGGTCTGGCTTACTTGGTTCTGGGGAATCAAACCTGGATCCTTAGGCTTCACAGGCAAGCACCCAACTACTAAGCCATCTCTCCAGCCCCCTGGAATTTATTTTTTTTAAGATATAATTTAATAGCTTCATACCTGATTCCTATACAGAGGGGGGAAAGAGCTCAATTTTTTAGCTTAATAGAGCATATCTTCATAAAAGCTAGAATAGTATAAACTAGACAAGTTATTGTCTAAGGTTAGGCTTAACAGTCAAAGGCATTAACTAATAGTTAACCCAATTAAGATCTAGTTATCTTCAGGAGTATGAAAGGTAATTCTGCTCATTTATTTATTGCAATAAAATTGAGTATTTTTATCCTGTTTGTATGTATTTAACATCTATTTTTAAATTCCATTTAGTTTTGATGTTTTGAATTATGAGGTTTATGAGCATCATCTCCAGGTCTTAATGTTAAAGTGTGTCCCTGTTTCTTTGAAGTGGGTGGAGTGCACTTCATCAGTGTACTGTATGTAGGCTGACCTCCCTTCTACCTCATATCAAGAAGTGCTCATAGTTCTTTAAAATGTTTAATAAGATTAATTTGTTCTCTCTTATAGAGAAGTATGAAGTGTTTTAATAGTAGCTACTTTGCTTAGGATCACAATCTCCACATCCTAGATATGTACATAAAGGAGAGAGAAGAAGAGAGAGAGAGAGGGAGGGAGAGTGTGTGTGTGTATGTGTATGTGTGTGTGTGTTTTGCAGAGGATTGAATATAGGGCCTTGCATATGGCAGGCAAGCTTTCTACCATTGAGCCCGCTTAGCCTTAACATAGGTACTTTTGATCTTTTTCTTTCTTGACTATTTGATTGTCTCAAAGTTGTTCTCTGAGCTCCATACATGCCATGGTGAATGCATCCATCCATACATGCAGATAAGTAGAAAAAATTTCAGAAATCCATTGTTGAGCTCCTCAGAGCATTCAAAGAGAAACCTGGAGTCCAGAGAAGCAATGCAGTAAGCATAGCAACTGCTATGCTGGCAATCTATAGGGTCCTGATGCCTGAAGCTTTGGCTTTTGCAGGGTAACTGTATGGTACTGGACAGTCTAGGGATCAAGATCTAAAGGGATGACAGAAGACCCAAGTACCTTTGAGGAAAGCTGAAATTCCCTGAATGGTATCAGTGAGGAAAGCAGAAAACCTATCTTTCTTAGTACAGGGATTAGAAGGGGTTGTGTCAGTGACTCTTGTCCTTGGGACAAAACACCCATCATACCAACTTAAGCAAGGGGAGGTTTATTTTGGCTGACAGTTTTAGTCCTTTCTAATGGGAAAGGCATGGCAAAGTTCATAAGCATTGGAGCATGTGCTTGAGCTCCTTACACAGTGGCTGAACCAAGAAGCAGAGTTTAGACTGCCACCAGAAGCAGATGTGCTTCAAGGCTTGCCCCAAGTGACTGACCCACTTATGCTAGCTAGATCCCAGAGGTTCCACAACCTGCCAGAATAGAGCCACAAGCTGGGGAGTAAATGTTCAAACACACGAACCTGTAAGGGACATTTCTTCAGACTTAAACCATACCAGGGAGATTGTCACAGTCTATGTTTACTGGGAAGGTAAAACAGTATTCCTTGAAAAATCCCCTTGGATTTGGGTTCACATATATGAGGGATGCTGGAGGAAAAACCTCATCCAAGCAAAGAAGTTAGTGAAAAGTAGTCTCAGGTTATTTGGATTTAGAGCTAAATACTTCGCTCCCCCCCCCCCTTTTTGCTATGTGTATGTGTTTTGTTTTTTATTTTGCTAGGGACTCATGTAGCCTAGACTGGTCTCAAACTCTTGATCCAAAGTACAAGGATTATAGGTATGTACCATCATGCCTGGTCCAAACTCTTTCTTGAGGAATGTTGGAATACAGGCCTCACAGAATGAATACTTGTAAAGCTTCTAGGAACATGAGCTCATAATTGGAAAATAAAAATAAAATAAAAAACCTGAAATAAGCCACAATTGAGTTAATCAGTAGCAGAAGGAAAACCATATAACAAGCATTGAAAATTATAGATTTGCTAATTGTTAGCTGTGGAATATATAGTAAATATATAAGTATGTGACTAAAGACTAAGAGGCCATACAACCAGTTTAATTTTATTATTGGGGTTTTTTTTTAATTTTTATTAGCATTTTCCATGATTATAAAAAAAATCCCATTGTAATTCCCTCCCTCCCTACCCCCCACACTTTCCCCTTTGAAATTCCATTCTCCATCATATTACCTCCCAATCACAATCATTGTACTTACATATATACAATATCAACCTATTAAGTACCTTCCTCCCTACCTTTCTGTTCCCTTTTTAACTTACTGGCCTCTGCTACTAAGTATTTTCCTTCTCATGCAGAAGCCCAGTCATCTGTAGCTAGGATCCACATATGAGAGAGAACATGTGGCCCTTGGCCTTCTGGGCCTGGGTTACCTCACTTAGTATAATACTTTCCAGGTCCATCCATTTTTCTGCAAATTTCATAACTTCATTTTTCTTTACTGCTGAGTAGAACTCCATTGTATAAATGTGCCACATCTTCATTATCCACTCCTCAGTTGAGGGACATCTAGGCTGGTTCCATTTCCCAGCTATTATAAATTGAGCAGCAATAAACATGGTTGAGCACGTACTTCTAAGGAAATGAGATGAATCGTTAGGATATATGCCTAGGAACACTATAGCTGGGTCATATGGTAGATCAATCTTTAGCTGTTTTAGGAACCTACAAACTGATTTCCACAATGACTGGACCAGATTGCATTCCCACCAACAGTGTAGAAGGGTTCCTCTTTTTCCACATCCCCGCCAACATTTATGATCATTTGTTTTCATGATGGAAGCCAATCTGACAGGAGTGAGATGGTATCTCAATGTAATTTTAATCTGCATTTCCCTGATGGCTAGTGATGTGGAACATTTTTTTAGATGCTTATATGCCATTCGTATTTCTTCCTTTGAGAATGCTCGATTTAGCTCCATAGCCCATTTTTGATTGGCTTGTTTGATTCCTTATTATGTAACTTTTTGAGTTCTTTGTATATCCTAGATATTAATCCTCTATCAGATATATAGCTGGCAAAGACTTTTTCCCATTCTGTAGGTTGCCTCTTTGCTTTTTTCACTGTGTCCTTTGCAGTGCAAAATCTTTGTAATTTCATGAGGTCCCAGTGATTAATCTGTGGATTTATTGCTTGAGCAATTGGGGTTGTATTCAAAATGTCCTTTCCAAGACCAACATGTTGAAGGGTTTGCCCTACTTTTTCCTCTAGCAGTTTCAGAGTTTCAGGTCTGATGTTAAGGTCTTTAATCCATTTGGACTTAATTCTTGTGCATGGAGAGAGAGAAGAGTCTGTTTTCATCCTTCTACAGATATATATCCAGTTTTCCCAACACCATTTGCTGAAGAGGCTGTCTTTTCTCCAATGGGTATTTTGGGCAATTTTATCGAATATCAGGTGGCTATAGCTACCTGGACTTACATCTGGGTCCTCTGTTCTGTTCCACTGATCTACATGTCTATTTTTGTGTCAGTACCACGCTATTTTTGTTACTATGGCTCTGTAGTATAGGTTAAAATCAGGTATGGTGATACCACCAGCCTTATTTTTGTTGCTCAGTATTATTTTAGATATTCGAGGTTTTTTGTGATTCCAAATGAATTTTTGGATTGCTTTTTCTATTTCCATGAAGAATGCCTTTGGAATTTTCATAGGGATTGCATTAAATGTATAGATTGCTTTTGGTAAGATTGCCACTTTCACAATATTGATTCTTCCAATCCAGGAACAAGGGATGTTTCTCCACTTTCTAGTGTCTTCTGCAATTTCTCGCTTGAGTGTTTTAAAGTTCTCATTGTAGAGATTCTTTACTTCCTTGGTTAGGTTTATTCAAAGGTACTTTTTTTTTTTGGATGCATTTGTAAATGGGAGTGATTCTTGAATTTAATCCTGTGTGTTTGTTGTTAGCATATATGAAGGCAATTGATTTCTATGTATTTAATTTGTATCCTGATACATGGTTGTAGGTTTTGATCAGCTCTAACAGTTTGCTAGTAGAGTTTTTAGGGTCCTTAATGTATAGAATCATGTCATCTGCAAATAAAGATAACTTTATCTCTTCGTTGCCAATTTGTATCCCTTTTATGTGTGTGTCTTGCCTTATTGCTATGACTAAGACTTCCAAAACTATATTAAATAAAAGTGGGGACAGTGGACACCCTTGTCTTGTTCCTGATTTTAGTGGAAAAGCTTCCACTTTTTCTCCATGTAGTAATATGTTGGCTGTAGGCTTGTCATAAATAGCTTTTATTATATTGAGATATGTTCCTTCTATTCCCAGTCTCTGTAGGACTTTTATCATGAAGGGATGTTGGATTTTGTCAAATGCTTTCTCTGCGTCCAATGAGATGATCATGTGATTTTTGTCCTTTAACCCATTTATGTAATGTATTACATTTATAGATTTGCGTATGTTGAACCATCCCTGTATCTCTGGGATAAAGCCTACTTGGTCAGAGTGAATGATCTTTTTTATATACTCTTGTATTCTGTTTGCCAATGTTTTGTTGAGAATTTTTGCATCTATGTTCATGAGGGAGATTGGTCTGTAATTTTCTTTTTTTGTTCTATCTTTGCCTGGTTTTGGTATCAGGGTGATGCTGGCCTCATAGAAGGAGTTTGGTAGAATTCCTTCTTTTTCCATTTCCTGGAAAAGCTTAAGAAGCAATGGTGTTAGCTCTTCCCTAAAGGTCTGGTAAAATTCAGCAGTGAATCCATCTGGGCTTGGGCTTTTTTTAGTTGGGAGATTATTGATAACTGTTCGGATCTCCATCTTTGTTATAGGTCTATTTAAGTGATTAATCTCATTTTGATTTAATTTAGGTAGGTCATATAAATCAAGGGAATCAATCATTTCTTTCAGATTTTCATACTTCGTGGAGTATATGCTTTTATAGTATGTCCCTATGATTTTTTGAATTTCTCTGGAATCTGTTGTGATGTTACCTTGTTCATCTCTGATTTTATTAATTTGTGTCTCTTCTCTCTTTCTTTTGGTCAGATTTGCTAAGCATTTATCAAACTTGTTTATCCTTTCAAAGAACTATTTGTTTCATTAATTCTTTGGATTGTTTTTTTTTTTTTTTGTATCTATTTCATTAATTTCTGCCCTAATCTTTATTATTTCTTCCCGCCTACTGATTTTTGGTTTGCCTTGTTTTTCTTTTTCCAAGGCTTTAAGGTAAAGCATTAGGTCATTTACTTGTGACCTTTCTAATTTCTTAATATAGGCACTTAAGGCTATAAATTTACCTCTTAGAACTGCCTTCATTGTGTCCCAGAGATTTTGATATGTTGTGTTCTCATTATCGTTTGACTCTATGAATTTTTGATTTCCTTCTTGATTTCTTCATTGACCCACTCATCATTTATTAGTGTATTGTTTAGTTTCCATGATTTTGTGTATGCTCTATAGCCTTTCTTGCTACTAATTTGTAGTTTAATTCCATTGTGGTCAGATAGAATGCAAGGAATTATTTCAATTTTCCTGAATTTGTTAATATTGGCTTTGTGTCCTAATACATGGTCTATTTTAGAGAATGTTCCATGTGCTGCTGAAAAGAATGTACATTCTGCAGCCTTTGGATGAAATGTCCTTTATATATCTGTTAGGTCCATTCCTTCTATGACCTCATTTAGTCCAGATGCCTCTCTGTTTATTTTTTCCCGGGATGACCTGTCAATTGATGAGAGTGGGGTGTTAAAGTCACCCACCACCACTGTGTTTGGTGTTATCTGTGACCTTAGGTCTAATAGTGTTTGTTTGATGAATTTAGGAGCCCCCATGTTAGGTGCATATATGTTTAGGATTGTAATGTCCTCCTGTTGGAGTGTGCCCTTAATCAATATAAAGTGACCTTCCTTATCTTTCTTGACTAATGTTGGACTAAAGTCTACCTTGTCAGATATTAGGATAGCAACCCCTGCTTGTTTCTAGGCCCATTTGCTTGAAACACCATCTTCCAACCTTTCACCCTAAGATAATGTCTATCCTTTGTAGAAAGGTGAGTTTCTTGGAGACAACAAATTGTAGGATCCTGCTTTTCACCCAGTCTGCAAACCTATGTCTTTTCGTTGGGGCATTGAGGCCGTTGATATTAAGAGATATTATTGAAAGGTGTGTATTTATGTTTGCCTTTTTTTTTTTTTTTTTTTTTTTTTGGTGGTTCTGGTTCTGTCTGTGCTCTCTTGTGTTAACTAGTATTTGAGTATTGCTTGTTTTTTCTAGGTTCCTTATATGTGTGCTTTTCCTTTTCTTCAGCATGGAGGATTCTATCAAGTATTTTCTGTAGAGCTGGTTTTGTCTTCAAATACTCCTTTAACCTGCTTTTGTCATGGAATGTCCTTATTTCTCCGTCTATTTGAATGGATAACTTTGCAGGATAAAGTAACCTTGGTTGACAGTTGTTATCTTTCAGAACTTGGACTACATCACTCCAAGCCCTTCTGGCTTTAAAAGTTTGTGTTGAATAATCTGCTATAATCCTGATGGGCTTACTTTTGTAGGTAACTTGATTTTTCTCTCTAACTGCTTTCAATATTTTTTCTTTGATGTGTGTGTTTGGAAGTTTGATTATAGTATGGCAAGGAGAGTTTCTTTCCAGGTTTTGTCTGGCTGGGGTTCTAAAGGCTTCCTGTAGCTGTATTGGCACCTCTTTCCCAATTTGGGGGAAATATTCTTCTATGATTTTGTTGAAGACACCTACTATGCCTTTGGAGTGGAATTCTTCTCCTTCTACTATGCCCTGGATCCTAATATTTGATCTTTTCATAGTGTCCCGAATATCTTGGAATTCCCACTCATACTTTTCTATAAGTTTGTCATTCTCTTTGTTGGCCTGTATTAGATCTGCCACCTGGTCTTCTAGCTTAGATATTCTGTCCTCTCCTTCATCCATTCTACTGGTGAGATTTTCTACAGAGTTTTTTATTTCATTAACTGTGCTCTTCATTGCTAGTAATTCTGACTGGTTTTTCTTTATTATTTCTGTTTCCTTATTTATGTCTTGCATTGCCTTCTTTACTTCATGAAATTGGTGTCCTGCATCTTCTTTGATTACTTTGATTTCCTCTTTAAGTTCCTCTTTGACTCCTTTGATTTGTTCTCTGACTTCTTTGAACATATTTACAATCATTCTTTTGAAATCTTTTTCAGGCATTTCTTCTGACTCGTTCTCACTGGATTTCATTTCTGATGCATTAATACTTTTAGGTGGATTTATATCGTCTTGCTTTTTAGGTTTTCTTGTGTTATAATGTATATATTTTTGCATCTTGGATTAAGTTAATGCTTGGATTTTCTAGCTAGCTGTGTATTCTTAGCTGTGTCGATTGATTTGATGTTATATATTTTCAGGGTAGGAGCTTAAGGTGTTAGATGTGGCTCTTAAGACTCTGAGAGTATCTACAAAGGTGCTCCTAGGGGTTGAGTTTCCCTGCTATGGGGGTATTCAGGTAGGCTGAGCGGAATAAAACACCGGTAGATTCTAAAAGTTTACTAAACACTGTACCTATTCAGTCAAAAACAGCCCCAAGTGTATATGCCAGAGTAGTTATTATAACAACCAGATCCTCTATCAACATAGAGGTTAAGATTTCTGGTCTCTTGAGGGATCCAAGTCAGTTTGACCAAGTGAGACCCTTCCCTGGTACAAACCCAGTTACCTTGGATGAGTTTGGTCTCAGTCAAGTTGCTGCCTGGGTTGTCGGGCTGCTGTTCTGATTTCTGGAGCTGGGCACTGGCTTTTCCTGCGGGGCAAACCAGGCCTAGCAACTGTGGCCCTTCAGATCAGCACCCCCACTGCTGGAACTGCTGCTGTGAAAGCTGCCTCTGTTGGGTCTGTCAGCAGCTGAAACTGCTGCTGCCTCTGCTGTTGCTGCCACTTCTGGAGCCACTGCTGCTCCTGAAGCTGCTGCTGCTGGGTTTGCTGTTGTTGCGGCTCCTGAGTCTGCTGCTGCTGTGTCTGCTGCTGCTGCCGCCCCTGGGTCTGCTGCTGCTGTGGCCGCTGTTACCGGTGCTGGAACCGCTGATGTTGCTCCCGGACTCTGTTCCTTCTTGGGTCCAGCTGTCAGCTCAAGTTGGCGTGGCTGGGTCCCAGGCTGCTGCTCTGTTTGCTGGAGCTGGGCTCAGCCTGTGGGGGAGGGGAGGGAGCCGCAGCTGCTCTGGTTCTCTCGCTGTTCCACGTGTTCTTCTACCTCCTGGTCTGCTCCTCTGTTGCTCACTGCTGCTCTCCTTTCATGTTTCCTGAGTTGCGGAGAGCTCCGGTGTGAGTGGAAGCTCCTGCACCTGGCTTTTCCTGCGGCTGGAGCAGATCCTGGCAGCTTTCTGGTGCGCCCCACCACCGCTGCGGTTGGCAGAGCTGCCAGGCCGCTTTTGCTGGCCTGTGCAGGCTCTGGATGCTCTGGATCTCTTCTACTTCTCCGCTGCCCCTTCAATTTCCTATACACCTCACTTTTTAGTAAAAGTGTGTATTTTCCTGAGTTTTTTGGTCTTTTTTCCCCCAGGCTGCTTTGGCATGGTACCTAAGCTGCCATCTTAACCGGAAGTCCATGTTTTTGGTTTTGATGCTAGGGATTGAACCCAGGGCTTTGTGCATGCTAAATACTTTTACCATTATTGTTACCAATATTATTAGGATATAAGTAAAATTTAAAAATCCACACCCCTAAAAGATGCTAAAAATTAACTTACTAGAATTCAATCTTTTATGACACAAACACCATTACAAACAGAAGGGAAAGGAAATTCTATGACCTGGTGAAGAACATCTATGGAAAACTTCTAGTAAACAGGAAAGCATTAATAAATACTTTCCTTTAAATTTCAGTAGCAATAAAGGGACAAATATTTAAAAGAGGAGTATATTTGGAATTGTTAGTTAGCGTTCCATTGCTATAACAAATACCTGTGGTAAATTAACTTAAAAGGAGGAAAAGTTTATTTGGGCTCATGTTTTTAGAGGTTTAGTCCATGGTTTTTAACCTTGTTGATTTGGACATGTGGAGGTCTAGTACATCATAATGGAAGTGTTTGGCAGAGGAGGCCTTTTTAAATGCCCAATAGTCAGGAAGCAAGATGAGAGAAACAAGGGTCAGTAGTCCCAGTATCCCCTTCATATTGCATAACTTCTCTAATTAGTCCCCACATCTTAAAAGATCCCATCAGCTCCCAATATAGAACTGGCTTGTGACCAAGCTATCTTGGGCCACGTGTGGATGCCTATGATAAAATATTTGTGATATATATATATAATTGAATGGGTAATGACCAAAAAAAAAAAAAAAAAAAGCAGCATGGAGATTTACTTATTAAAGTGAGGTTTTTCATTCTTTGAGCTAATTTTTCTCAAATTATGGAATTTTATTCTACCTTTTTTCATAGACCTGAGTTAGAGGTGATAATTGTTTTCCATTAATTTCCCATCTTTCTACTTCTTTTTTTAAAAATTTTTATTTATTTGTTTGATGTGGGCCAGAGAGAGAGAGAGAGAGAAATAGAATGGGTGCACCAGGGCCTTTGGCCACATGTGCCACCTTGTGCATCTGGCTTATGGGTCCTGGGGAATCGAACCTGGGTTCTTAGGCTTTGCAGGCAAGTGCCTTAACCGCTAAGCCATCCCTGCAGCCCTGAATATATCTAAAAGTTTTAGGAAGGTCAGCTTTTTTTTGTTTGTTTGTTTTGTTTTGTTTTGTTTTGTTTTGTTTTCGAGATAGGGTTTTACTGTAGCTCAGGCTGACCTGGAATCTTTTTTAAAAATATTTGAGAGAGAGAAAGAAGAAAAGAGACAGAGGGAGGGAGGAAGGGAATGGACATATCAGGACCTCCAGCCACTGCAAAGGAACTCCAGATGCATGCTCCCCCTTGTGCACCTGGCTTACGTGAGTCCTGGAGAATCAAACTAGGATCTTTTTTTTTTTAATTATTTATTTATTTGAGGACAAGAAAGAGAGAAAGAGGCAGAGAGAGAGAGAGAGAGAGAGAATGGGCATATCAGGGCCTCCAGCCACTGGAAACGAACTCCAGATGCGCTTGCTCTCTTGTGCATCTGGCTAACGTGGGTCCTGGGGAATCAAGCCTTGAACCAGGGTCCTTAGGCTTCACAGGCAAGCACTTAATTGCTAAGCCATCTCTAGCCCCAAAGTAGGATCTTTTGGCTTTGCAGGCAAAATGCCTTAACCACTAAACCATCTCTCCAGCCCTCTAATTTTTTTTTATAGCTATTCCTCTTTATGCTTATAAGAAGGAAGCTAGAGACTAGACTGTAACATAGCTTTTGTGTTTTGGAAAGACTGCTAAAATGAATTTAAATTTTTTTTTTTGAGATAAGTTCAAGAAACTGGCCTTTTTGTTGTTGTTTTAATGCAAGAGGCATGAGGGAGAAAATTGGTGTGCCAGGGCCTCCATCCACTGCAATCAAACTCCAGATACATGCTCCATGTTGTCTGCATTTATGACCTTGAATGCTTACATCACTTTGTGCGTCTGGCTTTCATGGGACCTAGAGAGTCAAACGTGGTCCTTTGCAGGCAAGTACCTTAACCACTAAGCCATCTCTCCAGCCTGAATTTAATTCTTAAACTCTTAGAGCTTATGTGGAGTAAGGTCATTTGCAAAGACAAAAAATAACAAAAATTTCTTTTTAAGACAGGGTCTCACTGTGTAACCCAGGCTAGTTGAGAAGTCCCTTCCAGGCTGGCTTCCAGCTCCCAGTCTTCTTGCCTCAACCTTCCAAATACCGGATTAACAGATGTGTGCTACCATGCCCAGCCAGTTTTTCAGTGAACATTTTTACCAGTAATAAAGAAATGCATGCAACTGAAGTGTTTTTTACTAGGGAAAGAAGAGGTAACCCAAGTATTCGGCGGGTTTAGTAGAATGTAATTGTGAGAATTAGATGAAATTTAAAAAAGAAAAGCAGAGAAAATGTTCTTCCCTCCTCTTTCTCTGTATGTGGTGGTGTTTGAGACAGAGTAGTTCCAGACTGACCTGGAATTTAGTCTTCCTGCTTCAACCTCTGAGTGTTGAGTCATGTCACTATGCCTGGCTTATTTTGAGTTGCTGGTGTGAATTATATAGCAAGATTATTTTGGGGACTTTTTCATCAATTTAATTAACTTTTAATTACACAATTATAAATATCAGCTAAATTGAACCTTTGCTTTTGGTTCTGAGAGCAGAAAGCAAATCCTATAATCTGTCCCTGAAAGGCTGGGGAGGGAGAGAAATCTCAGACCAGGCCTGAGTACTTGGAAGGCAGAGGTAGGAGGATTGCCTTGAGTTCAAGGCCCCCCTGAGACTACATAGTGAATTCCAGGTCAGCCTGTGCTAGAGTGAGACCCTACCTTGATAAATAAAACAAAACAACAAACAACAACAACAACAAAAACCTCACAAGTATTTGAAATGTTGTAATGTTATCCCTTAGAATGGATTTTCACTAGTGTTGCTATTATAAGGAAGGCCAAAGGAATGACACAGAATAGCTATTCACAGAAAAATTAGCAGGAGAGCCATGTTATAAACTAAGAAAAGTTAAACGGCATTAGAGCAGAACTAAATAACAGAAAAATTACATTAGGAAAAACAAAAAATGGATATGCTAAAATGCTGACTAGTTAGAAAGAAAATGAGTTACATGCTTTTTTTCTAGTGTGTGGCACCTGTGATGAATCTACAGAGTTCAATTTATGACTATTTAGCATACCCATCTATGGCCATACCACTCTGAACATGTCTGATTTTAGAATACTATTGTAGCTTTCTAGAAGAAGAAATGCAACTTTTAGGTATTTTCATTGAGGTTGTTGGTTCTTACTAATTCATTAACTCATTCATGTAATAAATACCAAATGAGCACCTATTATGTGCCAGGTACTGTGCTTAGTATTGGGGAAATAGCTGAATAGGTAATGGGTTTTGCATTCAAGTGGCCTGTAGTCCACTGTACAGGGTGGCTAAGGTAGGGGCAGGGGAGAATAGAGTTACTATTGTAGTAAACTGGATAGAGTTACTATTGTAGTAAACTGATTTTAGGAAATTTATTTTTCAACAGGAGATGTGAGACATGGATTTAAGATATAAATTCATTTGAAAAAACACTTCAGGGTAAGTTGATAGTTAGGAGCTAATAATTTCAAGGTTATCTTCTCTTTACCTTGGAGTTTTACCTTACTGCTCTTTGAGTTTCAATACTTAGATTGAGTGAATTTTGTGCTGCATGCAAATGTATTAGAAGGGCTTGTACTAAAATCCTAGTTCAGTAATTTGAGAAACACAGCATATAGTCCTAGCACTAATTTATCAGTACATTTATTTCTCATTAGGGATATCTCTAAAGACTAAATAAAGACAAAGCTCAGAAATTGAAAGGATTCTTATATAGAGTTTAATCTGTCTGAGCTTTCCCAATAATCTTGTCATGTGATCTGGAAATAAACCACAGAAGAAAGTTTGTCTCTGAGCTTCTCTTTCCAGTACTCTAACTGACAATTTTAATGTTCATTGCATCCGTACACATGTCAAAGAATCCTGATTGTCTTGTCTAAGAAAATATCTTTAGAAATATCACTTGGTATTTACTAAATTTCTACCATAGAGTGAGTATGTTAAATGTTACTTCATTTAATTTGTTTGCCATGGGACTCTGAGATGGATATGTTTTTCTTTCTTTTTTTTTTAAAAAAATGTATTATTTGCTTGTGTGAGTGTGTGCATGTGTGTGTATATGGATGGGCATAGCAGAGCCTCTTGCTACTGGACATGAACACCAGATGCTTGCACATGTTTTGCATCTGGCTAATGAGTAGCTTGGGAATTGAACCTAGGCCATCAGGCTTTGCAAGTAAGTTCCTTTAAATGCTGTGCTATCTTCCCAGTGCTGTTTTTCTTTTTTTTTTAATTATTTTTCTTTTGTTTTTTTTAATTTTTATTAACATTTTCCATGATTATAAAAAAAAAATCCCATGGTAATTCCCTCCCTACCTTCCCCCCCCCCCCCGACACTTTCCCCTTTGAAATTCCATTCTCCATCATATTACCTCCCCATCTCAATCATTGTACTTACCAGTGCAGTTTTTTTTAAAGGAATAAAGCTTGGGTTTTTACAAATAAGTACACAAACCTTGCCTGGGTCAAAAAACAAATAAGAATTAAAACTGAAATGTGAACTTCAACATTTGGCCTGGTAAGCACTCACTTGTGTTTTAATGTGCCAGTCATGTTAGGGGTTCCTAAGACCACTCCCAGATTTAGTGGTTGGCTAGAAGTACTTACATGTTTCAGTACATAGTCATACTAGATTTATTATAGCAAAGGGATACAAAGCAAGGTTTCAAAGGGAAAAAGGTTCATGGGTATATAATAGAGCATGGCCCTGGTTGAATGCTTACTTAGCAAGTACAAGGCCCTAGGTTCAGTCCCCAGTACCAGAAGAAAACAATATGTATGGGATAAAATCTGGAGGAAACTAGGAGCAAGCTTCCAAGTCCTGTCCCTATTGAATAGTACAGGATATGCTTGATTCCTCTAGCAGTAAGTTGTGACAACACATGTGAAATGTTGTCTACCAAAGAAACTCAATAGATATCAGTACCCAAAGTATTACTGAGGCTGATTTTGTAGGTACAGATTCTCAGAAGGAAAAGCAGATGTTTAGCATAAACCATATTACTTACTCAAACAATTAAGGCACAGTGAGCCACCCTTTCACTTTAGGGAAAACATTCTATCACTGCTAGAACTATCTATTATGTTTCTCAATTTAATTTATTTATCTTCTGGCAAGATATATGAGTTATAGCAAACCATATAGTTTTTTATTTATGAGAGAGAGAGAATTGGCATGCCAGGGCTTTAGCTACTGCAAATGAATTCCAGATGTGTGTACCACCTTGTGCATATGTGCCACTTTGTGCATCTGGCTTACATGGGTTCTGGGGAATTGAACATGGGTCCTTATGCTGTGCAGGCAAGTGAGTACCTTAACTGTGCCATCTCTCCAGCCCACAAACAGTATGTATATATGTATGTATTATATTTATTTGAGAGAAAGAGCCAGGACCTTCAGCTGCTGCAGATGAACTCCAGATGCATGCACCCCCTTATGCGCATGTGCAACATTGTGTGCTTGCATCACTGTTCATCTGGCTTACATGGGATCTGGAGATTGAAGCATGGGTTCTTAGGCTTCACAGGCAAGCACATTAACCACTAAGTCATCTCTCCAGCCTCTGCAAACCATATTATTTATGGCACATGTTTTGAGTGGTCCCATTTGCCACTGATTCCACTGGGTAGTTCACACAACTGCCACCTAAAATCGACCTCATGACTAAGATTTGCAAAAGATAAGAGTATAAACATCAGGAAAAAGACATGGCTAGTTGTGATACTCCATTCCTATAAGTACTCAGGAGGTGGAGACAGGAGATGGTGAGTTTAAGACCAGGCTGGGGATGACCCATTGGCAGAGAGCTTATTTGGCATCTTCAAGCCCCCTAGTTTGATCCTTAGCACTTGGGAGTGAGGTAGAGCATTTAGCACACCTATAATCATAGCACTCAGGAAGCTGAGCCAGGAGGATTGCTGGTTCATGGTCAGCCTGTGGGCTACATACATTAAAAAGAAAGACAATAAAAAGTACATATAGGTATATATTTCAGACATCAGGTACAGGCTTTTAAGTCCTCCCTCTGTGAGAATCACAGGGACATGCTTTTCTCCCCAAGTAAGAATGATAAAGACAAGCACAACATTTCTCTAGCCAGAGACACACATAGTGTAGATATGAATACTATTAGTATCTATAAGTAACTGTTGGAATGTTATCACACTCATTAACTGTGGCTTTGATAGTATAACACTATAGTTAAGCTGTTAATAACAAATTGTGTGTCCCACAAAATCTAAAATCTTGCCCATCTGGCCCTGAGCCAAAATAATTTGCCAACCTTTGCTTAAATCAGTACTCTTATCTGTGTATCAGGAAACATGTTCAGGTGTGGTTATCACATACTGCTTACAATAATGGAAAGCTCTTAAATGTCCATTGAGGGTACAGTGGAAAGACTAGTTTGCTAAGCTGAGAGAATACTATCAGTGAAAGTGAATTGGCTACAATGTTAAGGAAAAAAGCAATCTCAGAAATTTCCATTTATAAACAGTTCAGAAACGGCAAATGTGAGCATGTTAAAGATATCAGTGTTGTTAAATTGTTAGAACAAGGAAGGATTGTGAGCTTTCAAATAGGATTGTCTTTGAGGGAACTTTAAAGGTCATTTTTTTTTTCTTAAATGGGCACTGGGTATATATGTATTGTGCTGTGATCAAATACTTCTATGACTGGTTTTTTACACAGTTGATAATTTGATGTACATTTGAGATTTGGTACCTTAAAATACCAAAATAATACTGTGTGCTTCATAATGTAGCTAGTAGAGGGGAAGTAAGCATATCAATAGGCCAGAACAGTCTTGAATTTACTTTAAAAAAAAAAATCTCCTTATCCCATGCATTCTGATTGTATCAAGAACCCATTTCTCAAACTCTTTAAACAGAAAAGAGGATTCTTGGGTGGTGACAGAAGCTGAGGAAGAGGGCTGGAGAGATAGCTTAGTTGTTAAGCGCTTGCCTGTGAAGCCTAAAGACCTCAGTTCGAGGCTCGATTCCCCAAAACTCAACGTTAGCCAGATGCACAAGGGGGCACACGCGTCTGGGGTTTGTTTCCATTGGCTGGAGGCCCTGGCGCACCCATTCTCTCTCTATCTGCCTATTGTTCTCTGTCTGTCGCTCTCAAATAAATTAATAAAAATATTTTTT
Organism: Jaculus jaculus; assembly: GCF_020740685.1. Lineage (NCBI taxonomy): Eukaryota > Metazoa > Chordata > Mammalia > Rodentia > Dipodidae > Jaculus > Jaculus jaculus. The sequence continues at coordinate 49,632,881 of NC_059116.1, read as the reverse complement.
TTTTCAAAGAGCTGAGGAAGAGTTGGGGCCTTGCTTACCATCAGGACCCTCTGCCTATGATTCTCTGTGCCTGCTTTGGCCTTATTCTTTGCAGATGGATAGTGTGGCTGATAATCTTCCAGATCTGTCACTTAAGAGGCCAGGGAGTCATTTTCTTTTTCTTTTTTTTTTTTTTTTAATTTTATTTGTTTATTTATTTGAGAGCGACAGACACAGAGAAAGACAGATAGAGGGAGAGAGAGAGAATGGGCGCGCCAGGGCTTCCAGCCTCTGCAAACGAACTCCAGACGCGTGCGCCCCCTTGTGCATCTGGCTAACGTGGGACCTGGGGAACCGAGCCTCGAACCGGGGTCCTTAGGCTTCACAGGCAAGCGCTTAACCGCTAAGCCATCTCTCCAGCCCCAGGGAGTCATTTTCTGTAGTCAGGTTAAGTCTTTTGATTATCCTGTGGCCAAAAGGCTAGGTCTCTTACTAGAAGAAACCTTTAGAAACAAATGGGGAGGGGGACAAGGCTAGAATCAGGAGTTAGGAAGCTATCCTGGTTTGTAGCTGTTGTATTTTAATTTAATTTTTTGCTGTGTATGTTTGTGTGACCATGAGTGTACCTATAGCATGAGATATGTGTAGAGGCCAGAGGACAACCCCAGGTGTCAGTCCTTGCCTTCTACCTATTCACCACTGCATTTGCCAGGTTCGCTGTTCTGTGAACTTGCCTCCCACCTTTCCATAGGTGCACTGAGATTACAGACTCTTCGTGTTTCCATGTCCAGATTTATGTGGGTTCTGGAGATCCAAACTCAAATATTCTCACTTGCCTGGCAAGGGCTGTATCCACTTAGCCATCACTCTAGCCTACATGTTTTTTCTCTAAGCACAAAACAATATGTGTTCCATTTTTGTGTAACTATGTAGCTATTGTGGCTATTTTGAAGTAAGCGTTAAGACTCACTGCTGGGCGATTGTAGTGGAAGCAGTGGCTACAAATGTCCATTGAGCATATTCTTTAATTGTTTTGTTTTCTGTCCGTGTGTGTATGGGCACACTGGAGTCTTGCTGCTGCAAAGGAATCCAGCTGGGGAATTTACCCCAGGCCAGCAGGCTTTGTAATCAAGTGCCTTTAGCTGCTGAGCTATCTTCCCTCATCCCCAGATCCTTTGTTTTTAAAAAATATATAGCATGACATGACAGTTCCTCATGCTACCACTGTATAATCACACTTATCTCGTTCTACCCCCCCCCAACAAAAACCATGCTTAAGATAGTAAAGCATTTGAGTCAAAATAGATACCATAAACTTGCTTTGAAGTATACCACATTTATTCAGAATGACTGAAAGGATACTTAATCTACTGATAATAGGTTTTTTGTTTTTTTTTTCCCCAAGGTAGGGTCTAGCTCTAGTCCAGGCTGACCTGGAATTCACTATGTACTCTCAGGTTGTTCTCGAATTCAGCAGTCCTCCTACCTTGACCTCCTGAGTGCTGGGATTAAAGGCATGTACCACTGTGCCCAGCTGATAATAGAATTTAAGTGGGATGTGAATTTATAGATAGCTTCATATCTTTACTTTTACTTTTATGTGTTTGTGAAGTTTGTTACAGTGTACATGTATTACTTTATAAGTAGAAAACTATCAAATTTATATTAAGATATTGCTGGAAGTTAGATCAGTCTATTACATCAGAAACTGATATACCACCAGGAGCGATAACTCACTCTTCTAATTCCAGCACTCAGAAGGCTGAGGTAGAAGGATGGCTGTGAGTTGGAGGTCAGTTTGAGCTAGAGTGAGACTCTGCCTCTTAAACAAAACAATAACAGAACCTGGCATACCATTCAAGATATCAAAACAATGCAGTGCATCCCCTAAATAGCAATACTTGGGTCAGTAAACTTTGTTAAGAGTCTATATCATGAATACCCCAAATTATAAGCTTGTTCTTCTGATTTCTAAACTTGGAATAGTAACCTGAGAAGACAAAGTTAGTGATAACAAATAGTTTTCTGAATTACAGGGTAATACACACAGAGAGAGATTGCATGCATACACCTAATCAGAAATCTAAAATATTCTGAAATCTGAAACTTCTGAATGCAGATGAGATGCTCAAAAGATTCAGATTTGGGATACTGGGGAGATGGGTCAGCAAGTATGAGAGCTTCTCGCCCAAACACAGGCCCCTGAGTATGATCTTCAGCACCCATGTAAAAAGCCAAGTATGGCCACACATCCCTATAACCCCAGTGCTGAGGGTGGTGGGGACAAGACTAGGGCTTGCTGGTCAGCCAGTCTGACATAAAATGGCAGTTCCAGGTTCAGTGAGAGACTCTGTCTCAAGAAAACATGTGGATGAGTGACAGAGAGGAAACCTGATGTTCTCCTCTAGCCTCCACATATGTATCTACACACACATGCACATAAATTGCACATACACACACCATACAAAGCACACATATATATGCTGAAAAAAAAGTTTTAGATTTTGGAGAATGTGGTGGCTTGGATCAGATGTCCCCCATAAACTCAGGGTTTCTGAATGTTTGATCTCCAGCTGATGGCACTTTTAGAGCTAGAGCCTTGCTGGAGGAGGTGTTTTGTTGGGTAGGCTTTAGGGGTGTTAATGTCAGGTTCCCCTTGCTAGAATTCAGCTTATACTCCCCCTGCTGTGTCATGGATGTGATGTCCAGCCTCTGCTGTACCATCTTTTCCCTGTCATCATGAAAGTTTTTTTAAAAAATTATTTATTTTATTTATTTGAGGGGGGGACATGTAGAGAAAATGAGCATGCCAGCACCTTCAGCCACTGCAAACGAACTCCAGTTGCATGTGCAACCTTGTGCATGACTTAACCTGGGTCTTGGGGAATCGAACCTGGGTCCTTTGACTTCGCAGGCAAACTCCTTAACTGTCCTGAAGCTTTGAGACTGTAAGCCATAATAAAACAAAACTTTCCTCCCTTCAAGTGAAATGTTTCAGTGCTTTGTCCTAGCAATGAGAAGAACTTCAGCAGAGCATTTTGGATTTTGGGTTTGGATACTCAGCCAGTTAAGGTTGAAAAACTCCAAAATCTAAAACAGTTCTGATCCTAAGCATTTTGGATGAAGGATGCTTAGCTTGTCCCACAGTATATTTATTCATTGGTGGCAGATACTTATAGATTTTGATAATTATGATTAAGCTACTAAAGGGATGTGTACATGGGTCTTTTGCAGACATATCTTCTCCTTAGATATCTGAGTGAAAAGGCAGATTTGTTAGTTATGTATGAAGTCAATCTAAATAAAATAGTCCATAAACTCACATTTCCAACCTGTTGCATTGGGGCTGGGCTTGTGATTGAGCTGGCAGAGTACTTGCCTGGCATGCAAGAAGCACTACATAGACTGGGCTTGGTGGTGCACACCTGCATTCCCAGAACTGTTAGTTAGAGGCAGGTGGATCAGAAGTTTAAGGTAACCCTTGTCTACATAGGAGTTCAAGGCAAGCCTGGGCTACATGAGGCCCTGTCAAAAGATAAATACTTGAATGAGTAAATGAGCAAACAAGCAAGCAAGTAAATCTACTTCATTACTAGTCAGATGCTTTATCAGGTAGCCTTTCAGGTGAAATAGCTTAAAATACAAAATTATATAGCTAGATCCTTTGGAGAGAACTTCTATGGCAGTTTGTAATTCTTTCATGTTACCATAATAACTGCTGGCTACATGTGATGCAGCATCAAGTGTCATGTTGAGTAGGCATGATAGTGAGGTAGGAATATGGCAGTAGTAGGATCCTTGTTCTTAACCTTGTACTTGGAGAACGTTGGCCCCAGAGACATGAGCAGATGTAGTAATTCTTTATACTTACAAGTATCACCTAGTATCTTTTCAGGTTGCCATTTAACGATCTTATAGAGAACTATATAAATTTTATAGATGAACTCACCTCTCCTGAATTCTTTAGGTAATTCCAGCTTTGCTGGCTAACCTTATAAAATAACCTTAAGCATTGCCTTTCAGCTTGACTCTTCAGAGCATGTGCTTATGTGGCTTTCAGCTTGGGACCCATGTGCAAAGTATGTTTCCTCTGTTTAATTAATTGGAATACATTTGTCTGTTTCTGTACTGGTCAGCAGTGACAGGCCTTTGAGCTTTCATGTAGGTATTTGGTGACCTAATTCTTTCCTTCTCTGAGGCCTCAGACTGCTTCAGAGCTCCACAAGATAAATACCTTATGTACCAGAAGTAATTCTAGTCAAAGTATCTCAGTTGATTAGTCATTTTCTCATCATTCATACATATATATATATATATATATATATATATATATATATATATATATACACACACACACACACACACACACACACACACACACACACGTATATATAATTTAGAAAATCCCAGCCAAGACTGTCCTTGGATCTTGTAATACCTTTTCATTTCTGTAATACTTTCCATGAGTGTTTTCTGAGTGGTGACTTTGCAGCTTTTTAGATGGGATTTAGTGGGGAAGAAGGACAAGAGTTAGCCTGATAAAGACTGCAAGGAGACTCTAACATGGGAAGTCAAAATAGACTGGGATCCTTGATTGCTTAAATTCTTGTTTCTATTAATAGTTTAGCTTTGCCTTAACGTTTAATATAGCAATTGAATAGAAAGGGAGTTATGACAATATGTTTGATGAGGTTGAAGTAGCATTCACTTGTTTTAATTTACATGTCTAAGTATAAGCAATTAAACATGCGTCTGTTCCTTAATTGGCCATTCAGGTTTCCCTTCTGTAAAGCGCCTGTTTACATCCTTTACCCATTTTACTCTTAGATATTGCTTTATAAGAACTATTTGAATGATGATGGAATCAATCCGTATTATTAAATTAACCTTACAATTCATTTTATAGGTTCTGAATTTTAAGACAGCCTTTTCCCATTTTTTTCTCTCTGTAGGATATGAACATGATTTCTGATGAAAGTGGATTGGAATACTTTTCATGATATTTGTATATTTATATATGTATATATATATATTTTAAAATTTTACATTTGACTTAAAGTGCCATGAGAAAATTTGCATATTGCAAGGTGGTTCTAGCCACCTCCTTGATTTGGGTACTCTTGGATATGTTCCTGCTGCTTTACTTCAGTGAATGCAACAAATGTGATGAGAAAAAGGAGAGAGGACTTCCTGCTGGGGATGGTGAGTGACATTTTATTTACAACTGTTTTTGTAAGTATACTAGTTTTAATAATTTGAATGAAATTACAGCTTCTTAAAAATAGTCCCTAGTTTTCCTGTATGTGTGGTGGTCATATTTCCGACTATTTTGTAGTTGGTTCTTCTTTAACAGTGTGTCTTAAAGTATAATTATTGAATTGTTCAATTCTGTTTCTATATTCAGTATTAAATGCAATTTTCTTTTTTTAAAATTTATAGCTTCTATAATTATAGACAATAAACCATGGCAATATCCTCCCCACTTTTCCTTTGCAACTCCACTTTCCATCATATCCTCTCCCTCTCTCAATCAGTCTCTCTTATTTTGATGTCATAATCTTTTCCTCCTATTATGATGGTCCTGTGTAGGTAGTGTCAGGCACTGCAAGGTCATGGATATTCCAGGCCATTTTGTGTCCGGAAAGTGTATTGTAAGCAGTCCTGCCCTTCCTTTGGCTCTTACATCCTTTCTACCACCTCTTCTACAATGGACCCTGAGCTTTGGAAGCTGTGATAGTGATATTTCAGTGTTGAGCACTCTTCTGTCACTTCATCTCAGCCCCATGGTGCCTTCTGAGTCATCCCAAGGTCACCACCATTTGAAAAGAGAAGCTTCTTTAGCCAAAGGTTGAGAGTAGCCTTAATACATATGTATGAACATTAGAAATGCTCTCCAGGCCATTTGGTGAGCATAGTTTATACATTTAGCCAGATATGAGCAGATGTTATACCCCTAGGGCTCATTCATGACTTCCCCCATCATAGGTGTTAAATATCAGGCATGTATTTACTCCCATGGAGCAGGCCTCCAGTCCAATGAGAGAGTGGTTGGTTTATTCCAGAATAGATATGCCACTGTTGTACCCATTGGCTTATTTGGCCTGGCTGGCCAAATTTAAGGCTTACAGTGTCCACTGTTTATCTCCAGTGGTGATTTCTCTCTCCTCCATGGAACTGCACATAGCATAGCTTTTTCTAACTGTCAGCTGGTTTACACAGAGGAGATTGTTCTCAGTTCAGCTCCAGCAGGATTTCTCAGTGACCTTGCAGCACACTTATGTGGAGTCTTTAACAATATTAAATGTAATTTTCTACAAATTTTTCTTACCAAATAATGTAGAGCATCTCATAGTTGGAACTATCACTTGTACAGATTAGTCTAATACCGTAATGTAGAGTGAAGCATTAAAAATGTTACTACTAGCAGGGATCAAATCTCCTTCTTTGCTATGGCATTCTTAGGGAAAGAGTTCCTTTTATAGATAATATTTCATCTGGAGAGGTATTTTTAAATTTGTTTTGTCTTTTATTTTGCAAAGGTAATAGTCTTCTATCTCTCCATGACCTACTTTCCCTGAGGTCTGGAATAATTAAGGTCTCAATCAGCTTTTTTTTGGGGGGGGGGGCATGGGGGTCGGCTGGTTTCAGAAAATTTCTACCCCAGCTGTAGCTCTTAAAATCTTCCTGTTCCCTCTTCTGCAATGTTTCCTGAGCCTTGGCAGGTCTATTAGTCTGATTTAGTGCCTAATTCACTATAGCCTCTGGGTTTTCTACTTTGATATGTTTTGGTTGACCACAGTGTCTATTGTTGTTTCCCTGGAGCTGGATGTCAAACCAGCAGTGGGAGCAATCCTTGTCTCACTCCTTTCTCTGTAACTTTCTCCTGGGCCCTGGTAGATGTGGTATAGGGCACATCTCCTGGAAGACAGTTGGGTATATTTACTTGTCATACTCATGGATCTTGGATCTCCCCATTAGTCTCTGCTGTCTGTAAAACAGAATCTCTGACCAAGAGTAAAAGCAGCTTTGTAAAATATTTATTTTATTTTATTTGAGAGAGGGAGAGAGGAAGAAAGAGAGAATGGACACTCCAAGGCCCCCAGCCACTGAAAACGAACTCCAGATTCATGCCCTCCTTATACATGTGGCTAATGTGTATCCTGGAAAACTGAACCAGGATCCTTTGGCTTTGCATGGCAAATGCCTAAACCGCTAAGCCATCTCCAGCTCAGCAGTTTTGATTTAGGAGGATATGCATAGTGATTTCAGAGACTTCTTGATGTGTCTTCCCATTCTGCTTATCCCAAGAGCACTAGGAACTTCTCTCTGGGCTCTATGAGTTTCATGGCCATGGTGTTCTGACTTGGTTCACATTACCAGGTATGAGTTCTGTCCCACTGAACAGGTCTCATATCTAATCAGATAGACGGTTCATTTATTTAATTTTTATTTATTTATTTATTTGGGTGTGTATGTGCCAGGGTCTTTTGCTGCTACAAATACCCATCTGATTTTAGGTGGGTGGCTAAGGAATTGAACCTGGACCAACAGACTTTGTAAGCAAGTGACTTTAACCATTGAACCATTTCCCCAGCCTCAGATCCAGAAAGTTCTTTTTGTTAATGCTATAAAAAGGTCCAGTTAGCACATTTAGGGATGGCTTAAGGTGAAGTTGTAGAGTAAAGACTGCAGTGCAATCATTGCAGTGTGATGAGAAACAAAACATGAAGGAACTAGAACTAGAGAGATGATACTGTTATTTTGTCAGGAAACATGGACAATCGAGTCTTAAAATCTTTGCATTCAAACCAACAGGTGCTTTCTTATTTAGGATCATTTTTACTCACAATGAAAATGACTACACTGCCACTCAGTAATAAAAGTCTTCTGAACTCTAAACTCTCTGTGATTAAGCAGTGAATATATAGCTACATAGCACTTTTACTGTTTTTAGGTATTTTATATAAAGTTACTCCTCCAGCATAAGTTTTCTTTATATAGCCACATTTATTTTATTTTTACATTTTTTATAATGAGAAAGGTAATTGGTTACTCCAGATATATAACCTTAAAGTTATTTATTTGAATTGATAACTGTTGACTTGACTATGATTTTTTATGAATGTGTTTATGTTACTGCTTATTTATTCTTAAGAAAATTGCTTAAAATTCGGTTTACTTGCACTGGATGTTAGGAATACCGATGGAATACATAACTTAAATTTTCCCTTCATAAGTGTTATTCAGCCTACTTAGTAATTTGCAAAATATTTGTCTTGCATTTCTGCTGCTTATAACATTACTGGACAACAAAACACTGTCCATGTCTACCTTTAAATCACAGGACAAGTATTTACCATTCATTGGTAAGAAACATGGCTATTATTTTCCTAAACAGATTCAATTATCTTTCCTCTCACCCTACTTCAATTCATTGTCATTTACAGTACAAGTCTGTGGTGCTCTATCTTAAATGCAAAAGCTTAAAAGTGAGAAGAGAATCTGTACTATATAAAGATTTACTTGGAGACTGATTTTTTAAAATCTATCTATTAGAGACAGAAGAACGGACAGAGAGAGCGAGAGAATGAGAATGAATGAATGGACATGCCAGGGCCTCTAGCCACTGAAAACTCCTATGTGGGACCTAGAGTATCAAACCTGGGTCTTTAGGCTGCACAGGCAAGCACCTTAACCCCTAAGCCATCTCTCCAGCCCTGGGGACTGATTTTTTAAAAATTATTTTTATTATGAACTTTGTAGTATGAACATATTGCATATTAGTCATATTCTCATTGGGTTATACTCATCTCTGCTCTTTTCCAGCCCTCATGCTGCTGAGGGTCCTCCTCGGTGGGGGGAGGGGGTGTTGTTGGTATTCATTGTGGGGTTGTGAATATATCAGTCAGTCTCAGTGGAGAGGGTTACAGTGCCTTAGGATACACCTTCCCATCCTGTGGCTTTGACAGTCTTCCCACCCCTCTTCTCCATTGTTTCCTGAGCCTTGGCATGTTTGTTAAGTCCTTTATTGTGGAGCTCGTTTCATCTTTTGATTTTTCTGCTTTGATAGGTTTTGAGTCTCCTCTGTGTCTACCACCATCTCCTTGGAGGAGGTTAGTCTAGTAGTGAGAGCAGTACTTGTGTTTAAATTGCCTCTTCCTCTGTACTGCCTCTTACACTCTGGCAGATGTGACAGAGATGACTTGTGGAGAGTGATTTTAAAGTTTTGTGCTGGGCAGTGTAGTAGGAGTTGGGGGTGTACAACTAAACATGAACAAAACCAGAATTTCTCCTGTCAAAAAACTTGTCTAAACTGGGTATAGTGGCACATTCCTTTAATGCCAGCATTTGGGAGACTGAGGCATGAGTGTCATGACCTTGAGGGCAGCTTAGGCTTTATAGAAAGCTCCAGGCCAGGCTGAGCTACACAAAGAAACCCTATCTCAAAACAAACTTTCAAACCTCAGCCTACTGGAAGAGAAATCAATGTATAAAACATTGGTTGAATGAATATAATGCAGATGTACACTGGAGCAGGAAGAAAAGGATGCCTAGAGAAATATGCTTGCATACATAGAGCATTGGAATGAGCAGGTGCAGTTACTATCTTGTTGCTGGCACAAAATATCTGACCAGAAGCAGCCTGTGGAAGGAAACTATTTCAGATTACAGTTTGGAAAAGTCTTTGATGGCAAAGAAAGCATGGCAGGAGCAGACAGCTAGGACCACATTATCACATGGACATGGAGGAAGTAGAACAGCTCAAATGACCAACTGGAGATGGACTATAACACCTTAAGGCCTACTTCCAGTGACTCACTTTGTTCAGCAAGTATCCATAAATAATACCACCAGTAGGAACCACTTGTTCAAACATATGAGTCTGTGGGGAACACTCTACCTCTAAATCACCACAGCGGGTGTTTGCCAGACTTGACAAGGATAAGATGACCTGCTTAGCCAAGGAAAGAAGCATGTGCAATGCAAGATAAACAAGAATTAACAAATCCCAGAGTGTAAAGCAAAAGCATGGAATAAAGGTTGAAGTGGCAGAGACCACATCATGAATCCTATTGCATGCTGAGGATTTTGGACTTCATCCTGCAAGCAGTGGCATACCCTTGATGGATTTTAAGCAGGGTATTGAATCATCTAATCAGATGTGTTTTTTAAGTTATTTATTTATTATTGACAATATAGACAATAAAGCATGGTAATGCCCCCCCCCACTTTCCCCATTGTAACTCCACTCTTTATTAAACCCCTTGCCCCTCTCAATCAGTCTTTTATTTTAATGTTATCATATTTTCCTCCTGTTATGATGGTCTTGTGTAGGTAGTGTCCAGCACTGTGAGGTCAAGGATATCTAGGCCATTTTGTGTCTGGAAGAGTGTATTGTAAGTAGTCCTACCCTTCTTTTGGCACTTATATTCTCTCTGCCACCTCTTTGCAATGGACCCTGAGCCTTGGAAGGTGTGATAGAGATATTTCAATGCCAAGCATTTCTCTGTCACTTCTTCTTAGCACTTTGGTGCCTTCTGAGTCATCCCAAGGTCACCACCATCTGAAAAGAAAAGCTTCTCTAACCAAAAGTAGAGAGTAGCATTAATATATGGGTATGAAGCCAGGCGTGGTGGTGCACGCCTTGAATCCCAGCACTTGGGAGGCAGAGGTAAGAGGATCACTGTGAGTTTGAGGCCACCCTGAGATTCCATAGTGAATTCCAGGTCAGCCTGGGCTACAGTGAGACCCTACCTCGAAAAACAAACATATGGGTATGAGCATTAAGAGAAGTGCTTACTGGACAATTTGGTGAGCATAATATATACATTTAGCCAGACACCAGCAGATGTTACACCCTTAGGGCCCATGACTTCCCCCATCATAAGTTTTCAGTAACAGGCATGTATTGAGCAGGCCCCCAGTCCAATTAGAGAGTGTTTGGTTTCCACCATAACAGACATGCCACTATTGTGCCTGTTGGCTCAATTGTCCTACCTGGCCAAATTTAAGGCTTCCAATATCCACTGTTGAGTATTCCCACTGCTGACCTCTCTGTCCTATAGAGCTGCATGCAGCATAGCTTTTTTCATCTTTCTGCCAGCTGGTCTACAAAGAGGAAGTTTTCAGCGCATCTCCAGCAGGATTTCTCAGTGTCCTTGCAGCCCAAGCATGTGGAGTCTTCAGCAATATGGTCTTACCATCTATTCCTGGTGGGAAACTAAGAGCATCAGCAGTGCCTGTAATGTTTTGGGGCATCAGGGACCTCTCTAGCCAACAACTCACTGGGAGGCATCCCATCCTTGGCACTGAATATTTTCTAATAACAATCAGTGGCTTCTGGGTGCTCCATTGTCCAAAAATACAGGTTTCTATATGACTTATTCATACCCTCTTAGGTTTTGATTAACCTTCTCCTCATTCTTCTTTACTCATTCTCTTCCCCTGACCTCACTTAGGCCTTTCCACTCCCAATAATCTGTCTTTCTACTTACATATATATCATTATATCCCCTTAAGTCCCCCCCCCCTTATATCCCTTTTCTAGCTTACTGGCCTCTGCTACTGAGTTTTATTCTACCTTATAGACAAGACCACATATTTGTAGCTCGGATCCACGTATGAGAGAGAATATGCTGTGCTTGGCTTTCTGGGCCTGTGTTACTTCGCTATATATAGTCCTTTCCAGGTCCATCCATTTCCTTGAAAATTTCATAATTTCTTTTTTATTTACTGCTGAATGGAACTCCATTGTATAAATATACCACATCACTCATTATTCATCCATCAGTAGAGGGACATCTAGGCTGTTCTGTTTCCTAGCTATTATTCATAAAAACATGAAGTATCTCTAAGGTAGTGCGACAAGTCCTTAGGATATATGTCTAGCAGTGGCTGAGTTTTTTCTGTTTTTATTTGTTTGTTTGCTTGTTTGTTTTTTGAGGTAGGGTCTCAGTCTAGCTCAGGTAACATGGAATTCACTATGTAGTCTCAGGGTAGCCTCTAACTCATAGTGAGCCTCCTACCTCTGCTTCCTGAGTGCTGGGATCATGCACTACCACACCCAGCTGAGATCTGGTTTATAAATGTGACTAGAAGAGAATGTAGTAGAGACTAGTTGGAAGTCATCTTTTGTTTGAGAAGGTACCTAGATCCTATCCTAACTGGAGATTGAGAAGAAGAGAATATATGTGGGAAGTATTTAATCATAGAATTGTTACAGTACTTGGAGGCTGAGGCAGGAGTATCACAGTGAATTCTTTGAGAGCCAGTGAATATTGATACTAAAAGGAAATTAAAAAAAGAATTTGACAGCTTCCATACTTACAGACAATAAGCCATGGTAATTCCCTCCCCTCCCCCACTTACCCCTTCAAAAATCCACACTCCATCTTATCCCCTCCCCTCTCTCTGTTAGTCTTTTATTTTGATGTCATCATCTTTTCCTCATATGAGGATCTGTAAAGGTAGTTGTAGGCACTCTGAGATCAAGGATATCAAGGCCAATTTCTGTATGGATTATTGCATTGTAAGCAGTACTACTCTGCCTTTGGCTCTTATTTTCTTTCCGCCACCTCTTCAGCAATGCCTTGGAAGGTGTAATAGAGATGTTACAGTGCTAACATACCTTTGTCACTTCTGAGCACTGTGGTGCCTTTTTGGGTCATTCCAGTGGTCACCGCCCCATTTGAAAAGTGAAGCTTCCCTAAGTTTTAAGTTGATATCGGTAAGGTTGAGTCTACAGGAAGAGCTACTTTGATGAGGCTCTGGGTCTTTGAATTCCAAAGATAAAGCTTGTGCAAACATAATGTAACTAAGATAGAGTGTCTCTGTTACCCTCTTTTCTTTCTTTGTTTGTTTTAGCTTTTCGAGGTAGAGTCTCACTCTAGCCCAGGCTGACCTAGATTTCACTATATAGTCTCAGGGTGGCCTTGCACTTATGGTGATCCTCCTACCTCTGCCTCCCAAGTGCTGGGATTAAAGGCGTGCACCACCACACCCAGCCAACCCTCTTTTCTTTCTCTTCCTTCTCTCTCTTCCCCTGGTCTAGCCCAGGCTGGACTTGTACATCTTCCTGAGCCTCCCAAGTACTGGGATTACACCATGCCTGTCAGGCAAGGGAACTCTTTCTGATGTTTGGCAATAAAGTTTCTAATTGTCAGGGTTAACAGGGATGGGAACATAGCTCCACACTGTCACCCACAGCAGCCCCAGGGCTTCCCTTAATCTTCCTGAGATTTTGAATCACGTAAAGCCAGGTCTTTGGGATCCTTGGCTTTGGTGCACAGAAAAATTTCAGGGGAAGCCACATGAAGCAGAGTTTGGATTCATTAAAAAGGCATTTTTGTTTTATTTTACTTCTGCATGTGTATTGTGTGTGATGTGCATGTATATATGTGTGTTCGCATATATGTGAGTACAACTGTGTGTGGGTGTATGGATGTCTTCCTCAGTCATTCTTCACCTTATTTTTTCCATTTTTCCCCTTCAAAAAAATAAATATATTTACATAGGTTATAGTTTATATCCCTTTACCCTCAGTCCCCATTTCCCTGAGATCCCTCCTCGGTAGGGTCATTGGTATTCACTGTGGGGTAATTTGGACCTGTGTCAGTCTCTCAGGTGGGGGTCTATGCTTCAGGATATTTCTACCCCCCCCCCCCCCCCCCTGTGGCTCATACAGTCTTCCTGCACCCTCTTCCAAAACAATTCCTGAGCTTTGGCAGAATGTTAGCTGTTTGTTTTTAATGTTGAGTTCTCTTAGCCTCTGCATTTCTGTTGTGATGTGTTTCAGTTCACCCCATTGTTTGTTGGTATTTCCCTGGAGGCAGTTGTCAGGTTATGATTGGGAACAATACTTGTGTTGCTTCCACTGCAGTTTCTTCTGGGCCCTGATAAATGTGGTAGAGGTGGCATATTTTGTGTTGAGAAGTGGGCTATCTTTTCTTATCATATTGATGGCTCTCCACAGTATTCTGTTATCTGTAAAATAGATTCTCCAGCCAAGATTGAGAGCAGCTTTGATTAAGGGAGTTCTGAATAGAAGTTTGACAGATACTTTGATGAGGATACCCACTAACTTGTCTAGAGAACAATGAGGGCTTCTCAATCAGTCTCTCTTTTATTTTGATGTCATCATGTTTTCCTAATATTATGATGGTCTTGTGTAGGTAGTGTTGGGCACTGTGAGGTCATGGATATCCAGGCCATTTTGTGTCTGGGGGGAGCACATCATAAGGAGTCCTACCCTTCCTTTGTCTCCTACATTCTTTCCACAATAGACCCTGAGCCTTAGAAAGTGTGATAGAGATACTGCAGTACTGAGCATTCCTGTCACTTCTTTCCAGCACCATGATGCCTTCTGAGTCATCCCAAGGTCACTGCCATCTGAAAAGAGAAGATTCTCTACCAAAAGTGAGAGTAGCATTAATGTAAGGGTATTCATATTAAAAGAAGTGCTTATTGGGCAGTGTGATAAACACAATATATACATTTAGCCAGACAGCAGCAGATGTTACACTCCTAGGGCTCATGACTACCCCTGTTTTTAGTTTTCAGGATCAGGGATATATTCCCTCCCATAGAGCGGGCCTCCAGTCCAATTAGAGGGCAGTTGGTGTCCACCATGACAGACATGCCACTATTGCACCCAGAATGGAGTCTAGCCCTGGCATGTAACTCTTATGCTAGGGCCAACTCACAACAGTGCAAGGCCCTGGCTGGCCAAATATAAGGCTTGCAGTGTCCACTGCTGAGTCTCTTCATTGGTGATTTCTCTTTCTCCCATTTAACTGCATACAGCATGGCTTCTTCCAGCTTTCTATCAGCTGGTGTACATGGAGGAGGTTTTCAGCTCAGTTCCAGCAGGATTTCTCAGTGGCCTTACAGCCCAAGTATGTGGAGTCTTAAGCAATAGGGTCTTACCATCTATTCCTGGTGGGAAACCAAGGGCCTTGACAATGGCCTATACTGTTTTGGGGGGCATTAGGGACCTCCCTGGCCAACAACTCACTGGAAGGTATCCCATCCCTGGCACTGGAAATTTGTAGCTGAGTTTTCTGTTGTCCAAAAAAGTAGGTTCCCATATGATTTATTTATATCCTCTTAGATTTTGATTAGACCTCCTCCACTTTTCCTTTATTCAAACTCTTACCCTGACCTCACTTTGGGCCTTTTCACTCCATCATCCATTTTTTTTATTGCCTTTCTTCTAATTCGTTGAGCCATCCTTTCATTTATAATTTGAATTCTCTTTGTCAGTTTTCTTCTGTTTCCTTCAGCCATTCTTGGTGTTCCTGTTTGATTACTCTTTGTCCTGCTTCTTTCCATTACTATCCGTTTGTTTGTAGTCTCATTAACTTTATTTAAAATGCTTGTTGAAATTTCATTTTGGGCTTCTGTGTCTTGGGTTTCCTCTAAGCTTTCATTGGAGGCTTCCATTGTGGGACTAGATAATCTTGGTGGGGATCCCTTTGCTGGGTGTCATGTATTATCTGCTTTGAATTGGGGTCTGTATATCTTGAGAAGATGCCGAAATAGCAGCTTTTGTATTGCCTGTTTTGGATGGCCTGTACAAAATTGATCTAGGTGGGTATGGGATTGAAGACTGTCCGCTAGGTTAGGGTAGATGCACTTGAGCCTGAGCAGGATCTGCTTTGTGTGTTCTACCTTCTAGCCAATCTGTGTAAGGCCTTGGGGGATTGTCTTTCTGGTGTGAAAGCTGACTGCTTCTTTTTCCCAATCTTATCCGCTGTCTGGCTTTTTGGAGTGAGATCATCTCCAAGCTTCTGGGTGCTACAGCTGGTAAATGGTTGCCCTCTGCTTCAATTCTTCACATAATTGTTTGGTGGGTGGAGCTTGCAAGGTGGTTGTAAGAAGTAGAATCCACGTTAGTGGGCTGCTCATTGCTGACCTTCAGCTGGTTTATTCCATCCCAGGCTCCATCCTGGAATGGCATCCAGCCCTGGCATGCACCTTTCCCGCTCACCCCCTACCCATGATGGCCCACAACCCTCCTTGCAACTGACCTCTTCCCTCCCAGGCAGCAGCTCTAGAATGGAGTTTGTCCCTAGTGCATAACTGTTAATGCTAGTCCTAACCCAAAATGGTGCATGTTCTTGCTGGCAGCAGCTGACCTTCAGCTAGTCTGGCCCGTCCCAGCCATAGCCCCAGAATGGAGTCTAGCCCTGGCATGTAACTCTTATGCTAGGGCCAACTCACAACAGTGCAAGGCCCTGCTGGCAGCTGACCTTCAGCTGGTCTGTCCCCTCCCAGGCAGCATCCCTGGAATAGAGTCTAACCTGACACTTAACTCTCATGCTTGGCCTGACTCGCAGTGGCATAAGGCCATGCATGCAGCTGACTTTCAGCTGGTCTGTAACCAAGCTTTCTGGTTGAATTTGAGGCCTGTTCCATGGAAGGGATTCATGCCTGGTACTGAAAGCTGAAACAAAAGCCTATGGGTATGAAAGGTCATAAACCTTAAAAGGGAATTTTACCACTATTCTTTGGCTTCATAGATACTTTGTACTCAACAGATTTTCTAAATTAATATGGTTATGCCCATTGATTAATGCTGTTCTCACTTTTGGTTAGTGAAACTTCTTTTTGCAGATGGTGGTAACAACTGGGGAGACCCACGATTAACACAGTGTTTTCTAAGTCAACCTCATTTTCTTAGATCCATCTAAAATGCATGTAGTAAAGAATACAGTTGGGAAATGTGGATCATCTAAGTCTCTCTTATATAGTATGTTTATCATGTTGTAATATTACTTTATTCATTAACATTATTGTTCATGGGGCTGGAGCGATGGCTCAGTGGTTAAGACTCTTGCCTGCAAAGCCCAAGGATCCAGGTTTGATTCTCCAGTATCCACGTAAAGCCAGATGTACAAGGTGGCACATATGTTTGGAGTTCATTTGTAGTGTCTAGAGATCCTGATGTGCCCATTCTCTTTTCTCTCTCTCCCTCTCCCTCCTTCTGTCTTAAATAAATCAATAAAATGCTAAAAAAGAATTATTGTTCATGGTGCTGCACATTACATAAACCTTATTATAATATCTACTGTTATAAACTCTAAAATTTTCATCAGAACTTAACATATCCATTCAGCATATACTTATAAGGCTCCTATAAATCACTCTATTAAACTCTATGGAACATGCATGTATGAAGGAATCAAGCCCTGAGCCAAAAAGATATTACAATGCAGTAGGGCAGAATTGCATAAAGATTTAGTAAGCAAGCATAATGAGAATGATTGATTAGAGACATACATGTCCCAGAAAAAAATGATCTGATAGTAGAGACTATCACTGCAAAGTGCACCTTTTACTTCAAAGGGCAAAAGAGTTTATTCTGAACCAAGTATTAGTGACCATGACTTGGCAATATAGAAGGCAGTCAGTATACCACCAACATGGCTTGGAAACGTGGATTTGGGTTTCCTAGAGTGACATGTTTCATCATGGAAGCAGTTATATAGTATCTTTTATGAATCGGAACAAAAGAAAATTATAAGGCAATGCATTTATTAGATACATTAGTAGTGACTGTGGATAATCAGGTGATAGCAAGGTGGAAAAAACTGAGTTAGGATTCAGATGCTATCTGATGATGCTCTTAATTTGGGGATTGATTGAAGTTAGTCATCTGCTAAGAATACACTCCAAAGATTTTACCTGGTAGTCAAAAGGATATGTCAGACACAGAAGAGGGCAAAGAACAGCTATTAAGGGAACTAAAGATAGCCCACCATAGTGTGGCTCTGGATCTGCAACATTCCAACTGACTACAATCATGAAGTTCTAATTAGCTATTCAGCCTTGTAGAAGCTTCAACATAGGTATAGCTTTTTTTCTGGGAACTTTAGTTTATAAAAGTAGTAAATGACTTACAGAAAGGAGAGAGGCCATTTGGTCGAGCCTGGAAGTCAACTGGGAGTTTCATATGGTAAAGATAGCAAGAGGAAGGAAGCAACTTTGTGAATAAAGCCAGGGAAACAAGAAAGTTGAGGTACATATAAAAGAAAGTGGTGGCCATTGGAAATGCTCTAGAGTACTGAAGAAGCACCTATACAGGTTTGGAAAGTTAAACGAAATTCCTTGATAGGACTCGAAGAAGTATTGATAGTGACAGAGGAGGCTATGCTTTAGGAAGGTTGGGCAGTAATGTCTGGGAAGGCATTGCAAAGCAATGCAGCAATTCAGATGTGTAGAACAAGTCAAGTTATCAGTGTGAAAGTAGAGGACAGCACAGCCCTTGGAAGTCCTACTCAGCTGGGGATGGGCCCAGAGTGGCTCTAGTTGTTGAGAGCATATTTTTAACTCAAATGTTATTGTACAGAAACATGAGTCAATTGCTATGTTAATGCTAAATTAATGTTAAGTTTCTTCCTTTTTAGTTCTAGAGCCAATGCAAAAGCCTCATGAGGGTCCTGGAGAAATGGGGAAACCAGTGGTCATTCCTAAAGAGGATCAAGAAAAGATGAAAGAGATGTTTAAAATCAATCAATTCAATTTGATGGCAAGTGAGATGATTGCACTCAATAGATCTTTGCCAGATGTGAGGTTAGAAGGGTAAGTATCTTGTGTGGGCCTGAACATATTTGAATGAAAAGTATGTTCTGCATACCCAGTATATTGTACTGTAGTACTTTCTATTTTTATTGTTGTGTCACTGTTAATCCAAAGCTGCATTTTAAACAGTAAGTACTAATAAAGTAATGCCTCTGGATATTATGAATATGGTGGCCATGTGTTCAAGAATTGGAAAATAATTATCTTAATTGATTTGTAGGAGATTATAAACATTAGTACCAAAATATTCATGTGTTCAACATTTTACAAAAAGATTCAAGTTGTTTGTAATTTGAGGTAGTAAATGCACATCTTAGTGAAGTTTTATAAGTTTACAGCTGTGTAACCATCATCCAAACCAAGACTGACCCCTGAAGTTTCCTGTTTTCCTTTCCAGTCATTGCTCCTACCTCCAATAGCATCTATCGTTTTGACCCCTTGAAACATTGATGGCTTTTCTTAACAATTTTTAAAAACATTTTCTTTAGTTGTGTGTGTGTGTGTGTGTGTGTGTGTGTGTGTGTGTAAGAGAGAGAGAGAGAGAGAATGGGAGCTTGTAGCATATAGCATGTGTGTAGCAGTCAGAGGACAACTTTGAGGCTATCTCTGCTCCACCTATTTTGAGACAAAAATCTCTGCACTGCAGATAGAAACCAGACTAGCTGTCTCACAAGTTTCAGATTCTCCTAGTTCTAATTCCCATTGCACATGGTGATCACAGATACTTATACCGCTCCCTACACTGGAGACTTTTGAATCGCCCAGTGCTCAGTGCCATCTGAAAAGAGGAGCCTCTCTAATCAAAAGTGTTAGTAGCATTAGTATATAGGCGTAAATATAAGTGTTTAGAGGGTAGTTTGGTGGGCATATGTTGCAGTCAGGTTCGCATTGCTGGTAGAAATCACCCAACCAAGAGCAGCAGCTTGTGGGGAAAAAGAGGGTTTATTTTGGCTTACAGACTCGAGGGGAAGCTACACAATGGTGGGGGAAAACGATGGCATGAGCAGAGGGTGGACATCACCCCCTGGCCAACATAAGGTGGACGATAGCAACAGGAGAGTGTGCCAAACATTGGCATGGGGAAACTGGCTATAATACCAGCCCCCAACAATACACTGCCTCCTGGAGGTGTTAATTCCCAAATCTCTATCAGCTGGGGATCTAGCATTCAGAATACCTAAGTTTATGGGGGACACCTGAATCAAACCACCACAGCATAATATATCTATTTAGCCAGACAACAGTAGTCATTAACTCCCCTAAGGCTTATGCCATCCCCAGCCATAAGGCTTAAGGGTCCACTGCTGTTCACCACCATTGGTGACTTCTCTCCCCCAAAGGGCTGCATACAGCATAGCTCTTTCCAGCTTTCTGACAGCTCGTCAACAGGGAGGAGATTTCTATCTCAGCTTCAGCTTGCTCTCAGTGACTTGCAGCCCAAGCATATGAATTCTTCAACAATAGGGTCTCACCATCTCATTCTAGTTGGCAACAAAGAGCCTCAGCAATGGCCTGTAATGTTGTAGAGGTATGAGGAGCCTCCTTGGCCAACGACTCATTGTAAGGTATCTCCCTGGCACTGAAATTTTTCCAGTAGCAATCTATGACTTCTGGCTGTACCATTATCTTCCCCATACAATATTTCTGTCTTTTTTTATAAAAATATGGTTCTTAGCCAGGCGTGGTGCCACACGCCTTTAATCCTAGCACTCAGGAGGCAGTGGTAGGAGGATCGCCGTGAGTTTGAGGCGACCCTGAAACTGCACAGTGAATTCCAGGTCAGCCTGAGCTAGAGTGAGACCCTACTTTGAAAAATCAAACATACATATATATATATGGTACTTGAAAGTACTTTTGTTGATGGCTAGCTTATAAATCACTTAGGTTTTTTGACAGTAAAACAAGTTCATGATATTTAGAACACTTTAAAGAGTTTTGTAAAAGTGTTTGCACACCACATTTCTGACTTGATGAGAGCTCCTCAGACTTGACAGAATACACTTTGTATAAGTTGCTAATAGGGAATCTTTCTGACCCACCATTAAGTTTTAATGGGATTCACCACTACCATGAAGTATCCTTTTTATACCTTCTTGCTCCATCTTTGTCTTTCAAAACCTTTTATTAAGGAAAATATTAAATG
Organism: Jaculus jaculus; assembly: GCF_020740685.1. Classification (NCBI taxonomy): domain Eukaryota; kingdom Metazoa; phylum Chordata; class Mammalia; order Rodentia; family Dipodidae; genus Jaculus; species Jaculus jaculus. The sequence continues at coordinate 49,612,177 of NC_059116.1, read as the reverse complement.
GATACAAAAATAAAGTATCATAATGAGTGCTTATTTAATTACCACCCATCTTTATACTCTTCAAAAAAATTTTTTTTATCAGAGAAAAAGACAGAATTGGCATTCCAGGGCCTCCAGCCACTGTAATAGAACTCCACTCACGTGTGCCATCTTGTGCACTTGCATCACATGTGCATCTGAATTACTTGGAGAGTCAGATATGAGTCCAAGGTTTTGCAAGGAAGCTAAGCCATCTCCCCAGCCCTATACTCTTTTTTATAAAGTCATTTCCTTTTACAGACTAGTCCTACCAAAATAAATCTACTTCCAGCTACTTATACCTTGGTGTACTTTCTTCCCATATTGTACTAGGATTGATCTGTTTGAGCAGTAGAACACAATGCACACAGTAGAGTGTCACCTTCAACATTAGGTTCTTAAACACACTGCAGCATCTGTTTTGGTCTTTCACTCTTGCTTGTGTCATTCACTCTGAGTTAAGCCAGCTTACTTGGTAGGAGTAGCCCTTTACAGAAAACTGCATGGCTTTTAAGCAGATTCTCCAGTGCCAGGCAATGCCATACCATTTATACATATTTCAGTTTGTCCCTTAAAGATGGGGACTAACAGAAAAAGAGGGAAAAAATGGTGCTATTTTCATATCTAAACAAAATATTACCAGTGATTAGGAAGTAGAATGAAATACTCAATATTCAAACTTCCCTGCTTATATCACACTATTTCTTTACTTAGAAAACACATACAATATAGGTGTCTGGATAGAAATGGAGTTTTTACATTGCAATTGGCACTTAATGTCTATAATTCTTATTTAACTGGAAAATCCGTGCCCAGCCTTTCCTCTGGAGTTTATTTGAAAGGTCTTGTTTGAGTGTCCATTGCCTTTCTTCATCCTGAATTTTGCTGGCTCTATCTCTTTGGTGTTCCTGTTTCCTTTCTTTCCTGTAGATTAGTAGTTGTAAATTAAGGTATTGTGGGCTAGTATCTTTAAAGGCAAGTGTGTGTGTGTGTGTGTGTGTGTGTGTGTGTGTGTGTGTGTGTGTGTCTGTCTGTCTGTCTGTCTGTATTTGTGGTTTAAAGATGTGAATTCTGGCCCATGCCATTGCCTCATCATTGGACATGCCCATTATACATCTCATTTTCTGATTTTACTTTTTTGTAATTCCTGTTAGCCAGACATCAAATGCATTGAGGAAGAAAATATTTTATCTTAACAAGGAAATACTACATGTCAAAACTTGTAGGATGCATCTGATTCCATAGTCACTGGAATGGTGTGTTTCTAACTGCATATAATTTTTCTTAAAAAGAAGATAGAAAATCAGTGAGGTTACTATTTTAGGAAACTAGGAAAAGAACAGCAAATTGAGCAAATGGAAATGTAGAAACTTAAAAGACTGAAAGCTGGGAAGATATTAAGTAGATATACAGTGTAGAAATAGCAAAGATAGCAGTTATTTCTTTGAATAAATGAATGTAGTTGAAAGTCAAGAAAATTAAGAGAGTCACAGTTTGTTTAAATGAGTGGAAAATATTGTCGCTATGCAACTAGATCTTAAAAGAGAGCAAATTACAGAGAGTAGAAATTAATAAAATAGAATACAACCATAGAGGTTCAATGAATCTGAGTTGTGTTGTGTTTTTTTTTTTTTTCTTCGAGGTAGGGCCTCACTCTAGCTCAGGCTGACCTGAAAATCACTCTGTAGTCTCAGGGTGGACTTGAACTCATGGCAATCCTCCTACCTCTGCCTCTTGAGTGCTGGGATTAAAGGCGTGCTCCACCACACCTGGCTCGGCATACGCTTTTAATCCCAGCATGTGGGGAGGCTGAACTAGGAAGATGGCCAGCATTGGCTACAGAGTGTGTTTTAGGTCAGCTAGCCTAGAGTGAGAACCTGTCTCAAAAGCAAATAAAAAAGGATTTAACAAAAAAACAAATGTCAGGAATGAAAGAGAAAATCACTGCTTATCCTACAGACATTTAAAACGATTGTAAGTGGGCAGAGCATGGTGGTGCATGCCTTTTAATCCCAGCACTTGGGAGACAGAGGTAGGAAGATTGCTGTGAGTTTGAGTCCACCCTGAAACTACATAGTGAATTCCAAGTCATCCGGGACTAGAGCAAGACCCTACCTTGGAAAAAAAATAGATAGATAGATAGATAGATAGATAGATAGATAGATAGATAGATAGATATATAGATATATAGATATATAGATATATAGATATATAGATATATAGATATAGATATAGATATATAGATAGATAGATTGTAAGTGGATTTTGAGAGGTTATGTAAACTAGTTAGACTAAACTAGAATGTTTGATATTTTCACAGTGTCCCAAATATCTTGAAATTCCCATTCATACCTTCCTATTAGCTTGCCTTTCTCTTTGTTGGACTGTATCAGATCTGCCACCTGGTCTTCTACTTTATATATTCTGTTCTCTCCTTCATGCTTTCTACTGGTGAAACTTTCTACAGACTATTTTGACTGACCTTTTCATTTCTAGTATTTCTGATATTTGATTTTTCTTCAGTCTTTCTATTTCCTTACTCATTTCTTGTATTGACCTTATTTCATTAAATTGGTTTCCTATGTCATTTCTGATTCCTTCGATTTCTTTAAATATAGTTATAATCAGTCTTTTTAAATCTTTGTCAAAATCAGTCTCACTAGAGGTCATTTCTGATGAATTTATAATTTTTAGTGGAATTATATTATCTCAAGTTTTTGTGTTTCAATCTGTGTGTGTGTGTGGGTGTGTAATTGATTTGAGAGAGAAAGGGGCAGAGAGAGAGAGAGAGAGAGAGAAAGAAAGAATGGGTGCACCAGGGCCTCCAACCACTGTAAACAAACTCCAGTTGCATGTGCCCCCTTGTGCATCTGGCTTATGTGGTCCTGGAGAATCAAACTGGCATCCTTTGACTTTGCAGGCAAAGGCTTTAACCTCTAAGCCATCTCTCCAGCCCCTGTTTTTTGTATTATAATGCAGAGATTTTTGCATCTTTGGTTAATTTGATGCTTGGGTTTTCTAATTATCTGCGGTATTAAATTTTTTTTGTTCATTTTTATTTATTTATTTAAGAGTGACAGAGAGAGAAAGAGGCAGATAGAGAGAGAGAGAATGGGCATGCCAGGGCCTCCAGCCACTGCAAACCCTTGTGCATCTGGCTAACGTGGATCCTGGGGAACCGAGCCTCGAACCGGGGTCCTTAGGCTTCACAGGCAAGCACTTAACCACTAAGCCATCTCTTCAGTCCAATCTGCGGTATTCTTGATGTGTAACTCTGATGTTATATATCTTCCGAGTAGAAGCTTAAGGTGCCAGGTGTGGCTCTTAAATGACTCTCAGAATAACAGCAAAAGTGACTTAGGTGTTGTGTTTGCCTGAGATTATTCTAGTAGGCTGGGTGGAACAAAAGACAGGCAAGTTGTAAAATTCACCTGAACAATGTACACATTCAATCAAAACCAGGATGGAGTATTTATGTAAGAGTAGGTATTAAAATAAACAGATCTAACAAAGTCAAAGTCCCTAACGTTATGTGTTGGCCCATACCCTTAATCCCTCTTGTCCATTGCTGAGATTTCTGGTCTGTAAAGTGTTCCAGGTCAACCTGTGGCAGAGTGAGACCCTGCCCCCACAAATGACAGAGGAAGAGACAAAGGCACTATAAATCAGGAAGCAACAAATGACAATCCCAAAATGTAGTTTATTTAAGAATGACAAATCTGATCATCCATCAAATTGAACACATAATTTGCCCTGACATAGAAGGTGCAATTAGCACTCCCAGTGCAGGCTTTTTTGGTAGGTTCTGACCTGGCGTAAGCCATGTTAGCTTTTGGGATAGTTTTGGTCTCAGCTATGCTGTGTGCCTGCTTGGATCTCTCTTTTTTGAGCTGTGAGCTCAGGTAAGCTGGCTGGGCCTGTGGGTCACTGCTCTGATAGTTTATGCTGGGTGCTGTGTAAGTTGAGTTCCCTTCCCCAGGTCTCCTGTGGTTGCTGATGCTGGCGGTTGTGGGAGGGGAAGCTGTGTAAGTGCCTGAATTTGTACCAGAGCCGTGTGGCTGGTCCCTGCAATTCTCTTTCTCACAGCCACTCAGCTAGTCCCTGCTGCCTTCCCCTTCAGGTTTCTTGAGTTTGTGAGGAGGCTTCTGTGAGTGGAAAATCCCTTCACCTGGTTTATCCTGCAGCTCAGGCAGAGCCTGGTGACCTTGTGAACCTGAACCACTGCTGGAGCTGCTTCTGTGGTCTCTGGAAGCTCTGGATCTCTCCTGCTTCTCTGCTGTGGTTGATAATTTCCTTATACACCTTCACTTTTTGGTAGAAGATTATATTTTGTTGTTTTTCTGCTTATTTCCCCTGTAGGTTGCTTTGGCGTGGCTCCTCTTTCACCATTTTCCAGCCCGGATATCAAAATGGCTGCTGCTATTGTTGCTTAGCCACCTGGGAGCCTTCCCAGTTTGCAGTCCCCTCTTCTCCTGAAGCAGTGATTCCTTCCTCATTTTCTTGTGGCCTGCTGTTTACAGAGGCCCATTTGTTAACTGCTCAGTCACTGAGCCTTTCAGTGATCCCCAAGGAAGCATCTCCTAGATAAGGAACAAATGGTTCTCAGTTGTTACATCACTAAACAAAGTGCCATCACACACTCCCCATTACAGTCTGAACTCTTCATGAACCTAAAATGGACCTCAAAGTTGCCAACTGCAAGAAAAGTGAATGCATAAGTAGGCTTATTGTTCTGGACTGATGTCACTGACAAGGAAGTCAAAACACTAACATCTACCAGCTTTCATACGCCTTGCTGTCCATACAGGTGCAATAGTGATGGGGAAGTGACTGAGCAGGAAGAGTTAAGGTCTTGATAATCATGCTAGGTAGTGTAAACATTTTGTTGTAACAAAGTACTTGACAAAAACTGTTCACGCATGATCTTACAGAAAGTGACTCAATTTCACATATACAATGTTCAAAGTCAAACAGCTTGTGCTAGAAAAATGCAGATATAATAAACTTTCATAGTTAAAGGGAAAACACTAATTTGTAACTGACATGATACGTAATGAAAAGTGAAGTGGATTATAGATAGAAGATTCAGGTAAGTACTTGTTTAGAAAGGTTGTTGGTTTTGGGGCCAGTATTTGTAAGAAAAACTTGAATTACTATGTGTCAGTTTTCTGCCAAACTCTTATTTGAATTAATTAATTTAGTTTGTTTTTCTGAAGTAGGGTCTCACTGTAGCCCAAGCTGATCTGGAACTTACTCCGTATTCTAGGCTGGCCTCAAACTAATAGTAATCCTCCTACCTTTGCCTCCCAAGTGCTAGGATTAACAGCATATGCCACTATACTTGATTTTTTTTTTAATGTGAGAAAGAGAAAATTGGAGTGACAGAGCCTTCAGCCACCGTAATTGGACTCCACATGCATGTGCCACCTTGTGTACATTTGAGACCTTACACACTTGTGTCACCTTGCGCATCTGGTTTATGTAGGACCTGTAGAGTTGTACATGGGTTCTTAGGCTTCACAGACAAGTGCCTTAATCACTAAGCCATCTCTCCAGCCACCTGACATATTTTAGATACAATTACAAACATCAAATAAGCTCATGGCATAAGTGTCATGCATACATGAACCTCGGGTGAAGACTAAGGTGGCCCTGCAGAACCATGGAAAGATGATCTTCTAAAAAATAAGTGGCATTGGGTAAACCTAATGTAATTAAGGACAAAACTGAAATTGTCACTTATATTAAAGGAACATTTACATCCTTCATGGCCCAGTTCCAGTCCTAGCTGTATCAGAAGTGTGTGTACCTATGCAATAGGAGACAAGGCAAAATGTTGAAAGCAGCGAATCTATTGCTTCCAAACTGAAAGACATGTAAACCTCTGTAAGCAGTAGAATGTGTTTTATTCATACACCAGTAGAATCCTTGATAGCACTGAAAAGGGACAAAAGCATGAATACCATTCCAGGGATGAATCTCACTAACAACAACAAAAAAATAATCACATTTGCAATACATACAGAATATTACTGTTGTGAGAAGTCCAAACAGGCAAAACAAAACTTGAAAGTGTTTGGACAATGATTGACCACCTTTAGAGAAAGAACAGTATAAGGGTGATTTGTGAGGTACTGTGTTTGCTGTGTAATAACTCATCTCACATTGAGAATGTATGTTTGTTTTGTGGCGCGGGGAATTGAGCTCACAAATTTTGTCCATGCTGCATTTGTGCTATACTTTGTAATAAAATCAGTTTGGGACAAGTGGGGTGTGAGGCACTTAATAGCAGTGCTTCTGAGGTAAAGCTGCTGTGATGGGAGGGGGTTGCTAACTGGGAGCAGTCAGGCAATCATAGTTCACACATTGGTGGAATAATCCAGTTGAGGGAAAAATTATAAAGGAATATTACAGAAAAAGTTTTGAACTAAGAAAGTGAGAAGGGCTGTGGTTGGTATTAAGCAAGAACAGAGGTAACACTTGGGCATCACGTGGATGGAACAAGCATGATGCTTATGGTCCAGATCCATAAGGATGGGCCACATGCTGGTGGAACTATGGAAATTCTCACCAGATGGCTTTGTGGTTTTAGTGAAATTGGAAACAGGGTTGTAGTGAGGAGGATGAGAGTGGTTTTGGAGATCTGAGGAAATGTGAAGCAGTTTGAAGGAGTTGATAGGAAAGAAGTAGTGCTTCTGGAGAGTGCTGAGTGTCTGCATAACATTTGTGATACAAGGTTAAATGAGACCAACAAAGTCTGCCTATATTGTAATTCGCCACATAGAGCAACTTGAATGCACGAGCAAAACCAGTGCAAAGTTGACTTGATTAAGTTTCTCATAACATTTGACCTAATGAATCTAGCTTTCTAATCTCTTCTTCACATACCTCCTTTCTGCTTTGCAGTGGGTACAGTTTCAACTGATAAAGTTTTAGCTTCTAGCCCTTGACTTGGAAACTGTACATTCTGTTTTTATTCTTTCAGTATAGCATCTGGGAATGTTGTAATTGTTAAGGTAAGGATTTCCCTTTACTTATCTTCATGTCCTGTGCACTTGATGGGCTTTTGATCTGAGCATTCTTATCTTTCATATACATATACATACATACATACATACATACATACATACGTATGTATGTATGTATGTATATATATATGTATATATATACACACACACACACGTGTGTGTGTGTGTGTGTGTACTAGAACCTCTCATTCTGTTATCAGGATGAATTTATCATTCATATTTTTTAATTTAATTTATTTATTTGGGAAAGAGAGTCAGAATGTGACTATGGGTTTGTCAAGACTTCCCACCACTATGGACAAACTCCACATGTGTGCACCACTTTGCATCTGGCTTTACGTGAGTACTGGAGAATCAAACAGGCTGACAAGCTTTGCTTGCAAGTGCCTTTAACTGCTGAGCCCTCTCTCCAGTCCACCATTCATATCTTGATAGTGATCAAGTCCAGATCTGCTTTGTTGCTTACTGGTTTTGTGGTTACTAGACTCTTGTATATCCCAGAATCCAGATCTGTAGAACAAGAAAGATAGCAAGGGTAACTGTGAGGTAATTGTTAAGTGCTTTTTGTCTTAGGGTCATTTTTTTGAGTGTGAAATGTTATCTAATTGTGATTTAAATTTGCATTTTTCTAACTACTACTGAAATTGAGGATCTTTTCATGCATCATGCATTTATTGGCCATTTTTATATCTATGATGAAATGTCTCCAGATTTTTGGCTTATTTTGCATTAGGTTGTCTTGCAGTCAGATTCACATTGCTGTCAGAAAACACCTGACCAAGAGTACCTTGTAGAAAAAAAGGATTATTTTGGTTAACAGACTTTAGGGGACACTCCATGTTGGCAGGAGAAAATGATGGCATGAGCAGTGGGTGGACATCACCTCCATGCCAACATCAGATGAACAACAGCAACAGGAGAGTGTGCCAAACACTGGCAAGAGGAAGCTGGCTGTAACACTCATAAGCCCACCAACAACAATATACTGCCTCCCAGAGGCCTTAATTCCCAAATTGCCATCAGCTGAGGACCTAGAATTCGGAACACATAAGTCTATGGGGGACATCTGAATCAAACCACCACAGGTTGTCTTCCTTTTATTGTAAGAATTTCTTTTTTCTTTATCATGATCCAAATTGTTTACCAGATGTGAGAGTGACTCATTTTCTCCCACTTTCATGTCTTTAATAGTACCTTTAGCAGCATAGAGTGTTTCAATTTTGAAGTCATATTTATCAGATGTTTATTTTATGAACTTTGCTTTCAGTGTCCTTCTGTACCTAATAATGAAAGACCAGAGGAGCAAGGAAAAAACATCTGTTCTCTCCAATTTTATCCAACACTGAATGGCAGCCCATACCTTAGAAGTATATGGTAGCCAAAAGAAAAAGAACCCCAGAGAAGTATCCTGTTTCTGGTGTAAGGAATAACAAAGAGTTGCAATTTTTCTGTTTTTACTTTTTTCCCTTCTTTACCATCACAAGCTCTATTACCCAGGCAGTATTACCAAGGCAACACGGCAGTGGGAGCAGTGGCAGGCACCTAGAACTGAGGGAGAGAGCTCTCCCATCTGACCAGAGGCCTCCCTAAGCTCCCCAGAGTGTGGTACATTCACAGTATTTTCCTTTCTCTGCCTCTGGCTGCTTGGCTCAGAACACAAGGCAGAGATACTCAGAACTATGCCACAAAGCCTGAAAACTAAAGCCTCAGTGACCTGATAACTGATCAAAGTTGCCAGTTCTCCTGATTGGTGGATAGATGTGGTGTGATCCCATTCAGATTCCAACAAAGGATTTAAAATTGTATTTGAACAGGCAAATTCCTTTTTCTATAGTCTATTCTATTTCTAAAAGAAATCATTTTGAAAAAGAATAAAGTTGGGAAAAACATACTCAACAAATGAGTGAAAGAGATTAGGGGAAGTTCAGCAATGGATGTACAGAGGCATGGCTGTTTATTATTATTATTATTTTGAGACAGAGTCTCACAGTGTTGCCCAAGCTGGCCTAGAGCATGATTCTCCCCCCTTAGTCTCCAGGTGCAGGAATTACAGGTATGAGCCTGGTGTGCTGTTTGTGTTTGATCAGATGCAAATGGCACTCAGTTTAGAAATAATTGTCTTTTCAACAAATACTGTTGGAATCAGTAGACATTTGTAAATCAGTAGCAAAATAAATCTCATGTGATAGAAAAATTAAATAAAAACTAGGTATGGTAGGATCACTGTGAGTTCAAGGCCACCCTGAGGATACAGAGTGAATATCCAGGTCAGCCTGTGCTAGAGTGAGACCTTACCTCAAAAAACCAAAAATAAATAAATAAAATAAAAATAAATTAAATTGGATCATAAAGTCAAGCTGACACCTAAGTTTCTAGCTTTTAAGAGAGACTATTCAAGACCCAGAGTTAAGCAAAAAAAGTTTGTATATGATACCAAAAGCAAAGTACCAAAAGTGATCCTTCTACCCCAGCCTCCCAAGTACTGGGGTTAAAGGCATATACAACCATGTCTAGCAGAATTTAAGTTAAAAAAGAAAAATGAAATCCCATTCTATTCCTATTTAAATAGCTACAATAGAAACAAAGTTAGCAGTCTGAAGTGTTGTCATGCCGGGCTTCTTCCCAGTCAGGTAGTGCCGAGGGAAGGACCGGGCCTGCTGGTTCCTCCCTAGGGGTTGAGGGGATAATGAATGTCGGACCACTCAGAAACCTCTCCTGGCCACCAGAGAAAAACCACACTGAGTCGGGACTCTTCACTGCAGGGACTTTCAGAAACAACTCGATTTATTACTCTGAGCAGTTGCCTATATCATGTTGGGGACGAAGGCGGGGATTTTAGGATAGGGGAAGCCTACCTCAGCCTCCTGTGTACTGGGGTTAAAGGCATATACAACCATGCCTAGCAGAATTTAAGTTAAAAAAAAAAAGTGAAATCCCATTCTATTCCTATTCAAATAGCTACAATAGAAACAAAGTTAGCAGTCTGAAGTGTTGTCATAGGTACAGAAAATTGGAACTTAGATCTATTTCTGGTGAACATAAAAAAGGCTATATAGTCTTTCTGCCAAAGAGCTTACTATTTTTTAAAATTTACTTATTTTATTTGAGAGGGAAAGAGGCAGAGAGAGGATGGGTGTGCCTCCAGCCACTACAAATGAACTCCAGACACAAGTGCCACCTTCTGCATCTGGCTTACATGGGTCCTGGGGAATTGAACTGAGGTCCTTTGGTTTTGCAGGCAAACACCTTAACTGATAAGCCATCTCTCCAGCCCCCGAGCTTAGCATTTTTAAGATAAGATTTTATTTACCATATAACCCATTACTAAGTATTTGCCCTAGAGAAATAAAAATCTTTTCACACAAAAATCTGTATTTGAATGTTTACAGCAACTTTATTTATGATGACCAAAACCTGGAAACAGCAGATGAGTAGATTAAAGAAACTGATAGTGCCCCACAACGAAATGCTAGTTCAGCAATAGAAAGTAGTCACCTATTCACACATGCAGCTTGAATGTATCTCAAAGACCTCATACTAAATGAACTAAGCCAGTCTTAGTATATGCTATGTGTTTCTATTCATCTGATATTTATGAAAAGACTGTTCTACCAATGGAGGACGCATGTTGGTTGCTAGGGATGAAGTGTAGGGGCAGGATCTTAAGTGATAGCATGAAGGAGTTCTTTGAGAGATCTGGAACTGATCATGGTAGTAGTTATATACATGTCTGTATATATAGAAACTTCCTGCACTTATCACCTTACCCCAAAGGCATTTAATGAAAACAACCTCTGGCTAATATTGATGTGCATTGGAGCATCTGGAGCTCTCCACGCACTGCAGCCAAGTATGTGGATTGTTAGAATCAGGTCATAGAATCAGTTAAAGCTAAGTTCCTATGTACTTGTGTTTCTCAACAATATAGAAATGCATACATGGGGCTGGAGAGTTGGCTTAACTGTTAAGGCATTTGCCTACAAAGCCTAAGGACCCATTCTATTCCTAAATACCCATGTAAAGCCAGATACACAAACTGGCACTTGCATCTGAAATTTGTTTGCAGCGGCTAGAGGCTTTGACGCTCCCATTCTCTCTGCCTCTTTATCCCTCTCTTTGCTTGCAAATAATTAAAAAATAGCTGGGTATGGTGGTGCATGCCTTTACTCCCAGCACGCAAGAGGCAGAGGTTGAAGGATCGCTGTGAGTTTGAGGCCACTCTAAGAATACATAGTGAATTCCACTTCAGCCTGGAGTGAAATCCTATCAAGAAAAACCAAAAAAGAAGGAAGGAAGGAAGGGGAGGGGGGAGGGAAAAATGCGTACATGTAGTCTCCAAAACATAAAGGCATGAATTATGATGACAGACAGTGCTATACATAGTAGCCAGACTGCCCAGATCAGTACTAATGTCCTTCAGTAGAAGAATGGAAACAGAAATTACTGTATATGTTAATAAGACTGAATTCTATGCAGCCATAAGAATAAGCTCTCGGGACAGTACAGTGTTGCACAGGCATAATGTTGAGTGAAGCAATTCACTCAAAAGAACGTACTTTTTCTGTATCGATAATTCTCAAATTATCATCCCGGGATTTCAAGACATCCCACATCTCTTCAGGGAGTCTGCAAGGTCAGAACTGTTCTCATACTACTAGAATCTTCTTTTCCCTTTTTACTCTTTTTTTTTTTTTTAAGTTTTTATTTATTTGAGAGCGACAGACAGAGAGAAAGAGGCAGACAGAGAGAGAATGGGTGCGCCAGGGCTTCCAGCCACTGCAAACGAACTCCAAACGCGTGCGCCCTCTTGTGCATCTGGCTAACGTGGGTCCTGGGGAATCAAGCCTCGAACCAGGGTCCTTAGGCTTCACAGGCAAGCGCTTAACTGCTAAGCCATCTCTCCAGTCCCATTTCCCTTTTTACTCTTAATTCTATAGCTAGTATTGCTCAAGGGGTATATGAATTAATAACTAGGCAGAATAAATCATCGAATAGTTAGAATATAAAAAGTCTGATGTAAGAAGGATTGACTGTAATGGGACTAACTGTGAAGGGGCCTGGGAAGGGGGAAAATAGAAAAAAGAGTTGTGGAAGAGAGCTCCCTCCATATGGAAGGGAGTGCACTCCCTATGGCTAGGATTAACACCTCATTAGAGAAATTTCAATTGCAGTTTAATGGATGGCAGAAGTTTGTTGGTTTTCCTGGGTCAGACCTGGCCATGCCAGAGTAGGTATTGGTAGGCATGTAACACGCAGGAAGTATCTTAGGTGTGTATTTGCACAAGAAATTAGAGCCAGCATTGACAAATAAGCACCACCCTTTCAGAGTACAGGCAGCCAAACCTGGCAAGCCAATTGCTAGAATGCCTGACTTCCTGAGAATCTGCCTGTTGGAGTTCTCTTGAAACTTAGTGACCCCTTGAAGAAAGTTTGGTTGCACATCACTGGGTGGTACTGGGTATGAACACACGCCCGCATGCACACACCAGGAAGGCAAGTTTTTTTTCTGCAGTGTCCTTCCACTACCTTCTATTGTTTCTATTTCTGTTTTTATAGAACAGGCAATCAAAGGTCTTTTTAAAGCTGAGAGGCAATAAGTAGACAATGAGCATACTACTTACAGTGATGAGCCAGTTATATCTGATAGCTAATATAGTAAGTGTGTTTGTGGATTGTTCTTTTTTTTTAAATTTTTTTTTGTTTATTTTATTTATTTATTTGAGAGCAACAGACAGAGAGAAAGAGGCAGAGAGGGAGAGAGAGAATGAGCGCGCCAGGGCTTCCAGCCACTGCATACTAACTCCAGACACGTGCGCCCCCTGGTGCATCTGGCTAACGTGGATCCTGGGGAATTAAGCCTCGAACCAGGGTCCTTAGGCTTCACAGGCAGGCACTTCACCGCTAAGCCATTTCTCCAGCCCGATTGTTCTGTTTTTAAAATTAACTTTAGGGCTATAGAGAAAGCTTAGTGGGTAAGGCACTTGTCTGCAAAGCCATTCCCCAGCACCCTTGTAAAACCAGATTCACAAAGGTGGCACATGCATCTGGAGTTTGTTTGTAGTGACTAGAGGCCCTGGCTTCCCTCCCTCCCTCCCTCCTTGTCTTCTTCCTTCCTTCCTTTTTTTTCTTCTCTCTCATAAATAAAGTTTAAATTTATAACATGGTAATATCAATAGGTATAACTCACATTAGACACAGCATTTTGGAGTCCTCAATTTTTTTAAATACTTGAAGGGATTATATAAGGCTGATTGATTCCTTCCAAGTACAGCATCTGCAGTTACCATCCACTAAGACTAAGCCATGCTCCTGAGAGTTTCACCTATCTCTCAGCATGGCCATGCCAAAGACCAAGCTTCTAATGAACCAGAGAGGATGCTCTCAAGCCGTTTCCAGTCCATAACATCCAGCGGTTTCTCCTTTGGGGCTTACCTAGCAGGTCTTTTTGTTTGTCTCAAGTGCAGTCTGGCTCTGCATAAATGGCTGTGTGTATAAGTGAATACCTGAGCTGAAACTAGTTATGGTTTTCTCCACAATTTGAGTTCATTACAGTCTCTGAATGGTTAACCATTTAATTTAGGATATATCCTTTTTTTTTTTTTTTTTTTTTTTGAGAATCCTAACTTTTCTTCTTTTGGATTATTCCATCTAATGTTATTACTGTCTTCTTTTCCATGCAGTTTTAAAGTGTGATTCCTTAACATATTATCTACAGATAAGCCTAGGTTATTACATCTTTCAGAACCATGTCAGATTTTCTGTCTTCCTGCCTCCTTGCTATGGGCATGGTAACAGTATTGTCTTGTCTGTACACAGAGAAATTTATCTAATCATAGGTGGCTCACTGGAGAGCATTCAGTAAGTAGCATTGGAATGGAAGCTTTAGAACAGTGCTTATAAAGGAAAGGGTTCCTCCTTTCTTCTTTTTTCCTTTCTCCACTCCATTGACAGATGACAGCAATTGAGTCTGGGGAGTGTGAGGTTCCAGAAGCTTGCAAGAACAAGGGAGAATGAAAAGACACATTTGTTGCCTAATAAAATACTAGGAGTATAGAATTTAGTGCATTCATCTTGTGTGACTATGTTGCAAATGTGGCTGGTCTTTCAGATGATTGTACATTTAGACATAGTCCTTACTATAAGTTATTAGTTGATAACTAATTATGGAGGTGGCAGCAAGAATTTGGTCATTAGAGGCCAGTCTGTGGGGTCTTCAGATAAGCCCTGCTGTTTTCTTTGCTGTCCTGTAGCACGTGGCTGCAAAATTGTGTTCCTCAAAATGACTAGCAAGATTAGAAAACATAGAATATAATAGGAACTCAGCAAATGCGATTTGCCTTTCTTTGTGGAAGTTATATTTTGGTTTTTATTTTATTTATTTGCAAGCAGAGAGAGAGAGAAAAGAGATGGAGAGGATGAGAATGGGTGCTCCATGGCCTCCAACAGCTGCACACAGACTCCAGATGCATGCATCATTTTGTGCATCTGGCTTTACATGGTATAGGGGAACTGAGCCCTGTTCATTAGGCTTTACAGGCAAATACTTTAGTCGCTGAACTATTTCCCTTTACCTGATTTAGATTATTTGTTCCTGACTTTTTATCCAATTGGATTCTTGTAATAGAGCTTTACTTCATTCCCATTAAAATGAATCAATGCAAAATCTTTCATCAGAAAGTGCTAGGAATACAGGTGATTTCTTAAAATAATTTTATGTAAATGTGGTATTTATTAAACATGCAACATTAGCCAAAACTTAAATAAAAAATAACTGAGTTAACACAAACATTTTTCTTCTATCACACCTTCCAGGTCCATTTACTATGCTGTCTTACCAGTCAGTTTTTCAAAGGCATTTGCTTTGTCTCCAGGTGTAAAACAAAGGTGTATCCAGATAATCTTCCTACAACAAGTGTGGTGATCGTTTTCCACAATGAGGCGTGGAGCACACTTCTGCGAACTGTCCATAGTGTCATTAATCGTTCACCAAGACACATGATAGAAGAAATTGTTCTTGTAGATGATGCCAGTGAAAGAGGTAAATATTTCATATTAATGACAGTCCTATGCTGCCTTTTGTCACTAGTGGTTTACAGACTTGTTATAATTTTTTAACCTAATTCTTTTATTTAAATGTCCAATTTATCTTAAAATTATTTATGGCATTTGAACTCATCCAAAACATGAAAAGTACATCATTATGAAACTTGTGTAACATCTTAATCTTATTTTAAATAGAAATAATACTTTATTTATAACATGAAAAAATCCATGTTAAAAAAAATATATATATATACACACACACATGTATATACATATATATGTGTGTGTGTGTGTGTGTGTATGTATGTATGTTACTTAATTTGTTTTCCATTATTGACAACTCCATAATTGTGACAGTAACCCATGGTAATTGCCTCCCTCCCCCCACTTTCTTTTGAAACTTCAATTGCCATCATATTCTTCTCCCCCTCTCAGTCTGTCTCATATTTTGATGTCATGGTCTTTTCCTCATATTATGATGGTTTTGTGTAGGTAGTGTCAGGCACTGTGAGGTCATGGATATCCAGGCCATTTCCACATAATATTTTTAAGAGTACTTCTGTGGGAAGCTACAATTCAGTTAGTGGAGTCAGCTGAATTCTCCTTAGAGCCAAGAATGGAGAGATTTAGTTCTGTGTATAGCGGAACAGTAAAAAGGAGTCCAAGCTGGCAGAGCCACCATTCTCCAGATTATCCTGAGGCTTCCCTGTTTTATTCATCTCCAGGTTTCAGGAATGATTATGGTTAGGTCATAAAAGAGATTAAGCAGGGTAAAAATCTGACATGTTATTTTCACCTCAAAAATATCTATTATTGTTGCCCCAGTATATCCTGAGAATCATAAATTTAGAGTCTTTTTAAAGAATTTATTTATTTACGTGTTTATGAGAAGGGCATATGGGCACTCCAGGGCCTCTTGCTGAATTCCAGACTCATGCACAATTTTGTGTATCTGGTATTTCCTGGGGATTGGGGAATTAAACATGGGGCATCAAGCAAGTGCCTTTTTACTACTGAGCTACCTTCAAGCCCTAAGTTTAGAATCTTCTAATTTGTTTCATGAAACACTTTTTTAAGAAAAGATATATTAATTAAAGATGACTTGCACTGTTGTCATTTATTCTGGATCCATGGAGATTTCATATGCAGACTGTAGAAAACACTGTCACTTAGCCCATCCATAAAAAAAAAAAAAAAGTTGAAAGCCGGCGTGGTGGCGCACACCTTTAATCCCAGCACTCAGGAGGCAGAGGTAGGAGGATCCCTGTGAGTTCGAGGCCACCCTGAGACTCCATAGTGAATTCCAGGTCAGCCTGGGCTAGAGTGAGACCCTACCTCGAAAAATAAAACAAAACAAAAAAAAGTTGTTAGTTTCAGAAACCCAGCATTTCCCAGTTCTTTTGATTCTTTTTTTCTAGCACATTTATTTAGGAATTATTGATATAATGTATTTCTATGCTTTTGTAAGAAAGATTTGGAGGAAACTACAGAAAACAGTTTTTTGCTGATTTCCTCTTTTTCCTTGATTAGCTGTGAACATTGTGACCAGTCTTTTGTTAGAACTATCTTTTTCTTTTTTCTTTTTTTAATTCTCGTATCTGCTGAGATGGTTTAGTCAAATATTATATATACCCTCTTCTTCCTGTGCCCACATTGTATGCATTAAACAGTGATTAAGTTTCATCACATCATTAATTATTGGGAATAATTTATGTGTTATCAACAATTTAAATCTCATCTTTTTGCTAAGTTGCCCAAATATAAATGAAGAATAATAGTTCTTAAGTGCCTTTATCTTACTTTTGTGTCTACTCAAAGAAATAGTTCATTTAAATAATACGTGATTCAGTGTCAAAATGAATTAATATTGGCAATTACGGAATTACTGCTGATAATAGTTATAGACCTCATGTGGGTGGTTTTTCTAGGAATCAATTTTTCTCTTAGAAAACAAGTCCAAGATGATTTATGAAATAGTATATGCAGTAATCCATTGCTTAGTGATAGCAATGGCTTTGAGAAATGAATCTCAGATAAGTCTCTAGGAAGTAGTCTTCTCTACCATCTCCTATCCAAGTTACCCTCTAATTACTATCAGAGTTCAGCTCAAATGTGACTTGTAGAGGGATTCCTTGATATCTCTAGATAGTCTCTCATGTTCTTCTTAACTCATCTTGAATACTGTAGTACTACACATCTCTCACCAGTTTCTTTTCAATTATTGCCTTATCTACTTAATGATGCTTTTTTTGAGATAAATTAGAATCAGATTTAGCATCTACATTACTTGTTCTTCCTGCTACTATCCTTTGTTTTAAAAACAGTACTGGATATGCTCATTTTGGCACCACCTATACTAAAATTGGAACTATACAGAGAAGTTGAGAATGATCCCTTGCACAAGGAAACCACAAAAATTCATAAAGTGTTCCATATTAAAATACACACACATATACATAAACATATACATACATACATGCTGGAGATTAAACCTAGGACCTCCTATATGCTAAGCAAATGCTTTTTTTTTTTTTGAGATAGGTTCTTAATGTAGTTGCCCAGGCTGGGCTTGAACTCACTATGTAGCGCAGGCAGGCATTACCTTAGCCTTTTAAGAGCTGAAATTACAGGCCTGAGTCACTAGGCCTGGCCCTACTAGTCTTTTTAGAATTCTAGCTAGTATTTCTCAGATGTTGCTGTGAAGAGCATAATTTTCTGGTGGTTGTTTTGTTTGTTTGTTTTGTACTGGGCTTTGAACTCAGGACCTTAAGAATACTAGGCAAGTACACTTAACACTAAGCTATATCCCCCTACCCACCCAAGTAGATTTATTTTAAATGAGTTTGGTACATGATACAGTTTTTAGTGAACTAAAATATAAATTTGCAGGTAAAGCAATGTTTACCTGTGCAATAAATAAATGCTTACAAGGTAAAATAGGTGTTTGCTAGAAGGTGGTTATTGCATCTTCTGAATTAAAAATAGCATACATATCATTAGTAGCTAGCAATACCACATTGCTCATACTGTGTGTTGGAATGGTGCCTAGTTATCCATTTTTAGGATACCAGTTGGAAAGATACTTTTATAATGAGAGAGAGGGAGAGAATTGGCACACCAGGGCCTCCAGCCACTGCAATCGAACTCCAGATGCATGCGCCACTATGTGTGCATGTGCGACCTTGCATTTATATCACTTTGTGCATCTGGCTTACATGGGACCTGGGGAGTTGCACATGGGTCCTTAGGCTTTGTAGGTAAGTGCCTTAATTGCTAAACTGTCTCTAGCCCAATATGTTATTTTTTTTAATCTTATTTATTTATCTATTTGAGAGGAGGGGGGAGATAAAGAGAGGCAAGGAGCATGCCAGGGTCTCTAGCTACTGCAGATGAACTCCAGATGCATGCACCACTATGTGCATCTGGCTTTGAAGCCTGGGTTTGAACCCTAGGTTCAACTCTTAACAAACTGTGTCACCTTGATCAAATTCATGTAACATTTTAAGCCTTAGCTACTCATTTTTTAAATTGTTTAAAAATATTTATTTGCAAGTAGAGAGAGATAAAAAGAAGATAGACAAAGCCGGGTGTAGTGGCATATGCCTTTTCTTTTTGGTTTTTCAAGGTAGAATCTCACTCTGGTCCAGGCTGACCTGAAATTAACTATGTAGTCTCAGGGTGACCTCAAACTCTCAATGATCCTCCTACCTCTGCCTCCCAAGTGCTGGGATTAAAGGCGTGCACCACCGTACCCGGCTGCATATGCCTTTAATCCCAGCACTTGGAAGGCAGAGGCAGGAGGATCACCATGAGTGCAAGGCCAGTTTGGGACTCCATATTAAATTCCAGGTCATCCTGGACTAGAGTGAGACTCTACCTCAAAAAACAAAAAGAAGAAGAAGAGAAACACAGAGAAAGAAAATGGGTATGCTAGAGCCTTCAGCTGCTGCAAACGCCAGATGCATGTGCCACTGTGCATCTGGCTTTATGTGGGTACTAGGGAATCAATCCTGGGTCATTAGGCTTTGCAGGCAAGTGCCTTAACCATTGAGCTATTCCAGCCCAGCTATTCCTTTAAGTATGTTTAATATTAATAACACAACCTTACAGAGTGATTGTGAGGATTAAATGAGAAAATATTTAACAAATGTAACATTGTGCTAACTTGTCACAAAATGCTAGCTGCCACTTCAAAAACTGTTATTATCTAGAATTGGCCTGCTTCTACATTTTTTAATTTAGAATCAAGTTAGATATTTCATACCTTAACGGCTTGCTTCATCAAATCATAAGTATTCCTTTTAGACTAAATGTTAGGAAATGTTAGCCAAAATGGAAATTAGTACTCTGATGTAGACCTTTCTTTTTGTAAGTCTTCATCTCCCTTTATTTTTGCCTCATTCTTACCTTACCAAGAAAAATTATGCTTTCATTGACGTTCCTACCCAGTATATAGGAAGCATGTTAGATCCCTATTTTGAGTATGTAAAGAGCCTTATTTATGCACTTTGATTTCTATGAATTGTCAAAATGCTATAGAAATAAAGTCATAGGAATTCCATAGTACATTGCAAATACTCCTTCTTTTGTTTGTTTTTGTTTTTTGAGGTAGGGTCTCATTCTAGTCCAGGCTGACCTGGAATTCACTTGGTAGTCTCAGGATGGCCTCGAACTATCAGTGGTCTTCCTACCTCTGCCTCCCAAGTGCTGGTAGTAAAGGCCTGCAACACCACACCCAGTAGTATACTTCCTTCTTGATACAAATTATCCTCATACTTGTTTTGTGGGAACTAGTTTTATAGACCATTAGGTCATACTACTGTTAAGACCATCAATAGTTTGTGATTCCTACTTGTTAATCGAGGATCTTTCTTTGGCCTGAAGGATCCTACATTTCTTTTCTGAGATTGGCCTCACTTCCTGCTTCCTGATATTTTAAAAGTCAAAGACACACTTTGTTCCAAATCTCACACTATTCAGAACTATAATAGCTGTGACATAATCTGTTTCTTCACTCTGTTGAAACTAGATTTGATGCCCTTGAACTACTTTGTTGTTTGTATGCTGTTAATTTTTGTTTTTGTTATTGTCTTTGAGATAGGCTCACTATCTAGCCTGGAACTCCCCATGTAGCCCATGCTGGCTTCATACTCTCAATTCTCCTGCCTCGGCCTCCCAACTGCTAGGATTACAGTTGAGCATCATCATACCTGACTGAACTGCTTTGTTTACTGGTGATTCCTAAGCATTTAGGAAGAGAGGTGTGAATCCTGCTAGAGAAACATGGAGATATGCCTATCCTGGGTGATGTCTGAGCCAAAGATGGACTCAGGGTTGCTCATGCAACAAAGTTGAAGCTGCTCTAGTCCACAGTGTACTGACTGAACAGGCTTCCTTTAGCAAGTGTGCTGGCAAGGCAGGGAGCCTCCCTGAAGTAATGGGTAAATAGGTATTGAAGATATATTGCAAATCAGAATTGCTCTTTGTGGGCTGGAGAGATGGCTTAGTGGTTAAGAGACTTGCCTAAGGACCCAGGTTTGATTCCCCAGGACCCATGTAAGCCAGATGCACAGTTCCATTTATAGGGCTAGAGGCCCTGGTGCACCCATATTCATTCATATTCTCTTTCTTTCTCTCTCTCTCCCTTCCTCCTACCCTCCCTCCCTCTTTCTCTCTCAAATACATTAATTAAAAAATTGCTTTGTGTTTGGATAGTGCCAGTTTATGCTGTTGTCCATGTCATTACTTTGTTTTGTTAATTTTTTAGACTTCTTAAAAAGACCTCTAGAGAGTTATGTGAAGAAACTCAAAGTACCAGTTCATGTCATTCGAATGGAACAGCGTTCTGGATTAATCAGAGCTAGACTAAAAGGAGCTGCTGTGTCCAAAGGCCAAGTGATCACCTTCTTAGATGCTCACTGTGAGTGCACAGCAGGGTGGCTGGAGCCTCTCTTAGCCAGGATCAAGCATGACAGGTAATGTTCTGGGAAGGGTGAGTTCGTTCTCGGTATCTTTGTGCTAAATTGTTTTATAAGATGCAGAATCCTATGTTTTTCAGTAAATAAAAAACTAAAATGCTCTTCCTGAAGAGTACACCAAACTAAATATTTAGAAGACCCCATTCTTAGATACAGACAGTTAACAAGTTTGCAAACTGTCTTATTAGTGAGGAGGGGGCTAAGGAAGCTCATGTCACTATAATATATATTAGATGCTTGTTGACCAAACAGGCAGAGCAGGTAGGCAGTGAGTTCAGTGAAGGCAGGAGTATAATTAGAAAATATAGTGCAGAAAGAAAAGACACTAGTTATAACAGAAATGGAAGCTATAGGCTGTACTTAGGAATACATTTATCCAAAGATGCCCGAAGTATGACACTTTGGAAGTGCACTGAGATATCCAAGTAGAAAGAAGGCTACTGTTCATGGATAGAAAAGTCCGTATCATGAAATAACACGAATTGATGTTTTCAGTTGAAATCTCAATAGATGGGGGTTTTAAAACAATATATGTGGGCATGTGTACATGTGTGGAGACCAGAAGACAGCCTCAAAGTGTCATCTTCCGAAATACCATCCATCTTCTTTGAGGCAAATTCTCATTGGCCTGGAGCTCACCAGTTGGGCTATAATGAGCCTTAAGGATCCTCCTGTTCCACTTCCCCAGTGCTAGGATGATAAGTACTCCCCACCATGCCCAGCATTTTATATATGTGTAGGTAGGGGTCAACCTCATGTTCTTAGGCTTGTATGGCAACCCCTTTACTAACTGAGTTATCTTCGCAGCTCTGATTTCATTGGGAGATACTTGTATTACCATAGGCCCTTTGATTCCCACTCATTTGCTGGAGCCCTTGAGAACTGTGACTTAGAGTTTTCTTAAGATGTTTCTAAAGAGTAGCAACTGTAAGGGAAGTTTCCCTACCAGACACCAAGATTTATTTTAAAGCTAATTACACCATTGACAGACTCTTGTAGCAATAGACAAATGAGAGACTAGCATCTAGAAATCAGCACTTGATTTAAATTCATTTATGACAGAGCAAACACTGATTAACCAAGAAGAAATAAATACATTAGCCAGGCATGGTGGTACACGCCTTTAATCCCAGCACTCAGGAGGCAGAGGTAGGAGGATTGCCGTGAGTTCACAGCCACCCTGAGAATGCAGAGTGAATTCCAGGTCAGTCTCAGCTAGAGTGAGACCCTACCTTGAAAAACCAAAAAAAAGAAAGAAAGAAAGAAAGAAAGAAAGAAAGAAAGAAAGAAAGAAAGAAAGAAAGAAAGAAAGAAAGAAAGAAAGAAAGAAAGAAAGAAAGAAAGAAAGAAAGAAAGAAGGAAAGAAAGAAATGAATAACAGTAAATTGTGCTGTAACAATTGGTTAAAGTTTTTTAAAATAAATTTATTTGTGTGTGCACATGTGGGAGGAGGGAGATAGGGCTTCTTGCTGCTGCAAATGAATGGCAGACATTTGGGCCACTTAAGCATCTGTTTAACGAGAGTGGCCTGGGTATTGGATCCATGCCGACAGGCTTTGTAAGCAAAGAGATGAATTCTTAGTGGTGTATATCATACCTAAAGTCAGTTCCTTGAGGAGGAACTGAATGAAAAGCATATTTTTTTCTTTGTGGAAGAACATATATATGATCTTAAGGGAGAGAAATTTTCTTTAAAAGACACTAATAGAATGGATAGGATAACACATACTGTAAAACATGTCTATCATCAGATATATATAAGGCATCTTCCCTTCAAAAGGGCTGTTGTCACTTGTGTTTTAACTTTTTTAAATCAAAGTCCAAACTCAAAAAAAAAAAAAAAATTAAGTACTTAACCAACCTGGCTTATGTGGAAAAAATCAATCCTGAAGGGAAAAATATTACTTCTAATAACTAGAAAATATAAATTTATAAAAGTCCTAAGATATCATCTAATATTATTGAATAAATAAAAATGTTGGAAAACAATATCCAAAGTTGGTGGCATTGTAGGGAATCTGCAGGGAGAATTATATACTTGCACATATGACACTTAGAACAGTAAGGGATAGGGTTTTCAATTCAATAATCATAGTGCTGGAAGTTTACTTTGAAAGCAGAAGCCAATGTCCATATATATTCACTTAATTTCTCACTGGCACAAAAAAATACCTGTAAAGAACACATAATCAAAAGTTGCTTTTTAAGGAAATTATTATCTTAAAATGATTAAATATATGTAGTCATAACAAGTTTTTTAATATGTAGAAATGTTTTATAGTTTTTCTATATAGCAGATAGTCTAAAAGTATAAATAAAGGGCTAGAGAGATGGCTTAGTGGCTAAGTGTGCTTACTGCACAAGTGTTAGGGCCTGAAAGAGCCTGAAGGTATCCAAATTCAACTCTCTAAAACCCTTGTAAACACTCCCTCAAATGGGAATCGTTTGGGCTCACAAAAACCAGCAAGCTCATGTGTCAGGAAGAGATTCCAGCTAAGACAAGAATGGGCAAAAGAGCAATGGAATGGGATACCCAATTTTCTGCTAACCACCGCAGGTGAGTGCATGGGGTACCAAGGGCACATGTACAAGCATACATTTCACACACACACCACATTGCATACACATAAGGAAAATGAGAAAAGCATAAATTAAAAGGAGACCGAAAGTTTGCTATAGATTATAGCAGGAATATTTCCCCCATTTTGTCTTTAACATTATGGAGTATAATTTTCATTTTATAAAAACCATATATTTGTTACATAGTTTGAGTTGAGTAGGAACATTTTGAAAGCTTTTAAAATTTGCTGTTGTTAGGAGAACAGTGGTATGTCCCATCATTGATGTGATCAGTGACGACACTTTTGAGTATATGGCGGGCTCTGATATGACCTATGGTGGATTCAACTGGAAGCTCAATTTCCGTTGGTACCCTGTTCCCCAAAGAGAAATGGACAGAAGGAAAGGTGACCGGACTCTTCCTGTCAGGTAATTTGTCAAACGTTTTCCCTAAAGTATTATTAGCAGAGTAATCTTGCTTTGAGAACATAGTAAAAGGATTATAAGTCTATTTTGGAAAGCACAAAGTTAATGCATACTTTATAGGTGATTAAACAATATTTTAATTAATAAAGTTGGCATTTTGATTTATTCTGTAAATCTGGTACACATGAGAAATAATATCTTACAGGCTTTTCATTCCTGTATGAGCATTTTGCACATGTGTAAGTCAAATCTGTACATAAACTGCTCATAAATTAATTGTGTCAGCATGTTAAGATGCTACCTAAAACCAGGCCTTTGCACTATAAGATTTTTAAATGTCATATACAATATGGATAATAGTTAGTAACTGCTGGTTTTACACAGAAAATAAGTAGAACTAATACAAACTATGAAAAGGATTTCCATTAATGCATTTTTTTGTTTTTCTTTTGTTCTATACTTGATCACACATGGATGTTATTTATGAAGGGATAAAGTCTTCATGCTGGTGAAGACATGAAATTAAGATCATTGAGCTTCCCAAGCCATCCTAGATCTATCCCAGTTGCTGCTTCAGTAGTAATTAAGAGTTCCTCCAATTCCTTCAGAACCAGACTTTGCTTTCTCCAGTTCTGGACTTGCCTGGTCTTTTTTCCCATGAATTCAATTCCTAATGCTGGTACAGTTGAAGAAGGTGTTTCCCCCCCCACACACATACACACTAGCTGTTCTTTTACCAAGCCAGTCTGTTGGCTTACCAGTAATGAGGGACTTGCCTTTGTTTCCTTGTTGAAGTCAACACTTAAATCAGGATGATGGACTTAGAAAATATGATCAGAAGCTTTAGGTCAAGTAAACCCCTGCTCTAATTAGAAGCACTAGATTTTCCCTTGGATTCCTAAGGTTTTACCTTCTCTCATTCTTTCTCTTCTAAGAATGGTCCAAACCTTTTTAAAAAAAAAAAATACAGTTTTCACTGGAAAGGCAAATTCTGCCACCCTAAATAGGACATGGAATTATTATATTTCAGTGTTACATATGTAGTATCCAATTTATTTGAAAGTAGAAATTTCTTGGTATCCTTGGATCTAAAACTTATTTTCTTGTGGTTGGTGTTGATTTTCCTTCATATTCACCCTGTGGAAATCAGTGGTTAGCTATAATATTCATTTATTTGTATACATTTCTGTGCTTCTACCTGTTCCCTCCTCTGCCCCACTCTTTGCATGTCTAGGGTACTTTGATGACTCAGGCTCCTCCTTTGAAAATATACCATACTCCTCCTTTCCTCAAGTTAAGAGGTGTATGTAGTATTGCTACCTTTTACCCCTAACCCTAGTGGTGTTGATTAACAGTTCTCTGCCTTTATAGTTGCTAGGAATTTGGGAGTAACTACCTGCTCAGCTAGAGCAAAGGATGAGAAATAGCTTCAATTTAAGGAGTTGGAGATAGAAAGTCAGGACAAAGAACCAAGAAAAATGCTAAGGAGAGGATGCATCCTCAGGACTTTGACATTGTCTGGACAAAAGCTCTGAGCATGCGTCCACATTTCGTAGGAGCAGGATGCAGGTCAGATCTGATACAGAAAGCCCTCTGGAGCCTGTGAAAGTTTCTGAAGAGTGTAAAATGTAGCATTCTTCAGTTATGAATAGTTACAAAAGTATAATACTTTTAAAAACAAAAACTGATAGAAATTTTAAATCATTAAAAATTAATGGTTTAGTATCATGATTGAATTTCAGAACACCTACAATGGCAGGAGGCCTGTTTTCAATAGACAGAGATTACTTTCAAGAAATAGGAACGTATGATGCTGGAATGGATATTTGGGGTGGAGAAAACCTAGAAATTTCCTTCAGGGTAAGTTCTCTAGAAAATTTTTTTTTTTACTTAACCTCAGGTATAAATATGCATTGACTCTTCATGTTATCACTATATAAAATCTAAAGTTGACTTTAATATGACTCCAGAGCCTTTGGCTTAGAAAAAGTTGGGCGATGCTATTAGAAGTTCATTAAAACTATTTCAGCAGATAATAAACTTATACTTACTAGACCAGCTATAAAATTTACACAGAATTCTTTAGTTCTTGATTAGTTATTTTTCAAGGAAGTGATTCAAACTCTAACTAAACAAAAATAATACATAGTTTATATATACTAGTTTGGTACTTAACTGTCAAAAATGTAATTTTATATGTATGTAATGTGCTTTTGGTCTAATGTGAATTTTTTTCTTATATAAACATGGGTTTTTAAAATAAGGTTTACAGTTTTGAACAAAAAAAAAGCAAAACAATTCTGAAATACTCAGTTAATTTAATCTAGTAGACCTTACATTAAAACTTTTACTTTCATATTCATTCAGCTTGTTTAGGTGACATTGTATGTTCTTAAATAATCTGACAAATATCCTGTCATAGGAGAAACCAAACTAAAATTAAACCAGAAAGCTCAGTTCTTCCCAAAGAATCTCTCGGCTCTCTTGTAATAGGAAAGAACTAACCATAGGTCATCCAATGCTTTATCATTCTGGGCAAATTTGAAGGTAGGAATACTGAATACTTAACAATCAAAACTTTACAAAATGTGATTTTCAATTGCAAATAATTAGGAGATTTTATTTAGGCCAGAAAAACATTTTGAAAGAAAGGTTGTATTGATCTTTCCTGCTATACTTTTTGTTTAAACAATGAAATAAAACCTGCAACTGCTGTCTGGAGAATTCATGATGGGTCCAGTTTTCAAGCTCAGGTTCTGTTTAAGAGACAAACAGGACACAGGTTTGCAGAACGGGAAGGGGACAGAAAAGAATATGGCTGGATATTCCATGGTCAGTTCTTTGAAGGGGTGTGTTTAAGCCATGAACACATTAATTAAATTCATTATACACACAGAGAACTAAATTGTGAACACCTCATGAACTAGCATGTTCTATTAACAAGGGTTGGTTACAGTTCAGCAGTGAGAACTTATGCTGCTCTTATACGAGTTGTGGCCTGCAAGTTAGAAACATGCT
This sequence comes from Jaculus jaculus, assembly GCF_020740685.1. Lineage (NCBI taxonomy): Eukaryota > Metazoa > Chordata > Mammalia > Rodentia > Dipodidae > Jaculus > Jaculus jaculus. The sequence continues at coordinate 49,585,107 of NC_059116.1, read as the reverse complement.
GCTGTGCATCTCATTTCTTTTCTTTTAGATAGTTTATAATCTGCTGTGTTTGAATCTTCTAATTTTGATTAGAGAAACATTTGCTCCTGAGGAATATTGGCTGTGTAATCAGAGTAGGATCTTGGTGCTTTCAAGTTAAAAGCATCATTGTCCAGTATTGGTCTCTGTTGCTGTTTTCAAATTTGGTAGTAGAAGAGTTGTTTGGGGAAATTTTACCAGCAACTACAGATGTTTTTGTGTTTTTTTTTTAGTTTTGTATTCAGCTTGGTACCATTATTAGGCTCATCCATGGCCTACCACCTCCCCACTGGCCCCTCCTTGTTGAGGTATATGGGTCATGCATTATGGAGTTAGCCCACAGTTATTGGTATGATAAATGTCTCTGCATATCAAGACCCAACATGTGGCTCTGACAATCTTTCCACCCCCTCTTCAGCAAAATTTTCCTGAGCCATGTTGGGTTCATTTTTGGTCTGCTTCAGTGATGAGGTGTTGGGGACCTCTGAGGCTCTGGCTCTCTGATTTGGTAGGAGTTGATTTTTCTCAACAACATGTTTTATTAAAGATTAAATAAAAGCCAAATCTATATTAAATTGAAAAAAAATACATGGGAAGACTAAGATGAGCCTTTCTTGGTTACTAAGCAATGTCTTGCTGCTGATTCAGATTTGGCAGTGTGGAGGCACTTTGGAAATTGTGACATGCTCGCATGTTGGCCATGTGTTTCGGAAAGCTACACCTTACACGTTTCCAGGAGGAACTGGACAGATTATCAATAAGAATAATAGAAGACTTGCAGAAGTATGGATGGATGAATTCAAGAATTTCTTCTATATAATTTCTCCAGGTTAGTTTATTTTACAGTAGAAATAGAAGGTTGTGGACTGAGGAGAGGATAAAATGCTTGCTGCACAATTGTAAGGACCAAACCGGAGTTCAGATCCCCAACATACATATAAATGCCAGGCCTTGGGAGGAGGGGTCAGAGAAGCCCAGGGCAAGCTAGCTAGCTAGACTAGCCAAATTGGTAGCCCCTGCGCCTCAGTAAATAAAGAAGAGAGTGGGGCTAGAGAGATGGCTTAGCAGTTAAGGTGCTTGCCTGCAAAGCAAAAGGACCCAGGTTCAACTCCCTAGGACCCATGTAAGCCAGATGCACAAGAGGGCACATGCATCTGAAGTTCTCTGGCATGCCCATTCTCACACTCTACCTGCCTATTTCTGTTTCTCTCTCTATCTCTAATAAATAAATAAAAATTTAAAATTTTTTTAAGAAGGAGAGAGTGATTAAGGAACACACATGACAGCAGCCTCTGGCCTCCACATACATGCATACACACCTACACACATACAGTATGCAAAACTTAAATAAGATTGTACCTTTCTTGTCCCCAGTCCTAATACATTTCAAGGAGAGATAAGGTCATTTTGAAGAGTAGCAACATCACAGTATAGAAAGCATTTGTTACAGAATGCCTGGTACATAACAATAATGCTAAATTATCTTGATCATGTTTGTTCCTGCCCACATATGTTTCTCTCTCATTCCCTTCTTTCCTCACCCCCATATTAATTTTCTTTCTACCTTATGGCAACATTTGACATTTGTTCCTTTGATATATTGTTAATATTCATCTATTTTCCTAGCTTATGGGACTTTTTGATTTTTCATTCAGCAGGTTTTTCCTTTTTTGTTTGTTTTGAGGTAGTTTCACTCTAGTCCAGGCTCACCTAAAATTTATTATGTCATCTCAGGATAGCCTTGAACTATGGCAATGCTCCTACCTCTGCCTCCTGAGAGCTGTGATTAAAGGTGTGTGCCACCACACCTGGCATTTCAACAGTTTTTTAATTTTTTTTTGTTATTTTTATTTATTTATTTGAGAGCGACAGACAAAGAGGCAGAGAGAGAGAGAGAGAATGGGCACGCCAGGGCCTCCAGGCATTGCAAACGAACTCCAGACACATGCGCCCCCTTGTGCATCTGGCTAACGTGGGTCCTGGGGAGTCGAGCCTCGAACCGGGGTCCTTAGGCTTCACAGGCAGGCTCTTAACCGCTAAGCCATCTCTCCAGCCCCATTTCAACAGTTTTTTAAAGCACTGTTTTAGAAACAGGTTATGAGCATGCTGCAGAAGTGGGCTCTTTAAGCCATCATAGAAGCCATCTACTGTCACAAAGCTAGTACCGAGCCTTATGACATGCCTTAAGGAACTTATGTCCAAGAGCTTTTCTCTGCTAATTAGGGATTTCTTATATTCACTGTCTCAGCAGCTATAAGTCTATTTGACATTATTATTCTGTCCTTATTTTCCAGTTACTACAGAGTGCCAGTTAGGTGTGTGCACAATCCAGTGAGCTGTGTGAGAGAAAGCTGACTGGACACAATTGCACTGTGTAATATTTACACAACATCTTGAATTTTTTGCCTTGAAATATATTAAAGTTTTCTAGTTCTACATAGCTTATATTTGATACTAGTATGTGTCATTCTCATATAAATTCAAATTTCCTTTGAAAAATTAAGACACATGTTAATGTCTTTTCCTTTGGGAGGTAGACTCATGGTACTTACATCATAATACATCATCCCACTGATAACACCTTACCCAGTCATCTGCCTTGTTAGAACCAATATATAAATAGATGTGTTACCTAATGGAACTCCAATAATTCAGTCAGTTCTTTTATTTCAACAGGTGTTACAAAAGTAGATTATGGAGATATATCATCGAGAGTTGGCCTGAGACACAAGCTACAATGCAAACCTTTCTCTTGGTACCTAGAGAATATTTACCCTGATTCTCAAATTCCACGTCACTATTTCTCACTGGGAGAGGTAAAAACAAATTCGTATGTGTGGTTACTATATCATTCTTTCTTTTTTAAAACAAAATTATTTATTTATTTGAGAGAGGTACAGAGAGAATGGGCAAGCCAGGCCCTCTAGCCACTACAAACGAACCCCAGATGCATGTGCCACCTTGTGCATTTGGCTTACGTGGGTCCAGGGGAATCAAACTGTGGTCCTTTGACTTTGTAGGCAAGTGCCTTAACCACTGAGCCATTCCTCCAGTTCTAACCTTCTTTCTTGTTTGTTTATTTTAAAGCTAAAGTTTCAGTCTCTAAAATACTTAAAAGTACTTTTAGTATTTAAAGTTACATAACCTCAAGTATGCCAGAGTTCTTCTTAGATGATAGAGTCTGCCTGAGAATTTGAAATCTTACTAAATTTTTATCTATCACATTATATTTTATTGAAATAAGAATAAAACCTTTTGAACTCTTGTCTGAGAGCTTGGACTCATGTTATAATAAGCAATGTTTTAAGTTGGCTTATTTATTTTAATGTATAATTTATTGACAACGTCTGTCCTTATAGACAATAAACCATGGTAATTTCCTCCCCTCCCCCACTTTCCCTGTCACAACTCCATTCTGCATCATATCCCCTTCCTCCCTCCATTAGTCTCTTATTTTGATGTCATTGTCCTTTTCTCCTATTATGAGGGTCTTGTGAGAAGGTATTGCTAGGCACTGCGAGGTCATGGATATCGAGGCCAATTTCTGTCTGGACAGTTGCAATGTAAGGAATCATGTCCTCCCTTTGGCTCTCACATTCTTTCCATCACCTCTTCCGCAATGGACTCTGACTCTTGGAGGGTGTGATAGAAATGTTTGAGTGCTTAACACTCCTTCATCACTTCTTCTTAGCAGTGTGTTGCTGTTTGGGGTCATCTCAGTGGTCACCGCCATCAGAAAAGAGAAGCTTCTCTAACCAAAAGTGAGAGTAGCATTAACATATGAACATGAGTATTAAATGTAGTGCTTACTGGGCAGTTTGGTGAACATAATATATTCATTTAACCAAACCACAGCAGGCTTATACCCCTAAGGCACATGACCTCCCCTGCCATAGGCTTTTGATTAGGTTTTTAGTACCAGGAATGTATTCCCTCCCATAGAGCAGGCCTCCAGTCCAATTAGAGAGCAGTTGGTTTCCCCCACAGTAGACATGCCACTATTGCACCTATTTAGTCATTTGGCCTCACTGGCCAAACTTGAGGCTTCCAGTGTCCATTGTTTCCACTGCTAATGACTTCTGTCTCCCATAGGGCTGCATGCAGTGCAACTTTGCCATCCACTTAAGTCCATATATTTCTGTAGCTCATATCCTAGTGTTAGTCCAAATCAAAGATTGAGAAACTTCAAAGTGAAGGTAATATAAGGGACAAGTGTATTAGTCAGGGTACTCTAGAGGACTAGAACCGATAAAATAAATTATATTAAAAGGAATATATTGGATTAGCTTACAGCAGTCCAAAAATAGCAGTCTGCAGACTTGAGAATCAGGAAACTCTGTAGCTGCTCAGTAAATGTGGCTGGATGCTTCAGCAGTTTCAGCCCAGCACTGAAGGCCTGAAGGCTTTCCAGAGAGCTACTGGTCTTCAGTCAATGTTGGAAGGCTGGGGAAACTTTGTTCCAATGCTGACAAAATATAGCCAAATGGGATACATGCACTTACAGGAAAGGCACTTAGCAGCAAGAAGCACTGGCAGCCAGGCAGGAGGAAGGGGGTTTATTTCAGGCTTAGAGAGTCCAGAGAAAACAACATCATTTGGCTGGAGAGACAGCTTAGCAGTTAAGTGCTTGCCTGTGAAGTCTAAGGACCCTGGTTCAAGGCTCGATTCCGCAGGACCCACGTAAGCCAGATGCATAAGGGGGCACATGCATCTGGAGTTCCTTTGCAGAGGTTGGAGGCCATGGCGCACCCATCCTCCTCCCTCCCTCGCTCTCTCCCTCCCTCTCTCTCTCTCTTTCTCTCACTCTCTCTCTGTTGCTCTCAAATAATTTTTTTTTGTAAATTAAAGAGAAAGAAATCTCTCTGTATGTTAGCTCAAAGTAGTCATGTCTAACACAGCCTTGTAATGAGTTATCCATTGCCTGCTGTGGCCACCGCTTTTCAGTAGTCTCGGGAAGACTGTGTGCAACAGTATTACATATAATAAAGGGACTTTGTTTTTACTGAGCAGTGCTGTAATATAACTTCTGACTATTGATATGGTTTTAAAAGTTTGAAAGCCATTGTTTAGAATGGTAGTTAAAAATTCTCTTCTGGCCTGAGGACCCCGGTTCGAGGCTCCGTTCCCCAGGTCCCACGTTAGCCAGATGCAGAAGGGGGCGCACGCATCTGGAGTTCGTTTGCAGAAGCTGGAAGCCCTGGCACGCTCATTCTCTCTCTCTCCCTCTATCTGTCTTTCTCTCTGTGTCTGTCGCTCTCAAATAAATAAATAAATAAATAAATTTTTTTAAATAAAAAAAATTCTCTTCTGATTAGTGCTGTATTTATGTCGGTAGAATTTGCCAATGGATGTTTTCTGTTGGTCTGTCTTCATTGTCCACCTTTCTCAACTGTCCCACACCTTCCTCCCCACAGAATATAGTTCTTCTGCCTCATAATGATGTAGCCATTCCTTCCCTTCAAAATCCTTGTCAAACTTCTTTGCTAGGAGTTTGGCTTTTCTTGTGGGGCATTCCTAGCAAATGAAAGACCCTGTGTACCTAGGCCTTTGTAAGTAGATTTACCCACCCTTGTTCTGACTCTGCAGCCCTTGGCTTACAGAAGGGCTCTACAGAAGGCAAGGAAGCTTTAGGAGCACAGGCCTATGATTGTTTTTGCCAAGGATCAGCATAGTGGTGCGTGCAGGCTAAAACCAGCCCGTCACCCACTTTTATAAATATCTCCCTTTGGAGCATGTCTATGTGCTTCCTTACAGCTTTGGTCCACTTTGTCACCACAGCACTAGAACTGATCTCACTGCCCACAAAGTCATGTATGCATATTCTGGCCTGTTTAGGAAATATTTGCTACTTGCCCTGGAATGTGCATTTAGGAGCAATGACTGAGACTTTCTTATCCCCAGCTGTTGTTCCAGCGAGTCTGATCACTTGGAGCCTATAGTGAAGTGGTTTCTCATGTTGATTAAATTAAACTTGCTTCCTTTCTCCTGTTTACCTTGGGTCTAGATAATAAGCTTTTCCGTCTCCTCCCAAAAAGTGCTATTTCTGTTTACCCAGAAATGTGTGTGTACAATGTGTCTTGCCTTTCAAACTTTCATTATTCTTTCATTATAGCAATGTTAGCAAGTTGGACCATATGCAGTTCATTGCAAAATTTACGAACTTTTGCTGGGAATGGTGGCACATACCTTTAATCCCAGCACTCGGGAGGCTGAAGTAGGAGGATTACTGTGAGTTTGAGTCCAGCTGAGACTACATAGTTAATTCTAGGTCAGCCTGGGCTAGGAAAAACCATGTGTGTGTGTGTGTGTGTGTGTGTGTAAAAGAAACAGGTGAATGATAAACAACAGGTGGTATGTTCATACCATATTAGGCTTAAAAAGAATGAACAACATGGATGAACTTTGAAGATGTTATAATTAAATGACATAAGCCAGCAACAAAAGGTCACATACTTATATTTATATGAGGTACTTGGAATAGTCAAGTGTATAGAAAGTAGCAGCCACCAAAGGCTATGCAGATTATTGGTTGTGTGATGAAGGGGCTGTTGGTGGTAAGGGCTTGAGGAAAGAAGATTTGTTTGGTGCATATTAAAGTACAGGTTTACAGGATGTAAACATCTTGGAGATACCTTTCATAACAGTGGGAATGTGCTTATCACTGCTGAGCTGTCTGCTTAAAATGGTTATAGAAGTGAACTTTTTAAGACGTGTGTATGTGTGTGTGTATGGATGTTTGTATGCCAGGGTCTCATGCTTCAGACACATGCACCACTTTTTGTGTCTGGCTTCATGTGGATGTTAGGGAATTGAAACCTAGGCCAGCAGGCTTTGCAAGTAAGAGCCTTTACACTGAACCATCCCCTCAACCCATCACAGTGAATTTTACATTACATGTGAGAGAAGCCTATGATAGGCATCATGTAGAAGGTGAGATCCAGGGCTCAGTGTGGGACATTGACAGAGGATGAGTGGGTACAGTTCATCACTGTAGACATAATGGAAAGTGAAGAGCAGAGGAGAAGACTGGTGTATGCAGCAGTGTGCTGATCCCTGGCAGAGAAGTCACATGCCTGTGCTCTTAATGACTGCATCTTTGGGTGAATAGCTTGCTAGTTGAGGGAGGGAGGGCCTGTTATTAGTAGAGGCTTGAGGAGAAATAGAAAAGGACAAGCAGAAATGAAGGCTGTGTGGAAGAACACAGATTACATAAGGAAGCTGATGGTGAGTCTGTAAAGCCACTCAAGCCACTTGGTTTCTTTCTTCCTGTGTGGTAGCTCCATCTAGTGAGCTAAGGTCGGGCAGCTGCCTTACACAGATTTCAAGCAGTTATACTCCTTAAGAATAGGGTATGAGAAAGTGGTTCTTTTTCTTTGAACTGACCTAATTTTGGACAATGCTTAGGCATTTTAGCTGGCCCAGAATATAGGCATGTTACTAAATGACACTTGTCTAACCCTCAGTGGATGACTGCCAGGTCAAGCTGGCCTCTTAACTGCCTCCTGCCGGCTGGCTTCCTGGGTGAGTCAGAGATTTTACCATCTGTGGCCTTCTTGCTAGTGCCTCATTTACAGCCTTTGGAGCCTTTAATCCCAGGACATACTGATTCAAAGTCTAGTTTCTGGAGCAAGGTCATTAGAGTGTCTGTCTTCAAAGAAGTGTGACTTCTAGAGCTTCTGTAGGACTTGAAACCAAATAAGAGTGTCTCATCATGATGTCCAGTAGTTGTTAATCCAGGAACTAAAGATTCTAAGCAACCACAAGGAGCTTCAGACCCTTCCTGGGTTAGCTAGCTAGAGGCTGACTAGATCTGACCATTTTCACATGTACTTAGTATGTACTCTATATTAAGCACCAGTCTGAATGCATTATCAAATATGAAATCTTCCTCTTCTATTGACTGAGTTCCTTTTCAGTAACTGACAGATATCTAATAGGAGCATGGAGTTTATACTACTCCATAACTACTCTTTCCCTTAATATACTTTCCAACCACTTTTGGTTAAAAATGTCCTTTTTACTCTCCTGAGAAGTCATCAGAGGAACTGTGAAAAGTAATACCCTGTGTCCCCAAGAAGTTGTTAAATTGCTTTAATTCTTAGTCAGAGTATAATGTATTAAACTAAATACAAATCCTAGTGGAATGATGTAGAAGAATGAAATGAATGGTATTATTTCTCCCTTTAAATATAGAAATGCAATTTGTAAGACCTTTCTAGACCAGAGGATTTTATATCTAAAACTGCTGTTCCTTAGTGGTGATTTCCCTCCAAGCGTCCTATAACTGTCGTCTGGAGACTTTGAGGTCATTTCAGAGTTGTACAGGGAACACCTAAATTGATTTTTTTTTTTTTTAGTGTAGCTATGTGCCTATCATTCTAGTTAAGCTAACTTAATATTTTCATTGTCCCATAGATACGAAATGTGGAAACAAATCAGTGTCTAGATAACATGGCTAGAAAAGAGAATGAGAAAGTTGGAATTTTTAATTGTCATGGTATGGGAGGTAATCAGGTAAGTATCCTAGTAAAAATATTTTTTAATATTTATTTTTATTTACTTAAAGAGACAGAGAGAACATAGGCGCACCAGGGCCTCCTGCCACTGGAAATGAACTCCAGACACATGCACCACTATGTGTCTGACTTTGTATGGCTACTAGAGAATCAAACCCAGGTTGTCCAGCTTTGTAAACAAGCGCCTTTAACAACTGAGCCATCTCTCAAGCCTGTTTGTAACCTTTTAAAATGGGTCATGTTTTATTTTACTTTTCCCTTTTTTCCAGTGGCATCATTCAGGAAAAGTATTTTGTTGTTAAAGAAGAAACAATACAGAACATTAAGCAAAGTTAGCCTGCAATTTAATGATGTTCTTAAAACACACATTTGTAAAAGTTCTTTTGGGGAGAACTGAATTTACATTCAATGCTGAACACTTTTTTTTTTTTTTTTTTTTTTTACTCTTTTTAACACACCTGTCAACACTTGATACTACACTATATGGGGACTGAAGGCAATGATGACTTCCCCTGTGTAAGCTTAATAGTAACTTTTGTGAGTAGTTTCATTATTTTAATAATGCATAAAAGCCACATATCTTGAAGTACTTTTTTTCATGTCATATTAGTTCACAGTAATACAAGGAAAAATTTAATTTGTTTTCAGTGATGTGCCTATCTGTGTAATTAAGCTCTTCAAACCCCGATACTTATATTGCCCCACAGATAGAGAACATAAATGTCAGGTGTCTGAACTGCTGACTTTCTTTATGAGTAAAGCTGACTTATGTACATGTTTGTTTTTCAGGTTTTTTCTTACACTGCCAACAAAGAAATCAGAACAGATGACCTTTGTTTGGACGTTTCCAAACTTAATGGCCCAGTTACCATGCTCAAATGCCACCACCTAAAGGGCAACCAGCTTTGGGAGTACGACCCAGTGGTAAGTTTTCCAGGTGCCTATAGGAATAAGTAATTACAGCATCATTGGGCATATTTCTTTGTTGTTAATTTTTTTTAATTTTAATTTTAATTTATTTAATAGAGAAAGAAAGGCAGAAAGGGGGGTGGAATGGCCATGCCAGGGCCTCCAGCCACTGTAGACAATCTCTAGGCACATGTGCTACCTTGTGCATCTGGCTTACATAGGTCCTGGGGAATTGAATATGGGTCCTTTGACTTTGCAGGCAAGTGCCTTAACCACTATGCCATCTCTTCAGCCCTCTTGTTAATTTTTATATTGACAGTTTTCATACATAATGTATGTATACATAATGTATTTTGATCATAATCTTCTCCCACTACCTTTAGTTCTCCCTTCTGGTAAGCCTCTCTTCTTTCCAACTAGTCCTTCTTTTTTCCTCTTCCCTCATTCTCCATGAAGTTTGTCATGGTCTGGTGACATTTTCACTTCTCCAGCTAACATGGTTAATGTTAACTAATGTGATCCAGCCATTGGATATGGCCTGGATATTTTTCTCCCACTTGTTCCTTGATATGACTGCCCCTACATGGAGGGATGTGTAGCATCTGAGTCCAAACAGCAGGTGCCACTGGCACAGCCATTGTGTGACAACCAGTTTTTAAATGAAATAGCTTCCCACTTTTAAGTTCATTGGAAAAGTCAGTTTATTAACCAAGCAATATTAAACCTGATTTTAGTTGTTTCATTAAGTAGAGGGGTTTTTTCCCCTCTTAGGTAAGACGAGGTAGGTGGTTTCTGGTGGGGATTCCACAGCAAATGTGATGTCTAGAATAGCTGTAATCTCACATCCCAACTCAAGTCAGAAAGCAAAGTGAAGGGGTACTTTTTAAAATTATTTACTTATTTTTGAGAGAAAAAGGTATATATAGAGAGAATGGGCACACCAGGGCCGCCAGGTACTGCATATGAATTCCAGATGCATGCCCCACCTTGTGCATCTGGTTTACGTGGGTACTGGAGAATCGAACCTGGGACCTTACACTTTACAGGCAAGATCTTAACTGCTAAGCCATCTTTTCAGCCCAAGGGGTGTTTCATCATCAGAAATGTTCTTTTTCAGGAAAATAAAAGCTTTTCCTGGAACCCTCTTAGCAAGCTCTGCATCTTTCTTTCTCCCTCTTCCTCCCACCCTCCCTCCCTCCTTCCTTCCTTCTTCCTCACTGAGAGAGAATTGGCATTCCTCCAGGGCTTCCAGCCACTGCAGTTGAATTCCAGATGAGTGTGTGCCACCTTGTGTGTGTATGTGGCTTTGCGTATGCATCACCTTGTGCATCTGGCTTATGTGGGGCTGGGGAGTGGAATGTGGATCCTTATGCTTTGCAGGCAAGCACCATAACCACTAAGCCATCTCTCCAGCCCAAGCATATTTCTAATGAACCACAAATTTATCTCATAGTCCCCCCATTGCAAGGAAGGCTGGGAAAGCAACATTTAGTTTTCTGGTTTTTATAATATGAGATGACCAAGTCAGTAAGATTGGGAATAGTGTTGGCTAGTCCTGTAGTTCACCACCACAGGTATTTAAAGAGTGTGTTGTTTGATTAGCATTGTATGGAGCTGGAAGGTTTGAGTGTGTCGAAAGAACCTGTTATGCATTAGCACTTCTGGGTCATTTTGTGGAGCTTGGTTCCCTGAGATAAAATGCTAATGTAGCTGAAAGGTATTTCACAGAAGCATGTTCAAGGTAAACTTGCAGGTTCAGATATTTGCTAGGGAGCACCATTGAACCCAAACCTGGAAAAGTGAAAGGGACAAAGCAAGCTGACATGTGGTCCAAAAGCCTGAGCAGACCACCGAGGGTGTTCTGGAGGGGTACAACCTTTCCCTGCCTCCATCCACTCAAAACATGGAAAGCCTGAAAGGTAATAAAATATTATGACAATAATCTACAGCAAAAGTCCCAACTCATAAAATCTTAGATTTCAAAGGAACCCTAGAAATAAAATCAAGGATACATTTTTATGGGTAGGAATTGAAGCCCTGAATGGAAGTAATTACCCCCTGCTTCAGAACAAGTAAATGCTATAAGCTGATCTTATACTTGGACTTCTTGATTCTTGATCCCAGGCTCTTTGTTCAGTGCCCTGCTATCTTTGATTAGATCTGTATATTCATGTATGTTTAAGTATGACTATGTTGTGTCCTGCATAATGTTTATGATGAGAGTAAGCTTGTTTGCTTTGACTACTTGTAACTCTCCCTTTAACAATGTAGATTGAGACCCCTATACATCTAGAGGTTGGAGGAAGGAGCTTGGGCAAATACCACTACATTTTAGGTACATTTTTCAATAAGTGATTAAAGCTTTTATCCTCCCTCTCAAGAATTTTAGTTAGAGATGTGTCACTTGCCTGTCCCATGCCTTAACTAGGCTTTCTTACTGTGGAAACTGGCCAGTGTCAGCTGGATCTTTGCTACGTCCTATGCTGACAGAGTAGTGTCATGAGCCTCAGAATTCAGCCTGCTGTCAGCTGCAGAACCTTGTCCTCAACAGACTAGTTCTCCTGAGATGCTGCTCACCTCCTAAATTATAGTAATTCTAGCATGATGTTGAACAATTGAGTGTCCAGTACTAGTTTGTTAAGAGTTTATTTTAAAGAATCTTGATAGCCAGATGTAAAGTGTTATGCACCTGTAAATCTAGCACTTGAGAAACTATGGCAGGTGGGTCACAAGTGTGAGGTCAGCCTTGACTGTTAAATAAAGATAAAAACAAAGAATTTCGGTCAATGAAATACAAGTTTTTAGAAATTGGGATCAGAAAGACCAGCTGTCCAATCGCATGTGTTGTGCTTAGTTTCCTTCTGCTTTTAGTAATAGTGTTGGTGAGTCTGAGGAAGGGGGTCACCAACAGATTCCATTTTGGAATGTTTGGAAAGTCCTTATTTGCATTGTTTTTGTCTCAAGTGAGACTGAAGGCTATGATCACAATGTGCATGCTGAGCTCCTGGCTCTCTGGCTACTGGACTGTGTTCTCACTACAAGGCCTGCCTTCAGCCAGCAGATGACATGACATCCTCATGAGACAAGCCAGCATCATCACTGCCATGCCTGTGCTTTTCCAGAATTGGTTCTTATTCATTTGTAAGAATTCAAGTAGACAACAGTGAACCTAAAGCCCGCTTGGATAGAAGAAACCTACAGCATACAGTCATTTGCTAGTTCTCACAAGTTCACACAAATGTAAATGAGGCACCATGCAAATGAGATGCTGCAGGTGAAGAATCATATTAAATAGAGCCATGAATGAGATTACTGTGTGGTTGATCAGTATCATTGGCATTCCACATTTCTTTGAGGAACTGAGAGCTAGCACTTAGCAGGTGTTTCTCACAACTATGTGAAGACCTCAGTGTGTTAGAATATCTTCACACTCAGTGTGCATGATGATAACTAAAATATGCTAACTGTTTTGCCCAGCCTTTCTGAAATTATTCTCAAAATCAAATGTAAAATATAATGAGTAGATTGATAGGAATACTTGTATCTACCAGTCATTTACTAAGAGCATCTTAGAAATGAGGAACTGTGAACTTTATTATATACCTCACAGAATCTTCTCAAATACATATTATGACCTTGCTCTTAAAAATGAAAAAGCCTACCTTACCGAGTCTGTGAGCCCAGTCTAATACTTGTGCACACTACCACCCCTGGCCTGACCACAAGCTTCACTTCTCCTGACTCTACAACTTTGATTATGCCTCTTAACCACCCCAGCATTCTTACAGTGTGAGTCTATAGAAGGACCTGAGTTTCTAAAAGCTTGAGGCTTGGAATCGCAATTAATTCAAGAAAGCTTATCACAGATGAAAACTTTGAAATAGCTGTTTGGAAGTAGGTTGGAGAATCCTGAATTAGAAACCACTAGGCTGGTCTGGGCCTTTTTTTTTCCCTTTAAGGAAAAAATGAGAAAAGTTTCTCTGGGGCTTAAAATGTAGGTCGTCTTATGACATATGTAGTAGATCCCACCACACCCCATTATTTTTCCTTCCCATGCAGGTGTTACTGCTGTCTCTAACTGTACACCTTTTCTCTATTATTGTCTCCATTATTGTAAGTACTTTTGTCTCCCCACTACAAAAAAAAAAAATCCTATAAAGAAATTTAATAATCATCAGAGGGGCTAGAGAGATGGCTTAGTGGTTAAGGTGTTTCCTGCAAAGCCTAATGTCTCAGGTTCAATTCGCCAGTGCCCATGTAAAGCCAGATGCACCAAGTGGCATATGTACCTAGAGTTCGTTTGCAGCATCTAGAGGCCCTGGCCCACCAATACTCACTGTCTCTCATTCTACTGCTCTGCCTCTCTCAGCTTGCAAATAAATTAATATCAGAAATGAAGGCTGGGGACTGATGTGTTTACTTTTTCCCCACTTTCATATTAAGATTTTTTTTCTGTCACTTTCAGAAATTAACCCTGCAGCATGTGAACAGTAACCAGTGCCTGGACAAAGCCACGGAAGAGGACAGCCAAGTGCCCAGCATTAGAGACTGCAGTGGAAGTCGGTCCCAGCAGTGGCTTCTTCGAAATGTCACCCTTCCAGAAATATTCTGAGACCAAATTTCACAATAAAAGAAACAAAAATAAAGATTGACTGGGCTACCTCAGCATACATTTCTGCCACATTCTTCAGTAGCAAAAAAGAAGTGCTTTCTCCTCTGCAGGACGTCAGGTTTATCAGCCATTAAAACTCAGTCGCCTCTAGCTTTTACTCTGAATCAGATGTGACTGCTGAGGTGTGGACTATGTGCACTGATGTTTACAAGACTGGAAGAGTCTTCGTTGGGAAGATGGCAGAGCACTCTCAGATCCTGAGCAATCACAACGTGCTTTCTGGAAGCTGTACCTTTTATGACTTGCTCGCACATCAGTAATTTCTGCTGAAAGTGCTGTCATGATGAAGAGATTTCCTGGTTAGAACTGGTAGCCAGTCTATTAAATATTGATATAGAAGTAAATGGAAAAGAACTGGAACCAGTTCAGAATCATGAAAACAACATTTTTACAATTTAAAAAATTATATTAAACAGGGTTTAAAGGAAATTAAAACAGACCTATGAAAAAGTACAATTTGTTATAGTATGAAATTTCTATCTAGATTTTTATACCTCAGTGGAGAAAAATAATTGATTCCAATGACATTCATTTTGTTTTCATCTGTGATAGTCATGGATGCTTTTCATTCCTTGGGGTGCTGAAAATGAGCTGTGGGGGGAAACAACATAGTTTTAATTTCTTTTTATAAAATTTTTTATTTGGTTTGTGGGCTATTGGAATTGTAATTTTTAATTGCCTTCTATAAAAATCAGATTTAACATGTCTGGTCTCAACCAAGTAAATTAAATATCTCAGTTACTGTTGGGTCAACTGACACACAGATCTCATGCGTTGCGTGCACATACACACATGCACACACACACCATCACCACCACCATCACCACCACAATTTCTTACTATATTTCCATTTCTTGATTCAGCTGATTATGCGTAATATCCAAGGTTCATACTACTGTACTACAGATTTGTTTTCACAGCAATAAATGTTCAGTTCTTTATGATTCCACTTCAAGATGAAAGGTTGCAGAGTGCTTATTAGTTGGGTATTTGGAGATAATTATTTGATGGTTTCTTAGCAAACCTTTACTTCACACATGTACTTCATTGTCAAGTGCATAATTAGATTAGATTCTTGAATTGTAGTGTTGATTTGCTGCTTTTAAAAAAATAAAAATTTGACTGAAAATATTTAATTGGCATTTCTTAATGAGTTAGCCAAAGAAGTGCAGCTCTGATTCCGTGTTACCAGTCCTGCATTTCTTTCCTAAATTGCATTTAACTAAATTGACTTTTTTTCTCTGAATTTTTTTTTTTTGGGGGTTGTTGTTTTGTTTTGTTTTTTGTTTTTTTGAGGTAGGATCTCACTCTGGCCCAGGCTGACCTGGAATTCACTATGTAGTCTCAGGGTGGCCTCGAACTCATGGCAGTACTCCTACCTCTGCCTCCCAAATGCTGGGATTAAAGGTGTGTGCCACTATACCTGACTTTTTCTCTGATTTTTGATTACAGAAAATCACCTGAGTATGAATGAAAAGCTGATATTAATTAAAGTTTCCTTCTTAATCTCATTCAAAATTTCATTGTGATACTTTTTTCCATACCTAAACCAATCTTGGCAAAAATGCACATATTTTCCTCCCTATTGGTCAGATTGTATTTAATAGCTTTTTTTTTTTTTCTTTGATTATCAGAGACTTTCACTGCAGGGAAGTCTTGTGACTAAGACTGTTCCTGAAAATCACATAACCAGTGATCCTTGCCAAGTTGAGTATATGCAGTTTCTCAAGCCCTATTCCAGCCAGTCAGGGGAAGCACATGTGGATACCCAAGAGTGAGGCAACAATCTAAGTGCAGACACTGTCCCAGGAGACTGACATGGTCCAGGTGCTTGAGGGGGTTTTCCTCCTTGAGCTATGTTAGTAATTCTCAGTAGGCTTAATGCTTGAACAAATAAAATGTCTAACAATAAATTATTTTCATGCACAGAATTTCAGATTTTTGTATTCCAGCATAGCTTGGTCTTGTTCCTTACTGTAAGAAAGTTTTAATGGCATTGTGATTTAAGGTTTGCTTGTTTTTATTGGGGAATGTGATGACTTAAACTTTTAGAACCTGATAGATAATCCCATTGCCTTTATTTTTCTAATTAAAATATTCCTGAATACTTTGAAAATACAAAATATTCCTGAATAGTTATGCCTCACAGTGGTTTTCTTTGAAATTAAAATGGCCTCCTCTTCATGGCTGTTTATAGATTAGGCATATGTGTGTCAGATGAAAACATGAAAATGAGAACAAAGAGTGAAGAATGCCTCACTGTGAAAATTATAGGTGGGTTTTGTTTTGTTTTTCTGAGGTAGGGTCTCACTCTAGGCTGGCCTCAAACTCAAAGCAATGCTTCTACCTCTACTTCCCAAGTGCTGGGATTAAAGGTATGTACCACTATACCCTGCTAAAGGTGTTGCTTTATGAGACAGACCCTCTGTAGCCCAAACTGGCTTTGAACTCAGCAATCCTTCCTCAGCCTCCCAAGTGCTAAGATCAAAGATCTGAGCCACCATTCCCAGCCTAGATGATTTGAGTCTCACAAATCTCATCCCACTGCAATTAGTATCTTAAATGTTTATCCATCCTTGTTGGCATCCTTGACAAATACTCTTCTTCATCCATTCTATAAGTGGAAGAAGTCACATAGACTGTGTCCTCATTTCTCATTACCCATTAGCTGGAAAACAGAGGTCCTTCTTTGCAAGGATTGGTGCTCTCCTTATCTTCCAAGAAGTATGCCAATATAAGTTTAATTCTGCAGTTAACATATTGAAAGAAGATGAAAGAAATTAGTGTCTGAATTGGTAAGTACAAGAGGTTTCTACAAAGTTATTTCTTTAGTCGTTTGGGAAGTTTGGCTGATTTCCAGTCACATGGCACTTCTTCCAGTCTTTGATTTCTTGAAGATTGCCAAGAATTTGCTTTATTTATGGGAACTGTTTACAGTCTATGAGGCATGTATACAAAACTCAATTGCGTTTGTACATTAGCAATAAACACAATTTTAAATATGTCACTAAGAAGTCAAATAGAAAATTATGCAAGACCTTATGCCTTGAAAACTACAAAACTGCTGAGAAAAAATACAGAACAATACGATAAATATATCTCACTGACTGAAAGATTCCATAATGTTAACATGCCAGTTTCCCACAAATTCATCTGTAGATTCATGAAGTAAAATATTCCCACAAAGATTCTGTAGAAAGTGATTATAGATGGAAATCAATAGCTAAGACATGGAGATAAAAATTACTTTGCTTCCCAAATTGCTCTGAAGCTGCTGTAACTGAGTATGGTAGTAGATAGTACTAGGGAGATGGCATAGCAGTGAAGAGCACTTGCCTCTTAAGCATGAGGGCTTCTTAGGCCAGAGACTGCCAATTTCAACTCCCCAGGAGACATGTAAACAACTGTGTGTAGCCACACACATCTGTAACCCCAGGAGCTCTGGGTTACAGGAGAGACCCTCTTGTCAAGAAAATACTCAGATAGGTGCCAAGAGGACACATGAGCTTATCTGGCCACACACACATATGCATAAGGTGCACACTTCTACATATACATGTGTACACCACACATCTCACACATACAAAAAAAAAGTTGCCATAACAATATAGTAGTCAGGCTGGAGAGATGATGGTTCAGCAATTAAGGCACTTGCCTACAAAGCCAAACAATCCAGGTTCGATTCCCCAGTACCCATGTGAAGCCAGATGCACAAAGTAGTCCTTGCAACTGGAGTATATTTTCAGTGGCAGGAGGCCCTAGTGTGCCTATTCTCTCTACCTCTATCTCTGTCTCCCAAGTAAATAAAAATATTTTTTAAACATAGTTGTAAAGTTAGGGTAAGCACATCATAATCAGACAAAGCCCACAAATGTTAGTGTTTTTAAACTACTAGTAATTTAATTGGAAAGTGAACTTTTTTTCCTGTTGAAACTGAGATTTTTTTTTTTTTAAGGAACCAAGCTGTAACCCTGTGGCAATGACTAAAGGTTCACACCATGACATAGTCCCACAGGTCTTATATCCCTACCCCCTAACAGCCTCTCATAGGTATCCCTAACCTTCCTGAGTCCTTTGATGTTTTTTGTGTGTGATAAGGTTTGGTTTCATTTCTTTGTGTCACCTGGCACTCCTAAGCCTAACTGTCCTTGTCAGGCTCACTGGTGACTTGGCTCATGGCCACTGATAACAGGAAGGTTGACAAACAGTCTAAAATTAATATAGAAAATCATGGGACACAGAGTAGCTAAAACTGCTGAAGAGCAAAGTAGTGCTGCTGCTCCCTGATGTAAAGTTTTCATACAAAGTAACCAAGACAGTGTTGGACTAGTGGAAGAACAGATTAAATTAATAGAACTGATAGTCCTGAAATACTCTATAATGTCATCAATTGATTTTTAAGAGTACCAAGAATATTAAATGGAATCATCTTCAACTAGCAGTGTTGGGGGAACTGATTATCTGCATGTGCAAGAACAAAGTCAAATGCCTGTATCATACCATGTGCACACACACACACACAAAAAAAAAAAAGATCAAGGAACCAAATCTAAGAGCTAAGTCAACCACTGTTCCCCTTGAAATCTTTTTGTTTCCCTCTATTATCTGTGAGAATATGTTGATGGACCCAGTATTATGCAGATAACGGCAGCTGCTGAGAGGTCATGACTGCCATAGACACTTTGTGTCCAAAGCACTTCTCATCCTCTGACTTTTACATTCTTTGGAGACCACCTCTTCCACAGTGTTCCCTGAGCCTTGGTAGGTCTGCTGTAGATATTTCATTTAGTGCTGAGTACTCAATAGTTACATCTCAGCAATTTGGTGAATATTGAGTCTCCCCATCAGTCACTACTGTAAAAAGAAGATTCTTTGACCAATAATAGTGAAAGCAGCACTAATCTATGGCCATAAACATAAATATGTAGAGAGTAATATGATGAGTACAACATATCCATTTAGCCAAACACCAGTAATACAGGGCCTATGACCTTCAAAACCATAGGTTTTTGACTAGGCTTTAAGTACCAGCCATGAATTCCCTCCATGGAGCAGGCCTCAAATCTAATCAGAGAGCATTTGGTTACTCACCTGACAGTCATGCCACTGTTGGCACCAGTAGGCACATGTTTCCTGGCTGGCTTGTTGGTTGTGTAGCTCTCAGGGTCCATTGCTGGTTAAAACTATGATATCTTTTCTCCCCCAGCAGCCGGCATAATATTTTCCAACACTATGACAGCTATCCCGCAGCAAGGAGGCTTCCAGCTCAGTCCCAGCTTGAGTTCTCAGTTCTGTAGAGGAAGCATGTTGGTGTTTACAGCAGTAGGGTCTTACCCTCTAGTTCTGGTGGGTAATCAAGAGCTTGGCAATAGCCTTTATTGTTTGGGAGAACCTCAGGAGACTCCCTGGCCTTCAGAAACTCACTGAGAGGTATCCCATCCCCAGGACTGGGATTGTACTATAACAACCAATAGCTTCTGGGTGTAGCATTATCTATTCCCACAGCGTACTTCTGCCAAATCTTTTTTCAATTATATATTTTTAATTAACCAAAAAGTAGGTGTTCATATGGCTTAATCAATGTCTTTAGGGTAACCCTTCCCTACCCCTTTCTCTATTTCTGTTCCCTGACCCCACTTAGACCTTTCCATTCCCAGTATTCTGTCCCTCTACTTACATCTCTACTGCGCCCCACCTTAAGCCTTCCCTCCTTCTCCTCCCTTGTGGTTCCTTTCTAACTTCTTGGCCTATACTAATGACTCTCCAAATTATATACAAATATAGATCCACATATGAGAGAACATATAGATTTGTCTTTCTGAGTCTGGGTTACCTCCCTGAGTATACTTTCTGTATCCATCCATTTTCCTGTGAATTTCATAATCTTATTTTTCCTTAAAGCTGAATAAAACTCCATTGTCATTATCTGTTCATCAATTAATGGGTACCTAGGCTGATTCCATTTCATAGCCATTGAGAATAGAGCAGCAATGAACATGGATGAGCAAGTATCTCTGTAGTAACATATAAAGTCCTTTAGAGTAGATGCCCATATAGCTGGGACATATGGAAGTTCTATTTTATCTCTGAGAAACCTCCACACTGATTTCCATAGAGTCCCCAACTAGTTTACACTTCCATCAATGGTGAATAAGGGTTCCACTTTCCCCACACCCTCACCACCATTTGTTTTAATTTGACTTTTTGATACTAGCCCTTCTGATGGTGGTGAAATGTAATCTCACAATAGTTTTAATTTGTGTTTCCCTGAAAATTAACAATACTGAACACTTTTAAAAATATTTATTGGCCATTTGAGTTTGAGAATTCTGTTCCATGGCCCAGTTTTTTAATAAATTGACTTTTTATTTAGGTTTTGTTGTTGTTGTTGTCCTTTTTAGTCTAGATATTAGTCCTCTGTCAGATGTATAGCTGGAGAAGATTTTCTCCCATTCTGTAGATTGTCTCTTGACTTGGCACTATCCTTAGCTATACAATAGCTTTTTGGTCTGATGAGATCTCATTTGTTGCTTGCCTTACTTTTGGGCCTACCATGGTCCTATACAGAAAATCCTTTTCTCTGACTATATCTTCTCCTTTTTCCTCTAGTGATTTCAGGGATTCAGCTTTTATACTGAGGTCCTTGATGCAGTTGGAGTTGACTTTTTTTGCATGGTGAGAGAGAAAGTTCTAGGTTCATCCTTTGATATGCAGATATCCAATATTCCTATCACCATCTGTTGAAGTGTCCTTTTCCTCTATGTGTGCTTTTAGCCTGTGTCAACTATCAAATGGCTGATTGGACTTACACCTGAAGTTACACCACAGACTTATACTTGGATCTTTTATTCTGTTTCATTGACCTATGTGTCTGTTTTGTATCATTACTATGGCTTTGTAATATAACTTATAGTGTTATTAGATAAAATATGGTTATTTCAATTTTCCTAAATTTGTTGGGACTTACTTTGTGTCCTAATATTTGATCTACTTTAAAGACAGTTACATGGGCTGCTGAGAAGGTGAATTCTGTAATGTTTGGATAGAATGTCTACTAGGTTCATTTGATCTATTGTCATTTAACTCCATTGTTTCTCTGTTAATTTTATGTCTAGATGGTCTGTGTATAGGTGATAGTGGGTTATTGAGGCCAACCACTAATATTGTGTTGGGATTTATCTTTGACTTTATGTTTAGTAGATTTTGTTTTATAAACTTAGATGTCCTTGTGTTTGGTAGCTATATGTTTAGAATTGTAATGTGGGATAAGGGAAAGATTCCAAAGGGAATCATAGTGCTTGTCTCCATCAGGACCTCATCACACTGCTGGCTCATGTGTACCCATGTGGGCTGAAGGAGAAGGATCATCCTTGAATATCTGATCCTCCTGCTTCTGGAGTGCTGGGATAATAGGCATGTGCAACTACACCAGGTCCATGCAGGGCTTTGTGCATGCCAGGATAGCATCTACCCACTACCTACTGAGCTACACCCTCAGCTCTTACAGAGTCCTTGAAAAGAAAAAAAATCCTCAGGACCTTGAATTAAGCAATAGTTTCTCTGATATAAAACCAAAAATGCCAGTAAATTTTTTTTTAAATGAAAGTAAAGGTTGTACTTTATCACAGCTTAAGAGCTGTTCTTCAAAGGATACTAATAGGAATACAATGGGAGTTCCAGCACCACGGTGAGGAAACAAACCACAAGGAGTGCCATTCCATAGAAGAGGACAGAATACAGAATATTGGCTAATTATTTGTCTCATAAGGAGCTTGTACCTGAAGTTATGAAAAATCTCAGGATGTAACCGCAAAGGCAAACCACTTGTTAAAGACAAAAGGTTTAAACAGGCTTTTCCCAAAGAGAAATGGCCAATAAAGATATGGAAAAATGCTCTATACCAGTCAACAATATTAATACAAAGCCGGGCGTGGTGGCACATGCCTTTAATCCCAGCACTTGGGAGGTAGAGGTAGGAAGATCACTGTGAGTTCGAGGCCACCCTGAGACTACATAGTGAATTCCAGCTCAGCCTGAGCTAGAGTGAAACCCTACCTCAAAAAAAAAAAAAAATACAGTACTGTTTATAATTGATTTAAGAAAATATTAATCTAAACAAGCCAAATAAACACTAATGAAATATACATGCATAGTCTTTTATGATAATATTGCAAAGTACTAATGAAAAATCAAAGATCTTAATAAGTCAACATGCACACAAATCAGAAAATGCAATGTTAAGATGTCAGTTTCCTTAAGAGAACATGTAGGGCTAATGCAAATTCTATCAGAACCTCAGCAAGACTTTTTGACAAGTATTCTGCAATTATTATAGAAAGGGGAAAAAATAGAGCAATTTTGAGAAAGTGAAAGGAATCAATCTACTCCATTTTGACAATTATCATATAGATGGGCTGAGAAGACAGCCCAGTGATAGAACTTTTACCCAGCAAATGGAAAGTTCCAGGTCCAATCCCCAGAACCACACACACAGACACAGAGGGAGAGAGAGAATAATAACAATTAAGTAGGAGACCATTTATTTTAAATTGGAGAATTAATACTTTGCAGAATCTATATGTTGGTTGGGTTTGTTTTAGTTTTGTGTCAGATATTTTTATGGTCACTGGTTTTCTATGAAGCAATTTTGACTTCCTTTGTTAAATGTAACTTGCAGCGTTAGAGAGTGAAATACATTGTAATAAGCTTATCTTACATACAGTTCCAAAAGTTTCAAAGAGTCCTCACACAAAATCAGTTTCCAATCTGGGAATGTTTATAATAAATTTCTAATTTCTGGGAAAAAAAAGAAATAAATTGGAAAAAAATACCATATACAACAGAGAGCTGGCAAATAAACTCAATAAAAGACCAAAAGATTTTCAACAATGATGCCAATTCCACCCCTGGAGGAGAGAACAATGCCTTTACATACCTTATAACATAAACATAAACTAACTCAACCTAAGTGCTACATGTAAGGCCTAAAGCTGTAAAACTCCTGCAGGAATATATTTGAATGCACTTACTGACATTGGAGTTGGTGGTGATTCTAAGACAAGACAACAGGAACACAGACAACAGAAGCAGTGCTAGACCAATGAAATTGTAGCAAACATGAAAATGTTGTGCATCAAAAGACAAAGTGAAAGGCATCCTATACTTTGGGGGAAATATGTGCATGTCATTTCTAATAAGGAAAATGTAAAGAGCTACATTTCAGCATCAAAAAGCCAAATCACAAACTGCCCTTTAAAGACTTATTTTATGCCCATATGTTAATGTTACTCTCACTTTGGGTTAGAGGAATTTCTTTTCTCAGAAAGCAAAGACCAGTGGGGAGACTCAAAAGTCATCAAAGTCCACACCTAGCCCCTTAAGCTCCTACCCTAAAGATATATAACATCAGATTGATTGATATATCTAATAATACTGTAGCTAACTAGAAAATCCAAAAATTAAATTAATCCAAGATGCAAATATATATACATTATAACACAAGAAACACCAAAAGTCAAGACAATATAAATTCACCAAAAAGTATTAATGAATCAGAAAGGACCTCTAGTGAGAATGAGTTAGAGGAAATGACTTAGAAAGATTTCAAAAGAATAATTATAAATATGCTCTAAGAAGTCCAAGAGGAAATCAAAGGAATCAAAGAAGGTACGGGACACCAACTTAATGAAATAAAGCAGTCAATGCAAGACATAAATAAGGAAATAGGAATAATAAAAACCAGTCAGAATTACTAGCAGTGAAGGATGCAGTTAATGAAATAAAACTCTATAGAAAATCTCACTAGTACAATAGATGAAGGAAAGAACAGAATATCTAAATTAGAAGACCAGGTGGCAGATCTAATACAGCCCAACAAAGACAAACTAATAAGGAAAGTATGAATGGGAATTCAAGATATTCAGGACACCATGAAAAGATCAAACATAAGAATTCAGGGTATAGTAGGAGGAGAAGAATTTCACTCCAAAGGCATAGTAGGCATTTTCAACAAAATCATAGAAGAAGACTTCCTCCAAATTGGGAAAGAGGTGCCAATGCAGATACAGGAGTCCTTTAGAACACCAACCAGACAAAACCTGGAAAGAAACTCTCCTCACCATATTATAATTAAACTGGAAAACATTCAAACCAGAGGAAAAATATTGAAAGCAGTTGGAGAGAAAAACCAAGTTAGAGAAAACTCAGGATCACAGCAACACAAACTTTAAACTTTAAAAACTTTAAAAGCCAGAAGGGCTTAGAGTGATGTATTCCAAGTTCTGAATGATAACAACTGTCAACCAAGGTTACTTTATCCTGTAAAGCTATCCATTCAAATAGATGGAGAAATAAGGACATTCTACAACAAAAGCAGGCTAAAGGAATATTTGAAGACAAAACCAGCTCTACAGAAAATACTGGAAAGAATCCTCCATGCTGAAGAGAAAGAAAAGCACACATATAAGGAACCTGGAAAAAACAAACAATACTCAAATACTAGTTAACACAAGAGAGCAAAGGTAAAATCGGAAGAACTACAAAAAACGGCAAAAATAAATACACACCTTATCAACGGCCTCAATGCCCCAACCAAAAAACATAGGTTTGCAGACTGGGTTAAAAAGCAGTATCCAGGCTGGAGAGATGGCTTAGCAGTTAAGTGCTTGCCTGTGAAGCCTAAGGACCCCGGTTCAAGGCTTGATTCTCCAGGACCCATGTTAGCCAGATGCATAAGGGGGTGCACGCATCTGCAGTTCATTTGCAGTGGCTGGAGGCCCCGGTGTGCCCATTCTCTCTCTATATCTCTCCCTCTTTCTCTGTCTGTCACTCTTAGGTAAATAAATAAATAAAAATATTACAAAAGGAAACATTTTTTTAAAAAAAGCAGGATCTAATTCTAGCCAAGATGGCGACTGCCTAGCTGCACTGCAAATCCCGGGGAAAGAAAGGCAAGACATGAAGGGTTTTCTGGATCTTCTTGTCAGTGGGAGGCCCCGGGGGTGGGAATCAGGGAACCGCAGATCCCCTTGTGGGTGGGTAGACCACCCCTCCCACTGTGCCCCGCCACCGTGCTCTGATTGTGCGCCGATTGCGCGCAGATCGATCCCTGTGAGCAGAAGCTTAAACTTCTCTGCTCACTTGCCCACATTACTGCTCCTGCCAGTGCATGTTCAGCGAGCTCCAGTCTCACAGCAAATGCAACACAAGCCCAGAGTGTTTCTCTCACTTGAGCCAGCTCAGGTGCCATCCCTACCTATCTTCCACGTGGGCGATCCCCCATTCTCCTGTGGCAGGGGAGTGTAGACTGCTTCCGGGTCCCAGTGTTCCCAGCAAGAGTTTGGGCTGTTGCAGGGCTTGGTACCTCAGTGTGCCTCCTAGCTCAAATGCAGGCAGCTTTGGTGCATCACCGCTTAAGAATTCAGGCAACTTTGGCACCCCTGCCAGGCAGTAGATAGGCAGCTTTGGCAAGTGGGAGCCAAAGCACAGGCTGCTTGGCAACTGCCCCAGGCTGCCTCAGATTCCCATTGTGCTAGAGCCCAGGCTGATCCACCAACCTACCTGCCCATACACTGTCATGGGCAGACCACAGTGCAAAAGAAATAAAATGAAAAATCAAATGCAAGAAAACCCAGTTAGATCACCCAGTCCTACAATGAATACATCTAACCAAAACATAGAAGAGTCATTAGGATCACAACATCAAATTGAAGCAATGACCAATGTAACTCTGACCAACCTACTGGTAGAACTTGCAGGAAAGCAACAAAGGACTGATAATCCTGTGGATGCTGCCATCACTAAGCTAGAATAAATTGATGAGAATGGAAGGAGTTCAAAGAGAGGTAACAGTTTTGAGGGAGAGTGAAAAAAAAGAGGACCTTAAAAATCAGCTGGCCATAATAAATGAAGACATAAGAAATGCAGGGATGAATTCCAAGAATCATCAAGAATATCAGAAAATGATGTGAAAAGGGAGCTTGACAGAGCAATGGAAATGATACATAGGAAAGTAGTCAAAAATGCAAACTTTAATTGAACAAGTCCAAAACTCTAGTCTAGAGGCTCTCAAGAATAGAGTCAATGAAGTGGAGGATAGAAACTCTGATCTGGAAGACAAGATAGAAGAAACAGTTCGAGAGTTCAAAAATTTCAGTAACTTCAAAAGTTCCTGTGAACAGAGCATAAGGGAATTGTGGGATACACTTAAACATCCTAATATCAGGATCACTGGAATACCAAAAGGAGAAGAAATTCAGACCAAAGGCATGAAGAACTTATTTAACAAAATAATTGAAGAAAACTTCCCCAGTCTCTTAAAAGAAAGGCCCATCAAGATACAAGAAGCCAACAGAATGCCAAACAGACTGGACCAAAGGAGAAACTCTCCAAGATATATTGTCATTAAGACTCTAAACATTGACACCAAAGAGAAAATCCTAAAAGCAGCTAGGGAAAAACAGCACAGCACTTTCAAAGGTAACCCCATCATAATTACCTCAGACTTCTCAGTGAAAACCCTGAAAGCCAGAAGTGCCTGGAATGAAACTCTGCAAAGTCTAAGAACCTATGGCTTCCAACCCAAACTACTCTACCTGGCAAAAGTGTCCCTCATAATATATGGTGAAAGAAAAACTTTCTGTGACAAAACTCAGCTTTACAATTATATGAACACAAAACCAAACCTAGAGAGTATTTCAGGAAATTCCCCACACAGAAGAATCAAATAATCAAATTCAAATACCTACAAGAAGCAGATCACAATAACCAAACTCAGAGTAGGCACAAAAACTTCAAAACCCATGAAAACACCAACACACATCTACCAGCACTATATGGTAGGGATCAAATCAAATCTCACAGTCATTACCCTAAATATTAATAGCCTTAATTCACCCATCAAGAGACACAAGCTAACAGGATGGATCAAAAAATTAGACCCCTCAATCTGTTGCCTTCAAGAAACCCACCTCACCACTAAAGACAGACACCTCCTCAGGGTGAAAGGGTGGAAAACAATATTCTAAGCAAATGGGAATAAGAAACAAGCAGGTGTAACTACAATAATATTGGATAAAATAGACTTCAAACCAAAAATAATCAAAAAAGACAAAGAAGGCTACTTCCTACTTATCAAGGGAATGATCCATCAAGAGGATATTACAATCATAAATCTGTATGCACCAAACACAGGGGCACCACAGTTCATAAAACAAAACCTACTTCAATAAAACAGAAATAACCACCAACACCATCATAGCTGGGGACTTCAATACACCATTATCAGTAATAGACAGATCATCCAAACAGAAACTCAACAGGGAAGTAAGAGAGCTCAACAAAATCATAGATCTCTTAGACCTAACAGACATCTACAGAACATCCCATCCCAAATCCAGACTGCACATTCTTCTCAGCAGCCCATGGAACATTCTCTCAAATAGACCATATAATGGGTCACAAAGACTGCCTCCACATATTTAGGAAAACTGACATGATATCAGATCACAAAGCTATATTGCTAGAAATCAACAACAAAAGACCCACCAAGAATCCCAACGTCACCTGGAAACTGAACAGCACACTTTTAAACAATAAATGGATAGTGGATGAAATTGCAAAATTCCTGGAATTGAATGACAATGAGAACACATCATACCAAAACTTATGGGACACAGTGAAGGCAGTCCTCAGGGGAAAATTCATAGCACTCAATGCCTTCATGATAAAGAAAGAAAGATCCCAAATCAACAACCTAACCATCCACCTAAAGGCACTGGAAAAACAAGAAAAATCCAACACAAAGAGCTCCAGAAGGAAACAAATAATTAAAATTATAGCAGAAATTAATGAATTGGAAACTAAGGAAACAATTAAGACAATTGACAAAACAAAGAGCTGGTTCTTTGAAAAAATAAACAAGATTGACAAAACCCTGGCCAATTTGATCAAACAAAAAAAGGAGAAGCTTCAAATTAACAAAATTCAAAATGAAAAAGGAGAGATCACAATAGACATAA
Organism: Jaculus jaculus; assembly: GCF_020740685.1. NCBI lineage: Eukaryota > Metazoa > Chordata > Mammalia > Rodentia > Dipodidae > Jaculus > Jaculus jaculus. The sequence continues at coordinate 49,556,974 of NC_059116.1, read as the reverse complement.
GTGAAATTGGGAGAATCAAGACTTATTTCAAAAACCTCTACTCCACAAAACTGGATAATGTGGAGGAGATGTATAAATTCCTGGATACATACCATCTATCAAAGCTAAACTCAGAGCAGATTAATCACCTCAATGAACCCATCACACTCATGGAGATTGAAAAAGTAATAAAAAAAAAAAAAAAAAACCTCCCCAAAAAGAAGAGTCCAGGACCAGATGGCTTCTCAGCTGAATTCTATTAAACCTTCATGGAAGAACTCAAACCAATCTTCCTAAAACGGTGCCACAAAATTGAAGAACAGGAAAAGCTACCCAACTCCTTTTATGAAGCTAGTATCACCCTAATTTGAAAACCAGGCAGAGATGCCACAAAAAAAGAAAACTACCGGCCTATTTCCCTAATGAACTTAAATTAAGCAAAGAACCTGTACAAAATCCTCACAAACCGAATCCAACAACACATCAAAAGCATTATCCACCTTGGCCAAGTGGGATTCATTCCAGGAACACAAGAGTGGTTCAACATATGGAAATCTGTCAATGTAATACACCACATAAACAAGGTTAAACAACAACAAAAAAAAAAACATGATCATTTCGATAGATGCAGAAAGGCCTTTGACAAGATACAACATCACTTCATGATCAAAACATTGGAGAGAATTGGCATGGTTGGTTCATATCTTAACATAATAAAGGCAATATACAAAGCTCCAAAGGCCCAAATAATACTTAATGGAGAGAGACTGGAGGAATTCCCATTAAGATCAGGAATAAGACAGGGTTGTCCTCTCTCACCTCTGCTTTTCAATATAGTACTGGAAGTCATAGCTCAAGCAATAACACAGGAGAAGGAAATAAAAGGGATACAATTTGGAAAGGAAGAAGTTAAGTTAGCTCTATTCGCTGATGACATGATTATATATGTAAAAGACCCGAGAGACTCCATCCCAAAACTCCTGAAGGTGATTAACTCCTGTAGCAAAGTTGAAGGATACAAAATCAATGCACAAAAATCAGTAGCATTTCTATATGCAAATGACAAAGATACAGAGAAAGAAATAAGGGACATAGTCCCATTTTCAATAGCAACAAAAATAAAATAAAATACCTTGGAATAACGTTAACCAAGGAAATGAAAGATCTATACAATGAAAACATAAAAACACTCAAAAAAGAAATTGAGGAGGACTTGAGAAGATGGAAAGACCTTCCATGCTCCTGAATAGGCAGAATTAATATTGTGAAGATGACAATCCTACCAAAGGCAATATATATATTTAATGCAATTCCAATTAAAATCCCTACAGTATTCTTCACAGAGATAGAAAAAATGATCTCAAATTTCATATGGAAAGGCAGAAAGCCTTGCATATCCAAACATATCCTCAGCAAAAGAAATACCTCTGGTGGCATCACCATACCAGATCTAAAGCTATATTACAAAACCATAGTAATAAAAACAGCATGGTACTGGCATAAAAACAGGAGTATAGACCAATGGAATAGACTTGACGACCCAGATTTTGGGTCAAGCAACTATAGCTACTTGATATTCGACAAAGGCCCTAACAATATAGATTGGAAAAAAGATAACATCTTCAACAAATGGTGCTGGACAAACTGGATAACCACATGCAGGAAACTGAAACTTGATCCACACATTTCACCATGCACTACACTCAAATCCAAATGGATCAAAGACCTCAATATAAGACCAGAAAATTGAATACTACTGGAAGAAAATTTAGGAAGTAACTTTCCATGATATAGGAATGGAAAAAGACTTCCTGAACAAAACCCCAGTAGCTCACAATCTTAAACAGTCACTCAACCAATGGGATCACATGAATCTGAAGAGTTTCTTTACAGACAAGCATACAATAAGCAAAGCCAATAGATTACCTACAGAATGGGAGAAAATATTTGCAGGTTATCCAACTGATAGAGGCCTAATCTCTAGAATCTACAAAGAACTCAAAAATCTAAACAGTATGAAGTCAAACACCCCACTCACAAAATGGGGCAAAGAGATGAACAGGCAGTTCACAGAGGAAGAATTACAAATGGCAAACACACACTTAAGAAAATGTTCATCATCCCTAATCATCAGAGAAATGCAAATTAAAACAACTATGAGATTACACCTTATTCCAATAAGGATAGCAAACATCAAAAAAATCAAACAAAAATAAATGTTGGCAAGGATGTGGAGAAGTAGGAACACTCATCCCCTGTTGGTGGGAATGTAGGATGGTACAACCACTTTGGAAAGCAATATGAAGACTCACAAAAAAGTTGACTATAGAGATACCAACAGACCCAGTTATTCCCTTACTGTGCATCTACCCTACAACCTTCAGACCATAGGCCAGAGAGATTTGCTCAACCAGGTTTGTAGTGGCTAAATTCATAATAGCTAAGAGCTGGAATCAATCCAGATGTCCATCAATAGAAGAATGGGTAACTAAGATGTGGTATATCTACACAATGGAATTCTATACAGCAGTAAGAAAAAATGACACAAAGAAATATGAGGAAAAATGGTTGAACCTGGAACAGATCATTCTCAGTGAACTTACCCAATCACAGAAAAAACTCACCACATAATCTCACTCATCTACAGCACCTAACCTGAATCTACCCAAGATACCATACATACCCAGCAAGCATCTCATGGACTAGACACTAGGATGGATGGGGAGGGAGAGAAGGGCATTGAAGGGGTGGGAAACACAAATCTAGACCCAAATGGCAATGGTACCATAAAATTCTACTTCCTAAAAGGCAGACCAAATGGCTGAACCTTCACCAGGCCCTTGCAGGAAACACCTGAAACACAAGACACTGGAGAGGGTAGGATCAAGTCTAACCTAAATCTTCTACATATTCCCTCCCCCCACCCTCTCCCTCTCTCTCTCTCATCTCTCTAACTCTTATATATTAGTTATCTTTTTCCTCATTTTATTAGTGAGCACTAACCTGTAACTCCCAGTACCAGCATGGTGCTATCATCCACAGTGAGCTTTTGATCAGAGAAACCTACAAGGTTTCCTAAAAGAATGACAGATTTCTGTCAGAGTACTTGATGACCCACCAGAGGTTAGTGGTAAGACCCTATAGCTGAAGACACCACATGCGGCTGACACATAAAATGGAACGGCATGGCTGGAAGCCAAGAGAGTCAGTCCCCAGACAGTTAGCATGTCTAGTGCCAGAAGGTGCTACATGGGCAACTAGGGGAAATGACCAATATCTGTCCAAGCAACTCGTGGTCTAACCTACTTAGCAGCAAATAACATGTTGTGATGCCCACACAAGTGCAATAGTGGCACACAGCCATGGTGGGGAACCAACTGCTCTTGATTTGGCTAACTGATGTATTCAGTGGCTCAGAACCCATAGCTGGAGCTGAGAATCATGTCAGAACCATATCCAAACATAAGCCCACTCTCCAATATCAAGCTACCATCAATCATGGGCTACAAGAGGGCCTACACTTATTAAACTCTATATAAAAAAAAGTAAGGGTTATCTCATTTGTCCTGGTGCTAACTTACTGTCCGTTGGAGAATCTGCTTCTCTTTTTCAGATTGATACAGATGTTAAGGAGAGAGCCACCCCATCATACCTCAAAAGGGCCTTGGCCGAAACTAAGGAAAATTGGTGAAACAAGCAAGGGTGCTCTTTTCCTGATGAACTGGATACACCGGGGAAGGAGACCAACACAGAGAAAAATCAACTCCTACCAAATGAAAGAGCCAGAGCCACAGAGGCCCTCAATACCTCATCGCTGAAGCAGACCAAAAACGAACCCAGCATGGCTCAGGGAAATTTTTTGGAAGAGGGGTGGAAAGAATGTCAGAACCATATGTTGGGTCCTGATATGCAGAGATGTTTATCATACTTATAACTGTGGGCTAACTCCACAATGCACGACCCGTATACCTCAACAAGGAGGGGCCAATGGGGAGGGAGTAGGACATGAATGAGTGTAATAATGGTACCAAACTGGCTGTATTTGCTGAACACAAAAAACTAATACAAAAATAAAAATATAAAAAAACAGGATCCTTCAATTTGTTGCCTCCACGAAACTCACCTTTCTACAAAGAATGGACACTATCTTAAGGTGAAAGGTTGGAAAACGGTGTTTCAAGCAAATGGGCCTAGAAAACAAGCAAGGCTTGCTATCCTAAGATCTGACAAGGTAGAATTCAGTCCAACATTAGTTAGGGAAGATAAGGAAGGTCACTTTATATTGATTAAAAGCACACTCCAATAGGAGGACATTGCAATCCTAAACATATATGCACCTAAAATTAGGGCTCCCAAATTCATCAAACAAACACTATTATAACTAAGGTCACAGATAATACCAAACACATTTGTAGTGGGTGACTTGAACACCCCACTCTCATCAATTGACAGGTCATCCTGGCAAAACATAAATAGGCATCTGGATTAAATGAGGTCATAGAAGAAATGGACTTAATAGATATCTCTAGGACATTTCATCCAAATAGTGCAAAATATACATTCTTTTCAGTGACACATGGAATATTCTCTAAAATAGACCATATATTAGGACACAAAGCAAATCTGAACAAGTACAGGAAAACAAATAGTTCCTTGCATTCTATCTGACCACAATGGAATCAAACTACAAATAAATAGCAAGAAAAGCTATACAGCATACACAAAATCATGGAAATTAAACAATACTCTACTAAATGATGAATGGGTCAATGAAGAAATCAAGAAGGAAATCAAAAAATTCATAGAGTCAAATCATAATGAGAATACAACATACCAAAACATTTGGGACACAATGAAGGCAGTCCCTAAGAGGGAAAGGTATAGCTTTAAGTGCCTCAAGTAAACAACCTAATGCTTCACCTTAAAGCCTTGGAAAAAGAAAACAAGGTAAACCAAAAATTAGTAGACGGGAAGAAATAATAAAGATTAGGGCATAAATTAATGAAATAGAAAAAAAATCCAAATAATCAATGAAACGGTTGCTTCTTGAAAGGATAAACAGATTCATAATCCCTTAGCAAATCTGACCAAAAGAAAGAGAGAAGGGACACAAGTTAATAAAATTAGAGGTAAAAAAGGCAACATCACAACACATATCAGAGAAATTAAAAAAATCATAGGGACATACTATAAAAACATATACTCCACTAAGTATGAAAATCTGAAAGAAATGGATGATTTCCTTGGTTTATATGACCTACCTTAAGACAAGATTAATCACTTAAAAAGGCCTATAACAAGTATGGAGATCCAAGCAGTTATCAAAAATCTCCCAACTAAAAAAAGTCGAGGCCCAGTTGGACTCTGGTGAATTTTACCAGACCTTCATGGAAGAACTGACAACAATGCTTCTTAAACTTTTCCATAAAATAGAAAAAGGAATCCTACCAAATTCCTTCTATGAAGCCAGCATCACCATGATAAAAAACCAGGCAAAGAAGGAACAAATACAGAAAATTACAGACCAATCTCTCTAGTGAACATAAATGAAAGAATTCTCAACAAAATATTGGCTAACAGAACACAATAATATATGACAAAGATCAGTCAGCCTGACCAAGTAGGCTTTATCCCAGAGATGCAGGGATGGTTTGACATATGCAAATCAATAAAATGTAATATATTATATAAATAGACTGAAGGACAAAAATCACATGATCACTTCATTAGATGCAGAGAAAGCATTTGACAAAATCCAACAACCCTTCATGATAAAAGTACTACAGAGACTCGGAATAGAAGGAACATATCTCAATATAATAAAGGCTTTTTATGACAAGCCTACAGCTACCATATCACTAAATGAGGAAAAACTGGAAGCTTTTCCACTAAAATCAGGAACAAGACAAGGGTGTCCACTGTCCCCATTTTTATATAATATAGTTCAGGAAGTCTTAGCCATAGCAATAAGGCAAGAGACACACATAACAGGGATACAAATTGGAAAGGAAGAGATCAAGTTATCATTATTTGCAGAAGACATGATTCTATACATAAAGGACCCTAAAGACTCTACTAGCAAACTGTTAGAGCTGATCAAAACCTACAGCCATGTAGCAGGATACAAAATAAATACACAGAAATCGGTAGCCTTCATATATGCTAACAACAAATGCACAGAGTATGAAATCAGAGAATCACTCCCATTCACAATTGCAGCAAAGAAAATAAAGTACCTTGGAATAAATCCAACCAAGGAAGTAAAGGATCTCTACAATGAAAACTATAAAACACTCAAGCGAGAAATTGCAGAAGACACTAGGAAATGGAAAAACATCCCTTGTTCCTGGATAGGAAGAATCAATGTTGTGAAAATGGCAATCTTACCAAAAGCAATCTACATATTTACTACAATCCCCATCAAAATTCCAATTGTGGGCTGGAGAGATGGCTTAGCGGTTAAGTGCTCGCCTGTGAAGCCTAAGGACCCTGGTTCAAGGCTTGGTTCCCCAGGTCCCACATTAGCCAGATGCACAAGGGGGCACACACATCTGGAGTTCGTTTGCAGAGGCTGGAAGCCCTGGCGCACCCATTCTCTCTCTCTCTCCCTCTATCTGCCTTTCTCTCTGTCTCTGTCGCTCACAAATAAATAAATAAAATATTTTTAAAAAAATTCCAATTGCATTCTTCATGGAAATAGACAAAGCAATCCAAAAATTCATTTGGAATCACAAAAGGTCTCAAATATCTAAAACAATATTGAACAACAAAAATAAGGCTGGTGGTATCACCATACCTGACTTTAACCTATATTACAGACCATAGTAACAAAAATAGCATGGTTCTTGCACATGTTGATCAATGGAACAAAATAGAGGACCCAGATGTAAGTCTGGGTATCTATAGTCACCTGATAATTTGATAAAAATGCCAAAAATCCTCACTGGAGAAAAGGCAGCCTCTTGAGCAAATGGTGCTGGGAAACCGGATATACATATATAGAAGGATGAAAACAGATTCTTCTCTCTCTTCACATGCACAAGAATTAAGTCCAAATGGATTAAAGACCTTAACATCAGACCTGAAACTCTGAAACTGCTAGAGGAAAAAGTAGGGGAAACCCTTCAACATATTGGTTTTGGCAAAGACTTTCTGAATATAACCCCAATTGCTCAGGCAATAAAGCCACAGATTAACCATTGAGACCTCATGAAATTACAAGGATTTTGTATGGCAAAAAGGACACTGTGAATAAAGCAAAGAGGCAACCTAGAGAATGGCCAGCTCTACATCTGATAGAGGATTAATATCTAGGATATACAAAGAACTCAAAAAACTTAAATAATAAGCAATCAAACAAGCCAATTAAAAAATGGGCTTGAAACCAAATAGAGAGTTCTCAAAAGAAGAAATACGGATGGCATATAAACATCTAAAAAAATGTTCTACATCCCTAGTCATCAGGGAAATGCAGATGAAAACTACATTGAGATTCTATCTCACTCCTGTCAGATTGGCTACCATCATGAAAACAAATGGCCATAAATGCTGGTGGGGATGTGGAAAAAGAGGAATCCTTCTATACTGTTGGTGAGAATGCAATCTGGTCTAACCATTGTGGAAATCATTGTGGGGGTTCCTAAGATAGCTAAAAATAGATCTACCATATGACCCAGCTATAACACTCCTAGACATATATCCTAAGGACACATCTCATTACCTTAGAGATACTTGCTCAACCATGTTTATTGCTGCTCAATTCACAATAGCTGGGAAATGGAACCAGCCTAGATGTCTCTCAACTGATGAGTGGATAATGAAGAGATGGCACATTTATACAATGGAGTTCTACTCAGCGGTAAAGAAAAATGAAGTTATGAAATTTGCAGGAAAAATAGATGGATCTGGAAAGGATTATACTGAGTGAGGTAACCCAGGCCCAGAAAGCCAAACATCACATGTTCTCCCTAGCTACAGATGACTGGACCTTTTTGTGAGTAGGAAGAAAGCTCAGTAGCAAAGGCCAGCAAGATAGAAAAGAGATATAAAGGGAAGAGAAAAGAAGGGAGGGGGTACTTAATAGGATGGTGTTTTATATATGTAAGTAGAAGAATAGATTAATGGGGGTGAAAAGGCCCAAGTGAGGTCAAGGGAAGAAATTGAATAAAGGAAAGGTGGAGGGAGGGCTAATCAAAATCTAAGAGGATCTAAATAACTCATATGGAATCCTACTTTTTTGGACAATGGAACACTCAGAAGCCTTAGATTGTTGGTAGAAAATTTTCAGTGCCTGGGATGGAATACCTTCCAGTGAGTTGTTGACCAGAGAGGTCCCTGATGCCCCCAAAATATTGTAGGCCACTGCTTAGGCCCTTGGTTTTCCACCAGGAACAGATGGTAAGACCCTATTGCTAAAGACTCCACATACTAGGGCTGCAAGGCCACTGAGAAATCCGGCTGGAACAGAGCTGATTACCTCATACATGTAGACAAACTTACAGAAAGCTGGAAGAAGCCATTCTGCATGCAGTTTCAATAGGAGGAGAGAGAAATCACCAATGAAGATACTCAACAGTGGATACCGCAAGCCTTATATTTGGCCAGCCAGGCCAAATGAGCCAATGGGTGCAATAGGGGCACATGTGTCATGGTGGAAACCAACTTCCCTCTAATTGGACTGAAGGCCCACTCCATGGAAGGAAATACATCCCTGACACTGAAACTTAAAACAAGGGTAGTCATGAGCCCTAGGGGTGTAACGTCTGCTGCTGTCTAGCTGAATGTATATACTATGGTTATCAAACTGCCCAGTAAGTACTTCTCTTAATATGCATACCCTTATATTAATGCTACTCTCACTTTTGGTAGAGAATCTTCTCAGATGACAGTGACCTTGAGATGACTCAGAAGGCATCATGGTGCTAGAAAGAAGTGACAGGAGTGCTCAGCACTGCAATATCTCTATCACATGTTCCAAGGCTCAGGGTCTATTGCAGAAGAGGTGGCAGAAAGAATGTAAGAGCCAAAGGAAGGGTAGGACTCTTTACTATGTGCTCCCCCCAAACACAAAATGGCCTGGATATGCATGATCTCACAGTGCCTGACACTACCTACACAAGACCATCATAATAGGGGAAAAAGATCATGACATCAAAATAAAAGGGAGACTGATTGAGATGGGGAGGTGATATGATGGAGAATGGAGATTCAAAGGGGAAAGTGAGTGGAGGGAGGGCATTACCATAGGATATTTTTTATAATCATGGAAGTTGCTAATTTTAAAAAAATGAAAAAATACTCACCAAAGTGCTGAGAAGAAGTGATAGTGTGTTCAGCACTGAGTGACACATCTCTATCACACCTTTTAAGACTCAAGGACCATTGTGGAAGAGGTGTTGAAGAATGTAAGAGCCAAAGGAAGAGGAGGAATGCTTATAATGCAGTCTTCCAGACACAAAGTGGTATGCATGATCTCACAGTGGCTGACATTATATACATAAGACCTGCATGATAGGAGGGGGAAAATGTTGGCATCAAAATAGAAGAGACTAGTTGAAAAGAAAGGATGCAGTATATGGGAGTTTTGGGAGGCGGAGAAGGGAAGGTGGTAGGAGTGGATTATGATCATGCTGTTATTTATATATATATAAGGAAGTTGCCAATAAATTTTTAATCAAAAATAAATCTTATAAATCTGTTAAGGAAAAAAAATCCAAATTACTTCACAGAAGAAAATGGGCAAAGTATTTGAATCAATATTTCTCCCAAGGTAATACAAAAATTGCCTAGGAGAAAAATGGTGGTCACCATGGCTGACCAGAGAAATGCAAAAGAAAATTACCTCTCATTCACTAGGATGGCTTGTATATAAAAGGGAAGACCACAACCACTGTTGGTAATTGGAAACCCTGTGCATTGCAGTGGGCTTGTAAAACAGTACAGGTACAAAAGAAAACTATACAGGGTGCTGCAGTTACCTTCTTGTTGCTGGGAAAAACACCTAACCAAAAGCAGCTTACAGGAGGAAAGGGTTTATTTCAGGCTTACACATGCCAGAGGGAAACAGCATCAGTGGCAGAAGAAGCATAGCAGAGAGACACTGCCAATAGCCAGATCTCAAACTACTCTCTATATACCTAGTAGGGCTGGACTAAAAGATCTGCCCCAGTGACACACCTCTTCCCCAGCAGGGCTCTACCTGCTGGAGAGTCAAGTTGCCAGCTCAATCTTAATCAAAAATCTCTGTGGTTATGGAGGACACACATATATTCAAACCACCACATGATGTTTCCTCAAAAATAAAAGCGATCATCAGTCTACTACTCTGAGTATATGTCCAAAAACACTGAAAGCAAGTTCTCAGATATTTTCATAGCCATGCTCATAGTAGCATTGTTCACAGTAACCAAGAGGGAGAAGCAACCCAAATGTCCTGCAGCAGGTGAGTGAGGAAAAGATACTCATACAGTGGAACATTACTCTATCTGAAAGAGGAAAGAAATCCTGTCAGATGCTACATTGTGCCCAGCTGATACACAAGAACCTTATGCTTACTGCAGTAAGCCAGTAGAAAAGAAGACAAATACTGTCTTGACCTCCTTATATGAGGGATCAAATTTCCAGAGGCAGCAGGTTGCATATGCTACAACATGGATGCATGAAACATGCCACCCAAGGAAGCCATGAACATATTATGACCCCTTTATATTAAATTTTTTGAGTGGACATCCATGGAGAACATCACCAGGCATTAGCATGGCTTGGCAAAGAGCAAATGAAGGGACTGGAAATGTGCACAGGCGTGGTATTTGATATTAGGCAGATGTTGTGAAATTGGTGTATATAATCCACTACTATGTGAATTTAGGAAATCAGGGCCTACAGAAACAAATGAAGATGATTAGAAATGATAAATATTTCTACAAGCAAGATATATAGGAATAATTTTCAGTGCTAGGGATGGAACCCAGGGCCTCCTGCATGCGAGGTCTAGAGCAACCCTCAAGGTTGACATAGGGGAAAGCCGTTCCAGTGACCACCACAGACATGGCTCCCATCAGTGACCCAGTAGTCTCTCCAGACTCTTCCTGAAGAACTCTAAAGGGGCAGCAGTTTCTTATGTTTTGGTTACTAGAAGTCCAAAGCTTTACTGCCCCCAGACATAAAATGGCCTGGATATCCATGACCTTACAGTGCCTGACACTACCTACACAAGACCATAATAGGAGGAAAAGATCATGACATCAAAATAAAAGAGAGACCTATTGAGATGGGGAGGGGATATGATGGAGAATGGAGTTTCAAAGGGGAAAGTGAGGAGAGAGAAGGCATTACCATGGGATATTTTTAATAATCATGGAAGTTGTTAATAAAAAAAGTTGAGGGCTGGAGAGATGGCTTAGCGGTTAAGCGCTTGCTTGTGAAGCCTAAGGACCCCGGTTCAAGGCTCAGTTCCCCAGGACCCACGTTAGCCAGATGCACAAGGGGGCGCACGCGTCTGGAGTTCGTTTGCAGAGGCTGGAAGCCCTGGCGCGCCCATTCTCTCTCTCTCCTTCTAATCTGTCTTTCTCTCTGTGTCTGTCGCTCTCAAATAAATAAATAAATAATTTTAAAAAAAAGTTGAAAAAAAACTCATCATCCTTAGCTTTGAGCCTTGACATTTTGCGCAGCATGTACTTCTTGCAGAGCTTTGTGGGAGCAAAAGGGAACATAGTCTCTTTTTAATTGTGTCATTTGAATTATTCAAATGAGTTATTCAATTTAAATTGAAATTAGAGGTGATCTGTGAAAGCAGATAGCCTGGCTTTTTGGAGAGGACAGGATTTGAAGTCTGGTAGCCACTGGTACAGTCGCTGTTTCATTAAACAGCCCCCCAAAATTGTAACAAAACCATGTGTCAAATGTGCTTTTTCAAAATTAGTTTACTTTCATTTTCCTTCAAGCCCACAACCATAATTAGATTTAACGCCAGCCCCTAGAGACCTTGCTACTTCAATCAAAAACAAAACAAGGATGCCTGCTATCACTATTATGGCTTAACTTCAGGTCAGGAAGTTTCTAGGCACTGCATGAGAACACAAACAGAAAGAGGCAAAAATACCAAGAATAGAAGTTTGGACATGTTATCTACAGGTGGCTATCACTCACCAAACACATACTGTCCCCCATCATTCATGGTGTCAGAATACCCAAGCTCTCAGTTTTCATGAAACTAACATGGGGAGTGGAGAGAAGAACAATAAAAAAGCAAGTCAGCATGTGCTATGTGACTGGCAGAATGACCAAGAGGAGGGGCCATCCTAGAGCAGGGACAGCCTACATGAGGACAAGGAGCCTATTTGACCACAACCCCAAAGGCACCAAAAGACAAGTCATGGGACAATAGGGAAATATTCCAGATGGAAATAGTAGAAGGAAAGCCGTGTGGGTTACCAACTTGGGTAAGGCCTGAGAAGCAGACAAAAATGAGCCCATGAGGATGTCCCAACCATGGTGTGACAGGAAGGATGTTTTGGAGGCAGGGAGTGGCATGAGCTGATCTAAGTCTTAAAGATGTCACTCTGGCTGTTGTGTGGAGAATATTCTATTAGGACCCAAAGTTGCAGCAGTAAGAAAAATGTTTTCTTCACACTCTTGGCTGAATGAGCAGGGTTGGCACAAGGATGGAGCTGCAGGTTATGAAAATAGAACCAGTGCTTGTGAGGCTGAGGATGTAGCTCAGTGGTAGAGCATTTGTCTAACACACACACACACACACACACACACACACACACACACTCAACCAGCCATGGGTTCAAGCCATAGAAAGAGAGCTCATTTGCCTTTCTGATGTCTGGTGGATTGATTGGAAGCAGATGTGAGAAAGAAACCAATGAGGGGCTGGAGAGATGGCTTAGCAGTTAAGCGCTTGCCTGTGAAGCCTAAGGACCCCGGTTCAAGGCTCGGTTCCCCAGGTCCCACATTAGCCAGATGCACAAGGGGGCGCACACGTCTGGAGTTCGTTTGCAGAGGTTGGAAGCCCTGGCGCACCCATTCTCTCTCTCTCCCTCTATCTGTCTTTCTCTCTGTGTCTGTTGCTCTCAAATAAATAAATTAAAAATTAAAAAAAAAAAAAAAGAAACCAATGAGCCTAGGACAGTGCTACAGCTGTGGCTCTGAGGAATCAGATACCAGTAACTTTTCCAGAGACCCAAGTGTGTTCAGAAGGCCTGCACTGCTTATGCCATGAGTGCTCAAGGGGAAACCATGGCCTTTCCAGAAATCAGCACAAAGGTAGATGATCTTGCCCCAGGATGTATTAAACATAGACGGAGATTTGGAGTTGATAAGATTTTGATCACATTTGAGGCTTGATACTGTAATGGATTGAGACTTGGAGAGGGGGAATCTTGGGCTAGGGACTGTGCATGTGAGATGTTAGAGGGAGGATTATTTGCAGGTCGACTAATGATGACTTCCCCCGGCCAAACCTAACCCCTGGAACCTTTTAACAAAGAGCAGCTGGAGGTTAAAGTAAGGTTTCTAGTCAGCTGACTTAAGGTGGGGACATTAAGACATTAAGGTTGTCTGGGTGACCCCATGATAGTCACATAACCTTGATTGTGGAAGATTAATACAAGAGAGTCTGTGTCAGAAATGTGGTGTCTCCAGTGGCCACTGATAGCTTTGAAGATTAAATAGTATAGTCCCTTAAGGATTACAGTACCCTAAGAGCTGGGAAGGGCAAGAAAGCAAAATTTCCCCTGAAACCTCCAGAAAGCCCTATTGACACCTTCATTTTAGCTCAGTCAAATTTATTTAGGACTTAGGTCTTCTGTAGTTGTAAGATACTTTGTAGACAGCTATTTTGTGAAATTTTCCTACAGCCAGAGTACAAAGCTAATACAGTGGTAGATTATATTGGTTGACTTTCAAATACTGAACCAACCTTGCATTCCTAAAAATAAACACTACTAACAACAGGCATATTTTATAGATTAATGATTTGTGTTTATGAATATTTTTTACTGGGATAGAGATAGATTAGCAGTTAAGGTGCTTGCCTGTGAAGCCTAAGAACCTAGGTTCAATTCCACAGTACCCATGTAAGCCAGATGCACAAGGTGGTGCAAGGTCTGGAGTTTGCAGAGGCTAGAGGCCCTAGCATACCCATTCTCTCTTCCTCTCTCTCTCTCTCTCTCTCTCTCTAAATAAATAAATAAATAAATAAATGCAAGTTTTTATTTTGCAAGCAGAGAGAAATGGACAGAATAGACATACCAGGGCTTCCAGCTGCTGCAAACAAACTCCAAATGCAGCACCACATTGTGCATCTGCCTTTACATGGGTACTGGAGAATTGAACTGAGTCATTAGGTTTTGTAGGCAAGCACTTTAACAACTGAACAATCTCTCCAGTCCCCCAATATTTTATAAAAGAACTTGTCTGTTTTCTTTTACATTTTGATATGTTATATTTTCATTGTCATTCAATTCAATTTTTTCTTAACTGTCTTTGATGGTTTTTCTTTGGTTTACAAGGGATAGTGGTGTGTAGTATATTGTGCTGGCAGGTTAGTGCTAACTTCTTTTAAAAAATACTTTATTTATTTGCAAGGAAAGGAAGGGTGGAATGGGTGTGCCAGGGCTTACAGCTGCTTCAAATGAACTTCACACATATGTACCACTTCATATTTGGCTTTACATGGGTACTGGGGAATTGAACCCTGGTCATTAGGGTTTGCAGGCAAACACCGAAACTGCTGAGCCATCTCTCCAGTGTCAATGCTAGTTTCTTTTTTTAAAATTTTTTAAAATATATTTTATTTATTTGAGAGAGAGAGAGAGAGAGAGAGAGAGAGAGAGATTGAATGGGTGTGCCAGGGCCTCCAGCCACTGCAAACGAACTCCAGAAGCATGTGGTCCTTGTGCATCTGGCTTATGTAAGTCCTGGAGAGTTGAATCATGATCCTTTGGCTTTGCAGGCAAATGCCTTACATGCTAAGCCATCTCTCCAGCCCCCAATACTAATTTCCCAAAGTGAGAAATATATATATATATTTCTTCCTCCTTAACTGTTTTCAGGGAGAGAATTAGTTTAGAATATTTCAGATGTTTAACAGAATTTTCCAGTTAAACCATCTGACCACTGAACTTGGAAATCAATCTCTCTCTCTCTCTCTCTCTCTCTCTCTGTCTCCTTTTCTCTCTTGCCTCCCTCTCTCCCTCTCCTTCATTCCCTCCCTTATATCCCTTTCCCCCTTTCCTGGCTTTGAGCACCTAATTATCTTGCCTCAGCCTCCTGAGTGCTGAGATTATGGGTACATACCATTACACCTGGCTGAAAAAATTGTTTTATGGTATTTTTAAACTACAGATTCAATTTCCCTAAGTAATTATAGTAGAATTTATCCATTTTAAAGTAAGTGTGGTTGGTAGTTATACTTTCTGAATAATTGGTCCACTTTATCTAAGTTACTGGTTTTTTGCTCTAGGGATGTGCAGTGCTCCCTCCTAATCCTTCATACACTTTTTAATGTTGTCCCCTGTTCTACTCCTAACATTTCTGCTTCTCTTTGTTGGCTAGCTTGAAGTTTATTAGTGTTTTTTCAGTATTGATCTTCTCTTCAAATCCATTTGTTTTCATTGATTGTTTTCTAATATTTTCTAATTATTTTTATGTTTGTAATTCTATTGATTTTTATTCTTGCTTTTATTCTTTATTTTACTTGCTGTGGGCTTACTTTGATCTAGTTCCTCAAGATGAGAGCTTATTTTATTAATTTCAGATGTTCTTTCTTTCTTACATAGGCATTTAGTGCTTCCCAGTACTTCCTTCCTAGACTCTCAGTTTTTAAAATTTTATTTATTTGCAGAGGCAGCAGAAGGGAGATAACAGGTATACCAGGGTATCCCACCACTGCAAACAAACTCCAGATACATGTGTCACTTTGTGCATCTGAACTGGGATGTCAATCCTAGTTCTTCAGGCATTGCAGGCGAGTGTCTTAACTACTGAGCCATCTCCCCGGCCCTCCTCTCAGTTTTTGTTTTAAATTTTTTTAGCATTTTCCATGATTATAAAAAAAAAATCCCATGTTAATTCCCTCCCTCCCGCCCCACACTTTCTCCTTTGAAATTCCATTCTCCATCATATTACCTCCCCATCACAATCATTGTACTTACATATATACAATATCAACCAATTAAGTATCCTCCTCCCTTCCTTTCTCTTCCCTTTATGTCTCCTTTTTAACTTACTGGCCTCTGCTACTAAGTATTTTCATTCTCACGCAGAAGCCCAGTCCCTCCTCTCAGTTTTGATATGCCACATTTTTATCGTAACTCAGTTCAACATTTTTAGTATTGTCGTCATTATGTGTGCCGGTGGAGGGCAAGCATAAACCATGGTGTGTGTGAATGTCAGAGGACAACTGTAGTAGTTTGAATAAGTGTCACCCAACAGATTCAGGAATTTATTAAACCTTCTTGGATTTCCAGCCACCTGACTGGACGAGGTGTCACTTGGTGGTCTAGCCCTAAGGTGTGGTGGTGGATTTGACATTCTAATCTAAAAATATGCAAAGTGCCTGGAATTTCTGAAGTGTGCATGTTTTGTGGTGTGGTTTTCGGGATTTGATTTATGGCCTTTCTCTGTCTCTCCCCCCCCCCCCCCTGCCTGGTCCTTTAAGAGGGAGACTTCCTCTGCCATTATGGAACTTCCCCTGGATTTGTAAACTTCAATAAATATCCCTTCCTCCATAACTGTGCACATTTGGAAGTTTATCACAGCGAACCTGCAACTGTCTACTACAACATCCTCAGGCGTTCACCCTTGCCTTCAACCTTTTTAAAAGAGAATGAGGCAGAGAGAGAGAATTGGCACACCAGGGCCTCCAGCCACTGTAAACAAATACATGATTCACATTGTGAATCTGGCTTACATGGGTCCTGGGGAATTGATCCTGGGCCCTTTAGCTTTGCAGGTAAGCACCTTAAATGCTAAGTTCTCTCCAGCCCTCAACCTTTTTTTGGAACAGTGTCTCTCTTATTGTCTTTGACACTGGGAAGGCCAGTCTAACTGGCCCAGTGAGCTTCAGGATTCTCTTGGCTCTGCCTCCCATTGTTATAGGCATATTGATGTTACATATGTATGCACCATTTGTGTACAGCTGGACATGGATGGCTGGAGATTTGAGCTATAGTTAGCAGGCTTACAGAATAAGAGCCTTGAAACCAGAAAACTTTCTCCTCAGCACCCAAAGTTTTTTTTTTTTTTTTAATTTCTCTTGATACTTTTTTCCTTTGGTTCATGACTTATTTAGAAAAATGTTACTTAGTATAGTGGTCAGAATAATATGCCCTCATAAACTCATGTGATTTGACTGTTTGGTCCCCAGCTGGTGGCAATTTGAGAAGTGGATCCTTACTGGAGAAGCCTTGTTGCTAGGGACAGGCTTTGGGGTATTATAGCCACCTCCCTGTTGCCAGAGTTCTACTCACTCTCTTACTGTTTTCCACCAGCTGTAGCAAGAAGTGCTCATGCCATGCTTTTCCCTGCTATCAGGAAGCTTCCTTTCAAGACTGTAAGCCAAAATAAACCCTTTTCTTCCCTTCAGCTGCTTTGTGTTGGGTATTTTGTTCCAACAATGTGAAGTAACTACAACACTTAGTTTCCAAGTATTTGCATATTTTCCTACATATATTTTTTGGTTATTGATTTCTTATTTGAGCGTATTATGTTTAAAAAACACAGTCTGTATGATTTTCATTCCTTTAAGTTAGATGAGGTTGCTTATCACCCAGGATATGATCTATCTTGGCTAATGTTCCATGAGCACTTGAAAGTAATGTCTATTCTGCTGTTGAATAAAATGTTCTTTAAATATCAACTAGAATTCTTTTACTTTTGGCTAATTTTCTCATTGTTTATTAACTCATGAGAGAGATGTCAGAGTTCCCAAGTATATTTGTGGATATTTATACTTTTTTTTTTATTTGTTTGTTTTTCAAGGTTGGGTCTCACGCTGGCCCAGGCTGACCTGGGATTCACTATGTAGTCTCAGAGTGGCCTCGAACTCATGGTGATCCTCCTACCTTTGCCTCCTGAGTGCTGGGACGAAAGGCATGTGCCACCATGCCCTACATTTATACATTTTATGTTTCTATTTTTTAGTTCTGTTTTTGTTTCATAGATATTGTAGAGCTGTTATTTGGTATAGTCACACATAAGATTGCCATATGGTCTTTGTGCATTGACTTTTCTGTTTTGTCATGGTTCTCTCTGTTCATGACAATTTGCTTTGTTCTAATTTTTTGAGACAAAGTCTCATTAAACCGAGACATTTAATGACAAAAAAAAGTAGGAGGCCAAGCTAGCCTTGCATTATGTAGCCCTGAACTCTCTATGTAAAGTTGCCTTGAACTTGTGACAATACACCTGCCTTAACCTCCCAAGTACTGATACTGTAGTCATGAGCCATCATACCCAACTTCCTGAAGTCTACTTTTATCTGATAATATAGCCATGCCTTTAGTTCATTAATGTTCCATGAAATATCATTTTCCATCCTCTTACTTTCAGCCTTCATGTATTATGTAAAGTAGGGAGGAGCTGGGAAGATAGCTCAGTGGTTAAAGGTGTTTGCTTGCAGAGCCTGTTAGCCTGGGTTCAGTTTCTTGGCTGGTGGGTTGTGTAGCTCACGGGGTCCACAGCTGAGTAAGATTACTGATGATTTTTCTCCCCCAGTTCAGCAACTTTGTGCACCTAGTTCTTATTGATTGGTTTATTTGTTTCAACTTCCCTGTCTTGTAAGGCTGTCTGACTCCTAATCTCTTATCAAGGTGGAGTTGATTTTTCTTGGACTTTTTTGCTAAACTCATTGGTGTCTCAGGATGGTAAGCTTCTTCAGCATGTAGTCCAAATGCAATAGGCAGAAACAAAACAAAAACTCTAGGTTGCTCTGATATGTAGGTAAGTCTCTCAGATTGTAAGCATCAGCTCTCTTCTGACACATATTCTTTCCCACTGTAGTTGTCTTTCATAGATTTACATGTATTTTTAGAAAAGAGCAAATCTTCAGAGTTCTTCCTATATGTTCAATTCTCAGAATAACCCACTCAAAAATATACCAAAGAAGTATAATTTTTAGTATCATATTCTGGTGTCTTAGTCCTATTTTGAGGCCCTGTGTTTCCAGCCCCAATATGTCTGTGATTCTGTTTCCCTCAGCTGGACCACATGGGGCTACTAGGAAAAGAGTCTGTGGGGTCTTGGAGGTGGGCCGCTGGGAGGCACACTAGTTCCTGGAGATTTGACCTCTCACTATTCCAGGAGAATTTCCCCTCACCACAGAGCCCTGGCCACTCAAAGATACCCTCAGATCTTAAAGACTTCTTAGAGCATGAGTCATGGACTTATTAGATGTCCTGTTCTCAGGCCCTGCCCAAGACCTGTATAAGAAAATCTGGGATGTTGAGTATGTTAAAGGCTATTTTATAACAAAAAATAGAAATATGACTCTTTTGAAGTTATAAAATGAACATTGTGAGCAATTTTATTTACCTCATTATGAATAGTGATCCCTGAAGGATATTTCAACCAATTTAAAGGAGAATCCAAGCAATAAACATTTGTGTATCAGCACTGAAATAAACGTGCAAATGGATCCAAAACTGTCTTTAAAACATGGGAGCAAAGTCACCCCTCTAACAGAGTTTTTTCATTTTCATGCCCAAAGACAAAACCTTTTGCGTGTTGCTATCAGCCACCTATAATTTAGGGTTGTTAAATAACACAAATAAGATAATTCCCTTGATGTGCACTATATAACTCATAGTTTTGCTAGCCTAATAGGTGGGTACTTTTAGAAATAATCACTTATGCTGGGGGTTGGGGAACTACTACCCCACTAAGTAACTGTTTATATTCTTTCATGAACTTATGTTTCCAGGAAAAAAAAAAGCCAAACCTACATTTAAATATTGTACATGGCTGCTTGGCTGATTGACCAAGTAACCTTCAATGACTGTGGAGAGTTAGAATGTGGCAGAACCAGAGCCAAATTATATTGGACTATCTTAGCCCCTTAAATAGCCATTTATTGCCTATGTGTGACCTAACATCCTTAGAACTACTAGGTAAGTCCTTTCCGAGTACATAAGCATACCCCTTGTTTCCACCAAACCCAAGAATCATTGTCATCAGATAGCATCTGAGGCCTATAGTATTACTGGCTTTCTTGAGTTTTTGTCTTATAGCCCTCAAAGAATGATGAGTGCAGACATGCAAGAAGGGGAGGGAAAGCAAGATTTTATTTTAAGAAAGTAAAACAGAAAGCTCCAAAGCTAGGAAGGATCCTAAGCAGAAAATCCCTGGTGACATGGATTAGTGGTCCTTATACCCTTAGGTATCAAGTTGAGGTGAATTGGGTTAGCTACTTTAAATGTACGAGTTATGCAAAGGAGTGTGGATTCCTACGAAAAAAGTTCTAGGAAAGGAGGAAGAACTAAGTTAAAAAAAAAAAAAAAAAAGACTGGTGGTCAGCAACGTCTTGGTGAGTCAACCTGAGTTAAGACTTAGGGGTCAGTCTCCAGACTCTGTTCCCTAGGATTGTTATGAATTCTCTGTTCATCCGTTTTTGTTTCTGAGCCTATAACCCTGACTAGATGCCTACAAAACAGGTGTTGCCATACTCCTAATTCCTATCAATATTACAAATTTCTCTTCTTGGCCATAAGTCACCTACCTGATGTTTCCACCAATATATTTGAAAAGTACCTTGGATATTCTTTGTACTGTTACTATAAAAGTGATATGAAACTGTTAATACATTCAAAAATGGCAATTGGAGTAAGCTAAATCTGTGTTTCTAGGCCATGGTAATTAATTCTCCATTCCAAAATAAATGATCTCTTATGCCTTTTGAGGTGAGAGGTATGTATTTTTCATGGACATTTTCAAAGTTTTATTTTCCTTCTTTCAGATAATGCTCTGTAGTGAAACTTAAAAGGAACCAGGAAAAATTTCTGAGTTACTCTGACCCATTTTTAGATGACCTACAATAAACTTTGCTCATTATAGTTTCATTGGTAAGTTCTCCATCCAAGGTATTCACACCCACAGTTACTTTTTGTTTGTTTTGGTTTTGTATTTTACAAGCTAGGGTCTTGCTCTATCTGAGGCAGACCTGGAATTCACTATAGTCTCAGGGTGGCTTCAAACTCACAATACTCCTACCTGTGCCTCCCAAGTGCTGGGATTAAAGGTATGTGCCACCACGCCTGGCTTCATTGTTCTTTTTTGAACATGTAATCTATGGCCTCAAGCTGAACACACTCAGGAATGTGCCCACTTTGTACTTCTGTGTATGATAATGAGTCTTGCATATTAAAATATATGATTCTGGCTGGCTTAGCGGTTAAGGTGCTTGTCTGTGAAGCCTATGGGCCCATGTTTGATTCTTCAGATCCCTCTAGACACACAAAGGTGAGGCAAGTGCAAGGTCACACATGCCAGTGAGGTGGCACAAGCATCTGGAGTTCAATTTCAGTGGCTGTGGACCTGGTGCAACAATTCTCTCTCTCTCTCTGTAATAAAAGTCCTATGCTGGGCTAGAGAGACAGCTTGGTGGTTAGGTGCACTTCCTGCCAAGCATGAAGACCTAATGGGACCTGAGACTGACTAAGTGCAAATCTCAGATCCCACATAAAACATCTGGGTGTGGCTACACACTCCTTTAACCCAGTATTGCAGGGCAGCAGAGATTTGAGAATCTTTAGAGCCTTGAAATCTCCTGAATCCATTAAAAGAAACTCCTGCTCAAAAAGACAAGATTAGGAGGAAGAATATTGGAATGGGACACCTGATGTTCCATGCCCAGCACCACAGGTGAGCCACCCCTGTCACAGGATGTATAGGATGCTGCAAGGGTACATGCACATTGCATAACACACACACACACACACAAATATGCATGAAAACAAAAGGCCCTGTGTGTGCACTTTCAGTTCTGGAAGAGCTTTGAGGATTATCTCCTGTGCACTCCTTAGGTGATGCAAGTACCTAAACAAGTCTGCTTCCTGTCCCTATTCTTTGATTTGATTATGCATGCCAACATTTCACTTTTCAAAGGGTGAATCCACTGCATTGGGTTACAGTTTCCATGAGCACATTTTTCTTGTGTATTTAAGAATCCTCAGCTCAAGCCAAGATGTAATGGCTCATGTCTGCAACCTGTGTAATCTAGGAGGCTGTGTCAGTTAATTCCCAATTTCTGGGACAAAATACCTGAGAGAAGCCACTTAGAAAGGGGGAATTATTTAAGTTTAGAGTTCCAGACTACAGTCTCTCATGATGGAGAAGGCATGGCGAGTTTAAGGAGTCTGGTTACATTCAGTCCACAGTGAAAAAGCAGAGCTATGAATGTTGAAAGATCAGCTAGCTTTCTCCTGTTTATACAGTTCAGGACCCCAGCCCACAGGATACAGCCATCCACAGTTAGCGTGAGTCCTCCCACCTAGAAAATCTAGAAATCTAGAAAATCTCTCACTGGTGTGATCAGGGATTTGGTTACAAGATGATTCTAAATCCTGTTAAACTGACAACCAGAGATTAAACATAATAGTGTCTGTATTAGTCAGGGTTCTCTTGAGGAACATAACCAATAGAATGAATTATATTAAAAGGGGATTTATTGGATTAATTTACAGCTGTCCAACAATAGCAGGTTGCAGGCCTGAGAGTCAAGGGACCCAGTAGCTGCTCATTCCACAAGGCTTTATGCCCCAGCAGTCCCAATCTGGCACTGAAGGGCTGGAGGCTTACAGGAGACACTGCTCTTCAGTCCACACTGGAAAGCAGAAAGCAGTGAACAGCAAACAGCAAGCAGCACTGGCAGCCAGGTGGGAGGAGAGAATACTTTCCTCCTCAGAGCTTCTTTAGATAAAGTCCCCTCTCCAAGAGGAGCCGCCAACTCTGGGGGAAGGGCTCACCATGGGGGAAAGATTCCTCCTTTAGTTAATCCTTCCCAGAAGCAACCTCAGAAACCTACTTATGAGGAATGTCTGTGGATTTCTAAACAGATCAAGCTGACACAAACTTAACCATCACAAGTCTACCCCTTGTCAACTTGACACCAAACCATATCTCCTTATATCATACTTAATTTTCAAATGAAGACAGTAACAAGGTCATAATTCCACCTAACATGATATAACTATCCCTTGTAAAACCGGAAAGGCACAATCTTCCCCCTCCCATACAAAGCAAGGATCTTAATCAGTATTAATTACCAAACAGAGAAAGAGAGGAAGAACAAAAGCATCTTAACATTGGGGTAGATATGTACAAACACTCTTAACATGGTAAGACAGAAACACTCATAGCAATTACACTCCACATTTTTGTAACTAGTCATATGGCCTTAGCTGGTATTTGTAACTGCCTTCTTCTATTACCCACTCTATTTTTCCTCCTCCTTCAGCAAGCACCTCAGAAGGTCTTGGTTCTTTACTTGGAGAGGTGACCCATACCTTCATTCCTGAAGGATCTGGGCCATTTATCACACTACCTTGATTGGGTTGTTGCAGTTGTCCATTGACTTTGATAACAGAGTATGGTAACACTAAGAGATGCCCTAAAGGATGTCCTGTACTCCAAACATACTCTTCCTTGCCTTCATTGTGGAGGAGCAGTCCAACTTTTCCCTGGTTGTCTGTATCAATCACCCATGCTAACACTGTAACTCCATTCTCAGCCTGTTCACTCAAGAGCATCAGGAACCCATAGTGGCCAGGGGGAAGTCTTAGCTTCCAGTTCAATGGAATGTTCTTTGTGCTCCCTGGCAAAAGCACTCCCCCCTCTGGAACCAAGACCTCTAGGCCAACAAAGTGTAAGGTTGAGGGAACAGGAAGTAAAAATTTGGCTAATGGGTCACTTGGGGTGATGGTAAAGTGGTACCATTCCCATTTCCACCTCTTGATTCCTAGACCTGTGAATCTGGGCTATATCAGAAAGAGCACCATATATAGGATGCTGATTCAGAGCATATGCAGCCTGCTGGAGGATGCTCCCCTCCCCTAGCCCTCCAAACTATTTCCACTTAGTTGGCACTGTAGCTGTTTCTTTAAAAGGCCATTTTATTGTTCTATCAAGCCAACTGCTTCAGGGTGGTGGGGCGCATGAAAAAACCAGTGAATTCCATGATCATGAGCCCACTGCCGTACTTCCTTGGCTATGAAGTGAGTTCCTTGGTCAGAAGCAAATCTGCATGGAATACCATGACAGTGGATAAGGCATCCTATAATCCTATGGACAGTAGTTTTGGCAGAAGCCTTATGTGCAGGAAAAGGAACTGCATACCCAGAATAAGTGTCTATTCAGGTAAGGACAAAACGAAGCCCTTTCCATGATGGAAGAGGTCCAGTGTAGTCAACTTGCCACCAAGTTGCTGGCTGGTCACCCTGAGGAATGCTACCATATTTGGGGTTCAGAGTTGGTCTCTTCTTCTGGTAGATTTGGCACTCAGCAGCAGCCATAGACAGGTCAGCCTTAGTTGGTAGAAGTCCATGTTGTTGGGCCCATGCATAACCTGCATCCCTGTCACCATGGCCACTTTGTTCATGGGTGCATTGGGCAATGACAGGGATGGCTGAAGAAAGAGATTGATCACTATCCACATATCAGGTCAGCTTATCTACTTGATTATTAAAGTTATCCTCTGATGAGGTCACCTTTTGATGAGCATTAACATGGGAAACAAGTATCTTTATATCTTTGCCCATTCAGAGAGCTCCATCCACATATACCTTCCCCAAATGTCCTTTTCACCAATTTTCCTTTGTGCTCCTTCCAAGTCCTGGACCATCAGACCAAACCATGGGCCACAGCCCATGAATCAGTGTATAACCACATATCCAGCCATTTTTTCTTCCAAGCAAAATGCACATCCATGTGTGCTGCCCATAATTTTGCCCATTGTGAAGACTTCCCTTCACCACAGTCCTTCAGAGTTGTCCCAGAAAGAGGCTGTAATGCTGTAGCTGTCCACTTCTGGGAGGTGCCTGCATAACATGCTAAACCATCTGTAAACCATGCTCTAGTCTTCTCCTCTTCAATTGATCATAGGACATACTCCATGATGCCATAGGTCCATGCTTGGGGACAGATGGCATTATAACATGAGTAGCAACCATAATCATTTGGGCAACCTCCTCATGTAACTTAATTTTAGGACAGATTTGAGAAGGCATAATTCAAAATGAGATTTATTAATTCTTCTGAGAACCTAACAAAAAATGTATGACATACTATTTATTAACAGGAGTCTAAACAACATATCTGTTTTAAAAGCAACACCAAAACAATGCTAACCAAGTAATAAGTGTAATCTATCAGCATTGTTATTATGCCTCTGAATAGTTTCAAAATATTATCAAAGCTTCCTACAGCTCACTAAGTTAAAGAAATTCATTCATTTGAGGGGGGCGTTAAAATTACACATTGGTTTCAGATTTTCACCCTATTGACAGTC
This sequence comes from Jaculus jaculus, assembly GCF_020740685.1. NCBI lineage: Eukaryota > Metazoa > Chordata > Mammalia > Rodentia > Dipodidae > Jaculus > Jaculus jaculus. The sequence goes on along the minus strand of NC_059116.1, from coordinate 49,531,485 downwards.
TGACAATTTCTTTTTGGAATATCATCACTACTTAATTTGAGTGAAGTGATGCTATGATTCTGTTAATGGAAGTGCTGCATTTTAGAAACATTTATCTCTGAAAATGTACATGTGCAAGTCTGGCAATGCAACTTTCCTCAGAATCTTGAAGGAAATTTGTCATGTTGGATCAAATACTAAGCAATATCATCTCATTTTCAAAATCAATTTTCTATTAAAACTAAATAGTTGTGACCTGCATATAAACAAGTTTCCTGTAATCTTACCACCTCATATTAATCAGGGGATTGTCTATTGTTAGCAAATTCTTCATGACTTACTGAAATCACAAAATATTTCACTGTTTTAAATAGAAAAATACCTCCATTGAAAAATGTCTAATGGCTTACTATTGTTATTTATGTATAGCACTTGTTTAAATTCTTACTCTAAGGTACACAAGGTTTTGTACAATTTGCAGAGAATACTTGTGTTTCATTTCTTCTCTCCCTCAGATGAAATTGTAAGAACTCTTGGTGGACTTTCTAGGAAGGTGTCTGGCCACGTCAGGAAACTTGATGGGAAAGTAAGTAACTTGGCACTTGGGTCTGGTGATACTTTGTAGCTCCTTGGGTCTGTGATCAGGAATCTGCTTCATGAATTTCCCAATAGAAGTAAGAAATAACTCCATCTTAAATAGTAAGTCAAATACTACCACATCAGCCACTAGGCATGAGAGAATTTTGTTGTATCCACATTGAAAATCTCTCTCCTAACATTTCTTGACAGGGTATAGCAATTGGTTTTCATGGAAGTACAAAATCATTTTCAGTTTCCCAAGGTCAGGCCAAAGAGCAACCAGTTCAGTCAGGTTAAGCACAGAGCTTGCAAAGAGAATCCTGTAGTGCTCACTGATGGGAACATTCTGAGAAAAGTACAAAGCTGCAGTCAATGCTCTCCAATGCCATTTCTTTGCAGGAAGCATGTAAGGAACACAGTCTTCTAGCTCTTCCTGGAGCAGCTGTGCCAAGTGTCTATGGGAGCCTCCATAGAATGCCTCAGTGTGTCAAATACTCATTGCCCTCTGCTTACTCCTATTGTAACTTTTGTAGCAAGATGAAAATGTCTTCCTCCTTGTTGTGTAATTAAAGCACAACTTGATGATCCGGATGTACTTATGTCTCTTTGCATGTGTCCAATTTGGCCTAATACAAAGGTACCTGTATCCCAGAACCACAGAGGTTCAGGGTCCCAAGTATGGAGGGATCCTATGAAAAACAAGTCCAGAATCAGTAAGAGACACCAGCTCAAAATCAGATCCATGGAGCAGGCCATCTGATGTTTCACTCAGGCAGGCAAGTGCTCCCAGCCAGAAAGAAGCTGTTAAGTGAGAGAGTGTCCTCCTCCTCCATGTCTCCCTCCTGGCCACTGGCACAGCCCAGCCAGCAACCAATTCACTTTTTATAAGACTTAGATTATAACCTCAATAATAATCATCTGGCAAAACCAGCATGAACAAGATAAGAGCCACCATAAAATTATAGTTTTAGCCAGGCATGGTGATGCATGCTTACTGATAGCCAAACATCATGGACTTTGTATCAACCAAATTACAATATTCTGATATCTGGCAATGTCTAATGTTAACAAAAAGTAGAGTTTACATATTTAAGGCACATGAGGCCATGGAGAGTAAACTATGAACAAAAGATCTGCTAACAGAATTGAAAACAAACACAAAATCTATATTATGTAGTAACATTTTTGGTTTAAATATGAAGTCATGAAAAATTTTGTAATTTTAAAAGTTCATCTGAATTGGGATACTTTTATATAATATTTATATATTTTTAATGAAGAGATTTAACACTTTTTAAAGCTAAATAAGATGTCCATTCAATCTATAAATCAGTTTCTGAAATTAATTTAGCTATATTTATACCCAAAGAATAGAGGAACTGGATTAAACTGTCATGACCTAATGAAAAAAGTAGACAAGTCTCATGTAAAAGAGAGGGAATGGGCCTGCCAGGGCTACTTGTCACTGCAAACAATTTCCAAGTGCATGCTCTACTATGTGCATCTGGCTTTGCAAATAAGCACCTTTAACTGCTGAGCCAAAAAGGAAATACTTTTAATGTCTTAACATACACAAAATTTTATGACATAATCTTTAACTATTTGAACCTTAGCTAACTCTATAATTCTGTCTGTGGTACTTTGGTAAACTTGTTCAGTAATGACATAGGTTAAATCTAAAGTGTTAAGACTAATTGTTGGAGGAAATGAGGAATTACATCTTAAATCACAACATAACTTTGTTTAGAATTTTCTTTTACTGTTCACCATAAAGTAAACAGCTTTGTTTAATGTTTCTAATGTGGTCTATTTGCCTTACAAAATAAGAAAAAAAGAGTAAACAATTCCTCTGTGAGATTTTTTTTTTTTTTTTTTTTTTGGAGGCAGGGTTTTAGACGTAATAACCTTAGGAGAGAATTAAGTATTAATGAGTCAATTTTAACCTTAAGATTTAGTTAAAAGGTTAACAAATAGAGGAACCTAGTTAACTTGGTTGGGTACTCTACATTTAGTCATTTCATGACCATTATTATGACGAGACTAACATCAATGAGTTAAAGTTAAGTTTACAACCTGAATACCATAGCAACCTGCTACCAGCCAGGGCCATCCTTTGTTAGTCTGATGTAAACCCTAGGCTAATAGTCATTTTATATCTCAAGAAGCCTGTAATCTAATTAAATACTTTGTTTTTAACCTTCTGTTTGTGTTTACTCATACCTTCATCTACATACTTTTACTTTACAATCTATGTAACCACTCTGTAACAATCTTTTTCATCAAACATTTAACATCCTACATATAAAGTTTTCTCTCCAGTTTATCTTCTTTATTCAGTTCATCTCATAACTACAAACAAAAACTTTTATTGTCCTTACCATAATACTTTTAATATGACCATTTTTTCCTCAAAAGACCTTTTGAAATAACTTTTTTAAAGAAAGAGCAGATCAGATTTGACCTATGCTATTTACCAAGAATAAACCTATAGATTTTGGAACTTTGTTTCTTGTAACTTTCCTGAACACATTTTTTAAAAATATGAAAGCAGATTTGAACATTATTAGAAAATTTTTTTTATAAATTTAGTATTGGGTACTTCTAAATTTAAATATGAATCTTGAGGCGATTGTCTGTTAGTAGTTCCAGAGAAGCATAGAAAGATAAAGAGAATGTAAAACAGTTACCAACTTACTTTGTTCACAGCAACTTAGCATTCATTCATCATCATGCTGGTGCCAGGATCTTGAGATTTCCTGTGATTGCAGCCCCCTGGCTTTGCAAGACAGGGAAGCTAAGAAAGAGCCATTTTTTTTCTTCCTAAATTCCAGGGAGAGTTCCTACTTCCCTGAGGAATACAAGGCTTTTTTTAATTTTTTCTTCCTAAATTCCAGGGAGAGTTTTGGACTTCATTCAGGGCTACAAGGCTGCTTTCTGATCCTGCCATGTTACAACTCTTTAAGAGTAGGAGAATCTTGCATTTTTTTGTGTATGATCTTAATTACATTTAGTGTTCCTTCTGGGAACAGTAAAAATTGCCATCTTGTACACTGGGCTTGGTGGAGAATACCCCCCACAATGAAATGCCACTGCTCAGAACAGAAGTCATTCTACAGCTTTAGGGCTGTGACACACACACACACAGACACACACACACACACACACACACACACACACACACATTCATTTTAGGTGCACTTTTAATATAGATTCTAGACAATCATTTACTTCCATCCATTCATTCATTTATTCAGATGTGTCCAAATGACCTAGGAGATAAAGGGACAGGAAACCTAGACCTGGGGCATTGTTAGGCAAGGAAGGGATAATGGCTGGGTGGTTCCTTGAGAAATGTGGATGTCCCACCTCCTTGTGTCTGCCACCCTCCTGCTGTCTTCAGTGACTCCATTTTTGGGAGCCTGTCTTGACCTAACACTAGGGTTTCCAGTCCCTGAATTTAACTCCAGATGCTTGTGCCACTTTGCACATGCATCACATTGTTTGTCTGGCTTACATGGGATCTGGAGAGTTGAGCATGGGTCCTTAGGCTTTGCAGGCAACCATGTTAACTGCTAAACCATATCTTCAGCCTCATTACTGTGTTTATATCACCTCAGCCAATGCCTTTTTCAAAGTTGCTAATGCAGTCTTAGGTGTAGTTTATAGGAATGGCAGGGTGAGAACAAAAACAAGGCAGGAACACTTGAACCAACCTTATTCCTCCATGAAATAACTCACCCCTCAAAGAAGTGAGAATATGGCACCAAGACCCTCCTTGAGTGGCATTGCATAGTGTCCAACATCAAGTAGATCCTCAATAAATATATTTCAACAATTCATTTGTTCACAATGAATTCAAAATGCCTCCTGCTATAGAGTTTGGATTCTGTGGTGATTTGAACTGTCCCACATAGCCTTGTGTGTTTTGAGTACCTGTTCTCCAGCTAGTGGCAACTTGGGAGGTGAAGACTTGCTGGAGGAGGTACATTGCTGGGGGCAGGCTTGGAGGTGTTATAACCAGCTCCCCCTTGACAGTAGTTGCCTAGCTCACTCTTGCTATTTCTGCCAGCTAGTGTGGCAAGATGTGATGTGCAGCCACTGCTCTACCAACCTTTTCTGCCATACAGAAACTTCTCCTTGAGACTATAAGCCAAAATAAACCCTTTCCTTCTATCAGCTGCTTTTGGTCAGGTGTTTTGTTCCATCCCTTTTCATCCTGAGGAAGGAGTTTTAGCCTTGTTTCAGCATCTGTTTTAGGCACCAGCAAATCTTTCTTATACTGTGGGGTACAGGGAGCACCCCCAGAATCTGACACTTGACAGGAAACATCAACATAAATTTATTATCGATTATTTTTGTCCAGGGACATTGCATAAAAGAAAAGTGAAAAACCCCCAACCCAGTATAACCAAAAGGTTTCTGGTCCTTTCCATAAAAGACATGGGAGGAGAGAATGTATAGGAAGGAAGAGTCTAAGGTGAGTGAGTAACTAGAGAGAGGGAAGGCCCATGGGCCTCAGAGGTGTAGATGCAATGTTAGAGGCATGGATTGGAGTCTGTAGCCTGCTAAGAGTCCCAGGTTCTTGTATCACAGAACAAAAAATTGAACCAGGGACACATAGATAGTGGTAGAAATGTAGACAGTTATTAAGAAAGAGGACATTTCCTGCATGTAACAGACCAGGGAGCTGGGAAAAGTGAGAAGCTCTAATGAAAGCACTTACCTCCCCAGCTTTTGAAGGACAGCTTTCCTTGCACATGCCCTGTTCCTGACATCAGCCCATCTGGTAAGAAGTTTCCACTCTTTCTGACAACCAGTTTTTTCCCCCCTTGGGTGTGTGTTTATCCATATTGGTATGTGTGTGGGTACACACGGGGAATGCATATGCACATGGAGGCCACAGAAAGATGTTAGGTGTCTTCCTCATACTCCACATGCTTGTTGATAATACAAACAGACTTGTTGATTTTACATAAAGAATTAAATTGCCCGAATATATGACACTATAGGATAGAAAGTATTTTCCAGCATTTTTTCAGAGTTGATTGATATTTAAATATTTTTTGACAGTTTTCATACTTATTTCATAATATATTTTGTTTAAAATCCTTCCTATCATTTTCTTTTATCTCCTCTCCCAGTATCCTTTCCACTGAACCCCTTCATCTTACCAACTTTTCTATTTTGAGGACTTTTAGTTTTTTCCTTCCTCCATTATCCATGACAGAATGTTGATGTGCCCAATATTATGCAGGTCTTAACCACAGCCTTTGTGAGCTCCTGAACGCAATGGACACTTCATGTCTGCAAGACAGCATTCCAGCCCCCCCCCCTCCATCCTCTGGCTCTCACATTCTTACCACCCTCTCTTCCTCGGTGTTCCCTGAGCCTTGGAGAGTATAAGAGGGATGTTTCATTTAGCACTGAGCACTGAACACTCAACAGTCACTTACCTTCAGCACTGTGATAAGTTTTAAGTGTCCTCAATATCACTACCATCTGCAAAAAGAAGCATCTTTGACCCAAGGTGAAAGCAGCACTAATCTAGGGGCATAAGCATAAATATTTAGAGGGAAATTTGACAGGCACAATATATCCAACAGTAGTTTCTTTCCTTCTAAGACCTATGGTCTTCTGAGCCATGGATTTTTGATTCAGCTTTCGGGACCTGGAATGACTCATTTTCATGCAGCAGGTCTTGGGTCCTGTCGGGGAGCAGCTGGCTAGCCCTGCAACTCATGCGACTCTGAACACCAGTGGGCACATCTTGCCTGGCTGCTTGGCTGTGAAACACACGGGGTCCACTGCTGGATAAGACTGTTGGTGACTATTTGTCCTATTTGGGGAGCACAGCCCTGAATTTTAAGATTAATCTTGGCTGGAGCAGAGTGAGACCCTACCTCGAAAAACCAAAAAAAAAAAAAAAAAAAAAGATTAACCTTGGGAACTTTCCTATCCAGAAGAGGGCAAACTGCTTCTGGGAGCAGAGCCTGAGAGGTGAGAGTGCCAGCCTCTGGTACAGCCAGCCCAGGAGTGCACTACCTACCTCTAGTAGCTGCGTGAGGAAAAAAGAAGCTGAGGAGAAGTTTAGATTAGGCCATTAGTAACCTCACTGCATCTGCTGTCAAGCTGCATTGATGTTACTACACCTGTAGCTTCCTCTGTCCTGTGTACAGGTACTCACTGGCACTTTTCTTGAACATACAAAAACCAGTAATACATGTCAAGTAATGAGAAAAGGGTAGCTTTTGACTTTGGATAATCCTTAAACACCTGTCAAAGGAAGGGGTTTAGGGTAGGACTTGCTGGACTCTATTGATCCAGAACACACATACACTTTGATCATAAGAGCAATCACATTAAGCCCACCTGTTGCCTTCAACAGATCTGTGGGCCCTTAGTTACTGACCTTGTTGTCTTCAACACTATGATCAGCACTTCTTATGCATGTATGTTCTGAATCAAGAGTATAACCAACCTACAGGGAAAGGAGTATAGTGCATATCTTTAATTTTTTAAAAAAGTACTTCTTTTTCATTATTTGAGAGAGACAGAGAGAGAAAGAGGCAAAGAGAGAGGGAGAGAGAGAAAGAGAGAGAAAGGGTGCACCAGGACCTCCAGCCACTGCAAACAAACTCCAGAATGCATGTATCACCTTGTGCTCTGGCTTACATGGGCACTGGGGACTCAAGCCTCAAACCAGGGTCCTTAGGCTTCATAGGCAAGTGCTCAACTGCTAAGCCATCTCTCCAGCCCCATAGTGCATGTCTTAAAACCAGTCACCATCTCTAAACATTGCTTTCAATTTTGGTCATCTGTGCTAATTCAAGCCAAAGGTACACCAAGGCAGATGAAAGTCAGTCACATTACTATCAGCAGTAATGACACAGTTGTAAGATTAACTTTAGATCAAGTTACAAGTAGAGAATTAAGCATCTCACAGTAATATTATCACAAAAGCTATGTGTAAGGTCCATAAGAAGGTCCCACAGTTTTTTTCCCAAAGTTCATTCCCACTACTTTTCTCTCCTGGCAGCCTGCGTAGTACTTTCCAGCACTTTGCCAGCTAGCCAACGAGGAGGCTTCCAGTTCAGTTCCAGCTTGAGTTCTCAGTGTCCTGCAACTGAAGTGTGTGGTATGTTCAGAAGTAGAGCCTTGCCATCTAGTTTTGATGGGCAACCAAGAATATTGGCAATGGCCTTTATTGTTTATGGGGCATCAGAGGCCTCCCTGACCTACAACTCACTGGGAGATATGCCACCCATGCACTGGAATTTTCCTAAAACAACTTATTGCTTATGGGTGTCTACTCCCTTGGGGTGCTTTTGCCCATACCTTTTTACCTTATTTAAAAATATATATTTCTATTTATTTATTTATTTGGAAGGAGAGAGTGAGATAGGAGACAGACAGAGAGAATGGGTTCACCAGGGCCTCCAGCTACTGCAAGTGAACTCCAGATGCATGTGCCAGGGTGTATCTGACTTTATGTGGGCACTTGGGAATTGAACCTGGGTTGTTGAGCTTTGCAGGCAAACCTTTTAACTGTTGAATCATCTCTCCAGTCCTCACCTTATTATTTTGAGACAAGGTGTGTAGCTACCTTCCTGATGCTTGGATAAAGCATTAGGCCCAAATCAGCTAATAGGAGGAAAGTTTTCATTTTGGTTTACAGTCTCAAGGGGAAGCTTCATGATGGCAGGGGAAAGCACAGCATGAGCAGAAGCTGGACATCACCTCTGCCACAGCAGGTGGAAAATAGCAATAGGAGAGTGAACCAAATCCTTGCAAGGGAGAGCTGGCTATAACAGCCCAAAGCCTGCCTCCAACAACATACCTCCTCCAGCAAGGTCCTGCCTCACAAATACCAGTGAGCTAGAGACATAGCATTCAGAGCACATGGTTTTATGAGGGACATCTGATTCAAACCACTACACAGGGTCTCTCATTGAACCCTGATTTTGCTAGACAAGATGGTCAGCAAGTTCTGAAGATCCTCATGTTTACCTCCCTACAGCTGGGATTCCAGGTCTGTGTCAACACACACACACACGCACGCATGCATGTACACACACACACACACACACACACACACACACACACACACTTTCCCTTCTAACTATTCAAAAAAATAAATATCATTACTTCTTACTTTTTAGTGCTAGTGACCTGGACTCAGATTCTCATACTTGTATGGCAAGTGCTTTACCAATGGAGCCATCTCAAATCCTCACCCCCCCACACACCAGTTCTTTCATATATAACCTTCATTCTTCTCTTTTCATGACTTACTCCTACCATAATAGTCTGTCTAACCAGATGAGCTCCTTCTCTGGGCTTCACCCTTGGGAAGACTGTTGCTGAGACTCAGGGGACAACATTATGAGGGAGAAAAAGAGTAAGAAAGGAAAGAAGGGAGATAATGAAGGAGGGAGGGAGGAAGGAAGGTCACCTAGTCAGAGTCTGGTGTCCATGAACTCTATCTATCTATCTACAAATCTATCTATTTTATCTATCTATCTATCTATCTATCTATCTATCTATCTATCTATCTATCTATCTGGTCAAAAGTGTCCTAGAATTCACTATGTAGCCAAGGATGCTTTTGAATTTGTGATTTTCTACCTCTACCTCCTAAATTCTGACCTAATTTTATACCATGCTGGGGACTAAACCCAGGGCATTGTATGTGCTGAGCTACATCCCCAGCTTCAATGACCTCTGAAAAGATGTTTGTGGAAGATTGGTCCTCTGTTGATGCACATCTGGAAACTGGATTAGTCAAATAGACAAGCTTGAGATGCAAAATGAGAAAGCCAAACTTCAAGTTTGACAAGAGATGCACAAATTTGTGTGTGTGTTTGGAACTCATTCGCAGTGGTAAGAGGCCCTGATGTACCCATCTTATCTTTTTCTCTCTGTGTCCCTATTTTTCTCTTTCTCTCTGTTTGCAAATATATAAATAAAAATACTTTTGAAAGAAAATTTGGCAAAAGATAAAAGGTTTCTGTACATTCAGCAACCACAGATTGATTAAAACTCAAGCACATAATAAATCTAAGATGTTTTAGCAGCACTTTCCTGTGTTTCATTGTGTGACTTCACCACACCCTTGGTTCTGAGCACACAGCATACCTACAATTTGCCCTGTGCATGTCATTACACTATGCAATCCCAAAGAACATTCCCCGAAACACCTTAGTTTAGACTTGAGACTATTGTGTGTTATAAATCAGTGTCTAAATACAGGAGACAAAGATCTTAATATTTTTGTGCCATCTTTCCTCAACATGTAAATATCAAATCAGCATTAGATCATGCTGAGGACTAGAGAGACGGCATGGAGCACAAAGCCCTCACTCCTCCAGCAGGAGTGCCCAAGTTTGACTCCCCAGTGCTCACATAAAAAGTCAGAAGCCATGGAAGTTTCTGTAATCTGTTTGCTGAAGGCAAGATGGAGGCAGAGAGAGGCAAGGGAATTTCCCAGAAGCTTGTGGCAAAGACAGCAAAGTGAGAGTCCAGAGTGAAAAAAGCTGCCTCAAATGAGGCAGACAGGTGAGGATCCAGCTGGAAGGTATCCTCTGGCCTCTCCATGAGTGCCACAGCATGTGTGCATTGACGTGCGCACGTGTGCACATGCACACAAACACACACACATACACTCACACACCCTCACACTCACACACACACACATGCACTCACACACAGACACACACACACACAATAAGTTATAATTTTTAAAATTGCTATTAGAATTGTTAACTTGTTTAATTTTAAAAAAAATCATTTAAGGGCTGGAGGGATGGCTTAGCAGTTAAGGCACTTGCCTGAAAAGCCAAAGGACCCAGGTTTGATTCCCCAGGACCCACATTAGCCATATTCACAAGGGGGTGAATGCATCTGGAGTTTGTTTGCAGCAGCTGGGGGCCCTGGCACACCCATTCTCTCTCAATTTCTCTGTCAAATAAATAAATAAATAATCATTTAAGTGAATTTGGCTTGAGATTAAGACAGAATTTCCAACAACTTTTGTTTTTGTTTTTGTTCTTTTGAGGTAGGGTCTCACTGCAGCTCAGGCTGACCTGAAATTCACTATGTAGTCTCAGTGGCCTTGAACTCATGGTGATCCTCCTATCTCTGCCTCCCAAATCCTGGGATTAAAGGTGTGCACCAACCATGCTTGGCTTCCCCAACTTCTTAAATTGACCTAAACATCCTTTTGCCATTTTGTGTGTGGTAATTTGAATGGAATGTAATTTGAATGCCTGGCTCCATAGACTCAGGTGGTTCATTAAAATTGAGCTTGCAGAGGCCGGAGAGATTGCTTAGTGATTAAGGCACTTGCCTGTAAAGCCTAAGGACCCAGGTTCAATTTCACAGTACCCACCTAAGTCAGATGCACATGGTGGCACATGCATCTGGAGTTTGTTTGCAGTGGCTGGAGACCCTGGAGCACCCATTAATTCTTTCTCTCTCTCTCTCTCTCTCTCTCTCTCTAATAAATAAGTAAATAAATAAAAATAAAATGTTTCTTAAAAATTAATCCTGCAGTATGAGCCCCTAGTGGAAGATTCCTGCTATGGGTGGGGGGGTTCTTGCTGGGGACGTATCTTGGAGTCCAGCCCTAAGGTGTGTTTGGGAGTGGATCTGAGTCCAGCCCTATTAGGTATGTTCAGAGCAGTTTGAGCTCTGGTTGTTCATGTTTTCTGTTGTGTTTTGTGATGCTGGCTGTTGGTGATGTTTCTTTGCTTGGATCTGAAGAGGGGGTAGAGTTAGGGTGACTGGACCTCTGAAGGTAAAAAGGGCAAGAAAGTTTTTCTTATCTCTTTCCTAGGTCCAAAGAACTGTTTTTCCACAAACATTCAGGACCCCTCCTTGGAGTTTTTCATAGGATTTAAACGTTGTGGTTGGTCAAGTTAAGCTAATTTCTTCCTGAGACAGCCCCTAGCCCTAACCAACCAGCTGGCACTCTGCTTCACCTGGGCCAAAAGACAGCCTACCACTCTAAACTTATGAATACCTTTGCATGGGGAGGGCTGTCTCTCTTACTCTCTGATCAGTTGGAAACTTCCAGCTGTGGGTGAGTTTTCCCCTTGCCTGAGCCTGGGCCTGCTTGGGAGGGGTTTGGCCTAGGCCTTAGCCCAGGACCATCTGGAGAGACCCTTAGCCCTTACTCTCCACATGGGTGTTTAATCTCCTCCAGCTCCCCACATGGAAAAACTCCTTTAACTTTCTTTTCTCTTTTCTTTCCATACTTTTCCCCCATGATCCGTATCTGATCACATGGGCTCTGGAGTCACACTTGGGCCACATGGGATTTTGGGCTCCATGTAATGTACTTCTCTTCTTCCCACTCCATCTCCCCTTTCTGCACTCCTTTGTAAAATCTGAATACAATGTGGTATTTTAAAAGTCATTCTCTTGAATCTGGAATTGCCAATTCTTTGGTTACTCTTCAGATATGAACTCAGGGCTTGGGGTTCCAGGAAGCACCCCAGAACCTCAATTTCCCCATTTCAGATCTATAAAAAGAAAGAAGCTTCTGCCTCTAACATTGATGGCATTTCCCTGGACTCTGTAATCTTGAAATAAACTCCTTTTCCCCAATAAGCTGTGTCTGGTTGGATGTTTGACCCAGCACTGTGGAACTGACTGCAACACTTAGTACAAGAGAAATGGGGCTGCTGCTGTGAGGAATCTGACCATGTGGATTTTGGTCTTTTGGGACTTGCATTGGCGAAATGTGGAAGGACTTGGTACTTGGGACTGTAGAAGTCTCACAGTGTGGTAAGCCAAATTTTATGGGCTATTCTAGGGAGAGTTTGAAAATGCTAAATGGGGAGAGAATTGTAGACTGTGAAGACTTGGCTTATGAGCTTTCAAAGGGGAAGAAGAGACAGCAGAGAACTTTGTCTGGACTGAGCTACTGGCATAAGGGCTGGCTACATTCTTCTGCCCAAGCCCTAAGAATTTGAGCAAGAATGAATTTTAAAGTAATGGACTAGTATGTTTAGAGAAAATCATAGAACTGAAAGATGTATGGTTTAATCACAAGAAAAATTCAAGCAAGTTTAATGATACTGGCACAAAGACTGGTTTTAGGTTTCTGAGGATACATTTGTTAAACAGATTATAACCACTAAGGATGGGCCAACTGTTTTTCATTGAAACAATGGAAAAGATGCCTGAGTGTGATATCCACCCAGGAAAGACTGAATGAGGAGAAATCGAAATTCTTTTGGCAAGCAATGACTTGAAGGAAGAATTCTGAAGAAGTATGTTACCCTTCAAGGTCAGGATTTATTTCTTTCTTGGATTCACAAATTGGCTGTGCAGCTGCTCACTTGGTATTGGTTTTGGAAGCATGAAAACTGCAGGGAAGAAGGAGGTCATGAAGTATACATGGGGGGGGGGATAGAGTTATGGTGACTGGACCCCTGAAAGTAAAAAGGGCAGGAAAGTTTGCACTGGCTAGAAATCCAAGATGATATGACTTCTTTTCTTTCTTGCCTAGTTTTTTCCACAGTCAGGACTCCTCCTAGAAGGGAGGTCTTTCATAGGATTTAAACATTGAGGTTGGTCAAGTTCAGCCCTAGGAACTTGGTGCCAGAGCTACTCTCGCCCTGAGATAGTCCCTATCTTTAACAAACCAGCTGGCCCTCTGGTTCTCCTGGGCCAAAAGACAGCCCACCACCCTAAGGTTATAAATCCCTTTGCAAGGGAGTTCTCTCTGATCACTTGGGAACTTCCAACTGTGGGAGAGTTTTTCCCTCTCCTGGGCCTGGGCTGGCTTGGTAGGGGCTTGGCCTAGGCCCTAGCCCAGGCCCAGGCCCAGCCAGGAGGGCCTCTACCCTCTCCACATGGGTTCTTTATCCCCTCCAGCTCCCCACATGGCAGGAGGACAAAGGGGTATAGCACCTGGTGGGGCTCTTTTGTAAAGGTGACAACTTTTTTAGGGACCCCAAGGCTAAACTCCAGAGTTTGTGATCTGGTTTTGCTGAGCTGAGGTGGAGGGGCCTCATGGCCACATGGCTCAGAACCAAGGACCCCTGACCTGAATAGCGTCTAGGTTTTTTTGTTTTTTTTTTTTTTTTTTTTTTTCCTCCTTTTTCCATTGCAAGCCACTGTGCCACAAGACACATGGCTGTCTGTGGGCGGTGGGAGGATGGAGCTCCAAGTCCTGCTTTGGACTCTGTCCATCCTGCAGCACAGACCTAGACCTCATTGCCAGCTAGTCTGTGGGTCTCTGGCTGCCTAAATGAAGGATAAACTAAATATGCTCCAGCTAAGCCCGAGTCTAAGCGCTCGGTTGGGCTGTCACCTGGGAAGTAAACATGCTGCCCCTCAGGAAATACGAACGCCAGGGGAATGACATGCCTGATGGTGCTCACTACCTGCCGTGATTTTCTGCCAAACTGCTCTATGACAAATATATCTTTATATAATTGTAAATCATTTATTCATGCAGGTATCATAAACAGTAAAATTAGCTAGGCCTGATGGCACAGGCCTATTATCCTATCTACTTGGGAAGTTGAGACAGGAGAATCACCAATGATAGCCTGACTCCACATTTTTAAACCATGTGACTTTTAAATTGCTTGGTAAAACAAGTACATAATTTTTATTTGAACTGTGTCTATTATTTTCTCTTTTGTTTAGGCTTTAAGCAAATAAGATATTGTTTATAGACAACTTTGGGTTTCTTTATTTATTCAAATAGTCCAATGGGTCTCTCCTAAAGTTTTGGTTGAAATTTAATTTATTTCAGGTTTTTCTTTTTTGGTTTTTGCCTTTAAAAGTCAAATTTAACTAAAGCCTATGATGAGCTGAAATTTTATGTAAACAAAGCTATACTTTGTTACATGATATCATAAATAATAAATATAATTACTAAGTTTATGATCTAGGTTAACTTCAACTTACATAGAGGAGTATTGAAAACAACAAAATTCTCTCTGAGGTAGTGGCTCATAATTTGCCAGGTATTTAAAAAGATTGTAATGAGCTACCATCAATCATGGACTACAAGAGGGCCTACACCTATTAAACTCTCTATAAAAAAAGTAAGGGTTATCTCATTTGTCCTAGTGCTAACTCACTCTCCGTTGGAGAATCTGCTTCTCTTTTTCAGATCGATATAGACCCTAAGGAGAGAGCCACCCCATCATACCTCAAAAGGGCCCCGGCTGAAACTAAGGAAAATTGGTGAAACAAGCAAGGGTGCTGTTTTCCTGATGAACCGGATACCAGCACAAGGGGGAAGGAGACCAACACAGAGAAAAATCAACACCCAGAGACCCAGAGGCCCCCAACACCTCATCACTGAAGCAGACTAAAAATGAACCCAACATGGCTCAGGGAAATTTTGTGGAAGGGGGGGCGGAAAGAATGTCAGAGCCACATGTTGGGTCATGATTTGCAGAGGCATTTATTGTACCAATAACTGTCGGCTAACTCCACAATGCACGACCCATATACCTCAACAAGGAGGGGCTAATGGGGAGGGGGTAGGTCATGGATGAGCCTAGTTATGGTACCAAACTGCCTGTACTTGCAGAATAGAAAACTAATAAAAATAAATAAATAAATAAAAAATAAAAAGATTGTAATGTCCTGTTACTTAAAAGGAGGAGGCAACTGGCCTGAGTTCTAGACCGGCCTGCTTCAAAACAAAAAAAAAATTGCTTTAGTTATTCTTTTTTTAAATTTATTATTATTATTTATTTATTATTAAATTTATTTATTTGGGCTGGAGGGATGGCTTAGTGGTTAAGCACTTGCCTGTGAAGCCTAAGGACCCCGGTTCGAGGCTCATTCCCCAGGACCCATGTTAGCCAGATGCACAAGGGGGTGCATGCATCTGGAGTTCATTTGCAGTGGCTGGAAGCCCTGGCATGCCTATTCTCTCTCTCTCTCTGCCTCTTTCTGTCTGTCTGTTGTTCTCAAATCAATAAATAAAATAAACAACAAAAAATTTATTTATTTATTTGACAGAGAAATAGGGAGAGAGAGAGAGAGAATGGGCGCACCAGGGCCTCCAACCACTGCAAATGAACTCCAGATGCATGCGTCCCCTTGTGCATCTGGCTAATGTGGATCCTAGTGAATCAAACCTGGGTCCTTTGGCTTTGCAAGCAAACACCTTAACTGCTAAGCCATCCCTCTAGCCCCTTAGTTACTCTTAATAAAAATATTTCCAAGTGTGTTAGAGGTATTGACAAAGATTATTCCCAAAATGGTTGTCATGTTTTGCCTGTATTCATAGACTTATAACTTTAAAAAGTGTATTTCATGGAGTTTATTAATAGAGGTATCTCAAATCGATGAGCTATATAAAATCTGTAGAGATATATACTGGTATTATAAAGCAAGTCTGGTTGTCCAGTAGAAATTTTGGGTGACATAAATACTAAAAAAGTTGTAAGGTTTTCTTGTTGTTGTTGTTGGGTTTGTTTTTTTTTGTTTGTTTGTTTTGTTATTTGTTGCTTCTTGACTTATAGTGGCTTTGTTTTGTCTTCTGTTATACATTAGGGAAGGGTCTCACTTGGTCACCAGCTGACTTGGAACCCTCAATAGACCAGAAATCTTAGCCTCCTTGTTGATAGAGGATCTGGTTGTCATAATACCTACCCTTGCATAAATACTTTGTGATGTTTTTCATTGAATGTGTACATTGTTTAGTTAAATTGTAGAATCTATCTGTATTTTGTTCCACTCAGCCTACTTGAATACTCCCATAGCAGGCAAACCCAACCCCTAGGGTCACTTTTGTAGATACTCTGAGAGTCATAAGAGCCACACCTAACACCTTAAACTCCTACCCTGAAGATATATAACATCAGATCTATTGATACATCTAATAATACCCAGCTAACTAGAAAATCCAAGCTTTAACTTAATCCAAGATGCAAAAATATATACATTGTAACACAAGAAACACTAAAAATCAAGACAATATAAATCCACCTAAAAGTATTAATGCATCAGAAATGACCTCCAGTGAGAACGAGTTAGAGGAAATGCCTGAGAAAGATTTCAAAAGAATGATTGTAAATATGTTCAAAGAAGTCAAAGAACAAATCAAAGGAATCAAAGAGGAAATCATAGTAATCAAAGAGGAAATAAAAGGAATCAAAGAAGACAGGACACCAATTTAATGAAATAAAGAGGTCAATACAAGACATAAATAAGGAAACAAATAATAAAGAAAAACCAGTTAGAATTACTAGCAATGAAAAACACAATTAATGAAATAAAAAACTCTGTAGAAAATCTCACCAGTAGAATGGATGAAGGAGAAAACAAAATATCTAAGCTAGAAGATCAGGTGGCACATCTAATATAGTCCAACAAAGACAAAGACAAACTAATAGAAAAGTATGAATGAGATTTCAAGATATATGGGACACTATGAAAAGATCAAACATAAGAATTCAGGGTATGGTAGAAGAAGAAGAATTCTACTCCAAAGGCATAGTAGAAGTCTTCAGTAAAATATGTTTACTTGATATCAAGGTTTTAACTCATTAACAGCTCACTGATGCTAATTTGTAGTGGCTTAAGGGTTATAAAAACTGGCTTTAAGACTGTCAGTAAACTAAATTAGGTGCCCCTATTCATCAAAGTTTTAACTATTGGAAAAACTGAGTCTTAAGATAAAGGTTCACCTATAAGTTCAATTGCCAAAGATGAGGTACTCATGCCTAAAGATGTATCTTTAAAGATAGCTCCTGTTTTATTTATGCTAATTCTACCAAATGGTAATCACTAGGTTTAATCACTTAGGTTTAAGTAATTTAATTTCAGTCACTGTTACCTTTATGTTCCTGTTAGGTAAAATGTATTGAGATAGCTGGTCTAAGCATTATCAATTTTAAGTCTGGGTAAGACATAAATTATTTTATGTTAATACAAATTTCTTCTACATCTTCCTTCCCTCCCTCTCCCCCCCTCCCCTCTATCTTTCTCCTCTCTAACTCGTGTATATTAGTTATGTTCTTCTAGTGGACACTGACCTGTAACCCCCACTTCCAGCTTGGGCCTACCATCCAAAATGAGCTTTTGATCCCAGAAACCTACAAGGTTTCCCAAAACAATGACAGACTTCTGTCAGAGTACTTGATGACCCACCAAAGACCAGTGGTAAGACCCTATTGCTGAAGACTCCATACACAGCTGACGTGTAAAATGGAATGACATGGCTGGAAGCCAGGAGACAGTCAGTCCCCAGACAGTCAGCGTGTCTAGTGCCAGAAGGTGCTACATAGGCGCCTGGGGGAAATGACCAAGATCTGTCCAATCAACTCATTGTTTAACCTAATTAGCAACAAATAACCGGATGTGATGCCCACACAGTGCAATAGTGGTACACAGCCATGGTGAGGAACCAACTGCTCTTGATTTGGCTAACTGATCCACTCAGTGGTACTAGACCCATAGCTGGAGCTGGGAAACAAGTCAGAACCATACCCAAACACAAGCCCACTCTACAATATCAAGCTACCATCAATCACGGGGTATAAGAGGGCCTACACCTATCATACTGTCTATCAAAAAAGTAAGTGTTATCTCAATTTTCCAGGTGCTAACTTACTCTCCGTTGGAGAATCTGCTTCTCTTTTTCAGATAGATGCAGATCCTAAGGAGAGAGCTGCCCCAACATACCTCAAAAGGGGCCCAACTGAAACTAAGGACAATTGGCGAAACAAGCAAGGGTGATGTTTTCCTGTGAACTGGATACCAGCACAAAGAGGAAGGAGACCAACGCAGAGAAAAATCAACTCCTACCAAATCAGAGAGCCAGAGCCTCAGAGGCCCCCAACACCTCAGCACCTTAGCAGACCAAAAATGAACCCAACATGGCTCAGGGAAATTTTGCGGAAGAGGGGGCGGAAAGAATGTCAGAGTCACATGTTGGTCATGATTTGCAGAGACATTTATCATAGCAATAACTGGGGGCTAACTCCACAATGCACGACCCATTTACATCAACAAGGAGGGCCCAATGGGAGGAGGTAGATCACAGATGAGCCTAAACAATGGTACCAAACTGCCTGTATTTACTGAAAAGAAAACTAATAAATTAAATTAAAAAAAAAAAAGATAGAGGGAAGCACCCTTGTAGCATGTAAAAGGTCATGATTTAAATCCCCAGTACCATTTCCCAGAAAACTCCTTACACTGTAGTTTTAATTATCTTTGTATAAAATTTCAAAAGAATAAAACAATTCTAAATGCTAAAACAAAAAAAAATTTCTATGGTACATAAAATCAATTGCTATCAGGATTAACCTAAAACAATTGGTTGTCAAATAGTGTTTTCCCTTTCTAAGCAGATTTGTCAAGGGTTGTATTAGAGCTTAGCTGTTTTGACTCAACAATGACCAGATTCTGCTATAATGTATGGAGAGTGACTGTCTCATTTTTGGCATCTCAAGTCCAGTGCTTATAACAAAATTAACTCTTAAGACATAGTCCCTACCTTAGGGTACAGCCTCATGTTCAAACAATGGTCCTCATCTGAGAGAAATAATTTCAAGCTCTGTGGTTCTGTTTCCAATGTTCCCTGGGTAATTGGTACCCATACAGGTACCTGGACTAATCAAAGATGTTTCAAACACAGGTGCTAAAACTTTATACTGTCTGACTTATCCTTTTCTGACAATTTATAGGTTAGATTAATTGATGTAGATTAGTATTGTTTTCAAGACTGATAAAAGGTTCTGCCTGAATTTGTAACTATTAGGTATTTAAAGGATTTGTGCCTACTTTCCATGCCTCAGATATGGCCTATGCTGCTACAGGACAACCAAATTTTAAAAGGTTAGACAAAATGACTTTAAGCTCTTGTTCCATTCTTTAACTAAATCTATTTCAGTAACCAAATGTGTCCTATATGTACATTCATCCAGGTTTGTATAACTTCCTTTCTAAGTGTATTAATCACCTATGTAGAAACCAAAGCCAATTGTAATCATTGGAACAAAAGGCCAATGTTTTGGTCTGTGCTTCCAGGTCATGAGGCCACTGAAGATGATGGTACACTTTTACACTGGCTCCCTGATAAGCCATCTGTCTTCCTGATCAGGGAGGATACAAAACCTGCCAGCCCCCCCCCCCCAAAAAAAAAAACTGTACAGTCTGAAACAGGAGAGTCACATTTGAGGAACAATGAGTCCTCTTGGCTTCCCAAAGGGAAAAGCGACTTGGCCAGCATGACCCTGACTCGTTCTAACAGACAAAAAGTACTAGTAAACTGTAGGGCTACTTCTGGGTCCCTAAAGTCTCCTTTGGAGAGCTATTAATGAACTCCAAAATTAATCCTTGATTAAATTTTGTCTATTTTCTTGGTTTTAAACACTCAGAGAAAAATGTATAACCAAGATAAAGAGATATCTCAAATATATGAATGGTCTATTAAGTAATACAAAAGAGCTTTCCAAGAGGGGAAACAAGCAAGGCCTTAAGACATGTTGTCCCCAGCTCTAATAGTTCTAAGAAAAAAACCCATATATATCTGCCCAAAGGTCACTTAATTCAAAAGACTTCCTTACACTGAGAACAATGATAAATCTCTTCTAACTTATGGCACACAACGTCCTTAAATAAGTCTAGAGACCAAAAATATATTTGTATAGCCCAGTGCCTCTATGACACCAAACTTTGGCTCTGGCCACCTCCAGGACAAATTTAAAGAGGTACACTATGGAAGGCTATTATCAAGGTTAAATGTTGTATATATATTTCTGATAACTTTGCAATATCTCATCTGTTTTATAAACCATATTAAAACAGGTCCAGACTATGTCAGACACTATTGTGCCATTCTGGAAAACATTCTCAGCCAGTTCATGCTCAGATGGTCTTGAGACAATCCAACTCTGTCTACCTGGGTTCCCTTGAATGCTTCCCAAAGCCTAGAAGTCCACAAGAAAAATAACCCTAAAGGTGACCATATTGCTGTGTGCTCACTTCTCATTAACTCCTTACTTTTATTCTTTCTCCACAACATTTTTTTCCAAGACTATCTTCCTACATTCCATTAATATACTTACAGGGTCCTTTAGAGTAGTTCCCCTCTCTGGAGAGACTCTAACCACAACTTTGTAACCTATTCAACAGAAAACAGTTAATGATCTGATGTCATCACACCTTGTCCTCCAACAGCAGTTAAAGTGTCTTCTCATGAGAGGGGGAAATGAAGGGGGGCAGGTAGAGTTAGGATGACAAGACCTCTGAAGGTAAAAAGGGCAGGAAAGTTTGCACTGATTAGAAATCCAAGACTTCTTATCTCTTTTGCCTAGGTTTTTCCACAGTCAGGACCCCTCCTAGGAGGGATGTCTTCCATAGGATTTAAACAATATGGTTGGTCAAGTTCAGCCCCCAGAACTTGGTGCCAGAGCTAATCTCTCCCTCAGAGTGCCCCTAGCCTTAACCAACGAGGTGGCCCTCTGGTTCACCTGAGCCAAAAGACAGCCCACCACCCTAAGGTTATAAATACCTTTGCAAGGGGAGGGCAGTCTGTCTGATCACTTGGGAGCTTCCAACTGTGGGTGAGTGTTTTTCCTGTACTGGGCCTGGGCTCCTAGCCCTTATTCTCCACATGGGTTCTTTATTCCCTCCAGCTCTCCACATGGCAGGAGCTTCTTGAACATTCTTTCTTCTTTTTCACACATTTTCCCCTAGATTTGTGTCTAGTCACATGGACTTCTGAACTGCATGTGGTCCACATGGGCTTTTGGGCTCCACATGGTGTATTTCTCTTCTTCCCACTTTATTTCCCCTTACCTCCAGGCCTTCTCCTTTCCCCCACTCCTTTATAAAATCTAAAAAAAACGTGATATTTTTAAATCATTCTCCTAAATCTATAATCGTCAATTCTTTGGTTAGTTTGCAGATATGAACTAAGGGCTTGAGGTTCTAATAAACACCCCCAAACCCTAATTTCCAAATTACACACAGGGTTCTAGAGCCACTGCTAAGAAGCAGCATGTGAATCAGGGTGATGTCCCTGTGTAGAGAACAGTGAGGCCACTTCCCAAAGTTGAATCAGGAGCCACTGATGAGATGTGAAGTGAAACAGGATTGTTGGAAACCCTATATTTGAGGCAAAAAAAAAAAAGGGCTATTGTATGGAGCTGTGAGGATGGACCATGATTTGCAGTGGAGAACCAAAGATGTTTTGGATATATCAGGATGGTGCAATTACTGCCAATTACTACCATGGAGAGCTGGTGGCTCAGGATGAAAGTTTACCCTAGGCTACTCAGCCCAGCTGGAGCAGCAGAATACAAAATCCAGAGACTGTTGTCACTGATTATGAATGTTGGACTTGAATTATAGATGTTTGATGCTTACCTGATGGTTATTGATTTTGTGTTTGTCCAGTCTCTCCTTGTTATGCATATTTGCAATGCAAATGCTTACTCTATTCTGTATGTGTTAGAAGTATGTAATTTGCTTTGATTGTACAGGACTCACAGTTAAAAGACAGTGTCAAATCTCAGATAACACTTGGGACTTGGAAGTTTTAAAGTTGGTAAAGCTTATGAGACCTTCAAAGTGGGACTGAATGCAATTTTCTTTGTGAGATGATCATGAGTCTATGGGGATTAGGGGTGGAATATGGTAGTTTGAATGTCTTGCCCCATAGACTCAGGTGTTTCATTAAAATTGAGCTTGCAATGCAAGCCCCTAACAGGAAGATTCCCTGCTACAGGAGGCATGTCACTGGGAGTGGATCTTACAGTCCAGACATAAGGTGTGTTTGGGAGGGGATTGGAGTCCAACCCTACTAGGTGTGTTCAGAGAAGTTTGAGCTGTGGTTGTCCATACTTGCTCTTTGTGTTTTGTGCTGCTGGCGGTTGATGGTGTTTCTGTGCTTGAATCTGTGAAAGGAAGCCAGCTTTTTATGTCATTGATGGTGTTTCCCTGGACTTTGTAGGCCTGAAATAAACCCCTTCCCTTCTGTAAGCTGTTTGCTTGGATGTTTGTTTCAGCAACATGGAACTGACTGCAACACTGTGCTATATATTTATGTAAAGTGGTGTTCTCAGTACTGACAACTATAAAATCAAAATGAAACAAGAGAGAAAAGTGCTGCTCTTGGTGAGCTGGGCTGGGATGGATTCTTACCTGGGAATGGGAAAGAATTGCCACCTCTGAGTTTCAAGACAATCCACAAGATCAGCAGGAAATGTATGCAACAAGCTTTACTGTATGGGAATTTGAATTACAGCAAAAACATAAACTGCAGGCAGGCAGGTTTAATTAGAAGCAAGGCAGAGCCCAATCAGGAATGGGTGGGAGCCCCAAGGTGGGGACTCAACTGAGGGCAGAATTTGGTGAGTTTATTATGTTGGGGCTGCTTCTACCTATAACTGAAAGTCACCCAGATTGATTATCTAATTAGGAATTCTTAAGGGAACAGGGTAAGAGGCAGGCTGACCATAGAAACGGTGATTCACAACTGCTTCTGTTGAGCTCCCAGAGCTCCAGCCCATCTCCAGTCAACTGTAGCTGTTCAAAGTTAACCCTACAGTCCCCAGAAGCGGAGGATTTCTCCCTCAGAAATATTTGGGCTGCATAAACTGAAGAATGGATAATGAAGATGTACATATACATGATGGAATTCTACTCAGCAGAGAGGAAAATTGAAAATTTCAGGAAAATGTATGGAGCTGAACAAAATCCTTTTACACAGGCACAGAAAGAGAAATATCGCATGTTCTCAAGCATGCAGTTCCTAAATAGGATCAGTTAGAGATGAGTGTAAATGGTAGTAAGCATCAGGAATATGGGCATAAAGCTGTAATGAGACCAGGAGCAAGGAGAAATAGGGAGGAAGAATAGGAGTAAATACTTAATGTCTTAAGTGAGTGATAGAATGTAGGTGGTGGGAGGGTTTTGGAGAGGTAGGGGATAGGGAGGTTGGGAAGGGGAATTACACAAAACTTAAAACAATATGAATCATTTCCTTAGAAATCCTTCTTCTGGCCTGCATTATATAAGATATAACTACCAATAAAGAGGGAGGTGAGACAGTCCACCAAAATACCCTATAGAAGTAGAAAGAGCTTTACCCTAAAACCATGGGCTCTGGCTCGTTAATCGCAGGCCCAGAGCTGGGTTACTCCCCACCGGGAGTTGTTGGCCAGGGAAACCCAAAACAATGCAGGGCCTTGCCAAAACACTTAATTACATGCCACAGCTGAAAGGTAAGACACTGTTGCTAAAGACACCACAGGTTGAAGTCACAAGACATTGAGATACCACACTGAAACTGAGAGGGAAATCAGTTTCCTCTTGGCTAGCCCTCATAGTGCTGGAAATCCCTATGGAAGCCACTGGAGCACAATGGTCACCAACAGCATGAGTAAGCAGGGGACCCTGCATGCAGCCTTTGCAGGTAACCAACTATTCTCTGATTGGACATGAGGCCCACTCAGTGGGAAAGAACACATACCTGGTTATAGGAGCTAAGTCAGGATCCCATGGCCAGGAAACTCATAGACTCCAGAGAGAAGCCCCAACTGCTTTTTCGATAAAAGGAGTGGACTTCACACCAAATAGTCTCTCAAATAACTATGCATATCCCCTTTAACCCAAGCTGCTCTCACTCTTGATTGGAGAATCTATTTTGTTTTACAAGTGGCAGAGAAAACTGAGAAGATCTAAGATTCATTAATGCAACAAGAAAAAAATAGCTGACTGCCTACCATAAGATGTGCCACCTCTACCACATCTGTTGGGGCCTAGGAGAAATTGCAGAGGAAGTGGAGACATGCATACTTATCTCACTGCTAGCCTGACAACCAGCTCCTGCATGCTAGTGACAGACACTGTGGTCAATCAAAACCCATAAAATCAGAGCTCCAGAAGCTATAAAAAATTCAATACTGAATCAGATTGCTAACAGGCCTACCATGGCTCAGGGAACACTTCAAAAAGAGGGGAGGAACCACAGAATAGGTAGGAATATCCTGAGGCATGGTCACCCCTGCCCCACAGACATTGACTGAGGCCTTCATGACCCCATAGTGAATACCAATAACCCCACTAGGGAGGGTTCCCAGGGAAACAGAAATGGGGATGAAGGGATAAGAGTATAATCCTTTATAAAATAAAACATTATTAAAATAAAGACAAGAAATAAGTAAAATATATAAAAATATTTAGGCTGAAGAGATGGCTCAGTGGTAAAGGCACTCTCTTGTAAAGTCTGATGGCCCAAGTTTTAATAAAAATAAGCAAACACATCTATCCCACTAGTATGCAAATTGCTTTTGCTTCTAATAGTAAAATTGCATTATTTCAGACAATTATCTTAATAATTGCAATTTAATAATTAATAAATTATAATTAATAACTTGATAAAATTTATCATTATCAATACATGCTTGTTTGTATACTTATTTAATTTACCCACACACCCGAGGTTACATAAGAATCTCTCAGATGAGAGGGGGTCTGAATGGAAAAGTTTAAGAAGCCCTAGTGGAGACCAAGGCCTTCTTTCCATATGCAGATGCTGAGAGTGGAGTGGAAAAGACTTGTCTGGGTCCTGTTGCACTATGACTGAATCCATGATCCCTGGGAGAAACCAGAGGAATCAGAGACCTCACTGTGGGCTCAGGAGTCTTTTCAAAAGGAGCCTCTGGGACAAGCACAGTCCTAGTTGATCTCTGTATAAGTGAACACACAAGCTCAGTCATGAACCAGGTTGCATTTTCATTGTAGACTTTTTTTTTCAACAGTATGACATGATCAAGTTCAGGTTGTAGAAAGCTGAAGATGATAGAGGGGTTACTGGAAGGAGGTCTTCCAACCCAGAAACCCCTCCCCAAACAGAGTTTTAAGGCAGACAGGCCCTGTCCTGCCACTTCCCAGAGTCAGTCTTAACCTAGCTAAGTCCTGGCCTCTGTGCTAACAGCATTGGAAATGGAGGTGTAACGCCCTGACTGTAGGCTTATCTCCAAGGGTATAAGCCTCCTTACTCGCACCTGACTTGATTGCCAATGAGTGTTGGGCAGCCTATGGGAACTCAGTGAGCAGCTGAAGGTGCCAGGATAGGACTTTCTGATCCCCCAGTGTTCAGAAACGATCCAGGTGGGGAAATCTCTTTCTACTCCGCAGTCTCCAACTACTCCACTGATGCCCTGCTGTAGGCTGGTCAATTCCACCTTTGGGCTATTTTAATTGGTTCTGGCCCACCCTTTCTGCTGCTGTAGGCAGGCAGGCAGTTAACACTTGCCTCTGGCACTTACAGGCAAAACCAGATGAGGTCTGTACATCTTCTCTAGGAATACTGGAGCCCCGGGCAATGGTTATGGTTTATTCTGTCAATTTGTCAGGACCCAGAATTACCTCTGAGGGATTATGTACATTAGATTAGCCTCTGTACATTCCTGTGAGGGATTATTCTGATTAATTTGGAAAGGAAGACCAACCCTAACTGCGGGCAGCGCCATGGGCTGGAGTCTTGGACTGTATAAGAAAGGAATAGGGGCAGAGAGGATAGATTAGCGGTTACAAGTGCTTACTCGGAGAGCCTGCTGGCCCAGTTTCAATCCTCCAGGATGTATATAAAGCCAGATGCACAAAGTAGGCACATGCATCTGCAGTTTGTTAGCCTCAAGAGACCCATTCTCTCTTCTTTCAAATAAATAAGTAAAAAAAAAAAAAAAAAAATTAAGGAGGGTTGACTGAACACAAGCATTCATCTCTCTCTGCTTCCCAATGTAGACGGAATGTGACCAGCTGCCTTAAGCACCTGCTGCCTTTCCTGCCATTACAGACTGCAACCTGGAATGGTAAGCTGAAATAAACTCTTTCTCTCTTAAA
The DNA here is from genome assembly GCF_020740685.1 of Jaculus jaculus. Classification (NCBI taxonomy): domain Eukaryota; kingdom Metazoa; phylum Chordata; class Mammalia; order Rodentia; family Dipodidae; genus Jaculus; species Jaculus jaculus. Next base: position 49,505,082 of record NC_059116.1, on the reverse strand, counting down.
CTATTTTTGTCAGGTACTTCGTTCCAGCAATGAGAAGCAACGAACACAGTGGGCACAAACCATGTTGTCTCTGCAAGTTTGATGACTAGTTGACGGAAGCCTTAATGAATGAGCAAGATAAATGTAGACACTGTCCCTCATGGTCTCACAGTGTACAAGAGATCTCGTGTGAAATAGACCACTGCAAATAATAAGTTAAAAGTTGTCTGCGTAATGAGACTGTGGGAGCTGTGGTCTGAGCTGAGAAGGTAGATGAGCAGGTAAGCTTTCCTGACAGAGTGAACTCTAAGCTGACATTTAAAAGGTGAAAAGAAGCTGGCTGGAGGAAGGATGTTCCAGATGGAAGAGACACTGAAACACAACCCCCTTTCAGCTGCTATTCCCTAGGATCCTCACATGGCAACCTGTCTGCTGCCACTGAAACCTGCGGTGAAACTTGGGGCTCTGTGCTCTGGCTACAGCCTTCAACCAACTTTCTCAGCCCCAGCCCCAGGGGACAATCGTGCTTCAGACCTTGTCCTGTGCTACCAACACTGTGCCTGCCCACCTTTTAAAATCCTCCCACCACTGGCAGGAAATCCAGTGGCCTGATGGGTCCCATACAGAGGAGCTCCACTCAGGTGCATTAGGGTCCTTGATGACTGACTCAGAAAAGATTTTCAGAATAAGTCAGAGTGAAGCAGTTTATTATTTAAGCAGAAAGGCAAAACCACAGGACTAGGGAGATGGTTCAGTAAGTAACAGTACTTGCTGCTCAAACACAAGAACCTAAGTTCAAACTCCAACACCCATATAAAAAGCCAACCACAGATGGTGTGAACTCCACAGCCAATGAGAGACCCTGTCTCAAGGAAATAACATGAGAGAGTGATAGAGGTCACCTGACATCTTCCTCCAGCTTACACAAGGAGTGTGCACCTGTATACACGCACATACATACATACATACTACATAACACCTGTACACACACCCAAAAAGCTACTTAATCTGCAACTGACTTAAAGTACATGCTGGTATACTTGCTTTTTTTATCCACAGAATTCAGTTCTTGGAGAGGAATTTTTAAAAATTCTATTGAGAACATTAATACATAAACATATTGCAAATTGGTGGCAATATTTTTAGTTAAATCGTGCTGGCTAGCAGATGGAAAAGAAATGCTAATGGAAAAATATTGATTAAATAGGTCCTCTTTCATTCATATACCACAAAGGGGTTGGAGTTAAGGTTTAGTTTGGTAGCCATTTAAAAATGGTTATTTATTTATGAGAAAACATAGAGAGGGCACACCAGGGCCTACTGCCATTGCAAACAAAGTCCAGACCCATGAACCATTTCGTACACCTGGATTTATGTAGATACTGGTAATTGAACCCTGACCAAAAGGCTTTGTAAGTGCCTTTAACTGCTAATCCATTTCTCCAGCCCTCCCTCTGTTTTTTATGGAGGCTGAGCAGCGTCCACAGTTCAGTAAACGGGTTTCAACTTAGGCAAATCTTTGGAAGGCCAGGTCCAGGTCTTTAGTACCTTTTGTGAATTGAGGATCACACTGACTGACGGCTTCACTTGAAGGAGCTCAATGGGGACCGTGCTTACCCGAAGGAACTGCCGCAACCTTCTCATGTACAGCCAAGATGTTGCTAGGGCTTGATCGACTGGCTTTGTAATACACCATTTCCTCTAAACGAAGACATGTAATGGGCGATTCCCACCTTATAACGAGTCTATCCTTTCTCCAATGAGGATGCCAGACTGAAAGGTCACAAATCAGAAATTCAGTTCTAGCAAGAACTTGGTAATAGAATCCTTTAAAAAAATAAAGTGTGCTTGGTGAATTTTCCAGCAGGGGGCTCTGCATCACTAAGGAAATACCTTTTGAACAGCCTCAAAATGGTCTAAATCTTCCCATGCTGTGATTGCATGTAGTCTTTACTGGACCACTAGAGTTCTCAGGGAGCTAAGAAAGGTGTGGAAGATGTGGGGCATTTTGAATGAAAAAGAACCTAAATAGCAAATATCTGGACAAGTACTAATGTGGGGTTGGAGGGATCAGATCTCCGTAACGATGGAGAAGACTGCCAGGTCCATGAACCCCATGGACTCAGAGAAGGGTGATTTATGAGATTACTTTAGGGAGAGTTAAGGTTAGGAGGGAAGGCAAAGCAGGAAAGCCCAAGCCAAAAGAAAGTCTCCCCCTTCTCAGCCAGGCCGGGAAGAAGGAGGGGAGACCAAACACCCTCTCACAGAGAGGGCTCGAGAGAGGCAGAACAGGGCAGGGACTGGCACACGCGGTTCAGCTCATTTGCGAGAGCCAAACACCCAGTTAGAATGAGCCTGACAGCCAGAACCGTGTGGAAGCGAGGGACCTGAGTGGTCATGTGTGCGAGGGGCTGACCTAGGAAGGGCCAGCCCACAGGTGGTAAGTCTGGGAAAAGCTGAAGAAGCAGGAAGCTAGTGCTGGGGTTGATGCCATCTTGGATGAGACTGGATTAGGTGCCAGTCTAGCCTTGATAGAGCAGGCAGGGTAGCATCCATGTTTCTGTAGGCTAGTCCATAGCTAACTACCTACAAAAAAAAAAAAAAAAAAAAATCTTGTTCTTAATCTGTATTGGTATTCTAGATTGTCCTTTCCTTTTTGAGTTCTTTAAAATACATGCGGCTAACCCTTCAAAGCACAAAGTATATTCCTTTAAAGACGTTTCCAGTACACATAACAAGAAAGCAGACGAGCAGGCTAATTGAGGAAAGAGAGAGAACCAGCCACAGGCGGGGAGCAATGGGGGAGAAGGGCAAGGGGAGGGGTGAATGAGAACAAGGTGTAATGAATGACACACATGCACACGGATGACAGGATGACACTCGCTTTGTATGTTAACCTAAACTTTTAATTAAAATTCTTTAAAAAGAGCTGCCAAGCATATGGAACTATACTTGCAACTAAAAGGGAAATTTACTATTCCTCTTTTTTACAATTTATCACAGGAAACCTATATGAGAGTAAGATTTCTGTATTCCACTGGAAATGTAAAATATTGATTCTAAATAGACTGGAGGAAGTGAAATGTGTTCACTGACATCCTAGAACATTGAGAAACTAGATGGAGGAATCTGAGAGTGGTGGTACATGTCCATAATCTTAGCACTTGGGAAGTTGAGACAAGGCGATTGTCTTGCATGACAGGGCACCCTGGACTACAGAGTAAGACCCTGGCTCAGATAAACAGCAAGTATTAGATAACTTAAAATAGAATGCTAAAAGAAATTAAAATAAGAAAAGGAAAGCAGAAGAATGAAAAACTAATAATGGAATAGGAGTCCTAAATCCAAACCTATCAATAACTATATTACATTAATATAATAATAATTAACAACATAACATATAACTATATAATATGTATAAACATTACATATACTATACATAAATATTAAATATATAATATAAATATATAATAAAATAATAATTACACATTAAATGTGAATGATATAAACATCAAGAGAGATGGGCAGAATAGATTTTATAAGAGCTACCCAAATACATATTGTGGTCAAGAAACTTTCTTCACACTACAAAAATACAAAAATAAAAAAAATTTAAATAAAAAAAATTTTAAAAGAAACTTTCTTCATATATTATTATGTAGGTGGGTTAAAAGGGAGCAAATATAAAGAAATTCCATGTCATGGAGACCCTAACCAAAACAAAATTATTGAATATCAAAGTTCACTTCAGAATAAAGAAAATTATTAGAGTTAAGGGGAATAGTGCATATTGATAAAAATCTATTCAAATTAAGATGGCATACTTATTCTAACTGCAAAATCACTTGAGTGCAGGGCTTCAAAAACAAGAAACAAAAACTTTCAGAACAGAAAAACAATAGAGACTCTGACACTATATTTGGAGATGGCAGAATTCTTTACTATATCATTTTAGGAATAGTATATAGGATTTTAGTAGGGATATAACCAAATAACACTGTCAGCTATCTAAATCAACTGCTATTTATAGTATGCTACCCACAGTAGCATACACCTTCCATCCTGTGGAATGGGGAGAGGGGAGCAAAATACAGTCATTGAGAGCAAGAGAAGAAATGAGAGCCTGCCAGGTGTCAGGTGTGAGGGAGGAGACCTCTTCTCTTCTTCTCTCTCTCCTCTCCTCTCCTCTCCTCTCCTCTACTCTCCTATCCTCTCCTCTCCTCTCCTCTCCTCTCCTCTCCTCTTATGTATGTATGTGTGCACGCATCTCCCCAGCCCTAATGGTATTTTTCATATGTGACTATCAAATTGTTTCACCATAATTTGTTGAAAATATTTATCTCCCACTAGATTATCTTTGTTGAAAATTAATGGACCATGAATATGAGGGTTCATTTCTGGATTTCCAATTCTGTTTCTTTGGTCTTTATATCTGTCTTTAGACTAGTACTATACCTCCTTGAAGCTATAACTTTACATTAAGTTTGAAATGGGCAAGTAGGAGTCCTGCAACTTTCTTTTCCTTTTTCAAGATTATTTCTGCTAGTCTGAGTCTCTCAAATACTCCCTATGCCTTTTGAGATTACATTGTCTATTGCAAAAGAAAAACCTTGGAATTGTATAGGATTAGCATTTGGGGTCATTTGAATAGGATACCCCCAATATATTCAGTGTTTATAGTTGTAGCTTGCATTTGTAGCCACCTGGCTGGAGGCAGTGTCACTGGGTGGATCTTTGGGTCCAGCCCTAAGGTGTGGTGGTGGGTTTGAGATGCCATTCTAAAGATATGCAAAGTACCCGAGTTCCTCCAGGAGTTCCTGAAGTGTGCTGTGTGGCTTGTGTCTTTTGGCTTAGTCCTTTAAGAGAGGACCAAATTCTTCTGCCATTATGGAACTTCCCCTGGATCTGTAAGCTTCACTAAATATCCCTTCCTCCATAATTGTACCTTATTTGAAAGTTCATCTCAGTGAACATAAAGCTGTCTGCTACAACATTCAATTAACCATACTGTTATCTCTACTCTTTGGCCCATCTTCATGTAAGGAGTCCTGGCCCCATGCTCCCACCACCATGTGCCTTCCTGCTATTATGTATGGAAATCATCTGAAACTGTGAGCCAAAATAAATCTTTCCCACTCATATTGTTTCTGTAAGCCATTTTGGTCAAACTGACACAAAATAACTAGGACACAAAAATTGGTAGAGAAGTGGGGTCATTACTCTCATAAACTTACCATGTAGTTCTTAGGCCTTTGGAAATTGCTTGTTGGAAGAACATGGAGTATTTGAAAATGTGGAATAGAGAAGCCCTAGGATTCTATAAGAACGGATTAATGAGTGATTCAGGTGGGAGCACAGAAGACCAGAAGGCCTACAGAAATGTGGACAGAAAAGAAAGACTGCTACTGAAATTTCATATGGTAAAGACTATGCTGAGAGTTGAGCTAGAGGTTCTTCATGTGACACTGGCAAATAATCTGGCTGTGCTCCACCTGTATCCTGACAATTTGAGTGAAACTAATTAAAAAGTAATGTTCTAATTATTTTCTCAGGGAAATTGTCAAAGTATCATACTATGTAGGCTATGGCATGGTTATTGCAGGCTGAGTTTAGCCAAGTATACAGTGAGAATCAGTAGCTCAATGTGGAGCAGAGAAAATCATGTCATTTGTAAGCATATGTGCATTTAAAACCAGAGACAAATCAAGGGCAGACAGGCAGATGTAATTGTTAAGGAGAGTAAGGAGAGTCACTAAAGAGAAGCCAAGGACTTTGCACTGGAAGGAACAGAAAGGTGATAAAGGGCAAGACTCCACTTGCTGAAGGCTCCAGGATCTAAAATCACCCAAATGACTTCCTTTGCAAAAGGAAGTTGCTACTGAGGCACCCTGTTTGGAAATAGCTGCCAGGGAAAGCACTTTCCTGTGTACACCATGGTCAGTGACCACTGAAGTCATGGTCCATGGGGTGACAGCTATTACTTTAATTGATAAGATAACCTGGCATCAACCACTGGTCCTGGTCTTGTATGCAGAAAGTTATGGAAGCTTGCACCAATGTTCCAAAGAAAAACCTATAAGGTCTAACAATTTGTAGCAGGATTGTATCCCTGCAGGAGGCCCCTGAGTGAGCTAAGTATAAAGATTGTGAAGATGAAGTCTAAGTTTCAGTGGAGATCCCAGGATGTTAGAAATGCCTGGAACGTTTCCACATCTGCTAAGGAAAGGGGAAGGTACCAAGTGAAGCCAGCCCATGAGAAAGTTCATATGCGCCTTATGTGGCAGGACCACAGGAGAAGGCATTGACAGTCTCATGATTCTGCCATTTGAACTGGATGCCAGATATGGCAACTGTTAATGTTTGCTCTGCTGGGTATTGGCCTCCCTTTGGCCAATATTTCCTTACTATCTTCCAGCTCCCCATTTAAAGAATGAGAGTGTTAGCTGGGCATGGTGGCACAGACCTTTAACCCCAGCACTCAGGAGGGAGAGGTAGGAGGATTGCCATGAGTTTGAACCAACCCCGAGACTCCATAGTGAATCCCAGGTCAGCCTGGGCTAGAGTGAAACCCTACCTTGAAAAACCAAAAGTAAAAATAAAAAAAAAAATAAGAATGTTTACTTTGTGGCATTGCATATTAGAAACATGTAACATTATTTTTTTATTTTTATTTTACAGGGCCATACAGGTCAGGGTTTGCCATGAGTTTCAGAAAAAATTTGAGAATTTTTTAAAGTAGTGTACACTTTGGGCATTCTTAAACTTAGACTAAATGTATTATTAAAAAAAAAAAGCCATGACCCTTGCAGGTCTAGGACTATAATGATTAGAATATAAATTGACCCCATGAGTTCATGTGGTGAACCCTGTTTCCCTGGAGGACAGTGATGTTTTTAAGAAGTAGACCCTGGCTAGCAGAAGTAGGGAAAAGGGGTAGAACTTTGAAGGTTCCATACCTGGTGTCTAAAAACAACTGCTTTCAATCAGTTGTCTTTAACTTTGCAAAGACTTCTCCTCTGTGATGACCAGGACATTTAACTTGTGATGTTTTACCATCTGTGGACTGAGACTGCTGAACTGTGAAGTTCCACTCTATGGTAACTGAGACCTTTAAACTGTGAGGTCTCCACCTCTGAGATGACTGAGACTACTGAAATGAGAAGTCTTCTCCTCTGTAATGGGCTGAATTTTCTGAACTGTGATATCTTCCCTTCACTGATGACTGGACCTCTGAACTGTAATGTCTCCCCTCTGTGATGACCTGAGACTTATGAACTGTGACGCTTTTGTCTTTGTGATGAACTGAGACCTCTGACCTGTGATGTCTTCACCTCTGGGATTACATGAGACCTGTGAACTGTGAGGACTTCCCATCTGTGATGACCTAAGACTTCTGAATTGTGATGTCTTCCCCTCTATAATGACTTGAGACCTGGAAACTGTGATGTCTTCTGCTCTGTGATGACCTGGGACCTCTGACCTGTGATGTGTTCCCCTCTGTGATGACCTGAGGCAGCTGAACTGTGACGTCTTCCCCTCTGTGATGACAGAAGACCTCTGAATTGGTATGTTTTCCTCTCTGTCATGACCTGAGACCTCTGTCCTGTGATGTCTTTCCCTCTGTGATGACTTGAGACCTCTGAACTGTGATATTTTCCTCTCTGTGATGACCTGAGACTTCTGAACTGCGATGTTTTCCCCTCTGCAATGAAATGAGACATCTGAACTGTGGTATCTTCTGATCTATGATGACCTGAGACCTGTGAACAGTGTTTTCCCTTCTGTGATAACCTGAGACCTGTGAACTGTAAAGTCTTCCCCTCAGTGATGACCTGAGACCCCAGAACTGTGATGCCTTCGCCTGAGTGAGACCTCTGAACTGCAACGTCTGACCATCTAAGTTGACATGTGACCTCTGAACTGTGACATATCTCTTCGGTGATGACTTGAGACCTCTGAAGTGTGTCTTCCCTTCTTGATGACCTAACACTTCTGGTCTTTAATGTATTCCTTCTCTGATGACCTGAGACCTCTGTACTGTGATAACTTCCCTTCTTTGAATACCTGAGACCCCTGAACTGCTATGTCTTCCCCTCTATGAGGTCTTGAGACCTGTGATGCATTCCCCTGTGCATTGACCTGAGACCTCTGAACTGTGATGTCTTCCCTTCTGTGATGACCTGAGACATGTAGACTACAATGTATTCCCCTCTGTCATGACCTGAGAAATTTGACCTATGATGTCTTCCACTCTTTGATGACCTGAGACCTCTAAGTTGTTATTTTTTCTCTCAGTGATGTCTTCCTTTCTGTGATGACCTGTGACCTCTGAACTGTGATGTCTTCCCCTCTTTGATGTCCTGAGTCCTCTGAACTGCAATGTCTTCTTTTCCCTGTTGGACTAATTCCTCTGAAATGTGATGTCTTCCCCTCTGTGATGACCTGAGACCTCTGATCTGTGAAGTCTTCCCCTCTTTGATGACTTGAGACCTCTGAACTATGATGTCTTCCCCTCAGTGATGACCTGAGACTCTGAAGTGTAATGTTTTTCTCTCTATGATGACCTGAGACCTCTGAACTGAGGTGTCTTCCCCTCTATGATGACATGAGACCTCTGAACTGTGATGTCTTTTCCTCTGTGATGACCTGAGACCTCTGAGGTCTTCACCACTGTGATGACCTGAGGCTTCTGACCTGTGATGTCTTCCCCTCTGTGATGACCTGAGACCTCTGAACTCTGATGTCTTCCCATCTTTGATGACCTGAGTTCTCTTAGCTGTGGTGTCTTTCTGTCTCTGACAGACTGAGATTTCTAAATTGTAAGATCTTCCCCTCTGTTATGACCACAGACCACTGAACTGTGATGTCTTCACCTGTGTTTTGCCCTGAGACTTCTATACTGCAGTGCGATATCTTCCCCTATATGATGACCTGAGACCTCTGAGTTGTGATGTCTTCCCCGCTGTAATGACCTGAGACTTATGAACTGCTATGTCTTCCCCTCTGTAATGACCTGAGACCTCTGAACTATGATGTCTTCCCCTCTATGATGACCTGAGACCTCTGAACTCAGGTGTCTTCATCTCTGTGATGACCTTAGACCTCTTAATTGTGATGTCTTCCCATTTGTGATGAACTGAGACCTCTGAACTGTGATATTTCCCCCTCTGTGATGACCTGAAACATCTGAAGTGTGACATGTTTCCCTCTATGATGAGCTGAGGCCTCTGACCTGAGGTGTCTTCCCCTCTTTGATGATCTGAGTACTTTTTTCTAGGATGTCTTCCCCTGTGTGATGACCTGAGACCTCTCAACTTTGATATCTTCCCCTCTGTCATGACCTGAGTCCTGTGATTTGTGATGTCCTCCCCTCTAGATGACCTGAGAACTCTGAACTCAGATGTTTTTCCCTCTGTGATGGCCTGAGATCTCTGAATTGCAATGTCTTCCCCTCTGTGATGATCTGCCACCTCTGAACTGTGATGTCTTCACCTCTCTGATTGACTGAGTTCTCTAAACTGTGATGTTTTCCTTTCTTAGTTGACTGAGACATCAGCATTGCGATGTCTTTTGCTGTCTATTATCTAAGACTTCTAATTGTGATGGATTTCTTTCTAGCCTAGACCAAGACTTCTGAAGTGTGATATCTTACCCTCTGGGATGGACCTAGACCTCTGAACTATGATATTCCCTCTAGAAAGGACTGTTTTCACTCAAATGGTATGTCTTCCCTCTGATGAGTGAGACCTTTGAACTGTGTTGTTTTCCTTTCTAGGATGGACTAAGATCTTTAAACTCTGAAGTGTTCTGTTCTAGAATGGATTGAGACCTCTGAATCTTGATGCCTTCCCCTCTAGGATAGACTGATACCTGTCATAAGGGATGTCTTCCCATATGTAATGACTAAGACCTCTAAATTGGGCTGTGTTCCCTTGTGTTCTTACCGAAAACTCTCGACTGTGTTGTGTTCCCCTCTTTTCTTACTGAGACCTCTGAATTGTGATGTCTTCCCCTCTCTTCTTACCAAGAACTGTGAACTGTGATGTCTTTCTGTCTAGGATGACTGACATACTAAATTTGATGTCTTCTCCTCTATAATGATTCTACCTCTGAACTGTGATGCCTTCCACTCAAGGATAGAATGAGAAATGTCAACTGTGATGTCTTTAAGTATGTGATTACTGATGCCCTCTGACCTGTGATGGACTGAGACCTCCCTGCTGATATGTCATCCACTCTGATGACCTAGACCTCTGAACTGTGATGTCTTCCTCTTTGTGTGATGGGCTGATATGGGCTATTAACTGTTTTGTGTTCCCCTCTGTTCTTACTGAGAACTCTGAACTAGGTATCTTCCTGTCTATGCTGATTTAGATCTATTTAACTGTGATATCTGCCATGCTACTATGACTGATGTCTCTATCATGTGATGTCTTGCCCTGAAGGATGGTCTGAGAAATGTTCAATATGATGTCTTCCAGAGTGGGATTACAAACACCCTCTGACTTATAATAACTTCTCCTCTAAGATGAACTAAGATTTCTTGTTGTACTTGGATTCACATTGCTGGCAGAAAACACCTGACAAAAAGCAGATTTTGGGAAGAAAAGGTTTATTTTGGCTTACAGACCCGAGGGGAAGCTCCATGATGGCAGGGAAAATGATGGCATGAGCAGAGGATGGACATCACCTCCTGTCCAACATCAGGTAGACAACAGCAGCAGGAGAGTATGCCGAACGCTGGCAGGGGAAGCTGGCTGTAACACCATAACCTTGCCCCCAACAATGTATCATCTCCAAGAAGTTTCAATTTCCAAAATGCTACCAGCTGGGTATGTAGCAGTCAGAATACATAAGTTTATGGGGGATACCTGACGGAAACAATCACATTCCATTCCTGGTACCCACATACAAGATGTAAAATGCAATGCATTTAGTCTAACTTTAAAAGTCCCCATGGGGCTTAAAAGATTGTTCAGCTGTTAAGTCACTTGTCTATGAAGCCTAAAGACCTAGGTTCTATTCCTCAGGACCCATGTAAGCCATATGCACAAGGTGGTGCTTGCATCTGGGCTGTTTGCAGTGGCTGGAGGCCCTGGCACACCTATTCTGTCTGTATCTCTCTCTCTCCCTCTCTCTTTCTCTCCCTCTTTGCCTCTTCCTCACTTTCTCTTCCACTCTAAAATAAATAAATAAATAAATAAATAAATAAATAAATAAATATTTTAAGTCCTCATAGTTTTTTTTTAAAATCAGTTCCAATGATGTTCAAACATCCCATAGCCAAGTCTCTCAACTGAGCTGTAATACCAAAAACAAACAAACAAAAAATAATAGCACTGAATAAACATTCACACTGCAAAAGATGGCATGGGGCATAGCAAAAATAATTCAACCAATATAAGATTTAAAACAAATAGGGAAAACATCAAACAGTGTGGCTCCAAGTCTGACATCTCTAACCAATGACAAGTCTCCAAGTTCAATAATGCTAACCAGTGACAAGTCTCTGGAGTTCCAATTCCACCCCTCAAGCTAGCCTACTCACAGTCTGGGAAAACTTCATCTGGTGATGGCAGCTCTTCTTGGCAGCCATCCCAGGGTTCTGATATCTCCACTGGGTCTCCACTACAACCCACAGTTCATCCTCGTGGTTCCATCAGGCCTCCATACAGGTAATCCAACAAACTTGCTTCACATTGCCCATGGCCATTTCCAAAATACAAAATTGTGTTGCAAACTCAATGACCCTCTCTTTCCTGCAGTTGTTATATTCATAGTACCAGGTGGGCTACCAGTTTGTTAATTCAGAGGGAATAAAGCTAACTTTGAAGAATAGGAGACTTCTTCAGCATTCAGGCCCCTTCAAAAGAGTTTTCATTCTTCCTGTTGTCCCAGTGCAGATCAGCTGGCCCAAACTAAATAGTTGTAATCTCTCAAACAATTGCAGTTGAATGAATAGCAGTTTTGGCCCAAAGATTTCTATGCAATGCAACCCTGGACAAGATATCTGGACATGGGTATAACAGCAAACCTCCCACCCAAACTGCCTTTAGTTTGGACAGAGCACTTTCTTCCTGTTGTAAGCCAAACCTCACAGTCCCTCGTTCTTAATACATTTGGATTTATCAATTCTGACCAGAATAGTCCACCAAGCTGTACTCACACCACTCTTTAGGCCGAGGTTTCAAACCTTCCACATTCCTCCCTCAAGTCAGTTCCAAATGACCAAACCACAGTCAGGTGTCTAGCAACAAGGCCCCTCTCCTCTGGTACCTATTTTACTGTTGCAGTCAGCTTCACATTACTGGAGGAAAACACCTGACAAAGAGCAGCTTGTGGGAGGAAGGGATTTATTTTGGCATACAGTCTCAAAGGGGAAGCTCCATGATGACAGGGGAAAATGATGGTATGAGCAAAGGGTGGACATCACCTCCTGACCAACATCAGGTGTACAACAGCAGCAGAAGAGTGTGCCAAACACTGGCAGGGGAAGCTGGCTATAAAACCATAAGACTTCCCCCAGCAATGCATCACCTCCAAGAAGCTCCAATTCTCAGATTGTTACCAGCTTGGGGCCAAGCATTTAGAACATATAACTTTATGGGGGACACCTGAATCAAATCACCACACCTCTGAAGTGTGATGTCTTCCTTTTTGTAATGGACTTAGCCCTCTACCTGTGATATCTCCCCTCTGTGATGTGCTGAGACCTCTGAACTCACATGTTTTTTGGTCTATGATGACCGAGACATCTGAACTATGGTGCCTTCTCCTCTGTGATGAGTGAGACTTCTGAATTGTGATGTCTTCTCCTCTGTGATGTACTGAGACGTGAGAACTCTGACATCATCATATCTGTAATGATTCAGAACTCTGTACTGTGATTGCTTCCCCTATATTATTACTGAGACTTCTGAAGAGTGATGTTTTCCCTTCAGTGATGAGTGACATCTCTGAACTGTGAGGTCTTCCCTCTAATATGGACTGAGACCTATGAACTATAGTGTATTCCCCTTTGTGATGCTCTCAGATGTCTGCACAGTGATGTCTTCCTCTCTGCGATGGACTGACATGTGAATGATGATGTTTTGGCCTCAGTTATGATCTGAGAATTGTGAACTGTGGTGTTTTAGCTTGATGAACTGAGACCTCTGAACTGTGATTTATTCCCCTCTATGGTGAAGTGAGACCACCAAAGTGTATGGCTTCCCCTCTGTGATGACTAAGACCTGTGATGTCTTCACCTGTGTTAAACACTGAGACCTCTGAACTCTGTTGTCTTCCCTACTGTGTTGAGACTTCTGAACTGGAATGACTTTCTTTAGGAGGGACTGAGACAACTCAACTGTGATACCTTACCCTTTGATTACTGGGACCCATAAATTATGATGTCTTCCCCTCTGCTATGACTGAGACCTTTGAACTGTGATATTTTTCTCTCTACAATGGACTGAGCCCTGTGAACTCTGATGTGGTCTCCTCTAGAATGCACTGAGACTGAACTTTGATGGCTTCCCCTCTAAGGTAGACTGACACCAGTCAACTATGGGGTCTTTCCATATGTGATACTAAGACCTCTGAACTGTGCTGTGTTCTACTCTGGAATGAACTTAGAAATCCCAAATGTGATGTCTTCTTTTCTGGGCTGGACTGGGACCTCTGAACTGTGATGTCTTCCCATCTCTTCTTACCAAAAAAGCTGAACTGTTATATCTTCCTGTCTATGATGACTAAAATATATTAACTGTGATTTCTTCCACTCTGTTATGATTCTACCTCTGAACTGTGATGTCTTCGCTTAAAGAATGGACTGAGAAATGTCAACTGTGATGTCTTAAGGTATGTGATTATTGAGAACCTCTGACTTGTGATGTCTTCCTTTCTATGATGGACTGAAGCCTCTGAGGTGTGATATCTTCCCCTATGTGATGGACTGAGACCTGTTATGTCTTTCCCTATATAAGTACTGTGACCTCTCAATTGTATTGCTTTCCTATCTGTGATCTAAGCCATTGGAACAGAGAGGGACTAGTTAGACAGCATAATAATTTTGTAGACAGCTAGGGAAGACTCATATGAGTAATCCTATCTCAGCTTGTGGTGTCTCAGGTGTTCCAGCACAGAACTAGAGTTCTGCATCTGCTCATCTCATCCAGTTAGATCTCTCTCCCTCAAGCACACACCCAGCTATGGGTGGACCTCTTCTTTGGGCCTAGGGCAATCAGCTTACATACATGGTACAGGAGTGCCAATCTCTTCTGGAGCCCTGACTTGGGCTCAATGAAAGGAATCTCCTTCTCTGGCTCTTGGCTGCTCACAGCTCCACATCTGGGTCCCTGTGCTAGTAGGACTGCCTGACTGGAGTGGAAAGGGGTATTGTCTTGTTATTATTTTTATGGCCTTTTGATTTCTTTGGAAGCACACGACGTTTTAGGAAAACCCTTTGTTGCAGTCAGGTTCACATTGCTGGTAGAACTGACCCAATCAATAGCAGCTTGTGGGGAAAAAGAGGCTTATTTTGGCTTATAGACTTGAGGGGAAGCTCCATGATGACAGGAGAAAACAATGGCATGAGCAGAGGGTGGACATCACGTCCTGGCAAACATCAGATGGACAACGGCAACAGGAGAATGTGCCAAACACACTGGCAAGGGGACACTGGCTATAATACCCATAAGCTAGTCCCCAACAATACACTGCCACCAGGAGGCGGTAGTTCCCGAGTCTCTGACAGCTGGGAACCTAGCACTCAGAACACCTAAGTTTATGGGGGACACCTGAATCACTCCACCACATACTTAAAGGATAATAGTAGGTGTTATATTGGTAGAAAGTGCTTGGAAGATGATAAGAATGCTGACAGATCAATTGGGTATTGTGGGGTCCTGGGTTCTCTAGGGTCCTGCCGCAGTCCCCCTGAAGGCACCCAGGCAACTGGGTAGGTGAGCGTGTGATGAGAGAATCACTCCCAGGAGATAGTTGAACAGCTCTCTCAGTTTTTTGTCAATGAAATGAGTTTATAAACATCTGAGGGTGGGGGGAGGACTCTAAGGGGATTGATGGGTTTAAATGTTGCTAGTCTATGCTTATGGACATTCTTTCCAGCATGTAGGGAGTCAGGTGATCTACAGAGGGTTGCAGGACTGTGTGAAGGGCTGCCAGCTAATAAGGAATTTCCCAGGAAACTGGCCAAAGGTTACAGGGATATGGGCAGAGCCTAAGTTCAGGCTTGGAGAGGGGGTGGCCTCCTGTAGCCTGGGGGTCCTTAGCTGTGCCTGGCAGCTCAGGCCCCTCTCCTGAAGGCTCCAGCATATGCCTGGCAGTGCCCAACAGGGTATAGTTTCTGTTAGTGATCCTATAAACATGGTTAATGATGAGATAAGATTAGAAGAGACGAGATGGTTAAAGGATAAACTGGGGAGGAAATTTTCAATGATTGATATATAGGATGTTTATTAGAAAGACTTTTTGAGTGGTATTTAGGTTGGAAAATGAAAGCTTGAATGAGAAGGATCACATATTTAGAATGGAAGGATTATAAACCAGGCGTG
This sequence comes from Jaculus jaculus, assembly GCF_020740685.1. Lineage (NCBI taxonomy): Eukaryota > Metazoa > Chordata > Mammalia > Rodentia > Dipodidae > Jaculus > Jaculus jaculus. The sequence continues at coordinate 49,489,549 of NC_059116.1, read as the reverse complement.
GTTGTGCGTGCTTTTATTCCGAGCACTTGGGAGGCAGGGGTAGGAGACTCACTATTAAGTCGCGGCCACCCTGAGACTACAGACTGAAACCCAGGTCAGCCTGGGCTAGAGTGAGACCCTGCCTCGAAAACCAAAAAGAAAAACAAAAAAGAAGAAGGAAGGAAGGACAAAGAGAAAGAATAGAAGGATTATAAAGAAACCTAGAAAGACCAAAACTTAACTAATTTATTAATTGCAAAGGACTAACCATTCTTCTGTCTCTCCTGGTCAAATGCCTCTGTTTTACAAGCTAAGATGCTGCATCTTCTGTGCTGTCCTTTCTTATTTCTGATTACATTTGGTGGATTGTCATGTGCTTCTTTTTTTATTATTTTATATTTTGTTTTATTTTTTATCTTTTCACAACTTTTATTAACATTTTCCATGATTATAAAAAATATCCCATGCGGACACACACACCCCGGGCGCGCGCGCCGGCCTGGCTGAGCCGAGCCGAGTCGAGCCGGGCCGGGCCGGGCCGAGCTGAGCTGACTCCCCTCCCCGGGGGACCCGACGGGCGGGTGGGCTGCCCTGAGGAGGCGGGGAGGGGAGGGAGGGCTCGGCTCGGCTCGGCTAGGCCACGATGCCGAACTTCTGCGCGGCCCCCAACTGCACGCGCAAGAGCACCCAGTCGGACTTGGCCTTCTTCAGGTTCCCGCGGGACCCGGCCAGATGCCAGAAGTGGGTGGAGAATTGTAGGAGAGCAGACTTAGAAGATAAAACAAATAAATAACTAAATAAGCATTATCGACTGTGTGCCAGACACTTTGAGACCTCCATGATCTGTAGAACTAGTCCTTATAGGACAGTTCTTCGAGATAATGCAATACCAACAATATTTGATCTTACCAGTCATTTGAACAACCCACACAGTAGACACAGAAAACGAATAAAAGAATTGAGTGAAGATGAAATCAGGACACTGAAACAGAAAAAAATTGATGACACTTCTGAACAGGCACATGAAACCAACAGCAATGCTCAGAACCCCAGTGCAGAAGGGGGCAGCCAGCAGGATGGAGACATTTTACCTTTGACCCTTGAAGAGAAGGAAAACAAAGAGTACCTAAAGTCTTTATTTGAAATTTTGATTCTCATGGGGAAACAGAACATTCCTCTGGATGGTCACGAAGCAGATGAGATCCCAGAAGGTCTCTTCACTCCAGACAACTTTCAGGCACTGCTGGAATGCCGGATCAATTCTGGTGAAGAGGTTTTGAGAAAGCGCTTCGAGACCACAGCAGTTAACACGTTGTTCTGTTCAAAAACGCAGCAGAAGCAGATGCTAGAGATCTGCGAGAGCTGCATTCGGGAAGAAACGCTCAGGGAGGTGAGGGACTCTCACTTCTTTTCTATTCTCACAGACGATGTAGTAGACATTGCAGGAGAAGAGCATCTGCCTGTGCTGGTGAGGTTTGTCGATGAGTCTCATAACCTGAGAGAGGAATTTGTGGGCTTTCTGCCTTACGAAGCCGATGCAGAGATTTTGGCTGTGAAATTTCACACTACCATAACTGAGAAATGGGGACTCAATATGGAGTACTGCCGTGGCCAGGCCTACATCATATCTAGTGGGTTTTCTTCCAAGATGAAAGTGGTTGCTTCTCGACTTTTGGAGAAATATCCGCAAGCTGTCTCCACACTCTGCTCTTCCTGTGCCTTAAACACTTGGCTGGCAAAGTCCGTTCCTGTGACGGGGGTGTCAGTTGCGTTAGGGACAATTGAGGAAGTTTGCGCTTTTTTCCACCATTCACCACAGCTGCTTCTAGAACTGGACAACGTAATTTCGGTTCTTTTTCAGAACAGTCAGGAGCGGGGTAACGAGCTGAAGGAGGTTTGCCGTTCTCAGTGGACAGGCAGGCACGATGCCTTCGAAATCTTAGTGGACCTCCTCCAAGCACTTGTTCTGTGCTTAGATGGTATAAACAGTGACACGAATGTTAGGTGGAATAACTGTATAGCTGGCCGAGCATTTGTCCTCTGCAGTGCTGTGACAGATTTTGATTTCATTGTAACCATTGTTGTTCTTAAAAATGTCTTGTCTTTCACAAGGGCCTTTGGGAAGGACCTCCAGGGACAAACTTCCGATGTCTTCTTTGCAGCCAGTAGCCTGACAGCAGTACTGCATTCACTCAATGAGGTGATGGAAAATATTGAAGTTTATCATGAGTTTTGGTTTGAGGAAGCCACAAATTTGGCAACCAAACTTGATATTCAAATGAAACTCCCTGGGAAATTCCGCAGGGCACAGCAAGGTAACCTAGAGTCTCAGCTGACCTCTGAGAGTTACTACAAAGAAACCTTAAGTGTTCCCACAGTAGAGCACATTATTCAGGAACTTAAAGATATATTTTCAGAACAGCACCTCAAAGCTCTTAAGTGCTTATCTCTGGTACCCTCGGTCATGGGGCAGCTTAAATTCAACACATCAGAGGAACACCATGCTGACATGTACAGAAGTGACCTACCCAATCCTGACACACTCTCAGCTGAGCTTCATTGTTGGAGAATCAAGTGGAAACACAGAGGGAAAGATATAGAGCTTCCATCCACCATTTACGAAGCCCTCCATCTGCCTGACATCAAGTTTTTTCCTAATGTGTACGCCCTGCTAAAGGTCCTGTGTATTCTCCCAGTGATGAAGGTTGAGAACGAACGCTGTGAAAATGGACGGAAGCGTCTCAAAGCGTACTTGAGGAACACTTTGACAGACCAGAGGTCAAGTAATTTGGCTTTGCTTAACATAAATTTTGATATAAAACATGACCTGGACTTAATGGTGGACACATATATCAAACTATATACAAATAAATCAGAGCTTCCTACAAATAACTCAGAACCCATTGAAAATACCTAAGAGATTTTTTAAATGGGCTTTGTCTTATATTTGATATTTCAAAGAAAAGCCTGTAAGGTGAATAGTAGGCCACTTAATCACTGAATACTTTGCCTATAGGCCTCCAGTTGAATATATTAGCCATTGGTAATTCACTTATTTAAATGGCCCCTGTTTGAATTCTCATGCTTCGAGCACCTGTCCTTTCAGAAAACAGCGCTGAGAGCTCCACCATCCACGTCCGTGTGTTCTCTGCTAGCGGTGCTCTGGCGTTGTTTTAGTTAAAGTCATTTTAGAGAGAAAATTATTGTGGATCCAGTTTCAGAAATTGAGTTACCAGTTTTTGAAGAGATGAATTTTGAGACCGTATGAGAGAAGAAAATACTTTTTATAAGAAGTTATAATGAAGTACACCATTGACTTGACTAGTAGGAGTTTTAAGTGTTAAAGATCTGTTAATGGCAGCACGCAGGAGGAGGAGGCAGCAGCAGGATCATGAATTTTAGGCCAGCCTGGGCTACATGGTGAAACCCTGTCTAGACTAGGACGTAGCTTAGCCACAGTGGAGCATTTGCCTAGCACGTGTAAGCCCCGGGCTCAGTCGTCAGCACTGAAAACAAACCTAAGGACAGGAAGAACCAGTGCAGTAATGGATAGTTACAGAAATTGCTAGAGAGAAGTTTGTGAACTCACCTTTCAACAGACAGTACAGAGATTCTGTCTGGAATGAACTTAAAGGAATGCATTGAGGTCTGAATGAGGAGTCTGGATTGCTGCTCCTTGTCCACTTGTTTACATTCCTTTGCTGAGCCTCCATTTCCATAAGCATTTCAGCAGGTAATCTGCCTCTGCTTTTCTGGTCAAGCAGAATCCGGCTGTCCATCTAGACAGGTGACCTGTCTGTTCTCTTCTTCTGTTTCCATGATTATATCTACTGCCTTGTCTTATAAGCAAAGCCTACAAAAACAAATGTTTGTGGTTTATCTAAAAATAATACAGAAAGTATTACTGTTATTTTTGGTGAAGAAAATCAATTTGTATAGTTTATTTCAATCTAAATTGTGAATTTTGTTTAAAGTTCAGGTACATTGTTCTTAGTGGGGTCAAAACATTCTTATAAATTCTCTTAAAATATATTTGATAATTAACCTCAAAAAAAAAAATATCCCATGCTAATACTCTCCCCCCCCTTGCACTTTCCCCTTTGAAATTCCATTCTCCATCATATTACCTCCCCATCTCAATCTGTCATGTGCTTCTTAAAGATGTTACAAGCTGGTTGTGAGTTCAGGGTCAAGCGCCCCCTGTCTCAGATCAAAGTGGATTTAAATTAATTTGCATGTTTCCCAATGCTCTTCACAGATTGGATTGGCCCTCAGATAGGTAACAAGAACATAAAAGGGAGACCAAACAGCACAAGGATAGTATTAATTTATACTTTCTTTCTTGCTTCTGACTACCTAAATTCACCTCTGTTAAATAAGATTTCTTGATCAAATGGACAAATTAGCCAAGATATTTGTTCAACCTAAAAAGTCCTCAGAAAAATATTTTCAATCTGGAAGTTAAGTGGATTGCTCAGTGGTTAGAGATACTTGCCAGTGGCTATACTGGTTTGGTATTTTTATTCCTATACCACATATAGTGATTTAAAGATGTCCCAAAGGTTTTTGCTTAATATTTTGGTTACTCCCAAGGTTCCATTTTGTCTATTGTTTCAGACTGAGACATGCTCAGAACACAAATGTGTGGCTAAACGGAGTCTATGCAGATACAGACAGACCTTTGGAGGCTCTGTTATCTGACCATAGGAACAGGTACAAGGGCCCATCAGTAAGGACTTAAGTTTATAGACCCCTGGAAGCAAAAGGAGGACACCCTAAGGTTACACTAGACAGACAGCCTCCCCTCCGGACAAATCTTCCAAAGCTCAGATTCAGCCACTGAACTACTCTCAGTTAGCTACAGTTTATCCAGGGAAAGAAGCCCTGGTAGCATTCTTACAGCATTTAAAGGATGCCATGTTAAAACACACGGGGCCAGATAAATGGCTTAGTGGTTAAGGCACTTGCCTGCAAAAACCACAGGACCCAGGTTCAATTTCCCAGGGCCCATGTAAGCCAGATACACAAGGTGGTGCATGTGTCTGAGGTTCATTTGCAGTGGTTGGAGGACCTTGTGCTCTCTCCTTCTCTTTCTGTCAAATTAATTAATTTAAATCTCTTTTTGAAAAAAACACATGACATAGTGCCTCCTTCCTAGGAGGAGGCAATCATCCTCAAAGATAAATTTATGTCACAATCAACTCAAGATATTTGTAAGAAACTCCAAAAGTTGTTAGCTGAACAAGGCAAGTCTTCAGATCAGTTGGTCCAGACCACTACTGCAGTCTATTCTAACTGGGATCTAGAAAAGGAGAGGAAGAAGGACCAGAGATACAGAAAATCCTGGTGACTATGTGACTATGCAAGCAACTCCTCAGAGAACTGGTACTGTCTCTGTGGCCCGTTTCCTCTGTGGATAGGAAGGCCGTTACAAGTGGGAGTGTCCCCATAGGCGAAAACTATCCCTCCACCCCATCCTGTCCTATTTGCAAGAAAAAATACTAGAATGCTACTTGTGCCCAAAACTGAATGGTTCTGTGTCACCTCCATCAAAGCTTGTTGATGGCCCTGGTCTTCCCCTACAGGCTCCTGTAACCCCAGACCACCTTGAGAACCCACAGTAACGATACAGGCATATGTATACAAGATATGCCGTAAAATCTTATCATTGACTGGGGCTCTCCAGTTTTCAGTGATTCATTTCCATCCTGGAGCTAGTTCTAACCTTATAGCTGCCTTTAGGGGCATTTCAGGTCAGGTTCAGAAAAAGTTTTTTGCAGAGTCTCTTTATTGCTTCTGGAGAGAATATCTTTTCCATCATGCCTTCCTTATAGTCTCAGAGATGCCAACCCCATTGCTTGTAAGATATATACTTTAAAAAATTTTCTTGTTTATTTTTATTTATTTATTTGAGAGTGACAGACACAGACAGAAAGAGGCAGAGAGAGAAAGAGAGAGAGTGGGCGCATCAGGGCTTCTAGCCACTGCAAACGAACTCCAGACACATGTGCCCCCTTGTGCATCTGGCTAATGTGGGTCCTAGGGAATTGAGCCTCGAACCAGGGTCCTTAGGCTTCACAGGCAAGGGCTTAACTGCTAAGCCATCTCTCTAGCCCTTAAAAAAATGTTTTTTGTTTATTTTTATTTATTTATTTGAAAGCGACAGACAGAGGGAGAAAAAGGGGGAGAGAGGGGGGGAAGATATATACTTTCTAAATATCAGGTAAAAATGATTTTACCTCCAGGGATAAGCCTATGTCTTCCTTTGATAGAGAAAAATGTAGAGCCTTCAGTTTGGGCAGATGGTGAAACCATAGGTCAAGCTGTCACTGCCACTGCCACTTCTGTCCAAATCCATCTTAATAACCCTGCTTACTCTCCTCGCCAAAAACAGTATCCACTAAAACCAGAGACTGTTGAGGGACTGAAACCCATAATAATAGCCTTAAAGAAAGGGGCTCCTAAAGGAGTGTTCTAGTCCATATAACTCTCCTATTCTTTGACTATGAAAGGGACCTAATAAATGGAAACTAGTTCAGGACCTCTAGTTAATTAATGATGTAGTTGGTCCCCCTTCATCCTGTGGTACCCAATCCTTATACACTCTTAATTTAGGTTCCCTCTGAAACTACTCATTATCCAGTCTTGGTCCTGAAGGATGCTTTCTTCTGTATCCTTCTACATTCAAATAGCCAGACTTTGTTTGCCTTTTAAGTTATTTGGATAGGTTTACCCCAGGGCTTTAGAGACAGTCTCCATCTGCTTGGTTTGGCCTTGGCTCAGGACTCAAAGACTGGAAGAGTCCTAAGACCACCCTGTTACCGTATATAGATAATCTTTTACTTGTAGGGCTTTTGAGGAAATGATCTCTTGAGAAACTGAGGCTCTACTCAACTTCCTGGCTAATAGGGGATGCAGTGTCTCAAGGGAAAAACTCAGTTATGTCAATCTAAGATTACTCATCTAGGAGTGATATTGGAGGGTTGAAACACAGTTTAAGTTTTGAATGGATTCAGCCTGATCTAGATTACCCCTTCCTCAGACTGTAAAACAATGTAGGGCTTTTCTGGGAGCTACAGGCTTTTGCAGGATTTGGATCCCAGTTTCACAGAGCTGGTGAGACCTCTGTACCAATTTCTTAAGTAAATACAAAAGTGTCTTTCAGCCCCTCTAATGTGGGAACCTGAGGTATGCTGCTCCTTTCAACAATTTAAGGTTGCACTGACTCAGGCTCCTGCTTTAGGATTACCTACCCAACCTTGGTTTCCTCTTTATGTAACAGAAAGAAAGGATGCTGCTCTGACCCAACTTAGTGGACTAACACTCCAACCAGTGGGATATCTTAGCAAAGACTCATTAGCTAAGAGATGGCCTGGATGACTAAGGATAATTGCCACAGTAGGACTACTAATCCCTGAGACGCATAAACTTAACTTGGGAAGGTCCATTACTGTACATACAACCCATAACATAGAGAGCATTCTTAACTCAAGAGGCACATGTGGTTGTCTGATAGTCGAACGGTAAAATAGCAAACCCTCATGATGGAGGGATCTGAAATAACACTTAAGGTTTGTTCCTCTCAACCCTGTTACTTACCTTCCAGATGAGAAAGAGCTTGAGCACTCATGTGAAGAGGTCTTATTAGAAATTTATGTTGCCAGACCAAACCTTAAGGATAAGTCCTTAGCAAACCCTGATCTCTTGGGCTAGAGAGATGGCTTAGTGGTGAAGGTGCTTGCCTACAAAGCCCAAGGACCCATGTTCAACTCCCCAGAACCCACATAAGCCAGATGCCCATGGTGTGCATGCATCTGGAGTTAGTTTGCAGTGGATAGAGATCCTGGTGCACCCATTTTCTCTCTCCCTCTTCTCTCAAATAAATAAATAATATTTTAAAATTCATAAAAAGAAAAGGTTGATTTCCAACTATTTACAGATGGGAGTTCTTTTATCCAGGATAGAACTAGAAGGGCAGGATGTGCCACAGTAATAGAACATGAGATTATCAAATATGACCCACTTCTGGCTAATGCTAGTCCCTAATTACCAGAATGAATAGCTCTGACCAGAGCCCTGAACATTAGCACAGGAGAAATGAGTAAATATCTATACAGACTCAAAATATGCGTACTTAATATTACATGCTTGTGCAGCTATTTAGAAGGGCAGAGGTTTGTTAACTACTTCAGGAACTCCAACTAAATACTCTAGGGAAATCCTAAACCTTCTAGAGGCAGTTGTACTCCCACATGAGGTGGCAGTCTTCCACTGTTGTGGGCATCAAAAGGGGGATGATCCAGTCATCTTGGGCACCCATCTAGCAGGTTCTATAGCCAAAGCTGCAGCTCTAAAGATAGAAGGGATGTTTCCCCTTCTAGGGGAGGTTTTTCTCCTCCCACCTGAAAGGCCACAATATACCTCAAGGGAAGTCACTGAGGCACAGAGGAATAGCTGCAGTTTAGAACACCATGCATTGCTTTTGATGACCATTTATGGATTCCTCAGTCCTTACAGTGAAAATCTTGAAGCCTTTCCACTAAATATGTCAGTGAGGGAGAGAAAATTCAATTCAACTAACAAAGAGAATGTTTATAGGCAGAGGAATAACTAATACGATGGCTCAGATAGTTCAAAGATGTGAAGTTTTTCAAAAGACTAACCCTCATAATAACTACCTGTGTCCTCCTGGGAACCGGAGATGAGGGAAATACCTAGGGGAAGAATGGCAAACCCACTTGTTACTAACATGGGTAGAAACTGTTACTAGGCAGCTAGAGGCCTTTCTTGCTGAACAGAAAAGCAAAGGCTCTATTAGATGAAACTATCCGAAGATTTGAGATACCCAAGAGCATACAAAGTCACAGTGTGCAAGCCTTTAAAGCAGAAGTCACTTACAAGATCTTCCAGGCCTTGGGAACATAATTTAACACCGACTATTCCTGGCACCCCCAGTCCTCTGGAAAGGTAGAAAAGGTTAATGACCTAGTTTAAAAGGCACCAACCTAATGCAAAAAGGCCAGACCTCCTGGATCAAACTATTGCCACTAGCCTTAGGTTAAGGAGCATTCCATGTCAATTGAGGCATGATATAGCTGACCCTTCCTTTCCAAGGAGCTGTTACATGACACTGAGGCTACCCAGCTAATATCTCATGTTATGGATTTAGCTAAGTTCAAACAAATTCTCTCAGAACTAAAACAAAGAAACCATGAAAAGATGATACTAGGGCACCTTCATTTTGCCTGGGATACCTAGTTTTAAAAAAGAGTGCCCTTCCTTAAACCCTACATGGGAGGACATTTACCTAGTCTTTCTGTATACCCCTACAGCTGTCAAGATGACAGGCATAGACACTTGGATTCATCACAAGAGGGCCAAAAGGTGGGCCACCTCCCAAGAAGCTTCCCAGGAATATAAAACAGAGACTAGCCTCTACACCTGTGAACCCATAGAAAATCTCAAGTTTCTTTTCAGACGTCAGCCAGCTTAAATATAGGATAACTTCCTACCTATGACACTGGTGTAACTTCCTCTATAAGTGTTTTAATAACCTATATAGAAACCAAAACCAATCTGAATCACTAGAGCTAAAAGGGCTAATATTTTAGCCTTACCTCTCAGGCCAGAAGGCCACAGGAGATGATGGGATGCTTCTAACATGTTTTACACTGGGGACTTTTAAAGTTGGACTGAATTCATTGTATTTTATATCATGTATGAATATCAGTTTATGTGGGACAGGGGTGGAATGTGGTGGTTTGATTCAGGTGTCCCCTATAAACTTAGGTGTTCTGAATGCTAGGTTCCCAGCTGATGGAGATTTTGGAACTAATATTTCCTGGAGGGAGTGAATTGTTGGGGATGGGCATATGAGTGTTATAGCCAATTTCCCCATGCCATTGTTCCTGCAGGAAAGCACTTTAACTGCTAAGCCATCTCTCCAGCCCCAATTTACTGGTTTTTAAAACATTGAGGGCCTAAGAGTGTTTGTCAATGATATTATCATTTAATCTCAGCTTTTATTCCATCCATTGGCTTAGAAGATGTCATCTGGCACACAGAAAATCTCACTAAATACACCCAAAAGGTTTTAAATGACACAGCTGAGGGAATCTCCAATCCTAATGCTGAGGTTCGAATGGTGGGAAAGGCAATTATACAAAATCACATGGGTTTGAGCATCCTTACAGCAGCCCAAGGTGGTATGTGTACCATTATCAAGGTTGAATGTTGTGTATACATTTTGGATAACTCTGCTAATGTATTATCTACTTTACAACTTCTACATAAACAGATTCAGATCATTTCAGACACACAGTGCCATTCAATGAACAATTCTGGGAGTGGATCTCAAGTTTTTCATGTGGAAAAAGATTATATCCATTATCATCTTCATAGTTATTTTGTTGATCTTTGGACCTTGTATACTCAACTGATATTTTATCTCTACTCATTTACAGGCAACTCACATTCATAGGTTTATGCAACAATCAAACAGCATCTATATGGACCACACTTGTGGTAGGACTATCTACCATCCATACCTCACAGTGCTAGATTTCCAAGTCTTTGAGATAGGCTTTAAAACTTATGTCACTAGTATTTAGAATATTTTTATACCAGGTCAGAAAAACCTATACATCAAAGGCCACGGGACTTCTGATTAATAGTTTTCTCTCTTGCACCCCTCTGGAAGAAGCTGCCATATTTCATTTCTATGGCTTCATTCAGCTAGAAGTAGTTTAAGACTGACATCATTGACCTCTTTCCTCTAGCAGCAGTTAGATTATCATCTCATGAGAAGAAGGAATAAGGGAAAGTAGTTAGATAGCATGATAATTACATGGACAGCTAGGGGAATGGCTCATATGAGTAATCATACTTCAGCTTGTGGCTTCCTGGTCTTCTCACCCCACCTACCTCAACACAGAACTGGAGTTCTGCATCTGCTCATCTCATCCAATGAGATCTATTTCTTGAGTGCACACCCCACCAAAGTGTGGGTGATCCCCTTTTCTGGGCATAGACCAATCTGCTTATACACCTGACACAAGTGTGCCAATCTCTTCTGGAGCCCTGACTCCAAATACCTTACTTGGACTCACAGAAGGGAACTTCACTCTCCAGCTTTTGGGCTGCTCACAACTCCATGCCTGGGTGCCTTTACCAGTAATACTGTATCCTTCCCACTCTGCCAGCTTGTCTTGTAAAGCAGATGGTACATTAGCAAGTTATCAGTCTTACAATTCAAGGAACACAATGTTCAACCTTGGTAAGGGCAACGTTATCAGTTTGGGCTGCAAAACTGGGAAGGGATATTTCTTTGTTACTATTTTTATGACCTTTTTATTTCTTTGGAAGTGTATAAATTTTTAGAAAAATTCCTTTTCAAATTTTGATTTCAAAGGCCCATGTTTGTTTTCCCACATGGGCTCATGGACATTGTGAGTGTGCCCATTTTATCTTCCTTGGTTAATAGAGTCTTCCTCTCCTTAATATATTCCTGAATAAAATGTAATGTTTTATAAATTTTCCTTCTCAATCTGGTTTATCCAATTCTTTGGTTAAAAACAGATATGAACTCAGAGTTTATAGTTTAAGGACTATTCCTGAACCCCACAGCCCCATTATAGAACTGTGATGTCTTCTCCTCTGTGATGGCTGAGACCCATGTAATGTGAAGTCTTAACCTCTGTGATGAACTGAGAACTCTGAACAGTAATATTTTCCCATCATTGATGAGTGAAACTTCTGAACTATAAGGTGTTCTCCTCTAGGATAGACTGAGACCTCTACACCATAGTGTCTTCCCTTCTATGATGATCTGATATGTCTCAACTGTTATGTTTTACTCTCTCTGCTGGACTGAGACCTCTGAACTGTGATATCTTCTCCTTTGTGATGAGTGAGACCCTTGAATTGTGATGTATTCTCCTGTGATGATCAATAGCTCCAAACTGTAATGTCTTCCCTTCGGTGATGATCTGAGACTGTGACCTCTGATGTCTTAATATCTGTGATGAAATGAGACCTCTTACCTGTGATGTCTTTACCTCTGTGATGAACTTAGACCTCTTAACTGTGATTTCTTCCCCTAGGTGATGACTGAGAACTCTGAACTGTGATGGATTCCCCTCTTTCATGAGTGAGACCTCTGAACTATGACGTCTTCACCTCAGTGGTGCTATGAGACGTGTGAACTGTGATGTCTTAACTGTGCAGCCTTCACTTCTCTGCTGACTGATACCGCTAAACTGGGATGGCTTTCTCTCTAGGATTGGTTGAGACCTAGTAAGTATGATATCTTAGCCTCTATGATGGACTTAGACATCTGAACTGTGATGTCTTACCATATTTGATGGACTGAGACCTCTTAAGTGTATGTCTTCATCTCTGTGATTATCTGAGCAACTCATTTGAACTGTGATGTCTTCTCCTCAGTGATGGTTGAGAACTCTGAGCCATGATATCTTCTCCTCTCTGATGAGTGAGACTACTGAGCTGTGATGTCTTCTTCTGTGTGATGAGCTAAGATGTCAGAATGGTGATGTCTTCATCTCTGTGATGGACTGAGACCTGTGAGCTGTGATGTATACCCCTCTGTTATGGACTGAGCCATCTTCCCTGTGATTTCCTCCTCTGTGTTATGTACTAAGACCAGTGACCTGTGGTATCTTCTCCTCTGTGTTAGACAGAGACCTCTGAACTTTGATGTCTTACAATTCAAGGTGATTGAAACATCTGGACTGTGGTGTCTTCATCTCTGTGATGACTAAGACCTCTTAAGTGTGATGTCTTCCTCTTTGTTATGGCCTGAGCCCTCTGAACTATGATGTTATCCTGTCAATGAGGACTGGGAGCTCTGAACTCTGATGTCTTCCCCTATATGAATACTGAACTCTCTAAACCACAGTGTCTTTCCATCTGTGATGACCTGAGCCTTCAGAACTATGGTGTCTTCTAATTTGATGGACTGATACCTCTAAACTGTGATTTCTTTCTGTGTGTGATGACTGGGACCTCTGACATTTTGATGTCTTCACCTCTGTGATGAACGGAGACATCTGAACCATGGTATTTTCTCTTTGCTGATGAGTGAGGCATAAGAACTGTGATGTCTTCACCTCTATGATTATCTGACACCTTTGAACTGTGGTGTCTTTCTCTCTGTGATGGACTAAGACATCTTAAATATATTGTGTACCCCTATCTGATAAACTGAGACCTCTGAACTATGATGTCATCCCTTTCCTGTTGACTGAGACCTCTGAATTAGAGTGACTTTTCTCTAGAATGGATGAGGACCTCTGAAATGTGATGTCTTCTCCTTTAGGATGGATTGAGACTTCTGAACTTTAATGTCTTCTCCTCTAGGGTAGACTAACATCGGTCACTGTGATATCTTCCAGTATGTGATGACTAAGAGCTAGGAACTGTGTTGTGTTGTCATCTTGAATGACTGTCAACTCCAAAGAGTGATGTCTTCTGTTCTGGGATGGACCGAGAGTGCTAAACTGTAATGACTTCCCCTCAAAGATGAACTGAGAAGTGTCAACTGTGATGTCATCAGGTATGTGATAACTGAAACCCTCTGAAGTGTGTTGTCTTTCCCTCTAGGATGGACTGAAACCTCTGACCTGTGATGTCTTCCCTATGTGATGACTTGACAACTCTCAACTGTGATTAAGGAAACCTTTGAACTGTGATGTATTTTGTATAATGGACTGAGACCTTTGACCTTTGGTGTATTCTCCTCTTGATGAATGAGACCTCTGAACTGTGATGTCTTCCCTTTGTGATGGGCTGAGTCCTCTTAACTGTGATATATTCATCTCCAATGAACTTAGCCCTCTTACCTGTAACGTCTTCCCTCTGCTATGGGTCGAGATTTCCAAACTGTGTTTTTTCATGTGTGGTATCTGAGACATCTGAACTGCGGTGTTTCCCCCTCTGTGATGACTGAGACCTCTAAACTGTTATGTCTTCTCTTTGATGGGCTGAGTCCTCTTCACTGTAATCCTATCTGTGATGGACTGAGCCCTGTGACATGTGATGTCTTCCCCTCTCTGATGGGCTGAGACCTCTTAACTGTGATTTCTTCCCTTCTGTGTTGACTAAAACCTCTGAATTGGGATTTTTTTTCGAGGGTGGACTGAGACTGCTGAATGGTGATGTCTTCCCCTCAGTGAGGGACTGAAACTATTGAGCTGTGAAATCTTTCCCCACATGATGGACTGAGACATCTTGACTGGTGATATCTTCCCCAAATAGTGACTGAGACCTCTAAACTATAGTGTCTTCCCATAAGTGATAAATGAAGCCTTCAGAATTGTGATGTCTCTGCTATGATATACTGAAACCTCTAAGCTTTGATGTTATCTCTTCTTATGACTGACATCTCTGAAAGGACTGAAGTGTAGTATTTTCCCCTAGACATGGACTGGGAGATCTGAACTGTGGTGTCTTCCCCTCTGTGATGACTGAGACCTCTCAAATGTGAGTCTATCCCACTGCGATGGGCAGAATCCAATGAACTGTGATGTATTCCACCCTGTGATGTCTGAGAGCTCTAAACTATGTAGAATGGGCTGAGAATTCCAAAGTGTGATGTCTTCTTCCTTGGGATGGACAGAGACCTCTAACCTGTGATGTATTCTCCTATGTCTAATGACTGACATCTCTAAACTGTAGTGTCTTCCCATCTGCAATGAAATAAGCCCTTGGAACTATGATATGTTCTCCCCTTGATGGGCTGAAATCCCTAAGCTGTAAAGTCTTCCCCTCTGTGATGACTGAGACCTCTGAACTGGGTTGTCTTCCACTCAGTGATGGAAAGAAACAACTGAATAAAAAAGAAATAGAGAAACAACTGATGTGTGATTTCTAACCCTAAAAGTGGACTGAGACCCTTGACCTGTGATGTCTTCCTCTCAGTGATGGACTGAACCCTGTGGCCTGCAATGTCTTCTACTGTTTGACGGACTAAGAACTCAACTCTGATGTCTTCTGGTCTATAATGACTGACCTCTGAACTGTGATGACTTCCCATCTCAGGTAACTGAAATATCTGAACTGTTGTCTCTTCCCCTCTGTGATGATTGAGGACCGAACTATGCTGTCTTCCTCTATATTATTTCTGAGACCTGTAAACTGTAATCTCGTCTTATCTGTGATGAACTGAGCTCTTAGAAGTGTGATGCCTTATCCTCTAATGGACTGAGACCTCTTCAATGGAATGTCTTCATCACTGTGGTGAACTGAGACCTCTGAATAATGATTTTTTTCCCCCTTCTATGGTTGATTGTGACCTCTGAACTGTCATCCCATCTGTGGTCACTGAGAATATGAACTGGTGTGTCTTCCTCTGTCATGACTGAGACCTCTGCAATGTGAGCTTGTTTCAGTTTTGTCAATTGAGACCTTGGAACTGTGATGTCTTCCTCTCTGGCATGTATTGAATCCTCTGAACTGTGATGTCTTCCAAACTATAGTGACTGAGACCTCTGAACTGTGGTGGCTTTCCTTCTCTGTTGACTGACACCTCTGGATTGGGATGGATTTTTTTGTTTGTTTGTTTGGATCAACTGAGGCCTTTGAAATGTGATGTCTTCCCCTCTGTGATGAGCTGAGATCTCTGAAAAGTGATGTGTTCCCATGGCTGATGCTTGAGACCTCTAAACTGTGATGTCTTTTTATTTTATTTTACTTTATTTTTTATTTGAGAGCGGCAGACACAGAGAGAAAGACAGATAGAGGGGGAGAGAGAGAATAGGCGCGCCAGGGCTTCCAGCCTCTGCAAACGAACTCCAGACGCGTGCGCCCCTTGTGCATCTGGCTAACGTGGGACCTGGGGAACCGAGCCTCGAACCGGGGTCCTTAGGCTTCACAGGCAAGCGCTTAACCGCTAAGCCATCTCTCCAGCCCTAAACTGTGGTGTCTTAACTTCTGTGGTAGACTGTGTCCTCTGACCTGTGATGTCTTCTCCTCTGTTCTTGACTGAAGCCTCTGAACTCTAACGTTTCCCTGTCTATGGTAAATGACACATCTAAACTGCAGTGTCTTCCTTCGTCACAACTGAGACCTCTGACCTGTGATTTCTTTCTCTCTCTTCTTACCAAGATCTCTGAAATGTGATGTATTCTTGTCTGTGATGACTGAAGCCTACTAACTGTGATTTCTTCCACTCTGTTATGACTCTACCTCTGAACTGTGATGTCTTCCCTTCAAGGATGGACTAAGGAGTGGCAACTGTGATGTCTTCATGTGTGTGATTATTGAGACCCTCTGATTTTGATGTCTTTCCTTCTAGGATGGACTGAAATGTTTGAAGTGTAATGTCTTCCCTATGCGATAGACTGATACCTCTACACTATGAGGTCTTCCTCTCTGTGATACACTGAGATCTCTAACCTATGGTATCTTATCCTATATAATGACTGAGACCTATAAACTGTAGTGTCTTCCCATCTGTGATGAACTAAGCCCTTGAGGCTGTGACATCTTCTGTGATAGACTGAGACCTCTGATCTCTGATGTCTTCCTCTTTGTAATGGACTGAGACCTCTAAACTGTGATGTTTTCCTGTCTGTGGTAACTGAGATATCTACCTTGTTATGTCTTCCTCTCTGTGATGGCCTGAGACCTCTCAAATGTGATGATGTCTAGGATAGACTTAGCTCTCTCAACTATAATTAATTCTCCTATGACTGGGACCTGTGAACTATGATATCTTTTTTCTCTATGATGAACTGAGACCTCTGAACTTTTATTTCTTCCACTGTATGATGACTTAGACCCTGAACTGTGATGACTTCCTTCCTCTCTGTCATGACTAAGATATGTGACCTGTGATGTCTTCATCTCTATGATGGACTGAGTCCTCTGAACTGGGATGTCTTCCTTTCTCTCTGTTATGACTGAGATCTGTGAACTGTGATGTCTTCCCCATGTGTTGGGCTAAGAACTCCCTTTTTTGATGGAGTAAGTCCCTCTGAAATGTGATGCCTTCCTTCTGTACTGACCACTGAGACCTGTCTGGAAAGTGATCTATAATAAATATTTCCTTCCTTAAAACTATATTCTAATCCATGAACATAGGCTCTGTTCATTTATTAATATCTTTAGATTTCTTTCAACATTGGCCTGTAATATTCAGTATTCAGGTCTTAACATTTCATTAGTTAATTTCTTTTTCTATTTTATGTTATTTGGGGCTTAGAAATAAAGGTTACAATAAAAAGTGTTTGTTGTCATACTGTGAACTTCAAACCATGAAAAAAGCTGGAGAGCCTCAGAAGCCGTCTCAAAACCAAGGTCTCTCTGCTCTCCTGTTCTTCTCTCCCTTACCTCTTTATTTCCTCCAAAATGAGAGGAAGGGCTTTCTATGAATTTCCCTTATCTGTCCAATTATATATCCTCCAGAAAGTGCAGATGTTATTGTTCTCATCTCCAGAAGTCTCAAGATCCTGGGCAGATTAACTGTGTCACAGAAGAGACTGAAATTGGAAACCACATCCAGGCCATTGTTACCACCATTGTTAGTCTGTTCTTCTGTTGGCCCATTCATCTTATCACTAAATAAGTTACTTTTCTCTAAGTTGCCTAGATCCCTTCTCCCATATGAAGAGGATATATAAGCTTCTTAGTCTCAGTGGGTTGTGGAGATACTCAGTTTTCTTTCAAGCGATTTCCTTGTGTAGGTAACAAGTGTATACCTTTTCCCCTCTTAATGTATCTACTATAAATTCACTTCCTAGACTCAAATATTGAGCTTTCATAGAGCAGAATATTTTACTTCCTTACACTATTATACATGCAATTTTTTCTTAATTTTGTTTTTGAATAGTTGATTGCAAGCATATAGGAGTATAATTGATTTTTGTACATAAATTTTGTATTTTGTAATCTTGCTTAATTCATGTGCATTAGTGAACAACTTAACATTTTCTCTTTTCTCCCCCTTTTTGATTTTTGCACATGTACTATGTGTATGTGTGTCGGGGGGGGGGGTTGCATCTGTATGTTCAGATGGGCCCACCTGTGCACATGTGGATTTGACAGAGGAGATCCACTGGGTGCCCCTCCCCACTGCTCATCTACTTATTTCCTTGAGATGGAGTCTCTCTCTGAATGAAGAGCTACATTTTTTATATATTTTACTTTTATTTATTTATTTATTTATTTGAGAGGGGGGAGAGGGAGAAAGAGAGAGAGAAAGAGAAAGGGGGGGGAATGGGCACACCAGGATCTCTAGCTACTGCAAACTCCAGATGCATGTGCCACCTTGTGCATCTGGCTTACGTGGGTTCTGGGGAATTGAACCTGCGTCCTCTGGCTTTGCAGGCAAGTGCCTTACCCACTAAGCTCTCTTTCCAGCCCATTTTTTTTAAAGCACCAACCAGCTAATCTCAAGTCTTAGTTCCCACAGGACTGAAGTTATAGATATGTGTGGCCATACCCAGCTATTAACATGGGTCCTGGGAAATCAAACTCAGGCAGTCTCAGAACCTCTCAGGCCTTTATACTTTAGGCAAGACTTTTATCCACTAAGCTATCTTTCCTGTCCCCACTTTCCTATTCTTTATTAATACAGATTAGTTGCAGAAATAACCAGTTTAATTGTGACATTTCATAACTGAGTATAATATATTTGATTGTATCATCCCTTCCAGAGTATTTTCTATATCGAAGGTCATGTCAAATATAAGCAGAAAATATTGCATTAGGCAGGGCATATGTTTTGCACATGGTGAGCTCTCAGTACATGGCAACTGGTTTCAGGTATTCTTACTGGGTTCAGCTCTTCTCATCCCCCAAGACCTATCCCTCTGCTGATCAACCCTTTGCCTACCTTTCATACTTAACTGGGCTCCATCAGTTTACTACAACCCTTGACCCTCCCCCAACTACACCATGGAACCCAAGCTCCAGGTCCCTCTCTCAGGCAGAAAGCAACCTAGACTCAAAAGTTGTCCATTCTACAAGGTGTTCTCTAAAACAGATAGAATTAACCTCAAGGTTTTCACAGTCCTGTTTCCCTTCTTCCTAAGGTAGGGCCTCCTCTTATGAATGAAGTTGATTTTTTGAAGAGGGGGTTAAAGTAAAATTACAGATAGAACATCCTAACACAGCAGCCTTTAAATCCAATTCTCAATGACCCAAATTAACAAAGGTTTTAAAAAAGAGCTATATAAATGCTAATTGTGTTTTACATTTTTAATGTTCATAATAGCTTCAGATATATGGAATTTTGGGGGCTGGAGAGATGGCTTAGTGGTTAAGGTGGTTACCTGCAAAGCCAAAGGACCTTGGTTTGATTCCCCAGGACCCACATAAGCCAGACACATAAGGTGGTGCATGCATCTGGGGTTCATTTGCAGTGGCTAGAAGCCCTGGCATGCCCATTCTCTTTCTTTCTTTCTCTTTCTCTCTCTCTCACTCTGCCTCTTTCCCTCTCTCAAATAAATAAATAAAAATTTTAAAAATATGGAATTTTTAACAAAAGATGATTTTTATTAGAATATATTTTAATATAATAGCACTAGAAATGCCAAAAACTATAATGACTTCAAAGAAAAAACTCACAATGGAGCTGGGGAGATGGTTCAGTGGTTAAGGTACTTGCTTGCAAAGCCTGCAGACTAAGGTTTGATTTCTAGATGCAAAATGTGGTACATGCATCTAGAGTTCATTTGTAGCCGTCAGAGGCCCTGACATACCTCTTTTCTCTGTTTCTTTTTCTCTCCTGCTCTATCTCTCTGTGTCTTTCAAATAAATAAATAACTGATTAATAAACATATTCTATACCACTTGTAAGGATATAAAAAGCTACACTTACAGTGATTACATATATATACACTGATTACATATCTGCTTTGCTAGTCACATCTTCATGGCTGCAACAACTTCATGAGATAACCAGATTTTTACAAAGGTTTATTTTAGCTCAAGGTTTTGAGGATCTTAATCCATACTTGGTTGGTTGTTTGCTTTGGTCCTGTGTGACTTGACTCGGCTCCATCAACTTACTATAACCCCTGAATCCCTCCCTCAGTCCCATCATTGAACCCAAGCTCCAGGTCTTTCTCTCAGGGAGAAAGCAACTTTAGACTCAAAAGTTGTCCATTCTATTAGGTGCTCCCTGAAACATAGCAAGGGCACTTGACAGAGCCAGCTTCTCACCTTGTGGCAGAGAGAGAGGGGGTGGGAGGAGAGAGAGCGCCTCAGGTCCTAGTGTTCCCTTGAATGTCATGTCCACCTAACGACTAAAAATGTCCTACTAAGCCTCATGTCTTAAAGGTTCCATCACCTCTCAATATAGCCATGTTGGGGACCTAGCCTTTAACACATAGCCCATTGGGGACATTTCAGGTCAAAGTACAGCATCTGCATAGCAGTTCTACACTCTCAGCTCATTGTTTGCTTGTCCCCATGAGCTGGGCCTTCTTCCCATTTTGGCTAGTCAGATACATTTTAAATAGGGATGGTGATGAACTGTGCTGGGTGGCATTGCTCATTCTCTGAAACAGTCACACAGAAGCACATGGTTCTTGGGTTATTCTGTGGACTGTAAAGTGCAGTTTCCTATTAGCCCAAGGACACCATCTCAGCAGTATCTTGTGACCACTCCTATAGTGGTCCAATTCTTGGTGGAATCAGGTCCCATTGCCTCTGAGAGAGTGGGGCAGGAGGCTCTGTGGTAGCATGGGTAGGTCCCTTCCCCTTAAGAGACTCTTATAATCAAGTCAGGAAGCCACACCCTCCTGTTGGTAAGAGCTCCCAGGTCAGTTTGGCTTCTCTGGAGCAAGAGGACACACAGGGTTATCAAGAAACATGCCTTTAATACCAGCACTTTGGAGGCAGAGGTAGGGGGATCACCCATGAATTCAAAATTCCAGGTCAGCCTGGGATAGAGTGAGACACTACCTTGAAAAAAAAAAAAAAAAAAAAAAGCCTCCAGACAGAGGAATTCTCTCAATCCAGAGACTGCCTGGTGATTTAATCCCAGCCCAGGACAGAGGTGACTGCAGGAGCAACCCCATTCCTACAGGGCCTCCCCACCCCAGGCAATCACACCAGCACAATCAGTTCACTAACACAGGTCTTCTGCAGAGATTGAAAAATAACACTATTATGGGCACAGCCAGCTGAAAGGAGATCATGTAGCATTTTGAAGATGTATTGCTTTTAGTAGGGTTTATGGCACATTTGCATTTAAATAGCCTCTTGATCTCTTTTTCTGAATTCACAATAATATCACCTTAAAAGTGCTGACTAATAAGGTGGCACTGCTTAATTTTTACTTTAATCTTAACACCGATACACTGTCTTATTGTAGCCTTTCCAACTCAAGTGACACTTATAAACCCAGGAACTTAAATTAGCTTTTTGTTGTTCTTTTTGGTTAAAAAATCAGAGAACTCCTGAGGCTCTTCAGGAAAGGTGCTCCTTTCCCAGCCTGGCCCCACCATGCTACCTCCGTGGGAGCAAGGCCTCGGTCTTGTGGGTTTGTTCTGAGGGTCATGCCTGCCCAGGGCAGGGCAGAATCTGTCCTGGGTTCAGCCAATGGTGCCCTGGGAACAACTAGTGCCTCCACTCCAGGGATGATTATTACATTTTTCTGTTTTTGTTTGTTTTGAGGTAAAGCTTCACTTTAGCCCAGGCTAACCTGGAATTTACTATGTTCAAGGGTGGCCTTAAACTCACAGCAATCCTCCTACCTTTGATATTAGGGTCAGGGTAAATGGACTCCTGAAGGTAAACTAATAATAATAAAAATAAAAGGCAGGAAAGTCTGCACTTGCTAGAAATCAAAGATGATTTGATTTTTTATCTCTTGCCTAGTTCTTTAGACTTGTTTTTCCACAAACAACCAGGACCCCTCCTGGGAGGAAGGTCTTTCATAGGATTTAAGCATTGTAGTTGGTCAATGTAGTTGGCAATGCAACCCTGCACAACTTCTCAGGACACAATTTCTCAGCAAGCCTCTCACACAAACTGCGTCTAGCCCAGTCCAGGCACAGCTCTTTCTCACGCTCATAAGCCAAATCTCACAGTCCATAATTCTTACTGCATTCAGGTCTTTCAACTCTGATGAGAATAGTCCATCAACCTGTTCTTACATCTTTAAATCACTATATGTGGTATAGGAATATAAATACCAAACCAGTATAGCCACTGGCAAGTATCTCTTAGGCCAAGGTTTCAAATCCTTCCACATTCCTCTTGAAAATCAGCTCTAAACAGCCAAAGCCACACAGTCAGGTGTCTAGCAGCAAATGACACCACTCCTCAGTATCAACATTACTGTTGCAGTCAGGTTCACATTGCTGGTAGAAATTATACAACCAAGAACAGCTTGTGGGAAAAAAAGAGGTTTATTTTGGCTTAAAGGGCCAAGGGGGTAAGATCCATGATGGAAGAGGAAATGATGAAATGAGCAGAGGGTAGACATTATCCCCTGGCCAACATAATTAATTCCCAAATCTCCATCAGCTGGGAATCTAGCATTCAGAACACTTAAGTTTATGAGGGATACCTGAATCAAACCAGCACAACTTCCCTCAATAAATATAATAACTTGATAATAATTCTTCTCAGTCTTCTCTTTATTAAATTCTTTGATTAAAATTAGACACGAACCTAGGGTTTGGGGGTCAAGACTTTCCTGGAACCCTAGTACCCGGTTACACCTCTGCCTCCCAAAAGCTGAGATTACAGGTTTGTATGCCACCACACCTGGCTGATTATTACAGTTTTAAGCATTTTGTAAGATGCTTGCTAAACAGTTGTCATTACAGATGAACTGATATGGGTCCACAAGTAAATTATATTTAAAATAAAGGTGAGAGGAGCAAGGGAGATGGTTCAGTTACTAAGGTGCTTACTTTGAAAGAATGAGGACTTCCAGTTCATTCCCCAGGATCCATATAAAACAATCCAGGTATGGTGGCACATGCTTGTAATCTCAGTGCTGGGGAGCTAGAGACAGTAAGATCCCTGAGGACTGTGGCCAGTCAGTCTGGATTAATTTGCAGTTCCAGTCAATGAGAGACCCAGTCTCAAACAAACAAACAAATGAAAAAAGAGGACGGCATGCCTGAGAAACAACACACAAAGTTGCCCTCTGATTTCTACACATGTGCACACATATGCACACATACACACTCACACACACACACACACACATATGTGCACACACACCCATGAACACACATGCACACAATAAAATGAAATAAACAAAATAAAGGTACAAGGTATTTAAAAGTCTGGAGGATCTAGGACTCTATGAATGGCACAGACAGTGAGCCCGGTGCTACTGCGTTCATGGGCCCCTGGTCCTTACTATTTTGCCAGTGCTGGAAGTTGATCTAAAATGTTGGGCACTGGGGTGGTCCCAAGCTATTACAGGTTTCCTTGCGGAGCCAGGGGGAACTTCTTATAGAAATTGTGAAAAAATTTGCTGTAGCTATTTCAGTACCTTTTGTCTTCCTTGGCCTGTACAGATGGATAATGGGGGTGCTGGGGGAAGGAGTCAGACTGCAATGCAGGTATCACTGCAGGGTTTATGCTATTTGACTGTGCACCCCACTGGTGAGGGTCCATCAGAAGAAGTTAAACACTAGAGCTGTGAGGGGGGTGGTCACTGAAGTTTCTGAGTTGCCAAAGCAGTCCAAGATGGGGGGGGGATAAAATTAAACTTCTGGATATTTACTTTTCCTTGGGAGTGGAAAAATGGGAAGATAAATTCTCTTTTGCTTACTAATTGCCTGTTGAGAGGGGATTAAAGCTGTTCCCCAGGTGGCTTGATAACTCCAAGGTCAAATCTGGCTATCTGTGAGCTTGTAAATTTTATGGTCCAAAAGAATTTTTTCATGGAGGTCAGTGGTTCATAAATCCTTCAGTTATGTTGAAGTCTTATGATAAGGTGGTAAGGAGTATCCTAAGACATTGCTCCTCCACAGAGACTGATGCATTCATGACCCCACTGGGAAAATAAACAGAGAAAGACCTGAAAAAGTAAATGAGCAGAGATGGATCTTCAGAAGACTTGAGAGGAAAATAAAATGCTATTGAGCATCATCCACACTAGGATTGATTATAAAAGGGAAATTGTTACAAAATTTACAACTGAGAAATATACGTTTAAGAGATTCTTTTTCCTTTAGTGTAGTTTCCTTTTGTCCTGATGGAACACAAAACTGTTTTCAGACACAGATAAGATACATGGACAAAACATCATCTTGGATCTGCCAAGTATAGTACCTTTCTTTGTTATTTGCTATTAAATTATTTAAAAGGGTTAAAAACTCTGGGAATTATAAGCCAGAGCAAGAGATGTCTCTGTTTGTCACAAAGATGCCAGGTTACATACAGAAAGACAGTAAATTGATTATTCTGTGAGGCAAATATAACCCAAGATTGTTAGGCTCTGGACAGACAGCAGTCAATTCTTCTTAACTGTTGAAGATGAAGCTCTAACAATCCAGGTGGAGCTCTTAGGAACTTCAGTTTTAGTTCCTTTTTGTGTGCTGGACAGGTACAGAGACCACTCTCCAGAAAAAGGCTGCTATCAGAGCCACCAAGGACACAATTCCCTGGGTTATATTGTCTATTAGCCCCCATAACCTGGCTATAACCTTATACAACCTTTTTGTATGCGGCATGACATTTACAGGTGACACAGACAAATATTATATCCAAGGTCAAAAATGACAACTACAGGTGAGAGAAATAAGTTTTGTCTATACAAAGAAGCATTAACTTAGATAAAGAAAGTTTATTAAAATTAAGAGACAAATAAAAGTACTCTACTTAGTATAGGTAAAAGATCTGGAGATATGAAAGAATGTCAAACTAAAAAGATTAAAGGTTTGACTATTTTTGTCAATTTATATAACCATGAAATTATGAGCTTTGTATCACGGAGCCTAATGTCTGTAAAATGACTTTCCCTATTTAGTAGGCTTTGTCTAACAGGAATGATATAAGATCAAAACAATATGTATATATGGAGAGGAATTTATGTATTATATCAAAACATCTAGTTTGTTTATTGGGAAAACATAAGTTTAACATTCAGGCATATCTCTAAATGAGGATTATTGAAGGCTTCCCAGAAAAAAGAAAATAATATTTTAAATGAATAAATTTTGTTGTTATGAACAAAAGAACATACAATCAGGGGTTAATTAATTTAAAAAAACATGAATCTAAAGTTCTTCTTGAAAACAACTTTTATAAGTATCAAAAGAAGTATAACATGTGGTAACTTCACCTTATCTACTAGAATATACACTTTTGTATCCCTGGGGGGGGGGGGGAAGAAGTATAGCAATATCTAAGAATAAAATTCTATTTACTAAGACTTGAATTTTGGTTATGGGAATTTAATATTCCCTAATAACAATACCCTCTAATAACGTAATTTTAACCAGTTCAATATCTTTTTTTTAAATTTTTTTTGGTTTATTTTTATTTATTTATTTGAGAGCGACAGACAGAGAAAGAGGCAGAGAGAGAGAGAGAGAGAGAGAATGGGCACGCCAGGGCTTCCAGCCACTGTAGACGAATTCCAGACGTGTGCGCCTCCTTGTGCATCTGGCTAACTTGGGTCCTGGGGAATTGAGCCTCGAACTGGGGTCCTTAGGCTTCACAGGCAAGTGCTTAACTGCTAAACCATCTCTCCAGCCCAAATTCAATATCTTTTAACTTAGAGATATCTGAGACCAGTCCTGTGGTTAGAAGAAAATAGTTCTTTGTTCTTTTTATTGTTAATAAAGTTGGGTCAGTTTTTGTTGGCCTTTGGGCCTAACAGATCTCTATATCATTCCTTTTAAGAGTTAGAACCCATAATAATTTGGAGAATGGGTGTTAACTCAATCTCACTTTTCTACACTGGAAATGGAGAATAAGGAGTTATAAAATCTTTATTCTTATGGGCTAGGCCTTGGAAAACAATAAGAGGAAACCCAGAAAGTCAACTATAGTTAAAAATAACTTTTACATTGGTATGTGATAGCATTGGGATTTTAGCTTTGTAGCATAAAAGATATAAACCTATGTGGTAATATGTAATGCATCCTGTTAGCAAAATTTATATACTGATGTGATCCTAAGAAATATTTCAAGAATGACTTATAAATATTAATATATAATGTACAATTATGTTACACTGGTCAATGATCATAACAAGAAAAAGAATATGCTGATTTTGAAATACTGGTGAAAATAAATTATAGAGAGTACAGATTCAAAAAAAATAACTTTCAGGGTTGGAGAGATGGCTTAGTGGTTAAGCATTTGCTTGTGAAGCCTAAGGTCTCCAGTTCGAGGCTTGATTCCCCAGTACTCAGCCAGATGCACAAGGTGGCACACACATATGGAGTTCATTTGCAGTGGCTGGAGGCGCTGGCGCACCTATCCTCTCTCTCTCTTTTTCTTTCTCTGCCTCTCTGTCTGTCTCTCTCAAATAAATAAATAAAAATAAACAAAAATTTTAAAAAAACAGCTTTAAATAAAACTTGATAAAATACAAATATATTTAAATGTAGCTTAACATTTGGAGACATTTATAATTAATTTTAATAGAAGGATAACAGATACTTAAAAGGTTGTTAGTTAAGATGATTGAAAGATAACCTTTTGATGCTTCTGTCCAAAATATGTATTTGTTAACCAGTTACGTCATGGTAATCAGATTATAAATTGTGATTTCCATGCCTAAAGATGTCAAATTAAGACTTCAGCTCATTGATGTTAACCTGTGCTTGGTAATGTTTGTAACTCAGCCAAATTAGCCATGTTCCTATGTCAACCTCTTAACTACTAAAACACTGAGGCTTAACATCAAGGTTTACTTATTAGTATTTAATCTTCTACTAGAAGATTGTACATGTAAAGATACTATAACTATGAGATGTCCTTGTCTCATTCATGCTGATCCTGCTAGGTGGTCATTGCTGAAATTATGTTATGTCTTATGAAAATGATTTAGTTATTGTGAGCTGTTATAAATTAAGCTATAAAATCACCCAATGGTTAGGGGTGCTTGCTTACAAGATTACTGTATGTCTGTAAGAATGTCTTTAATATAAGTAAATTCAAGTTGGTTTAGCTCAACAATAACCAGCAATAACCAGATTTTGATTTATTCTTAAGCTGTATGTAATTAAAGTCTCACTCAAGGTTTTAATTAAATAGTTGCTTCATTACTGGTCTCTTGAGTTCACTGCTTACAGATATATTGATACTTAAGCCGTATTCCCTGCTCTAGGACACAGCCTCATGTCTAAGTGATCTTTAAAGATGGAAAAAAAGTCTTAAACTCTGCTGTTCTGCTTCCAGTTTTACCGAAGTTGTTTTCAAATACAGATGCCAAGTTTTTATACTGACTTGTATTTCTCTGACACACAAATTCTAGATCAAATCAATTGGTTTAAAGTTGTTGGTAAACAATTGTTTTCAGGGCTAATATGTTCTGCCTGTACTTGTAACTGGCAAATGCTTAAAAGATAAGTATTTAAAAAGATAAGCTTGCTATGTTCCAGATCACTAAACTTAAATATTAATCAGAATGATTTAAACTTTTGTTATTCTCTAACCAGATCTACCTTATTAACCAGATATGCTCTGCACTCTTTAAGCAGATCTGTTTTGCTAATCAGCTGTTTATACTCTCTCTGAGTGATTAATAACCATATGAAGAAGCCAAAGTCAATTGGAAATATTGGAGTTAAGAGGATAGCCAATATTTTGGTTCCTACTCCCAGGTTAGAAATCTGCAGGAGACAATGGGACACTTCTAGCCTCTAGCCTCTGATAAGTTACCTATCTTCTTTGTCAGAGAGGACATGGAAACCCAAAGACCAGGAAATGGACTCCAAGTCAGTGTATCTGCAGGAAAGTTACTACAGATGCTCCTTAGGGAAACCACATAGTCAGCATGACCTTGACTCATCCTGGCAGATGACAAAATAGTGAGATTCTTTCACAGGTCCCTAAGATTCCCTCCTACAGAGCCAAAACTGACCTCTAAAATACAATGTATCATTAATTATGGCTGCCTATATGGTCTTAAACACCCAGTAAGAGAATATAACCACAAAATGTTACAACATAAATGAAAATTCACGCAAATAGGTTCCTTTGTCTGATATTGGCTTACATTGCTAAGCTCTTATGTTAACTTATGCTTTCTTCTGCCTGTGTCTGGCTCTGATTATTTAGCCACTGTTTGTCTTCAAAAAAATTTAAAAAGAGGAAAATGAAGGAAATAAAATGCCTAAGGGTAAAATTCACCCAGGAAAGGTACAATGAGTAAGATACAAATTCTTTAAAAGGAGATAACTCAAGAAGGAAAAATATAGATGTAACCTATTCTATGCTGATGGCTCGAGATGGGATGGTTGACCAGGCTGTGATCAGTCCAACTGGAGGGATAAAATAGACAATCCAAAGATTGTCATTACTTGTTATGTTTACCTAATGGTTATCAATTTGTATTGGTCCAGTCTCTCCTTTATGCTTTATTTATTTATGTTTTATTACACAAAAATGCTTACTTTGCCATCATGTGTTAAAATATGTAGCTTATTTTGATTTTACAGGATTCATAGTTATCAAACAATACTAAATCTCATATGAGGCTTGAGGCTTTAGAACTATCTTGAAGTTGGTAAAAGGTTATGGGGACTTATAAAGCTAATTTAAATACAGTTTACATTATGAGAAAGTCATGAGTCTTTCTCATAATGGTTTAAATGTGTGGGCCAATATAATCAGACCTGAATATTGTCTCCAATGTATAGAACCCCACTAAGGAAAAAGGTGTGTTTGGAACAAATCTAGAGCCCAACCTTAAGATTTAACATAATAGTGATGCTGGTTGTTTGATGGTGTTCCCTTAAAATTTGTAACACAAGGGGACCCACTTATCCCTAGGAAACTAGACACACCCCCACCAGCCTGGCAATATGATCTAAATAAAAGACTGGAAGAAGGAGCCACTTCAGCCAGTTTGGACTAGGCCCCTATACTGTAATATGTCACCCTAACTGCTATTAAAGTTAAAGTTACAGGTGCCACTCTGTGGACTCATCACACTTGGGTAAAAAGGCCCATGTAGCTGAAAGGAACCCATCTTGGATGGCACAACAATGTCCACACCAGCCACTCTGAATCACCTTGCAGAGGTGCCAGGAGTGCTCCAAAGATATGCAGCTCTGCTCTGACAACACTCAGAAACTGTCAGTCTATGCACAGCTGAAGCTCAAGGATCTATAGGCCCATACCAATCATGCAACTGGGAGCTGATTGGCCCACACATGTCAGAAGCTTGAGGAAGACTATGGGGAGCAGGTCTGGACCATGGTCATGATGCCAATCCATCCAACTGGGTCTGGTAATGGTTCCATTGCTGTTATTCTCAGTGAGGATGGAGGCAATGGCCCCATGGGATTAAAACTTGGGGAAAAGAATAGCTATAGCCCTATTCTACATAGTGACAGAAAACACTATTGGATAGGCTATCTATTTTTGTAGCAGTCTGTGCCATAACAAGCCATACAGTACTGGGAAGCACCCATGAATAAGAACTAAAAATTTTAAAAAAAGAGGAGTCTCTTTGCACATTTAATACACCTCATCTGCTAAATTCCCTGGCCGATATGGTTATACAAAACCAGAGCGGCCTGAATCAGTTTACAGCTGATAAAGGGGGACTATGCTTATTTAAATAAGAAATTCTGCTTTATACAAACAAACCTGGAGTCACTATGAATAGACTCCAGAGACTTAAAAAAAAAGTGTGGCAAAAGGAGTGAAAATTAATAAACTTCTGTTGTGGGACAGTTATTGGTCATGGGCTAGATGGTTTATGCCCCTGATCAGACCATCAACAAACGTCTTCTTGGGATTATTATTTGGGCCCTGCATCTTGGACCTCCTAAGTACACTTACCACCACTAGATGCTCTCAGCCCAAGGGCTTATTATAGTCCAATGAAACAAGAAGACTCAGATTTATAAAAGTTGAAGTCTTATATAAAATTGACAAGACTTCAAAAGGGGGGAGACTATTAAAGGAATACCAGATACTTAATGTTTCTAGCTTATGTTAGTTTAGATGGAATATAATCAATGTATCTATAGGAAATGTAAATGTTCCCAGGACTTGCAGTGAACTGATAGGTGTTGCACTTCCCTCCTTTGAAACTGCAATGGGGGAGATTCCTCTGATGGTAGTTAACAAGAATTCTGGGACTCTAAACCTGCATGGAGCGGTCATGAAGCTATCTCAGGAGATAGCTGCCAGTACTTAATCTTATTGGACAGAACCCTACACTTATGGATGTAAATCTGTCCCCTCTCTAAGTGCAGAATAATTCAGACAAAGGATTGTAAAATGTATATAAATCTGGCACAATCTACATTCAGGACCTCTGTCAGGGCTTTTTTTTTGGCATTAGCCAGCAGAGGCCCACATGTGAATAAAGGCTCTCTCCCTTTCTCTGAAATGGATTTTGCCTGATTATTCTCACTGACTCATTAATTCCTATAACACCAAAGTCCCAAGTCTCCTCTAAGATTTGAGATTGTTTCTTAGCTATAAGTCCTGTAAAATCAAACAAGTTATACACTTTCAACATGCAAAGGCACTGAGTAAACATTTTCAACTGGTATAAGGCATAACAGGAAGAGACTAGAACAATGAAAACTCAACTACCATCCAGCAAACATCAAACTTCAGCAGTTCAAGTTCAATCTTAACCAGGGACTGACAGACTCCAGATTTTCCAGTTTTGCCCCACCAGCTGGACAGAGTAGCTAGGGAGCACTTCCATCCCAGGCCAACAGTGCACTCCATGGTAGCATTTGCACAGTCCTGGTATATCCAAAACATTTTCAGGTTCCATGCACATCATGGTCCATCTTCCAAGGGCTCTTTCAGCCTATCAGGGTCATCATACCCTGCCTCGTTCTGCATCTCAGCAACAGCTCCTGGAACCATGTGCACTTCATGACCACTCCATGCATTTTCATGCTTCCAAGACCAATATCAGGTGTGTAGAATTCAGCCATAGTCTTAATTCAGAGATGAAATAAATCCTAACCTTGTAAAGCAGGTTCCTTTTTCAGTTAACTCTTCCCAAAAGAGTTTGTATTTCTATGACAGTCTTTCCTTAGGCATCCTCTTCATTGTTTTAATGTAAAGCAGTTGGGTCATCTTCCTTAAGATTGTTGTGTCACGACCCCTGACCAGGAGCCAAGACCCCCGGTCACCCAGGAATCACCTAGAGGACCGCCACAGAAGCCGAGACACTCGAATGTAAAAGCAACAGGTTTCTTTTAATGTCAAGCTTAAGCAGGGACTCAATCCACACAGACCGACGCAGCGGGAGTGGGAGAGAGCCTCGACCTTCTAAAAGTAGGGGTTTATAAAGGAAAAGAGTGGGAAGGGGGAAAAGGGGTTACATCACATAGCATCTTTTAAAATGATTGGTTCCAAGAAGGCGCGCGCGGGAACATTTCTAGTTGCTCATCTCTGGTCAGCAGACTGCTTGCAGATCCTATCTTTTGCAAGGGGCCGGAGGCCCCCAGAGCTAAGTATTTCTGGAATGTCCTGTTGAGCAAGCGAGCATGAGTTTCAGAAGCAAAGGTCGGCACTTTAATCAGTTAGTTCCTTATCTGAGCCGAGCCCGGGATCCTCCTTTGTTCACAATGGTTTGTCCTACAATGGCAGTGTCATTGTTTAATTAGTTACGTGTTATTTCTTTCTGGTCTCTCATTTCCCCCTCTCTATGTGTCTTGGGGAGCCTATCTAGGGTCCCTATTTGAGTGTTTAAATATTTCCTGTATCTATGTTGGTTGTCACTGGTTGGTAGGAGTAATTTCTTTGTACCATCAATTGGATGGTGCCTAGCCGTTGTTTCATAAACTGTACCAGCTTATTTAAAATACAGGGGCCAAAAGTAAGCAATAGTAGTAGGATGAGTAGGGGTCCTAGGAGGGTGGATATCAAGGTAGTGAACCAGGGGGAGCGATTGAACCATGATTCAAACCATCCTTCTTGAAGTATGCATTCACGTTGCCGCTTCTCTAATCCCTCCCTTATTTTAGTCATTGATTTTTTAATTACTCCAGAATGATCAACATAGAAGCAACATTCTTCTCCTAAAGCTTGACATAGTCCCCCTTGTTGTAGAAGGAGTAAATCTAAACCCCTTCTATTTTGAAGAACTACCTCCGCTAGGGAAGT
The DNA here is from genome assembly GCF_020740685.1 of Jaculus jaculus. Classification (NCBI taxonomy): domain Eukaryota; kingdom Metazoa; phylum Chordata; class Mammalia; order Rodentia; family Dipodidae; genus Jaculus; species Jaculus jaculus. Next base: position 49,457,311 of record NC_059116.1, on the reverse strand, counting down.
AAGTGACTCTTGTAAATGGGAGATTGACTTTTCTAATTCTTGGATGTCTGAGTCTATTGCTATTCTGAGGTCAGTGTACTGTTGGTTCTGAGTCACTATGGAAGCTATTCCCGTTCCTGCTCCTGCAAGTCCCAAACCTAGTAGTAAACTAACAGTTAGGGCGGTAATCGGCTCTCTCTTTGTTCTGATTAAGTCTACACCCAGATAGCGGTTCATCTCTTCAGCTGAGTAGTAGGTTATTTTAGGGATTAATCGTACCTGGACACAGGAATCCTCAGCAGTGGTTAGCACAGCTGCATTAATGCAGGGTGTGAGCCCTGTATTGCAAACCCACCAAGAGTCTTCAGAGGGAATAAGATAGGAGGAAGAGGCATTGAGAAAAATGGTCTGATCACATAAGGGAGAGGGAATTGAGTTAGATTGGGCACCAGTGACACATAGTCCTTGTCCGGATACCTGTTGGAGGGTAAGTTTTATATTTCTTGGCTGTTGCCATCTGCATTTGTTTATATCTGATGATACATTATATGAATCAGAGACTGCGACCCCTTCATAAAATGGGGGCCTCGCATTATAGCATAACCAACAGGATTCGGTGAGATCAGGTCTAGAGGAGTTAAGGAAACGATAGGTAGAGTCTAAGAGTGAGAGAAGAGGGTTGTGTTCTTCTTCTTGCATTAAATCCCTGCTAGGGTTTCTTTCTGTGTCTTCTGCAGGCCTCCCTGGAGGTTTTTGTGTTGTCATTTTATAGGCTTGTGATGGGGGGGGGATGGGGCTTTGAAGGAGGTAGGGTCCTGGTGTTATTATGTGGGGCAAGGGGTTTGACTGGTGCGGCTTGAGTTAAAGCCTTATTGGGCCCTATAGCCTGGGGTGGCTGTAGGGGTGTAATTTTTAAGAGAATGGTGAACAGGACTCCATTGTTATATCCTGACTGGTAGAGTCGCAATCCCCAAGTAATCCCTGCATCCCATTTTGTCTCCTTTTTTCCTGCTTCAGTAAAGGAAACGACAATGGGATTACATGTAGGTTGCCTCGGGGTACATTGAGTGGCCTCGCTCCTTCGGATCTTAATGAGGCTCGAGGGGGATGGCTTTACCCAAGAACAAGTCCCAGTCTGTTCACATCCCCATGCTTTACAATAAAAATCTGCTTCTCCCCCACATTTTGAGATTTTCCTCCTATCTGTGGGGACTGGACATACATAAAAGCAGGTGCCCTGTAAGGTTTGCATGGCAGTATGAGTTCCACATCCTGGGATTCTTATCCTGCCTTGGTGATGGGGGTCCTGTTTAAAAAGGGCACATAAGTCTAGAGTCAGATTGGGCCACCAAGTTCCAGGGGGATGTGTTTCCCAAGTTTGCATTACCACCTGTTTGGAACTAGGGGTGATGATCTGCCAGAAAATGTTATGTGGGAGATGAGGGTTTCTAGCAGCCCAGCAAACCTGGCTATTAATTAAGCAAACAGTAAGTAACAGTATCAGTACTTGTTTTAATTTGGGTCTTTCCGGTGGAGGCGGAGCTTCAGTGGGTCCTCTGGGTCGGGATGGCTCGTCCATGTGTCTCCAGCTTGCCAGGGAAGCGGCTTTACGTGGGTCCAATGGATCCATGATGTGATGCCATCTACCTTTATGGCTGTGGGAGTGGTCATCAGCACGATGTAGGGGCCTTTCCATCTGGGTTCTAAGGACCTCCGTTGGTATCTTCTGACGAGTACTTTGTCTCCTGGTTGGAACCTGTGGGGTTTTGGGGGAGCAACAGTCTCATATACAGCCCTTAAATGTGGCCAGATCTCTTTGTGAGTGAGCTGTAAACGCTTTAAAGAGCGAATTAGGTCCTGGTCATCCATTTGTTCTAGAAGGTCAATTTGGAGGCTTGGGATAATAGGAGGCGGCACTCCAAACATTATCTCAAAAGGGGTCAGACACATATGATATGGGGAGTTCCGAACTCGGAACAAAGCAAAGGGAAGGAGAGACACCCAGTCAGCGCCGGTCTCTAAAGCTAATTTAGTCAAGGTCTCTTTTAGAGTTCTATTCATTCTTTCTACCTGTCCTGAACTCTGAGGGCGATAAGCACAGTGCCACTTCCAATTGGCCCCCAGTGCAGTGGCTATTCCCTGACTTACCTGAGATATGAAAGCTGGTCCGTTGTCTGAACCTAGAGAGATTGGGAAGCCATACCTGGGCAATATCTCTTCTAGTATCTTCTTAGCAACCACCTGCGCAGTCTCTGTTTTTGTAGGGAAGGCTTCTACCCAGCCGGAAAATGTATCTATAAACACTAGGAGATACTTATATGCTGTTTTTCCAGTCCTAATTTCAGTAAAGTCTAATTCCCAATAGGATCCTGGTCTGGTTCCTCTCAGTCTGGTTCCTGGATTGGAGGGAAGAGCTGTAGCATTAGTCATACAGCAAGGCTGGCAATTAGATACAATTTGCTCAATGATCTGACTGGCATTTTTTATTTTGAGGTGGGAGTTACGCAGTAACTCCTGCATCCGCTTGATTCCTAGATGGGAAGAATGGTGGATCTTTTTTAGAATTCTCTGTCCCAATCTTTGAGGTAGAATCAGGCAGCCATCCTCTGTTTTCCACCAGTCATCAGACTGTTGGGCTCCTTTTAATTGTTTAATCCATGTTAAGTCTTCTGAGGTGTATTTTGGAATGTCTGGAAGTTTTCTGCCTCCGGGGTCTACCAGGACAGGGGCTATCCTAGTTGCCAGGGCCACACGTTTGGCTGTCTGGTCAGCTAAGTTGTTTCCTTGGGGAATTAGTCCGTCCCCTTTTTGGTGTCCTGAACAGTGAATGATAGCCACCTGTGTAGGGCCCCAGAGGGCTTGGAGCAGATCTAGGATCTCTTGCTTGTTTTTAATGGTTTTTCCTTCAGCTGTCAAGAGCCCCCTCTCTCTGTATATTGCTCCATGGACATGTGCCGTAGCAAATGCGTAACGGCTGTCCGTATATATGTTTAGTTTTTTATTAGCCCCTAGTTGTAAGGCTTTGGTGAGGGCTATAAGTTCTGCCTTTTGGGCTGATGTGCCTGCTGGAAGAGACTCTGCCCAAATGACATCTGTCCCCGATGTGACTGCGGCCCCCGCGTACCTGTGTCCATCCTGGATGAAGCTGCTGCCATCTGTAAACCAGGTTACTTCAGCGTCTTTGAGGGGGGTGTCCTTGAGATCTGGCCTTACGCTGTACACGTGAGCCAGTATCTCCACACAGTCATGGAGAGGCATCTCCAAGTCCGGATCAGGCAACAGAGTGGCAGGGTTCAGAGTAATGGGCATCTGGAAAGTTATTCTGGCTGGATTCAGGAGCAGAGTCTGATAGTGGACCATGCGGGCGTTGCTGAGCCAGCGGTCCGGCGGTTGCTTTAGCACTCCCTCAATGGCGTGAGGGGTGGCAACCGTAAGGTTTTGCCCCAAAGTCAGCTTGTCTGCATCCTTGACTAGAAGGGCTGTGGCAGCTATAATCCTCAGACATGGGGGCCACCCTGCTGCTACAGTGTCCAGTTTCTTTGACAAGTAGGCAACAGGGCGCCGCCAGGGTCCTAAGCTTTGGGCAAGGACTCCCTTTGCTATCCCATTATGTTCATCTATGAAGAGCATAAATGGCTTAGTCACATCAGGGAGGCTTAGGGCCGGGGCTTCTAGAAGGCGTACCTTTAAGTCATCAAAAGCTTGTTGGTGATGATCTGTCCATTGGAAAGGCTAGTTTTCCTTGGTGGCTTCATATAGAGGTTTTGCCAGTTCCGCGAATCCAGGGATCCACAGACGGCAGAAGCCTGCTGTGCCAAGGAATTCTCTAACTTGCCTGGGTGAGGTTGGTGTTGGGATCCGGAGAACAGTCTCTTTCCGGGCATCTGACAGCCAGCATTGCCCATCCCGGAGGATGTATCCTAGGTATGTCACCCGCTGCTTGCAGATCTGGGCCTTTTTAGCAGAGGCCCGGTATCCCAGATTGCCCAACGTCTGTAGGAGGTCTCTGGTTCCCGCCAGGCATATCTCTTGGCTGACTGCTCCTATTAAAAGATCATCCACATATTGTAACAGAGTAAGTCCTGGGTTACGTACCCGGAAGTTTGAGAGATCTTCATGTAAAGCCTCATCGAAGATTGTAGGAGAGTTTTTGAATCCTTGAGGCAGCCGAGTCCAGGTGAGTTGGCCGTTGATTCCAATGTCCGGATCATCCCATTCAAAAGCAAAGTATGGTTGGCTCTGTGGGGCTAAGGGTAGGCTAAAGAACGCATCTTTTAAGTCCAGGACAGTATACCAAATGAGCTGAGGTGTTAGGCTTCCCAACAAAGTATAAGGATTAGGAACTGTTGGGTGGATATCCATTGTTCTTTTATTTACTTCCCTCAGATCCTGGACTGGGCGGTAGTCGTTTGAGTTAGGCTTTTTCACTGGTAGGAGGGGAGTGTTCCAAGCTGACTGGACTGGCTTTAGGACCCCCAACTGGAGGAGCCGTCTGATGTGGGGGGTGATCCCCTGTTTGGCCTCCATTGGCATTGGGTATTGTCGTACCCTAACTGGTGTGGCTCCGGGTTTTAGTTCCACCAGTATGGGGGGCCTGTGTTGTGCATATCCCATCCCACCAGTTTCTGCCCAAGCTTGCGGATATGCCATCAACCAGGAAGAATCTAAAAGTTCCCCCTCCTTTGCATGTTTTTGGAAAAGCCTGTATTCTTCTGTTAGATTGGTAGTTATAAGAATTTGGGCTATTGTAGCCTTTAATTTGGGTGAAGATCCACCCATGGCAGAAACTTGTGCCCCCTGTTCTGAAAAGGATATCTGGGCTTTCATTTTAGATAACAAGTCACGTCCCAACAATGGATATGGACATTCAGGTATGACCAGGAAGGAGTGGGTCACCTGGTTGGTGCCTAAATTAACAGTCCTCCTAGTTGTCCATTGGTAAGGTTTGGGGCCTGTGGCTCCCTGGACCCAGGTAGTTTTCTTTGTCATGGGCCCCTCTGCTTGTAATAGTACCGAATTTTCTGCCCCAGTATCCACCATAAAAGTTATTTTTTTCCCCTCCACATCAAGGGTTAGCCTGGGCTCAGGGAGGGGAACTGAACCCTGTCCCCCTCAGTCACTGTCTTCTTTACTGGCTGCCAGGATATTAGTCCGTTGTTTATTTTTGGGACAATCTTGGACCCAATGTCCTTCCTCCTTACAGTATGCACATTGATTCTTTCTTACCTTAGATTTTGTTCCTTTATTGTCTCCCTTCCAATGGGGTCTCCTCATGCAAGTGGTGTCCTGGGTGGTGAGATTTCCAGTGGCAGCCAGAATTTCCTTAAGATCTTGACGATGCTTGGTCTGTTGTAGTTCTAAGATCTTAGTTAAATTTCTTTCCTGTCTCCTTTCTCGTTTAATTTCTTTTTCCTCTATGCTTTCTCTTTTATCAAAGACCTTTTCCGCCACTGCTACTAAGTCCCTAATATTTTTCTCTCCTAACCTTTCTAATGACTGTAACTTTTTCTTAATATCAGGGGCGGCCTGATTAATAAAAGCAAACATGACAGTGGTAGCCGCTTCCCCTGACTCAGGCTCATATGAAGTGTATCTGCGGAAGGCTTCTTGGAGTCTTTCTAGGTAAGCGGCTGGACTCTCATCTGGTCCCTGTCTGACATCATATACCTTGGACATATTGGCAGGCTTTCTTGCTGCTGCCCTGAGACCCGCCCTGGCACGAGTTTGCGGGCACTTTCAATGATCCTGCCTCGCTCCTCAGTGGTGAACAAAACCTGTAGGAGCTGCTGACAATCATCCCAGGTGGGCTGGTGGGTGAAGAGCACAGTTTCTAACAGATTAGTCAGTCCCCTAGGATTCTCAGAGAAGGGAGCATTCTGAGAACGCCAGTTGTACAGGTCACTGGTGGCAAAAGGCCAATAGTGAAAGGGCTGATTCCCATCCGCATCAATGGGTCCAGCAGGGCGGAGCGGTAGAGCCACTGTCTGGTCAGGGACTTGTGGGGTAGCTGCCCTCCGGCTCCGTGTAGCCTGAGCTGGTCCCTGTGGATTTGGAGGCAGGCTGGCTGGGGCTGGGGCCTCTAATGGAGGTTGGGGAGGATTAGGGTTGGGAGGAGGTACATAGGGGGGAGGGAAGATGTCAATTTCCTCGTTTCCTCCTGTGAGGATGGGGGCCGTCACCTCTGCAGTGGGTTTGGTATCTCTTTTAGGGGAGGCGGCCAGCATCTGTGAAGAAAGGGGTAGGGGAGGAAGGAAGGGCTTTATCCAAGGAAGAGGTTCTTCTATCAAATTTCTCCAGGTCGCAATATAAGGAATTTGGTCAGGGTGTCCACTCCTAGGACGAAAAACAAGTTTTTCAACTTCTAATATGGTATTCAGGTGAAAAGTTCCCTCTGGTGGCCATCCTACATTAAAGGTGGGCCACTCAGAGGTACAGAGCGTGATCCATTTGCCTTTCTTAACAGCTATTCCGTTCTCTCGGGCGACACTTTTGACATCCTTCCAGTGTGCCAGACAGAGTCCTAGAGGAGAAGAAGGTGTCTGTCCCATGTTATAAACGTCCAGGGAAAAGCGTCCGTAGGATCAGGGTGAACGTAACACACAGACATACAAGTACAACACAAACACAGAGGGCCCAATAGAGAGTTATGTGCACTTCAGAGCTAAATTCAAATCTGTGATGGCCAAATGAGTCTGTGTCCTTAAGAGACAGCTCAACAATACCAAACACGGTACAAATGGGAGCTGGTCTCCTCAGTAGGTTGGCTCTGTCCTCCAGGACAGGGTCCCTACTCAAATGAGGGGGCAAGACGTCTCAAGCCTCCTCCAGGTCTGCCCTTACGGTGCGTCCACCAGGGACATAAGACCTGTCCAAAATTACAGGACTACAAATGCCATGAATGCGGCTTGCCAGCAAACTGAAAGTAAAAGGGAAAAAAAAGAAAAGGAAAAGGAGCTCTCAGTTACTCACCCGGCCGGTCAGAGAAGAAACCTTCGGGGTCTTGGGTTCGTTGGGGGTCTCTAGGGATCCCGGGTGAGCCCCCAAGATGTTGTGCCACGACCCCTGACCAGGAGCCAAGACCCCCGGTCACCCAGGAATCACCTAGAGGACCGCCACAGAAGCCGAGACACTCGAATGTAAAAGCAACAGGTTTATTTTAATGTCAAGCTTAAGCAGGGACTCAATCCACCCAGACCGACGCAGCGGGAGTGGGAGAGAGCCTCGACCTTCTAAAAGTAGGGGTTTATAAAGGAAAAGAGTGGGAAGGGGGAAAAGGGGTTACATCACATAGCATCTTTTAAAATGATTGGTTCCAAGAAGGCGCGCGCGGGAACATTTCTAGTTGCTCATCTCTGGTCAGCAGACTGCTTGCAGATCCTATCTTTTGCAAGGGGCCGGAGGCCCCCAGAGCTAAGTATTTCTAGAATGTCCTGTTGAGCAAGCGAGCATGAGTTTCAGTTAGTTCCTTATCTGAGCCGAGCCCGGGATCCTCCTTTGTTCACAATGGTTTGTCCTACAATGGCAGTGTCATTGTTTAATTAGTTACGTGTTATTTCTTTCTGGTCTCTCAAAGATTACTAATGTATTTGATAATAGCAGCTTCAGTAACCTAAAACCAATCTCAGTGCCTGTAATTTTAACTTGCTTGAGGTTTTCCAACTTAAAATCTTAAAACTCTCATTCTAATATCTTCAGCCAAGCACATCAGTCCATTACAAATTTAACCTTGATCAAACTCTCTGCCCTGGGCAGCAGCCAGCCCTTATGCTAGTAACCCAGTTCCAACAAAGTCCACTGCAGTCTTTCCTTCTCTTTAGAAAGTACATAAGCCAAGCCTCTAAATAAAATTCTCGCTGCACTTAGCATTCTCAAACTCTCATCAGAATATCCCATAAAACTTGGCTTACTACTCCAGAAGGCATCATCAGTTGCAAGCATCAAGTCCATGCCCATTCCTCTAAAACAAAAGTTCCAAAAGACCAAAATCCACATGGTCAGGTTCATCTCACCCCACATTCTGGTGCCAATTTCAGCTTCCAGGTCATTAAGATGAACTTCCAGACCAGGCACAGTTATAGACGAAGGGATATTTATTGAAGCTGCCAGATCAAGGGGAAGTTCCATAATGGCAGAAGAAGCTGGCCTGCTTTCACAGGTCCAAGGAGAGATAGAGAAAGAGGCCACAAGCAAACAAAAACTACCAGCACACTTTAGGAGAAACTCAGGCACTCTGCATATCTTTAGATTGGAATGTCAAATCCATCACCACAGCTTAGGGCCGGACTCTAAGATCTACTTCCTCCAGCCAGTTGGCTGCAGATCTAAATTACACACTGCAATAAAACACTGAACATATTGGGGGCCATCTATTCAAACTTCCATAGGTGCTGTGGAATTGAACGTGGGTCCTTAGGCTTTGTGGCAATATGCAGCCCTGGGTTGCTCATCTTCATGCCTGCTCCTGCACCAGCCTCCTCCGATCCTAACGTGTCCCCCCCACTCCCGGCTCTCTGTACCCCAATACCTCCACATCTGCTAATGCCCCTAAGACCATGCTGGCTCCTGGCTCATCTCAGTCTTGTGTCTTGTATAATACTGGCTCTTTTGCAACCCATTGGAATGGCTACTCAACCTCTCAGATCTGACACACCTAAGTCTAAACTTGGAAATTCTCTCTTGAAACTTGTGCTTTCATTGTCCTCATCTTTCTACCTAGAAGCCAGGGAGCTATTCTAGAGTGGACCATGCCTCTTGACTCTCCCACCAATGGTCACTTAGATCTAATCATTTCTCACCACCTCCACCCACCCCCATGGGAAACAGCACTATCATGTCTTGTCCAGGCCACTGGCCTGCAGCTATCCCCGTTGTCCTCTACTCACAATGGCGTATTTGATACAGAGCATTCAGGGTGATTGTTCTTTCAAGCCTGCCTAAGCCCCTCCAGTTACTTCCCATGACACCTGGAATGAAAGAGTAGCTCTTTACCCAGACCCAGAAGGTCCTGTGTCTCTTGGCTTCTTCCCATACACTGACTTTCATATGTAGTCCTCCCTTCTGGGCCTCTTCTAGGATACTCCTCCTGACAAGGTTTATGCCCATGTCAATCTTGCTTTTTCCACAGTTCTCATCCTTCAGGGGACACCTTCCCTGCCCCTCTCCTGCCCTCTAAGGAGATCTCTCTCTGGTTCCCATCTTCTTTTAGTCACCATAACAGCACTCAGTTTTATTTCTTTTTCTTTTTCCTTCTTTCTTTGTTTTTTTCTTTCTCTTTCTTTCTTTTTTGCATGTATACATGCATGTGTGAGTGTATGTAAGCCTATTTGTATCACGTGTGTAGAGGCCAGGGGACTACCTTGAGTGTTAAGCTCAGGAATTCTGTCCACCTCTTTCTGAGGCAGGGTCTCTCATTGTCCTGCAACTTACCAATTATGTTACACTAGATGGCCAGCAAGCTCCAGGGATTTTTCTGTCTCTGCCTCCCAGTGCTGTGATTGCAGGTACATGCCACCACCACATCAAGCACTTTTAGTTACATAAATACTGGTGTGAATGATCAAATTTAGGTCCTGATGCTTGTGAGGCAAGCACTTTACACACTGAGACATCTCCTTTTATTTCTGGTTGCTTCACAGCACTTTTTGTTGCATCCATCTTTTTTCATAATGCTACATCTGCACAGAAAACTGTCCTAGGTGCTGGAGACACTGCCAGCAGCAGCACAGACCCACCATCCTGGACACAGAACCACATCTGTTCTGCAGCCCACAGGCCTGACACAGAGAATGGTACAGCAAATATTAATTAAAAGAATTTGTTATTTCATTGATAAATGCATACAGAGAATATATTTGAACTGATTAAAACACTGTCTTAGCTGCGAAGTCTTATAGAGAGAATATTTGCAAATCAAATAAAACAAATGGAATGCAGTAGAAGGATTTGGACTCCATAGCAAATCTATTTGGAGGGAAGAATCCTTTTGTAATGGAAATGATCTGTCACTTCCCCAGCTCTGTTATTCTCACTTAACAGCTCTTCCTGGGGCTCACAACCTCTAACAGTATATGCAAAATGTGGGAACATGCATTTTGTACAGTTTTTTTTAAGCCATTCATATCTTCCATTAGATTTTTGAAGGAGTCCATTATTCTACAAAGATCACAAGACCTGGTTATGGCTTGTGTCTGTTTTGATAGGGTTCTTGACCTGTGAGTCAAGTATATTAATAATTGTCTATTCTTACAAAAAATAGCTCTTTGGCGGCCACAAACTTCCATCTAGCCATCATTAAACAAATAAGTCCATGTACTCAAGTGAAAATCTTTACATATAAAGCCTAAAAGTACTTTATAAGATTGAGATAGAAAAATATTTTCTCACTGTACTTCAAAGAGGTTGAAAGCAGTAAGTTTTATAAAAATATGAAATGCTAGATGTGTTGCTCAAAAGCAGAAGAGCCCTTGGAAATTTCTGTTTAAGAAAAAAGAACTCTCAGCTTCAAGCTGCCTCTGGGTCTCACAGAAAACTTGACTCTGTCTAAGATGAAGGGTTTCTTCCCCCCAGATTAGCATTGCAGAGGAAGTTTTAGAAGTCTCAATCCATTAAGCTTGCATCCCTTGGGAAAATACCCAGCGCTGTAGCTCCTTGCTTCCCGGGGCTGAAATCCTATCTACTTCCCATGCCCACTCAGTCAAAAACTCAGGATTCCTTGGCTACAGTCATCTTTTTCTATCCCTTCCTTTGGGCCAAAGGCCAGACCCAGCTTTACCCTACATCCTCTCATGGTCAGTAATGATTGCACCTGCCCTTTGCCTAATGCATGACTCTATCAAAGGGAGGTCCACAGGAGAGAAAGTGGCTGTCACCTCCCTTTCTGTGTGCCCACTGCTCATATATGATCCACACAGGACTTCTTGGTGTCATTTCTTCTGTGGACCCATCTGTCCATTCTGTTCCTCTGACCACCTCTGGTGTGGTAGCAAATGCCTTTAATCACAGCAGTAAGAAGATTGTGATGAGTTTGAGGCCATCCTGGGACTACAGAGTGAGTTGTAGGTCAGTCTGGGCTATAGTGAGACCTTACCTCTAAAAAAGGAGGAGGTGGAGGAGAAGGAAGAAGGGAGAAAGGATAAAAGAGAAAGAAAGAAGAAAGGAGAAGGAAGAGACAGAGAAAGGAGAGAGGGAAGGAGGTAGCCTGGAGCCTGTCTGGGTCCAGTTGAGCCACTTCTCTTCTACTTCATAACTCCCCAATCAAGCTGCCTGGTAGGATGTTGCCTGGGCTGCATGAAAAGGCTCACCCACAGAAATTCCAGGATCGCTGAAGTGCGGGCAAAGAGAAGCAGGAAAGAGGCAAGATACTGATAAGGTCTATGACATTTTTTGCATATGTATATGCATGTGTATATGTGTATATGTGTGTTCATGTGTGCATATGCACACATGTATGGGAAAAATGCATCTATGTGCAAGTATGTGAAGGCCAGAGGTCAGTGTTGGGGGAGGTCTTTCTCAGTTGCTCTCTACTTCATTCTTTGAAACAATATCTATTTGCTGAACCTGGAACTCACCAATTCAGCTAGACTATCTACTCTGCAAACCCTGAGGATTCCCACTTCCCCAGCACTGGGATTACAGGTCCATATCTCCACAACTAAGATTTTTACATAGGAGCTGAATCTTCTCCCCGATCTGGTTTATGACATCTTTATTTATTTGCATGAGTGTGTGTGTGCACACACACACATATGGTTGTATAGGTACCTGGATCTCTTGCCACTGTAAATGAACTCCAGAAAAATGCAGTTTTGCATATGGCTTTACATGGGTCAAACTTGTGCCAGCAGGCTTTGCAAGCAAGCACCTTTAATTGCTGAGCCATCTCTCCAGCCCTAGGTTTATGTCAGTTTTAAAGGATTTCTAGTGCATTCTTGCTTGTCTGCAGACTTGGAGATTGGACAACAGTCTTCTTATCTTCCTGGCTTCAGCAGCTGATACAGTTTTGAATGAGCTGAGGCAACCTTGCATACTCCTCAAAATTTAAAGTTAGATTTCTTCAACATTTTGTTTCTGCTTTGTTTTCATGGAAAATTTCAAACATGCAAATGGAGAGAGCTAACAGGAGGATAAGCCTCCATGTGTCCCCACCCAGCTTTGACAATGCCTCTGATGTCAGCCCCCGTTCATCTTTACTCCACTTTGAAGGATCATTTTGAAGCAAATTCTAGAATTCATAGTATTTCTTCTGTAAATATTACCACATTCATTTCTGAAAAAATGAAGGATCTTTTATACCCACGATGCATTGATCACATCTAACATGTTTGGCAACAATTCCCATGTATTACCGAGTACTCAGTCAGCTGTCACCTTTCTCTGACTTTCCCATAGCTTTACTTTTGGTTTTTTTTTTTACTTCAGAATCTAAGAAATGTGTACACTTTGCCATTAGTTCATACTCATAAGTCTCTTTTTAACACATATTAACCCTCTATCTCTTGTTAAATTCCTTATAATTTGTTTCTTGGGGAATATGATTCCACCTTGGACCCTTTTTCATTTCTTGCTATTGCCCCTCTATCTCTGATATTCTCTTGTTATTTTTCTTCTGCTGCTTTCCCTTCATCCTTGGAATATCTCATGGGGCTTCGGTTTGCCAATCACTGAGAAAGACACATCAGCTAAGAAAAATCAGCAGAACATAGGAGGAGAATGTCAAAGGAAGAGCATAGGACGCGTGGTCTAAGGAGGATGGCAGGGAGAATGGAAGGTCTTTCTGGAAAGCTGATTATGTCACCAGTGGGGCCTCTTCACCTCTGCCAAAATGATGTGTATCTGGGCTCTAGAATTTCCTCAAGCCAAGTGGAGGAAGAACTTAGTTTTGTAGGCGGAAAACCCAACATCAAAGTGCTGCTATCTGAAGGCATCACACAAGGAAGTGAGATCATGAAAGCTCAGCCTCTCTTTCCCTTCATCTTTTCTTATCTTTTGTTGTGGAGATTGAACCCAGAGCCTTTTACATGCAAGAGTACTCTACTGCTACACAGCCATATCCCCTTCTCCATGTTAGTGATCCCATGATGGGCCCCACCTTCATAACCCCATCTAACCCTAATTATTTCCTCACAGCCATATCAACATATATATCTAGGGGTTACATTTGTTTTTCAGCATGTGAACTTTTGGGAGACATTCAAGTCATAGTACCTTCTCACCCCTGAGGATGGGGTGTTTCCTGGGGATAGCATTGTCAGTGACCACCAGTAATCAACCACAGTAGGATTTATATCTTGTTGCACTGAAGGCCACCAATACTGAGATCCACTGTGTGGCTCAGTGTCATGAGAGGGAGAGACTGGAAGTGAGGAGCAATCCTGTATAACTTCATGGATTGTTTTGTGTGTGTGTGTGTGTGTGTGTTGTGTATAGGTATATTCATATGGGTGTGGGCTTGGGTGAGGACCAGAGGTTGGTTCTGGATATCTTCGCCAATAACTATTTACTAAGGCAGAGTCTCCCACTGGAACCCAGAGCTTGCTGATTCTGCTAGTCTAGCAAGCCAGCTTGCCCTGGGAATCCCCTGCCGGAGCCTCTGAGTGTGGGGATTACAGCAGCATGCCACTGCGTTCAGCATCATGTGGGTGCTGAGAAGTCATATTCCAGTTCTCACACATTCCCAGCCCCAACTTCATGCATCTTACAAAGCAGTTGGGAGAATAAAGCAGGCCAAAGCTATGATCAATGAAGAGGCCACAGCAATTTGCATTAGCTAGAAAAGAGGGTCTATTAATCATTCTTCAGATTTGGACAACATTCTTTTTCATGTCAATATGCTGACATGATCATGGGGTAGGCTTGTTTTTATCCTCAGCTATCATGTTTGCAGAATGGCCTTGTCTGATGTAGGTATTCTGAGAAATTACTCTTCAACAGAGGACTGTTAACAACCAGCTTTGAGCACATAGGGCTGAAATCTTCTTTCAGGTCCTAATTGTATCAGTTCTTCCAGCTGTTGACTCACAGGCTGGTGGATTAGCTGACCTCCCTGGCTGCCCTCAACTTAAGCTTCCCCTGTCTCATTGGGCTAGTGACTGCTCAGAGGCCTGGTTTCCAAGTGCCTGTTGCTTTGTGCTCCCTGCTATTCTTTCTCCCTCCCTTTCTCTGTCTCTCTCTCTTTCTGACTTAGGGGACACAGCATGCCTTTCTGAGGTCCTATCTAGCTTTCAGCTCAGCTGACTTCTTGGAACATTGCTCCTCAGTGAGCATCCTTAGAAAAGGGATATCTGATTATTGTGATCTACACATTCCTTTCCTGGTAGAGTGAAGGGAAACTGCATAGACCACAGGCTGGTATGACACGATGAAAGTTCCAGTCACCTAATTTAATGAGACTAGTATTTTTCCAGAGGCATTCTGCTTTGTCCTCTCTCTCTGAACCATAGCTGTGGGGTCCTGGTGGAGTTACAGGGATGCATTTGCTTTCCAGAATGGATTTCCTGAGTGAGTTTTTTCCTTTCTGTCTAGTGCAGTAGACATACTTGCTTAAGACAAACTGTCCAGGTAACAAATGGACACTTAAATAAGAGCCAGGCTTCTCATCTGTGAGGGCTGGTGTGTTTAATTAACTCACCAGACAGCTTCTGTCTTCTTGAAGGTACGTATTATTAATGGCCACTGTGAGGCATCGTCTGCTTCAGGCAATGGCATGCCTATACTGTCTATCTCTGCAACTGGCTCTACTCAGAAATAATGATAATATTACAAAGTAATCACTAGGCTGATATCCCAGGGAGCCCAGACTGGTCCACCACATCCCTGACAATGCATTAAGTGGGAAACATGAACATTGTCTATATCTGACAAAAAGGAAGGTGGCACTCAAAGGGAAAGTCTGGCTCTAGCTCTTTAAATGCTGTTTAATGGGGATCACAAAGCCTGGTCAGGAGGAGAGGGAGAGGATGGTGCAGAGAGCAGCATGGAATACATTTATGATGCCTTTTGAAAAGCTCAGTCCCCTTTGTTCTGCTTCCTTTCTACCATGATGTGAACTTCTGTGGCCCCCACCCTGTCCACCATGATGGCCTCGGCCAGGTGAAACCCCTGTGGGAGAGTCTTCCTCACTTTTTGCTTCACTTACATGACCAGCTTCGTCTAGTCCAACCTGTGTTCCACTGAGCTGCACATGTCCTGAGCTCATATCAATAGCAAAGATCCCAAAGTTCATCTGTATGACCTTGAAAATGAACGTAGAACCAAAGAGCATCATCACAAGTATTCTGTTCATTGTTAACATGCTGTAGCTAACATGTGCTTCTGTTTGGAGGCAATCATTAAATGTTCCCTGGAAAATAAAGCTTTCTCATAGGCCCACCAAAAACAATCTTGTCCCTCTGCTGGGCATGGTGGCACAGGCTTGCAATCACAGCATAAGGATTTTGAGATTGAAGTTCCACAGGCTAAACAATGAGATCCTGTCTTAAAATAGACAGAAGAACACACGTTTTGCTCATATATATCATATTTTTTAACAGAACAGCTATATTTGCATGAAGACTGAAGGTAAATGCAACCTCTGAAAAAGGAGAGCATGTTGTGAGAAGAGACCATTCTTATTCATGTATTCTGACCGCATCTTATTCATGTATTCTGATAGGGCAAGCCTCATATGCCATAAATGACATATTCTGTTCACAGCAGTCCCATTTGACCACCATTGAAAGAAGGGCAGAGAGGCTAATGGCATGCCACATGATTGGGGGGTGATAACACCTCTGCTCCAAGGCTCTTTCTCAGCTTGGAGGTCCCCTTCTCCAGGAGCCTTCTCTGACCTTCACACTGTGCCACTCACATCCTACCACAGGAGCAGTTATGAGTCTTTCTAGATCACAAGAATAAGCTGGAGACTTCTTCCTCATCTGTGCCTGGCTCTGTCCCAAAACCTCTGGAAAAATTCCTGCAAATTCATTCAGAGCCTGGCCACATCCTTTGCCATTGTGAGCACATGCTTCCACCTGGGTCAGGACCAATGTCGAGGACCTGGGATGGAGCTCTGTCCTAGGGGCCATCTCCCACTGTACAGACAAGGATGAGGTCAGAAAGAGTGAAGAGAGAGATGACCGTCAGGACCATGAGGACAACTGTCTGCTAGAGATGCATTTGAAATGAATTCTTGGTGGCAGCTCCCTGCAGAAAGCTCAGGCAGGGAGGACAGGGGACTTTACAAAGGCTGAAGTTGGGAAGTGTGAAAGCCCAAATGACTGAGAAGGCAAAGGA
The DNA here is from genome assembly GCF_020740685.1 of Jaculus jaculus. Classification (NCBI taxonomy): domain Eukaryota; kingdom Metazoa; phylum Chordata; class Mammalia; order Rodentia; family Dipodidae; genus Jaculus; species Jaculus jaculus. Next base: position 49,441,060 of record NC_059116.1, on the reverse strand, counting down.
AATGTCACTAGAAACTTACAACACTGACCCCATTGAGTGTGGGAGATGAAAACACTCAAAAGTGCCAGGTGATCAGGGTAGAATTCACCTGCAACCCCACTGTCTAGCTAGACTAGCTGAATGAAAGAGCTCTGGGTTCTAGTGAGAGACCTTACCTCAGTGGAGGTGGGGGAGTGACCGAGTAAGACAACCCCTGGCACACACACGTTAAATGTCCCCGTGTTGATCACTCACAGAACCTGAGCAGAGCAGGTACTGAGCACATTGAGCAGTCAGTCACTCAACATGGCACAGCAATGGGAGTGGAGGCCGAGAGGTGTTGATCAGAGCAGACGGTCGGTCACTAAGTTCATTTATCCTTCAAGGGCCAGCAGTGGATAGTAACACAAGGAAGACAGTGAACCCTGTCTGGGGGAGTGGTGTGTGGTGATAGCGATCCATGTGTAGTTTTAGTTAGCACTTGCTGAGGGTCAAGCAGTCTTATCTTCCCAGATGAGAGAGTGAGCTGTTGGGGTTTCACCCTTTTTTATGCTAACTATAGACATTTGCACAATTGCAGACAGTGATTAGCCAATCAGGGGTGGCCTCACAAATATACAGCCCGTGGCAAACACCACTGGAGACTGAGTAGGAGGGACCCACAGCATGAGCCTCCACACCACGACCAAGTGGCTCCGTATTTTTTCAACCAGACACAAAGCTGGTAACAAAGTCTTATCTTTATCAAGGCCCCTGAGCCCAACCCCCATAATGACCCTCAAGAGAGGTACCAGCACCTTTCTCCAGTATACAGCTCTAAAGGATTTTTTTTTAATTTTTGTGTACCGAATCATAGTAAAAACACTTCCCATTCAGGGGCTTTTGCACTTTTCCATGAGACTTCTGCCTGGCATCCTTCCTCATTTCCTTCAGGTGTCTGCTTCTGAACTTATTCGACACCTCTGTAGGGAACAACACACACAATTGATGCCATGTGTGTTTATCTCCTCTTTTCCCTTACCAGACCATCATTCTCTTGACAGCAGAGACTAGGTTTGCTTGGGCCATTGCTATACTCTTCAAGCTGAAACCGCTGTGATAGGCATGTGTTAAGTATTTATTGAATGAACAAACACATGAAGTCAGGTTAAGGTCTCAGAGATGGTACCCATGCTATTTTGGGGGATTGTGTCAGGAGACCCAATTCTCTCTCCTCAAGGACTTCCCAAGGATGCCAAGTACATTGGGCTTTCAGAGAAATGGCTTGGGCTCCACGGATCAATGTATTCAGTCCCAGGGGAACTACTATCCCAGCCTAGGAGAACAGGGCTTGAAAAAGTTAGGCCTGTAAAATATAGCCTTGCAGCTCACGATGTCAGTTTTCACTAAAAGGAATCAGCATTGCTTATAGAAATATCTAGTTTCCTCTCTGGAGCTACAAGTGCACACAAGGGTTCCTTCTTTGAGGTACCCCATCATGTTGGAAACAAAACACTCTCAAGAACTACCAGGGTGAGGACAAAAAAAAATGACCCAAGAGCCAATTTGAATTGGTTCCCAGCACCAAATACAAGACCATCTGAATAACGATAACTGTTTTGAAATACATCAAATAAATTAAAACCAATGAGTTCATATTGACATTTAAAAAAATCCCAAGCAAAACAAAATTAATTGGTCACTCTGGGAGATTCCTAAGGCACAAACTTATTATTCTGAAAATTGATAAAATGAAGAAAAAATTATACACTTATCCCGCTTTCCTTTACAGCCCATGTCAAGATAACCAATTAAAGAGGGAGTGTTTTCTCTACAGAAAGCCAGTCAAGCTAATAAATGAAAAATCAATGAAATGAGAAAAATCACCATTTTGCAAGTCCCAGTGAAATAATGGATTTGAGGAGCAATAATTAATGGCTGCTAACTATGAAGTAAGTCAATGGAAGATGTTACAATGCACAGATGGGAGTGACAGTGACCCATGCGCAATGCCAATTAGCACCATTGAAAGTGGACAACCAGATGTGTATCTGTGCTAGTGCATTGGAAGCATAGAGCACCACTTAGGAAATACTCCTGCACACTCACACATGTCTAAACCTAATAAAGCCTTTAACTAGGGCCAACAAGATTGCTCAATTAGTAAAGCATTTGCCTTGCAAGCATGAGCACCTGATTTCAAAACACAGGACCTGTGTAAAAATGCCCAGTATGGTGCAGCTCATGCTAATCCTATGGAGGCAGGGACAAGAGGCTCTCTGGAGCTCACAGGCCAACAGGTCTAGCCCACTTAGCACATTAAAGGCAGTGACCATGTCTGGGAAAAAATAAAGGTCTAAAGTACCTGAGGAATGACACCCAGAGTTGTCATCTGACCTCCACATGCACATGTGCACACATGTGCACACATAAAGCCTTTGACTAACTCTAAGGAGTTACACACTACCTAGGATAGAAGAGTGAGTACAGCTTAATAGTCTTAGGAAGGAATAGACCAAATTCAGAGATGAGAAAATTTCCACAGGACAAATGACTCTAACTCTCTAACTTTTATTTAAAAGAGAGGAGAAAGCACACATGTGTGTGTGTTAGTACAGGCACGCAGGTGCCATGCATGTGTGTGGAGGTCAGAGGACCAGCTTTGGGGTGGTCCTTGCCTGTTCACCTCACTTGAGGCAGGATTTCTTGCTCTGGATTCTCATTCCATTCAGGAGGAAGGGGGGAGATATACACAAAACCAAATCCAAAATTAAATGGTACTGTAGAAACCTTCCTCCTAGATAGCAGACTAAAATTATAACCCTCAAGAGGAGCATGGAGGGATTGTTTGGTAAGAAGGGCTCTGAAGAGGGTGATATGAAGGCTAACCTGAAAATATTTGTAACTCCCTATACCATAAATTGGTTACAATCCACATTGAGCTGCTGATCAGAGACTTATGAGGTCCTCAAAACAAGAAAGGCTTCTGTCAAAGCACTTGATTACTGGCCTGAGGTGAAAGGTAAGACCCTATTGCTGAAGACACTACATGCTGCAGATGCAGAACATCGAGAGACCTGACTCAATCTGGAAGGAAGCCAGCTCCCAGATGGTTAGCCTGTATAGTGCTAAAAGGTACTACATGAGCAGCTGGGGAAAATGGCCAACAGTATTGTGAACAAACAGAGGACACTACTATACGAAAACAACAAGCTTGACAAGCGGTACACACCTGTGCAATAGTGGCACATACCCTAGGTAGGTAACCAATAACTATGATTTGGGTAAGAGATCCATTCAGTGGAAAGGAACCCATAGCTGGAACTGGGAACTAAATTAGAATCCTATGGAGACAAGGATTATGGATTCCAATGAGAAACTCCCACTAGTCTTTGTCCAAAAGAGAGGCTACACCCATCAAAATCTCTCTACAGTAACAATGCTTATCTCCTTTAACCTATCTCGATCTCACTCTCCATTGGAGTGTCTGTTTTTCTTTTTCAGAAAGCAGTGAGAACTGAGGATAACCAAAACCTAACAACAAGACAAGAATACATAGCTGACTCCTTGTCAGGAGATGAACCAACTCTCACACATCAGCTAGGGCCCAGGTGAAACCACACAGAGGAATTGGTGAGATGAGCAAGAGTGTTGCTTCCATGGTGAGCCTAACAACCTGGACCAGGGTTATGGAGACAGACACTGAGGATACTCAAAGTGCACCAAAGCCAAAATCCAGAGGCGGCTGAGAGCTCAACACTAAAATCGACTTAAAGCACCATGGCTCAGGGAAGTTTGCAGAAGAGGAGGCAGAAGGAATGTAAGAGTCTCCGGTGGTTGGAAATATCCAGAAACTTTGCTTCCCCCCCCCCAGCCCATAATGACTGCTGCTCTCATAACTCATAACCCACAACTGCATGGTGAGTACCAGCAATCTCACTAAGGGGATCCCTTAGTGGAGTGGGGGCAGGGAGGAGGGAAATGATGGTACCAACACACAATGTACCCATATAAAGTTTCTATTTAATAAAAAAACTATTCAGAGAGTTTGGGCAGAAGTACCCTGTGAGGGTAGATGGTGCTTTACCCAAAAGCCATAGATTGTTACAAAAAAAATGTTCTGTGATTCAGGAATATATTCTAGTGAGTTGTTTGTTAGGCTACCAAAATATTACAGGCTATTGCCAAGACTCTTTTTTGCCCATCAAAACTAAATGTTAAGACCCTGCTGTTGAAGACACCACATGCCTGGGCTGTAGGTCACTCAGAAATCAAGCTAGAGCTGAACTGGAAGCCTCCTCCCTGTTGACTAGCTGTCATGATGCTAGAAGAGCTATGCAGCCCATTGGGAGAGAAAAGCCATCAATAATCTTAAGCATCAGTGGACCCTGGTAATGTAAGGACTGGCCAGCCAGGCCAAATATACCAATGGTACAATGGTGGCATGGTAGTTAGGGGGAAACCAGTTGTTCTGTGATTAGATTTGAGGCCTGTTCTGCATGAGGGAATTCCTATCTGGTTCTGAAAACCTAATCAAAAGTTTATGCCTGGGGAGTTTATAAGCCCTAGGAGTGAAACCATCACTGTTGTCTGGCTAAGTGAATATATTAAGTTCACCAAACTGCCCTCTACATACTTAAATTTGTGCACATATGTTAATGCTACTCTCACTTGGTAACCACTAGGGTGACCAAAGCTCACCAAAGTGCCGAAAAGAAAGGACAGGGAAGTGTTCAGCACTCAGACATCTCTATTACACCCTCCAAGGCTCAGGGACCATTGTTGAGGAGGTCACAAAAAGAATGTAAGAGTCAAAGGAAGGGAGCATGTGCTTACAATGCTGTCTTCCAGACATAAAGTGGCCTAGATATTCATGACCTTACAGTGGCTGGCACTACCTTTACAAGACCTGCATAATAGAAGGGAAAAATGATGCCATCAAAATAGAAGAGAGACTAGTTTGAAGAAGAAGGGATTCAGTGGAGGGGTCCTTAGAAAGAGGGAAAGGAAGGGTGATAGGAGGGGTTTATGATCATTGTATATTATCTATGTGTATGAAGTTTTCAATACAAAGTTTTTAAGAAGAGTTACTTATTTTTTAATATGGTGAAGATAAGGCTGTAGTTTTCAAGTTATTACTTTTAGAATTATATATTGAATTCTTTGCATGTAAAGTTCTTTGATACCTAGGATTTTCTTCAAGGTATTCCAGCAATGGACTGGGGAGATGGCTCATAGATAAAGTCTTGCTATGCAGCTACATGTACCTGATTTCATATCCCCAGATCCCATGTTTAAAAATAAAAACAAAACAGGGATGAGAAGTGTGGTGGTTTGAATAGAATAAATGGCCCCCAGTATATTCAGTTCTTTATTGTTTGTAGTTTGTATCTGCTGGTTCCCAAGCTGGAGGCAATGTCACTGGGTGATCTTAAGGTGTGGTGGTGGGTTTCTGATTTCAATCTAAAGATATGCAAAGTGTGCCTAGCTGGAGTTCCTGAAGTGTGCTGTGGCTTTTGACCTTTAGGCATGTGCTTCTCTCTCTCTGCTTGGACCTGTGAAGGCAGACCAGCTTCTTCTGCCATTATGGAACTTCCCCTGGATCTGTAAACTTCAATAAATCCCTTCCTCCATAACTTTGCCTGGTCTGAAAGTTCATCTCAGTGAACCTGAAGCTGCCTGCTACAAGAAGCTAAGGTGGACTTCTGTAATCCCAATGTGGCTATAAGTGAGAAAGGAGACAGAGTCAAGAGAATTTCCTGGGAGTTCACAAAGGGAACAATGAACAAGAGACCTTGCCTCAAACAAGGTGGAAAGTTATCCTCTGATCTCTGCATGTGTGCTGTGATATGTATAGTCATGCCCCCAAACACACCAAATAAATAGATAGACAGATACATTAATACATAGGTGATAATAAAATATTCCATCAAAAATGTAAGTGGGAGAATAACCAAGACAAAATTGCTAAAACATGTACTTGGGGGCTGGGAAGACGGTTCAGTGAACAAAGTATTTGTTGCACAATGAAGCCAGAGTTTGGATTCCCAGCACCCACATAAATGCCAGGTAAGCATGTGATGGGGGCAGGGAATTGGGGTTCTGGGGTGCTTTCTGGAACACCAAGCCCTGTGTTGATAGCTGCAAACTGACCAAGGAATTAGCAATTCCAGAGTCAAGAAAAAGATTTTTAAATATTTGTTCATTTGCAAGCAGGGAGAAAGAAATAAAGAGAAGACAGACAGAGAGAATGGGCATGCCAGGGCCTCTAGCCACTGAAAACAAATCCAGAAGCATGCACCACATTGTGCATCTGGCTTACATGGGTACTGGAGGAATCAAACCTGTATCCTCAGGCTTCACAGACAAGTGCCTTAATCACTAAGCAATCTCTCCAGCCCAAGAAAATGATTTTTAAAATACCATATTTTATTTAGATCTTAAAAAGGAGTGGGGAAGGGAGAAAACTGGGAGGTAAGGGAAGATAAAATAGGGAGAGGGGAAGTACACCACATGAAGCCCCAAAGGACATGTGGGTCACATGTAGCTCAGAAGCCCAAGTAACCAAATATGGATCTTAGAAAAAAAAAACACAAAAATGAGAAGAAAGATAAAAAGTGAAGACAGGGCTACAGAGGTGGCTTAGTAGTTAAGGTGCTTGCCTGCAAAGCCAAAGGACCATGCTTCAATTCCCCAGGACCCACATAAGCCAGATGCACAAGGTGGAACTGAAAACCCCCCAGAACGAGGACCCCACGCTCCACCCGGAAATGGCGACACCCCAAAACGCTCACGAGAAATGGTCTTGATGAAAACAGCAAGAGGATTTTTATTCCAACCGTGCTGGGGCCCACAGTCGTACACCACGCAAAGGTAGAGGACTGCAGAGCCCTGAATGCAGGAACAGGACAGCTTTTATATGGTTTCTAACAAAGCCCGTGCATTAAAACCAATCATTTCTTAGCATCAGGAGCCCACGCAGCGCGGGCCAGTCGGTTCATGCCACTCCATAGTTTTTGAGCCAATCATTTTAAATTATTCAAGCCCATGCTCCGTGAACCAGTTTCCTATAACCTCCCCGGTCAGCATTTGCACGGGCTCTTGGGTGGGGGTGACAAAGTGTGGTCAAGACAGGATACTAGGGCTTATGTTGCGAGCAGTTTACAGAAGCTAGATAAGTGGTTTAATCCATTACTCACTTCCCATCCTCAAGGGCCTGTCTTACGCCCTTTCACCTAGTTTTATACTGAGGGCGGGCTCTGACACAATGAGAAGAGTGACTTTCAACTTACTTTCTAGCAGAAAGTAGGGCCTGGAATTTGAGGTATGCACGGCCCCGCTAAAGCTCCTTTTGGAGCGTGATAGTATTTCTAGGCTCTTGGCTTCTTGGGCCTTTCAGAACATGTGTCTGGATTTCATTTGCAGTGGCTGAAGGCCCTGGTGCACCCATATTCTCCCTCCCTCCTTCTTTCCCTCTCTCTCTCCCTCTTTCTCTCTCTCAAATAAACTATATATATTAATGAAGACAGTAATAATAGGAAAAACGTGTCTCTTCCTAGTCTGAAGACCCCAAAAAAGTTGCTACCAGCTCTGAAAAAGAAAAATGGCCCACTCTCTTCATGGATCTAGAGGGATATAGAATTTGTGCCATTTGTGTCAATTGTGTCAATTGGCCTGGGCTTAAAGGACAAATCCACCCATACCTGGGCAGGGTGCACACTTGAGAGAGATCTTATTGGGTGACATGGGCAAACACTAAATCCCAAGACTGGTGCAGTTAGGGTGAGCTGGGATAGGCATGGTGAGGTTGTGATGTCCTAAGGTCCCTCCCTTTAAGGGCTGCCCTGGTCCTGCCTCATTAATCTAATTGCCTGTTTTGGCACCCCTCCCCCCCCCCACACACACACAAGCATGGTGGCTGTCTGTAATCCCAGCACTTGGAAGGTAGAGACAGGGGATTCTCAAAGCTAGATTAGCTGAATCAATGAGCTCTGAATCTAAGTGAAAGATGCTGTTTTAGTAAATAAACTGGAGGGAGATCAAGGAAGACACCTGACAGCAACCTGTGGCCTTCACATACATGTATATAAACATGCACTCCTCACATGTGTGCCCCCACACATGCAAACATACAAATATGCATACACACAAACTCCACATGCAAAAACCCACAACAACAACAGTAGTCCTTGTGGTTTTACACCCAGGTACTTTCACACCCACCTAGGAAGAAGCTTTGTTTCTGTGTTCAATTCCAGTTGATAGTAATCCATGTTGTAGTCAGCTTCACATTGTTGGGATGAATGTTCAAACCAGACACAGTTTCTGGGAGGAATGGGATTTATTTATTTGAAGCTTACAGATCCAGAAGATCTGGTAGAAGAAGCTGGCCCTTTTTCACAGGTCCATGCAGAGAGAAATACCACCACCAGCACCATAAGTAAGCACACTCCAGAACCCCAGGCAGAGCTCAAGTGCTCTGCATACTCTAGGCTGGAATTCAGATCCACCCCCAAAACAAACCTTAGGGCTAGGCCTAGGGTGTGTCCACAGTGACACCAGGTTACAAGCTTGAGTAAAACTCCTGAATCTATTGGGGAACATCCATTCAAACTCCCATATTCTAGTACTTTCATAAAATAAATAAGAGCAAATATCCAAAAAAAAAGAAACAATAAAAACAGTAAGTATACAAGTCCAGACATTTAAAGAAATTTATTTTTATTTATTTATTAGAGAGAATAAGAGAGAATGGGCGCTCCAAGGCCTCTAGACACTGACAATGAACTCCAGACACATGTGCCACCACGTGCCTCTGGCCTATGGGAGACCTGGAGAATCAAACCTAGGTCCATAGGCTTTACCTTAACTGCTAAACCATCTCTCCAGCCCAAGTCCAGACATTTAATAGGAATCACCACACATACATACACAGACACACAGAGACCTACGTGTTTAACTTTGACTTAGGACTCTCCTACATCCCTTCCCCAAGTAGCTAGAATTATAAGCCTCTACTCCACCACCAAGGTGAATTATATCTTCATAAATATAACTGGGGCAAGCACATTGAAAGCATGTCTTTCATCAGCTGTGTACACAGTGATGAATACAAGAACTGCTATTACATTCATTACTTCCTGTCATTCTATAATCAACTTAGGAAGCTGTGAGTAAGGCAGCAGTTCCCCATATTAAATGCTTCTGCACAGTTTGAACAGAAAAGTGCCTGTCAATATCTAGTGACATATGAGTTTTCTTGCTGTTTGTCAATTATCTAAACCTGTTTGGATTGATGGCAGCTCAGCTCACAGTGGATAGATAACACACATCAGTGAGAATTCACCCTCACAGAGGTGTATGCTGGGAATGGCAAAAGAGATCTTAAGGCAACAATAGCAGGCCTGAGAAATGTCTCAGAGGTTGAAACTGCTTAATGAGCAAGCCTGATGATTGGAGGTCGGATCCCCAGAACCCAAGTACAACAGATGCACTGGCACACACATCTGTGATACCAGTGGGATTATGGCAATGGGAAGCAGAATATGGAGAATTCCCAAGCTCACAGTTCAGCTAATGTGGCATTCACAGAGATGAACAATGAGAGTGACCTTGTCTCAAACAAGGTAGGAAGTGAGGCCCAACACCCTGAGGCTGTCCTCTGACTTCAACATGTGCATGCCCTGGCATATGCACCCATACATATACATCATAGACACGTACCCCACACACACACTGAAAAGTGAAAACACAAAGTCACAACAGCAAGGTCAGAATGTTCTCTTTTAACTTCTACCCAAAATGAAGTAAACAGTGCCTTTTGTTTCAAAATTCACCTTCACTCCTCAATTGGTATCCAGTTCCACGAAGCTATACTTCATTATAAATTATTCATATATTTTGGTGAAAAAAGTGGATTTCAGAGCCATAGATTTCTTATGCATGCATTACCTTTTGATGTAAAAGAAAACCCAAATCTACAGGTGCTTGAAGTGTGAGTCTATGACTACAGCAAGCCATTGCCTAATTCTTTGTTTTTTTATTAACTGTTTCTTTTTTTTTTTTTTTCTTTTTTTTTCCTAGAGAGGATCTCACTCAAGCCCAGGTTGATCTGGAACTCACCCTGTAATCCTAGGCTGGCCTTGAACTCACAGAAAACCTCTTGCCTCTGACTCTTGAGGACTGGAATTAAAGATGTATGCCATCATACCCTGCCACATCCATTGAGACATAATAAAAATCTGTAGAAATTCAGACTTTGGTGTTTGCCTTCTGATTTTTGTTGTATTTCTGACCTGTATAGGAGGTTTAAGATGATTAAACATTCCTTAGGTGTCAGACAAATCAGCAAGTCTGCATGCCTAGCTCTCATCTTTAAACATTAGCTCAAAGTGGTTTCTTAATTGCAGAAATGTGGGTTGTTCAGGTTTTTTTGTTTGTTTGTTTGTTTTTTGTTTTTTGAGGTAGGGTTTCACTCTAGCCAAAGCTGATGTGTAACTCACTACGTAGTCTCAGGGTGGCCTTGAACTTATGGCGATCCTCCTACCTCTGCCTCCCAAATGCTGGGATTTAAAGGCGTGTGCCACCATGCCTGGCTGTTCAGTATTTTACTACTAAAGAATTCTCTCTCCCACAGCTGTTAGACCTCAGTGTGCAGAGCATTATGCTCCATTTATGCATTGTCACATAAAAGGAGACTCTCTTGTTTAATGCATTTGCCTTTGTATAATCCACAAATTCTTAATTCATCACTGAATACACAATTACTTCACTTGATTGTTTATCTTCTGGTGACAAGACTCCCAGTGAAGGAAACTGGGCATGGGTTTATATTCTGTCACAAATTCCTTAATCTATTGACTGCTCCAGGTTGCTCTCCTGTCATTGCAGATGTGTTATCAGAACATAATCTCCCTCAGAAGAATTAAGCTCTAAACTACATTTGCTAACACAATACCCTTCTATAGTTTGATATAGTTTTAAGCTAGTTATGTTAATTGGAAATAGTGCTAAAAGAATTCTTCATGTCACCATGCTGCCCATATTGCACACATGATCAATTACTACATTAGCCAGTCTGTGCATTCTCTAAGTTACAATTTACAAAAAAAAAAAAAAAAAAAAAAAAAAAAGAAAGAAAGAAAAAGAAAAAAAAATCTCTTTGGGACCAGAGAGATGGCTCACTTGGTAAAGGGATTGTACCTGAGTTCTGGCCCCCTGTACCCAAGTAAAAATGATGGGTATCATGGCACATACCTATAATCCCAAAGCTGGGGAAGCAGAGAAAGGGAATCCTTGAGGACTCAATGGTTAGTCTAGCCTAACCAGTGAGTTCTCAGGGCAGCAAGAAACCTTGTCTCAAAGAACAAAGTGCAGAGTGATGGAGGAAGATATCTAACATCAACCTCCATCTTTCACTCACATGCACATATGGACATCCATGCATGTATGCATGCATACCACACAAAAATGTTTTTACTGGCTTTGTTCTTTGAATTGGTTTTTATTTGGCACTAGGCAGTTCCTGAGTGTCTCAAGCTAAACAATTGAAATACTAGATTACATAGCACAGGGAGGCTTCCAGTACAGATGGTGGAGTAGCAGCCATGGCAAAGAAGTCAGGGGAGCAGAGAGACAAGTCTCCAGGCAGTGCATTCCTCTCCCTTCCAAAGTCAAGGTCTGTTAATTATCTGTAACACAGGGGGAACTCAGCAAAAGAACAACAGCAACAGGAATCTCCCCTGACCACTCACACTGAGTGGTGGTGGTTCCAGCCCTCCAAGCCCAGGCAGCAGCAGAGGCTGGAGCCAAACCAGTGGGCCCTGAGGCTGGAATCCCTGGGGCAAAGGAAGCATGAGAAAGTTGGGGAGAAAGTGGTTAGTCTGTGAGGGAGTAAAGGAGTGAGTGATCACCCCTAGATGTAGGAAGAAGGGAATGGAGAGGCTAAATGGTGAGCTGCTAGGTGAGTTTGAGATAACACTGAGCCAGGCCAGGGACAGGAGTAGGAGGCTGGGAGAGGAGACTGAGAAGGAACAGAGGGGCATGCCAGGCCTGGGTAGCACTGGTGTCAGGTGACTGGGAGAGGGAGCCAAGAAGAAAATCATCACAGAACCACAATTGTATGAATGAAATGCCAGAAAGCCATCATCAACAACATACAGTTCCTGTTTCTCCTCTCAACATAATAGAAGACAATCAGAGAGATCTTAACCACAGATAAATGATTTGAAGGTGAATCAACAAATAGAAGACCTTAACAAGCAATGGATTAAGCTCAATGAGGAAATTATCAAATGCAGACATGAATTCCAAGAAACAACAAAAAAGTCAAACAAAGACTTGAAAATGGAACTCAGTGAGGGATGAAAATGATGTAGAAAAATAGAACAGAAAAATCAAGTAGCCCTCTAGAAGCCACCCTAGAAAGCATTACAAGCAGAGTAGATCATATTGAGGACAGAATGCCAGAATGTGAGGACAAGACAGAAGAAATGGACCAGGAGTCCAAAAACTGTAAGTTTAAAATATTGTGCTAACAAAATATGAGAGAATTGTGGGATAGACTAAAAGGACCAAATATCTGGATCAGGGGCATTCAAGAAAGAAAACTACAGGCCAAAGGCATGGAGAACATCTTCAACAAAATTTTTAAGAAAATTTTCCCAATCTTGCAAAAGAGGAACCCATCCAGGTACAAGAAACTCACAACACTAAATTGACAGTACCAAAGAAGAAACTCTCCAAGGTATATTACCGTTAAAAAGCTAAACAATGAAAACAAAGAGAGAGTGTTAAAAGCAGCAAGAGAAAAACAGATCATCACATAAATAGATAAGCCTATCAGAATTACCTCTAATTTCTCAATGGAAACCCTAAAAGCCAGAAGAACTTTGAATGGAGTACTTCAAATCTTGAAAGACTGTGGCAGCCAACCCAAACTATTATACCCAGCAAAAGTGTCCGTCATAATATATAATGAAAAGAAAACTTCTCATTACATGATTACATGAGCACAAAACCAACTGTACAGAGAATACTTCAGTGATTACTCCACAGAGAAGAGTATAATAGCCAACCTCAAAAATAATAACCAAAACTGGAATAGATGCAAAAATGTATAAATCTCAACATAGTACCCAAACCCACAAAACCTTCAGTAGGACAAGGATTAAATCAAACCTCATTAAAACTCTAAAGATAAATGTCTCATCTCCCTAATCAAAAGACAAGGTTGGGATGGATATATGGCTTAGTGGTTAAGGAGTTTGCCTGCAAAGCCTAAGGATCCAGATTTGGCTACCCAGATCACATGTAAGCCACAGACACAAGGTGACACATGAGTACAAGGTCAAGGTCATGCATTCTCATGAGATGGTGTATGCATCTGGAGTTTGATTCAGTGGCTAGAGGCCCTGGTGCACCAATTCTCTCTTTCTCTCACTCTTGCTCATAAATCAAATAAAAACTTAAAAAATATTTTTTAAAAAGATACAGGTTAACTGGCTGGATCAGAAGAGTTGATCCATCAGTCTGTCTACAAGAAAACCACCTCACTGTCAAGGACAGACACATTCTCAGGGTTAAATGATGGAAAACAATTTTCCAAGCAAATTGAAATAAAAAACAAGCAGGTGTAGCTATACTAATATCTGACAAAATAGATTTTAAAACAAACATAATCAAGAGAGACAAAGAAGGCCATTTCTTTTTTTATATTTTATTTATTTATTTATTCAAGGCAGAAAGAATTATATTAGAGAGAGAGAGAAAAAGAGAGAGAGAGAATGGGTGCACCATGTTCTCTAGCCACTGCAAGCCAGCTCCAGATACATGGGCTACCTTGTGCATCTGGCTTTATTTGGGTACTAGGGAATCAAACCAGGGTCCTTAGGTTTTGCAGACAAGTACCTTAACTGATAAGTCATTTCTTTAGCCCCCTTAAATTTTTTTCTATTTTATTTATTCATTTAACAGAGAAATAGAGAGAGAAGAAATGATCATTTTTTACTCATCAAGGGAAAAATCAAGCAAGAAGATATAACAATCACAAACTTATATGCACCAAACACAGGTGCATCACATTTTATAAGATAAAACCAACTTAAGAACAAACCAGAAATAAATCCCAATACCTTCATAGTAGGGGTCTTCAATACACCACTATCATCAATAGATAGTTCATCCAAGCAGAAAATCAGCAGGGAACTAAGGAAGCTAAATGATACCATAGAACAATTAGATATAACAGACATCTACAGAACATTACATCCTAATTCCACAGAATACACATTCTTTTCAGCAGTTCATGAAACCTTCTTTAAAATATTATAAAATAATTTGTAAATATCATAAATTATATTAGGGCATAAACATACCTCCAAAAATTCTTGGAAATAAACATAAATCCCTGTATTATATCTGACCACAATGCTTTTAAGGTAGAATTTAATAAGAGAAACAACAGAAAACACACCAGCTCCTAGAAACTGAGCAGCACACTATTAAGCAATGGATAGATCATGGAAGAAATAAAAAGGAAAACTGTAGAACTTCTAGAACTGAATGTTAATGAAATTAGAAATTAATTAGTTGGAAATTAAGAAAAAAATTAAAAAGACTGACAAAACCAAGAGCTTGTTCTTTGAAAAAATAAACAGGACTGATAAGCCCCTGGTCAATTTGATCAAAATTTAAAACAAAAAAAGAGAAGTCTCAAATTAACACAATTAGAAATGAAAGAGGAGAGATCACAACTGACACCAATGAAATTGGAAGAATTATCAGAACATACTTTCAAATCCTCTATTTCACAAAATTCCATTAACTGGATGAAATGGATGAATTCCCAAGACACATACCACCTACCAACACTAAATCCAAATCAGCTAAGCTTCCTAAACAAACCTATTACATCCAAAGAGATGGAAAATGTAATTAAAAACCTCCCAACAAAAAAGAGTCCAGGATCTGATGGATTCTCAGCCAAATTCTACCAAACCTTCATAAAAAAATTAAAACAATTTTTTTTCTCAAGTTATTCAACACAATTGGAAAAGAAGGAATGCACCTAAACTCCTTCTATGAAGCCAGCATTAATCTGATACCAAATCTAGACAGCTTAACAAGAAAACAAATTATGCTCCAATATCCCTAATTACTTAGGGACAAAGATTCTCAACAAAATCTATGCAAACAGAACCCAAGAATACATCAAGAGCATTATTCATATTGATCAACTAGGCTTCATTTTAGGGATGCAGGGATGGTTCAACATATTGGAAATCAATAAATGTAATACACCACATAAATAAATTTAAACACAAGAATGACATGATCATTTCAATAGATGCAGAGAAGGCCTTCAACAAAATACAGCATCACTTCATGATCAAAACATTGGAGAAAGTAGAGATGGAAGGACCATATCTCAACATAATAAAGGCAATTTATAAAGCAACTTAGGCCCAAATCATACTAAATGTGGAAAAACTCAAGGAGTTTTCAAGATTCGGGATAAGATGAGAAACCCACTTTCACCAGTGATCTTCAGCATAGTTCTAGAAGTCCTAGCACAAGCAATAAGACAAGAGAAAGAAATAAAAGAGATACAAATTGAAAAGGAAAACCCTATTTGCAGATGACATGATTTTATATATAAATGACCAAAAAGACTCCACCAAGAATTTCTAAAAGTAAAAGCAAAATGGCAGGATACAAAATAAACACACAAAAAATCAGTAGCTTTCCTATACACTAAAGAAAACATATGGAGAAAGAGAACAGTGAAGTTGTCCTATTTTTAATATCCACAGAAGAAATTAAATATCTTAGAATTTCATTAACCAATGAAGTGAGAGACTTAAAGAGAGAGACTTATACAATAAAAATACTGAAGAAAGTAACTGAGGATATGAAAAGATGGAAAGACATCCCATGCTCATGAATTGGAAGACTTAACATTGTAAAAATGGCCATTCTACCAAATACAATTTGCAGATTCAATGCAATGCTAATAAAAACTCAGCCACATTCTTCAGAGAGATAGAAAAGTAGTCTCAAAGTTCATATGGAACTACAGAAGGCCTCATATATCCAAAACTATTCTTAGCAAAAGAAACACTTCTGGTGGTATCACAATACCTGATTTAAAGTTATACTCTACAAAGTTATAGTAACAATAACAGCATGATACTGGCACAAAAATAGACAGATCAATGGAACAGAATATAAGTTACAGACCTTAGTTGAAGCAACTATAGCTACCTGATCTTTTTCTTTTAATTTATTTATTTTTTTAAACAAAAAGTTTTCACACATAGACCCCTTCTCCCCCACCCCAATTGTGCTGAGGATCTTTAGTGGGGTCATTGGTATTCATTGTGGAGACCAAGAGGCCTCAGTCAGTCTCTGCAGGGATGGGGGAAACATGGTGTCTCAGGCTATTCCTACTCACCCTAAGGCTCTTATAATCTTTCTTCCACCTCTTCCAAGATGCTTCCTAAGCCTTAATAGGCAAGTTAAGGATCTGTTTTTATGAGGTTTGAGTGACCACAGTGTCTGTCACCATTTCCCTGGAACTGGTTTTCAGAGGAGCCATGAGAGCAGTATTCATGTCACTGCTTCCCCTGTAATGACTTATGGGCCTGGGCAGATGAGGTGTAGGTGACCCATCTCATGGTAGACAGCTCTCTCTTCATTATGTGTTGATATATCCATAGAAAAGATTCCCAATTATAAGTAAGAACATTTTGAATAAAAGGGCATAAGTCTAGTTATTAGGGAGATTTATTGATGTGTATATGTACTCTTCTTAGTTAAAGAGCAGTGGAGTTTCTCTCTGGAACCAACTGGTTCCCTGTTCTAGGGAATTTGACTTTGTTCCCAGAGCCAGATATTAGTTCTCACTCACTGAGTGGGTCTCATGTCAGATCTGTGAGCAGTTGGTTGCCTATATCAGGTGTATGACACTATTTCACATGTGTGTACTTCTTGCTCAACTGGTTGTTTTTTTGTTTTTTTGTTTTTTTTTGGTTTTTTGAGGTAGGGTCTCACTCTGGCTCAGGCTGACCTGGAATTCGCTATGTAGTATCAGGGTGGCCTCGAACTCTCAGCAATCCTCCTACCCCTGCCTCCTAGTGCTGGGATTAAAGGCGTGTGCCACCATGCCCGACCCACAACTGGTTGGTTTTGTAATGGCAGGGTCTCCTGCTTATTCAGTCTACTGGCAGCCATTATTCTCTAGCTGTTCATATAGCACTTTTCAGCACTATGAAGGCTAGCTAGAAAGAACTGGATCCCTCTTGGTTCTAGCAGGATCACTTGATGTTTTGTGGCTGCAAGCTGTAGCATCCTCAGCAATAGGGATTTTCTGTTTTAGCTATCTGATCTTTGACAAAGAAACTAACAATGCACAGTGGAGAAAGGACAGCAGCCTCAACAAATGGTGCTAGATAAGTTGGATAACTATACCTAGAAAAGTGAATTTAGACCCACTTCTCTCACGCTGCACAAAAATCAACTCCAAATGGATTCTGGACCTCAATATAAGACCTGAAACTCTAAAATGACCTCCGGGGGGGTGGGGAGGAAGATATGGAGAATTCTCCAAGATATAGAAGTGGGGAAAGGCTTCTTCAGCAAAGCCCCAGCATGTCAGGAATTAAACCAACACTCAACTACTGGGATCTCATGAAATGAAAAAGCTTTTGTACGGACAAGCCAACAGGAAACCTAGAGAATGGGGAAAAAAATCCTTGCCATCTATACCTCTCACAGTGCCGTAATATCTAGAATCTTCAAAGAACTCAAAAAACGAAGCAATAATAAGTCAAACAAAAATGGGGCATACAGGGCTGGAGAGATGGCTTAGTGGTTAAGCGCTTGCCTGTGAAGCCTAAGGACCCCGGTTCAAGGCTCGATTCCCCAGGACCACGTTAGCCAGATGCACAAGGGGGCACACGCTTCTAGAGTTCGTTTGCAGTGGCTGGAAGCCCTGGCGTGCCCATTCTCTGTCTGTCTCTCTCTGCCTCTTTCTCTGCCTGTCACTCTTAAATAAATAAATAAACAAAATTTTTTTTAAAAAATGGGGCATACAGATGCACAAGGGGGCACACGCATCTGGAGTTCGTTTGCAGAGGCTGGAAGCCCTGGCGCGCCCATTCTCTCTCTCTCTCTCTATCTGTCTTTCTGTCTGTGTCTGTCACTCTCAAATAAATAAATAAATTTTTTAAAACATGGGGCAAAGAATTCTCAAAGGAAGAAATACTAATGGTCAATACTCAAAGAAATGTTCAACATTCTTAGTCATCAGAGAAATGCAAATTAAAACAACTTTGTGATTCCATTTTATTCTAGTCAGTATGGCAATCATTAAAAATCCATTGAAAACAAATGTTGACGAGGCTGTAGGGAAAGAGGAACCCCGATTCACTGCTGGTGGGAATGCATACTTGTACAACCACTATGGAAATCTTTATGAAGACCCCTTAAAAAGATGAAAATTGCCAAACATGGTGTTGCATGCCTTTAATCCCAGCACTTGGGAAGCAGAGGTAGAAGGATTGCCACAAGTTCAAGGCCACCCTGAGACTACATAGTGAATTCCAGGTCAACCTGAGCTACAGTGAAACCCTACCTCAACCCCCCCACACAAAAAGTTACAAAAATAAATGCATTTTCTCAGATTTTTATATGCTTTTGAATTTTATTCATCAGTCTAAACTTAAAACCATTTGCTTGGGTTAGAGAGATGGCTCTGTGGTTAAGGCACTTACCCATGAAGCCTAACAACCCAAGTTTGACTCCCCATTACTCATGTAGAGCCAGATGCACAAAGTAGCACCCACATATGGAGTTCACTTGTCACAGCTGAGGCCCTGGTACTTGCTATTTCTCTCTCTCTCTCTCTCTCTCTCTCTCTCTCTCTCTCTCTCTCTTTCCCATATGTGGTTATGCAGGCCTTTAATCCCAACATTCAGGAGGCTGAGGTAGGAGGATGACTGAGTTCAAGGCCAGCCTGAAACTACATAGTAAATCCCAGGTCAACCTAGGATATAGTGAGAACCTACATTGAAAAACAAAACAAACAAACAAAACAAGCCCATCTGTAACACATAGCTAGTATGCAGGTTATACTGTACACAATCTGTCACAGGGTCAGCAAATCCAACTGGGTCTGTGTCCTGCTCTTTGGGACAAGTCTGTGATCATGTTCTGAGAGGTGTCAGCTGGGCTGCACTCCTCTGTGGATGGCCAGCTTTAGAAGAATGTGCTTTCTGAACTCATCCCGATTGCTGAGAAAACTCATAAATCTGCTCAAACACAAAGGAAAATTCAATTTAAGAGAAGAAAGGGTGTTTTTGGCTCATGTTGAAGGAAGATGGCCTGTCGTGGCAGGGAAGGGTTGGTGGTGGGCAGTGCACGGCAGCAGGCATGTGTGGCAGCTGCCTGCTCACATGGAAGTGGACCGGGAAGCAGAGATGGGGCAGGAAGCAGGGTAGACTACATGCCTCAAGACCTGCCTACCAGCAACACAATTCCTCCAGCTAGGCTTTGCCCTTGCCACGGTTTCACAACCTTCTGAAACAGAAATGTTAGATGAGAACCAAGTAGTCAACCATCAAGGACATATCATATACAGAACATAACACCTCCCTTATGGCTTCCCCCCTTGGTACGTCCATGGCGACCTCGCCTGTGTAGCAAGCAGAGATGCTTCTGTACTGGATGAGAGCTGAGGACAGAGGGCCAGCACTCTTCGGAGGGATGCCCCCGGTGACCCCTTGGCAGTCAGTTACTGTAATGGTTCCTGCTGCCCATAAGAAGTCACAAAGACCCGATTGCTGGCGCCAATGAGCTGTTTTCTGTGCTCTGTTTCTCTCCTGCTTCCTTCTAGTTGTTTGTCAAAGAACAGCTAGTTTCTACGCTACACTTGCTATTAATCATGCACGCAAGCAGAGTACAAAAAACAATTTGAGTATTGAATGTGCCCCTCCTATGATTAGGGCAATGGAGGAAATGTATAACTCTACTAGGAATAAAAAATTAACTCTAGAACAGTTTTTAGATGGTGTAGAGTAGAAACAGCTTATGATGTTTTAGAACAATACTGATCCTGAGAAAGTGAAAGTAGAAATGTTAATCGGTAATGTTCATTAGAAGTATGACAGTTCTACAGATAAGGAGTTGTAAAACTTAGGCTTTCCCACCAGGAAACTTCCTGGGGGGTATGTTCAGTACTTCATCAAGGGCTGATAGTAGACTCCCAGAGCTGGGAACTACCTAGATCCACTCCCCTATGAGGGAGGATATGATAAATTCGGTAATAGATAAATGAATTATGAAGGAATAAGGAGGCTATGGCATTCTCTTCCATTTATGAAATACTTAGCAAAGACACATAAGCCTTGGTGCTTATACTCTAGACAAGAAAGAAAAGAATTCCTGGAAAACATTAAACCAGCCTTAAAATATTGGTGGTCTTTTGGATAGAAACACTTTTATAGTGAATATGAGGATTATATAAATAATCTTATAAGTGGAAAGAGATGACTCTCTGCTCGGTTTATAAAAAATAAATAACCTATTGTTCATCTTACACCCCTTACCCCAAGCTTCTATTCATGTAAAGCTGTGGTCAATGATGCAAGGCGTCCTTCTTAAAAAATGGGTACATTCCTGCCTGATGTATGCTTACAGTAGAACAATACTTAAGATTGTTTAGATTAATGATTTCTGAGATCACTTGTTGGCTTGCTAAGTTTCCCTGTTCAATCTATATAAAACCTTCATGAAACCTTCAGTAAATTACAGCAGCATATTCTACCTAGAGTGTGTCTGTCTGTCATTTCCTCGCCGAATCCCGAGTTCTCCTTGAGCCTTCGCCCTTGTTCTCCCTCGGTCCTGATCTCCCCGAGAGTCAGTCCGCGGCACCCCCTGATCTCCTTCCCTCCAAAATCTAGATTCTGTATTTGAGAGAAAACATAGTACTTATCTTTCTCCCTCTTCTTTACCCAATCCTGATCCCTCTTACAATCTCCCTTAGACACCATCCTCCTCCTCCACATAGTCCTCTTTTCTACTTTCACATCATAGGTTAGATATGGAAATCCTACATATGAGATTCTAACTTGTTTGATTTAACATGGTGACTTCCAGCTACACCCACTCTCCTGCACAAGGCATGATTTCATTCTTCTTTATGGTTGAAGAAAACTCCACTGTGTACAAACAGCACCTTTTCCTTACCCACTTAACTGTCATTGTGTCACCCAGCCAAAAGATATTGTGACCTCCCACAGGTTGAGTGTTTTCTAAGTTAGATGATCTGAGCAGAGTTTCAATGCACTGCTCATGGGATGCTATTGGAAAAATATATTCTGCCATGCCGAAGCTCCCTACCCTCCCTTTATACAAGTGTTAATCATTTTGAACAGGTTGGATTGTTGGATATTGCAATCAATAGTGAAGCCAACAGATGTTGCCAACATGTCCTGGAGTAATTAAATCAGCAGTGTTTATTGTTATGGTGCTGTTTGACATTGACACTTTTTTAGAATTATGGAAGCTGTTTATTTGTATCAGATAAAAAATTGAAATATCTTTATAATAAGAAGAAAGAATAGAGGCATTGCAGAAGGAGAACAACCTTTTATCACCCTGTTCACTGGGGGGGGGGGGGGAGGAGGACAATGCAGTCTTTGATGTCACCATGAGATCCTTGATGGTTAATGCTGAGGGGCAAGATGAAAGTGACAAGTCTGTCTGAGGGAAGCAATGCTCCTGCCATTGGTTAGCCAAAGGGGATATGGGACCATGTCTTTGACCTTGGTATATTTATTTATATTTTTTTGCGATAACTGTTATTCTGTTTATCCCATAAAGCCAAGAAGGAAGAAGAGACAGAGTGACAGAGAAGAGTCAAGATTTAGAATTTTCTTGGGGTCAAAATTTTCCTGGAGGAGTCAAAGGGGTTAATTTGTACCACATTGATGTCAAGGTATACACAGACATTCCAGGTCACTTGCAAATAAATCATGGGTTAGACCTGAGGGAACTCTGGTGAGAAAAAGAACTGGTGATTAATGTTGGGTTCCGTGTCAATCAAGTGTGATGTGGCATCTAAAATAGTGAGGTGACCCTCATCTGCATTAATCCTTTCCAGAGAGCAGGAGATCTGGGTTGCACTGGCCTCCTATGGCCAGGCATGTCTGAGTGTTATGCCCCACAGCCTTCTCACTGGACTTGCAATATCTATTTCCTCACCATCCTCCCTCACCTTTATGGTCACTTCCATCTTATATACTGGTACCAATTTCACATCCCTAAACCCCAGTGATGATCCACTATTGACTAAGTCAAGTACAAACCCTTGGCTCATAGTCAAAGCTGCCCCCTTACTCCTGGATATCTTCTTTCCACAGTCTCAGGTATTTCAACCAAACATGAGGACTCAGTGCTCAATGAACACATTCTAGTATCCCCCAGCCACTCACAGGAAGTCATCTTCCTCCACAGTCTTCCAGCTGTAATGGTTGAAGACTGATTCTTTCTTACATATCACTTCAATCCTGAACTGTCTATCCCCAAAACTGTGTAATGCTTTTATTATTGTCTAATGACTTTTTCTTTTTCTCTTTCTTTCTCTTTCTTTCTTTCTTTTTTCTTTTTTCTTTCTTTCTTTCTTTCTTTCTTTCTTTCTTTCTTTCTTTCTTTCTTTCTTTCTTTCTTTTTCAATGCTGAGGCTAGAATCCAGGGCCTTGTGCATGTTAGGATAAGTGCTCTATGAATGAACTATGTCCTAAGCCCTCTTAAGGACATTTTAATCATGTCTAAAAGCCTTAGAATTTCTGTGTAAAGCTCTGGTGCTAAAATAAAATTATGCATGGGGTCCCAGGAATGCTTATACTGTGAGACTGCTCCCTTCCTCATCACTGTTGGGGGACGTGTCAAGAATAATAGCAAAACAAGGATAAAATGCCATCATTAAATTTAAACCAATGCTCTAGAGTTGCAAGATGCATTATTTTTAAAACAACGTGTATTTCAGTCAGGCATGACAGCACACACCTTTAATCCCAGCAATCAGAAGGCAGAGATAGGATTGCCATGAGTTCAAGGCCACCCTGAGACTACATAGTGAATTCTGGGTCAGCCTTGGCTAGAGCAAAACCCTACCTTGATAAACCATACAAAAATGTATTTTATTGGACTAGAGAGATGGCTTAGCAGTTATGGTGCTTGCCTACAAAGCCAATGGCCCTAGGTTTGATTCCCCAGGGCCTAGGTAAGCCAGATGCACAAGGTGGCACATGGGTCTTTGCAGTGACTAAAGGCCCTGATGTACCCATTCTTTCTTTCTTTCTTTCTCTCTGCCTTTTTTACTCTCTCTCAAATAAATAAAGTATTTTTTTAAATGTATTTTATTTATTTATCTATTTGAGAGGGAGAAAAAGAAGAGAAGGAGGCAGATAGAGAGAGAGCAGGAAGAGAGAGATAATAGGCACATTAGGGCCTTTAGCTACTGCAAATGAACTCCAGACGCATGGACCACCTTGTGTATCTGGCTTTACATGGCTACTGGGGAATCAAACCTGCATCCTTTGGTTTTTCAGGCAAGTGTTTTAACTGCTGATCCATCTCTTCAGCCTGATCCATTCTTGCTATTGTTGTTCTAACCCACTAGGAAAACCATGAAGGATATGGGTCAATTCTGGGGATGAGAGAAAAAATGAGACTAATGGTGAAGGAACACTCCAGGCTCAAGGGTTAAGACTCTGACAACATAAGGAAGCAATCTGTGTTTCTGAGGAAGGGCTGCTCCCAGAGGCTTCCTGAGCTCAGAGCAATATAGAGAGATTGTGGAGTTGAGTGGAAATTAGACTCAAGAGCTTCCAAATCTGAGTCTATGAAAAGTGCCTTCATATGGGATTGAGAAAGCTAAGGGAATGATGGAGCCAAGCATTTTAAGTTCAGATTTACATTTTTAAAACTCCATTAATTAAAAAAAGAAGTCCCATTTCATTTCTCTGTATCCACCCTACAGATAATGTATTCCAAAGACAGTACATGTATGGTGTGTTTAGTTGTTCTGTATTATCATAATGTCTTCAGAGTCAAATATTCTCAGTCCTGGGAAATACTAGTGTTTTATTCCATTATGTTTTGAAATCACTTATAGCCATACTGAAATGGATTAAAATAAATAGACTTTTTTTCTCTGAAAGCTCAAGGTTATCTATTACTTTGAAACTGGTAACAAACTTTATTTATAGAGACACAGCTGGCATTTGATAATAAAAAAAAAAAAGATATTGCTGCAGCAGGTTCAAGTTAAAGGTCAGATTTTACTTGTCTTCTTTTTTTTCTGTAGCAAATGATTTGTTGTAAAATTTAAAAATCTGAAATAGTTCAGAACAAGTGCTAGACAATATAGTTTTAAGCATATGAACTAATAAAAGCCACATTCTGAAGCCAAGGAGACTGATGTGTATTTGTAATTTTACAACTGGGTGAGGGTGATTTTAATGAGTGTGATGAACTTGTGAATTTAGTCAATTTAATTATAGAGGAAATAATTGCATTCGTTTTATTGCCTATTTAGTGCAATGAAAATTTACTGAAGGAAAAAAAAATCATGCATGAGCAGTATTTTAACATTTTCTAAATGCCTCGATGACATTTGGTGTGCAAAAAAGGAACTGTATTTCACATCATGTGCTGAATTATATTTCGTTATCACAAGCTGAGCTCAATTTGGTCAGAAGCAGCCTGTTGTAAATCAGCAGCTGCTGCCACAACTCACCAGAATAAAAACTACAGAAAGATTGTTTATGAACTGTAGCCTTTCTTTAAAAAGTTATTTGCCACAACTTTATTTTACACTCTCGTTACATTCTAGCACTTTATCATAAAAGTGTCAATGCATTCTCTTAGTATTTCCTATTAATTTGTCAAGTCAAGCTTATGTGGTGATACTAACTGTTCATCAGAGATTTCATTGGGACAGAGCCAACTCAAATACAGTGTCAGAGGCCAAAGTATTAATCTATTTTGTTATGTACTTCATTATTTTTTATTTTATTTATTGACAATGTATATAGCGAATTTTGAACACAATCATCTCTTAATATCTTCTCTTTTCCCTCTTGCCTCCACTGAACCCCTTCTTCCCACAGCAAATCCCTCTTCTGCTTTGATATCTGTGTGTGTCCCACTGAGTTTAATTAGGGTTGCCTGGGTGAGCATGGGTGGGAGGTTATTTTTCCAGAGCACATATAATTTACCAGTGGCTACACTACTGCAGAAAATATCTCTCCCTCCCTAGCAACCATCATCTGCTAGTAGCTCCTCCGGGGGGGATGGGGTTCCCATGCTCCCCATCATCCATGGAAGAATGTGGATAGGCCCAATATTGTGCAGGTCTTGTGCAGGTAACCACAGCTGCTGTCACTTCATGTGGCTGCATTCTTCTTCCCTGAGCCTTGGGGGGTGATTTAGATGTCTCATTTAGTGGTGAGCGCTCAACAGTCATTTATGCTCAGCATTTTGATGAGTTTTGGGTCTCCCAGTAGTCCCCATCAACTGCAAAAAGAAGCTTCTGTGACAAAAGGTAAGAGCAGAACTAATCTATGGGCAAAGACATAAATATTGCCAGGCATGATGGAGAACACCTTTAATCCCAGCACTTGGGAGGCAGAGGTAGGAGGATTGCCAAGAGTTTGAGGCCACCCTGAAACTACATAATGAATTCCAGGTCAGTCTGAGCTAAAATGAGACCCTACCTTGAAAAACCAAAAAGAAAAAAAAAAAAAAAAAAAAAAAAGAGGAAAATTTTATGGGTAAAATATATTGATTTACCCAAATGACTTAGTAGATTCCCTCCTAGGGCCTATGACTTTGCCAGCCACAGGCTTTTGACTAGGTTTTAAATACCAGGCCTGAATTTACTCTTGTGGAAAACAGGCCTCAAATCCAAAGAACAGTTGTTACCCCCATTACAATCCTGTCACTGTTGCACCTGGGGCACATGTTACCTAGCTGGTTAGTATATAATTCACTGCTGGTAAAACTACTAATGACTTTTCTCCCCAGCAGACTGTATCTTCAAGCCAGCAGGGTGGAAGTTTCTGCTCAGTTCCAGACTGACTTTTCTGTGTCTTGCAGCCAAGGCATATTATGTCTCCCTCAATATAAAGCTGTTTTAAAAAATCATTTATTTGCAAACAGAGAAAGAGAGACTGAGAGACAATGGGTATATGAGAGCCTCTTACCTGCAAACAAACTCCAGATGCATGTACCACTTTGTGGATCTGGTTTCACATGGGTATTGAAGAATTAAACCCAAACTGGCAGGCTTCATAAGCAAGTGCCTTTAGCCAATGAGCCATCTTCCCATCCCCAAAGCTATTCTTCACAAAACAGGTTTATTGGGCCTATGATGAGGATAGACTTCAGTCCTCATCCCTCTAAACAGAAAGACCAATTGAAAACCAGCCAGGAGGGTGCTGGGAGCCCCCAGACATTCTGCCTAGCTCCTCCCCTGGGCATTTCCCCTGAAGTCATAATATCTGGACAGAAGAAGAACCTTGACTGCCTGCCTATCAACTGCCTCTGTGGTTACCATGGAAACAGCAGGAGGAAAAGGACATACAATGTTTTGCAAAACTTGTTCCTGACTCCTATTTTTGAGGGAGGGGGGAAGAAACCAACTGTGTCTGGATCGAGGCATGGTGACACACGCTCGTAACCCCAGCACTACAGAAGTAGAGGCATTCAGAGAACCAAATGTTTAAGGTCTGTTGCAGATCACGGAGAAATCAAGCTGGAACTGAGCTGGAAAGCTCCTCCCTAGAAAGACCTGTGCAGCCAGCTGGGGAAAAAATCATCAATGCATTATGGGGCCTCTTGATCCCCACAATGAATACCAATAACCTCAAGAAAGACCCTCAGTAGAATTGGGGCTGAGGAGAGAGGCTCTGCATATGCAACATTTTTATTTAAAAAAATCAATGAATTTTAGAAAAAGTTTATTGGACACCCCCCTTTTTATTAAGTAGAAACTTTGTATGGATACATTAGATGCTCCCTGCCCCCACTCCACTGAGGGTCCCCTGAGTGGGACTGCTGCTATTCACCATGAAGCAGTAGGTTGCCAGTTGTGAGAGCAGCAGTTGTTGTTGGGGATGCAATACCTCTGGATATTCCTTCCTACCCTGAGCTCTTATATTCTTTCCACCCCCTCTTCCACAAAATTCCCTGAGCCTTGGTAGGTGAGCTTTAAGTCGACTTTAATGTTGAGTTCTCAGCAGCTTCTGGATTTCTGCTTTGATGCATTTTGAGTATCCTCAGTGTCTGTCTCTGTCACCCTGGCTCAGGTTGTCAGGCTCCCCAGGGAAGCAGCACCCTTGCTCATCTCACCAATTGCTCTGTGGTTTTACCTGGGCTCCAGCTGCTGTGTGAGGGGTGGTTGTCAACTATCTAGTTTTGTCTTGTTGATAGATTTTTGCTTGTCCTCAGTTCTCACTGCTTTCTGAAAAAGAAAAATAGATTCTCCAGCGGAGAGTGAGATCAAGATAGGTTAAAGGGGGGTGGGTTGGAGAAATGGCTTAGCGTGATGGCATTTACCTGAAAGCCAAGGGATCCAGGTTCAATTCTCCAGAACCCACATAAACCAGTACACAATGGGGCACATGTATCTGAAGACCAATTGCAGTCTCTGGAGGCCCTGGCAAGCCCATTATCTCTCTCTCTCTCTCTCTCTCTCTCTCTCTCTGTCTGTCTCTCTCTTTCTCCCTCTCTCTTGTTCACTCGCTCTTGCTCTCCCTCTATCTCTCTCTCTCAAATAAATAAATAAAGTATATTAAAATACATTTTTTAAAAAGATAGGTTAAAGGGGATAAGCTTTCTTAATTTACAGAGATTTTGATGCATGTAGCCTCACTTTTGGACAAAGACTAGTGGGAGCTTCTCATTTGAATCCATAATCTTGGTCTCCATATGATTCTGACTTGGTTCCCAGTTCCAGGTATAGGTTCCTTTCCACTGAGCAGATCTCATAGCCAGAGAGTTATTGGTTGCCCACACAGGGTGTGCCACATTGCTCAGGGGTGTACATCTTATAAGGCTGGTTGCTTTCCTATAGCAGTGTCCCCTGTTTGCTCACAACTTTGTTGGCCATTCCTCCCTCCCCACCCCAGAAGCTCATGTAGTTCTTTTCAGCACTATGCAGGCAAACCATCTGGGAACTGGCTTCCTTCCAGATTCAGCCAGATAGTGTGGACAGCATGTGTTGTCTTCAGTAATAGGGTCTTACGTTTTACCTCAGGCAGGTAATCAAGCGCTTTGACAGAAACCTGACTTGTTTTGGAGACCTTGCAGGTCTCTCCAAATAACAACTCAATGTGGATTATAACTAATTTCTGGTACTGGGAGTTACAAGCCAGAGCCAAATGTTTCAGGTTTGGGCTTCATCCCACCCTTTCCAGGGCCCTTCTTACCAGATGTTCACTCAATGCTTCTATTGAGGGTCATATCTTTTAGTCTGCTGGTGAACATGTGGGGAATGAGAAACCCTTATTCACTGCTGGTGGGAGTGCAAACTTCTATAGCCACTATAGAAATCAATACGAAGACTCCTGAAAAAGATGAAAATCCAGCTGCCAATTGACCCAGCCATTCTTCCACTATCTACCCTAAAGGTTTCACTCTTCACTGCAGAGATATTTGTTCAACCATGCTTATAACTGCTTCATTCACAATAGCTAAAAATTAGAATCAACCCAGATTCCCATTATTTGACAAATGGATATTGAAGATGTGGTAAACATACACAATGAAACTATACTCAGCAGTAAGGAAAAATGATATAATGAAATTTGTAGGAAAATGCACAGACTTGGAAAAAATCATACTAAGCAAACTCACATGAGCATGGAAAGACAAAGATAAATGCTACATGTTCTCTCTCGTCTGTGGTTCCTAAACTGGAATAGCTTGAGCTGCAGGCATACTTGAATATCTTTTATATAGTGGGGAAGGCCTGAATTGTCAACTTGATGGGATCAAGAACCAAATGCCAGGTGTGGTGGCACACACCTTTAATCCCAGCACTCTGGAGGCAGAGGTAGGAGGATCACTGTGAGTTTGAGGGGCCACCCTGAGACTACATAGTGCATTCTAGGTCAGCCTGGACTAGAGTGAGACCCTACCTTGAAAAACCAAAAAATAAACATAAAAATTAAAAAAAAAGAATCAAGTAAGAGGCATGCCTCTAAGACAAGTCTTTGAGGGCATTTCCAGGAAGCATTAAGTGAGGAGGTAAGGCTTCTCTCTAAAGTGGGAACCCTTTGGGCAGAGGCATCCAACCTTGTGGACTTGAGAAGCTACTGGCTTCTCAGACTCGCCTGCACGCAGGCACTGTTGGAATATCCAGTCTGTATTGTGTAAGCCAATTTAACAATTCTGCTTTTATTTTATTTTGTGTGTGACATATAGGCATGTGTGTTCCAGTTTCTGGAAGTCCGAGGACAACCTCAGGCGTCAACCCTCACCTTCCACCTTGAGGTGCGGCCTCTTGTCACTCACCGTTATGCGCGCCAGGCTAGATGGCCTGTGAGCTTGCAGGGATGTTGAGTCTTCTTTTCCTATCTTGCATGGATTTATGTGGTTTCTGGTCATGCAAACTCAGGTACTTACACTTGCACAGCAAGCGCTTTATCCATTGGGCCATGTACCTTTTATTTTATATATATATACATATTCATTCTGTTGGTCCCCTCTTCTAGAGAACCCCGACTAATGCATGGTGAAACAATAAAGAACAATTCCTGGCTTTAGAAAACAACAGTGCAATGGAGACATACATATAAAGACGACATAATGTTACAACTCAGGTTAGCATGTATCAGTGGGACAAATGAGGGGCCCCAGCCCAAAAACCCCACAGCAAGCACAAGGCTAATGTGTCTTTTCAGAGACCTCTTGAATAGTGGAAGACTAGTGTGGTCTTCCTCTCTGTTTCTTGGCTCCTAAAATCCTTGGAGCCCTCAAAGTCATATGTGCTGTGTGTGAATGGCATGACTGATGTCTGACAGCCAGTGGGAAGCTTTAGAATGAGCACTGGTCCCTGGAAGAGGGGCTGAAGGCTGATTTGGTCACTGCTGGACAAAGATTTAATGAATAATGCCTGTGTGATTAGGACTCTATAAGAAGACAAGTGACTGGATCACACCTATGCAATTAGGCCTCCCTAAAAAGACAAATGATTGGATCACACCTATATGATTAGGCCTCTCTAAGAAGACAAGTTATTGGATCTAGAGAGCTTCACTATGAAGTCCCATGCTGGCCTCAAATTCATGGTGATCCTCCTACCTCTGACTCCCAAGTGCTACGATTAAAGGTATATGCCATCACAACTGGCTTGATTCAATTACTTAATGAAACTGAATATAAGATTTAACTAGGATTTAGCCTAAAGTTAAGCAAGTTTATTTGTATCATCTGCTATATTCAATGCTATAAACAATGTCTAGGCACAATGAAGGCATTCTCAAGGGTGATTTATTAAACACATGAGAGCAATGTGTAAAATTCTACTTCCTAAAAGGCAGACCAAATAGCTAAACCTTCACCAGGCCCTTAGAGGGAACACCTGAACCACAAGACACTGGAGAGGCTATGATGAAGACTAACCTTAATCTTCTACAGCTTTCTGCCCTCCCTCTCCCTCTCCCCCTCCCTCCCTCCCTCCCCCCCCCCCCCTTCTCTCTGTTTCTCCTCTTGTATATTAGTTATCTTTTTCCTCCTTTTCTTAATGGGCACTGACCTGTAACTCCCAGTACCAGCATGTGGCTATCATCCACAATGAGCTGTTGATCAGAGAGAACTACAAGGTTTCCTAAAAGAAAGACAGATTTCTGTCAGAGTTCTTGATGACCCACCAAAGGTTAGTGGTAAGATCCTACTGCTGAAGACACCTTATGTGGTTGACATGTAAAATGGAATGGCATGGCTGGAAGTTGGAAGAGAGTCAGTCCCTAGACAGTCAAAGTGTCTAGTGCCAGAAGGTGCGACTGGGGGAAAATGACCAATATCTGTCCAAGCAACTCATGTTCTAACCTACTTAGCAGCAAATAACCTGGTTTGATGCTCACACAAGTGCAATAGTGGCACACAGCCATGGTGGGGAATCAACTGCTGTTTATTTGGCTAACTGATCTATTCAGTGGTATGGGACCCATAGCTGGAGCTCGGAAACAAGTCAGAACCATATCCAAACATAAGCCCACTTTCCATTAGCAAGCTACCATCAATCATGGGCTACACCTATTAAATTCTCTATAGAAAAAGTAAGGGTTATATCATTTGTCCTGGTGCTAACTTACTCTCTGTTGGAGAATCTGCTTCTCTTTTTCAGATAGATATAGATCCTAAGGAGAGAGCCACCACATCATACTTCAAAAGGGCCCCGGCTCAAGCTAAGATAAATTGGCTAAACAAGCAAGGGTTCTGTTTTCCTGGTGAACCAGATACCAGCACAAGGGGGAGGAGATCAACACAGAGAAAAATCAACTCCTACAAAATCAGAGATCCAGAGACCCAGAGGCCCCCAACACCTCATCATTGAAGCAGACAAAAAGTGAACCCAGCATGGCTTAGGGAAATTTTGCAGAAGAGGGGGTGGAAAGAATGTCAGAGCCACATGTTGGGTCATGATATGCAGAGACATTTATTTTACCCATAACTGTGGGCTAACTCCACAATGCACGACCCATATACCTCAACAAGGAGCAGCAAAGGGGAGGGGGTAGGTCACGGATGAGCCTAATAGTCGTACCAAACTGACTGTATTTGCTGAATACAAAACTAATTAATAAAAAAAAATTTTTTTAAAGAGATGGATCAGTGGGTAAAATGCTCACCACCTAAGTGTGGGGACCTGGGTTCAGATCCATGTTAGGCATGGTGGCACTGGGGAAGTAGAGACAGGAAGATTCCTGGGCTTGGCTGATATAGCCAAATTGGTGAGCTTTAGTTTTAGTAAGAGACTGTTTCAATGAACAAGGTGGAAAATGATTGAGGAAGATACCCAACATCAACCTCTAGCCTCCATATACACACACACCTAACACATGTGCAAAAATTAAACTAAAATAAAATTTTAAACAAATCATTATCAAATAAAATGATTTTTGTTTTGTTTTGTTTTAGTTCTGGAATAACCTTTAATTCAGCAGTAGAAAATTGACACAAGCATCTTGTCATGCTAACAGCTATTCAGGCTTCTTAACTCCTCCAGTGGTATGTCTATTCCTCTCTGGTCACCACGACTAGGACACTTGAAAAAACCACTTAAAAGGATTTTGGCTTACAGTTTCAGAGAGTTCAGTCCATGGTCACTTGGCACTGTTTGCTTAGGCAGGACATCATAGTGGTGTGAATGCATATGACTAAGGAAACAAGGAGAAAGGTAGGAAGGACAAAGTTAATATACCCAAGGAAATGCACTCAGGGATTTACTTTCTCCAGCTAGACCCCACCTCCTAAGGTTTCCACAGACTCCCAAAATAGTGTCATCAGCTGGGGGCTAAGCATTCAAAACATGAGACTGGGTGTGAGGAGCAGGCTCCAATCTCATGAAGGACAAAGAGCCTCAGAGGCCCAAGAAGATCACACATCTAGCAGAAGACAGAGCCTGATGAGCTACCTCCTCAAGTCCAGCCCTGCCCTTCAGAAGCTTCCCTTAGGCAATACTCTGTCTCATATCCCCATCCAGGTTCCACGTCTAGCTTGTGGAACAGCAGGGCCTGAGGTGAACCCCCCTGGGAGCTCTTCATTAGCATCTGTGACAGGCAGGGAAGCTCATGGTCCATCATAGCAAGACTGAAGTCTATCTGCTCTGGGAGAAGGAGGTACTTGCCATTGTTCTGGATGCATAAGGTGCTGACACAGCTCAAAGAGGCATAACATGGAGTCAGAATTTGTGGTTATTGTTTCACCCTTTGAAGAGCCAATAACCCAGAAATGAACTCTTCTGTTCTTTGACCAAGTACTTTTAGCTGAAATCACTGTCACCCAGTCTATGGTCACAATCTCTTGAGGATTGCTGTTACCTCCCTACCCAAACTGTCAGTTAAATTAGGGAGGAAAAAAAGGCAGTAAACCTTATTCCCCCTTTTCAAATACTTCATAGGTTTTTTTGTTTGTTTGGTTGGGTTTTTTTTACTGATAGTTTAAAAACTGATTCAAACTTAACCAACTTCTGGGATGTTTTCTCTCACTCAGCTCTAAGAATGTTTCTCCATTCACTCTCAAAGCCAAGGGCAATAATTGTCAGAATCTGTCAATGTCATTTACTGAAAGACACAGAAAACTGGGAAATAAACACTAGTATTGGTTTCATGAAAAAGAAGAAAATAAACCCCAGGGAGAATACTGAAATATTTACTTGAAAGAA
The DNA here is from genome assembly GCF_020740685.1 of Jaculus jaculus. Lineage (NCBI taxonomy): Eukaryota > Metazoa > Chordata > Mammalia > Rodentia > Dipodidae > Jaculus > Jaculus jaculus. Next base: position 49,407,645 of record NC_059116.1, on the reverse strand, counting down.
ATTGGGAAATACTTATTTTTTGAGGGTACTGAATTACATTTTATATGAAAATGTATGATTACTAATCTGGGGGAGTGAGTTTCAATTGATGATTTGTCCTCCTTATTCTTCCTTCAAACCAGCAGATTAGACAATTGCAGCCAAATAGACCAATGCAGCCACACTAAACTGATCTATTCATGGTATACATTTACTCAGACAGCATCAATATTAAAGTCAAAATGAAATCCATGCTATATAGTCACAATCATCATTTCCACTCTTGATTAAAAAAAATAGCATCACATTCCTGGCTCTGTTATACAATGGTTTTGTTTTTAGCTTTCCAGATTGTACAATGTGTTTGTGTTTTGTTTTTTAATGTGTATATGTGGTATGTATATGTAAGTATTCATGTTTATGTGTGAGAACATGTGTATGAGCAGATGTCATAGTTCCACATTGCTGGGATGAACATTCAAACCAGACACAATTTATAAGAAGAATGGGTTTATTTCATGCTTACAGATCCAAGGGAAAGTTTTATCAGTGGTGGAAAAAGCTACTTTCATACATCCAAGCAGAGAGAAAAACTGCAACAAACAAGACCCAGCACCACAGCTGTGAAGCCTTTCAATCTGGGTTTGATTCCCCAGTACCACCTAAAGCCAGGTACGGAAGGGGGTGCATCTGGAATTTATTTGTTGTGACAAGAGAACCTGGCATCCCTCTCTCTCTCTTTCCTTACAAATGAATAAATAATTTTTTTTTTAAATCCAGCACCAGCAAATGCAAAACCCACTAGAGCACAAACCCTTAGGCTGGAATCAAATCCACTCTCAAATACACCTTTGGGCTGGACCACAGTATCCTCCCTCAGTGATGCTTCCTCCAGCCAGGTGGCTGGAGACCCAACCTACAAGCTGAATAAAACACCAGAGTCTATGGGGGACATACATTCACATTCAAACCACCACAGCAGGTATGTGTGTATGTGTGGTGTGTGTATGGTTGATGTTAGATGTCGTTCTTAGTCGTTCTCCACTTTATTTTTACATATGCTCTCTCACTCAAACTGGAGTTCACTGATTCAGCTAGACTAGCTAGTAAACCCTAGGAATGCTCTTGTCTTTGCCTCTACAGTACTGGGATTAGAGGCATGTGTCCCCAAGCCCAGCTTGTTATGTACGTTCTGAGTATCCAAACTCATGCCCTCATGCTTTCATGGCAAGCACATTACCCACCAAACCATCTCTCCACCTCCTCCCCCACAGCTCCTGTAGAGGTTTTTGAACCTATCTCACAAGATTACTATGATAAATAAGTGTAATACAAAATATAATCTTCGGTCAGGCATAGTGGCACATGCCTTGAATCCCAGCACTCAGGAGGCTGAAGTAAGAGGATCACTGTGAACTCAAGGCTAACCTGAGACTTTACTGTGAATTTCAGGTCAGTCTGAGCTACAGCAAGACCCTACCTCAAAAAAAATAAAAAATAAAAAAAAAAGAAAAGAAAAAACCCTAGGAATGCTCCTGTCTTTGCCTCTACAGTACTGGGATTAGAGGCATGTGTCCCCAAGCCCAGCTTGTTATGTACGTTCTGAGTATCCAAACTCATGCCCTCATGCTTTCATGGCAAGCACATTACCCACCAAACCATCTCTCCACCTCCTCCCCCACAGCTCCTGTAGAGGTTTTTGAACCTATCTCACAAGATTACTATGATAAATAAGTGTAATACAAAATATAATCTTCGGTCAGGCATAGTGGCACATGCCTTGAATCCCAGCACTCAGGAGGCTGAAGTAAGAGGATCACTGTGAACTCAAGGCTAACCTGAGACTTTACTGTGAATTTCAGGTCAGTCTGAGCTACAGCAAGACCCTACCTCAAAAAAAATTAAAAAAAAAAAAAAAGAAAAGAAAAATTATAAAGCCTGGTGTGGTGGCATATGCCTTTAATCCCAGTACTTACGAGACAGAGGTAAGAGGATTTCCAAGTGTTTGAGGCCACCCAGAGATTACATAGTGAACTCCATCTCAGCCTGGGCTAGAATGAGACCAACCTTGAAAAAAAATTATAACCTTTAACTTTGGGAAATTCTATAAACATATATATATATATATATATATATATATATATATATATAAAATTGAAATCTCACCATAATGCTATCATAGTGGGATAAGTGGCAGGAATTTAAAGCACACCACTCTCACTACCAACAACTATAAAGTATGAAGTCCTTGAGGACTGGGGCCATTTCTAAGTCATTGGTAGGTCCATGACATGTATGCCTCTAAAGGAAGGTACCCAGAATGTTTACTGAATGGTTGTAAGATACTGTAATGGTGAAGGCTGGGAAGATGGCTCAGCAGTTAAAGGCACTTTCTTGTAAGCCTACTGACCAGACTTCAATTCCCAAGAACCTGCATAATACCATTTTCAAAGTGGCACAAGTTCTTGTGAGCCAAATATGCCTATGGCAATGGGAGGTGGAGCCAAGACAGATATAATGGATCACACACAGTGGCAAAATAAACAACGAGACCTTGTTTCAAAAAGAAGACAGAAGGATGGGCTAGAGAGATGGCTTAGTGGTTAAGTGCTTGCCTATGAAGCCTAAAGACCCCAGTTCAAGGCTCAATTCCCCAGGACTCACATTAGTCAGATGCACAAGGGTGCGCACTCATATGGAGTTCGTTTGCAATGGCTGGAGGCCCTGGCACATCCATTCTCTTTCCTCTCTCTCTCTCTCTTTCTATTCCTCTTTCTCTCTATGTCACACTCAAATAAATAAGAATAAACAACAACAAAAAAAGTTAAAAAAAAAAAAGAAGAAGACAGAGGAGAGGTTAAACTCTCCAAGGTTGTGTCCTCTGACCTTTATATGTGCGTTGACTCATGCACGCCCCTCCATACGCACACATCCATCATACACATAAATAATAATAATAATACTTGAATGTTTAATGGATACATTAATGGACAGATGGAAATATGGGTGAGTGGCATTTTGGAAGGATACATGGATTAACGAATGTATGGATACATGGATTGATAAAATGGATGGATGGAAAGATAGGTGGGTGGATGGATGGATTGATAGTTGATGTATGGATGCAGGGCCCAGATTATGTGCACCAATATGGACATTCATGTTGTAAATCATATTAAAGGTATTACTACTTGGCATGGCATTACACACTGGGAAGCAACCTAAGTGGTTGCTTAACCATACTGGGAAAAATGTTGAACAGTGGTCCTTATTAAAATAAAGGTTTTTGGGACTGCTGGTTAAGATGGCGACATAGGTACTTCACCAAAGCTGCTTAGGGGTAAAAAGCCAAAAAAAAAAAAAATACTCTCAGCAAAATACACACTTTTACTAAAAAGTGAGGTGTATAGGAAATTGAAACAGCAGCGGAGAAATAGGAGAGGTTCAGAGCATCCAGAGCCCGCACAGGCTGGCAGAAGCAGCTCCGGTAGGTTCCCTGATCACCAGAAAGCCATCAGGGTTGGCTTGAGCTTCAGGAAAAGCCAGGTGAGGGGAGCTTCCACACACACTGGAGCTCTCCTCAAACTCAAGAAACGTGAAGGGAGAGCGGCAATGAACAACGAAGGAGCAGATCACAAGGTAAAAGAACATGTGGGACAGTGAGAGAACTAGAGCAGCATCGGAAGCCTCCCCTTCCCCACAGCCAGCACCCAACTCCAGCAAACAGAGCAGTGGTCCAGGGACCCAGCCACGCTAACTTGAACTGATAGCAGGACCCAAGCAGGAGCGAAGGTAACTCAGGTTACACCAGGGAAGGGTCTCACCTAGCCACAAGCTGACTTGGAACCCTCAACAGATCAGAAATCTTAACCCCCTTGTTGTCAGGATTAAGGGTGGGCGTGGGGCACCACATACCCTAAGGGACAGTTGGAGGATCTGGTTGTCATAATACCTACTCATGGATAAATACTCTGAGAGTCTTGAGAGCCACACCTAATGCCTTAAGCTCCTACCCTGAAGTTAATAAACATAAGATTGCTGATACATCCAATAATACCCAGCTAACTAGAAAATCCAATCATTAAATAATCCCGGATGCAAAAATATATACATTATAAAACAAGAAACACCAAAAATCAAGACAATATAAACCCACCAAAAAGTATTAATACATCACAAATGACCTCCAGTGAGAACGAGTTACAGGAAATGCCTGAGAAAGATTTCAAAAGAATGATTGTAATTATGTTCAAAGAGGTCAAAGAACAAATCAAAGGAATCAAAGAAAACACAGGACACCAATTTAATGAAATAAAGAGGTCAATAGTAGATATAAATAAGGAAATAGAAATAATAAAGAAAAATCAGTCAGAATTACTAGCAATGAAGAACACAATTAATGAAAGAAAAAACTCTGTAGAAAATCTCACCAGTAGAACAGATGAAGGAGAAGACAGAATATCTAAACTAGAAGACCAGGTGGCAGATATAATATAGTCCAACAAAGAGAAAGTAATAGAAAAGTATGAGTGGGAATTTCAAGATATTTGGGACACTATGAAAAGATCAAAGATAAGAATTCAGGACATAGTAGAAGGAGAAGAATTTCATTTCAAAGGCATAGTAGTCATCTTCAACAAAATCATAGAAGAAAACATCCCCAAAACTGGGAAAGAGGTACCTATGCAGATACAGGAATCCTTTAGAACACCAGCCAGAAAAAAACCTGGAAAGAACCTCTCCTCGCCATATTATAATCAAACTACCAAATACACAAACCAAAGAAAAAATATTGAAAGCAGTCAGAGAGAAAAATCAAGTTACCTACAAAGGCAAGCCTATCAGAGTTACAGCAGATTACTCAACACAAACTTTAAAAGCCAGAAGGTGTGGATGATGTATTCCAAGTCCTGAAAGACAACAACTGTCAACCAAGGTTACTTTATCCTGCAAAACTATACATTCAAATAGACGGAGAAATAAGGACATTCCACTACAAAAGCAAGCTTAAGGACTATTTGAAGACAAAACCAGCTCTACAGAAAATACTTGAAAGAATCCTCCATGCTGAAAGAAAAAAAAGCACACATATAAGGAACGAGGAAAAAAACAAACAATACTCAAATACTAGTTAACACAAGAGAGCAAAGAAAAAACAGGAAGAACTACAAAAAAACTGGCAAAAATGAATACACACCTTCCAATATTATCTCTTAAAATCAATGACCTCAATGCCTCAACCAAAAGGCATAGGTTTGCAGACTGGGTTAAAAAGCAGGATCCTTCAATTTGATGACTCCAAGAAACCTACCTTTCAACAAAGGATGGACACTATCTTAGGGTAAAAGGTTGAAAGATGGTATTCCAAGCAAATGGACCTAGAAAACAAGCAGGGTTTGCTATCCTAATATCTGACAAGGTAGACTTCAGTCCAACATTAGTTAAGAAACATAAGGAAGGTCACTATATTTTCATTAAAGGTGCTCTCCAACAGGAGGACATTACAAGCCTAAACATATATGCACCTAACATGGGGGCTCCCAAATTCATCAAACAAACACTATTAGAACTAAGGTCACAGATAACACCAAACACAGTGGTAGTGGGTGACTTCAACACCCTACTCTAATCAATTGACAGGTCATCTCGGGAAAAAATAAACAGAGAGGCATCTGGACTAAATGAGGTCATAGAAGGAATGGACCTAACAGATATATACAGGACATTTCATCCAAAGGCTGCAGAATATACATTCTTTTCAGCAGCACATGGAACATTCTCTAAAATAGACCATATATTGGGACACAAAGAAACTCTTAACAAATACAGGAAAATTCAAATAATTCCTTGCATTCTATCTGACCACAACAGAATCAAACTACAAATCAAAAGCAAGAAAAGCTATAGAGCATACACAAAATCATGGAAATTAAACAACACACTACTAAATGATGAATGGTCAATGAAGAAATCAAGAAGGAAATCAAAAAATTCATAGAGTCAAATGATAATGAGAACACAACATACCAAAATCTCTGGGACACAATGAAGGCAGTCCTAAGAGGTAAATATATAGCTTTAAGTGCCTATATTAAGACATTAGAAAGGTTGCAAATGAATGACAAAAAAAAAAAAAAGGATAAACAAGATTGATAAACCCTTAGCAAATCTGACCAAAAGAAAGAGAGAAGAGACACAAATTAATAAAATGAGAGATGAAAAAGGTAACATCACAACAGATGCCAGAGAAATTCAAAAAATCATAGGGACATACTACAAAAGCATATGCTCCACTAAATATAAAAATCTGAAAGAAGTGGATGATTTCCTTAATTTATATGACCTACCTAAATTAAATCAAGATGAGATTAATCACTTAAATAGACCTTTAACAAGCATAGAGATCCGAACAGTTTCAAAAATTTCCGAACTTAAAAAAGTCCAGGTCCAGATAGATTCACTGCTGAATTTTACCAGACCTTCAGGGAAGAACTAATGCCATTCCTTCTTAAGATTTTCCATAAAATAGAAAAGAAGGATTCCTACCAAATTCCTTCTATGAAGCCAGCATCACCCTGATACCAAAACCAAAGATAGAACAAAGAAAGAAAATTACAGCCCAATCTCCCTCATGAACATAGATGCAAAAATTCTCAACAAAATATTGGCAAACAGAATACAAGAATATATCAGAAAGATCATTTCCCCTGACCAAGTAGGCTTTATCCCAGAGATGCAGGGATGGTTCAACATATGCAAATCAATAAATGTAACACATTATATAAATGGACTGAAGGACAAAAATCATATGATCATATCATTAGGCGCAGAGAAAGCATTTGACAAAATCCAACATCCCTTCATGATAAAAGTCTTACAGAGACTGGGAATAGAAGGAACATTTCTTAATATAATAAAGGCTTTTTATGACAAGCCTACAACCAACATATTACTAAATGGGGAAAACCTGGAAGCTTTTCCACTACAATCAGGAACAAGACAAGGTTGTCCACTGTCCCCACTTTTATTCAATATAGTACTGGAAGTCATAGCCATAGAAATAAGGCAAGAGAAGCACATGAAAGGGATACAAATTGGAATGGAAGAAATCAAGTTATCATTATTTCCAGATGACATGATTCTATATATAAAGGACCCTAAAGACTCTACCAGCAAACTGTTAGAGCTGATAAACACCTACAGCCATGTAGCAGGATACAAAATAAATACACAGAAATCAGTAGCCTTCCTATATGCTAACAACAAACATACAGAGGATGAAATCAGAGAATCACTCCCATTCACAATTGCACCAAAGAAAATAAAGTACCTTGGAATAAGCCTAACCAAGGAAGTAAAGGATCTCTACAATGAAAACTATAAAACATTCAAGTGAGAAATGGCAGAAGACACTAGGAAATGGAAAAGCATCCCTTGTTCCTGGATTGGAAGAGTCAATATTGTGAAAATGGCAGTCTCACCAAAAGCAATCTACACATTTAATGCAATCCCCATCAAAATTCCAAAGGCACTCTTCATGGAAATGGAAAAAACAATCCAAGAATTCATTTGGAATCACAAAAAACCCTCTAATATCTAAAATAATACTGAGCAACAAAAGTAAGTCGGTAGGTATCACCATACCTGATTTTAACCTATACTACAGATCCTTAGTAACAAAAACAGCATGGTACTGGCACAAAAGCAGATATGTAAATCAATGGAACAGTATAGAGGACCCAGATATAAGTCCAGGTAGCTATAGCCACCTGATATTCAATAAAGATGCCACAAGTAATCATTGGAGAAAAGACAGCCTCTTCAGCAAATGGTGTTGGGAAAACTGGATATGTATCTGTAGAAGAATGAAAATAGATTCTTCTCTCTCTCCATGCACAAGAATTAAATCCAAATGGACTAAAGACCTTAAAATCAGACCTGAAACTCTGAAATTGCTAGAGGAAAAATTAGAGGAAACCCTTCAACATATTGGTCTTGGAAAAGACTTTCTGAATATAACCCCATTGCTCGGGCAATAAAACCACAGATTAACCACTGTGACCTCTTGATATTACAGAGATTTTTTACTGCAAAGGACACTGTGTATAAAGCAAAGAGGCAATGTACAGAATGGGAAGAAATCTTTTCCAGCCATATATCTGATAGAGGATTAATATCTAGGATATACAAAGAACTCAAATAGTTAAACTATAAGAAGTCAAACAAGCCAATTTAAAAACTGGGCTATGGAGCTAAATAGAGATTTCTCAAATGACGAAATATTGATGGCATATAAGCATTTAAAAAAAATGTTCTACATCCCTAGTCATCAGGGAAATGCAGGTGAAAACTACATTGAGCTTCCATCTCACTCTTGTCAGATTGGCTACCATCATGAAAACAAATGATCATAAATGTTGGTGGGGATGTGGAAAAAGAGGAACCCTTCTCCACTGTTGGTGGGAATGCAATCTGGTCCAGCCATTGTGGAAATCAGTGTGGAGGTTCCTAAGTCAGCTAAAAATTGATCTACCATATGACACAGCCATAGCACTCCTAGGCATATATCCTAAGAACTCATCCCATTTCCTTAGAAGTACATGCTCAACCATGTTTATTGCCATTCAAATCATAACAGCTGGGAAATGGAACCAGCCTAGATATCCTTCAACTGATGAGTGGATAATGAAGATGTGGCACATTTATACAGTGGAGTTCTACTCAGCGGTAAAGAAAAATGAAGTTATGAAATTTGCAGGAAAATGGATGGATCTGGAAAGGATTATGCTAAGTGAGGTAACTCAGGCCCAGAAATCCAAGCACTGCATGTTCTCCCTCATATGGGGATCCTAGCTACAGATGATGGGGGCTTCTGTGTGAGAAGGAAAAACCTCAGTAGCAGAGGCCAGTAAGTTAAAAAGGAGATATAAAGGCAAGCGAAAGGAAGGGAGGAGGGTACTTAATGGGTTGGTATTGTATATATGTAAGTAGAAGAATAGATTAACGAGGGTGAAAAAGCCCAAAGTGAGGTCAGGGGAAGAGATTGAGTAAAGGAAAGGTGGAGGGAGGGCTAATCAAAATTTAAGAGGATGCAAATAAATCATATGGAATCCTCCAGTTTCGGACAATGGAACACTCAGGAGCCATAGATCTTTGTTAGAAAATTTTCAGTGCCAGGGATGGGATACTTCCAGTGAATTGTTGGCCCGGAAGGTTCCTGATGCCCCAAAAACATTATAGGCCATTGCCGAGTCCCTTGGTTTCCCACCGGGAATTGAGAGTAAGACCCTATTTGTGAAGACTCCACATACTTGGGCTGCAAGGCCACTGAGAAATACTGCTGGAACTGAGCTGATAACCTCCTCCATGTAGACCAGCTGACAGAAAGCTGGAAGAAGCCATTCTACATGTAGTTCAATGGGAGAAAGAGATACCACCAGTGAAGATACTCAGCAGTGGACACTGCAAGCCGTATTATTGGCCAGCCAGGCCAAATGAGCCAATGGGTGCTATCGTGGCATGTCTGTCATGGTGGAAACCAACTGCCCTCCAATTGGACTGGAGGCTTGCTCCATGGGGGTAAACACATACCTGATACTGAAAACTTAATACAGGAGTAGTCATGAGCCCTAGGGGTGTAACATCTGCTGATGTCTGGAAAAATTTATATACTCTGCTTATCAAACTGCCCAGTAAGCACTTCTCTTAATATTTATACCCTTATATTAATGCTACTCTCACTTTGGGTAGAGAATCTTCTCTTTTCAGATGGCAGTGACCTTGAGATGACTCAGAAGGTATCAAAGTGCTGGAAAGAAGTGACTGGAGTACTGAGTAACATCTCGATCACACCTTCCAAGGCTCAGGGTCTAATGCAGAAGAGGTGGCAGAAAGAATGTAAAAGCCAAAGGAAGGGTAGGACTCCTTACAACATGCTCCCTCCAGACATAAAATTACCTTATAGTGCCTGACACTACCTACACAAGACCATCATAAGAGGAGGAAAAGATGATGACATCAAAATAAAAAAGAGACTGATTGAGATGGGGAGGGGATATGATGGAGAATGGAATTTCAAAGGGGAAAGTGGGGGGGGGGGGTAGGGAGGTTATTACCATGGGATACTTTTTATAATCATGGAAAATGTTAATAAAAATTGAGAAAAAATTCATAATAGCAACAGTCTGTGACAAAGTGCTCAGTGTCATAGATTCTTGGGGACGTGCAAACTAGACCCACAATGAGATACTGCCTCACACCTGTTAGAATAACTATTAGGATACGAAGAGTTGGCATTGATGTGGCAAAGAGACCAGGTACACTGTTGCTTGGGATGGAAATTTATTCAACCATGACCGAAAGCAAAGAAAATTAAAAATCACACACCATAGTATCTAAAAATCCTACTTCTGATCAAGCTGGAGTGGAGCTGGAAGCCTCCTCCCTGCTGACTAGCTGTCAGAATGCTAGAGAGAGCTGTGCAGCCTGTTGGGAGAAAGAAGTCACCAACAAAGATAACCAGCAGTGGGCCCTGCAAGCCTCATGGCTGGCTGCCTAGGCTAAATGTGCCAACTAGTGCAATAGCGGCATGGCTGTTATGAGGGAAAATCAAATGCTCTCTAATTGGACTTGAAGCCAGTTCCATGGGAGGGAATATGTGCATGATATTTAAAACCTAGTCAAAAGCCTATGACTGGGAAAGTCATAAGCCCTAAGGCAGTAGAGACTACTGCTGTCTAGTGAAATGGGTATATTACACCCATGGAACTATCCTCTGAACACTTATGTTTATGGCCATATATTAATGCCACGCTCACTTTGGGCTACAGAAGATTCTTTCCCAATGGCATTGATCACTGAGGTAAATCAAAATTCATCATCAAAGTGCTATGAAGTAGTGACAGAGGAGTGCTCAGCAGTAAGTGAGCCATCTCTATAACACCCTCCAAGGCTTTGAGTCCATTGTGGAAGAGGTGGCAGAAAGAATGTAAGAGCTAAAGGAAGGGGAAGAACACTTACAGTGCTGCCTACCAAATAAAAAATGGCTGGATATCCATAACTTCACAGTGCCTGGCACTACCTACACAAGACCTTCATAACCGGAGGAAAACAATGATGGCATCAAACTAGAAGAGAGACTAATTGGAAAGAATGGATTTGGTGGAGGGTGGATTTGGAATGGGGAAAATAGGAGTAGTGGAAGGGAATTATAATGTCTGTACTTATCAAAGTTGTCAACAAAAAGGTTTTTTATAAGAAAAAAAATAAAATAAAATAAAAGCTTTATCAAAAATTTGCATTGGCCACTCCTGTCACCCTCCTTTATCCCCTTCCCCTCCACTGAACCCTTTCTTCTTAACTATTATTCCCTTCCTAAATTGATGCCATCTTTGTGCCCTCCTCCATCATATGCAACAATGTATTGCTGGGCCCCATGTTATGTAGCTCTTGTGCAGGTAAGAACAGCTGCTGTTGGTTCATGAACACCGCTTTGTGTTTGGGATACAGTGTTCGAAAGCACTCCTCCCCATACTTTGTCTCTTACATTCTGTCTTCAACCTCTTCCACTGGAGTCCTGAGTCATTGAAAGGTGTGATAGAGATGCGTCATTTAGTCACTTCTCTCAGCACTTTGAGCTTTGAGTCTCCCCAACAGTCATTGCCATCTAAAAAGAGAAACTTCTCTGACCAAAAGTGAGAACAGCACTAATATATAGGCATAAGCCTGAGTATATAGAGGGCAATGTGAAGGCATAATATATCCATGTAGCCAAACAGTAGTAGCAACTTTCTCCCTAGGGCTTATGACCTTCCCAGCCATAGGCTCTTGACTAGGTTTTCAGTATCAGGCATGAATTCCCTCTCATGGAACAGACCTCAAATCTAATTAGAGAACAGTGAGTTGCCCTCATAACAGACATGCCACTATTGCACTATGTGCATTTTGTCTAGATGGCCAGTGATGTCATTTGCAGGGTCCACTGCTGTTTAAAACTGTTGATGACTTTTCTCCCCCATCAGACTACATAACACTTTTCAGCACAACAACCACTATTCAAGCAGGAAGGAGGCTTCCAGCTCAATTCTAGCATGATTTCTCAGGGTCCTACAACTGAAACATATGGTATCTTCAGCAATGGGGGTCCTACTATGTAGCTTTGCTAGACAACCAAGAGCCTTGGTAATAGCCTGTGTTGTTTTGGGGACTTCAGAAGCCTCCCTGACCAACAACTCACTGGGAGATATCCCAACCCTGGCACTGAAATTTTTCTGTAACAACCTATGGCTTCTTGGCACTGCATTTATAACCCCATAGGGCACTGCATTTACACACACACACACACACACACACACACACATGTATATGTATATAGTACAGTTTTTAAAATTAGCTAACAAAAAAGTAGATTTCCATATGGTTTATCCATAACCTTTTTAGCTTTGATTAACCCTCCTCCTACCCTCTTCTCTCTTCCACCTGCCTCTCCTGAGCCCACTTAAACCACTGAATATCCCTCTTACATTGATGAATGAGCATTTCAATACAAAGCTAGCTTTAGGCTACTGGAGTAGGACACATTTCTTAATGAGTCCTATGAGCAACATACACATTTATGACCAAGGCTGGAGAAATTGCTCAGTGGTTAAGGCATTTGCCTGTGAAGCTTAACGACCTAGGTTCTACTCCCTAGAACCCATGTAAGCCAGATGCACATAGTGGTACATGTGTCTAGAATGGGTTTGCAGTGGCTAGAGGCCCTGGTGTGCCCATTCTCTCTCTCTCTCTATCTCTCAGCAAATAAACAAAATAAATATTAAAAAAAAATAAATTTGTGATCAATACTTTCAACCCCATAGAATTAAACTCCTTCAAGATATCACATTATAATCAAAGGTTTGAATTTTCACTAAAATCTGTTTTTCACTAAAATCCAAATTTCCTAAATAATGGTTTGCCTCCGGTGGGGTAATTTCTCTCTTAAGGTATCTACTGTGGGCACTCCACCATTAAGAATGTAGATTTGCAGGATTTCTGTTGGGGAAAATGCTTACTCAGGGTATCATGAGCAGTGAGCATACTTAGAGCAATCCTTTATAAAGCCCTGGAAAGACCTGTGGCAGTTAGTGTATCAGTCACCCAGGCAGAGTTCATTTTCTGTCATGTTTGGGGTAAGGAGGTGTTGGTCCTTGCAGGCTCTGCTCTAGTCACAATGCTTGTTGCTCACGTAGTTCTCAGCAACCCAAGGCTTTCCTCTCCTCCACCAATGACCACAATGTTGAATTCTGGGACTGATTTCCTCCACCTGCTCCATTGCATTGGCAGATATGGAGCCCCTGTGACACTGCCCCTCAGTTTCCTGCGACTGGCTCAGGCACTGTCGACCCTCACAGTACACATGCTTTCTGGTGAGAGAAGCCAAAGAGTTTGACAATGAAGGAGAAATCTTTTTTCCTATGGTTCTTTTTATTACCATCTTGAGGACTAGCTCCCATCAGAGCATGGCCACGACAGCCTTTTTCAAGCAACTGAGAGCTTTGGTTAATGTGCTCTTGAAATTATTTATTTTCCCCATAGGCCAGATTAGAGCTCTTAGGATGATGATGACCCTCTCTCATGCCTCTAGGACTCATAATCAGAGAAGTCAGGCCCCTGAGGATTTATTTTCAGAGATGAAGAGCATAAAGCGGACTCTTTCCTCCCCAGTTGTATCTTTTTCTGCCTCATGTCTCTGTTTTCTAAAAGCAAAGGATATACCACTTATTATTTGAAAAAATTTTATTAGAGAAAGTTGTTATAAGAAGCAATAGTATCATTGGGAATATGCACTATAAGAATGGCTGTCACACAGCCAGACCCAGACAATGGAATGTAACAGTTGCTTCTGTATTTTTGAGGAGGAAAACCTGGGAGCTGTCATCCTTCAACACAGAGGGCATGGAAGGTATTTTATAATTAGCTCCCAACTCCTCTGACAAAAGGAATGAAAGAACTAGAAGGTCTCTATTCCCTCCATCCAAGCATCAGAAAAGACACATGGCAGTAATATCCAGACGCCACCTTCAACAGCACCCACCAATTTCTTCATGGAGAGAGTCTTCTGCCAACATTATTCTCCATTCTGCTATCGCTAGAGAACTGACTTAATTTTCTCCTCCAAATGTAATATTCTTTTTATTTATTTTTGACAAAATATAATAACTATGATGTCAAATGATGACATGTAGAAGAAACAAATATAACAAACAAAAGGGTTCAGTATTGGCAGAGTGTCACATGCATCTTCAGGGTTACCAGGTTGAAGTATTTCATCAGATGCCATTATTTTTCCAGCCTCCCTATCCTCCCTGGGTTCTCTAGAGACCTCTGCACAGCAAGTGGCACTTGCAAGTTTCAGTAGTGCCTGTCTATCACTGTGGGTTTGGGAAAGCTGTGTGTTTCTAGGACCCAACTTGGGCCTGGTGAACTGAAATGACTTGTAGCCTGGCTCCCCGTAGGTGGTAGCAGTCATCTGGAAGTGAGAGTTACCCTAGTTGTTTGTGTCCCTATGACCTCCTTGTGCTTGGGCTGATTGTCAGTCTAGAGGACACAGGAGTGGCTACTGCTTCATTGCTCACTATTTTACTTACTGCTGTAGCTTGTATGGATGTCCCCCATAGACTCAGGAGTTTTATTTAAGTTTGTAACTTAGATTTCCAGCCACCTTGCTGGAAGAGGTCTTACTGGGAGCATTTCCTGGAGTCCAGCCCACAGGTGTGTTTGAGGAGAATCTAATTTCCAGCCTAATTTGTATGCAGAGTGCTTGAGCTCTGCCTGCATTTCCTGCTATTTTACTACAGGTTCATGCTCTTACTTGTGGTTCTGGCTATATGGTTGGGTCTCTCTGCTTGGATCTGTGTGTGAAAAGAGGCGAGCTTCTTCCCATCATCAGTGGAACTTCCCCTGGATCTGTAAGCTTCAAATAAATCCTTTCCTCCCATAAACTGTCTGGTTTGGAAGTTAATCCCAGCAGTGTGGAGCTGACTGCAACACTTACCAACATCAACTTCCTTTAAAAAAAAATTACTTATTTGAGGGCTGGAGAGATGGTTTAGCAGTTAAGCGCTTGCCTGTGAAGCCTAAGGACCCTGGTTCAAGGCTTAATTCTCCAGGACCCATGTTAGCCAGATGCACAACAGGACGCACGCGTCTGGAGTTCATTTGCAGTGGCTGGAGGCCCTGGTGCGCCCATTCTCTCTCTCTTCCTCTCTCTGTCTGTCACTGTCAAATAAATAAATAAAAATAAACAAAAAAAAACTTTAAAGAAATTACTTATTTCAAAGAGAAAGGGAAAGAGCATGGACACACCTGAGCCTCTTGCCACTACAAACAATCTCTAGATGCATGCACCACTTTGCACAGATGGTTTAATAGAGGTACTGGGGAATCAAACCCAAGCCATAAGGCTTTGCAAGCAAGCACCTTTCACCACTGAGCAATCTCCTATGTCAACACAGATAACTTCTGAAATCATAACACATATAGGAATTTTTTTTAAAGAAAGAACTGAATTCTAAGTTCCACATCTCTTGAGTGTGTGTTTGCATGTTTGTGATATGTGTATATATGTTCACATTTGTTGGTGCGCACCTGTGTTTACATGTCTATGTGTGTGGTATGTGTATATGTGTTCAAATTTGTTTGTGGGCACATGTGTATGTGCACATGCATGTATGAGTGTATGTTGTATGTGTGTGAATGTGTGTGTGTGTGTGTGTAAACCAGAGCTTGGTGTTGAGTGTCTTCCTTGATCACTATATATTGAGTGATGCACAGCCTCTTACTTGCACCAGAGCTCACTAATTTGTTTAGGTGAGCTTGCCAACTTGCTGTGGGGATCCTCTATCTCCTCCTCCATAGCACTAGGGTTACAAGTGGGCTATCATAGCTACCTAGCATTTATGTGGGTGCTGAAGATCTGAATTCAGGTCCTTATACTCCAACCCTGGGTTCCTCGTGTCTGAGATGGGCATGGAGGAGTAGATGGTGTGGGGGTTGGATTTAGGTGTTCCCCATAAACTTAGGTATTTTGAATTTTAGGGCCCCAGCTGAAGGCAATTTGGAAATTATAGCCTCCTGGAGGTGGTTTATTGTTGGGGTAGGCTTATGAGTATTATAGCCAGTTTCTCCTTGCCAGTGTTTGGAACACCCTCCTGTTGCTGTTGCCTAGCTGATGTTGGCCAGGAGGTGATGTCCACCTTCAACACATGCCATCATTTTCCCCTGCCATCATGGAGCTTCCCCTCCAGTCTATAAGCCAAAATAAACCCTTTTCCCACAAGCTGCTCTTGCCAGGTGCTTACTGCAAAAGTAAAGTTGGTACCAAGAGTGGGGTTGATGCTGCTAGAAGCCTGACTTGGTCTTTTGGAACTGCTTTGCAAGAGAATGTGGAAGAATTTGCAATCATGGCCTAAGAAATGTCTTGAAGTGCTGTAAGTACAGCTTGATGGACTATTCTGGCCAGAGTTGAAAGACCTGAATCCATTAAGAACTATCAACTGTGAAATTTGGCTTATGAGGGTGAGAAAGAACTTTGCCTGGATTGGGCTAGAAGTAGTTTGTGTGAAAGGCTTGCTGTTATGCCTGTTTCCTGAGAACTTGTGTAGTGTTGCATTGCATAGAAATGGATTAGTGTGAGCAGAGGGATATGGCACAGAAAGAAATGAAATCTTGGAACTGAAACTTCTGCTCATTCGGCTGCAATTGTTTGACAGATGGCAACCATTGAGATTGGGCCAGCTGACCTGCATTGGGACAACAGGAAGAATAAAGAGTCTTTTGAACGGGGCTGAATACTGAAGGAGTGTCCTGTTCTTCAAAATCTGCTTGATTTTTCCTTGGATTAACAAGTTGGTAACCCACCTGGTGTTATGGAGTATAACAAATGCAGGAAAGAGAGGTCATTACATTTGCAACACGGTTTTGTATTTTGGAAATGGCTATGGGCAGTGTGAAGCAGGTTTGTTGGATCACCTGTGTGGAGTCCATTGGAGCCATGAGGATGAACCATGGCTTGAGGTGGAAACTCAATGGAGATGTCAGGACTATGGGATGGCTACCAAGAAGAGATGCTAGCACCAGATGAAGTTTTCCAGGTCTATGAGTAGCCTAGCTGGAGGGGTGGAATTAAAACTCTAGAGACATGTTGCTGGCTAGAATTATTGGACTTGTAGACTTGACACTGTTTAGTTGTTAGATTGGAGCTACAGTGTCTGATGTTTGCCCTGGTTGTTTTAAATCTTGTATAGGTTGACTTTGCTATGCCCAATGCCATTTATTGCAGTGTGAATGTTTACTCTGTGCCATTATGGTTTGGGGGGTATTTTTTTGGTATTATGGCTCAGTTTAAAAGACCTTGGATTATGGGGATGTTTGAATATCATTTACATTGATAAAAACTGATGGTACCAACATGTGCTGTTTACATACTGAGTATGTCCATAACTAATAAAAAAAAAGATTGACAAAAACTGTAGGGACTTTTAAAGTTGGACTGGATGCATTGCATTTTATATCATGTGTCATTTATGGGAACCAGGTGTTGAATGTGGTGGTTTGATTCAACTGTCCCCTATAAACTTAGGGGTTATGAATATTAGGTCACCGGTTGATGGCAATTTGGGAATTAAAGCCTCCTGGAGGCAGTGTATGGTTGGGGGCAGGTTTATGGGTGTTATAGCCAGCTTCTTCTTACCAGTGTTTGGCACACTGCCCTGTTGCTGTTATCCAACTGATGTTGGCCAGGAGGTTATGTCCACCCTCTGATCATGCCATCGTTTTCCTCTGCCATCATGGAGCTTCCCCTCAATTCTGTAAGCCAAAATAAACCCTTTTCCTACATATTGCTCTTTTTCAGGTGTTTTCTGCCAGCAATGCAAACCTGACTAAAACAGATGGATATAAGTATCTTTCCTTTGCTAGGCTGTGTAGTTTTCAAAGTACTTGGTAAGAATGAAGCAAGGACTTTAATACAACAAATCAGTTGATGGGAGAACAGAAGATTAAGACAGGGTTTAGGAGAAAGCAGCATGAAGCTGCTAACATGCCCGGCCATCAGACATCGGGAGCAGAGGGTACAACCAGGAACCAACATCAGCAGATGCTGAAGCTTGTGGTGCAGTAACCCCAAGGGAAGGGCTGGAGTCATGACAGAAACACAACCACTGCCAGACATAAGAGGCAGAGCAGGGTCAGAAATCCCTATTGTTGGCACACAAATCAATAAGACTAAGCCTAGGAGGTCAGACAAAGAATTTTGGGGTGTCTTTGAGAGCAATGGAGCCTTTCTCAGCTGTTGTCTAGGAAATGACTCAGACCCCAGAGTGCCAGACACTCATGGCCACACAAAGTTTCCAATGAATTATTGGTGTTGCAGTTACCTTTGCATTGCTGGGACAAACCCCTGACCCAAAGCAGCTTCTGGGAGGAAATGTTTTGTTTCAGGCTTATAAATTTTAGGGGAAGCTCCATTGTGGCAAGAGAAGCTGGATCACTTCAGCTTCCACAGCAAAGATAAAGCGGCACCCACACAAGCAAGCACACAGAGCCAGAGCTCAAACTGCAGTCCACATGCCTAGTAATACTGGACTCAAGTTCCGATGCCAGTGACATGCCTCCTCCAACAAGGATCTGCCTATTGGAGACTTAAGTAGGAAGTTCAATCAAAAGTACTGAAGTGCAGGCTAGAGAGATTGCTTAGTGGTTAAGGTGCTTAGCTGAGATGTCTAATGACTCATGTTTGACTCCATGTCCCTCCCACATAAGCCAGATGCACAATGTGATGCAAACATGAAAGGTCGCACACGCACACAGGATGCTACACATATCTGGAGTTCAATTACAGCTGGAGGACCTGGTGCACCAATTCTCTCCCTCTGTCTCTCTCATAAAAAATATAATAATAATACTTGATTGGGCTGGAGAATTGGCATAGCAGTTGAGGCACTTACCTGAGAAGCTTAAGGACCCAGGTTCAATTCCCCAGTATCCATGTAAGCCAGATGCACAAGATGGCACATGCATCTGGAGTTCATTTGGAGTAGCTAGAGGCCCTATGCCCATTCTCTCTCTCTCTCTCTCTCTCTCTCTCTCTCTCTCTCTCTGCCTCTCCCTCTTAAATAAATTAAATGTTTTTTGAAATACCTAAGTCTATGGTGACACAGATTTGCATGTAAACCACCAGAAGTGGTCTCCAGGTTCTTGTCTTATGAATTTAAAGAATGACATTCATAAATCAAATAGGGTTATATTTAGGAAGATTTTATTACAGAGCTTATAGAGTTTAAGAGAAGAAAATAATTCAGATCTCTTGTACAGCAGGAATAACTTCTAGAAAATGGGAAAGCCCACCTAGAGACACAGATTGGTGTCTGTTATGGGAGTTTACTGGATGTGGCTTGAACTTGTTGGTCTAGCCCTTACTCCAGGTGTTTGGGTACTGCGACGTTTTCAGGAAAGTGAGTGATATCATCTTTTAATTTTCTCTTCTACAAAGAGATAAGTATCAACCAGATTCTTCCATTCCATTCTTGGTCTCTAGCAAAGAGGAGGCTGCAAGGACTCCTTTGGGAGAAGGAGATAAGGATGACCCCAATTCCCTCCCTACAGGCTCAATGACATTCCTCGCTTTCAATCCAGAAACAGAATCAAAAAAGTGCTCAAATGTGGGGAACAGGCTGAGCCCTGCCCTAAGTTATTCCAAATGTCATGTAAGTTTTTCACACTGTACTTTGCCCCAAGGGACTCCATTTTACAGCTTCTGTGGTAGACCTGGCACCACCCACAAGGCACAAAATGATAAATGACTTACTCCTGAGTGTAGAAAGATTAGCATCCTATAAATTTACTAGAGTAAACTTGGACAATAGGAGCACATGAGCATATTAAAATCATATCAGAGAAACCACAAAAATGTATTGGACACACCAGACCAAGGAATGAGTGTAACTCCCTCACCTTGACACCATATAGAAGGAGACACCTAGCATTGCAATGGCAACAGCCCCACCAACCTGTCATCTGAGCAGCCTGTGGGTGCTTTAAAGAACTTTATGTTGTTCCAGGGGCTTCATCTTGGCTCCACCCCATTGCTGACACTGCTTATCCAGTTGCCATCTGCCCCTGCTCACCTGTTTGCACCAGATATCCTGCCAGCTGTCCATCCATTAGCCTGGACCTGGTCTTCCCCTTCACTTTGCCTGGCTCCTATGGCCTGACTGCTGTGTAGCCAGCAAGCAGAAGCTCTTTCAGCTTCTCCTGCCACAAGTTATCTTGTTGATACTGACTCTTGCTTTTCTATCCGTTTCCCAGCTCTGAGTCTTCAGAGCTTTTTGAAACTCTTTATAAACCTTTGTAGACATACTATATTCTACATATATGCATAGATAGATAGATAGATAGATAGATAGATAGATAGATAGATACAGTCTGACTGGTTTACTGTGTGAGGTGGGATGTAAAAATTAACATTACCCCCATGCAATGTGTGACCCACAGATCCCATTGGATTGACCTACATCCCCAATGAGGAAGGCCTCTTCAGAAATGGGACAGGGAGGAGGGAAATGATGGTTCCAACATGTGATGTTTACATAAAAAATATGACCATATGTAATAACAAAAAAAAAATTAACAATAGCCAAGCATGGTGGCACACGTCTTTAATGCCAGCACTTGGGAGGCAGAGGTAGGAGGATCACCATGAGTTCAAGGCCACCCTGAGACCATAGAGTGAATTCCAGGTCAGCCTGAGCTATAGTGAGACCCTGCCTCAGAAAAAAATAATAAACAACATTAGGCCCTGCTGTGGTGGCTCATGCCTTTAATCCTAGTACTTGGGAGGCAGAGGCAGGAGAATCACCATGAGTTTGAGGCCATCCTAAAACTACACAGTTAATTGCAGGTAAGCCTGGGCAACAGTGGGACCCTGCCTCAAAAAAAAAAAAAAAATAACATTAGTAATTAAGATTGGAATAAAAGAATCTGTGTTTGCCTCAGCTAAGGGTATCAAGGGAAGCCAAACATGAAGAGGAAGGAGAGAGGCTTCCTTGACCTGGAATAAAACCTGGGCCACTGCACTGAAAGAGCCAAATCCTAACCACTAGACAGCCTGGGAACAAGGGCTATTAAGAAAAGTGGGAGTATCTGGCAAATTGCTGTCAATGAAAGCAAACTTTTGTACCTTGTGAATTTATTGTTATTCAATAAATTCTGACGTCATGGAAGACACATGCAAATTCATCTATTTCTGACATAATGTGCTCACGACAGGATGAGAAAATACCCCAGGAAGAATCTGGGAGGTACAAGAGCTGAGAGAGCAGTACTAAGAGTCTGCTTAGGCTGGCTCCTAGGATGGTGAGGGAGGGGTCTGAGGCTTAATGTTCTCTTGGCAAACCTCAGAAAGCCAAATCCTCACAATTTATCAGGAGACCTGGGCAAGAAGCAGTCTGTGATAAAGCTGAGAGGAAGATAAATTAGATAGGGGCTTCTGATTATATAAAGGAACTTTTTTTTTAGCCATGTCATATGTTTACATTCGATGAACTGGCTAATACTTTTTATGACAATAAAATTGTCTTTACATTTCATAAGGCTAGGTGTGACATCCCTTATAAGCTGAGATGAGATAACTGAATGGTTATGAGTCTAGGCAAACCTGGGCTGGAAGTCCAATGGTATAGATTCCTTTCCTGGCCACTGGCACTTTTCTTCTTTTAGAAGGAATTGCTAATGCCTCCCTCATAAAGCTGTTGTAAGGATTACATGAACCAATGAAGCACTTGGTACTGGGCCTGGCTTCTAGAAAGTGCTCAGACAATATGGGTCTGATGTTCGGGGAGAGAATTCTCTCATGGCCTGGAGCAGGGCCACATATTCCCAAGAACCCTAGGCTGAGCCAGTGAGAACCTGTAGCGGGTATTAGCTTCCTTCCCACTTATTTTCACCAGTGGGCAACAGAGAAGCTCAGAAAGCATCCAGATTGAAGAAAGCAAATTATCTTCCCAGACAGTGGCTCCTTGTCACAAGAAAACCTCCACAAATCACATACTGCCAAGACAGACCCAGAAGCAACAGATCAGAAAGAAAAACTTTGCTTGGAAAAATTTACAGCCTCAGGTGCTGTTGCAGACAGCTTCGCATTGCTGGGATGAACATCCAAACCAGATACAGTTTATAGGAGGAAGGGATTTATGTCAGTTTATAGATTCAAGGGGAAGTTCCATCAATGGTGGAAGAAGCTGCTTTCATACATACAATCAGAGAGAAACTACCAAACATCCAGCAAAAAAAGGAGGAGGAGGAGAAAGAGGAGGAGGAGGAAGAGGAAGAGGAGAAGCATTAGCAAAAACAAACTGGCAGCAAACAGCAGGGCCCCAAAGCTCAAACTGCTCTGCACACCGGCCCGGAGTTCAGATCCACCCCAAATGAACCTTTGTGTTGGACCACAGGATCTGCACCCCAGTGACACCTCCTCTAGCCAGGTGGCTGGAGATACAAGATACAAGTTTTAATAAGACACCCAAGTGTATGGGTGACTGAAATGTCTACGAGAATCCTGAGGTACCATGTGTATTGTACTTGCTAAGGCAATGCATCTACCAGAATACGGTGATGTGTATTGTTATGAGGAATCAAAGACTAAGGAAGGAGCTAGGAAGATGGCTCTGTGGATAAAGTGCTTGCTGTACAAGTGTGTGGATCAGGGTTCAGATCTGCAGTTCACTATGTGGGCATGTTGACCCTTCTATAACCCCAGCACTTAGGAGGTGGAGACAGGGTACATACTGGCAAGCTGGCTAGCTAGACTAGCCAAGTTGGCAAGCTATTGATTTAAGTAAGAGACCCTGTCTCAGTAAATAAAGTGGATAGTGATCAAGAAAGACCTCAGATATCAACATCAGCCTCCACACACATACATATATACATGTGCATGCCCGCCCAATCCCCAAACACATGCAAAATTTATGATAACAGGGAAATCTGTTCTCACTGGGAGACTGGCCAGGGGCCAGGAACCAGGTACTGTGGAGGATGAGCGCTGCGGAAAGAGGTAAAGGAGGAGCCAGAGCGTCTATGGAAATGCACAGCTACATGTTTCTGACCATCATGTACCTTCTGCGTAGCCTCTGAGGCAGCAGAGGAACCACAGGGCTTCCTTAGGCTGAAATGACAATGGAGGGCAGAGGCAGCTGAGGGAGTTTGCTGGCTATATTTTGAAAGGCCTGGGGGACACTAGCACCCAAATAGAAAGGAGACTGGGAGCAGGAGAGAGATGGGTGATGGGAGGCCAGAGCTCTGTAGCAAGAGTCAGGGGTGAATCACAGAAATGAGAATTGAAGTACAAGGTAAGCATGATCACTCTGGACTGGTGTCAAAGACAATGTCATCTAAGCACCTGGATCGCTGGTCCAGAACTTGGTTGGTCTGCTTCATCTGGGCTAATCACATGACTTTTCCTGGGAAGACATGAAAAAATGTTTATTCACTATAGATGTGACAATGTAAATTTGGGAGTGTCTTTGAGAGTGACAAAACTTATCTCAGTTCTTGGTTGGGTTGTAACTCAGGAGTTAGGATGCCAAACATTCACAACCACACAAAACTTCCACTGAGTCAGTGGCCTCCAGGTTCTTATCTTAGGAATTTCAATAAATGTCCATAGACCATAAAGGGTAATATTTAGAAAGATTTTATTATAGAGTATAAAAGAATAAAAGAACACCTATTGAACAGGAGGGAGTCTCCAGAGATGGGAAGAAAAACCAACCTGCGACTCTGACTGGGCATTATTAAGGGGACTTCCTTGCAAGCAAGCACCTTTAACCATTAAACCATCACCCCAACTAGGGGAGACTTCCTTTAGAGGAGGGAAAATAAAAACCTAGGTTTATCAGACTTCTAGGAAAGGAGTCAGGTTGCTGAGAAAAAGGGGCAATATTTCCAGGAGTCTTGGGATGTATAATTTTCCAGGAGTCTTTCTTAGAAGGAGACAAAGGATAAAAGCAGATTCCCTTTACAGGCTCAAGGACATATCCTACATTGAGCCAAGGGAAAAAAAACAACTATTCACTTTAGGGGTTCAGTTACTTGAAAATCAGCTAGCCCTTTTCTATTTCCTTGGAGTACTAAGGAAATAGCTCCATCCAAGTCTAGTGGGAAAAATATGTTTATTGGGTGTGGGGAGCCTCTCGGCCTGCATGGCCAAGGCCTATGGGGAGAGTACCCCTGGCCAAGCCCTAAAGATGGCGCCTGATGGAAGTTCAGTGCTTGGGACAAACAAGTCCATATTTGGAGGAGTTTGCCATCTCTGCCGCTCATTGGTTTCTGATGCTCGTCTGGAGGGGTTGCGTGGCCTGGAGTGATTGGGCGGAGTGAGTGCGCGAGTGAGTGTGCTTATAAGGAATCCCCGCCTGAGGCTCGGGGGAGATGAAGCTTGAAGCTGCCTGAATAAACTGCTGTAAGAAGAACTGATGGTTGTGTCTTCCTTGCTGGTCGAGGCAGATGCAACAATTGGGCTTACTTATTCAAGGGCAACTTATTACTAAGACGACCACTCAGCAGGGGTGACAGTTCATGAAAGCTGCAAATCTCTTCTCCCTCATCGCTTTTTTTTTTATTGCTTACGTAATCTTGGAGAGGGCCTTGTGAATCTCTTAACTTTCTGAGCTTCCTTAACCTCCTGAGTTTCATGACCTTCCTGAACCTTGTAAGTTTGCTTGCTTTCTGGGTCTTACAAGTAAAATATTTTATTTCATAGGTAATAGTTACGGACTTGCCAACCCTGACTTAGTGAGACGGTTATTCTGGGGTGCCTTTCTTGGCCCTTGGGTAACAGCAACTCAGGAGCTAAGGTGCTGGTCAGTAACAGTTACACAGGACTTCCTGTGAGTCAGTAGCCTCCAGGATTTTGTCTTATGACTTCTGATGAATGAAACTCACAGACCAGAGGATAAAGTTTAAAAAGGTTTTATTATTATAGACATTATACAGTTTAAGAGAAGGAAGGAATGCTGAGCTTCTGCTATAATGCAGGAGGGGCTCTTGGAAAATGGGAAAGCCCACCTGGAGACCCAGACTGGGGTCTTTTGTGGGAATTTACTGGAAATCACCCCTGACTCCAGGTGACTAGGTGCACTAGGTTTTCTCTTCTAGGAAAGAAGGTGATAAGAGAAAGCAAATTCATCTCTTATGCTCCTGTTCTCTAGCAAAAGAGGAGGCTGCAAGGACTCCTTTGCAGGGAAAGAGATAAGGATAACCCACATTCTCCCGTACAGGATCAAGGATATTCATTGATTTTCCTTTGGGGGCATTTCACCCCTAAAATGTGTCATTAGGACAGGCTCTTTTTTTCCATAGAAGTGATAAACACAACCCCACTCCACTCCCAACTAGTTTCAGGGTACAATCACAAGAGATCTCCAATTCTGTGTAATGTCAAGATAATGACCTTAGGGCTGGAGAGATGGCTCAGCTGTTAAGGTACTTGCCTGAAAAGCCTAATGACCCAGGTTCAACTCTCCAGTACCCATGAAAAACCAGATGCACAAAGTGGTGCATGCATTAAAGTTCATTTTCAGTAGCTGGAGGCCCTGGCACACCCATTCTCTCTGTCTGTCTCTTCTATTTCTCTGCTTGCAAATAAATATTTTTTTAAACAAGGTGGGGAGATAATGGCCTTAAAATAAAATGCTAAAGTTCTGGGGGAGGGGTGAAGAAAGAACAGAGAAAGAGAGAACAGAGGAGAGGAGGGCCATGGTCTCTGGAAAGGGCTATATCTACTTACAAACACTGCGGGTGATCCTGGCACAGATGACAGGACAAACCTGAAGCACGCTGTCTCTCACTGACTGACATGGGAAAGAGACAACAGGGGAGCAACAATATAAAGCAGAAGGGTAAAAAAAAAAATAGAGCTAGAAGGAAAAAAAGTATCTTTATATCCAGTCCAAAGTGAGTGCTTTGGCAGAGAAAGGGTAACTCTGTGAGAGCAGAATTGGTCCACGAGGGAATCAGATGAGACGAGCATGATAGGACTGTTAGAAGCTATGTATTTTTCAGGGAGGTACAGAGCTTAGTGGAAGGGCAGAGACAGGACCACAACGCATGTTCTGAGGTATCAGTGGTTCTGGTGTGTCTGGGTTCATATTCAAGTGGGGGCTCTTTCATAAGTTTCCATGCATGGCCTTAAAGATAACAAGGGACTCAGGCAATTCATGATTCATCAATACTTGCTTTATTGAATTTGTGGAGCTGGAGAAGAATTTGAGTCTCATTTGACAAAACTACCAATCAAGTGGTGATTCCTAGGCATTGTCTGTGGAGAATATTGTCTTGTGGTAGGGTCCATGGAGTAGAGTCTCTTGTTACAGGGTCAGCAATGGGGCTGTAGGAAAAAACCCCCACAGGGGGTCCCCACGCTCTGCCCGGATAAGGCGACACCCCAAATCACTCACTCACGAGAAGCGGTCTTGATGCAAACTGCAAGAGGATTTTATTCCAAGCGCGCTGGGGCCCACAGTCGTACACCACACAGGGGTAGAGGACTGCAGAGCCCTGAATGCAGGAACAGGACAGTTTTTATAGGGTTTCTAACAAAGCCTGTGCCTTAGACCAATCATTTTCTAATATTAGGAGCCCCGCAGGGTGTTAGCCAGTCAGTTGGTGCCACCCCATAGTTTCTAAGCCAATTAGTTTATGACCTTGGTGGTCAGCGTTTGCGCAGGTCCTTGGGTGGGAGTAGCAGAGTGTGGTATCAGTCTCCTGTGACCTTGGAGGTCAGCACTTGTGCAATTCCTTAGGTGGGGGTAACAGAGTATGGTATCAGCCTCCTATGACCTTGGTGGTCTGAGGCAGGCTGCTACAGCCTCGGGTGCGAGTTACTAAGGCTTACAGTGTAGGCTACTAAGGCTTACAGTGTGGGCTATTAAGGCTTATGGTGCAGGCTATTTACAGAAACCAAATAAGTGGTTCACTTTATTACTCATTTCCCATCCTTGAGGGCTATCTCATGCCCTTTTACCTAGTTTCATATTAGGAGTGGGCTCTGATACAATGAGAAGAGGGATTCTTTACTTGCTTCTGACAGAGAGTAAAACCTGGAGTTTGAGGTATGCAGGTGGCCCGCTTAAGCTCCCTTTGGAGTGTGATAGTATTTCTGAGCTTCTGAATTCTTGGGCCTTTCATTTCCCACTTTTTCTCTTGTCAATAGTTCTAATCCTAGAACTTAGAAAGACTAGACATAATCTTCCTCTCTGCTGCCTTGAAGGCCCTTATATTGTTGTCTAAGTACCATGATCTGGACCGCACTCACTCGTTCTCTAACAAAAGTAAAAATCTTATTAAGTATGCAAGGCCCAACTGAAAGCATCAGGAGCAAAACCATTAGGGGTCCCATCAGGGTGGAAAGCAGAGTAGGTATCCAGGAGGACTTGTTAAACCATCCCTCAAACCATCCTTGGTCAGTTTCCCTCTCCCTTTGACGCTTTTTTAGTCTTTCCCTGAGCTTGCTCATGGAGTCTCTGATAGCTCCTGAGTGATCTACATAAAAGTAATATTTTTTTTTAAGGCTGTACATAATCCGCCTTCTTTTAGGAACAGTAAGTCTAATCCCCTCCAGTTTTGTAAGACCACTTCAGATAGGTCAGGGACTCCTCTAGATGACTAACAGATTTCTCTAAAGCTTGGAGATCCTCATTTATGACAGCATGTAGTTCACCAAGCCCTCTTTCTAATTGTTGTGGTCCCGTGACCAGGGCTGTGGTCCCCGTCCCCACACCGGCAGCTATCCCTAAGCCAAGTATGACTGCTAGGGTAAGGGTTACAGGCTCCCTTTTGGATCGGGTGGGATGGTAGTCATATTCATCGATGACTACTTCCTCAGGATGGTAGTAAACCCGGGGGACAAGCTGGACCATAATACAGAAATTTTTGGATGGGTTAAAAACTGAAGTAGAAACACAGGGAGTCAGCCCAGTATCATATGCCCACCACCTGTTATACCCTGGCACTAAATATTGGTTGTCTGAAGTCTGTCTATAGGTCAGAGTAACATTACAAAGGTGTTGGTGGGATGGGGGGGCCCTTTTTTTTTTATATATGTCCCCCTTCCTGAGACCTCAGGGATAGTCAACTTGTTTTTGGTCCCCCATGAACACCGGCTATCATGTTCTTTAGTTATATTAAACTCTCCCATAGTCGCCATCCCCTCATAGTAGGGTGGTCCTGAGGATAAACAAAGCCAGCAAGTAGAGGTAATGTTGGGGTTGGTGGCGTTTATGGCGAGGAAGGCCCCTTGGATTAGGCTAAAGAGCCTCTGTCCTGTCCCATGTGGGACTTCCGAGAGTGGGCTAGTCAAAGGGGTTCTAGCAGTTATTATGTGATGGGTCTTAGTTGCCACTGTGGGTGGGAGCTTGGGTAATGTCATTTTAGGGGTCCCTGTTTTACTAGAACTTTATTAGGTCTTACTGGTCTTGGGGTGGGAGGCTTTATCTTAAGTTGTATAGTAAAGGTTAGGCCCGTATCCCATCCTGTCATATAAAACCTGAGTCCCCAAATTTTTTCTTTTATCCAGTCTCTGGACTCTCGACCTTGGGGGGTGAAAGAGATGCTGAGAGGAACTGTTTTTTTTTTCCCATATAATCCTTCCTGCACAGTAATCAGGTCCCAGGAGGAAGCTGGGTGCCAGTAGGTATTACCTGTAGTTTCACAACCCCAGTGTTTACAGTAGAACTCTTTTGTCCCTCCATAACTTCGTTTAGAAGTTCGGGGGCAGACATAAAATGGGGTATGCTGTATCTTACGTTGGGTTGGCCCAGAGCTGCACCCCGGGTTGTCTGCCATATATTGACCTTGGGAGATGACCCCTTGTGTGAGTGCCTGCTTTGCCACATGAGAGTGGACTTCTCTAGAGACCTTCTCTGGGGTGAGCTCTGGGATATCCCAAAATTTTATCCCGGCTACCAGGGCACAGATGTCTGGGGTCAGGACAGGCCATCAATTCCAGGGGGGCGCTTTTCTAGTTGTAGTCTATATTATATCCCCCATTTGAGAAAGCACTTGTCAAGTCAACTTTTGGGGGGCATGGGGATTGGAGGCATCACCTAGCTGGAGAAGGAGAAGCCACACGGTGAAGCCTGAGTTTAAGGGGATTGTCTGTCCTCTCGGCTTGTCATTCGGGGCCCGGTGGCGGAGCAGGCTTGACGTGAGATGCATGGATCCAGGCGGGTATTCCTTCAACTTTTACGGCCGTTGGAGTAGTCAGTAGGACGAGGTAGGGGCCCTTCCACCGAGTCTCAAGGTTTTCTGCGCGGTGACGTCTGACAAAGACCGAATTTCCCACCTGGAAGCGATGTGGGACCTGTAAGTCTCCTTCTCCTGAGTAAGCCTCCCGGAGTCGCTTCCACGCTCGTTGTCTCACCCACTCGAGCGCCTTGAGCCTAGAGAACAGAGGCTGGGAAAGTGGCACATCAGTACTATGTATAGAGGTTATTTTTACCAGTGGAGGAGGCCCCCCATATAGCAATTCATAGGGGGTCAGTCCAAATTGTCCAGGTGTGTTTCTAACCCTAAAGAGCACAAAGGGTAGGAGAGCTATCCAATCATTAGCGCCAGTCTCTGCGGTCAATTTGGTGAGGGTCTCTTTAATGGTTCTATTTATCCTTTCTACCTGTCCTGAGCTTTGGGGTCTGTATGTATAATGTAATTTCCAATCAATCCCCAATACTTTGGCCAGTCCCTGACTTACCTGGGCAACAAAGGCTGGACCGTTGTCTGATCCTATTACCTTGGGTATCCCAAATCTTGGGAAAATTTTTTCCAGTATTTTCTTAGCCATCACGGTTGAGGTTTTTTTTCTTGGTAGGATAAGCCTCTACCCATCCTGAAAAAGTGTCTACAAAAACTAGTAAATACTTATTACCATACTTAGCCGGTTTTACCTCGGTGAAGTCCATTTCCCAGTGAGCACCTGGGCTGTCTCCCCTTAGCCTCTTCCCAGGAGGCATTCTTGAGGGATTAGTATTGACCATCTGGCAAGGTACACAATGCTTGACTACTAAGCCAGCTATCTCTGGCAACCTCAGAATATGGTAAGGAGACGTCTGTAGTAGTTTTTGTAGATGTTTGGCTCCCAGATGGGTTAGGCGGTGTATTTGTTGAACGTACTGTAGTCCCTTTGCTTGAGGTAGAATCTCTTTTCCCTCTGAGGTAAAACAGGCCCCCTCTGGAGTTTCAGAGAACTGGCCCAACTTTCTGACTTCTTGCCAGTCACTTGGGGTATATCGTTGCTCACTTTTTTGGTTCTTTGGTTTTTCAATTATGGGCAGAAGGTTGACCCCCTGGGCAGCCTGCTTGGCCGCTTGGTCAGCCATCTGGTTTCCTTTTGAGATAAAATCTTTGGCTTTTTGGTGGCCAGGGCAATGCATAATGGCCAGTCTTTTGGGTAGATGTAGGGCTTCTAGCAAACTTAGAATTTCTTCTTTGTTTTTAATTTCTTTCCCTGCTGAGGTAAGTAGCCCTCTCTGTTTGTAGATGGCCCCGTGTATGTGTGCAGTAGCAAAAGCATACCTGCTGTCCGTGTAGATGTTCATAGACTTTCCTTCAGCTAGTCGTAAGGCCTGTGTGAGGGCCATGAGCTCAGCTTTTTGTGCTGAAGTTCCTTCTGGCAGACTGCTGGCCCAGACTGTTTGTGTTCCGTCTACTATCGCCGCCCCAGCCATCCTCTTACCTTCTATAATGTAATTGTTTCCATCTGTGAACCAGGTTAATGTTCCTCTGGTCAGTGGGACATCTGTAAGATTCTTTCGGATCCCAGTTTCCTCAATCAGCAGTTGATGACAGTCATGAGTCACTGTCTCATCAGTTTCTTCAGGCAGAAGGGTAGCGGGGTTGAGGATGGCAGGAGAGGCAAACGTTATCCTGTCGGTGAGGAGCAGGCTCTACCGGGGATGAGTATAATCGTTATTCATCATCTAGCTGGAGGGTCAACACGGTGATGGGTCGACCTCCAGCAGACACTTCTGGTTTTTCTGATTTGAAAGAAATTTGAACACCTATCTTGGTTAATAAGTCCCTTCCAAGGAGGGGCGCTGGACATTCAGGAATGACTAAGAATGAGTGGGTTACCCGTCCCACTCCCAGGTCAACGGTTCTTCGGGTAGTCCATGAATATTGCCGTTGTCCAGTAGCACCCAGAACCCAGGATTTTTTATCTTTTAGCCCTCCCATTGGTTCCAAAAGCACTGAATGTTCAGCGCCAGTGTCCACGAGAAATCTGACTGGCTTCCCCTCCACCTTCAGAGTTACCCTGGGCTCGGGGAGGGGCTCCGAGCCCTGTCCTCCCTAGATTTCATCTTCTCCAAGGGTTAGGACCCTAGGTCTTTTGCTGTTCTTCTTAGGGCAGTCTCTTGCCCAGTGTCCTTTCTCCTTGCAATAGGCACATTGATCTCTATCAAGTTGGGTCCTGTTGCCCAGGTTCCCTATCTGCCTAGGGCCTGTTCTAAACTTGTGAAAATTTCTCTTCCTTTTTCCTTTTTCTCTACCATTGTGGCCAGGATCCTGGTCAGATTTTTCTCTTGTCGTCTATTGCACCTATCCTTTCTTTTTTCTCTTTCTCATGTCTCTCTTTACGTTCTTCTCTCTCTCTTTCTCTCCTTTGCTCCTTTTTTTTTCTGTCTCCCTTTTGTAATATACCTTTTCTGCCTCTTTTACTAAATCACGTAGCTCAACTTCCTGTAATCCCTCCAATCTCTGAAGTTTCCTTCTGATATCAGGAGCTGACTGTCCTATGAAAGCTAATGTTATTGAGCCTTTTTGAATCTCAGAGGTGGGGTCAAAGGGTGTGAACCTCCTAAATGCTTTCATGAGCCTCTCAAGAAACATTGAGGGAGACTCCGTTGGCCCCTGCATCACCTCTCTTACCTTGGCCAAATTGGTGGGCCTTCTGGAGGCACCTCGGAGACCCGCCACCAGAGCCTGGTGATAGATTTTTAAGCTCTCCCTACCTTCAGCCGTATTGTGGTCCCAAACAGGGCGAGTCAGAGGGAACCCCATGTCTATCTCATGCTGCAGCTGCGTGGGCCACCCGTTGGCCCCAGGGACATTTTTTTGGCCTCTATTAAAATTCTCTCTCGTTCCTCGGTTGTGAAGAGAGTCTGCAACAGCTGTTGGCAATCATCCCAGGTGGGCTGATGAGAAAACATAAGAGATTCTATCAGCCTCGTGAAGCGTTGGGGTTCCTCTGAAAAAAAGGGGGATGGTTAGCTTTCCAGTTATAAAGATCTGCAGAGGAAAAAGGCCAATATTGGAGGGGTTGTAGTTGGCCCCCCAGCATGGGAGGATCTGCCTCGTGTAGCGGCAGTGTCACAATTCCATTTGCTCCCTCTGGGGTAGCATCTCTCCGGCTCTGCGTCCTTGCAGTTGGCCCTCCCATTTCTAGGAGCTCGGGAGGGGCAGGCTGAGTCTCCGGCTAAGCCCGGACAAGCTTGGGGGCGGAGGCTCTGGGAGGAAGGGGGGCGGAGGCTTGGGAAGGGTGGAGGGCGGAGTTTCAGGAGGGGCAAGGGGCGGAGCAGTCACGCCGGAGCGTGGAGCTTCGGGAGGGGCGAGAGGCGGAGGCATGGGAGGGGCAAGAGGCGGAGGTGTGGGAAGGGTGGAGGGCGGAACTTCGGGAGGGGCGAGGGGCGGAGCAGTCACGCCAGAGCGTGGAGCTTCGGGAGGGGCGAGAAGCCCTCTCTCAGCTCCCGGGACTAGATAAGGGGGGGGGGAGGGGCAGGCTGAGTCTCCGGCCAAGCCGGAGGAGGTTCCTCGATCTCAGGGTAGATGCGAGGGGGAGGAGAGGGTTTTTTTTTTTTTTTTTTTCTTTTTTTCATTCTCAAGACTCAGGACTCTGGAGCTTGAGTTCCTGGGTTTATTCAGCCACGGCCTGACCCACGGCGGGGGGTTGTCCATCAAATCCTTCCAGGTGAGGATATAAGCCTCTTGGTTGGGACGGGAGCCTGGTCCACTCTGAAAAAAAATATCTTTAACGGCCAGAATAGTCTCAGAATTAAAGGTTCCTTCTGGTGGCCATCCGACCTCATAAGTTGGCCACTCAGAGGCACAAAACGTTTGCCAGGGTCTCCTTCTAACCTCAACTGACAAATTATGGGCCCTAGTTTTAACTTCAGTCCAGTGGTCAAGAGTCAAGCTAAGGGGCGTCGTCACCGTCTGTCCCATCTTAGAACTATAGACAAAGACACAAAGAACAACAACAACAACACACACAACTGAGACCAACAAATCCAGATACCAGCGACCCGTCCGCGTCTTCCACAAGCAGGCAAAAGAATCGGACGGCCGCGGAGGAGGAAGCCTCCGCTCTAATAACAGCACCCGGTCTTCTGACTGGGTATAAGAGACTGCCAGGCGTCCCTGGGTCTCCTCACCTCCCAGGGCGTCCCCCAGGGTGGCAGCCTGTGATCCTCCTAGCACGTCTGCTGATCACGGTCCTCTGGTCCTTTACGGCCCTAGAGGACGGCTGCAAATCAGACTGAGCCAAAAGCGCGCGTCCCAGAAACCAGAGGCTCAGAACACAAACACCGGCCGGCACAAAGCGCGCGTCCCAGAAACCAGATACTCAGAACACAAACATCGGCCGGCACACACTCACTCCAGAAGGGGCCCCCTTACCTCCAAGTCGGTTCTCGGGTGTGTGTGGGGGCCTTCACATCCCGGGCGAGCCCCCAATGTAGGAAAAAACCCCCACAGGGGGTCCCCACGCTCTGCCCGGATAAGGCGACACCCCAAATCACTCACTCACGAGAAGCGGTCTTGATGCAAACTGCAAGAGGATTTTATTCCAAGCGCGCTGGGGCCCACAGTCGTACACCACACAGGGGTAGAGGACTGCAGAGCCCTGAATGCAGGAACAGGACAGTTTTTATAGGGTTTCTAACAAAGCCTGTGCCTTAGACCAATCATTTTCTAATATTAGGAGCCCCGCAGGGTGTTAGCCAGTCAGTTGGTGCCACCCCATAGTTTCTAAGCCAATTAGTTTATGACCTTGGTGGTCAGCGTTTGCGCAGGTCCTTGGGTGGGAGTAGCAGAGTGTGGTATCAGTCTCCTGTGACCTTGGAGGTCAGCACTTGTGCAATTCCTTAGGTGGGGGTAACAGAGTATGGTATCAGCCTCCTATGACCTTGGTGGTCTGAGGCAGGCTGCTACAGCCTCTGGTGCGAGTTACTAAGGCTTACAGTGTAGGCTACTAAGGCTTACAGTGTGGGCTATTAAGGCTTATGGTGCAGGCTATTTACAGAAACCAAATAAGTGGTTCACTTTATTACTCATTTCCCATCCTTGAGGGCTATCTCATGCCCTTTTACCTAGTTTCATATTAGGAGTGGGCTCTGATACAATGAGAAGAGGGATTCTTTACTTGCTTCTGACAGAGAGTAAAACCTGGAGTTTGAGGTATGCAGGTGGCCCGCTTAAGCTCCCTTTGGAGTGTGATAGTATTTCTGAGCTTCTGAATTCTTGGGCCTTTCAGGGCCAGTATGTCTCTACGAGGATAATCATCCTCCCACCCTTGTGCCTCCTGCCCATGCATGCCACTTACAGTGGGTCTAATGGGAGACTATAAGCAGAGCCTTTGCAAATGTGTTTGCACCCAATCCCTGGTACCCAAGAGCTATCCCAGAAGGACACATGCAGGTGAACCTGTTTCCTCAAAACTAAGCCCTGAAATGCATTCAGCATCACATAAAGGGGTCACACAAATGCATTCAAACAAAATGTAAACATAAGGCTTAACAAAGTGTGAAGTATAATTTAAATGTTTTTAAACCTTTAAAGTGAAGAGATGCCAGAAGGACATCCATGTGAGGCACCCACCCAGCCTGGCATTTCTGATCTCTGCAAGTGAGGGAGCATCTGCTAAGAAGAGGTGCTGCTAAGGAGGTGAGCTCCATCTGAGGACTCGTCAAATAAGTGCATCTGCTAATGACAGTAGACTTACAGATAGAGAAGGAGGGAACTGGCCCTGCCATGCTGAACTGGAACAGGGAGCATGAGATAGCAGTGTTTTATGAATTTCTACATACAAATAAAGAAACAGACTTGTGAACGTGAGTGATCCCCTACATTGAGTAGTAACCCCCAAAAAAAAGCACACTTGGCAACTACATGTTGGCTGTTTTTTGTTTTTCAACTTTTTATTGTGGTTTTTATTTATTTATTTTTCTTGGTTTTTTTGAGGTAGGGTCTCACTCTAGATCAGGCTGACCTGGAATTCACTATGTAGTCTCAGGGTGGCCTCAAACTCATGGTGATGTTCCTACTTCTGCCTGCCAAGTGCTGCAATTAAATATGTGAGCCACAACACCTGGCTTTTCCCCCCCAAGTTTTATTAACAATGTTGATACATGTATATAATGGATTTTGATCATAATTCCCATGTAGTACCTTCTCTTGACCTCCTCTCCACCCCCTTCCTCTAAAATGTTTCTCAACTAGTCTCTATTCTACTTTCACGCCCATTTATTTATTTATTTATTTATTTATTTATTTTTGCCTTGTGCAAATGTGAATTTAATTAGGGTTGCCTGCATGAACTTGGGTTGGGATTACTTACAACACAGGTAATTTTCTAGCAGCTACACCATTGCAGAAAATGTCACCTGTTCCCCCAGCAACCATTAACTGCTACTGCTAATAACTTCTCTGGCTAGGATGGGGCCTCATTCCATCATGCATGACAGAATGTGGATGGGTCCAATATTTTGCATGTCTTGTGCAGGCAACCACAGCTGCTGTGAGGTCATGAATGCAATGGCCACATCATGTCCAGAAGACAGTGCTTCACAGCATTCTTCCCCGTCCTCTTGCTCTTACATTCTTTCCACTCCCTCATTGGCAGTGTTCCCTGAGCCTTGGAGAGGATGATATAGATGTCTCATTTAGTGCTGAGCACTCAACCATCTCTTATTCTCAGCACTTTTGTAGTATAGAAACCAGAAGTTGGCTAGGCAGTTTAGGGGTGACAGGACCCCAAAATGACTTTCTCCTTGGCTAAATGTGGAAATTGTCCTTGAGTTTGTAGGAGAAATTTGACGTAATTACATCTTACTACAGGTCAGAAATGTCAGAAGTGTCTAGCCTTTCCTTACCTCTGTCCCCTTAGGGTGTCCTTCCATACCCTTCCGTAGAGAATTAAGATTTCTGAAAAGATTGCCCTTTTCCAGGGATCTTGACACCTAAAGCCAGAACTGTTCCCACCTAGGGAGTACTTCCACTTCCCACTGAGCCAGGACTAGACTGGCTAAAGTAGCTGCCCACCAAGAAACTACACACACATACACATACCTCAGAGTGTTCAAATAAGCTTTTCAAACCCCTCTTGCCTCTGTAGGCAAGAGCTCTGCTTTCTTCTCATATTCTGGACCTAAGCCTTAAAACTCTAAGCTATAACAAAATCTCTCCCCACCTTATCCTCTGGTCTATGTATTCCATTTGTCAAATTCTTAAGACAAGAATCCAGGAACACCCTGATACTGACAAATTTGGGGGGATTAGAGTGTATCCTATAACCCCAAGTCCTTGTTATGGGGTCCAGTGCCACACAAGTAAGAACACTGACTCACGGAATGTGAGGCCAAGTTTTATTGGGTAAAAAAGAAAGAAAGAGCCAGGCATGGTGGCACACACCTTTAATCCCAGCACTCAGGAGGCAGAGGTAAAAGGATCACTATGAGTTCAAGGCCACCCTGAGACTACATAGTGAATTCCAGGTCAGTGTGGGCTAAAGTGAGAGCCTATCTCAATAAAACAAAAAGTAAAAAAGTAAAAGAGAGAGAAAAGAAAAGTCTGGTACACCAGGTCTGCACCCCAAAGGTCATGATCTCAGGATGCATCCCCAAACTGTTTGGAGTGTCAGCTTTTATTGGAAATAACCACATGATGTTTATAGAAAGAAAAAATAAATCAAGATGGGCGTTAAGCCATAAGTCACAATTCATATGTTACCATTATAGCCATAAAACCAATTTTAAACATAGTGGGGAATTCAGTGTGTCTTAGAAGATAATAGGGCAGGAAAAAAGAGGAACTTATAAACAGGTCTGTTGGTCAGTTACAAGAAGCCCCTGGGTGGAGTGAGGTAGGCCTGTGACCAGGAGTCTCCCAACATCCTTCTTATCTGCCCTTAAGGATTTTGCTCAACAATGCCAGACCCCAGGCCCCAGGGTAAAGCTATTTAAACCAGCAGAGCCTCCTGTTTATCTACCATCCCCATGTGCTTAAACAAGTGTTTTGTTCCATTCTTTTATGAGCTCTTACAAAGAAGTGTCTTCTATTTTTTTTCTAAGCTAGGTATAAAGAAAGCTAGAGAAATACAACATTTTGCTCACTTCACATTTCCCTCTCTGACATGGCACTGAGTTAAATCTTTGACTCATGAGGGATAATGTCTAGGGTTTGTTCAATTTCAGATAGGAGGATATATTGTGTCTGTAATACCATAAGCTTAACAGAACTAATTCTATTTTTAACATATCTGACCAAAGTATTTATAATTCAGGGTCCTATGGTGAGGCCTAGTAATACTAACAAAAGTGGGCCAGCCACCATAGAAATAAGCGTAGTTAACCATGGAGACCAATTATACATAGACTGAAACAAATTATTAGTGGCTTATCTTTGAAGTTTTCTTTCTCTGAGATTTTTTTCTAACTAAAGCTGGTGTATTTTGGATTATTCCCAACTGACTGGCATGAAAGCAACAAGTTTTACCTAAAGCCATACATAGGCCCTCTTGTTACATACAAAGTAAGTCTAATTTTTTTTATTTTGTCACCTCCACTTTCATGGCTGTTGGAGTGATTAGGATGACCTGGAGGGGGCCCTTCCAATTCCCAATACAGTGTCTCTTGATCCAAACTTTGTTGCTGGGCTGAAAGGGAGGAGAGCAAATAGGGTGTGTCTGAAAAGCAGCCTTGACTGCCAGAACATGGACTCCTGTGCTCTTTGTAAGACTTGGATAGAAAGAAGCCGTTCATTATTAACTCAGTTATCTGTTCAAGACCCATCTGGGGCAGGAAGGGTGGGGTTTCCATACATAATTTTAAATGGAGTAATTTCTTTTACATAAGGGGTATACCTGGCCCTTAACAGGATGAAGGGAAGAAGCCCCACCCATCCTTCACCAGCCTCTAGGGGGGCTTCTTCCTTTTCTTATTTTCACCCTCTCCCACTGGACTTTTGAACTCCAGACTTAGAGGCCTCTCACCATATGATCCATTGCATCCACACCTTCATCAAATTACAACTTCAGGACAAGGTATTCGTTCTCCATCTGTGGTGGGGATGCCCCCTCCCAGACCTTAAAGACTCTGGGAGTTTCTCACTTTTCAGTCCATGGATGACTGGAGGCTCTGGGAGCCTCCCATGTGTCATTATACCAGACACCCCAAGCCTTAGGAATGTGAGGATGCTCCCTCCTAAACTTTGGGTTTCATTTGCCCTCCCTAAGCCTGGGAGAGGTCCCTGGTGGTGGGACTAGCCATTCTAGTCCTTGTTCCCCAAAATGGGCTATAAATTATCTGTTCCAAAAAACACTCCATTGACATGTCTCAAGGCTAATTTAAAGGAGCTCAAACTTTCTGAGCTCCTACCTACCAAATTATTCTGACTTCCTATTCATATTTAGCCACAATATTCCTTAGAAATGGCCACCACTGACCTAAATTTGGTACATTTGATTTTAATATTCTTATTGATCTTGATAACTTCCTCAGAAGACATAGCAAGGGGACTGAGATTCCTACCTTCAGGGCTTCTTTGTCCTCAGCCCCCACTCTTCCCTTTGTATTTCTTGTTCTACCTGCCAAATTCTCCTCTGTCACCAAAATCCCTCTAAAATCCTGCCCCTTCAAAAACTGTACCTCTCACACATAGTTCTGCCATCTGGCTATGACTTTCCTAGGACACACACACACTCTCTCTCTCTCCAAATTCAAACCATCTCCCTAAATCAAATACAAATTCTACCCTCTTAAAGAAACTCCTGTTCTAAAAAGAAAAAGAAAATGAAACTCCTATCTTTACTGGACCTCTTTAACATATTCTACATATGGATATCTAATTTTTCTCTCCTTGCTAAAAGTTAAAACCACTAAACAGCTTCTAGAGTTTTTCCTTAATTTACAAGAAAATGAATGAACCTGGACAGGATTATACTAAGTGAGGTAACCCAGGCCCAGAAAACCAAAGATCACATGTTCTCTCTCATATGTGGATCCTGGCTACAAATGATTGGACTTCTGTGTGAGTAGAAAGAAAACTCAGTAGTAGAGGCCAGTAAGCTAGAAAGGAGATATAAAGGGAATAGAAAGGGAGGGAGGTGGTCACTGAATAGGATGGAATTGTGTATATGTAAGTAGAAGAATAGATTAATGAGAGTGAAAAGGCCTAATTGAGGTCAGGGGAAGAAATTGAGTAAAAGAAAGGTGGAGGGAGGGCTAATCAAAATTTAAGAGGATATAAATAAGTCATATGGAAGCCTACTTTTTTGGGCAATGGAACACACAGGAGCCAGAGATTGTTACTAGAAAATTTTCAATGCCAGGAATGGGATACCTTCCAGTGAGTTATAGGCCAGGGAGGTCCCTGAAGCTCTCAAAATATTACAAGCCATTGCCGAGACCCTTGGTTTCCCACCAGGAATAGATGACAAGACCCTATCGCTGAAGATGCCACGTACTTGGGCTGCCAGGTCACTGAGAAATCTTGCTAGAGATGAGCTGAAAATCTCCTCCATGTAGACCAGCTGACAGAAAGCTGGAAAAGGCCACACTGCATGCAGTTCAATGGGAGAGAGAGAAATCACCAGTGAAGATACTCAACAGTGGGCACTGCAAGCCTTATATTTGGCCAGCCCGGCCAAATGAGCCAACAGGCGCAATAGTGGCACCTCTATTATGGCAGAAACCAACTACCCTCTAATTGGACTGGAGTCCCACTCCATGGGAGGGAATACATCCCTAATACTTAAAGCCTACAACAGGGGTAGTCATGAGACCTAGGGTTGTAACTTCTACTACTGTCTGGCTAAGTGTATATACTATGCTCACCAAACTGCCCAGTAAGCACTTCTCTTAATGTTCATACCCATGTATTAATGCTACTCTTACTTTTGGTTAGAGAACCTTTTCTTTTCAGATGGCAGTGAACTTGGGATGCCTCAGAAGGCACCATGGTGCTGAGAAGAAGTGATAGAGGTATTCTCAGCACTAAAATATCTCAATCACACCTTCCATGCTCAGGGTCCATTGTAGAAGAGGTGGTGGAAAGAATGTAAGAGCCAAAGGAAGGATAAGACTCCTTACAATGCACTCCTTCAGACACAAAATGACCTCACAGTGCCTGACACTACCTACACAAGACCATCATAATAGGAAGAAAAGATAATGACATAAAAATAAAAGATAGCCTGGTGTGGTGGCACATGCCTTTAATCCCAGCACTAGGGAGGCAGAGGTAGGAGGATCACCATGAGATCGAGGCCACCTTGAGAATACAGAGTGAATTCTAGGTCAGCCTGGGCTAGAGTGAGACCCTACCTTGAAAACCAAAAAATAAAAACAAAAAATTTTAAAAAATAAAAGAGAGATTGATTGAGAGGGGGAGGGGACATGATGGTGAGTACCATTTCAAAGAGGAAAGTGGGGAAGGGAGGGATATTTTTTATAATTATGGAAGTTGTCAACCCTAACCCTAACTGTATGTAGAAGTTAAAGAGGTCCAGCAAAGACAGGAGTTTCTTTTTGGTTTCATTTTTTCTTTCTTTCTTTTCTTTTTTTTTAAATGAAACAAGGACTCTTTTATTTCATATGTGGAATTGGAATCCCAGACAGGTCAGGTGACTTGACCAAGGTTGCATAGCTGCTATATAGGGCAACAAAATCCAGAATATAATTTAATACTATTTCCATCTCAATTTCTCTTTCATTTAAGTTGGAACCTGCACATAAATGACTCCTCATAATGACCTTTTGGAAAACAGGGTGATGAATCACAATATCAATAACTATGGTTTATTGAATGCCTACTATTTTGTTCTGAGTAATAATGCTATGAAATGGTTATTATTTTACTACCTTTTCCAGTGTAGGTACTTGTAGATACATTCACTTTTGCTGGGACAAAACACCCTACCCAAAGCAGCAGATAGGAGGAAAGGGTTTATTTTGGCTGACAGTCTCAAGGGAAGTTCCATGATGGCAAGGAATAAACGGGTGGCAGAGCAGAGTTTGCACATTACTTCTCACCACAGCAGCTGGAAGAAAGCAGCAAGAGTAAGTTGAACTCTAGCAAGGGGAAGCTGGGTTATAACTCCCAAAAGTCTGCCCCCAGCAACACATTTCCTCCAGCAAGGTTGCACTGTCTGAGGCCCAAGTATTAAAAACCCATGAATTTAGGGCTCTAGTGTGCCCATTCATTCTCTCTCTCTCTCTCTCTCTCTCTCTCGGTCTTTCTCTCTCTCTCCATATTTCTCTCTCTCAAATAAAAATAAAATATTTAAAAACATATGTACTTAAAAAATAAATAAATAAATAAAATTATTTTTAAAGGGCTGGAGAGATGGCTTAGCGGTTAAGCGCTTGCCTGTGAAGCCTAAGGACCCCGGTTTGAGGCTCGGTTCCCCAGGTCCCATGTTAGCCAGATGCACAAGGGGCGCACGTGTCTGGAGTTCGTTTGCAGAGACTGGAAGCCCTGGCGCGCCCATTCTCTCTCTCTCCCTCTATCTGTCTTTCTCTCTGTGTCTGTCGCTCTCAAATAAAAAAAATAAATAAAAAATAAAAAATAAATAAATAAATAAAGCCAGGCATGGTGGCACACACCTTTAATCCCAGCACTCAGGAGGCAGAGGTAAGAGATAAGCATGAGTTTGAGGCCACCCTGAGACTACATAGTAAATTCCAGGTCAGCCTGGACTAGAGTGAGAAACTACCTCAAAAACCAAAAATAAAATAAAATAAAAATAAAAAGATTTCCCTGAATATATGTCTGAGACTCTAAGAGATTAGGTTGAGAAACTATTATATTTGTTTATCCTTGGTTTGTTTTAAAACATACTTTATAGGGTGTTTGAAAAAACACTTTAAACTTTGTTTTATAGTAAAATTTACATTTTCAAAAATACTTTTTGAGCCAGGTGTGGTGGCTCATGCCTTTAATCCCAGCACTTGAGAGGAAGAGGTAGGAGGATCATCATGAGTTGGAGGCCACCCTCCCCTTAATTGTTCTTATAGTTCAGACTTTACTCTTTGTAATAAGCTGATAAATTTATTTATATTGCCATGTCTCAAACCAAAGTTAAATTGAGCTATACTTATTTCCTTCTGTTAAAACTCTGACTACTGAAAAAAATCTAAATGTCTAGCAAAATCAAGATTCATTTTTTAATTGTTTTTGTTTATTTTTATTTATTTATTTGAGAGTGACAGAGAAAGAGAGAGAGAGAAATAGGCAGATAGAGAGAGAGAGAGAACGGGTGTGCCAGAGCTTCCAGCCATTGCAAACGAACTCCAGACACATGTGCCCCCTTGTGCAACTGGCTAATGTGGATCCTGGGGAATCGAGCCTCAAACCAGGGTCCTTAGGCTTCACAGGCAAGCGCTTAATCACTAAGCCATCTCTCCAGCCTTCAGGATTCGTTTTTAATGAGTTTATTTATTTAAAACTCATCTAAATATAACAAAAATAAAAATATAAAATTAATATAACTAACCTTCTAAATATTAAAAAAAAGAGGGGAGTCTATGGGGACTTCTGACCCACGGAAATGGTAAGACAGACAATCAGAATATAGACAGTCTATTTATAATTAACCATTAAGAAAAAAAAAACAACAACAACCATACAAACAGAAGTTAAAAAAACAAAACTGAAATGGTCATATACAAATCTTATGGTAAGAAAGTTTTTGTTGATAGTTATGAGATGAACTAACTAAGGAAGATAAACTGGGTAGAAAACATTAGATATTGGTAAATATTTGATGAAAAAGATTGTTACAAAGTGGTTATGTAGATTGTAAGGTAAAAGTATGTAGATGAAGTTATGAGTAAAGTATGTATATAAAGATATGAGTAAGCTTAAACAGAAGGTTAAAGACAAAGTTGATTAAATCTTAAAGTACTTGATCAGATTACAGATTCCTTGAGATATATAATACGACTATTGACCTAGGACTTATATCAGGCTAATAAAGGATGGCTGTGACTGGTAACAGGATACTATAATATTCAGGTGGTAAACTTAAAAACATTAACTCATTAATATTAAGCTGGTCATAATAATGGTTTTAAAAAACTGATTTTAAAGTTCTCAACCAAGTTTAAAATGTTCCTCTATTTGTCAACCTTTTACTATTTAATAAGATTATAATATCTAAAAACAAACAAACAAAAAACTGTAACCTTAAGATGGTTCCTGTCTTGTTCATGCTGTTTTACTGGGTGATTATCACTGAGATTATTGTCTAAGTCTTATAAAAGTGATTTGGTCATTGTAACTTTTTTTTAATTTTTTTTTTCTTGTTTATTTATTTGAGAACCACAGACAGAGAGAAAGATGGGGAGAGAGAGAGAGAGAGAGAGAGAGAGCGAGAGAGAGAAAGAATGGGTGCGCCAGGGCTTCCAGCCACTGCAAACGAACTCCAGATGCGTGTGCCCCCTTGTGCATCTGGCTAACATGGGTCCTGGGGAATCGAGCCTCAAACCGGGGTCCTTAGGCTTCACAGGCAAGCGCTTAACCGCTAAGCCATCTCTCCAGCCCGAGTCATTGTAACTTTATTCTTAGGAAAATTGAGGAAACTACTTCTTTCCTAGAAAAGCCTCTAGCCTTAATGTATTTTATCATTTGTAAATATTGTCTTATGTTAAACTTTAAAAATGGTTCAATGATTAAAGATAATTGAAAAAATCAAAAATTTATGTCTATCATAATGTCTCTAATGTATGTTAAAATCAGACTAATTTAGCTCAGCAATGACCAAGTTTGGCTTTATTCTTAAGCTATGTATGC
Organism: Jaculus jaculus; assembly: GCF_020740685.1. Taxonomy (NCBI): domain Eukaryota; kingdom Metazoa; phylum Chordata; class Mammalia; order Rodentia; family Dipodidae; genus Jaculus; species Jaculus jaculus. The sequence goes on along the minus strand of NC_059116.1, from coordinate 49,363,572 downwards.
TCAGTCTCAATCAAGGTTTTACTGAAATAATTGTTTCATTTCTTGTATCTTAAGTTCATTGCTTATAGATATATTGATACTTAAGTCATGTTCCCTGCTTTAAAAAAATAAGCTTAAATGATGCTGTTCTGCTTCCAGTTTGTGGGGTCAGTGGTCCCACACAAGTATCTAATCTAATCAAAGGTGTTACCAAATACAAATGCCAAAACTTTATGCTGTCTTACTTGACATGTTCTGCCTGTACTTATAACTATTGCACATTTAAAGAATAAGATGTGCCTACCTTCTAAAAAACTGTTTCTCTGTATTTCTCTTGCCTTAATTGTTTACATAGTTCAAACAATTCTCTATAATAAGGTAATAAAGTTATTAATAACTGCATACCTCATATTATGGTTAAGAAAGGTTAAAGGCCTCTGACACAAAGTTATGTCTTGTACTGTAATAAAATTTCATGCTAATTATGTTCCATACTCCATAGTCTTTTGTACTGACACTGTAGTTTTTGTACTGTTTCAACTTTGTACTACAGCTTCTGGCTAATACTAAAATTATCTTATGTTTCTTCTTAACTCCACAACACAGCTACAGATATCTCTCTACTAATAAACCATTTTCTCAGGCTTTGGAAGAGATTCCCTTGGACTCATGCTGATGTAAAAATAGACTGATTCTCCACCCTGTCTCTGGTGCCAGTTCTGTAAGCTTTAGTTTCACATATCAATAAGTTAAAAAGATCAAGATATTTTAACTAGTTTTGTTTATTTTTTAAACTTTATCTGAATGCGACATAAAAATCAAAACTAAGACTTTATTTTGTTACAGAGGATACCTGTTTACAACAAAAGGTTTCTTAAATGCTATGTTTTCCTGTTTGGTAAGACTTTCATTTATTTTCTATAAACTTATTCTAATAAATAGTACTGAGTCTAATTATATAAAATATATTTCATTGTATTATACACCAGCATAATTCTATAAAACATAATTTCATTATTTTTATAAAATAAATAACTGATAATAAATTATGAAGACTAATCAAAGTTTTAGCCTTTCAGCCTAATGTACTTTGATTAGTTGTCCTAAAGACAAGACTTTTTTTAAAATTTATTTTATTTATTTATTTGAGAGCAACAGACACAGAGAGAAAGACAGATAGAGGGAGGGAGAGAGAATGGGTGCGCCAGGGCTTCCAGCCTCTGCAAACGAACTCCAGACACGTGCGCCCCCTTGTGCATCTGGCTAACGTGGGACCTGGGGAACCGAGCCTCGAACCGGGGTCCTTAGGCTTCACAGTCAAGCGCTTAACCGCTAAGCCATCTCTCCAGCCCAAGATAAGACTTTTTGATCTTTGGACCAAGTAAGTAAAGACCATAAACCTTCTATATTAAATACTTAATACACATACACACAAAAAAACCTTTAAACCTAAATTTCAGAATAAGTTAACTCTTTAATCTCTATTATATTTGAATTTAAAATAATTTAAGATATTTAAAATATTTCTTCAATACTAATCTCTTTTACTTTCTATCTTATCTAAACTAAGTCTTTATGTTTCCATAAATTCCAATTAACCTCCCATCCAAGTTAACAACTCCTTTTTCCTTACCTAACTCCTATATTATTATTTTTCTACCTTAAATATCATGTCCATATCACCTGTAAATGTCATGTCACATGCAAAAAAAAACCTCATACATGGATAATAACCAGATCATAATAGCCAACAGATTTGACATGATCTAGGTATTTATTTCCTAATGGCTCTGATAACTACCACTCTCTTAAAGAACTGCCTCCTTGCCTGTTCATAAGATCAACATGGAATAATACCTACTATGTACACAAACTGCAAAATAAAATTTGGCAAATGGAAAACTGAAAGCTAAAAGTCCCAAAAGCTGTACCTGTGTAACTAAGACTTCAATGTTGGACTACAATGATTGTGGAGAGGTAAATGTTACCAATCCAGAGCCAATATTTGGGGCTGTATTTGGCTTTTTAATGACCAATAATATTACTTCTCTACATGTGACCTGACATCTCTTTGTGACCAACTAAGATATCTATTGCTATAAGTTAAGGAATCTCACAGCTCTACTCCCTTCAAATTAAACCTATCCTGTCTCTGACATGTTTCTTATTCCCCTGATTATGACAATGCTCACCCTCTCTTTTGGTCCTTGCATACTCAGATGCCTCACTGAATTCCTCCTGGACAGAATACATGCTTTCACTTTACAGTGAGTTACTGAATTCTTCATGGCCACTGAATATCAACCCCCGAACACCCAACCCATACAGGACTGTGTGGGACACCCCGAGAGATCTATTGCCCCCCCAGCTTAAAGTAGTTGGAGACAAGTCTTCATCCCCAGTCCTGGCCCATGCAGTCCTCCCCAAAATGTACCACTCACCCCCAATTCTCCCCAATTTCTTTTATCCTTCCAGAGTCTGGACTGAAGGATTAATAACCTTTCCTGAAAACTAAAAAACAAACAACAACAACACACACGCGCGCACACACACACACACACACACACAAAAAAAAAAAAAAAAAAAACAACTAAACAGTTAATAGCTATCCCTAAAGTTTGTGGGCAATAAAAAAGTTTGGCACCCTTCCCTGACTAATGTACTTCCCTTAGCCTAGATGGCCTTGAAGGACCACAGACCATATCTAAGGGATGTCTCCTCCCTTAGATATTCCTGGCTGAAGAAGCCTATCCTGAACAAGAACACAAACAGCTACAATTTTCTTATCAACTGCATCTGGTCCAGTCTGTTTTCTTAAGATCGTCCTTATAAACTTACAGCCCATCCTTCAACTTCAGCCTTCATCCCGCAGGAAATCTGAGGCCCCTCGCTGTTTCTCTCAAAAATAGTCTTGTCTGTAGAGCTCAAGTCTGGTGTTCTCTTTTGATTTTCTCTTACACTTTTCTTACACTCTGTTTTCCATTCTCTCACCCCCATTGGTGGTACCTAATCAGAGGAGGCATTTGTCTGTTGGCAGGTCTGACAGCAGGTGGTGATGTCCTTGATGACTGACTCCATACCTGGGAAGAAACACTCTTTCCTTATTAGCTTGGCTAGCTTGTTGCTTCCTAAGTGAATTCCTTCATTTAGTTGCTTAGCCAGTTTGTGCCCTAGGGCTTGGGACAGCAGCAGTCTCCATCCTCCAGTTGATATCATCTTTGGGGCTCTGTCCCTTAATCAGATGAGAGGTGAACTGTAGGTCCTGCTCTGTGTATGTGGTCACTCAGGAAGAGTGGGTGTCAGGAGGGCGACGAGACAATTTGACATGCTGAAAGGCAACACTTTTTGTTGCTAGGTCTGCCATTCTGTTCCCTCTTGCTTCTGTGGCCACTGCCATTTGCAAAAAGAAGCTTCTCTGACCAAAATTGTTGACTCTTTGTGATGCTGATGGAACCCAGGGCTTCAAAAATACTATGCATATGATCTGCGACCAAGCTCTACCTTGATATTGGCTTTTAAACAGCATTCTTCATTAAAAGAACCAGGGTTCAGCTGGTGTGGTGGTGCATGCCTTTAATCCCAGAACTTGGGAGGCAGAGGTGGAGGACTGCTGTGAGTTCGAGGCCACCCTGAGACTCCATAGTGAATTCCAGGTCAGCCTGGGCTAGAGTGAGACCCTACCTTGAAGAAAAAAAAAAAAAAAAAAAGAACCAGGGTTCTTGAGAGCAGTGGATCTTTGCAGGGCAAGGGTAGGGAATGGGCAAGCTGAGTCTGGAGTGTCAGACACAATGCTGGAAAGTACTGGAAGAGCAGCCAGGAGTATGTCCAAAGGACTCCGACCTACTGGTCAAATTTGGAACAATTTGAGCTTCAAAATCCATAACCATGACAAAATCTGTGGCTGAGCCAATGGGATTCATTCATTACTCCATTCAGGAGAGAAAACACAACAGAAGAGGCAGAGATAGGAGGATCCCTGGGACTCATTGTCCAGCTAGTCTAGCCTAACTGGGGAGCTCCAGGATAATGACAAACTCTGTTCCAAAAGAAATGGATGGCATTACTGAGACTGTCACCTGAGTTTATCCTCTGGCCTCCACATGCATGCACACACATGTGCACATACATCTGCACACACATGGACACACATATACAAACATGCATTAAATGAATAGAAGGGTAAAGCAGGAAGTTCATAAGTTTGATGCCTGCCTAAGCTAGAAAACAAGGTCCAGGTCAGCCTGAACTACATCTCCATGTCTTCTCAAAACATGACAAATCATTTTGTTGCTGAGTACTATTCCATGTCTGGCTATGCCATCATTTTTTTTTTAATCCATTTACTGATCAAAGGAAATTTTAATTTACTTCTGAGTGTAGGTAGTCATGCACAAAGCTGCTCAAACATTTTTGTGTAGGTTTTGGTATGCACGTTTTCATTTGGATAAATACTACTATAGTGACAGCTTAATTTTATTGCAAGATGAACTTCAGCTTTGTAGGAAACTGAGTACCCTACAAAGTGACGGCATCAAATTACATTCAACTAGCAATAACTGAGGCATGACAACTAAACTCACTGTGTAACTCTGATAGTTAATATTGATTGTCAACTTCAGGAAACTGGAATTCCCTAGGAGCCCCCTCTGGGTGGTTTATTACAGCATATGCAGGGAGGATTAACTGCAGAGAAAAGACCCTCCCCCAGGGGTGGGTGGTACTCTGGAGGCAGTCCAGATAGAAAGAGGTCCAACAGGGAAAAGGAGATGACTTAATTGGTAAAGTGCTAGCTGGCAAACATGACAACCTGAGTTTGGATCCCCAGCACCCACATAAAAAGCTGGGTGAGAGGGGCTGGAGAGATGATTCAGTTGTTAAATGTGCTTGCTTGCAATGCTTGATGGCCTGGGTTCCATTCCCTAATTATCCACATAAATCCAGATGCACAAAGTGGCATACGCATCTAGAGTTTATTTGCAGTGCTAGAAGACCTTGGATTGCTCATACTCTCTATGTCTGTCTGTGTGTATGTGTCTGTCTCTCTCAAATAAATAAGTAAGTGAAAAAAATGTTTAAAGCTGGGCGAGGCGGCATATCGTGATAACTCCACCACTGGGGAGGCAGAGATACTTCTCATTGTCACTCCTTGTGACTGACTGGCTTGTCTAGCTCAATAGTGACCTCTGGGTCAGTGAAAGCTCCTCTCTTAAAAAATGAGGTGGCAAACAATTGGGGAAAACACCAATGTTGACTTCTGGCCTGCACCTGAAAGACACAGAAACTAAACTGACACCATGAATGGATTCAGTAGGGCACTGCCCTGGCTAGGCCTAAATTTCAGGTTCCCACTTAAGCAGAAGGCAATTTCCCTGACATACAGTCAGGAAAGATATCCGCCCAAAGGCCTGAGTCACCCCTAGACATGCCCAGGACATGCCTGAGGCCGTCCCTTCTGCCTTTCTGCCCCAGCCAATAAAAAGCATACAAATGTTACTGCTACTTTCTTAACCAATTGCAATGGAGATTACCTCATCTACCTGGAGTTCCCCTAGCTCCTTCCCCCAACTTTGCCCTCCCAAATCCCAAGCCAATCAGAAAAGTACAAGTGCAGTTACTGTTTAAATCAACCAACCATGTACCCATCCCCTTCTTCTATGTTCAAATCCTAATAAAAGCTGTACCTTCCCCCTACTCGGGGCCTTGTATGGAACCACTGCGTTGGTGAAGTCAAGCGACCGAGCTTAAGCCCAAATATTAAAAAATGCTCCTTGTCCTTGCATATGTGTTTGGTTCTCCTTGGTGGTCACTGGGGGTGCAGAGAACTGGGCATCACACACGTTCATGTGCCCACAGGTGCAAATGCACCCACATACACATTTGCCCACAGGCATGAACACACATACACACATGCATGAATGCTAAAAAAAAAAAAAAAAAAAATCACCATTTTGCAACCCTCCACCCCCAGTGAATGAACACAGACATTAAGGATGAACAACTCCATGATCACAGAAAGAGAGACAACATGGTCTGGCTAAAGGAATAAAACCTGAGTTAGGTGTTATGAGCATGTAAGGACCAGCATATGGTCCAGGGACAGTTTAGATAAATAAGTTTTTTTTCTTTGTGTGTGAGAGTAAAAATGCAAAGTCAAACTTTGTAAGCAAAAACTAAGAGTAAGCTGAGTACAATGACATAGTAAGAGATTAGCAGAAGGTGTGTGTGGAACCCTAGATAAGTAGTGGAAAATACAAAAACCCCAGCTGCTCAGCAGCCGTTGTCCCAGTCCTCCCGACACTATGACTGACTGAACGGCTGCTCAGCAGTCCGGACTGAGACCTCCGCGAGACGCATCACCAATCCGAATTCATCTGCCCGACACGCTGTCCGAATGAGCGAGACTCGCCTTGAAACACCGCGAACCGAGAGAAAAGTCGGAGCACGGACCTGCGCCACCAGGTTGTAAAGCGTCAGAAATCTCGCAGAACGAGTCTTGCGTTGAGACCGAGTCTCGCGTTACTGCGTCCCAAGTCTCGCGTTATCAGGTTGTATACATGTTAGACTCGTTAGAAATATTCTTGTGTTAGTAGTGATGAATATAGTTTGGTTATATATTATATTAGCTATAATATTAGTTGTGATAGTTTGGACTTGCTTGTGTGTGACTTTCATCCCAGTAAACTCCTTTGCGAGTACACCAGTGTCTGAGTATTATTGACCTTCGTGGGCGGAATCCTCTCAACCAATCATCTTTGAGAGTGCTCGCGACAGTTAGGTCCAGTCTTGCCTATTGTTTTATGCTGGGAAGGACATCCAGAAATTGCAGGAAGATGTGTATCTGCACCTAATGTATAAATATATAATCAATAGTATCCAGTATCACTCATCAGTAGTGAAAGAGAACTGCAAAATAAAAGACTAGCCAAAAAGGGATGCAACAATATACTAAAATGTAAAACCTCAGAATCTATTTTTGAAAAATAAAAGTTAAAAAAATAAAAAAAAAGAATAAGCAAAAGCAATTTCATTTGGAAATAATAGAGACATGTACCTGAGGGGGAAAAAAAAACAAATAAATAATCAACTGAAAACTATTAAAAATAAGAGAATTTTAGCCAAGGGGCTTTAGGAATTAAGTCAGTGTCTTCCCACATGCAATAATAACTAGAGAGCAAACCTAACAGAATAAAAGATTCCACTTCAAAATGACAGAAAGGCAAAACACTACCACTAGAAATCAAGTGATGTGTGCAGTTGAAAAAACATAAAGGGATTTATAAAAAATGGAAACACCTGTCCAATACAGGCAAATCTACCTTGAAAAGGTATCAGTTCTCCCTAATTCCCACAAATGCAATGTGATCATAATGAAAATAGCATCAATTCAACATCCTTAGACTGGGAATTTCAAAAAGGAAAAAAAAAGGAGAGAGAAAGAAAGAAAAGAAAATGAGAGGAAGATAATTACCAAAGAAACCGTTACCATTTTTCAAACAAAGCATTCAAGATCAAAAGGCCCCTTTGAATTCCTAATAAAATGAATGATGAAGGGGAAAAAAAGAGCGATGCCAAGGGATACACTAAAAAATGAAGAACAGAAGTAGCAGATAAGAATTTGTTAAAGACTGGCAGGAAGGGAAAATGAAGGTTACATGTAATCAAGAAAGAAAGTTAAGAGAACAGCAATGGGAAAACTTCAAAATCCTGAGCAAAAAGAATGTCTTTCAGTTCATATCCAGCTGGAGCTCAGCTGTTTTGTTGTAGGTGATGTAGGTTTTGTTGTGACTGTTGTTTTCTTCTTGTTCATAATTTGAAACCTGATTCACTGAGGAAAAATCCAAGCATTCAAAAGATAGAGTTAACAATCGACTTAATCCCCACGTTACTAACCCATAACTTCAACAACCATCAGATGTGTCCAGCCTTACTGATCCGCACACCAACCTCAGCCCCCTCCTGTCCTGTCAGCACATTTCTCCAAAAGACAAGGGCCTAAAACATAAGAACAGCGCCTTTATTATACCTGAAATAAAATCAGACTGTATCACTTGATAGAAGTGTTCTCATTTCCAACTGTTTCATTAATACATTTTTTATTTTCTTTTTTGGAATCAGTATCCATGTATGGATCCACACACTGTTGGCTTTCTCAGTCTTTTAATACCCATTGTTGACTCTAATATTTTCACAAATTATCTTTTTGCAAGTGCTTTGCCTGCCTGTTCTAGATGATCTGTCTGACTGCATTCCCATGGTCGCCATGACCTCCAGCCTCGGTTTCCTGCACATATGCGCAGTGTTTGCATCTGGCCAAAAACAAGGACTTCCCTTGGCTCCCTTTCACAGGAAGATAATAAAGACAAATTTTGTTCAAAAGATGGGGTAGACCAAAACCTGTGGTCCAGCTCAGGAAACAGACAAGGATGCTCCTTAGGATTATGTGGAGGTGAGAGCTTGGATAACAGCGCATCACAGAATATGGGGGTGAAGCCCTTATCAGAACAGAAAAGAAGGGTCAAAGAGACTGTCATTAAGGCAAAACTATAGTTGATGTCACATCTGATGAGTTTATCATACTAGATCAGATCTTCAATTCCATGGCAGAGTTTAGGAATAATTTGGTAACAACCACATAGAAAATTAAAATATACGAAAAGATCATTGAATAAAATGAGGACTGGAGAGATGGCTCAGCAGTTAATGTGCTTGCTTGCAAGACCTAATGACTCAGGTTTGATTCTCCAGTTCTCACATAAAGCCAGATGCACAAAGTAAGTGGCTACATGCATCTGAAGTCCATTTGCAGTGGCTGGAGGCCCTGGAACACTCATTTGCTCTATTTGTCTCTCTTCTATCTCTCTCTGCTTAAAAATAAATAAATAACATAAAAAATTCATTTAAGAGTGCTTGATAGCCTAATGACCCAAGTTCAAGTCCCTGGTTGCCACACAGAGCCAGATGCACAAAATGTCACATGTGTCTGGAGTTCATTTGCAGTGGCAGAAGGCTCTGGCGTATCCATGACCACTCTCTATCTGTCTCTCTCTCAAATAAAAAAATAAAAATATTTTAAAATGTTTTCAAAAAGAAATTAAGTACACGCATAGTCTATGAGCAATATTTTTTATTATTTCTTTAAATTTTTTGTTTATTTTTATTTATTTATTTGAGAGCAACAGACAGAGAGAGAGAGAGAGAGAGAGAGAGGGAGGGAGAGAATGGGTGCACCAGGGCTTCCAGCCACTGCAAACGAACTCCAGACATGTGCACCCTCTTGTGCATATGGCTAATGTCGGTCCTGGGGAATCGAGCCTCTAACCAGGGTTCTTAGGCTTCATAGGCAAGTGCTAAACTGCTAAGCCATCTCTCCAGCCCTATGAACAATATTTATCTGTTTATTATGGAAGAGGTGGCAGAAAGAATGTAAGCGCCAAAGGAAGGGGAAGACTGCTTTGCAATATTGTCTTCTAGACATAAAGTGGCATGGTGTTCATGATCTCACGGTGGCTGACACTACCTACACAAGGCCTGCATAATAAGACTAAAAGAGAGATGCTGGGCATGGTGGTACATGGCGGTAACCCCAGCACGTAAGAGCCAGAGGTAGGAGGATCGCTGTGAGTTTGAGGCCAGCCTGAGTCTACAGAGCGAATTCTAAGTCAGCCTGGGCTAGAAACCCTACTTCAAAAACCAAAGAAAAGAAAAAAAAAAAGAAAAGAAATTTGCTGGAAAGAAGAAGGGATCCAGCGGAGGGGGACTGAGTTCACAGAGAAGGGAGAGTGGTGGGAGGGGATTATGATCATTGTATAATGTTTATATGTACAGAGGTTGTCAATAAAACGTTGAAACTTAGGGCTGGAGAGATGGCTTAGCAGTTAAGGCCTAAGGACTCATGTTTGACTGTCCAGGTCCCACATAAGCCAGATGCAGTTATACAAGTGTGCAAGTTTTCACATGTTCACAAGGGGGCATGTGTCTGGAGTTTGATTGCAATAGGTGCAGGCCCTGGCACACCAATTCTCAGTCTCTCTGACTCTCTCGAATAAATAAATAAAAATGTTAAAAACAAAACAAAAAATCCCTCAAAGACAGAAAGAAAAAAGGCAGTCTGTTGAGCTTGCCTCAAAAAAAAAATAAGTTGAAGCCGAGCGTGGTGGCACACGCCTTTAATCCCAGCACTTGGGAGGCAGAGGTAGGAGGATCACCAAACACACATCTTCCACAGTAGGAAATCAATCAGTAAAAGGCATATATGTTAGGCCGAGTCCTGACCCTGTGAATGTCATGCCAAATGGCAAAAGAGACTGCACTTGCTAAATTCCACATCTTAGGACACTCAATAAAATCTTTTAATGTATTTATTTATTTATTTGAGAGAGAGAGAGAGAATGGGCATGCCAAGGCCTCCAGCCACTGCAAAAGAACTCCAGACGCATGTGTCCCCCCTTGTGCATCTGGCTAACGTGGGTCCTGGGGAATTGAACCTGGGTCCTTTGACTTTGCAAGTAAATGCCTTAACTGCTAAGCCATCCCTCCAGCCCTCTATAAAATCTTAAAATGGAGAAACTTTCCTAGATTATCTTCATACAAGATGCAGAATTTGTAATAGGGAAGCAAAAGAAAACATGATTTTCATATGGAGAAAATGATATGATCACAAAACAAAGACTGGAGTGAGAGAGTCAGGAGCCAAGGAATGCTGTCAGTCGCTCAATGTGAAGAGACAAGGAATGGACTCTTCCCTGCCGCCTCAGAGGGAGCCAGCCAGCAAGCAGCTTCTATCCATCCTTTGAGTCTCATTTTAGATTTGTGAGCTCCAAACTTGTAACAGACAAGGCATATTTTTTAAAACATGGAGTTTGTGATATTTTGTTACAGAGGCAACAGAAAACTAATACAGTATACCCCTCAGAAATTTGAAGATAAATATGAAAAACAGCAGCTAAAATAGTGGCTCCGGATGACGCCAGGCCAGGGTGGATAGCATGATATATGAGTAGGTTGTTATCACCAGCATGGCAGTGTCATCTGATTTGTAAATATGCATGTATATTATATTACCCTATTTTTATTTTATGTTATAAAATGAAAGTACAAGTTCAAAAACATAAGAATCAGGTGGTTTTAACAAGGGAGTTACAGAAAACACCCAGTGAATATGCAAACAGTCTGAAGAGTAGAAAAAGAAATTCCCCAGTCTACTCTTTGAGGCTGGAATAACTTTGATGGCAAGTAGACAAGAGCAGCAGAAAGAGAATTAGAGATCAAACTCACTAATGAGCAAATACGTAAAAAGCTAAATAAAGTTTAGCCAATCAAGTACAGAAATGTTGCTAATGTGTGCTAATTTTCTATTAGTGCCATGACAGGATGACACAAACAGTGGCATGAGACAACACCCTCCCATCTTAGGCTTCCATGGGCCATAGAGCTAGAGTGCTCTCACCAGGTGCACCCCATGGAACTTCTGCATAAGCAGAGGACTTCTTTCACAGCAGGAAAAATCAGCAGGAGAATGAGCCCAGTTCTGGTAAGGGGGAGCAAGCTGTAATACCCCTAAGCCCTGCTCCAACAAGAAACCTCCTCCAGAAAAGTTCCACCTCCCAAACTGCCACTAGCTGGAACCAAGCATTCAAAACACAAACATTTATGACGGATGGGATGGAGGGATTGCTTAGTGCTTAAGTCACTTGACTACAAGGCCTAAGGACCCAGGTTCGATTCCCTAGGACCCACATAAGCCAGTTGCACAAGGTGGTGCATGTGTCTGGAGTTTATCTGCAGTGGCTGGAGGTCCTGGTGTGCCCCTTCTTTCTTTCTTTCTCTCTCTGATTCTTCTCTCTCTTTCTCTCAAATAAATATAAAATAAAAATAAAAAAATATTAAAACAACAAAAAGATAAACTAGCCAGTCATGGTGGTGCACACCTTTAATCACAGCACTCAGGTTGCAGAGGTAGAAGGATTGCTGTAAGTTTGGGGCCACCCTGAAACTACATAGAGAATTCCAGGCCAACCTGGGCTATAGCAAAACCCTACATAGGGGGAAAAAATTATGAGGGTCACCTAATTTACACCACCACAAGAGGCATGTGTTCTTTTCTGAAGGCCCTAAGGGAAAATTCATTGCCATTTCATCCAACTAGTGGCAGAATTCAGTCTCTTAGAGCTGTAGGATGGAGATCCTTGGTGCTGGTTACCAGCTGAGAACCATTGTCAGCTTCTAGAGGCCACCACATTCTCTAGGTCATGGCCTCCTCCTTCTACTGTCAATGGCAGCAATCTCAGGTTGAGTCATCTTTATACCACATCTCTCAGACTCAATCTTCAGCTCTCTTCTTCCACTGTCATCACACCAAAACCACTCTATACCCAGATCTGTAGTGTTAATGTCATGGGTAATTTCTCTCTAACATGTAGTCACAGGTCCCAGGGACTAGGGACTTCTTTTCCCAGGTAGGACTCTTAGGTATGACTAGTTCTTTGATGACAGCCAGTTTGCATGGTTCCTGCACCACAGGTATCCTTATCTGGTGGTATGTGTTTTGAGAAATTATTTACAACCCAAAAGAATTTCCTCTGTGCTAAAGCCTGTTCCAGGGCCAGCATGTCCCAGTAATTTCTGTGACTCTAAAAATTTCTGGGACCCCAGGTTTATTAACCCTTACCCTAACTATCATGAAGATTAACTCAGTCTTACAAGAAAGACATTAACCCCTCTTAAAGACCCTGCATACCAACTGGTTCCCGGTACATTAACAGCCAAATTTCAAAATGAGTTTTAGTAGGTCTGAACCACATACAAAGTAAAAACAACCCTCACATAAGGGGAATATCACCATGCTTTCAGAAGAGGTGGTGTTGGAATCTCAGAGCTCTCTATCCATTCTCTCTCTTTCCTACACCTGGCCACGATAACCCTGGGACTGCCTCCTGATATGGTAATTAAGGATACTTCTGGGCTAAGGGAAGGGAAGGCCATCTCTACATATAGACTACACCTCCACACACCACCCAAGGCCCTTCCCTGGCACAGCAGTTTCTCTCTTCTCCCCGTAAAAGTCGGTCCCTGGCCCTCACTCTCTCTTTTGGCTCATGCCAGGTATTTGCTAACTTCATTTTTCCCTCCTCTACTTCATCCCCTTTCCAGTCCCCTCTTTTCCCTCCTTCTTCCTCCTCCTGCTTCTCTTCCTCCTCTCTCTTCTCTCCATGTTAATTTCTCCTTCTCCCTCATTACAATATCTTTGAACCATGCAACTGTCTATCTTGATCCTCTATTGAGAACACTGAAACCTAACAGGAGGCAGAGGTACACACCTCTGTTTGGAGGGTCACATGAAATGGAAATGTTATTCTTCTGGGAAATAAATCTTTCCCCAAATTCTTCTCATTACCTATTCCCATTGAAATTCACCATGAACTAGTAGACATCATCCTCTAATAATAAACTCAATATCAGCAATACAAATTTAGCAAAACATAATCTGTCATTAAGAATTGTCTCTGGGGCCGTGCATGGTGGCGCACGCCTTTAATCCCAGCACTCAGGAGGCAGAGGTAGGAGGATCACCATGAGTTCGAGGCCACCCTGAGACTCCATAGTGAATTCCAGGTCAGCCTGGGCTAGAGTGAGACCCTACCTAAAAAAAAAAAAAAAAAAAAAAAAAAAAAATTGTCTCTGAGATTTGTTGATTTTATAGTTGAAAATTTATTTTGGTTTCATACATAAAGTATATGGAACAGGGGTTAATACAGGTCTTGAGACCAATATATAATTAAGAACATTTTATAGTCAGATTTTAACAGCATTTGTAGCTGGTATAAAGGCACCTGCAACAGGGAGAACATTGCTGGGGTTTTGGGTGAGGACAGTAGTTTGAGGAGAAGGAGTGGGGACAGGGTGGGAAGGCAGAAGAGGAAAAGGTTCTGGCTGCTGGGTCCACTGGTAACCTCTGGGAAGGAAAGCAGAGAAGGGGTCCCTTGGCTGCCTTCAGCTTCTAGCTCACATGGGTAAAAAGGTGGATTGAGTAAGAGTGGAAAGAGAGAAAATGAATGAGAGAGACCAAAAGAACATAAGTCCTGTTGTAAGGTTTGGGAGTAACCAAGACCATGCAAACCAATCTGAGGCAAAGATGAAAACTTTTATTCAGGAAAACCAGAAGCTTCCAGGGCTGATTCACAAGAGAGGAGCAGAGCCAACCTGAGTTTTCAGGTAGTGGGCTTTATAGGCCTTTTCCAGTTGGGGAAAGGTGAGGCAGGAAAAATAACTCATTTGTTAAGTTGAAGAGAAAAGTTGATTTAGGGGTGATCATTGCATTTACCATTTAAAATAAATAGGGTGTGACAGCAGAACAGTGAGCATGTGACTTAAGAGATAGGGGGAAGGAAACCAGGACCTGGGTCCTTTGGCTTTGCAGGCAAGCACTTTAACCAGTAAGCAATCTCTCCAGCCACCTCTTCAATTTGTTAAGTCTCCAAGACCCTGGGATCCAATGGGCAAGTGAATGTGTTGCAGATTTTCATCAAGAATTTTCTGGGGCTTCTGGTTAAGATGGTGGCATAGGAACTATGCCAAAGCAGCCTAGGGAAGAAAAAAGAAAAAAAAAAACAAAACAGCAAAATATACACTTTTACTAAAAAGTGAGGGGTATAAGAAATTAAAATGGCAGCAGAGAACTAGGAGAGATCCAGAAGAGCCAGAGCCCACACAGGCAGGCAGAAGCAGCTCCAGCAGAGGAGGCACCAGGTCCATGGAGCCACAGTGGCCAGGCTTGGCTTAAGCTTCAGGAAAAGCCAGGTGAGGGGATTTTCTACTCACACCGAAGCTCTTCGCAAACTCAGGAAATGTGAACATCACCATTGGCAGCCTCCCTTCCCCCACCACCAGTGCCCAGCTCTGGCAAACACAGCAGCAGTCCAGCAACCCAGCCAGCCTACTTGAACTCACAGTGAACCAAAGAGGGACCCAATCAGGAGCGCAGCATAACTGAGACCAAAATCATCCCAAAAGGTAACTGGGATTACACCAGGTCAGTACCTGCCTAATAAACCTGGTATATAGCCCTGAAATGGAAGTGCTAATTACACTTTCCATATCAGGATAAATTATATGTTAAATCTGATGGATGGTCAGATTTTCCATTTTATATAAGCTATATTTTGGGCTTGTTATTTGTTGCTGCTTAATTTATAGTGGCTTTGTTTTGTCTTCTGTTAAACATTAGGGAAGGGTCTAACTTTGTCACAAGCTGACTTGGAACCCTCAACAGACCAGAAATCTTAGCCTCCTTGTTGATAGAGGATCTGGTTGTCATAATACCTACTCTTGCAAAAATACTCTGTACTGTTTTTCATTAACTGTGTACATTGTTTAGTTAAATTTTAGAATCTATCTGTATTTTGTTCCACTCAGCCTACATGAATACTCTCATAGCAGGCAAAACCAACACATAGGTTCACTATTGTAGATATTCTGAGAGTCTTAAGAGCCACATCTAGCACCTTAAGCTCCTAACCTGAATATATATAACATCAGATTGATTGATACATCTAATAATACCCACTTAACTAAAAAATCCAATCATTAAATTAATCCAAGATGCAAAAATATATAGATTATAACACAAGAAATACCAAAAATCAAGACAATATAAATCCACCAAAAACTATTAATGCATCAGAAATGACCACCAGTGAGAATGAGTTAGAGAAAATGCCTGTGACAGATTTCAAAACAATGATTATAAATATGATCAAAGAAGTCAAAGAAGAAATCAAAGGAATGAAAGAGGAAATCAAAGGAATCAAGAAGACGCAGGACACCAATTGAATAAAATAAAGAGGTCAATACAAGACATATACAAGGAAATACAAATAATAAAGCAAAACCAGTCAGAATTACTAGCAATGAAGAACAGTTAATGAAATAAAAAAGTCTGTAGAAAACCTCAGCAGTAGATTGGATGAAGGAGAGGACAGAATATCTAAGCTAGAAGACCAGATAGCAGAGAGAAAGACAAACTAATAGAAAAGTATGAATGGGAATTTCAAGATATATGGGACACTATGAAAAGATCAAACAGAAGAATTCAGGGCACAGTAGAAGGAGAAGAATTTCACTCCAAAGGCATAGTAGCATTTTCAACAAAATCATAGAAGAAAACTTCCCCCAATTTGGGAAAGAGGTGCCAATGCAGGTACAGGAAGCCATTAGAACACCAAACAGACAAAACCTGGAAAGAACCTCCACTTGTCATATTACAATCAAACTACCAAACATAAAAACCAAAGAAAAAATATTGAAAGAAGTTAGAGAGAAAAATCAAGTTACCTACAAAGGCAAGCCTCTCAGAATTACAGCAGATTACTCAACACAAACTTTAAAATCCAGAAGGGCTTGGAGTGATGCATTCCAAGTTCTGAAAGACAACAACTGTCAACCAAGGTTACTTTATCCTGCAATGCTATCCATTCAAATACATGTAAAAATAAAGACATTCCATGACAAAAGCAGGCTAAGGGAGTATTTGAAGAAAAAACAGCTCTACAGAAAATAATTGAAAGAATCCTCCATGTTGAAGAGAAAGAAAAGCACATATATAAGGAACCTGGAAAAAAGAAACAATACTCAAATACTGCTTAACACAAGAGAACAAAAGTAAAACCGGAAGAACTACAAAAAATGACAAATATAAATACGTACCTTTCAATTATATCTCTTAATATCAACTGCCTCAATGGCCCAACCAAGAGACATAGGTTTGCAGACTGGGTTAAAAAGCAGGATCCTTGAAGATGGCGGTGTAGGTACCACGCCAAAGCAGCCTAGAAGGGAAAAAGACCAAAAAAACTCAGCAAAATACACACTTTTACTAAAAAGGGAGGTGTATAGGAAATTGAAATGGCAGGGGAGAAATAGAAGAGATGCAGAGCATCCAGAGCCTGCACAGGCCTGCAAAAGTGGCCCCGGCAGGAACGCCAACTGTGGCAGCAGCGGCGGCATACCAGAAAGCCACCAGGCTTGGCTCAAGCCTCAGGAAAAGCCAGGTGAGGGGAGCTTCCACTCACACTGGAGCTCTCTGCAACTCAAGAAACGTGAAGGGAGAGCAGCAGTGAACAACAGAGGAGCAGACCACAAGGTAGAAGAACACGTGAAACAGCGAGAGACCTAGAGCAGCTGCAGCTCCCTCCCCTTCCCCACCGCCTGAGCCCAGCTCCAGTGAACAGAGCAGCAGTCCCAGGACCCAGCCATGCCAACTTAAGCCAACAGCAGGACCCAAACAGAGGCAGGGTCAGGCAGCAACATCAGCAGCTCTGGCACTGGCAATAGCAGCCCCAGCAGTGGCTGATCCAGTAGTGGCAGCTTCAGTGGCAACAGCAGCAGATCCAGCAGTGGCAGCTTCAGAGAAAACAGTGGTGGAATCAGCAGTGGCAGCTACAGCAGCAGCAGCAGCTTCAGCAGCAGTGGCAACAGAGCCAGCAGCAGCAGCTTCAACAGCAACAGTAGCAGTTCCAGGAGCGGGGGTGCCGACCTGCAGGGCCACAGTTGCCAGCCTCAGTTTGCCCCACAGGAAAAGCCAGTGCCCAGCTCCAGAAATCAGGACAGCAGCCCAATGACCCAGCCAGCAACTTGACTGAGACCAAAATCATCCAAAAAGGTAACTGGGACTGATTGCACTAGGGAAGGGTCTCACTTGGTCACAAGCTGACTTGGATCCCTCAACAGACCAGAAATCTTAACCTCTTTGTTCATAGAGGATCTCGTTGTTATAATAACTACTCTTGCATAAATATTCGGTGCTGATTTTGATTGAATGTGCACAGTGTTTAGTTCAATTTTAGAATCTATCTGTATTTTATTACACTCAGCCTACATGAATACTACCAATATATGCAAATCTATAAATGTAATACATTATATAAATGGGTTGAAGGACAAAAATCAAATGATTATCTCATTAGAGATAATGCAGAGAAAGCATTTGACAAAATCCAACATCCCTTTATGATAAAAACCCTACACAGACTGGAAATAGAAGGACCATATCTCAATATAATAAAAGCTATTTATGACAAGCCTACAGCCAACATATTACTAAATGGGGAAAAACTGGAAGCTTTTCCACTAAAATCAGGAACAAGACAAGGGTATCCACTGTCCCCACTTTTATTTAATATAGTTCTGGAAGTCGTAGCCATAGCAATAAGGCAAGAGACACACATAAAAGGAATATAAATTGAAAAGGAAGAGATCAAGTTATCATTATTTGCAGATGACATGATTCTATATATAAAGGACCCTAAAGACTCTACTAGCAAACTGTTAGAGCTGATCAAAACCTACAGCCATGTAGAAGGACACAAAATAAATATACAGAAATCAGTAGCCTTCATACATGCTAACAACAAACACACAGAGGATGAAATCAAAGAATCACTGCCATTCACAATTGCATCAAAAAAATAAAGTACCTTGGAATAAACCTAACCAAGGAAGTAAAGAATCTCTACAATGAGAACTTTAAAACACTCAATCAAGAAATTGCAGAAGACACTAAAAAGTGGAAAAACATCCCTTGTTCCTGGATGGGAAGAATCAATATTGTGAAAATGGCAATCTTACCAAAAGTAATCTATACATTTAATGCAATCCCTATCAAAATTCCAAAGGCATTCTTCATGGAAATAGAAAAAATAATCCAAAAATTCATTTGGAATCACAAAAAACCTAGAATATCTAAAATAATACTGAGCAACAAAAGTAAGGCTGGTGGTATCACCATACCTGATTTTAAACTGTACTACAGAGCCATAGTAACAAAAACAGCATGGTACTGACACAAAAACAGACATGTAGATCAGTGGAACAGAATAGAGGACCCAGATGTAAGTCCAGGTAGCTATAGCCACCTGATATTCGATAAAAGTGCCAAAAATAGTCATTAGAGAAAAGACAGCCTCTTCAGCAAATGGTGTTGGGAAAACTGGATATATATCTGTAGAAGGATGAAAATAGATTCTTCTCTCTCTCCATGCACAAGAATTAAGTCCAAATGTATTACAGACCTTAACATCAGACCTGAAACTCTGAAACTGCTAGTTTGCTCTTGCTAAAGACTTTCTGAATATAATCCCAATTGCTCAGGCAATAAAACCACAGATTCCTCACTGGGACCTCATGAAATTATGAATATTTTGTACAGCAAAGGCCACTGTGAATAAAGCAAAGAGGCAACCTAAAGAATGAGAAAAAAATCTTTGCCAGCTATATATCTGATAGAGGATTAATATCTAGGATATACAAAGAACTCAAAAACTTAAATAATAAGAAATTAAACAAGTCAATTAAAAATGGGCTATGGAGCTAGAAAGTTCTCAATAGAAGAAACATGGATGGCATATAAAAATCTAAAAAAATGTTCTATATCCCTATTCATCAGGGAAATGCAGATTATAACGGCGTTCAGATTCCATCTCACTCCTATGAGATTAGCTACCATCAAAAACAAATGACCATAAATATTGGTGAGGATGTGAAAATAGAGGAACACTTCTACACTGTTGGTGGGAATAGAACCTGGTCCAGCCATTGTGGAAATAAATGTGAAGTTTCCTAAAACAGCTAAAAATTGAACTCCCATATGACCCAGCTATAGCCCACCTAGGCATATATCCTAAGGACTCATCTCATTACCTTAGAAATACTTGCTCAGCCATGTTTATTGCCACTCAATTCACAATAGCTGGGAAATGGAACCAGCCTAGATGTCCTTCAACTGATGAGTGTATAATGAAGATATGGCACATTTATACAATGGAGTTCTATTCAACAGTAAAGAAAAATTAAGTCATTAAATTTGCAGGAAAATGGATGGATCTGGAAAGGATTATGCTACGTGTGGTAACCCAGGCCCAGAAAGCCAAGCATCGCATGTTCTCTCTCATATGTGAGTCCTAGCTACAGATGATTGAACTTCTGTGTGAGAAGGAAAAAACTCAGGGACTTCTGATTAACATGGTGGCATTGGAACCATTCCAAAGCAGCCTGGGGGAGAAAAAGCCAAAGATAATCCAGCAAAATACACACTTTTACTAAAAAGTGAGGTGTATGAGAAATTAAAATGGCAGCAGAGAAGTAGGAGAGTCACAGAGCATCCAGAGCCCACATAGGCAGGCCAAAGCATCTCCAGAAGTGGCACCCAAGCTCTGGCTGTGGAAGTGGCAGTGGACACCACGGCTCAGGCACCAGCAACAGCAGCCCCAGCAGTGGCAGTAGCTACTCCAGCAGAGCAGCTATAGCAGCAGGCAGTGGCAAACCCA
Organism: Jaculus jaculus; assembly: GCF_020740685.1. NCBI lineage: Eukaryota > Metazoa > Chordata > Mammalia > Rodentia > Dipodidae > Jaculus > Jaculus jaculus. Next base: position 49,343,275 of record NC_059116.1, on the reverse strand, counting down.
GCAGCAGCTTCTTCAGCAGCAGTGACAGACCCAGCAGCAGTGGCTTCAGCAACTGCAGCAGAGGGCCCAGCAGCAGTGGCTTTACCAGCAGCAGTAGCAGCTTCGGCAGCAGCAGCAATGGGTCCAGCAGCAACAACAGCTGGTCCAGCTGGAACAGCTTCAGCAGCAGCAGCTGCTGCAGAACCAGCAGTGGCAGCTTCAGCAGCGGCAGCTTCAGCAGCAGCAGCAGTTCCACCAGTTGGGGTGCCCATCTTCAGGGCCACAGTTGCCAAGCACAGTTTGCCATGAAGGAAAAGCCAGTGCCCAGCTCTAGAAAACAGAACAGTGGTCCAGCGACCCAGTCAGCCTACTTGACTAAGAACAAAATCATCCAAAAAGGTAACTGGGATTAAACCAAGGAAAGGTCTCACTTGTTCACAAGCTGACTTGGAACACAGACCAGAAATCTTAACCTCTTTGTTGATAGACAATCTGGTTGTTATAACACCTACTCTTGCATAAATACTTGGTACTGTTGTTGATTGAATGTATACAGTGTTTAGTTAAATTTTAGAATCCACCTGTATTTTGTTCCACTCAGCCTACTTGAATACTCCCATAGCAGGCAAACTCAACCCCTAGGAACACTTCTCTGGATACTCTGAGAGTGTTAAGAGCCACACCTAACATCTTAATCTCCTACACTGAAGATATATAGCATCAGATCAATTGATACATCTAATAATACCCAGCAAACTAGAAAATCCCAGCATTAACTTAATCCGAGCTGCAAAAATATATACATTATAACACAAGAAATACCAAAAATCAAGACATTATAAATCCTCCAAAAAGTATTAATGCAACAGAGATGACCTCCAGTGAGAACGAGTTGGAGGAAATGCCTGAGAAATATTTCAAAAGAATGATTGTAAATATGTTCAAAGAAGTCAAAGAACAAATCAAAAGAAACAAAGAGGAAATCAAAGGAATCAAAGAAGATGCAGGACACCAACTTTAATGAAATAAACAAGGCAATGCAAGACATAAACAAGGAAATAGAAATAATAAAGAAAAACCAGTCAGAATTACTAGCAATGAAGAACACAGTTAATGAAATAAAAAAAACTCTGTAGAAAATCTCACCAGTAGAGTGGATGAAGGAGAGTACAGAATATAAGCTAGAAGACCAGGTGGCAGACCTAATACAGGCCAACAAAGAGAAATACAAACAAATAGAAAAGTATGAATGGGAATTTCAAGATATTTGGGACACTATGAAAAGATCAAACATAGGAATTCAGGGCATAATAGAAGGAGAAGAATTTCACTCCAAAGGCATAGTAGGCATTTTCAACAAAATCATAGAAGAAAACTTCCCCCAATTTGGGAAAGAGGTGCCAATGCAGACATAGGAAGCCTTTAGAACACCAGCCAGACAAAACCTGGAAAGAACCTCTCCTTGCCATATTATAATTAAACTACCAAACACACAATCCAAAGAAAAAATATTGAAAGCAATCAGAGAAAAAAATCAAGTTACCTACAAAGGCAAGCCCATCATGATTACATCAGATTACTCAACACAAACTTTAAAAGCCAGAAGGGCTTCGAGTGATGTATTCCAAATTCTGAAAGATAACAACTGTCAACCAAGATTACTTTATCCTGCAAAGCTACCCATTCAAATAGACGGAGAAATAAGAACATTCCATGACAAAAGCAGGGTAAAGGAGTATTTGAAGACAAAGCCAGCTCTACAGAAAATACTTGAAAGAATCCTCCATGCCAAAGAGAAGGAAAAGCACACATATAAGGAAAATGGAAAAAACAAGCAATACTCAAATACTAATTAACACAAGAGATCAAAGGTAGAACCGGAACCACAAAAAAAAAAAATGGCAAACATAAATACACATCTTTCAATAATATCACTTAATATCAATGGCCTCAATGCCCCAACCAAAAGACGCAGGTTTGCAGACTGGATTAAAAAGCAGGATCCTACAATTTGTTGTCTCCAAGAAAATCACCTTTCTATTAAGGATGGACATTATCTTAGGGTGAAAGGTTGGAAAATGGTGTTTCAAGCAAATGGGCCTAGAAAACAAGCAGGGGTTGATATCCTAATATCTGACAAGCTAGACTTCAATCCAATGTTAGTCAAGAAAGATAAGGCAGGTCACTTTATATTGATTAAGGGAAAACTCCAACAGGAAGACATTACAATCATAAACATATATGCACCTAACATGGGGGCTCCCAAATTCATCAAACAAACACTATTAGAACTAAGGTCACAGGTAACACCAAACACAGTGGTAGTGGGTGACTTCCACATCCCACTCTCATTAATTGACAGGTCATCCCAGGGAAAAATAAAGAGAAGCATCTGGACTAAATGAGGTCATAGAAAGAATGGACCTAACAGATATATACAGGACATTTCAACCAAAGGCTGCAGAATAGACATTCTTTTCAGCAGCACATGGAACATTCTCTAAAATAGACCATATATTAGGACACAAAGCAAATCTTACAAATTCAAAAAAATTGAAATAATTCCTTGCATTCTATCTGACCACAATGGAATTAAACTACAAATCAATAACAAGAAAGGCTATAGAGGATACACAAAATCATGTAAACTAAACAATACACTACTAAATGATGAATGGGTCAATGAAGAAATCAAGAAGGAAATCAAAAAATTTATAGAGTCAAATGATAATGAGAACACAACATTCCAAAATCTCTGGGACACAATGAAGGCAGTCCTAAGAGGTAAATTTATGGCTTTTAAGTACCTATATTAATAAATTAGAAAGGTCACAATTAAATGACCTAATGCTTCACCTTAGAGCCTTGGAAATAAGAAGAACAAGGCAAACCAAATATCAGTAGAAGGGAAGAAATAATAAAGATTAGGGCCGAAATTAATGAAATAGAAACAAACAAACAAACAACAACAACAACAAAAAAAAAAAATCCAAAGAATTAATGAAACAAAGAGTTGGTTCTTTGAAAGGATAAACAAGATCGATAAACCCTTAGCCAGTCTGACCAAAGGAAAGAGAGAAGAGACACAAATTAATAAAATTAGAGATGAAAAAGTTAACATCACAACAGATGCCAGAGAAATTCAAAAAATCATAGGGACATACTATAAAAGCATATACTCCACAAAGTATGAAAATATGAATAAATTGATGAGTTCCTTGATTTGTATTACCTACCTAAATTAAATCAAAATGAGATTAATCACTTAAATAGACCTATAACAAGCATGGTGATCCAAACAGTTATAAAAAAAAATCCACCAACTAAAAAAAGCCCAGGCCCAGATGGATACACTGCTGAATTTTACCAGACCTTCAAGGAAGAGCTAACACCATTCCTTCTTAAGCTTTTCCATGAAATAGAAAAAGAAGGAATTCTACCAAACCCCTTCTATGAAGCCAGCATCACCCTTGTGGTGGTTTGAATAGAGTAGGTGGCCCCCAATACATTCAGTTGTTTCTTTGTTTGTAGTTTGCATCTGTAGCCACCTGCTGGAGGCAATGTCACTGGGTGATCTTAAGGTGTGGTGGTACATTTCAGATTTCAATCTGAAGATATGCAAAGTGTGCCTAGCTGGAGTTCCTGAAGTGTGATGTGGCTTTTGACCTTTAGGCTTCTGCTCCTCTCTCTGTCTGCTTGCGCCTGTGAAGGCAGGCCAGCTTCTTCTGCCATTATGGAACTTCCCCTGTATCTGTAAGCTTCAATAAATCCCTTCCTCCATAACTGTGCCTGGTCTGGAAGTTTATCTCAGTGAACCTGAAGCTATCTGCTACAACCCTGTATTAGTCAGGGTTCTCTAGAGGAACAGAATTGCTAGAATGAATTATTTTAAATTGGGAATTTATTGCATTAGCTTACAGTAGTCCAATAGCAGTTGCAGGCCCGAGAATCACCGAACCTGGTAGCTGCTCAGTCCACATGGCCAGATGCCTCAACAGTCCCAACCCAGCACTGCAGATGGTGCCGGAAAGCCTGCAGGCTTCCTAGGGGGCACTGGGTTTCAATCCACACGGGTCTTCAGTTCATGTTTGTCTTTAGTCCGCACTGGTCTTCAATCCACACTAGAAGGTAGGGAGCAGCTCTGGCAGCCAAGTGGAAGGAAGGAAGGAAAAAAAGGGAACTCTTCTACCCAGAGCTTCCTTATATCAATTCCCTCCTGAGCGGGGCCGCCCACTCTAGGGGAAGGGCTCACCCTGGGAGAAAGACCTCCTCCTTTAGTTGATCCTTCCTAGAAGCAGCCTGTGTATTACTAAACAGATCAAGTTGACAACAGCTTAACTATCACAAACCCTAATACCAAAACCAGACAAAGATAGAACAAAAAAAGAAAATTACAGACCAATCTCCCTCATGAACATAGATGCAAAAATTCTAAGAAAATATTGGCAAACAGAATACAAGAATATATCAGAAAGATCCTTCACCCTGATCAAGTAGGCTTTATCCCAGAGATGCAGGGATGGTTCAATATACGCAAATCGATAAGTGTAGTACATCATATAAATGGATTGAAGGATAAAAATCATATGATCATCTCATTAGACGCAGAGAAAGGATTTGACAAAATCCAACATCCCTTCATGATAAAAGTCCTACACACACTAGGAATAGAAGGAACATATCTAAATATAATAAAGGCTATTTATGACAAGCCTACAACCAACATATTTCTAAATGGGGAAAAACTGGAAGCTTTTCCACTAAAATCAGGAACAAGACAAGGGTGTCCACTGTCCCCACTTTTATTTAATATAGTTCTGGAAGTCGTAGCCATAGCAATAAGGCAAGAGACACACATAAAAGGGTTACAAATTGGAAAGGAAGAGATCAAGTTATAATTATTTGCAGATGACATGATTCTATATATAAAGGACCCTAAAGACTCTACTAGCAAACTGTTAGAACTGATAAAAACCTACAGCCATGTAGCAGGATACAAAATAAATACACAGAAATCAGTAGCCTTCATATATGCTAACAACAAACACACAGAGGATGAAATCAGAGAATCACTCCCATTCACAGTTGCATCAAAAAAATTAATTAACTAATTAAGTACCTTGGAATAAACCTAACCAAGAAAATAAAGAATCTCTACAATGAGAACTTTAAAACACTCCAGCGACAAATTGCAGAAGACACTAGGAAATGGAAAAACATCCCTTGTTCCTGGATCAGAAGAATCAATATTGTGAAAATGGCAATCTTACCAAAAGCAATCTGCACTATCAAAATTCCAAAGAAATTCTTCATGGAAATAGAAAAAATAATCCAAAAATTCATTTGGAATCACAAAAAATCTCAAATATCTAAATTAATACTGAGCAACAAAATAAGGCTGGTGGTATCACCATACCTGATTTTAACCTATACTACAGAGCCATAGTAACAAAAACAGTGTGGTATTGGCACAAAAGCAGACATGTAGATCAATGGAACAGAGTAGAGGACACAAATGTATGTCCAGGTAGCTATAGCCACCTGATATTCGAAAAAAAAAAATGCCAAAAATACTCACTGGAGAAAAGACTGCCTCTTCAGCAAATGGTGTTGGGAAAACTGGATATGTATCTGTCAGAGGAAAATAGATCCTTCTCTCCTTCCATGCACAAGAATTAAGTCCAAATGGACTACAGACCTTAACATCAGACCTGAAACTCTAAAACTGCTAGAGGAAAAAGTAGGGGAAACCCTTCAACATATTGGTTTTTGCAAAGACTTTCTGAATACAACCCCAGTTGCTCAGGCAATAAAACCACAGATTAATCACTAGGACCTCATGAAATTACAAAGATTTTGCACTGCAAAGGACACTGTGAATAAAGCAAAGAGGCAATCTACAGAATGGGAAAAATATTTGCCAGCTATATATCTGATAGAGGATTAATATCTAGGATATACAAAGAACTCAAAAAGTTAAATAATAAGGAATCAAACAAGCCAATCAAAATGGGCTATATACCGCTGGAGAGATGGCTTAGCGGTTGAGCACTTGCCTGTGAAGCCTAAGGATCCCAGTTCAAGGCTCGATTCCCCAGGACACACGTTAGCCAGATGCACAAGGGGGCACATGTGTCTGGAGTTCGTTTGCAGTGGCTGGAAGCCCTGGCGTTCCCATTCTCTCTTTTTCTCTATTTATCTATCTGCCTCTTTCTCTCTCTGTTGCTCTCAAATAAATAAATAAAAATGAACAAAAAACTTTTTAAAAAGTTTAAAAAAAATTTTAAAAATGGGCTATGGAGCTAAATAGAGAGTTCTCAAAGGAAGAAATACAAACGGCATATAAGCATCTAAAAAGATGTTCTATGTCACTAGTCATCGGGGAAATGCAGATTAAAACTACATTGAGATTCCATCTCACTCCTGTCAGATTGGCAACCATCATGAAAACAAATGATCATAAATGTTGGTGGGGATGTGGAAAAAGATGAACCCTTCTACACTGTTGGTGGGAATGCAATCTGGTCCAGCCATTGTGGAAATCAGTGTGGAGGTTCCTAAAACAGCTAAAGATTGATCTACCATATGACCCAGCTATAGCACTCCTAGGTATATATCCTAAGGACTCATCTCATTTCCTAGAGGTACATGCTCAACCATGTTTATTGCTGCTCAATTTATAATAGCTGGGAAATGGAACCAGCCTAGATGTCCCTCAACTGATGAGTGGATAATGAAGATGTGGCACATTTATACAATGGAGTTCTACTCAGCGGTAATGAAAAATGAAGTTATGAAATTTGCAGGAAAATGGATGGATCTGGAAAGGATTATACTAAGTGAGGTAACCCAGGCCCAGAAAGCCACGTGCCACATTTTCTCCCATATATGTGGATCCTAGCTACAGATGATTGGGCTTCTGCGTGAGAAGGATAATACTTAGTAGCAGAGGCCAGTAAGTTATAAAGGAGATATAAAGGGAAGAGAAATGAAGGGAAGAGGGTGCTTAATAGGTTGGTATTATATATATTTAAGTAGAATGATTGATATGGGGAGGAGATATGATAGAGTATGGAATTTCAAAGGGGAGATTGGGGGGGAGGGAGGGTATTACCATGGGATATTTTTTATTATGATGGAAAATCTTAATAAAAATTGAGAATAAAAACCCTAAATAAATAAATAATAAATATATATTTTTTAAAAAAGATAAAACTCAGTAGCAGAGGCCAGTAAGCTAGAAAATAGATATAAAGGGAAGAGAAAGGAAGGGTGTTACATAATAGGATGGTATTGCATATACATAAGCAGAAGAATAGATTAATGGAGGTTAAAAGGCCCAGAGTAAGTTCAGGGGAACAGATAGAGTAACGGAAAGGTGGAGGGAGGGCTAATGAAAATCTAAGGGGACATAAATAAATCATATGGAATCCTACTTTTTTGGACAATGTAATACTCAGGAGCCATAGATTGTTTCTAGAAATTTTTCAGTGCCAGGGATGGGATACCTTCCAGTAAGTTGTTGGCTAGGGAGGTCTCCGATGTGCCCAAAACATTATAGGCCATTGCCAAGTCCCTTGGTTTCCCACCAGGAATAGATGGCAAGACCCTATTGCTGAAGACTCCACATACTTGGGCTGCAAGGCCACTGAGAAATCCTGCTGGAACTGAGCTGATAACCTCCTCCATGTAAACCAGCTGACAGAAAGCTGGAAGAAGCCATTCTACATGCAGTTCAATGGGCAAAAGAGAAATCACCAATGAAGATACTCAACAGTGTACACTGCAAACCTTATATTTGACCAGCCAGGCCAAATGAGCCAATGGGTGCTATAATGGCACATCTGTCATGGTGGAAACCAACTGCCCTCTAATTGGACTGGAAGTCCACTCCATGGGAGGGAATACATCCCTGATACTGAAAACTTAAAACAGGGATAGTCATTAGCCCTAGGGGTGTAACATCTGCTGATGTCTGGCTAAATGTATATACTATGTTTATCAAACTGCCCAGTAAGAACTCCTCTTAATGTTCATACCCTTGGATTAATGGTACTCTCACTTTTGGTAATGAGTCTTCTCTTTCAGATGGCAGTGACCCTGAGATGACTCAGAAGGTATCATGGTGCTAGAAAGAAGTGGCCACAGTGCTCAGTATTTCAATATCTCTATCTCACCTTGCAAGCCTCAGGGTCTAATGTGGAAGAGGTGGCAGAAAGAATGTAGGAGCCAAAGGAAGGGTAGGAATCCTTACAACGTGCTCCATCCTGACACAAAATGGGCTGGATATACATGACCTCATAGTGCCTGACCCTACCTACACAAGACCATCATAAGAGGAGGAAAAGATTATAACATCAAAATAAAAGAGAGACTGATTGACAAGGGGAGGGGATATGATGGAGAATGGAGTTTCAAAGGGGAAAGTGGGGGGAGGGAGGGTATTACCATGGGATATTTTTTATAATCATGGAAGTTGTTGTTAATAAAAATTTGAAAAAGAAAAGAATTTTTGGTCCTGAAACCAGCAAAACTTAGGCATATGTAGGATGAAGCAAGAGTGAAGTAAAGAAGAAAAAGGGTCAAAAATTCAAAAAGCAACCAAAGAAGAGATGGAAAGTGGAAAAATAAGAAAAGTTATTTTGAGGTTTAATTAAAATAAGACAGGCTCCACAGTGCAGGTCTGTGGCCAAAAAGGAAGGACTTCTATATGTTGAAGGATATTATCTAAGTTTAAATGTATATGGAAGATCTTGATATTTTGGTGGTTCAGGGAAAATAACAGACTCAAAATGGACCTGCTGGCTACAAAAAAAAGAAAGAAAGAAAGAAAGAAAGAAAGAAAGAAAGAAAGAAAGAAAGAAAGAAAGAAAGAGAGAAGAAAGGAGAAAGGAGAAAAAGGAAAAGGGGCTGGAGAGATGGCTTCACAGTTAAGGCACTTGCCTGAAAAGCCAAAGGAATCAGGTTCAATTCTCCAGGACCCACATAAGCTAGAAGCACAGGTGATAGGTGATGCATGTATTGGGAGGTTTTTGTTTGTTTGTTTTCCGTTTGGTTTTTTTTTTTTTTTTTTTTTTTTGCAGTGACTAGAAGCCCTGGAGCACTTGTTCTCTCTCTCTCTTCTCTCAAATTAATAAATAAAAATAAAATATTTTTAAAAAGTAAAGAGGAACTTCTGGTTAAAAATGGTGGCCATTGTAGAGGGTATCATAGGTAGAAAAAAAAAAAGAACAGAAAAACTGCAATATACACTCTTCTACTAAAAAGTAAAGGTGTATAAGCTTTATAAAACACAGCAGAGAATAAGGACAGACTAAGATCTTTTAGAAAATAGGAAACCAGACAGAATTCTGCCAAGGTGCTGAGGGCCCTGGTTCACATGCCCACCCTCCTGACTAGTGCAGAGCTGCAGGAGCAGAAACCAGGTGGAGGGATTTTCCACTCATATCAGCCTCCCTGCAATGTCAAGGCACCTGAAGGGGAAGACATCAAAGACCAGCTGAGCAGCTGCTGAAGGAGAACACAAATGGGACCATCAGAGCAGCACTGGAACAACTCCAGGCATCCTGCAAAATCTCTCATCCCCCAACCACCTGAGCTGTGGTGAACCACCAGAGAAGTCATGCAGCCCCTGGCCACAAGGCATCCAGCACAACTGATCAGAACACCAGATCTACAGTGAAACAGAGAGGGATCAAGATGGGCCCTCAGCAGTGGTGATATTGGAAGTTATCCCAAAAGGTAATAGGGCCTACTTAAGCAAAGGCATAAGCCTACACTGGAAGTGCTAATCTCCCCATGTTGGGGCAGGCTATGTGTTACACGTTCCTGGTTGGCTTTACCATTCTCAAATAATCTGTATTTTGGTTTGACAGTTGATGTGGATACTTCTTGATTTATGGGGCATTTGTCTTTTTCTTCTGTCATTATTGGGGACAGGGTCTCACTCAGCCTCAGGGTGACCTTGAACACATTTCAGACCACAAATTTCAACCTACCAGTTGACAAAATTAAGAGTGTGGCCAAAAGACACCCTTAACGACCTTGACTCTATTATATTATCTGTTTGTTTTAATCCTCACTCTTGCATAAATACTCTGTGCTGGTTTTGATTGAATGTGTATATTGCTCAGTTGAATTTTCCAGTAAATTGCTCTACCCAGTCTACTATAATACTTGAATAGCAGGCAAACTCAATACCTAGGGTCACTTCTGCTGCTGTTTCTCTTGGAGTATAAAAGCTACACCTGGTACCTTAAACCCATACACTGAAGATACATAAAGTTTGATTTACATGGCTAAGAATGCAGATAATTAGAAAACCCAAGCATCAAATTAACTCAAGATGCAAAAATCTCTACATTTATAATACAAGAAACACAAAAAGTCAAGACAATACAATCCTACCAAAAATTATAAATCCATCAGAAATGACCTTCATTGAGACTGTTTTACATGAAATGCCTGACAAAAATTTCAGAGAAAATGATTACATCTATGTTCAAAGAAATCAAAGTAGAAAACCAACTCCTGAAGGAATTCCAAGAGAACACAAAAACCAACTTAATGAAATAAGTAGGTCAACACAAAACATGAGTAAGGAACTAGAAATAATGAAAAAATACTCATCAGAAATACTAGAAATGAAAAACAGAATAAGTCAAATAGAAAACTCTGTAGAAAGTCTCACCTATAGAATGGATCAAAGAGAGGACAGAATATCTACAGCAGAAGAACAGGTGGTAGATGTAATACAGTCCAACAAAGAGAAAGACAAACTAATAGGAAGGCATGAATGGGAATTTGAAGACATTTGGGACACTATGAAGAGATCAAGCATAAGAATTCAGAACATAATAAAAGGAGGAGAAATTCACTCTGAAGGCATAACAGGTAAATTCAAAAATATCACAGAAGAAAATTTCCCCAAGTAGAGAAAGTGATGCCAATACATGTACAGGAAGTCTATAGAACACCAAACAGACAAAATCAGGAATGAACCTCTCACCATCATATTATAATTAAACCACACAAACCAAAGAAAATATATTGAAAGGGGTTAGGCAGAAAATTCAAGTCATCTATAAAGGTAAGCCCATCAGGATAACAGCAATTACTCAACCAAAACTTTAAAAGCCAGAAGGGCTTGGAATGGTGCATTTCAAGTTCTAAAAGATAACAACTATCAACCAAGATTACTTTATCCTGCAAAGCTATCCATTCAAATAGACAAATAAGGATATTCCACAACCAAAGCAGGCAAAAGGAATATATGAAGAACAAACCAGCTATACCAAAAATACTTGAAAGGGGCTAGAGAGATGGCTTAGTGGTTAAGGGGCATGTCTGCAAAGCCTAAGGACCCAGGCTCAATTCTCCAGGTCCCATGTAAGCCAGATGCACATAGTGGGACATGTGTCTGGAGTTCATTTGCAGTGGCTACATGCCCTGATGTGCCCTTCTCTCTAGCTTTCTCTCTTCCTCTCTCTGTCTTTAGTAAATAAATAAATAAAAATAAATCTTTAAGAAAAAGAAAAGAAAATACTTGAAAGGAACACCATGCTGAAGAGAAAGAAAAGCACACATATAAGGAACCTGGAAAACACAAACCATACTCAAATATTAGTTAATACAAGTGAGCAAATGTAAAACCAGAAGAACTATAAAACAAGAAAAATTGCACAAATAAATACACACATTTCAATAATGACTCTTAATATCAACAGCCTCAATGCCCCAACCAAAATACATAGGTTTGCAGACTGGGCTAAAAGGCAGGATCCTTCAATTTTTTACCTCCAAAACACTCACCTTTCCACAGAAGATGAACACTATCTTAAGGTGAAAGGTTGGGAAAATGGTGTTTCAAGCAAATGGACCTACAATACAAGCAGGGGTCACTATCCTAATATCTGACAGGGTAGACTTCAGACCAACATTAGTTAGGAAAGATAAGGAAGGTCACTTTATATTGATTAAAGAAACACTCCAACAGAAGGACATTACTTACAATCCTAAATATATATGCACCTAAAATGGGGGCTGCCAATTTCATCAAAAATATAAATAAATAAAGCAATATTAGAAGTAAGGTCATAGATAACACCACAGTTGTAGTGGGTGACTTCAACGCCATGCTATCATCAACTGACATCATCCCAGCAAAAAAATAAACAGAAATGCATCTGGATTAAGTGAGGTCATCGAACAAAGGAACCTAATAGATATCTACAGAATATTTCACCTACATGCTATAAAATACATTCTTTTCAGCAGTACATGGAACATTCTCTAAAATAGATCATATATTAGGACACAAAGAAAATCTTAACAAATACATGAAATGTTAAATAATTCCTTGATCTCTGTCTGAACACAATGAGATTAAACTAAAAATGAATACCAAGGAAAGCTACAAAGCATACACACCATCATGGAAACTAAGCAATACACTACTAAATTATGAATGAGTAAATGAAGAAATCAAGAAGGAAATTTAAAAATTCATGGAATCAGTTGGGTGTGGTGGCACATGCCTTTAGCCTTTAATCCCAGCACTCAGGAAGCAGAGGTAGGAGGATCTCCATGAGTTTGAAGCCACCCTAAGAGACTACATAATGAATTCCAGTCTGAGCTGGAGTGAGACTCTGCCTTAAAAAACAACAACAACAACGATATTTCCAAGCTTCCAGACAAGAAGGCAACTGCCTAACCATGCCACACATCCCCAGGAAAGAAAGGCAAGACATTAAGGGTTCACTGGATCTTTTAGGGGAGAGAAATCTCTAAGGGACCACCAGTGGGAGGGTGCAGAGAAGGAAAAAAGGGGATCGGCTGATTCCCTCACTCTCGGGTAACCCACCAGTTTCCCCAAGCCCCCAAGCAGCTGCCATAGCCATAGTCCCAGCCTGAGGATACTCCCGCATTTACTATAGGAAAGGGGACCCAGGCCAGCATAGTTCCACCAGCCTCACTGCACAGGGTTGATCACCTTGCTACCCCTGCCCATGTGTGACCTCGGGCAGGCTCTGCCTACTGGGACATGAGAGCTCAGGCTCGATCTTTCCATCTGCCCACTGCATGCACCCCACCCATCTGCCTGTGCAAGCTCAGCCTGCTCTGTCCATTTGCCCACTTGCTGCTCTGGCCACTCACCAGTCCACATATGAGCTCAGGCCCATTTCACCTGCCCACATGCGAGCTCAGGCTCACTATACCTGTCTGCCCACACCAGCTCAGGCCCAATTCCCCCATCTGCAGTGCTATCTGCAAACCCATCTGCCCGCTGCTTGAGAGTTCAGTCTGCTCCTGCAGCCCACTGCGCATGAGCTCAGGCTGCTTTGGTGGCCCAACATGCAAGATCAGTCTGCTCATGCAGCCCTCCATGCATGGTTCAGGCTGATCTGCCCACACACACATGAGCTCAAGATCTCTCTGCCTGTCTGCTTGCCTGCCTACTAACTCAGACCAACTCCCCCAGCTTCCTCTGCCCATCAAGACCACATTCCTACTTTCCCTGCCAATAAACTGTGATGGGCAGACCACAGCACAAAAGAAATAGCATGAAAAATCAAATACAAGTAAATCTAGTAAGATCACCCAGTCCTACAATGAATGTCTCTAATCAAACATAGAAGAGACATTAAGACCAGAACACCAAAATGAAACTATGAGTAATGCAACCTTGACCAAGCTACTGGTAGAACTTGCAGAAAAGCAACAAAGGACCAATAATCATGTGGTTGCTGCCATCACTAGACTAGACCTAATAGATAAGAAAATGGAAGAAGTTCAAAGACAGTTAAGAAATATGAAGGAGAGTGAAAAAAAGAAAGAGGACCTCAAAAATCAGCTGGCAATGCTAAATGAAGACATAAAGAAATGCAATGATGAATAGAAGAAGCATCAAGAAAATCAGAAAATGTGTGTAAAGGGAGCTTAACAGAGGGATGGAAACTATACATAGAAAAGTAGTAGAAAATGCAAACCCAATTGAACAAGCCCAAAACTATCTAGAAGCTCTCAAGAATAGAGTCAGCCATGTGGAGGACAGAAACTCCAATCTGGAAGACAAAACAGAAGAAACAGTTTGAGAGTTCAAGTTTCAATAAGTTCAAATTTTTCTATGAACAGAACATGAGGGAATTGTGGGATACCCTTAAATGTCCTAACATTCAGATCATGGGAGTACCAGAAGGGGAAGAAATTCAGACCAAAGGCATGGAGAACTTATTTAACAAGATATTCAAAGAAAACTTGCTCACTCTCTAAAAAGAAAGGCCCATCAAGATACAAGAAGCTAACAGAACTCAAACAGATTGGACCAAAGGAGAAACTCTCCAAGACATATTGCCATTAAGACTCTAAACATTGACACCAAAGAGAAAATCCTAAAAGCAGCACATCACTTTGAAAGGTAACCCCATCAGAATTACTTCAGACTTCTCAGTGGAAACCCTGAAAGCCAGAAGGGCCTGGAATGGAACACTGCAAAGTCTAAGAACCTATGGCTTCCAACCCAAACTACTTTACCCAGCAAAAGTATCCCTCCATAATAGATGATGAAAGAGAAACTTTCCATGACAAAAATCAACTTTACAATTATATGTACAGAAAACATAACCTACAGAGAGTATTTCAGGAAATTCTCCACACAGAAGAATCAAATAATCAATCTCAAATGCCTACAAGAAGCAGATCACAATAACCAAACTCAGAGAAGGCACATGAAAACATGAAACCACATAAACCAACACATTATGGCAGGGATCAAATCAAACTTCACAGTCATTACCCTGAATATTAATGGCCTTAATTCACCTATCAAGAGACACAAGCTAATATAATGGATCAGAAAATTAGACCCCTCAATCCGTTGTCTTCAAGAAACGCACATCACCACTAAAGATAGACACCTATATAGGGGGAAAGGGTGGAAAACAATATTCGAAGCAAATGGGAATAAGAAATAAGCAGGTGTAGTTATAACACTATCAGATAAAATAGACTTCTAATCAAAAAGACAAAGAATGTCACTTCCTACTTATCAAGGGAATGATCCATTAAGAAGATATCACAATCATAAAAATTTATGAACCAAACATAGGGGCACCACAGTTCATAAAACAAAACCTACTTGACAATAAAACAGAAATAACCACCAACACCATTATAGTTAGGGACTTCAATACACCATTATCAGTAATAGATAGATCATCCAAACAGAAACTCAACAGGGAAGTAAGAGAGCTCAACAAAACCATAGAGCAATTAGACCTAATAGACATCTACCAAACATCCCATCCCAAATCCACAGACTACATATTCTTCTCAGCAGCCCATGGAACATTCTCAAAAATAGATTATATACTGGGTCTCAAAGCCTGCCTCCATGTACTTAGGAAGATTGACATAATTTCCTGCATGATATCAGATCGCAATGCTATATTGCTAGAAATTAGCAACAAAAGACCCACCAAGAATCCAATCAGCTCCTAGAAACTGAATAGCACACTTTTAAACAATAAATGGGTAGTGAACAAAATAAAAAATGAAATATTAGAAATTTCTAGAAATAAATGACTATGAGAACACATCATGCCAAAACTTATGGAACATGATGAATGTGGTCCTCAGGGGAAAAATCACAGCACTAAATGCCTTCATAACAAAGACAGAGAGATCCCAAATCAATAACCTAAACATCCACATAAAAGCACTGGAAAAGCAAAAAGAATCCAACCCAAAAAGCTCCAGATGGAAAGAAATAATTAAGATCAGAACAGAAATTAATGAATTGGAAACTAAGAAAGCAACTAAGAGAATTGGGAAATAAAGAGCTGGTTCTTTGAAAAAATAAACAAGATTGGCAAACCCCTGGCCAATTTGATCAAGTATAAAAAAAAAAAAAAAGATGCTTCAAATTAACAAAATTTGAAATGAAAGAGGAGAGATCACAACAGACATAAGTGAAATTGGGAGAATCATCAGGACTTATTTCAAAAACCTCTACTCCACAAAACTGGATAATATGGAGGAAATGGATAAATTCTTGGACACATACTCTTTACCAAAGCTAAACGCAGAGCAGATTAGCCTCCTAAACAAACTTATTACACTCATGGAGATTGAAAAAGTAATGAAAATAAAACTTCCCCAAAAAGAAGAGTCCAGAACCAGATGGCTTCTCAGCTGAATTCCATCAAACCTTAATCGAAGAACTCAAGCCAACATTTCTCAAACTGTGCCACATAATTTGAGAACAGGGACAGCTCCCTAACTACTTCTATGAAGCTAATATCACCCTAATTCCAAAACCAGGCAGAGATGCCACAAGAAAAAAAAAAAAAACAACTATCAGCCTATTTCCCTGATGAAATTAGATGCAAAGATCCTGAGCAAAATCCTCACAAACCAAATCCAACAACTTATCAAAAGCATTATCCACCTTGATCAAGTGGGATTCATCTGAGGAACACAGGAATGGTTCAACATATGGAAATCTGTCAATGAAATACACCATATAAACAAGGGTAAACACAAAAACCACATGATCATTTTGATAGATGCAGAAAAGGCATTTGACAAAATACAGTATCACTTCATGATCAAAACATTGGAAAGAATTGGCATGGTTGGTGCATATCTTAACATAATAAAGGCTATATACAAAGCTCTCAAGCCCAAATAATATTTAATGGAGAGAGACTGGAGGAGTTCCCATTGAGGTCAGGAACAAGACAGGGTGTCCACTCTCACCTCTGCTCCCCAATATAGTACTGGAAGTCCTAGCTCAAGCAATAAGATAGGAGAAAGAAATAAAAGGGATACTATTTGGAAAGGAAGAAGTTAAGTTATCTCTATTCACAGATGGCATGATTGTATATGTAAGAGACCTCAGAGACTCCATCCCAAGACTCTTGAAGGTGATTAACTCTTTTAGCAAAGTAGCAGGATACAAAATCAATGCACAAAAAACCCAATAACCTTTCTATATGCAAATGAAAAAGATACAGAGAAAGAAATAAGGAATATGGTCCCCTTTTCAACAGCAACAACAACAAAAAATAAAATATCTTGGAATAACATTAACCAAAGAAGTGAAAGAAATACACAATGAAAACATAAAAATGCTCAAAAAAGAAATTGAGGAGGACTTGAGAAAATGGAAAGACCTCCCATGCTGCTGGATAGGCAGAATTAACATTGTGAAAATGGAAATGCTACCAAAGGCAATATACAGAGTTAATGAAATTCCAATTAAAATCCCAACATTGTTCTTCACAGAGATAGAAAAAATCATCTCAAAATTCATATGGAAAGGGAGAAGGCCCTGGATATCCAAGCATATCCTCAGCAAAAGAAATAACTCTGGAGGCATCACCATACCTGATCTAAAGCTATATTACAGAGCCATAGTAATTAAAACAGCATGGTACTGGCATAACAACAGGAATATAGGCCAATGGAATAGAATTGTGAACCCAGACTTTGGGTCAAGCAACTAAAGCTGCTTGATATTTGACAAAGGCCCTAACAATATAGGTTGGAAAAAAAGACAGCATTCAACAAATGGTGCTAGAAAAACTGGATAACCATATGCAAGAAATTGAAAGTTGATCTACACGACTTGCCATGCACAACACTCAAGTCCAAATGGATCAAAGACCTCAATATAAGACCAGAAGCTCAGCTACTACTGGAAGAAAATATAGGAGGAACTTTCCATGATATAGGAATAGGAAAAGACTTCCTGAACAAAACCCCAATAGCACAGGATCTTAAACAATTACTTAACCAATGGGATCACTTGAAGCTGAAGAGTTTCTTCACAGACAAACATACAATAATCAAAGCCAATAGATAACCCACAAAATGGGAGAAAATTTGTGCTGACTATCCAACTGACAGAGGACTAATCTCTAGTATCTACAAAGAACTCAAAAACCTAAACAAGGGGGCTGGAGAGATGGCTTAGCAGTTAAGTGCTTGCCTGTGAAGCCTAAGAACCCCAGTTTGAGGCTTGATTCCCCAGGACCCACGTTAGCCAGATGCACAAGGGGCACACAAGTCTGGAGTTCGTTTGCAGTGGCTGGAAGCCCTGGGGTACCCATTCTCTCTCTCTATCTGCCTCTTTCTCTCTGTCTGTCACTCTCAAATAAGTAATTAATTAATTTTTAAAAAACACCTAAACAATAAAAAGTCAAACAACCCACTCACAAAATGGGACAAAAAGCTGGACAAGCAGTTCACAGAGGAAGAAATACAAATGGCAAACACACACGTAAGAAAATGTTCATCATCCCTAATCATCAGTGAAAAGGAAGAACAAGGCAAACCAAAAATCAGTAGATGGGGGCTGGAGAGATAGCTTAGCAGTTAAGCACTTGCCTGTGAAGCCTAAGGACCCCAGTTCAAGGCTGGATTCCCCAGGACCAATGACAGCCAGATGTACAAAGGGGTGTATGCATCTGGAGTTCATCTGCAGTGGCTGGAGGCCCTGGAGCGCCCATTCTCTCTCTCTATCTGTCGCTCTAAAATAAATAAAATAACAACAAAAAAAATTTTAAAAATCAGTATTTGGGTAGAAATAATAAAGGTTGGGGCAGAAATTACTGAAATAGAAACCAAAAAAACAATCCAAAGAATCAATGAAACAAAGAGTTGGGTCTTTGAAAGGATAAATATGATTGATAAACCCTTAGAAAATCTGACAAAAAGAAAGAGAGACAAGACACAAATTAATAAAATTAAAGATGAAAAATGCACCATCACAACAGATACCAGAGAAATTAAAAAAAAAATCATAGGGACATACTATAAGAACATACACTTGACTAAATTTGAAAATCTGAAAGAAATAGATGATTTCCTAGATTTATATGAGCTACCAAAATTAAATCAAGATGAGACTAGCCACTTAAATAAAATAAAATAACATGTATGCAGATCCAAGCATTTATTTTTAAAAAAATCTCTCTTGGGCTAGAGAGATGGCTTAGTGGTTAGACGCTTGCCTGTGAAGCCTAAGGACCCTAGTTTGAGGCTCGATTCCCCAGGACCCATGTTAGCCAGATGCACAAGGGGGTGCACGCATCTGGAGTTTGTGTGCAGTGGCTGGAGGCCCTGGAGTGCCCATTCTCTGTCTCTCTCTATCTGCCTCTTTCTCTCTCTGTCACTTTCAAACAAAATAAAATAAAAATTATTTTAAAAAATTAAATAAAAAAATCTCTCGACTAAAAAAAGTCCAAGCACAGATAGATTCACAGGTGAATTTTGTAAAATCTTCATGGAAGAACTAACACCAGTTTCTCAAACTTTTTCATAAATAGAAAAGGAAGGAATCTTACCAAACTCCTTCTACAAAGCCAGCATCACACTGATAATAAATCCAGGCAAAGATAAAACAAAAAAAGAAAATTGCATACCAATCTTCCTCATAAACATAGATGCAAAAATTCTCAACAAAACATTGGCAAATAGAATACAAGAATATATCAGAAAGATCATTCACCCCTACCAAGTGGGCTTTTGTTGGGCTCTGAAACACCCAGGCATTCGGCCTAGTGGAACTTCCTGAGCCTAGCTAAAGTTTGGCGACCTCTGGCCAGCTAGGACTCAGCAAGACGCCTAACGGCTTCTGGCCTGCCACTTCCGCATGGCAATTGTAATGACCATTTCAATACTTACAGTTTACTATTGGCCCTTACCTCTCCCCCATCCTAAAATCCCCGCCTTCATCCCCAATGTGATATAGGCAACTGTTCAGAGTACTAAAGCAAGTTTTTTCTGCGAGTTCCTGCATCAAAAAGACTCCCGACTCAGTGTGGTTTTTTCTCCAGTGGCCAGGAGTGATCTGGGTCATCCGACGCTTATCATCCCCTCAACCCCTAGGGAGGAACCAGCAGGCCTGGTCCTTCCCTCAGCACTACCTACCTGCCTGGGAAGGAGCTGGGCAGGCCTTATCCCAGAAATGCAAGGATGGTTCAACAAACACAAATCAATAAATGTAATATACTATATAAATCAACTGAAGGACAAAAATTACATGATCATCTCACTAGATACAGAAAAGGCATTTGACACAATCCAGCATCCCTTCATGATAAAAGTACTACCTACAGATACTGGGAACAGAAGTAACGTAATCTCAACATTAAAAAGTCTATATGTGACAAACCTACAGTCAACATAACACTAAATGGGAAAATCTTGAAACTTTTCCACAGAAATCAAGAACAAGACTCATGTGCCTCATAAGAACAAATATTTTACTTCACCTTGCAGCCTTCCAATTCTCTGGAATGCTCTTAGCCCATGCCGAGAGAGATTAGGAACAGGGCAACCTCTACTCTGCAGCAGCTAGTCAGGGACATAGGCCCAAAAAAAACACAAAACATCAAGAGTGCAACTCCAGGCCAGGAACTAAAATCCCCAAAGCCCTAACTCCTACATGCCAGCTGGGCTCTAGCCCTTTGTTCTTTGCACTTACTGGTTCTTGCCCTTTCCTTAGAAATTTTTGGCATCTAGTCTGTGCTTTTCTTCCTAACCCATCTACCAGAGTCCCCACCTATACTTAAATTAAGCTATCAGACTCACCCCAACTTAGTGCTATTTTCCATAACAGGCCAAACCAACTGTGTTGGTTCTCAGTGCACAGAAATGTGGTCCAGAGTGCTGCTTGGCAACCCACCTTCTGGGGCCCCTCCCTGCTGCAGGGAGCCTTTCCCTCCCCACCCCTCGATGACACTCTGCTCTGCTTTACTGCACTGTGCAACAGAACAGCAGAAGTGGCTTTCTCCTTCATTCCCACTGACCAACCAACTTTTCTCTGCTGAGCCCCTCGCCTTTTTTCTACTCTGTCCTATCCTTTCATAAAGATAGCTTTAAGTTTATAAAAGTAACACAGATCTTTCAGTTCTTGTAAAGGCAGAGCAAGCCTTTACGAGATATTCTGGATTCTGGACAAAATAAGAAAAAATAACTGGGAAATGACCAAAAGAAGGTACAAACTGGAAGGAATTCAACCTTGAAAAGAAGGGAGTCACGCTTGGTAAAGAAGCACCTTTAACTGCTGATCCATCTTTCCAGCCTTCATGTTTGTTTTAAATCTGAATGGAATAAAATGGTAACCTCTGAAAAAAATAATAATAATGAAATACCTTGGACTAAACATAACCAAGAAAGTCAAGGATCTTTACAATGAGAACTTTAAAACACTCAAAACAGAAATTGCAGAAGACACTAGGAAATGGAAGGACATCCCACGTTCTTTGATTGAAGGAATCAATAGTGTGAAAATGTCAATCTTACCAAAAGCAATCTACACATTTAATGCAATCTCCATCAAAATTTCCATGGCATTCTTCATGGAAATAGAAAAATCAAGCCTAAAATTCATTTGGAAGCAATGAAAAAACCTTCAATATCCAAAACAATTTAAAGCAACAAAAATAAGGCTGGTGGTATCATCATACCTGACTTTAACCTATATTGCAAAGCCATAGTAACAAAAATAGCATGGTACTGGCACATAAACACACTCATAGATCAATGGAACAGAAGAGAGGACCCAGATGTAAGTCCAGGTACAGCCACCTGATCTGAAACCCAGATGCCAAAAATACTCATTAAAGACAGCCTCTTCAACAGATGGTACTGGGAAAACTGGATATCCATATGTAGAAAAACAAATAGATCCTATCTGTTGCAGTCCAGTTCACATTGCTGGTAGAAATCAACCAACGAAGAGTAGCTTCTGGGAAAAAGAGGTTTATTTTGGCTTACAGGCTTGAGGGGAAGCTCCACAATGGCAGGGGAAAATGATGGCATGAGCAGAGGGTGGACATCACCCCCTGGCCAACATAAGGTGGACCACAGCAACAGGAGGGTGTGCCAAACACTGGCAAGGGAAAACTGGCTTTAATACCCATAAGCCCACCCCCAACAATACACTCCCTCCAGGAGGCATTAATTCCCAAATCTCCATCAGCTGGAAACCTAGCATTCAGAACACCTAAGTTTATGGGGGACACCTGAATCAAACCACCACACTATCTCTCTCCATGCATGAGAATTAAGTCCAAATGGATCAAAAACCTTAATATCAGGCCTGAAACTCTGAAACTGCTAGAGGAAACCCTTCAACATCTTGGCATAGGAAACAACTTTCTGAATACAACCCCAGTTGCTCAGGAAATAAAACCACTAATCAATCACTGGGACCTCATGAAATTACAATGCTTTTGTACAGCAAATGACACTGTGAATAGAGAAAAGAGCTAACCTACAGAATGGAAAAAAATCTTGGGCAGCTATACATCTAACATAGGACTATTATCAAGGATATACAAAGAACTCAAAGAACTAAACAATAAGAAATCATGCAACCTTATTTTAAAAATTGCCTATGGAACTAAATAGAAAGTTCTCAAAAGAAGAAATACAAATGACATATAAACATCTAAAAAAAATGTTCTACATCCTTAGTCAGCAAGGAAATGCAACTTAAAACTACTTTTGAGATTCCATCTCCCTCTTGTCAGAATGGCTATTATCAAGAAAATAAATGACAATAAATGCTGGAGAGGATAGAGAAAAAGAGGAACCCTTTTATACTGTTGGTGGGAATGTAATCTGCTATAATCAGTGTGGAGGTTCCTAAGACAACCAAAAATAGATTTACCACATGAACCAGCTATACCATGGCTAGGCATATGTCCTAAGGACTCTTCTCACTATCTTAGATACTTTCTCAGCCATGTTTATTACCACTCTATTCACAATAGCTAGGAAATGGAATCAGCCTAGATGTCCTTCAACTGATGAGTGAATAATGAAGACATGGCACATTCATTCATACAATGGAGTTCTATTCAGTGGTAAAGAAAAATCAAACCAGTAAATTTGCAGGAAAATGGATGGATCTGGAAAAGATTATACTTACTGAGGTAACCCAGGACCAGAAAGCCAAATGTCACATGTCCTCTCTCATATGTGGATCCTAGCTACAAATGATTGGACTTCTATGTGAGTATGAATAAAACTCAGTAGCAGAGGCCAATAACCTAGAAAGGGGATATAAAAGGAATAGAAAAGGAGGGGAGGACTTAATAGGATGGTATTGTATATATGTAAGTAGAAAAACATATCAAGGGGATGGAAAGGCCTATGAGGTCAAGGGAAGAGATTGAATAGAGGAAATGTAGGGAAAGGGCTAATAAAAACCTAAGAGAATATGAATAAGTCATATGGAAACCTACTTTTTTGGACAATGGAACACCCAGCAGCCATAAATTACTAGAAAATTTTCAGTGCTAGGCAGTGGATACCTTCCAGTGAGTTGTTGGCCAGGAAGGTCCCTGATGCCCCCAGAGCATAATAGGCCATTACTGAGACTCTTGGTTTCCCACCAGGAATAGATGGTAAGACCCCATCGCTGAAGACTCCACATACTTGGACTGATAGATCACTGAGAAATCCTGGAGCTGAGCTGAAAACCTCCTCTGTGTAGCTGACAGAAAGCTCAAAAAAGCCATGATGCATGCAGTTCAATTGGGGAGAGAGAAATCACCAGTGGAGATACTCAACAGTGGACACTACAAGCCAAACCAGGCCAAATGAGCCAATGGATGTTATCATGACATATCTATTATGGGGTAAACCAACCACTCTCTAATTGGACTGGAGGCCCACTCCACAGGAGGGAGTACGTACCTGATACTGAAAACCTACAACAGGGTGTGTAACAACTACTGGTGTGTGGCTAAATGTATATACTATGCTCACCAAACTGCTTGGCAAGCACTTTTCTTAATGTTCACACCCATATATTAATGCAACTCACACTTGGGTAGAGAAAGTTCTCTTTTCAGATGGCAGTGACCTTGGCATGACTCAGAAGGCCCCATGTGCTAAGAAGTGACAGAGTCATGCTCAGCACTGAAATATCTCTATCACATCTTCCAAGGCTCAGGGTCCATTGCAGAAGAGGTGGCAGAAAGAATGTAAGTGCCAAAGGAAAGGTGGGACTCCTTCCAATGAGCTCCTCCAGACACAAAATGGCCTGGATATCCATGACCTTGCCATGCCTGACACTACCTACACAAGACCATCATAATATGAGGAAAAGATCATGACTTCAAAATAAAAGAGAGACTGATTGACAGGGGGAAAGGTATGATGGAGAGTGGAGTTTCAAAGGGAAAAGTGAAGGGAGAGAGGGAATTACCATGGTTTATTGTCTAGAACTATGGAAGTTGTCAATAAAAAGTTATTTTTAAAAAGTGCAATAAAATAAAATAAAAGCCAGCAGCTGTGGTATGCACCTGTAATTCCAACAATCTCACAGTGAGATGGGAGGCAAAGACAGGAGAATTTCCCATTAGCTTGTGGCAAGTAGCAAAGGAACAGTGCATGGAGAACCCATAGCAAGAAACCCTGCCTCAAATGAAGATGAGTGGGGACCTGCCCAAAAGTTGTCCTCTGACCTCCTCACGTGTGCTGTGGAACTGAAACGTGTGCGCGCACACACACACAAACCGAAAATGTCATTAAACAGTGCCCGAAACCTGTAGCAGAGATTGTGCCACTTTGGTGTATCCTATCAGATGTTGACAGAAATTAGAAGCAAAGTAGCCTTTGCTTGTGGTCAGCTGGGTACACAGGCCTGATAGAACATTTATCAGCCTGTCTGGCAAGAATAAAAGAATTCCAGTCTGAACCTAAACCTGATCAGAAGCAGCCCTCTTGTTTACTTCTTGGTTCTGACTCCATCTAAAATGTTGTCATGGGTTTTTTCCCCCACCAGCAGGCTATTTCTCAGTCTGTACTCCTCTCCCTGACCCTCCAGCCAATCAAGATCTTCCATTCACATTTAAATGTAACAGAAAAGCTCATCCCAAAGGATACCTGATTTATATCCCAAGGTTATTATAAAGGCCCTTGCAAGTTAGCACATGATCACCTGTTCAGGACCCCTCCCAACTCTTTGTACTTTACCTTCTTTCCCAAACTAAATCTTTCTTACCTTGCCCTTTGACAGAGTCTGCACCTGTCAATTCTTTGCAAGTACCAGGACGAACTCAGATCCACTAGTTGAGAGGATCCTGAAATAGTTGTGTTGTCATTGTTGGAAAGAAACACTCTAACAGAAGCAATTTATGGGAGGAAAGCATTTATTTCAGGCTTACTTTTGATGGGAAGCTTCATTACTACAGGGTGGGGGGCAAGCTTGGAAGCTGGCTCACAGTGTCACACATCTACCACAGAGAGAACAGCTGCACACACAGTGGGGACTAATCAACCCCAGGGCCTAATCAAGCCCAATGTGTGCTCCAAGCAGCACACTCTCTCTATGAGGTCTCCACCCTCCAAAGGCTCCGCCCACTGATGATTAAGTAGGAGGCTTAATTACAAACACCTGAGGCTTTGAGGGACATTTTGCATTTTTCATTCAAGCCATTACATTCCACTTTTGTTCCCCATAAACTTTGACCACCTCATAATACAAAATACACTCAGCCCAACTGAATTGTTTTTTTTTTAAATTATTTATTTGAAAGACAGAGAGAATGAATACACTAGGGCTTCTTGCTGCTGAAAAAGAATTGCAGACTTGTGCCACATCTGACTTTTTGTGGGTACTGGGGAACTGAACCTGGGCTGACAGACTTTGCAAGCAAGCACCTTTAGCTGCTGAGCCACCTCCCTCGCCCTTAGTCAAACTTTAAAGGTCCCATATTCCTATCAATCCCAACACCATTCAAAAGTCTAACATCTCTTCTGAAACTCAAGAGTCACTGAATTGTGAGCCAACAAACAATGGCACAGTGTAAACATTCCCATTACAAAATAAAGCATAGCGGTCTCTCTGCAGTGCCTATGCGGGGACAGGGGGGAGCTGATACCCTCAGTGGGCTTTTCTGCAGTCATGCCTGGGACAGGAAAGTGCCAGTACCCTTGGTGGCAGAGCATGTATAGGGATAGTGCCATCCAGCACCCCCGCTGGCTTTTCTGGAGGAGGGAAGTTCTGGTAACCCCAGCTTGCAGAAAAGAACCCACCAGATCCCCACACAAGATGTGCTGGAACAGATTCACAAAGGGAGATCTACATGCAATCATCCATCCCACAATCTCGAGACACAAGCAGGCTCCATAACCACAAAAACTGAGATTCAGTCCCCCAATCAGGATCCCTGACATCCCTTCACTCTACACGCCAAGAGTTTCCACAACCAAGCCCACTAAGTGGGCCAGTACCACAGAGGCAACAGGACCCTGCCTGGTCACTGAGTTGGCCAGGCACTCTAGAGCCCCACCCAGATTTTCAAGAAAGTGAATAAACAAGAAAGACCCAGTTCCGGCTCAAGAACACCAAGCCATAACTTGCGAATATACCAGCATCCCACTTCTATCTTAATCAAATCTGAACATGGAAACAAGCACATACTCAGCAAGAAATACTAATTGCTACTGTCTCTACAAAACAACACAACTATATCAAGATGGGCAAACCCCAGTGCAAAACAAAGAACACAAACCAAGCATGGTGGCACTTGCCTTTAATCCCAGCACTCAGGAGACAGAGGTAGGAGGATCACCAAGAGTTCGAGGCCACCCTGAGACAATATAGTGAATTCCGTGTCAGCCTGAGCTAGAGTGAGACCCTACCTCAGAAAATCAAAAAAACCAAAAGAGAACACAAGACACCAAGCAAAAAGAGCCCACCAAGGAAAACTAGCCCCATAATATAAGCCTCCCATTGCAAGCCTAGAGAAAACTTCAGCCATAGAACCCCAAAATGAAGCTATGACAAGTATATTCAGCAAACTTAATGAGGCCATGAACAAAAGGATGGAAGAATTAGTTGAGAACCCAAACAAACAACTTACAAAAGAATTTAAAGCATGGTTTAATGAAGAAACCAACAAAAAAATTCTATAATGAACTCAAAGCTATTGTACAGATAAGTAAGCCATCAACAGAGTCAATAGACAGCCTACTGAATGGGAGAAAATCTTCACTAGCAATACCTCTGACAAAGGTTTAATATAAAGGTTTAATAACAAAGAACTCAAAAAACTAAACAGTAAAAAATCAAGCACCCCACTCAAAAAAATGGGGCAGAGAAATGAACAGGGAGTTCTCCAAAGAAGAGACGCATATGGCCATTGAACACCTAAAGAGATGTTGAAAGAAGTGTTAATACCTCTACTCATCAGGGAAATGCAATCTAGAACAATTATGAGATTCCATCTCACTCCAGTCAGAAATAGCAACCATGAGAAAAACAAAGTATGAAGACACCTCAAATCATTAGATCCAGCAACAATCTTTGGGCATATACCCTAAAGACTCTACCATATGCCACAGAAACATGTGCTCAATCATTTTTAAAAATTTTTTTTAATTTTTTTTTTTTTTTAATTTGAGAGCGACAGACACAGAGAGAAAGACAGATAGAGGGAGAGAGAGAGAATAGGCGCGCCAGGGCTTCCAGCCTCTGCAAACGAACTCCAGACTCATGCGCCCCCTTGTGCATCTGGCTAACGTGGGACCTGGGGAACCGAGCCTCGAACCGGGGTCCTTAGGCTTCACAGGCAAGCGCTTAACCGCTAAGCCATCTCTCCAGCCCTTAAAATTTTTCATTTATTTATTTGAAAGAGAGAAAGAGGCAGATAGAGAGAAAGAGAATGGGTGCACTAGGTCCTCTAGCCACTGCAAACAAACTCCAGATGTATGCACCACCATGTGCATCTGGCTCATGTGGGTACAGCAATCAAACTTGGGTCCTTAAACTTTGTAAGCAAGTGCCTTAACCATTAAGCCATCTCTCCAGCCCCAACCATTTTCATTGCTGTTCACTGTTCCTCTATTCATAATAGTCAGGAATTGGGAGCAGCCCAGATCCCCATCAACTGATGAATGGATAATGAAGATGTGGTATATATACACAGTAGTATTCTACTCAGTAGTAAGGAAAAACAAACTAATCAAATTTGCAAGGAAACGGAGGGTCTTGGAAAAAGTCATGCTAAACGAGGTCACATAGGCCCAGAATGACAAAGTCTCATCCGCAGGTCCTCACTGGGATTAACTAGAGATGAGTGGTGGTGAGCACCGGGAATATGAGCATGAATCCAGAATTACACCAGTGGAGAAAGAAATAGGGAGGGAGTCTCAAGATGCCCGTAGGAAAGACCGCCATGAAGCTTTAGGTGTGTCTGCAGAGCCTCCATTTTGGCGCTTGAGAGAGAGGCTTAGCACTTTTCTGTTTGCTCTGCCTCAAAGCCCAGTTTACTGAAGGTGTTTTTACAGACTTTATAATCATCACTAAAGATTTTGATGAGATGAGCTTAATTGTTTCTATTCCAAAGTTGTTGAGAAATGGCTAATCATCTTGCTTGCCACAAATTAGTGTTAAAATGAAGACAAAACTTACTTATGAAAACTGACGAAGGCCTGGAATTATATGTTTCATGTCCAGTACTTCCTATCTTTTATAGTAAGCATTTCCTTCTTGAAGGCTGTTTCCAGCTAAAACTACAGATCTTGGCAAGTAGGAATAGGGTTGCTTTGATAATGTGGAACACAAGTTGCTCAATAGTCAAGTGCTGCTGGTTTAAATAAGTCTTAGCTCTTCAAGGCCAGCATGGTAAGACCTCTCTTTGTTATTGCAGTTTTTACTTGATATAGCAAAAGTATACCTCTGAATTATTTATTGATACTTAAATCAGACATATCCTCAATCCAAATGTAATGACAGTTTCTTAAAGCAGTGTTCTGAAGTCAGTGTTTCATGATCAGAAGCAGGTGACACCAAAGCAGTGTCCCTGATGGCCACATCACATCCCCAACATTTCAGCATATTCTTTTTGCTTTCCTTCTTTTATTTCCTCCTCTGCCACCATTCTCAGCCTCGGGTATCCCTGAAGCCCACTGTTGGCTCTTCCTAAATGGTGTTAGGTCTGGTGAGCTGGCCATGCTGCCCAATATGCCACAGCTTTGGGCTTTAACTGTTCTGAAGCATCTGGATCTGAACAAAGAACCTTTGTCCCCACTGAACTCAGCATGCACTGCCAGTCTTCCGAGGTCCCCTTCCCTGACTCCGCATGACATCTTGTAAAACTGGGATCCAAGGAACCACTTTGGTCCAGCTACAGATAAAACACTTTGATTCTATTTTACTATCTTCAGCCTTCTTAGTCAGTAGACTTAGGGGTTTCATTGTAGAAATTACTGGTGGTTGTGACAGCCATTCATGTATGTGTCTGTTATGTTATTTGTCAACTACTTGGCAGTTGGAAACCCTCTTATTCCTTTTAACATTATCCCATCAAATGTTACTGCATCTCTACCATTTTTCATGCAATAGAGCACTGGGTCTGTATTAAAAGAGCCAAGAATAAATGCCTTTTTTGTTAAAGATGTCTGTAGAGTTGGCAGTTATGCTGAGATCAGTCAAATAGCCCTTTCAAACTACTTGTGAAATAGCCAAAAAAAAATAAAATAAAATAAATTGATCTACCTAAAAAAATAAAGAACAAAAGAAAAAGAAATAGGGAGGGAGGAGAGGTAGAATTACCTGATAGGTTATAGGAGGCACAAAGTGTTGTGGACAGGAAATAGCTCCTCCATTATTTTCAAAGCCAGTAACATATTTTCCACCAATGTATTTGAAGAATTCCTTGATTTATGACCTTTTTCCATAACTATAAAATATACATGTTGCAAAACAGAATTTGGGAAAAATTAAATTTATGTTTTCTGGCAAAGGGCACTCATATTTGACTCCAGAATAAACTAGTTTTCTTTTCTTTCCTTTTTTTTTTAAAGGTGAGAGCTGTGTTTCTTTCTCAGCATCTCAGCTTCATTTTGTTCAACTGCAGGAGAGATTCTCCAACTAAGGAGTCAGGCTAAACCCTAATATAACATGTCCCCAGTTTAGCAGCCTCAAAAGAAAAGGCCTTATTTCTGGGGCAGTCTGTATATCAGACAAAGCAAGTATATCAACTTGAGTCCAAAGAATGGCCAAATTCTGCACCCTGTGTCCACCCTATGAACAACAAGAGTAAATTGTTAATATGACAAAAAGGGAGAGACAGGGAAACTATGCCTGCCAAAGCAGTAAATGGCTTGTTTAATCCCAACCCCTGCGTCCCTGCTGTTCTCCACGTAAGTGCCAGTCTCCAGCACTATGAAACCCTAACAAGGTGATGAAGTGTTAAAGGAAGAGTCCTTACACTTGTTAAATTAGTTAGGAAGACTTAATCAAGATGGCAATAAATAATTACCATAAGAGAAGATGATCTGTGCTGAGTGAAGCAAAGACAAGAGGGAACTGTAGCTGTGGGAGGCCAGAATCTGCCCCCCACTAATGCCTTTTTGGCATAAGTGATATTTTGAGCTGATTATTTTGAGAAACTACAGATAAGAGAACAGCACTGAAAACAGAGTGGGAGTTGCTCTTTTGTAAGGGAAATTTACATCTGTAAAGGAAATCTCCATTTGTAAGAGTGTCTTCCTCCTTGTAGCAAGAATAAAGATGATTAATTTTCCAGAGGCTCAGGGACAGAGAAAGCACCCACTTAATCTGCATGACAAAACTCGTGGAGCAGTTCTGCTTGGTTCCCACAACGTTTTTTGTTTCAGCAAATGATGGTATTTAAGCCAGATGACAACGTATCATAGCCACTTATTGGAAATTTACTCATTTTTCTGGGTATGTCCTGTGTATACATGTGGTTTACATATAAAGTTTTGTATATTTTCTCTTGTTAATTTGTCATATTTAGAGGTTCTTAGCTAAAGAATCCAAAAGAATAGAGAAAAAAATATTTTTCATCCTCTACATAGTCAAGGAACAGGTTAGGAGTTTATTCATAGAAAATGACTAAGACAGTCAGGCGTGGTGGCGCACGCCTTTAATCTCAGCACGCGGGAGGCAGAAGTAGGAGCACTGCCCTGAGTTCGAGGCCACCCTGAGATTACATATTGAATTCCAGGTCAGCCTGGGCTAGAGCATGTCCCTACCTCAAAAAATAAAAAAAAAAGAAAGAAAAGACTTCAGTCTTTTCCCTTTCTCTCATCTGCCTCTTTCTTTCTCAAATAAATAAGTAGACAAATGTTTTAAATGTATATATTCACTTTTTAAAAGGTGGATGGAATTTGAATGACACCCGAGGTTGTCTTCTGACTTACCCATACATGTACAAACATGCACCAAAAAGTTTGACAATGAGGAAGTTGATTAACTATCAAGATATTCCCCAACTGTTTTACACACCGCTGTGGTTTAAATGTAAAATATCCATCAGAGACTCCTGTTTGAATGCTTGATCCCAAGTTGATGGTGCTGTTTGGGAAGTTTCTAGAACCTTTAGGATGTAAACCTTGCTAGAGGAAATGTGTCTTGGGGGCAGGCCTGAAGGTGTTATTGTCCATCCTTGCTTGGTGCTCTTGCTTGTTTCTGTTTCATCCTTGCTGGTGTGAGGAGGTGGCACCTGTGCTGTCTGCTCCTGCCACGCTTTCCCACCATGAGAGACCTGCCCTCAAACTGTATGCTGAAAGAAACTCTTCAATAAACTGCTTCTGGCTGGGTATTTTATGCCAGCAATAAGAAGATAATTGATATACCACTCACTGTGGAGGATGTTCACCACTGAAATTATGAGAAGTCCTTCCACTAATCACCCGAACAAGAAGTTGTATATCTGTGTACCCAACCTGCTTCCTTGAGCATGGGGTTTAGGGCTTATGTGGGGAAAAAAACCCAGGGTGATCTGAGGTGTGAAAATGCATGAAATATTAATCTGTATGTGTGCTCAAGCTTCATGAGATATGTTCATAAAATGGCTGCATGAGTGTCATCTTTTTACCCAGTTTGGCTGAGCCAACTCACTGTTTTAGCCTTCCAGAACAGAGCCTATAACCACATCAGATGTCATTCAAGCAAAGAGGCAGAACTTTATTCAATGGTCAATGAAGGCCAGGGACCAATGAATCAAGCTCTTAAACTAGTCCCTCACCCATCAGCAGATGAAAAAAGTAAGGTTTCTGCTTTCTTAGGATGGAAAGATTAATAAGTATATGGGATATTTATGACTTCCAGTAAAGTACCACTGTCTAGAGAAATTCTGTCTTCCCCTTCCCATTTGACCATATATGGTCATTTCTGGAAGTTGTCATGGAAACTATACTTGTCATGGCACTGGTGAGTGGAAAATTTACTATAGAAATGTATTACAATGAGATGAAAATAAAACTGGAGGGCAACCAGTAGTCAAGATGGTGGCTGAGTCAGTTTGAACCAGTCTCTACAGGGTCTGACATATTATTTTCTACACTTACTATCATGACAGAAACTGACCTTAGTGCACACACTGATCATGCAAGGTTAATTGAGTAAGGGTTCAGGAAAGAGAAGCAAGAGAATAGTGGGGTGATGGATAAAAAGAGAGAAGTGAGCCAGGCATGCTGGTGCATGCCTTTAATCCCAGCACTTGGGAGGCAGAGGAAGGAGAATCACTGTGAGTTTGAGGCCACCCTGAGATTACATAGTGAATTCCAGGCCAGCCTGGGCTAGAGTGAAACACTGCCTTGGGAAAAAGAGAGAGAGAGAAAAGTGCCTGGCAGGGAAGGAGTAATTCTTCAAGGTGGATTTTTTAGCCCTCAGACATCAAAACGTCACCCACTGGAATGGCTTCAGCAGGTTCTAGATAAATAAAAGTGAATTTTAATTTGGACAACTGTATGTCAGAGTTATTACCTGTAGCAAAGTTACCTAAGGTTCTGGGCAGGTAGCTCAGTTAATAAAGTGCTTGCCTTGAAAGTCTGAGGACAAGAGTTTGATCCCCACTACCCATATAAAATGCTAAGCAATGTGGCATCCATCTATAATCACAGCTCTGGGGAGGTGGAGATAGGCAGGTTCCTAGCGCTTACTCATCAGCTACTCTAAGCTGAGTTCTCACATGAACGTCAGGTCAGTGAGAGACCATATATCAAAGGAGGTTCCTGAGGAACAACACCCAAGTTGTCCTCTGGCCGCTACACATGCATGCACACATATACACAAGGATGTGCAATCCCCCCCCCACACAAACATGCATACACACATGCACACACATATACACACATGCAAAAAGTAGAGCTAATGGGAGCTGGAGAGATGGCTTAGCAGTTAAGTGCTTGCCTGTGAAGCCTAAGGACCCTGGTTCAAGCCTCAACTCCCCAGTAAGCCAGATGCGTGCATCTGGAGTTCGTTTGCAGTGGCTGGAGGCCCTGATGTGCCCATTCTCTCTCTCCTCCCCCCCTTGCCTTATGTCTGTCTGTCCCTCTCAAATAAATAAACAAAAATATATATTTTTTAAAGTAGAGCTAATGGAAATACAGTGTTTAGATATATGACCTCTAAAATTAGGGAAAAAAACAAGTCCCTAGGTTGGAGTGTAGCTCAGAGGGACAGTGCTTGCCTAACATACACAGGTCCTATGCTCAATCCCAAGCACCACAAACAAAAGCTAGCTGCTCATATTTAAAAGAATGCAAGTGCCTAAAGGTAAATGTAGCGGGAGGGTTGTTGTGTGTAAGCAGGCAGTTACAGAATTGTGGGTAGAGAAGGCGAATGTTTAATGTTGGACTGTTGCAGTCAGCTTCGTCTTGCTAGACAAACACCCAACCAGAAACAGATTATGGATCCAAGCAGAGAGACACCACCAGAGCACCAAACTCTCCACGCACCTTAGGGGTGGAGCTAAGATCCACCCCAGCGACGTACCTCTTTTGGAGCAGGGCTCCAGCTAGTGACTCAAGTTGCAAGCCTGAGTCTATGGGGCCATAATTCAAACCAACCACCACATGGACCTTTCGTTAAGTAACAGAAATTGCCAAATGGTTATCACTGACCACAAAATTTAAGATAAGCAAATGCCATAACATTCCATGCAGCTAGGGCCAACACTCTACTTCATGGTCTACTCACACACTTTTAGGTGCAGAAGCAGACCATCAGGCTTGATGACCTGTGTGCAAGGCAGGTTTAGCAGCACAAAGCTTGTCGGGACAAAACTGACTTCCCTGGCCCTCTACACAGGGCATCCATCACACATGTGCAGCAGGTTGGGAAAAGCAGAGCATGGATTTTGCACTCAACATTACTCTGACTCCAATTTGATCTTCAAGAGAAGCTATAAGGAACTCAAGGTGTGAGGCAACTGACTCTTTTCTGGATTGCCTGCAAGGTGTGCTTCTGAAGTTCTTTCTCTTCATTAAAACCTTAATTTATAGCTGGGCATGGTGGTGCACATTGTTAATCCAAGCACTTTGGGAGGCAAGGGTAGGAGGCTGTCTGTGAGATCAAGGCCAGCCTGGGGCTACAGAGGGAGTTTACAGTCAGCTGGACTAGTATGAGATCCTACCTTGAAATAAACAAAATTAAATTAAAAAAAAAAGCTCAGTTTAATTTAGCCTGGCATGGTGGAGCATGCCTTTAATTCCAGCACTCAGGAGGCAGGAGTAGGAGGATTACCATGAGTTCAAGGTTACCCTGAGACTACATAGTGAATTCCAGGTCAGCCTGGGCTAAAGTGAGACCCTACCTCAAAAAAATAAAAATAAAAATAAATAAATAAATAGCTTAATTTACCTCTGGTCTCTATTCTTCCTTTGCTGGGGGAAGTCCTAACCTTATCAGCCTTACCCAGTGAACAAGGTGTTTCCATAGTTCAGGATTGGGAACTGAAGTCTCCAGCATCAGGTTCTGGATGCAGAATAGAGGGGAACCAGAGACACATTGTTTTTCTTGAACCCAAAACTTTATTTTAATACCAGTGAAAAGTTGCTGGGGACTGACTCTCGGGGAGATCAGGACCGAGGGAGAACAAGGGCGAAGGCTCAAGGAGAACTCGGGATTCGGCGAGGAAATGACAGACAGACACACTCTAAGTTGAATATGCTGCTGCAATTTACTGAAGGTTTTATGAAGGTTTTATACAGATTGAACAGGGAAACTTAGCAAGCCAACAAGTGATCTCAGAAATCATTAATCTAAACAATCTTAAGTATTGTTCTATTGTAAGCATACATGTAATATTTATCAGGCAGGAATGTTCCCATTTCTTAAGAAGGACGTCTTGCCCCATTGACCACAACTTTACATGAATAGAAGCTTGGGGTAAGGGATGTAAGATGAACAATAGGTTATTTATTTTTTATAAACCGAGCAGAGAGCCATCTCTTTCCACTTATTAGATTATTTATATAATCCTCATATTCATTATAAAAGTGTTTCTATCCAAAAGACCACCAATATTTTAAGGCTGGTTTAATGTTTTTCAGGAATTCTTTTCTTACTTGTCTAGAGTATAAGCACCAAGGCTTACGTGTCCTTGCTAAGCATTTCATAAATGGAAGAGAATGCCATAGCCTCCTTTTTCCTTCATAATTCATTCATCTATTACCGAATTCATCATATCCTCCCTCATAGGGGAGTGGATCTAAGTAGTTCCCAGCTCTGGGAGTCTACTAACAGCCCTTGATCAAGTACTGAACATACCCCCCAGGAAGCGTTCTGGTGGGAATGCCCAACTTTTGTAACTTCTTTTTTGTAGAATCGTCATGCTTCTTATGAACATTACCAATTGACATTTCTACTTTCACTTTCTCAGGATCAGTATTGTTCTAAAACATCATAAGTTGTTTCTACTTTACACCATCTAAAAACTGTTCTAGAGTTAATTTTTTATTCTTAGTAGAGTTATACATTTCCTCCATTGCCCTAATCATAGGAGGGGCACATTCAATACTCAAATTGTTTTTTGTACTCTGCTTGCGTGCATGATTAATAGTAAGCGTAGCGTAGAAACTAGCTGTTCTTTGACAAACAACTATAAGGAAGCAGGAAAGAAACAGAGCGCAGAAAACAGCTCATTGGCGCCAGTAATCAGGTTGTCGTGACTTCATGGGCAGCAGGAACCATTACAGTAACTGACTGCCAAGGGGTCACCGGGGGCATCCCTCCGAAGAGTGCTGGCCCTCTGTCCTCAGCTCTCTTCCAGTACAGAAGCATCTCTGCTTGCTACACAGGCGAGGTCGCTGTGGACGTAGCAAAAAGTGATGGGATCTAAAGGCATATAGAAAGAAGCATCGTGGGGTTGGAGATATGGCTTAGCCTGCAAAGCCAAAGGACCCATGTTCAATTCCCCTGGACCCATGTAAGCCAGATGCACAAGGGGATGCATGTGTCTGGAGTTTGTGTGCAGTGGCTGGAGGCCCTGGTATGCCCATTTTTTCTCTTGCTCTATCAGCCTCTCCCTCCCTGCCTCCCTCTCTCTCTCTCTCTCCCTCTTTCTCTCTCTCTCTTTCAAATAAATAAATTTTTAAAAAGAAGCATTGGCGGCTGGAGAGATGGCTTAGCGGTTAAGCACTTGCCTGTAAAGCCTAAGGACCCCAGTTCAAGGCTCAATGCCACAGGAACCACATTAGCCAGATGCACAAGGGGGGTGCACGTGTCTGGAGTTCATTTGCAGTGGCTGGAAGTCCTGGCGAGCCCCCCGCCCTCTCTCTCTCCCTCCCTCCTTCTCTTTGTCGGTCACTCTCAAATAAATAGATAAAAATAAACCAAAAAGAAGCATTGGGAGATGGAGTGATAGCTTAGCAGTTAAGGAGCTTGCCTGTAAAACCTAAGGATCCAGGTTCTATCCCCAGTACCCTTGTAAGCCAGATACTCAAGGTGGCACATGTGAGTAGAGCTCATTTGCTAGAGACCCTGATACACACATTCTGTCTCTCTATCTGCCTCTCTTTCTCTCTCATAAATAAATACACTATCTTTTAAAAAAGAGAAAGAAGCATCAGAACCCTGGATAAAGAGAAAGATGGTTGCTTTTTTTTTTTTTTTTTTTTTTTTTTTGAGGTTGGGTCTCACTCTAGCCCAGGCTGACCTGAAATTTACTAAGGAGTCTCAGGGTGGCCTCGAACTCATGGCAATCCTCCTACCTCTGCCTCCCGAGTGCTGGGATTAAAGGCGTGCGCCACTGCGCCTGACTAGATGGTTGCTTTTAATAAGATTACTAAGGAGAAGAGGAGGGAAACTATCTTGCAAGGGAGGAGCCTTGCATGATGGGATTAAGACAGGGCCTGGGGAAAGGCAGCATTCCCTCTTCTCAGCCCAGGGGTGCATAATCACCCTATCAGGAGGGGTTTCCAAAATCTGCAACCCAGTCTAAGCAGGGCCAAGAGGGAGGGGAAGAGATGGGAGAGATAGCACTCTTGAACACTTACCCAGAAAAAAAGGTTTTCCTATGTTAACATTCTACATCACTGATTGACTAATTCAAACTTCTGTGGACGCTAGGATGTTACAATTTGGAAGCCAAATTACGTTTAGCTATCTTTAGTTTCTTTAATAGCCATTTACTGTTGACCTCTATGTTTGAGTTAATATCCTGTGAATATCAAATAAAATCCTTTTTGGAATATACAGACTCTTTAGCACTACCAGCAAAAAAACTAAGAATAGCATTAGATAGCATCTGAAACCTTTAACAGAGATGTCCTCTAAAAGCAAAGAATGACATCAGATAGCAACTGAGACCTTTCACAGAGATTTCTTCAATTTCCTATAATCTGCCTACCTGATGTTCCCACCAATGTATTCAAAAAGTACCTTCATTTATGACTGTTTTTGTATTCTAACTATAGAAACTTCATGAGGGCTGGAGAGATGGCTTAGCAGTTAAGACACTTGCCTATAAAGCCAAAGGACCCATGTTTGATTCCCCAAGACCCACATAAACCAGATGCACAAAGTGACACATGCATCTAGAGTTCATTTTCAGTGGTTGAAGGCCCTGGTGCACCTCTTCTTTCTCTCTCTCTCTCTCAAATAAATAAATAAAATAAAAATTTCTTTAAAATATTTTTTATTTATTTGTTTGAGAGCAACAGAGATTGAGAGAGAGAGAGAATGGGGGTGTCAGGGCCTCTAGCCATTGCAAACGAACTCCAGATGCGTGTGTCCCCTTGTGCATCTGGCTAACATGGTCCCGGGGAATCCAGCTTCAAACTGGGGTCCTTAGGCTTCCCACGCAAGCACTTAACCACTAAGCTATCTCTCTAGCCCTAAAAAATATTTTTAAAAAACTTCATGAAACAGTTAGACACTGGAAAATGGCACTTGGGACAACCTGCATCTGTGTTCCTAGGCCATGGTGTGGTGGTTTGAATGTAAAATGCCCCCATAGCCTCACATGTTTGTGGTCGAGCCTCATACTTGATTCCCAGCTGGTGGAGCTTTTGGAAGATAAAGCCTTGCTGGAAGAGTTGTATTCCTGGGGGCAGGCCTTGGCATAGTATACTCGAGACCTTCGTGCTATACCGAGTTCATTCTCATTTCTCCCTGTAGAGAGGTGACACCAGCTGTCTACGGCTGCTCTGCTGTCTCCACCATGATGGGACTGCCCCTCAAAACTGTAAGCCAGATCAGAAACAGCTTATGGCAGGAAAGCATTTATTCCAAGCTAACAATTTTAAGGGGAAGCTTCATCGTGGAGAAGAAAGCTTGGCAGCTGACTCACAACATCATAAAGCCGAGAGAGAGAAGCCTGAATGAGCACAGTGGGCTGGGCTATTAATAATAACCCCAAGAGCTGCAGCACACCTCCTCCAGTGAGGTGCCACCTCCAAAGACTCCACCAGCTGGTGACTAAGCAGGAAGGTTAATAAATATTGAGGCTATGAGGAATGTTTTACATTCAAACCACCATATTCCACCCAATCTCCATAGACTCCCAACCATCTCACAATGCCAAACAC
Source organism: Jaculus jaculus (assembly GCF_020740685.1). Taxonomy (NCBI): domain Eukaryota; kingdom Metazoa; phylum Chordata; class Mammalia; order Rodentia; family Dipodidae; genus Jaculus; species Jaculus jaculus. Next base: position 49,304,482 of record NC_059116.1, on the reverse strand, counting down.
ACTTAGTCCAACTTTAAAGGTCCCCATAGTCTACCAATTCCAATGCTATTCAAATGTCCATACACTCTTTTGAGATTGAAGATAGTCTCTCAACTGTTAGTCCTATAAAATCAAAACACAAATTATACACTTCCAACACACAATGGCACAGGGTAAATATTCCCACTCCAAAAATAAGGTGTAGCAAGGAAAGACTGCACCAATGCAAGATCACAAACTTTCAGGGTAACAACTAATCTTGCAGCTCCATGTCTGGCATTTGGGATCCATGATGAAGTCTTCTGGGGTCTAAAAGGCCAAACTCTCCTTTTCCCCTGTGCTGCTTGCTTTTCAGACGATCTCTCTGAGCTAGAATAAGCATGTTTCCTTGATGGTCACCCCACAGTCCTTAAATTTCCAATATCCTGGAGTTTGCAACCCATGGTTCATCTTCACAGCTCCATACAATGGCCTCACAGAGCCTCCATGAAAGGACCTCAGTCCTGCTTCACAATGCCACATTTCATCAGCTCTTAAAACCATGGTTTTACTTCATGAACCAACTTCCTGCATTTCTCATGTTTCCAAAACCAGTGCTAGATGGACATTCTAAATCACATCTGTAAATCAAGGGAGTAATAAAGCATGACTTAAGGGAGTTCTTTCGGCATTCTTCCATTAGGGCCCCTTCTTTTAAAAGAATGTATACTATTACTAGCTTGAGCCTTTAATAGGTTAGGTTTTGCCCTCAGGGCAACTTTCCCATTGTCCCAAAATAGAGTAACTGGCCCATCTTTAATAATGGTAAGCTCTTTAATAAACACAGCTTAAGTGACATAAAGCGAGTCTCTGTGTCTATAACTTTAAACTTGCTTTCATTTTTTTTCTGTGTCAACTTTATATTTTTCATATCTTATTGTCCTATACTTCTACCAAATGTACCAGTCTATTACTTATTAATTTGATTCTATTCAAATTCTCAGATCATGGGCAGAACACAGTCAGCCTCCCTCCAGTAGACCAATTTCAACAAAATTCTTTCTTTGACTTCTGAAAATTCATAAGCCAAGCTTTCCAGGTCCCTACTGGTCTCTATTTAGGATTTTCAAACTGGTAGGTTGGGATGAGTTCCCAAGAAGGAGTCACCATGGTCAGCAGAATGGTGACAGAGGCATAGGAAAGTGGACTATCCACATTCTTCAAGAAACCACCCAGTCATTACCCCCTCCTTGCCTATGACTCCCCAGGTCATGGCTTCCTGCCCCTTATCTTGTAAGTCACATGGTCACTGTTCTGGTGTAACCCTAGCTATTTTAAATTGTTAATGTAATGATCTCCCCTAAAGGCACTTTTCTATTCAACTAAACAAATGAGGTTTGTTTTTTTCCTTCCTCACTTTCTCCCAACTGAAAAAGGCCTATGAAGCCCCTACCTGAAAACTCATGTTGGCTGGGCTCCTCTCTTGTGAGTCAGCCCTGGAAGCTCATGCTTTTCCTGAATAAAGCCTTCATCTTTGCCTCAGAGTGGTTTGGGTGGTCTTGGTCACTCCCAAACCTTACATCTGGTGCTGTGATTCAGATAGGAGACTCCTAGTTGCCCTCTTTGGTGGTCAGACCTCATTTCCCTGACCAGGCCACTGAGCTGCCACTGACCCTCTGGAAGGCTTTGAACTATCTGCCAGGCACAGGCTCCTCCACTCACCACAAGCTGGCCACACTCTTCTCCCTTCCCTCATCTTCTCCCTCCTCCTCACCAAGTGTCCCTCTCAGGGTGGCCTGCTCTCAGGTTTTTCCTGCCTCTTGGAAGTTGTGCCAGCATGCCAGGCTACACCCCTCACCCACTGTTGGGTCCCAACCTCAGGTCTTGAGAAAGACACATTCTCAACACCTGGGGTCTCTCACTCTACAGTCTACTGTACCCTAAGGGGCACCTTTCGGTTCAGTTACACCAGTCTTGGAACACTTCCTCCCCCTCCCTTCTCTCTCTCCACCTCCTGAGGTTTCATCTTTCACTGCCAGCTACTTACTCCATTGGGAGCAAAGACACCTGCCTTGGCCACTGACAATTGCACCCTGTGCAGCCTCTACCCACGTGGGAGGTGCAGGCCCCATTCAGTCAAATGGGCCAGGGGGTCATATTGGTGTTCTGTGTAAACCCAGCTTAAGCCCTGGTTCCTTTCCCTCACTCTTGCTTTGCTCTTTCTCTGACTCCTCTCACTAGCCCATTTACTATACTCTCATGCGTCCATGGGCTAAACCAATTTCTAATACGACTCTGAATGACATCAAACCTCGTCATCTGGTCTTTCTGTACAACACTGTCTGGCCACAATATAAGCTGGACAATGGGTCTAAATGGCCTGAAAATGGTATTTTTGATTTGCAAACTCTCACTTATTTGAAAACTTCTGCCATTGTACAGGCAGATGGGCCAAAGTACCCTATATTCAGACACTTTTCACTGTGTGTGCCCAGCCCTCTCCCTCTCTGCTCTGCTGCTCAGCTCACCAGGTCCTTCTGGCCAAAGTCTCAGTAATGTGCTCTGATGCACCCTCCCCATACTCGTCCTCACCCTCCGCTTTGACGCAGGCGCCGTAGGCAACGTGGCCCCAACAGCTTCATCTGTCTCCTGTTCTGACTCCATGCCCTCTGCCACCACCATCCCATGTCCTGTACCCTCTTTCCCCTCTGCCCAATGTACTTGTTCTTGCAGGGACAGAATGTACCCTTTATGTGAGGTCACAGGGGCTGAAGAATTGTGTTCATGTTCCTTTTTCCATGTCTGATTTATCCCAGATTGACAAACATTTAGGGTTTTTCTCCACCGATCCAACATACTATACCAAAGAATCTCTCTACCTCACCCATGCCTATGGCCTAACCTAATATAATCTCTTTGGAGTTCTTTCCTCTGCTCTCACTGCTGATGAATGGGAACATGTCTGGGTGGATGCTCAGGCCCAAGCTGATAAGGCTCCCTTAACTGATAACACTTTCTCAGTGGGGACCCTGACTGAAAGTACCATGCTCCTACTAACTCCCCCTGATTGTGGTCCAAGATAGGATAGTTCTTTCCCTCCTGGCTGCCCTCCAAAAGACTTCCCATACTTTGTCAACTTTGAAAAACTTTGCACTTACCCAGAGGCTTAATGAAAATCCAGCTGACTTCCGGTTAAGATGGCGGCGTAGGTACCACGCCAAAGCAGCCTAGGAGGGAAAAAGACCAAAAAAACTCAGCAAAATACACACTTTTACTAAAAAGTGAGGTGTATAGGAAATTGAGGCGGCAGCGGAGAAATAGAAGAGTTATAGAGCATCCAGAGCCCGCACAGGCGGGAAAAGCAGCTCCAGCAGCTCCGGCAGCTCGGCCAACCGCCGCAGCCGTGGCACAGCAGAAAGCCGCCAGTCTCTCGGCTCGAGCCGCAGGAAAAGCCAGGTGCGGGATTTTCCCCTCACACTGCGCTCTCCGCAACTCGGGAAACGTGAGGGGAGAGCGGCAGCGAGCAGCGGAGGAGCAGACCATGAGGTAGAAGTACACGTGGAGCAGCGAGACAACCAGAGCAGCCGCGGCTCCCTCCCCTCCCCCACCGCCTGAGCCCAGCTCCAGCGAACACAGCAGCAGCCCGGGACCTGGCCACGCCAACTTGGGCTGACAGTGGGACCCAAGCAGGAGCAGAGTTCGGCAGCAACTTCAGCGGCTCCAGCACCGGTACCAGCGGCCCCAGCAGCAGCGGACCCAGGAGCGGCAGCGGCAGCAGATCCCGCAGCAGCGGCTTCGGGGGGAGCAGCGGCGGTGGTCACAGCAGCGGCAGCTTCAGCAGCGTGGTGGCTCCGGTGGTGGCAGCTATGGCAGCAGCAGAGGCAGCAGCAGTGGCTCGGTTTGCCCCGTAGGAAAAGCAAGTGCCCAGCTCCAGAAATCAGAATAGCAGCCCGACGACCCAGGCAGCAACTTGACTGAGACCAAAATCACCCAAGGTAACTGGGATTGCACCAGGGAAGGGTCTCACTTGGTCACAAGCTGACTTGGATCCCTCAACAGACCAGAAATCTAAACCTCTTTGTTGATAGAAGATCTGGTCATTATAATAACTACTCTTGCATACATACTCGGGGCTGTTTTTGATTGAATGTGTACAGTGTTTAGTTAAATTTTAGAATCTACCTGTATTTTATTCCACTCAGCCTGCTTGAATACTCCTATAGCAGGGAAACTCAACCCCTAAGAATATCTTTGTAGATACTCTGAGAGTCTTAAGAGCCACACCTAATACCTTAAGGTCCTACCCTGAAAATATATTACATCAAATCAATTGATACAGCTAAGAATACACAGCTAGCTAGAAAATCCAAGAATTAACTTAATCCAAGATGCAAAAATATATACATTATAACACAAGAAACACTAAAAAGCAAGATGATATAAATCCACCTAAAAGTATTAATGTATCAGAAATATCCTCCAGAGAGAAAGAGTTAGAGGAAATGCCTGAGAAAGAGTTCAAAAGAATAATTATAAATATGTTCAAAGAGGTCAAAGAACACATGAAAACAATCAAAGAAGAAATCAAAGAGGAAATCAAAGGAATCAAAGAAGAGGCAGGACACCAATTTAATGAAATAAAGAAGGCAATACAAGACATAAATAGGGAAATAGAAATAATAAAGAAAAACCAGTCAGAATTACTAGCAATGAAGAACACAGTTAATGAAATAAAAAACTCTGTAGAAAATCTCACCAGTAGGATGGATGAGGGAGAGGACAGAATATCTAAGCTAGAAGACCAGGTGGCAGACCTAATGCAGTCCAACAAAGAGAAAGACAAACTTATAGAAAAATATGAGTGGGAATTTCAAGATATTCGGGACACTATGAAAAGATCCAATATAAGAATTCAGGGCATTGTAGAAGGAGAAGAACTCCACTCCAGAGGCATAGTAGGCATCTTCAACAAAATCATAGAGGAAAATTTCCCCCAAATTGGGAAAGAGGTGCCAATACAGATACAGGAAGCCTTTAGAACCCCAGCGAGACAAAACCCAGAAAGAACCTCCCCTCACCATATTATAATCAAACTTCCAAACACACAAACCAAAGAAAAAATATTGAAAGCAGTTAGAGAGAAAAATCAAGTTACCTACAAAAGCAAGCCCATCAGGATTACAGCAGATTATTCAACACAAACTTTTAAAGCCAGAAGGGCTTGGAGTGACATATTCCAAGTTCTGAAAGATAACAACTGTCAACCAAGGTTACTTTATCCTGCAAAGTTATCCATTCAAATAGATGGAGAAATAAAGACATTCCATGACAAAAGCAGGTTAAAGGAGTATTTGAAGACAAAACCAGCTCTACAGAAAATACTTGATAGAATCCTCCATGTTGAACAAAAGGAAAAGCACACATATAAGGAACCTAGAAAAAACAAGCTATACTCAAATACCAGTTAACAGAAGAGAGCACAGATAGAACCAGTAACACACACACACACACAAAAATGGCAAACATAAATACACACCTTTCAATAGTATCTCTTAATATCAACGGTCTCAATGCCCCAACGAAAAGACATAGATTTGCAGACTGGGTTAAAAAGCAGGATCCTACAATTTGTTGTCTCCAAGAAACTCACCTATCTACAAAGGATAGACATTATCTTAGGGTGAAAGGTTGGAAGACGGTGTTTCAAGCAAATGGGCCTAGAATACAAGCAGGGGTTGCTATCCTAATATCAGACAGGGTAGACTTTAGTCCGACGTTAGTCAAGAAAGATAAGGAAGGTCACTTTATATTGATTAAGGGCACACTCCAACAGGAGGACATTACAATCCTAAACATATATGCACCTAACATGGGGGCTCCCAAATTCGTCAAACAAACACTATTAGAACTAAGGTCACAGATAACACCAAACACAGTGGTGGTGGGTGACTTTAACACCCCACTCTCATCAATTGACAGGTCATCCAGGGAAAGAATAAACAGAGAGGCATCTGGACTAAATGAGGTCATAGAAAGAATAGACCTAACAGATATATACAGGACATTTCATCCAAAGGCTGCAGAATATACATTCTTTTCAGCAGCACATGGAACATTCTCTAAAATAGACCATATGTTAGGACACAAAGCAAATCTTAACAAATTCAGGATAATTGAAACAATTCCTTGCATTCTATCTGACCACAATGGAATTAAACTACAAATCAGTAGCAAGAAAGGCTATAGAGCATACACAAAATCATGGAAACTAAACAATACACTACTAAATGATGAGTGGGTCAATGAAGAAATCAAAAAGGAAATCAAAAAATTTATAGAGTCAAATGATAATGAGAACACAACATACCAAAATCTCTGGGACACAATGAAGGCAGTTCTAAGAGGTAAATTTATAGCCTTAAGTGCCTATATTAAGAAATTAGAAAGGTCGCAAGTAAACGACATAATGCTTCGCCTTAAAGCCTTGGAAAAAGAAGAACAAGGCAAACCAAAAATTAGTAGACGGGAAGAAATAATAAAGATTAGGGCAGAAATTAATGAAATAGAAACAAAAAGAACAATCCAAAGAATTAATGAAACAAAGAGTTGGTTCTTTGAAAGGATAAACAAGATTGATAAACCCTTAGCAAATCTGACCAAAAGAAAGAGAGAAGAGACACAAATTAATAAAATCAGAGATGAACAAGGCATCATCACAACAGATTCCAGAGAAATTCAAAAAATCATAGGGACATACTACAAAAGCATATACTCCACAAAGTATGAAAATCTGAAAGAAATGGATGATTTCCTTGATCTATATGACCTACCTAAATTAAATCAAAATGAGATTAATCACTTAAATAGACCTATAACAAACATGGAGATCCGAACAGTTATCAATAATCTCCCAACTAAAAAAAGCCCAGGCCCGGATGGATTCACTGCTGAATTTTACCAGACTTTTAAGGAAGAGCTAACACCATTGCTTCTTAAGCTTTTCCAGGAAATAGAAAAAGAAGGAATTCTACCAAACTCCTTCTATGAGGCCAGCATCACCCTGATACCAAAACCAGGCAAAGATAGAACAAAAAAAGAAAATTACAGACCAATCTCCCTCATGAACATAGATGCAAAAATTCTCAACAAAATATTGGCAAACAGAATACAAGAGTATATCAAAAAGATCATTCACCCTGACCAAGTAGGCTTTATCCCAGAGATGCAGGGATGGTTCAACATATGCAAATCTATAAATGTAATACATTACATAAACGGGTTGAAAGACAAAAATCACATGATCATCTCATTAGATGCAGAGAAAGCATTTGACAAAATCCAACATCCCTTCATGATAAAAGTCCTACAGAGACTGGGAATAGAAGGAACATATTTCAATATAATAAAGGCTATTTATGACAAGCCTACAGCCAACATATTACTAAATGGGGAAAAACTGGAAGCTTTTCCACTAAAATCAGGAACAAGACAAGGGTGTCCACTGTCCCCACTTTTATTTAATATAGTTTTGGAAGTCTTAGCCATAGCAATAAGGCAAGAGACACACATAAAAGGGATACAAATTGGAAAGGAAGAAATCAAGTTATCATTATTTGCAGATGACATGATTCTATACATAAAGGACCCTAGAGACTCTACTAGCAAGCTGTTAGAGCTGATCAAAACCTACAGCAATGTAGCAGGATACAAAATAAATACACAGAAATCAGTAGCCTTCATATATGCTAACAACAAACACACAGAGGATGAAATCAGAGAATCACTCCCATTCACAATTGCATCAAAAAAAATAAAATACCTTGGAATAAACCTAACCAAGGAAGTAAAGAATCTATACAATGAGAACTTTAAAACACTCAAGCGAGAAATTGCAGAAGACACTAAAGAGTGGAGAAACATCCCTTGTTCCTGGATTGGAAGAATCAATATCATGAAAATGGCAATCTTACCTAAAGCAATCTACACATTTAATGCAATCCCTATCAAAATTCCAAAGGCTTTCTTCATGGAAATAGAAAAAACAATCCAAAAATTCATTTGGAATCACAAAAAAACTCGAATATCTAAAATAATACTGAGCAACAAAAAAGAGGCAGGTGGTATCACTATACCTGATTTTAACCTATACTACAGAGCCATAGTAACAAAAACAGCATGGTACTGGCACAAAAACAGACATGTAGATCAGTGGAACAGAATAGAGGACCCAGATGTAAGCCCAAGTAGCTATAGCCACCTGATATTCGATAAAAATGCCAAAAATACTCATTGGAGAAGAGACAGCCTCTTCAGCAAATGGTGTTTTGAAAACTGGATAAATATCTGCAGAAGGATGAAAATAGATTCTTCTCTCTCGCCATGCACAAGAATTAAGGCCAAATGGATTAAAGACCTTAACATCAGACCGGAAACTTTGAAACTGCTAGAGGAAAAAGTAGGGGAAACCCTTCAACATATTGGTCTTGGCAAAGACTTTCTGAATACAACCCCAATTGCTCAGGCAATAAAACCACAGATTAACCACTGGGACCTAATGAAATTACAAAGATTTTGCACCGCAAAGGACACAGTGAAAAAAGCAAAGAGGCAACCTACAGAATGGGAAAAAATCTTCGCCAGCTATATATCTGATAGAGGATTTATATCTAGGATATACAAAGAACTCAAAAAGTTAAATAATAAGGAATCAAACAAGCCAATCAAAAAATGGGCTATGGAGCTAAATAGAGAGTTCTCAAAGGAAGAAATACGAATGGCATATAAGCATCTAAAAAAATGTTCTACGTCACTAGTCATCAGGGAAATGCAGATCAAAACTACATTGAGATTCCATCTCACTCCTGTCAGATTGGCCACCATCATGAAAACAAATGATCATAAATGTTGGCGGGGATGTGGAAAAAAAGGAACCCTTCTGCACTGCTGGTGGGAATGCAATCTGGTCCAGCCATTGTGGAAAACAGTGTGGAGGTTCCTAAAGCAGCTAGAGATTGATCTACTATATGACCCAGCTATTGCGCTCCTAGGCATATATCCAAAGGACTCATCTCATTTCCTTAGAAGTACATGCTCAACCATGTTTATTGCTGCTCAATTTACAATAGCTGGGAAATGGAACCAGCCTAGATGTCCCTCAACAGATGAGTGGATAATGAGGATGTGGTACATTTATACAATGGAGTTCTACTCAGCAGTAAAAAAAAATGAAGTTATGAAATTTGCAGAAAAATGGATGGACCTGGAAAGTATTATACTAAGTCAGGTAACCCAGGCCCAGAAAGCCAAGCGCCACATGTTCTCTCTCATATGTGGATCCTAGCTACAGATGACTGGGCTTCTGCGTGAGAATGAAAATACTTAGTAGCAGAGGCTAGCAGAGTATTCTCTGGCTGGCAAAAATCTGAGACCCTCAATCGATCAGCTCGCAAGGGACAGAATCCTGCTAGCAACTGTGTGCGCATGGAGGCAGATCCTTCCACCTTTGAGCCTTCAGATGAGACCGCAGGCTCAGCAAGGCTACACAGTGCAGCTCCAGAGGACAGAGACACGCACATCTCGGCTGAGCTGGACCAGACTCCTGATGCAATGAAATCATGAGGTAATAAATGTGTATTGCTTTAAACCACTGAAGTGTTATAAAGTAACAATTTCAGTTGGTAAAGTCCTTCAAACCCACCACAGCAACTGGATCTGAGGGTTCTGACCCTGGCTGTGGCAGTCTCCCCAGTTATCCCCAAACCTGAATGTTGTTTCTGCATTTGGTACAACTGGTACTTTTCTGGAGAACTCTCAGGGTAGTCCTCTACTTTACCAACATGGTCTCCGTCGTCTACACAGGGGCTTTTCCATCTTCCCCACATCTGAAATAGGACACTCAAGCAGATCTCCTAGCTCTATCTTCAGTGACCAGTCCAGCTTGGAATCCACGAACGTGGAGCCCCTCATCCTGACTGTGTATTACTAAAATAAAATTTTTGCAGTGTTTCTAAAAAAAAAAAAAAGAAAGAAAATCCAGCTGAGTTTATGGGACACCTCACTGAGACCCTCACCCAATAAACTTGCCTTGACCCCTCTTCCCAAGAGAACATGATAGCTCTCAATACCCATTTCCTGTCTCAATCTGCTCCTGATATCAGGAAAAAAATTAAATGCCTAGAAAATGTCCCTCAAACCCTTCAGGGAGACCTGCTTGACCTGGCATTTAAAGTTTTTAATAACAGAAAGGAACAGGAATGGATTGAGAGAGTGACCAGAGAAGGTCAACTGTGCTTCTTTGACTCGACAAGGTAGGCCGGCCATCTTCCCCTCATCTTCTGGGCCTGGCAGCCAAATATTGACGGTGCCCTGGGACCTTGTCCCCCACCAACACTCTCCATACCACAATGGAGGAGCCCTGGGTCACAGTCCAGCTGGCAGGAAGACCTGTATCATTTGTTCTGGGGGACAGGTGGTCAGTCCAGCCATCCTACTCTGGTAAGACTTTTCCCTTGCAGATCTCTGTGTCGGGTATTGACGGCCTATGCCACTCCCCATGCAACCCCCTCCCCCATGTAGTCTGGGACACTCCCCTCCCATTTCTCATAATACCCTCTTATCTTTGTCCCCTCCTGGGTCGAGATCTTATGCAAAAACTTTCTTTCTCTCTGACTTACCGCTCACACTGTCTTCCTCCTTGTGCCAGCCCCTCTCTTACAAAGGATACAAGTTTCCCCTCTCACCACATGCCTGTCCTCATCAGACTCAAAGACCCCACGTCGTTTCCCTGCTGTCCTCAATACCCAATCTCACTTGAACATCGCCAAGAACTCAAACCTATGGTTTCTCACTTGCTTGGGGCCAGCCTCCTTCGCCCCTCTTTCCCCTTGCAATACTCCAATCTTGCTATCATCAAACCTGAGGGGACCTGCCGCTTAGTCCAAGACTTGTACTTAGTCACTGCCACTGTTATTTCCACTCATCCAGTAGCCCCCAACCCTATACTCTCCTCTCTCACATCCCCTCCTCCACTATTCACTTTTCAGTTCTTGACCTCAAAGATGCCTTCTCCATCCCCCTCCACCCCAATTCCTACAATCCCTTCACTCTCACCTGGGAGGACCCCAATACTCATACTGCCTCTCAACTCCCCTGGACTGTCCTCCCCTAGGGTTTTAGAGACAGCCCCCATCTATTTGGTCAAGAGACCTTTTGTCCCTGGATCTGTCACCCAGCACACTTTTACAATATGTAGAAGGTCTTCTGCTCTGCTCACCCTCTCTTTCTCTATCTAAACTACACACCAACAAACTGCTTAACTTTCTCAGATCTAAGGGATATCGAGTTTTCCCCCAAAAGGCTCAACTTTCCTTAACCCAAGTTAGGTACCTGGGCTTTCTCTTTACCCCCACCTCACTACAACTCACCCTAGACCACAAACAACATCTTATCTTCGCTCCCTCTCCCCACCTACCTCCAAGAAAGAACTCCTCTCTTTTCTTGGCTTTGCTGGATTCCTTAGAATGTGGATTCCAAACTTTGCCCTCCTGGCAAAGCCTCCTTACAACAGGCTAAGGGAAGCCCTCATGAACCCCTAGACCCCAACTCAGAGACAGATGCTGCCTTGTCCTGTCTGTGCAGTGCCTTCTTGGAAACTCCAGCCCTTGCACTTTCGACCTTCAGTGGCCTTTTCTTCTTCATTCCACAGAAAAGGGGCTATGGCATTGGGAGTTCTGGGCCAAATGAAGGGGCCAACTTTTGCTCCTGTGGCTTATCTTTCTAAACAACTAAAAACCTCTGTCTGGGGTTGGCAACTGTGCCTATATGTTCATGCTGCAGCTGTTCTTCTGGCCCAAGAGACACAAAAATTCACTTTTGGGCCACACCTCACTGTCCTCTCCCTGACAGTTTTAAAGATCTACTTTCCAACTCTTTTTTTTCCCTCATTTTTCTTTTTCTTTTTTACAACCTCCATAAATACACACAATCTGCCATCGGCCTCCCCCAGTGCTCTCTCCCCCCGCCCCTTTATTCCCTCTGTACTAAATTCCTTCATTACAAGTAGTTCATTTTTCTTTTAAATTAACAATGTTAGAGAAAATTCCCACTTAATGTAGGCATATAAAATGGTTGAAAACACAAGAGTTTTTGGTTATATGTGTTTGTTTAATCATGTCACAGTAATTGACAGTCACTAAGAAAAACACTTGTGGAATAAAAACATTGTTGAAGTACAAGTGGATTCCATTTTCTGATTCTGTTTGTAGAACAACTTTTTTTGTGGGGGGAAGGGAGGTTGTGAGTGGTGTAATGTATTAAAATTTGAACCAGTTTTTTCTTTCTTTCTTTCTTGAGGTACATCCTGCTCTATTCCAGGCTAACCTGGAACTCACTCAGTAGTCCCAGGCTAGCCTTGAACTCACAATGATCCTCCTACCTCTGCCTCCTAAGTGCTAGGATTAGAGTGCACCACCATGTCTGGATTGAACCAGTTTTTTATAATGCCAATTTTCATGGTAGAAATACCAAAATATATGTGTGTGTGTGTGTGTGTTATATACTCACTACATATATATGTAATGACTACTTGTTCAAGCTTCTTGAAACTTTGAAAAGATTTTAAACATAAAATCTAGATTAATGCAATTAGCATCTCTCTCTCTCCCCTGTGCCTATTATAAGATTCAAGAATTAGAATAATACTTGTCCTTAATGACTCAAATAACCATATGGTACACAGTTGAGAGTTTCAAAAATTTGGTAATAAGTACCTAGACTCTTAAAATAAAGTGGCTTAGAGTATTTTGATTTAAATAATGATTTTGCTACTTTCTGAGCCTGTTTTCTCTAATTTTTGCTTAAAGAGAAACTGTCAAGGATTCATCATTGAATAGAAATTTTTTTTTTTTTTGAGACAGGGTCTCATGTAGTTCAGGTGGTAAACCTAGAACCCACAATGTAGCCTATTTCTCCTTGAACTAATCCTCCTGCCTTAGCCTCCCAAGTGCTAATATTATAATTATGTGCCACCATGCATAAGAAAGATTTAGAAATGATTCTTTTATTTTTTTCCTGGTCAAATTCTTTTTATTTTTATTTTTTGGTTTTTCAAGGTAGGGTTTCACTCTAGCCCAGGCTGACCTGGAACTCACTATGTAGTACCAGGGTGGCCTCAAACTCATGGCAATCCTCCTACCTCTGCCTCCTGAGTGCTGGGATTAAAGGCATGTGCCACCCCACCCAGCAGATTCTTAAATATACATATATATTTGCAAACAGGTGGGGGGAGGCAGTTGGTTGGGAGAAAGAAAGAATGGATGCACCGGGGCCTCTTGCCACTGCAGATGAACTTCAGGTGTATGCACCACTTTGTGCATCTGGCTGTACATGGGTACAGGGGAATTGAACCTAGGCCTTCAGGCTTTATAGCTTTCCAGCACCTCTGTTCAGATTCTTAGTTAGTATGAACTAATTACACAGGTTCCCAAATTTTCTCCTTTGAAAGAACCCACAGGCCAAGTAAATAGTTCAATTTACTGATACCTCTGTTCATTTTTTAAGTTTAAATGTTTTGTTTGAGAGACAGGCAGGTATACAGAGAGCAAGTATAGGTGCACGAGGGCCTCCTGCCACTGCAAATGAACTCTAGACACATGTACCACTTAGTGCATCTAGCTGTGGAGAGCTGTGATGTGCCGCACCCTAAAGATGGCGTCGGCTTCCACCTTCCGCTAGCCCGATAGCGAGCGCTCTCTGGGATAAACAAGTCCTTATTTGGCTGAGGCTGCTTAACTAATTCTGCTTCCTTAATCATGGACCTATCTGCATGGGCCACGTGGCTCACTAGGGTTGGCTAGCGCAGGACTACTTAGCTTGTGGGTTGGCTCTCCCCGGTGTCAGAAGATTGTTCAAGGTTCCTGAATAAACTGCTTAAAGAAGAGCTCTCGGGTCGCGTCATTCTTGCTGGTCGAGGTGGTCACGACATCTAGCTTTACGTGGGTACTAGGGAATTGAACCTGGGCTTGTTAGACTTTGCAAGCATGTGCCTTTAACCTTCGAGTCATCTCTCCAGCCCTGTTCATTTTTACCTATTTTGGAGTGGCAAGGCGAGCAGTACTAGGTGTCAAACTGAGAAACTGGTATATAACAGGCAGGAATGATATTTATGTTTAAACTTAAAGCTAATTTAAGATATGTATTTTAGCAGGAGCTGTTTGAACTAAGTTTATATATATGGAAAGAAAACAATGCATTGCTTTTGTTCTGAGAACTAGGGTTAGTTATTAATGGGATGTGTGTATCTGTTGGATTCTGTAACTGATTCATCGATTGCTGTCTTCAATGTAATCTTAGTAATGAGTTTTGCATAGTACTGTTTGTTTTTTAAATCACAGTGACCACTGAAAACCTATCTGCAAGTAGAAATGCACACTATCTTTTGTTGAAACTGATCTACCACAAGCTGAAAGCTCTTCACTTTTTTTTCATGAATTTGTTGCACAGGTTTGGAGTACTTTGGAGCACAGGCTAAGAAACATAGGGTCAGCCCTGTGTAGTAGGAATATGGAATTCAAGGCTAGTCTGTGCACGAGACCCTGCCCCAAAACACACACACACACACACACACACACACACACACAAAGACATTTTGTCTGAGTTTTTCTATTAAAATTTTTTGAAAATTTTTACATATGTATAACTTAATGCATGTATAAAATATACTATTTACATAACTCTATATATTTTTATTATCTGTATCTTTCATTACCTTCTCTCACTACATCTTCCTTCTACTGAACCCCTTCTTCCCAGCTAGTTCCACTTCTACTTTGATTTGTTTTTGTGACCCACTGAGTTTAATTAAGGATGCTTGCATGAACATACTTACTAGAGTATGGGCAACTTACCAGGGGCCACACCACTGAGGAAAATGTGGCCTCCTTCTCCAGCAATCTTTAACTCATAGCTTCTCAGTGGGGGATGGAGCCTTGTGAGCTCTACCAGTCAAGGAGAAATGTTGATAGACCATTGTTGTGCAGGTAACAACAGCCACTGTGAATTCCTAAATGCAACTACCATGTTATGTCTAGAAGACATCATTCAATAGAACAACTCCCCAATGTTTGGTTTGTATATTCTTCACATCCCCTCTTTCACAGTGTTCCATGAATTCCTCAACTTTCCTTGACTTCAAAGAATATATCTTAAAAATTTGTTCTTACTATTAAAGAATTGGGAGCCAGGCGTGGTGGCGCACGCCTTTAATCCCAGCACTCGGGAGGCAGAGGTAGGAGGATCACCGTGAGTTCAAGGCCACCCTGAGACTACATAGTGAATTCCAGGTCAGCCTGAGCCAGAGTGAGACCCTACCTCAAAAAAAACAAACAAAAAAAACAAACAAAAAAAAAAGAATTGGCCTTTTTTAGTTCATCATGTCAAAATTAGAATATTTTGTAAAAAAAAAAAAAACAGTTGAGAATTTCATTGCATTTTTCCAGGACTAGAGAAATATTATTCAGCATTTATATGCATACAAAGTTCCTAGTTCCAAGCTCAAAGCATGTCACATTCACTTTGGAACTGGCTTGTGAAGTAATTGCTACTAGCTGAGAATTAAAGGCTATCCCATACTTTTAACTTTTATATTATAGAAACGAAATAATTTTCTGGATTTAGAAAATTCCAAGTGAGATAGCTACATATTTGTTACTCTATATAACAAAAAAAACGACAAACAGTTAAATGGACTGTGATGGCCATCTTATTGTTACTGTTGTTGTTTGTTTTGATATGCTATTGAGTAAGAAAGAGAAGGGACTTGTATTGCACACATTACCTTTGAATTATGTTAAACATATAAAACTTACTAAATAGTTGGGCATGGTGGTGCATACCTTCAATCCCAGCACTTGAGAGGCAGAAGTAGGAGGGTTGCTATGAGTTCAAGGCTACCCTGAGATTATATAGTTAATTCTAGGTCAGCCTGAGCTACAGGGAGACCCTACCTTGAAAACAAGAAACAAACAAACAAACAAAAAAATTTACTGAATAAACACAGTTAAATTTACTTTTACCTTTATAGATTTCCTTTGCCCAGAATCTGAAAAGGAAGCCATTGTAGAAAATGTAAAACTTCTCTGAGAAACCAGAATAAGATTGTGCCATGAAATTTTTGGCCTATCAGTGACACAGCATAAGAGTTCGAGTTGAGTTGTTAGTTTAATTTCAGGAACCTATTATAGATTTTTGTTCTTGATTCTTTTGTTATACTGTTGGGCTGAAATACGGTAAAGTTGACTTCTCACTCTGATTCTGTGTTGACCAGTTTCCTTAGCAATAGTTAACACACATGAAATGTAGGAATAATATTGCATGTGTGGGTCAGATGAAAGAGTGTATGGAAAATTGTGTATCTGCACATTATCTATGAGAATGTGTGCAAGCATGATCTTTTGTTTAAGAGTGATGGCAGAAAAAATGAGATGCTATTCTCCAACTCTTGTCTACATAGGCTTGCTCAATCTGCACCAAGCATCTCCACAAGGGGGAGTCCATACCCGTCCCTCTTTCAGACCCCATCAACACAGGCTCAGTTCCTAGGCTGAACTGGCAGGTAGATTTTACTCACATGCCTCCTCACAAAAAGACTTAATACCTTGTCACTACGGTGGATAGTTTCTCAGGATGGGTTGAAGCTTTTCTACAACAGGAGAAACTACAAACATAGTTTCCTCTCACATTCTTGAGTCTGTTCTGCCCCGCTTTGGCCTTCCCCTTACCATTCAATCAGACAATGGATCAGTCTTCATTTTCAAGGTAACCCAGGAGATATCCAAAGCCCTGGGAGTAGATTGGAAACTTCATGTTCCATGTAGGCTTCAGTCCTCAAACAAGGTAAAATGAACAAATGACATTCTCAAAACTCACCTGTCTAAACTGACTTCTAAACTTCACCTATCCAGCCCCAGCTCCTCCCACTTTTTTTTATCCTGAATCAGAGCTGCTCCTTGGGCCCCCCTTCTTCCTTAGCTCTTTTTTTTTAAAAAAAATTTTTTTGGTTTATTTTTATTCATTTATTTGAGAGAGAAGGAGGGAGCGAGAGAGAGAGAGAATGTGCGTGCCAGGGCTTCCAGCCACTGCAAATGGACTCCAGATGTGTGCGACCCCTTGTGCATCTGGCTAACATGGATCCTGGGGAATCGAGCCTTGAACCAGGGTCCTTAGGCTTCACAGGCAAGCACTTAACCACTAAGTAATATCTCCAGCCCTCCTTAGTTCTTTTGAACTCATGTATGGCCCCCCCCTTCTGGATAAAAATCCTTCCCCCACTACAAGAAACTCCTCTCCATGGATATTTACTAACTTTCACTTTTATCCAGAACCTTTTCTGGGAACTTGCTGACTGACTTCTTCCCCAACCAAGAGAGGGAGCCACAACTCTCTCACTTAACCCTGGAGATCAAGTCTACCTTAAGCAGTCTTGCCCACAGGAACTGAAGCCACTCTGGACTGGACCTCATCTGGTGATCCTAACCATTCCTATGGCTGAAACACTTCAGGACATCCCCAGCTAAAGAGAGTCAAGTCACCTCCATTCTATTCTACCTCATCCAAGGATAAGTACACCTTCACCCCAATAGGTCCTTTCAAACTTAAACTGTTCCCCTGATCCCATAATGTTCCTATTAAAAATACTGACGTGCCTCTGCCTTCTCTCTTTTGCCCCAAGCCTTCTATACCTCACCTCTGAGTGCTCACCCCCTCCCCCCTTGTGCCTGACATTCTGATGTCATAGCTGTTGAAAAGCATAACAAGCTCCTTAATTTTTCATTCTGTCCTCTCATGGGCTGTGTAGAACCCATCTCCCTCACCTTCTCTATAACAGATGTCATCAGCAACTGCCCCAAAGCCAGCTCATTACGGGGATGGTACAAGAGAGGTTTCTGTTTCACTCAGGACCAAATCATAACAGCATGCTACACTGGCGCTGTTGGGAGGTTCTCACTGTTACTCTTTTGTTGCTGCTGTTGTTGTCCATTTTATTTATTTGAAAGTGACAGAGAGAGACAGAGAGGGGGGCGCAGACAGAGAGTGAGAGAGAGAGAATGGGCATGCCAGGGCTTCCAGCCCCTGCAAATGAACTCCAGACGTGTGCCCCCTTGTGCATCTGGCTAACGTGGGTCCTGGGGAATCGAGCCTTAAACCAGGATCCTTAGGCTTCACAGGCAAGCGCTTAACTGCTAAGCCACCTCTCCAGCCCCTCACTGTTATTCTTACCACTCTGTCACCTGTAGCCACCATGGAACTGCCTTCTCATCACCTGCCCTGAAAGGAGACCCATAGACCACATTATCCAACTCCACCAAAAGAACTCATTGCCCTATGGTAAGTATAAAGACATTACAGGAGATCATTATCCCTTATCACTAACAAAAGACTGGAATGTTAGGTCGGGACTGGCTCTCAAGATGTTGTCACCATGGTCAGCAGAATGGTGACAGAGGCATAGGAAAGTGGACTATCCACATTCTTCAAGAAACCACCCAGTCATTACCCCCTCCTTGCCTAACAATGTCCCAGGTCATGGTTTCCTTCCCCCTTATCTCGTAAGTCACGTGGTCACTGTTCTGGTGTCATGCTCTACCAATTTTAAATGATTAATGCAATGATCTCCCCTAAAGGAACTTTTCTATTCAACTTAATAAATGAGTTATTTTTCCTTTCTCACCTCCCCCCAACTAAAAAAGCCCTATAAAGCCCACTACCTGAAAACTCAGGTTGGCTGTGCTCCTCTCTTGTGAGTCAGCCCTGGCAGCTCGTGCTTTTCCTGAATGCAAGCTTTCATCTTTGCCTTAGAGTGGTTGTATGGCCTTGGTCACTCCCAAGCCTTACACAAACTCTCACCAGACCCATCATGCTCCATTTACAACACTATAAACTTTTTCTAGTCCAAACCTCCCACAAACCATTCCAAAAGACCAAAACCTAAATGGTCAGTTTCATTGGCAATGACCTCACTTCTGGAGCAATTTTTTGTTGTTATTGTTGAGAGAAAACACTTGACCAGAAAGCAGCTTTGAGAGAAATTGGTTATAGTTCCAAGGGAGAAGCTTCATCCTGGTGGAGAAAAGCTTGGCAGCCAGCTTACAACTTCACATATCTGCGGGAGAGAGAAGAGAGAGAGCATCTGAGCAAGTTAGCTCTGAACACACAGTGAGCTAGACTAATAATGCCAAGCTCTGCCCCCAAAGGCTCCACCAGCTGGAAACTACATAGGAAGTTTCATTTTACATTCAAACCATCACACATTCCATATAATGCTTTTGCCTGTATGTATGTATGTATGTATGTATGTATGTATGTATGTGTATATATATAGGTTTTTTCCCCAGCAGTGAGAAGGTTTCTGCTATACATGGTCACTCATATTTAGCTCCAGAATAAACTATCTGTTATCCCCTTTGTGGTGAAAGCTCTATTTTTAGTATAGCATTAGTAGGTTCATTTAAGTTTTCTTCTTGTTTCAAAAGATGAGGGAAGTCTCTCTGATTCAATGGGATTTGTGCTATAGCCAAACTTTGCATGCATAGCAAAGACAAGACAGTGTAAACTCCCAGAAAGCATCTATGCCTACCTTTGAACATCTTGCAGGGCTTATCAACTGACTAGAATTTCAATGACTGTGGAAAGCTTGGGATGTTGCAGTTTTATAGCCAAATTATCTTGGGTTATCTTAGCCCCATTCGTGGCTGACCTAACATCCTGTAACTGCTAAGTAAATCCTTTTGGAATGTAGATCGTTTAGCTTCCACCAACTGAAAGCTAAGAATGTCATTGTCAGGTTTGGGACTCACAATAGAGGGCCAGAATAGACAGTTTCCTAGGTCAAAGATTTGTATTTAATGCCAGGCAAGAGTGGTGGGTTTTGGAGCAAGGAGGAAGGGGAGATTAAATCAAGATTGAAAGGGGACTCCAAACCACCTGGGAGGAGAGAGGTTTGTAAGCCCCCTTGGAGAAAGGAAAGAAAAGAAGATTCTGCACTAAGCTACATGGTTGTGGGGCAGAAAGACTGACTAAGGCCTGCAGTAGACAGGTTGGCTGGACCACAGGGAAAAGTTAACAAGTGGTGGCTGTCAGGAAGTTCTTGCTTTTCCTTTGATCTCAGAGGCAGCTCAATCAACATGTAGTAGGGATTCTAAAATCCCAGGCTTAGTCTGGACATACAGAGTTGGGGGGCTTTGGCAATCCTCTTTGAAATCTCAATTTGGGGGCTGGGCATGGAGGGTCACACTTTAATCCCAGCGTTGGAAGCCAGAAGTAGGAGGATTGCTGTGAGTTCAAGGCCAGCCTAGGACCACAGAGTGAAATCTGAATTGCCATAACAGGAGGTCATTTCAGAATTTCTGTCTTAGTTAAAGCATGGAAGGTTGGGAGATAGGGAAATGGGGAGAAAGCTCTGCGATTTTTACAATGGTCACTCATATTTAGCTTCAGAATAAATAAATTCTTATTCATTTTGAGGTGAGAGAATAACAAAGAGAGAGAAGGCCAAAGTTGAGGCCAGTGCAAGAGGACAGCTCAGAGAAGCCTGACTCAACTCCCACCATAGTGAGAATCTTTGCAAGAAAAACTGATGAAACTGACTGAAAACAAGATGGGGGCTTAGGGATAAGAAGACCCAAGGGACAGAGACTTTAGTCCTCACTGTTGGAGGATGGTCAACTGCCAGGAGATGCTCCCAAGTACTGACTGCCCTAAGGCTGCGGCGACAACCTCTGTAATGTGACGACTCCTATGGAAAGCACCTTGACGCCTATTTGAGAGCATTGGCTAACACATGAGGGGCATTTGCTGCTCCAGAGAAAACCCCAGCCTGGCTTGATTTACACTGGCTACAGTTAACTACTTAGTCACGGTGTAATGCTAGATATTGATTTGTGGACTGTTCATAAACTGAAGATGATCTCTGTCTGGAGGTATGGATGTCCTGTTCTGTGGACATTAACAAATTCTGTACCTGGGTTTGCAAGCTCATCACTGCACCCTTTCTTTCATTGGCAGTGGTGCTTTGTTATAAATCATCTATTACTTAGGCAATGGACTTGAGTGAAGTTCTTTCAGTAGTTTATACAGACACTCAAACAAAACTCCAATGATGGCACCCCTATGCTGCAGAAGAGTTAAAACACTGTTCACAAGAGTGGGGCAAGGATTTCCTGGCGCCCCACAGGTACCAATCTCAGCAGAGGTGGGGGGAGCAATCACTTTGCATAACCCACGCTTCCTTGGCTTAGGAACTTAGTGATTCAAATATGCAGAAAAACCTGAAGCAGGGGCTGAGTAGGTGTTAACATAGCCTGATGGCTGTGCTGTGCATCAATTAGTATTTCAAGAAGTGTCAAGTTGCTGAAAACCTTTTTTTAATCGCTGCTAATCAGATGCTGTAGAGGGAGCAAAGAGCTATCTGTGGGTGCAAATCTAGTGCAAGAGGAAGATGTACCAAAAGAGAATGGGGTGTGTGAGAGACAAGGCTTCAGGGCTGACCTTCAGCCATTGGTGGGAAAAGAGTTGAGGCAAAGAAGCCCATTTGGGCTCTGGATGGGCTTAGAACTCCTAAGCCAGTGACTCTCAAGTTTTTGACTTATTAACAAAGAATTGATAAGTGTAGACAGGAAGAAGGGTAAATTATGAGAGATTTGAGATAGAACAAATAAAGCAGAAAAGCATCCAAACTGAGAGCCCCACCCCCATACACAACTGGGTGTGGTCCTGTTGCAATTATCTTCTCATTGCTGTCAGAAAACACCCAACCAGAAACAGGAGATGGGAGGAAAGGGTTTATTTCGCCTTGCAGACTGGAGGGGAAGCTTCATGATTACAGGGGAAACATGGCATGAACAGCAGGAGAGTGTGCCAAACACTGGCAAGGGAAAGCTGGCTCTAACACCATTAAGTCCACCCCAACAACATACCTCCTCCAACAAGCCTCCAATACCCAAATTGCCACAAGCTGAGGACCTAGCACACAGAACACATGAGTTTACAGGGACCATTTGATCCAAACCACCACAGGTAACAAGAGGAAAAATACCTGGGAAACTCCGTGACTTTGATCAGGTCTTCTTGTAACCTTAGAAATGTAAAATCGGGGCTGGAGGGATTGCTTAGTGGTTACAGCATTTGTCTGCAAAGCCACAAAACCTTGGTTTGATTCCCCAGGACCCACATTAGCCAGATGCACAAGGTGGCACATGTGTCTGGAGTTTGTTTGCAGTGGCTGGAGGCCCTGGTGCACCCATTCTCTCTCTCTCTCTCTCCTTCTGTCACATAAATAAATAAAATATTGTTTAAGAAGAAATGTAAATTATGCATATAATTTGGATGAACTTCATTGCCAATTTCAAATGTATATAGGTAACCTTGATTGGTTGGTGAGCCAGGGAGGAGAGGGAAGACTCAAAAAGAACACACCAGGGATATATTCCAGGGAGGTCACTGATATCCCCAAAACATTACAGGCCATTGCCAAGGCTCTTGGTTTCCCACCAGGAATAGATGGTAAGACCTGATTGCTGAAGACTCCACATACTTGGGCTGCAAGGTCCCTGAGAAATCCTGCTGGAGCTGAGCTGAAAAGCTCCTCCATGTAGATAAGCTGACAGAAACCTGGAAAAAGCCATGCTGCATGCAGTTCAATGGGAGACAGAGAGAAATCACCAATAGAGATACTCAACAGTGGACACTTCAAGCCTTAAATTTGGCCAGGTAGTCCAAATGAGCCAATGGGTGCCATAATGGCATGTCAGTTATGGGGGAAACCAACTGTTCTCTAACTGAACAGGAGGCCTGCTCCATAGGAGGGAATATACCCCTGATACTGAAAACCTACAACAGGAGAAGTCATGAGCCCTAAGGGTATAACATCTGCTGGTGTCTGGCTAAATGTATATATCATGCTTACCAAATTGTCCAGTAAGCACTCTCTTAATGTTCATACCCATATATTAATGCTACTCTCACTTTTTGTTGGAGAAGCTTTGCTTTTCAGATGGCAGTGACCTTGGGATGACTCAGAAGGCAACATGGTGCTGAGAAGAAGTGACAGAGGGTGATACATGCAGAGCTTTTCTGTGGATCTGGCCTGGGAGATAGACAATGAAATGTCCAAAGACTAAGGGAGGGTTGCCTTCTGGTTAGAAGTCCGATAGCTGCAACATTCCACAAACCCAAGCTGCTGAAGCAACAGAGGAAAGTCACCCTGGAAACTGAAGTAGCAGCAGAGAAGTAGAAGAGATCCAGAGCATCCAGAGCCCACAAAGGCCAGCAAAAGTGGCCCTGGCAGGTCCGCCGACCGTGGCGGCGATGGTGCACCAGAAAGCCACAAGGCTCAGCTCAAGCCACAGGAAAAGCCAGGTGAGGGGAGCTTCCACTCACACCGGAGCTCTCCGCAACTCATGAAACATGAAGGGAGAGCAGCAGTGAAAAATGGAGGAGCAGATCACAAGGTAGAAGAACACGTGGAACAGCAAGAGAACTAGAATAGCTGTGGTTCCCCTCCCTCCCCCACTGCCTGTGCCCTGCTCCAGAGAACAAAGCAGCGGTCCCGGGACCAGCCACGCCAACTTGAGCCTACAGCAGGACCCAAGCAGGAGCAGAGTGTGGTAACAACATCAGTGGTTCCACCACCAGTAACAGCAGACCCAGCAGCAGCAGATCCAGTAGCAGCAGCCTCAGCGGCAGCAGCGGCAGACCCAGCAGCAGCAGCTTGAGTGGCAACAGCAGCAGATCCAGCAGCAGCTTCAGTGGCAGCAGTGGCAGCACCACCAGCGGCAGCTTCAGAGGCAGCAGTGGTGACTCCAGCAGTGGCAGGTACAGCAGCAGCAGCAGAGGCAGCAGCAGCAGTGGACCCAGCAGCAGCAGCTTCAGCAGCAGTGGCAACAGACCCAGCAGGGGAAGCTTTAGCAGCAGCAGTGACAGATCCAGCAGTGGCAGCTTTAGCAGCAGCAGTTCCAGCAGCGGGGGTGCTGATCTGCAGGGCCACACTTGCCAGGCTTGGTTTTCCCTGCAGGAAAAGCCAGTGTCCAGCTCCAAATATCAGAACAGCAGCCCAATGACCCAAGCAGCAACTTGACTGAGACCAAAATCATCCAAGGTAACTGGGATTGCACCAGGGAAGGGTCTCACTTGGTCACAAGCAGACTTGGATCCCTCAACAGACCAGAAATCTTAACCTCTTTGTTGATAGAGGATCTGGTTGTTATAATAACTACTCTTGCATACATACTTGGGGCTGTTTTTGATTGAATGTGTACAGTGTTTAGTTAAATTTTAGAATCTACCTGTATTTTATTCCACTCAGCCTACTTGAATACTCCCATAGCAGGGAAACTCAACCCCTAGGAGAACCTTTGTAGATACTCTGACAGTCTTAAGAACCACAACTAACACCTTAAGCCCTACCCTGAAAATATATAACATCAAATCAATTGATACAGCTAAGAATACCCAGCTAGCTAGAAAATCCAAGCATTAACTTAATCCAAGATGCAAAAATATATACATTATAACACAAGAAACACTAAAAAGCAAGACAATATAAATCCACCTAAAAGTATTAATGCATCAGAAATGACCTCGAGTGAGAACGAGTTAGAGGAAATGCCTGAGAAAGATTACAAAAGAATGATTGTAAATATGTTCAAAGAGGTCAAAGAACAAATCAAAGGAATCAAAGAGGAAATCAAAGGAATCAAAGAGGAAATCAATGAAGACGCAGGACACCAATTTCATGAAATAAAGAAGGCAATACAAGACATAAATAAGGAAATAGAAATAGTAAAAAAAATCCAGTCAGAATTACTAGCAATGAAGAACACAGTTAATGAAATAAAAAACTCTGTAGAAAATCTCACCAGTAGAATGGATGAAGGAGAGTACAGAATATCTAAGCTAGAAGAACAGGTGACAGATCTAATACAGGCCAACAAAGAGAAAGACAAACTTATAGAAAAGTATGAGTGGGAATTTCAAAATATTTGGGACACTATGAAAAGATCCAATATAAGAATTCAGGGCATAATAGAAGGAGAATTCCACTCCAAAGGCATAGTAGCAGTCTTCAACAAAATCATAGAAGAAAATTTCCCCCAAAATTGGGAAAGAGGTGCCAATGCGGACACACAGGAAGCCTTTACAACCCCAGCCAGACAAAACCTGGAAAGAACCTCTCCTCGCCATATTATAATCAAATTTCAAAACACACAAACCAAAGAAAAAATATTGAAAGCATTTAGAGAAAAAAATCAAATTACCTACAAAGGCAAGCCCATCAGGATTACAGCAGATTATTCAACACAAACTTTAAAAGCCAGAAGGGTTTGGAGTGATATATTCCAAGTTCTGAAAGATAACAACTGTCAACCAAGGTTACTTTATCCTGCAAAGCTATCCATTCAAATAGATGAAGAAATAAGGACATTCCATGACAAAAGCAGGCTAAAGGGGGCTGGAGAGATGGCTTAGCGGTTAAGCGCTTGCCTGTGGAGCCTAAGGACCCCGGTTCAAGGCTCGGTTCCCCAGGTCCCACATTAGCCAGATGCACAAGGGGGCGCACGCATCTGGAGTTCGTTTGCAGAGGCTGGAGGCCCAGGTGCGCCCATTCTCTTTCTTTCCCTCTATCTGTCTTTCTCTCTGTGTCTTTTGCTCTCAAATAAATAAATAAATTTTAAAAAATAAATTAAAAAAAAAAGGCAGGCTAAAGGAGTATTTGAAGGCAAAACCAACTCTACAGAAAATACTTGATAGAATCCTTCATGCTGAAGAAAAGTAAAACCACACATATAAGGAACCTAGAAAAAACAAGCAATACTCAAATACTAGTTAACACAAGAGAGCACAGGTAGAACTGAACTATAAAAAATATGGCAAACATAAATACAGAACTTTCAATACTATCTCTTAATATCAAAGGCCTCAATGTCCCAACGAAAAGACATAGGTTTGCAGACTGGTTTACAAAGAAGGATCCTACAATTTGTTGTCTCCAAGAAACTCACCTTTCTACAAAGGATAGACATTATCTTAGGGTGAAAGGTTGGAAAACGGTGTTTCAAGCAAATGAGCCTAGAAAACAACAGGGGTTGCTATCATAATATCTAACAAGGTAGACTTCAGTGCAATGTTAGTCAAGAAAGATAAGGAAGGTCACTTTATATTGATTACAGGTACAGTCCAACAGGAGGACATTACAATCCTAAACATATTCATCTAACATGGGGGCTCCCAAATTCATCAAGCAAACACTATTAGAACTAAGGTAGCAGATAACACCAAACACAGTGGTAGTGGGTGAATTTAACACCCCACTATAATCAATTGACAGGTCATCCCAGGAAAAAATAAACAGAGAGGCATCTGGACTAAATGAGGTCATAGAAGGAATAGACCTAACAGATATATACAGGACATTTCAACCAAAGGCTGCAGAATATACATTCTTTTCAGCAGCACATGGAACGTTCTCTAAAATAGATCATATATTAGGACACAAAGCAAATCTTAACAAATTCAGGAAAATTGAAATAATTCCTTGCATTCTATCTGACCACAATGGAATTAAAGTACAAATCAGTAGCAAGAAAGCCTATATAGCATACACAAAATCATGGAAACTAAACAATATATTACTAAATGAAAATGGGTCAATGAAAAAATCAAGGACATAAAAAATTTATAGAGTCAAACGATAATGAGAATACAACATACCAAAATCTCTGGGACACAATGAAGGCAGTTCTAAGAGGTAAATTTATAGCCTTAAGTGCCTATATTAAGAAATTAGAAAGGTTGCAAGTAAATGACCTAATGCAGCACCTTAAAGCCTTGGAGAAAGAAGAAGAAGGCAAACCAAAAATCTGTAGACAGGAAGAAATAATGAAGATTAGGGCAGAAATTAATGAAATAGACACAAAAAAAAATCCAAAGAATTAATGAAACAAAGAGTTGGCTCTTTAAAGGATAAACAAGATTGATAATCCCTTAGCAAATCTGAAAAAAGAAAGAAAGAGAAAAGAGACACAAACTAATAAAATGAGAGATGAAAAAGGTAACATTACAACAGATTCTAGAGAAATTCAAAAAAATCATGGGGACATACTATAAAAGCATATACTCCACAAAGTATGAAAATCTGAAAGAAATGGATGATTTCCTTGATTTATATGACCTACCTAAATTAAATCAAAATGAGATTAATTACTTAAATAGACCTATAATGAGCATGGAGATCCGAACAGTTATCAATAATCTCCCAACTAAAAAAAGCCCAGGCCCAGATGGATTCACTGTTGAATTTTATCAGACCTTCAAGGAAGAGCTAACACCATTGCTTATTAAGCTTTTTCAGGAAATAGAAAAAGAAAGAATTCTACCAAACTCCTTCTGTGAAGTCTGCATCACCCTCATACCAAAACCAGTCAAAGATAGAACAAAAAAAGAAAATTACAGACCCATCTCCCTCATGAACATAGATGCAAAAATTCTCAACAAAATATTGGCAAACAGAATACAAGAATATATCAAAAAGATCATTCACCCTGACCAAGTAGGATGTATCCCAGAGATGCAGGGTGGTTCAATATACACAAATCTATAAATGTAATATATTATATAAATGGGTTGAAGGACAAAACTCACATGATCATCTCATTAGACACAGAGAAAGTGTTAGACAAAATCCAACATCCCTTCATGATAAAACTATTACAGAGACTGGGAATAGAAGGAACATATCTCAATATAATAAAGGCTATTTATGACAAGCCTACAACCAACATATTACTAAATGGAGAAAAACTGGAAGCTTTTCCACTAAAATCAGGAAGAAGACAAGGGTGTCCACTGTCCCCACTTTTATTTAATATAGTTTTGGAAGTCGTAGCCATAGCAATAAGGCAAGAGACACACATAAAAGGGATACAAATTGGAAAGGAAGACATCAAGTTATAATTATTTGCAGATGACATGATTCTATACATAAAGGACCCTAAAGACTCTACTAGCAAACTGTTAGAGCTGATCAAAACCTACAGCCATGTAGAAGGACACAAAATAAATATACAGAAATCAGTAGGCTTCATACATGCTAACAACAAACACACAGAGGATGAAATCAAAGAATCACTGCCATGCACAATTGCATCAAAAAAAATAAATAAATAAAGTACCTTGGAATAAACCTAACCAAGGAAGTAAAAGATCTCTACAATGAGAACTTTAAAACACTCAAGCGAGAAATTGCAGAAGACACTAGAAAGTGGACAAACATCCCTTGTTCCTGGATGGGAAGAATCAATATTGTGAAAATGACAATCTTACCTAAAGCAATCTACACATTTAATGCAATTCGTATCAAAATTCGAAAGGCGTTCCTCATGGAAATAGAAAAAACAATCCAAAACTTCATTTGGAATCACAAAAAAACCTACAATATCTAAAATAATACTGAGCGCCGGGCGTGGTAGCTCACGCCTTTAATCCCAGCACTCGGGAGGCAGAGGTAGGATGATCGCCGTGAGTTCAAGGCCACCCTGAGACTACAGAGTTAATTCCAGGTCAGCCTGGACCAGAGTGAGACCCTACCTAGAAAAACCAAAAAAATAAATAAATAAAATAAAAAAATAATACTGAGCAACAAAAATAAGGCTGGTGGTATCACCATACCTGATTTTAACCTATACTACAGAGCCATAGTAACAAAAACAGCATGGCACTGGCACAAAAAAAGACATGTAGATCAGTGGAACAGAATAAAGGACCCAGATGTAAGTCCAGGTAGCTATAGCCACCTGATATTTGATAAAAATGCCAAAAATACTCATTGGAGAAAAGACAGCCTCTTCAGCAAATGGTGTTGGGAAAAATAGATATATATCTGTAGAAGGATGAAAATAGATTCTTCTCTCTCTCCATGCACAAGAATTAAGTCCAAATGGATTAAAGACCTTAACATCAGACCTGAAACTCTGAAACTGCTAGAGGAAAAAGTAGGGGAAACCCTTCAACATATTGGTCTTTCCAAAGACTTTCTGAATATCATCCCAATTGCTCAGGCAATAAAACCACAGATTAATCACTGGGACCTTATGAAATTATAAAGATTTTGCACTGAAAAGGACACAGTAAAAAAGCAAAGAGGCAGCTTGGGAAAAAGTCTTCGCCAGCTATATATTTGATAGAGGTTTAATATCTAGGATATACAAAAACTCAAAAAGTTAAATAAGGAAGCAAACAAGCCAATCAAAAAATGTGCTTTGGAGCTAAATAGAGCATTCTCAAAGGAAGAAATACGAATGGCATATAAGCATCTAAAAAGATGTTCTATTTCATTAGTCATCAGGGAAATGCAGATTAAAACTACATTGAGATTCCATCTCACTCCTGTCAGATTGGCAACCATCATGAAAACAAATGATCATAAATGTTGGTGGGGATGTGGAAAAAGAGGAACACTTCTACCCTGCTGGTGGGAGTGCAATCTGGTCCAACCATTGTGGAAATCAGTGTGGAGGTTCCTAAAACAACTAAAGATTATTCTACCATATGACCCAGCTATAGCACTCCTAGGCATATATCCTAAGGACTCATCTCATTTCCTTAGGAGTATGTTCTCAACCATGTTTATTGCTGCTCAATTTATGATAGCTGGGAAATGGAACCAGCCTAGATGTCCCTCAACTGATGAGTGGATAATGAAGATGTGGCACATTTATACAATGGAGTTCTACTCAGTGGTAAAGAAAAATGAAGTCATGAAATTTGCAGAAAAATGGATGGATCTGGAAAGGATTATACTAAGTGAGGTAACCCAGGCCCAGAAAGCCAAGCGCCACATGTTCTCTCTCATATGTGGATCCTAGCTATAGATGATTGGGCTTCTGCGTGAGAAGGAAAATACTTAGTAGCAGAGGCCAGTAAGTTCAAAAGGAGATATAAAGGGAAGAGAAAGGAAGGGAGGAGGGTACTTAATAGGTAATAGGTTGATATTGTATATATGTAATTACAATGATTAAGATAGGGTGGTAATATGATGGAGAATGGAATTTCAAAGAGGAAAGTGCCATGGGGGGAGGGAGGGTATTACCATAGGACAGTTTTTATAATCATGGAAAATGTTAATAAAAATTGTGAAAAGAAAAAAAAAAGAAAGAAGTGACAGAGGAGTGCTCAGCACTGAAATATCTCTATCTCTCTTTCTAAGGTTCAGAGTCCATTGTGAAATAGGTGGAAGAAAGAATGTAAGAGCCAAAGGCAGGGTAGGACTCCTTATAATGTGCTGCTCCAGACATGAAATGGCCTGAATATCCATGACCTCACAGTTCCTGACACTACCTACACAAGACCATCAAAATAGGAGGGAAAGATGATGACATTAAAATGAAAGATAGACTGATTGAGAGGGGGAAGGGATATGATGGAGAACGGAGTTTCAAAGGGGAGAGTGGAGTGAGGGAGGGAATTACCATGGTTTATTATTTACAATTATGGAAGTTGTCAATAATAAAAAAAGAACAGGCCAGGGGTGTGGGTAGGGGAGCCCATGAAAAGTTAAGGAGGAATAACCAGGAAGCTGTTCCTTATCACCATTTTGAATAAGACTGGAGTTTCTGTTTAATCTCTCTGGGGCCAAGTGGCATCTATGATCTTTTGGGCCTGTGTCCCTAGCTAATGTCCTACAAAAGAAAGTTAACCTTGCTCCTGAACTCTATCAACATTTACCCTAGGCGACTTCAGAATCCCTAAAATATAGTTTACAGAGTTTCTTGAATTTTCCATTTCCAAGGGAGCTTCAATCTGAAGATTGGACACCTGCCTTTAATAGTATCTGTGTATGTAGATGATGCAAATGGTACTTCAAAGTAATTTAAAAATCCTTTCTGTTCCTGCAGCTGTATCTTGTGTCAGCTTCAGGGTTTCCAATAGAAGACAGACAGATTCTTGGGCCCAAAGTTTTATTGAACACCAAGAGAGACCAGTGAGATCTGAAGTAAAGGAGAGGAAGCTTTAGGGCCTCCACAGCGAAAGGGAGGGAAGACTCAGAATTCCAAGGAAGGGGAGGCAGAGGGGCGTAAGAGCTTTCAGGAAGGGGAGAGGGTTGAGCACCTGTGACTCCAGCTGACTCCAGCCTACATGCTGCTGGGGGGGGCATTCTTTTTCTGCAGCAGGAATTTATGGTCGGTTATTAGGGTTCTCTGAAGTGCCTACAGATACCACCTCAGGGCTGTGGGGTTTGAACTGCCACATCTCCACCTAGGCCACAGCTAGTGGCTGGGAGGAGTGTCATTCCTCATCCAAGCTCTGGAGCAGTAAGGCTTAGTCAAATTCCTTAATAGTAGCTAGAAATTATTCTGGTCCTGGACACACCTATGGACAGGACAGGCCACTTTCTTGAAATCTAGCACTTTGTTTCATGTTTTTTTCTTCTTTGCACACACATGTGCACGGTGTGTACGTGTGTTTATATGTGTGTATGGGCACACATGTGCAGGTGCACTGAACCTCAAGCTCCCTGAGTGGGCTAGATTAGCTATCCAGCGAACCTCAGTGATCCTCTGGGATCCTGTCTTTTCCTCCCTAGTGCTTGGATTATAGGCATGCCCCACCGGGTTTGGCATCTTTTTGTGGGTGATGAGCATCTGAACTCAGGTCCTCACTTTCTACAGTAAGTCATCTCCCTGGCCCCTTGCTTTTGTCTTTTAAAGGAAATGAAGCCAATCTCTATCAAGTAATTATGAAATCAGCCCCCTTTAATTACTGAGGATACTTTCCCTTTGAGCTGCTGAGGATAGGAAATGGACAATAAGCTGGGGAACTGCTGTCTCTTAGCCAGTATGGAGATAAACAGGCAGGGGTCAAAATTTGGAGCTCTAGCAAAGGAGTCAGCCTCAGCCACCATCCCCATGTTGGCAGAGAATCAAGGGTAGGCAGGGGAGTGGGAACTCTTTGTAGAGGAAAATAAAAGGGTTAGGGTGTGCCAGGCCTGGAGGCTGTTGGCATGGGTGAGGTGGAAGTGTGTTGATCAGAAAAAGGTCATTTTATATGACTGATGTGAGGTACATTGGCTTTCTTCATATGTGGTTCTCAGTGCAGGAGGGGGTGGGAACCAAAACAGGGAAGCATCAGTCACTGCCAAGTGCTGAACCTCTCAGCTGATTGCTTGCTGCGGGTGGGCTTGGCTCCCCAGGCTGGTTGCTATGGATATCATGGGACAGAACTGCATTGTCATGTGTGGTCTGGCCATTGTGCATTTGTATATTCAGTCTTTCACCAGGGTTATATTTGTTACCAAAAAAAAAAAAAAAAAATAGTAAGATCAAGCAGAGGAAGTAATCTGTTCTTGGAGCACAGTAAGAGCTTCTGTAAATCTGGAGCACAAATGGTACCCAGTTTAGGAACACTTCCCATTCCAACCAGCAGACCCTCATGGAGCCCTGGTCTCTGCATCCCATTGCCACTAGGAAAGTGGGCTTTTCAGGTGGTTGTGAGCTGTGGCTGGACATACTGCTGTGATATGGTCCATGGGTCTCCATATAACTTCTCCAAGGCTTCTTGGTCACCAGGCTTCTGGATAGTTCATCTGGGGACAAGTTTATCAAACAGCATGTTGGGTGTGGATGACCATGCTGTAATTGGAGCAAGGAAAGAACAAGATGCCTCCATATTTGGTCAGGGAGGAAGGCAGGTGTCGTATTCAGCTTCACTGCTGGGATTGACCTACAAACCTGACACAATTTATGGGAGGAACAAGATTTATTGAGGCTTACAGCTGCAGGGTAAGTTCCACAATGGCAGAAGAAGCTGCCTTGCCCTCACATATTCTATACAGATCCATACAGAGAGAAAAACAACCACCACACAGGCAAGCACACTCCAGGAACCCCAGGCAGAACTCAAGCACTTGGCGTAACTTGAGGACCTTGGAATTCCAGACTGTCCCCCCCAAACACACCTTAAGGATGGACCCTAAGTGACACATCCTCCAGCCAGGCATCTTGAAATCCAACAAGCTTTAAGAAACTTGAATCTATTGGGAACATACATTCAAACTACCACAGCAGGGCACCTTGGGGCTTCTTGGGATGGTCTGATGACTTGGTCAAATGTCCTGTCCCCAGGTCATAGGCAACTGCCGAAAGAGAGATGACATGAACACTAGTTATGAAAGACAGATCAACCAACTGAAGAAATGCCCAAGGAGAACTCGAAAACTTGAATAATGTTTTACCAAAGCTCAAGTTGGAATGGAGATCATTTGGGACTTCATTCCAGACTGCTCAGCGCAGCACTATAGTCTAAGGTGAAAGGGACTCTTTTCTTTGTCAATGAAGAACGGACATGGTCCCCACTCCCAGAACAGAAAACGGGTTAACCAGAGAAAAACATAACAAATTTCTGTAATCAGTGGTAATGAGTTGAGTGAGAAAATACAAGGCCTGTCATCTAGATTCTTCTTGTCCTTGATGCAGGATTTGTGGCCCATTGAGACTTAAATTCCACAATAATTCAGGAGATCCCAGGGCCATGGACCCCAACTTTTGGGTCCTTATCTAAGTTAACAAAGAACTAAAATTACAGACTCAGAGAGTTATGAATTTAAGCTTTATTTTAGGGCAAATTAGGATCTAGGAAGAAGGCTAGCAGAAAGGCCCAAGTCAAAAAGAGTTCTTCCTCCCAGCCAGGCTTGGAATGGGGAGGAAAGATGAAGAAAAAAAAACTTCCTCACATAGGGAAAAGTCTTGGAGCACAGTATATATGTGCATACACACAAGGAAATCAAAGCTTGAGAGCCCAAGCCACAAGATCCCCTCACATATGAGGTTAGAGAAGAGTAAGAGATAATAAAGGACTCAGAGCTTAAAGAGAGATTATTCATGTAACAAAACAGAAGGGTACCCAGAAACAAGGTAAGAAAGTACACAGACCAAAAAAAAAGCAGCCATGCTGGGAAGGGGAGAGCTGACCAAAGCAACGACCAAGAGAGTCAGGGGCCAGGAGAATGAAGAGGGCCGAGGGAGTTTGACACATGTGGTTAGGCTCCTTGATTGTGGGTCACATCCAATTAGGATGAGCCTCATCATCAGACTCAAAACTGGTTGGTGGTCTCAAGAGGCTGAGTCAGGAGGAGCCAGCCACATGTGTGCTGAGCTGAGGAAGCAGACGAAAGCTGCTGGTAAGGAACTGCTTGCAGCCATCTTGGTTGAGCCTGGGTCACATGTGGGCTTTAGTCCAGCCAGGGCAGGCAATGTTTGCCTTGGGCTTCTGTCTCTGACTGGCAGCCTATAAAAAAGCTGTCTCTCTCCTATTCTTCTTCACTATCAGTTACAGCATTTCTTCTTTCCAGGAACAGGGTCGCTCTGGTACCAGGACGGTGTTAGATCTCAAGCCTTCTTATGCAGCTCTGCCTCACAGATCATGCTGTTCCCACAGTTTCTCCCATCCAGGGTTTGCTAAGGAGAGCTGAAAGTAGCTGCTGTTCTCACAATGATCCCACCCTCTGTCTGTCACTAGGAGCAAGGCCATCAAACACCCAAACCTTTGCAGCTTGGGTCACAATAACCAGTGCTTCTTCCCACCTAGACTCTGTGTGTGACTCATCTCCCATAGTGTACGTCACATGTGCCTCAAAGCACAGGTAACCTATTAAATAACTCTGAATCCTTGTGGTACAAGGCCATCATCTCTCATGGAAACTGTTAGAAGAAAACAAGCCCTTTAAAAAAAATTATTGGTATTTTTTTTTGTCTGGAAGGATGGCTTAGTGGTGAAGGCACTTGCCTGCAAAGCCTAAAGACCCAGATTCAATTCCCCCCAGTACCCATGTAAGCCAGATACACAATGTGACGCATGTGTCTGGATTTTATTTGCAGTGGCTGGAGGCTCTTCAGTGCTCTCTCTAAAGAAATAAATAAATAAGCTTATTTATTTATTCAGCTGGGCATGGTAGTGAATACCTTTAACTCCAGCACTTAGGAGGCAGAGATAGGAGGATCACCATGAGTTTGAGGCCACCCTGAGACTACATAGTGAATTCTAGGTCAGCCTTGTTTAAAGCAAGACTCTACCTTGAAAAAACAAAAACAAAAAGAATTCCATTTTCATCTACTGTAGTTTGATTTTATTCCTCCTAATTAACCTCCCTAATCCCCTTCCAACTAATATCCTTCTTTGTCCAAATGAATCCCCATCTTACTTTCATGCTTTCTTTTGTTTTGTTTTGTTATTCTTTTGTTAATTGACCAAGTTAAATTAGGGTTGCCTTCACGGTCATGACTGGAAGCTTATTTACTATGGAATGGGCAACTTACCAGTGGCCACATTCCCGATGCACCTGACTCCCTTTCTCCTAGCAGCCATTAGCTGCCACTAGTTACTCTGGGAGGTGTGGGGATCTCATAGACTCTTTCCCCACTGCTGAAATATTGACATACTCAATAATTTTTTAGCTTTTTTATTGACAAGTTCCATGTTTATAGACAATGATCATGATAATTTCCTCCCTTTCTTACCTCCCCCTTCACAAACCCACTCTCCATCATATCCCCTCCCCTCTTAATTAGCCCGTTTTATTTTATGTCATCATATTTTCCTCCAATTATGAGTGTCTTCTGTACATAGTACCAGGCATTGAGAGGTCATGGATATCCAGGCCTTTTAGTGTCTGGAAGAATGTAAGCAGTCCTACTCTTCCTTTGGCTCTTATATTCATTCTGTCACCTCTTCCACAATGAACCCTGAGCCTTGGAAGGTGTGATAGAGATGTTTCAATACTGAGCACTCCTCAGTCACTTCTTCTCAGCACTATAGTGCCTTTTGAATCATCCTAGAGGTCACCACCATCTGAAAAGAGAAGCTTCTCTAACCAAAAGTGAGAGTAGCATTAATATATGGGTATGAACATTAAGAGAAGTGCTTACTGGGCAGTTTGGTGATCATAATACATGCAATTAGCCAGATACCAGCAGGTGTTACACCCCTAGGGCTTAGGACCTCCCCCATCACAGATTTACAGTACCAGGCATATATTCCCTCCCATGGAGCAGACTTCCAGTCCAATTCTACTGGTGAGACTTTCGACAGAGTTTTCTATTTGGCTTACTCTG
This sequence comes from Jaculus jaculus, assembly GCF_020740685.1. Lineage (NCBI taxonomy): Eukaryota > Metazoa > Chordata > Mammalia > Rodentia > Dipodidae > Jaculus > Jaculus jaculus. The sequence continues at coordinate 49,268,372 of NC_059116.1, read as the reverse complement.
AGTTTGTTTTCTTCTTTGATTCCTTAGATTTCTTCTTTCTTTGAACATAGATATGATCTTTTTTTTTTTTGTATTCTTTGTTAGGCATTTCATCTAAATCAGTCTCAGTGAAGGTCATTTCTGATCAATTTATAATTTTGGATGGAATTTTATTGTTTTGAGTTTTGTATTATAATGTAGATATTTTTGCATCTTGAGTTAATTTGATGCTTGGGTTTTCTAATTATGTGCAGTTTTCTTAGAGGTGTAAATCCAACTTTATATATCTTCACAGTAGCAGCTGTAGGTGCCAGCTGTGGCTCTTATATTACTCTCAGAGCAACAGCAGAAGTGGCCTGGGTGTTAGGTTTGTCTGCTATGCAAATAGTCTAGTACGCTGGGTAGCACAAATTTATAGGAAAATTCTAAAATCAACTGAGTAATGTATACCTTAAATCAAAACCAGCACAGAGTATTTATTCAAGAGTGGAGATTAAAATAAACAGATAATCTAATAAAGCCAAGCCCTAATGGTACGTGTTGCACCATACCTTTAATCCTGCCAACCAGGAGGCTGCGATTTCTGGTCTGAAATGGGTTCCAGGTTAGCCTGGGACCAAGTAAAATCATGCCCCCAATAGTGACAGAAGAAGAAAAAAAAGCAAAGGCCTTTTAAGTCAGAAAATGTCAAAGGTAATAGCAGTCAACTCCAAAATATAGCTTATTTGAGAATCTTAAAGCTGACCAAGAATACATCAATCAAATCTAACACAAAACCTGCCCTGACATAGAAGGTAAGATTTGCATTTGATTTCAGTGCAGGCCTATGTCCCTGGCTTTGTGTAAGTGGGCCCTCTTACCTTTTGGGATGGCTTCCAATATTATCTATGTTAAGTGCTCACCCTGGTCCCTCTCTGTTGCACTATGGACTCAGGCTGCTTGGGTTGGTGGATCTGGTGTTCTGATTGGCTGCTCTGGACGCTGTGTGGCTATGTGGTGGATGAGTCCTCAGATGGTTTGCAGCACTGGCAGTTGGTGCTAGGGAGACTGTGCAGGGTGCCTGAAGCATCACAGCTGCTCAGCTGATCCCGTTTGAGTTCTCCTTCAGGAACTGCTCAGTTGTTACCCGCTGCCTTTCTATTCAGGTTTCTTGACTGCATGGAGGTTGGTGTGTGTGGAAAATCCCTTCATCTGGCTTCTGCTCCTGCAGCTCTGTGCCAGGCAGGGAGGTTGCATTGGCTGGGGCTGCCAGTGCTGCGTTGGGAGCCAATTCTGGCTATTTTCATGCTTGCTAGAAGCTCTGGGTCTCTCCTCAACAGACTCAATCTTGTGTGGGAAACCACAGCTGATGTGAACTCATGAGAGTAATGGCCATGTAATGCCCAGAAGACAGCATTTTGCAGCCTTCATCTCCATCCTCCTGCTCTCACATTATCTCTTCCCCTCTGTCCTCTGAGCCTTGGGAAACCTGTTTTGACTGGCAGGCTGTGACTGTATCTCAGGTACGTGTTGTGTGTAACCTGTGTTATAAAAACCTACCTGAATGCCTTTCAGTGTATCTCTTGAGCATTCTCTCCTCCCCCACTCCCCCACAAAAATATATTCTAACCTCTGCTGCTGAACTCAAGTAAGCCAAGATGGATATTCTTGTGGGGGCCTTCCCCACCCTTGCCACTTGTCTTCCCACATCTATATCCAAAGCTTTGACCTTTTTTTCATGTCCCTCAAAAAAATCTAGAAAGTGGAACCCCTCTGTGCCACATACACACTCCAATACATGTCTAGCTTCATTCAAATTAGGTTAGATCAGAGGAAAAAGGTGTGTACTAATTTCTTTTTTTTTTTTTCATTGCTGTGACAAAATACCTGACAAAATCACCTTTCTGGTGGTCTCAGGGCATCAAGGAGCTTCCTATTTACTGGTGTTGATCTCTTAACAACTATAGCTGCTTTCTCAGAACTAGCCCTGTTTGCAACTTTAAATTCCCTCGCTATCCCCCCAAAAAACAACATAGTTTTCTCTTTGCTCCACTTATCATTCTTCCTCCTTGTAGACCTGGATCATGGCAGTGAGCAGTAACCATGACACAGAATGAATGCTATTTTGCCAAACAAGTTGTTAGTCCATTTCCTTTGAATCCAGTTTCATTCAAGCTCTCAGGACAAGGGCAGAATGTAGCCAGAATCTTTACCAAAATACAACATGCACTGCCTCTAGACTTGTTCCCCTATGAAGGCTCATGAGCCAGGCTTCCACTGTCTGCACTTCTCTCAACATCCTTGTCTTCCAAACTCACACTAGGACCACTTATTAGGCTGTACATTCTAGGGCTTCTCTAGTCCAAAGTTTCAAACTTTTCCACATTCTCTCCACAAACCAGCACCAAGGCCTATGAACCATATGTTAGGTTTATCTCAGTAACAGCCCCACTTCTCAGTACCACATTGCTGTGACAAAATATATATCAATCTAAGGAAGGAAGAATTTCTTTGGGCTCATAGTTTCCAGGTATAGTCATCATTGCAGGGAAGTTATTCGACTGGTTCTATTCTGCTAGAGAACCCTGATTAATACAGGACCACATGGAATAGTACAAGCAAATTTAGAGTGGGTCTTCCCACCTCAAGTAACCTCACCTAGAAACTCTCACAGATATGACCAGCAGTTTGTTTCCATAGTGATTTTAAATTATGTCAAGTTGATAGTTAATGCTACCTCTTACCAGCTTGACACTTTTAAGTCATATCATAACCTTCCACCCTTGTCCTCATAAGCTCACAGTCATCTCATAATGCAAAATGGATTCAATCCAACTTTGAAATTTCACAAAAATCTGGGGCTGGAGAGATTGCTTAGTGGTTAAGGCACTTGCCTGCAAAGCCAAAAGACCCAGGTTCAATTCCCCAGGACCCACATAAGCCAGATGCACAAGGGGGCTCATGCATCTGGAGTTTGTTTGCAGTGGCTGGAGGCTCTGGCATGCCCATTTTCCTCTCTCTCTCTCTCTCTCTTCCTCCCTGCCTATTTTTGTATCTCTCTCAGAAACAAATAAAAATAAAATATGTTTTTAATTTCACAAACTCTTTATTCTGTAGCTGCTTCTGAAGCCATCCCACCCTCAGTTCAATGTGCCCAGCATATGCAGTCTTTGACAGCTCAGCTGGCAGAGCAGAGGATGGTCAATGGGACAAAGCACTCGGCATGTCAAAATGCCATACTTTGGGGTATCATTTCCTGAGACCCATCAATAGAAAATGGATTAAGTGCTCTCAGCAGTGCCTGGCCCCCAGGAACAGACCATCCCAAAGAAACTATGGTCCTTTCTTACTCTCTCCACAGACAGAAACTCTATTGCCTACACTGGTGTCTTGTTGGTATGTCTGGCAGATGTCTCTCTCATTTGCCTTCACTCTTCTTTTCTTGGGACCTTTGAAATTGGGCTCCCAGCTAGAGGACTATGGGGTCAGTGTAAACCCAGGTGAATACCCTGTAGCTAAAACTTGGCCCTTGAGGTGAAATGGAAAGAACTTTAGGTTGAGAGTAAGGAGACCTGGTGTCAAGTGACTCTGGGTGAGGCACTTATACTGTCAATGTTTATTTTAGGACCTGCCAAAATTAGAAATGCTGTCATGTCTAGGTTAATCATACTTTCACTATTTTTATTGCAATGTGACATAAAGCCAGGGTTCCAAGAAACAGACAGAAGGTAAGTGAGTCTATTCTTCTACTCCTTATGAAAGGTAAGTCCTATCGAATTCACTGAGTATAGGGCTACTCCCTCCACGGCCTCAAAATAGGTTTCCACAGCGGGCCAGGTGCCCCGTGCTGCTCAGTTTACTCACCTTTGGAGCTACAGCCCAGCCGCTTTCCATGGGCTTAACGGACATTGCCTTCTACTTAAAAAAAAAATAACATTTTATTTATTTATTTGTGATTAGAAAGATATAGAGAGAGAGAAAGAATAGACATTGCAGGACTCCTAACCACTGAAAATGAACTCCAGAAGCATGCACCACTTTGTGCATCTGGTTTATGTGAGTACTGGAGAATCAAACCCAGTTTGTTAGAGTCTACGGGCAAGTAACTTAACCATTGAGCAATCTTTCCAGCCTTCCTTTTTTTTTTTTTTTTTTGGCACAAAGTCTCATTCTGGAGCCTAAACTTGAACTCAAGGCCATCCTCCTACCACAGTCTCCCAAATAATGAGACTATAGATATGAACCATCATCCCCAGCTTCCCTAACCCCCACCCCCATAGCCCAGCCTGGCCATCAACTCAAGATCCTCCCATCTCAGCCTCCTGCATGCCAGATTTACAGATGTATACACACTCTTGCACTTAGCTCCTGACTTAGTATTGCTCCTCAGGGCAGAAGCTCAGCGTTAAAGGTGGAATCTAATTAAAATGTTCTTACGTCACAGAGGAGCAGCAAGACACATTTCCCATCTAGCCTTGGCTAGAAATATTTTGCAACAAGTAAGTATAATGTCTAACCAAAAAGAAAAAAAAAGTAGTCTTCCGGTTAAGATGGCGGCGTAGGTACCACGCCAAAACAGCCTGGGGGGGGGGAAAGACCAAAAAAAAATCAGCAAAATACACACTTTTACTAAAAAGTGAGGTGTATAGGAAGTTGAGGCGGCAGCGGAGAAGTGGAAGAGTTATAGAGCATCCAGAGCCTGCACAGGCGGGAACAGCGGCTCCGGGGCGACTCGGCCACACGCCGCAACCGCGGAGCGGCAGAAAACCGCCGGACTCTCGGCTGGAGCCGCAGGACAAGCCAGGTGCGGGATTTTCCCTCACACCGCGCTCTCCGCAACTCGGGAAACATGAGGGGAGAGCAGCAGCGAGCAACGGAGGGGGGAGCAGACCGCGAGGTAAAAGCACACCTGGAGAAGCGATACAACCAGAGCAGCCGCGGCTCCCTCCCCTCCCCCGCCGCCTGAACCCAGCTCCAGCGAACACAGCAGCGGCCCGGGACCCGGCCACGCCAACTTGGGCTGACGGCGGGACCCAAGCAGGAGCAGAATTCGGCAGCAACTTCAGCGGCTCCAGCACCGGTACCAGTGGCCCCAGCAGCAGCGGACCCAGGAGCGGCAGCGGTGACAGATCCCGCAGCAGCAGCTTCGGGGTGAGCAGCAGCGGTGGACACGGCAACGGCAGCTTCAGCAGCGGTGGGGGCTCCGGGGGTGGCATCTACAACAGCTGCAGAGGCGGCGGCAGCGGCTCAGTTTGCCCCGTAGGAAAAGCAAGTGCCCACCTCCAGAAATCAGAACAGCAGCCCGACGACCCAGGCAGCAACTTGACTGAGACCACAATCACCCAAGGTAACTGGGATTGCACCAGGGAAGGGTCTCACTTGGTCACAAGCTGACTTGGATACCTCAACAGACCAGAAATCTAAACCTCTTTGTTGATAGAGGATCTGGTCATTATAATAACTACTCTTGCATACATACTCGGGGCTGTTTTTGATGGAATGGGTACAGTGTTTAGCTAAATTTTAGAATCTACCAGTATATTATTCCACTCAGCCTGCTTGAATACTCCTATAGCAGGGAAACTCAACCCCTAAGAACATCTTTGTAGATACTCTGAGAGTCTTAAGAGCCACACCTAATACCTTAAGGTCCTACCCTGAAAATATATTACATCAAATCAATTGATACAGCTAAGAATACACAGCTAGCTAGAAAATCCAAGCATTAACTTAATCCAAGATGCAAAAATATATACATTATAACACAAGAAACACTAAAAAGCAAGACGATATAAATCCACCTAAAAGTATTAATGCATCAGAAATGTCCTCCAGTGAGAAAGAGTTAGAGGAAATGCCTGAAAAAGAGTTCAAAAGAATAATTATAAATATGTTCAAAGAGGTCAAAGAACACATGAAAACAATCAAAGAAGAAATCAAAGAGGAAATCAAAGAGGAAATCAAAGGAATCAAAGAAGAGGCAGGACACCAATTTAATGAAATAAAGAAGGCAATACAAGACAAAAATAGAGAAATAGAAATAATAAAGAAAAACCAGTCAGAATTACTAGCAATGAAGAACACAGTTAATGAAATAAAAAACTCTGTAGAAAATCTCACCAGTACGATGGATGAGGGAGAGGACAGAATATCTAAGCTAGAAGATCAGGTGGCAGACCTAATGCAGTCCAACAAAGAGAAAGACAAACTTATAGAAAAGTATGAGTGGGAATTTCAAGATATTCGGGACACTATGAAAAGATCCAATATAAGAATTCAGGGCATAGTAGAAGGAGAAGAATTCCACTCCAGAGGCATAGTAGGCATCTTCAACAAAATCATAGAGGAAAATTTTCCCCAAATTGGGAAAGAGGTGCCAATACAGATACAGGAAGCCTTTAGAACCCCAGCCAGACAAAACCCAGAAAGAAACTCTCCTCGCCACATTATACTCAAACTTCCAAACACACAAACCAAAGAAAAAATATTGAAAGCAGTTAGAGAGAAAAATCAAGTTACCTACAAAAGCAAGCCCATCAGGATTACAGCAGATTATTCAACACAAACTTTTAAAGCCAGAAGGGCCTGGAGTGATATATTCCAAGTTCTGAAAGATAACAACTGTCAACCAAGGTTACTTTATCCTGCAAAGTTATCCATCCAAATAGATGGAGAAATAAAGACATTCCATGACAAAAGCAGGTTAAAGGAATATCTGAAGACAAAACCAGCTCTACAGAAAATACTTGATAGAATCCTCCATGCTGAACAAAAGGAAAAGCACACATATAAGGAACCTAGAAAAAACCAGCCATACTCAAATACCAGTTAACAGAAGAGAGCACAGGTAGAACAAGTAACACACACACACACACACAAATGGCAAACATAAATACACACCTTTCAATAATATCTCTTAATATCAACGGTCTCAATGCCCCAACGAAAAGACATAGATTTGCAGACTGGGTTAAAAAGCAGGATCCTACAATTTGTTGTCTTCAAGAAACTCACCTTTCTACAAAGGATAGACATTATCTTAGGGTGAAAGGTTGGAAGACGGTGTTTCAAGCAAATGGGCCTAGAAAACAAGCAGGGGTTGCTATCCTAATATCAGACAGGGTGGACTTTAGTCCGAAGTTAGTCAAAAAAGATAAGGAAGGTCACTTTATATTGATTAAGGGCACACTACAACAGGAGGACATTACAATCCTAAACATATATGCACCTAACATGGGGGCTCCCAAATTCGTCAAACAAACACTATTAGAACTAAGGTCACAGATAACACCAAACACGGTGGTGGTGGGTGACTTTAACACCCCACTCTCATCAATTGACAGGTCATCCAGGGAAAGAATAAACAGAGAGGCATCTGGACTAAATGAGGTCATAGAAGGAATGGACCTAACAGATATATACAGGACATTTCATCCAAAGGCTGCAGAATATACATTCTTTTCAGCAGCACATGGAACATTCTCTAAAATAGACCATATATTAGGACACAAAGCAAATCTTAACAAATTCAGGAAAATTGAAATAATTCCTTGCATTCTATCTGACCACAATGGAATTAAACTACAAATCAGTAGCAAGAAAGGCTATAGAGCATACACAAAATCATGGAAGCTAAACAATACACTACTAAATGATGAGTGGGTCAATGAAGAAATCAAAAAGGAAATCAAAAAATTTATAGAGTCAAATGATAATGAGAACACAACATACCAAAATCTCTGGGACACAATGAAGGCAGTTCTAAGAGGTAAATTTATAGCCTTAAGTGCCTATATTAAGAAATTAGAAAGGTCGCAAGTAAACGACCTAATGCTTCGCCTTAAAGCCTTGGAAAAAGAAGAACAAGGCAAACCAAAATGTAGTAGACGGGAAGAAATAATAAAGATTAGGGCAGAAATTAATGAAATAGAAACAAAAAGAACAATCCAAAGAATTAATGAAACAAAGAGTTGGTTCTTTGAAAGGATAAACAAGATTGATAAACCCTTAGCAAATCTGACCAAAAGAAAGAGAGAAGAGACACAAATTAATAAAATCAGAGATGAACAAGGTAACATCACAACAGATTCCAGAGAAATTCAAAAAATTATAGGGACATACTATAAAAGCATATACTCCACAAAGTATGAAAATCTGAAAGAAATGGATGATTTCCTTGATCTATATGACCTACCTAAATTAAATCAAAATGAGATTAATCACTTAAATAGACCTATAACAAACATGGAGATCCGAGCAGTTATCAATAATCTCCCAACTAAAAAAAGCCCAGGCCCGGATGGATTCACTGCTGAATTTTACCAGACTTTTAAGGAAGAGCTAACACCATTGCTTCTTAAGCTTTTCCAGGAAATAGAAAAAGAAGGAATCCTACCAAACTCCTTCTATGAGGCCAGCATCACCCTGATACCAAAACCAGGCAAAGATAGAACAAAAAAAGAAAATTACAGACCAATCTCCCTCATGAACATAGATGCAAAAATTCTCAACAAAATATTGGCAAACAGAATACAAGAGTATATCAAAAAGATCATTCACCCTGACCAAGTAGGCTTTATCCCAGAGATGCAGGGATGGTTCAACATACGCAAATCTATAAATGTAATACATTACATAAATGGGTTGAAGGACAAAAATCACATGATCATCTCATTAGATGCAGAGAAAGCATTTGACAAAATCCAACATCCCTTCATGATAAAAGTCCTACAGAGACTGGGAATAGAAGGAACATATATAATATAATATAATAAATATATATATAATATATATATATATAATATATAATATAATATATATATAATATATAATATAACATATATAATACAATATAATAAAGGCTATTTATGACAAGCCTACAGCCAACATATTACTAAATGGGGAAAAACTGGAAGCTTTTCCACTAAAATCAGGAACAAGACAAGGGTGTCCACTGTCTCCACTTCTATTTAATATAGTTTTGGAAGTCTTAGCCATAGCAATAAGGCAAGAGACACACATAAAAGGGATACAAATTGGAAAGGAAGAAATCAAGTTATCATTATTTGCAGATGACATGATTCTATACATAAAGGACCCTAAAGACTCTACTAGCAAGCTGTTAGAGCTAATCAAAACCTACAGCAATGTAGCAGGATACAAAATAAATACACAGAAATCAGTAGCCTTCATATATGCTAACAACAAACACACAGAGGATGAAATCAGAGAATCACTCCCATTCACAATTGCATCAAAAAAAATAAAATACCTTGGAATAAACCTAACTAAGGAAGCAAAGAATCTATACAATGAGAACTTTAAGACACTCAAGCGAGAAATTGCAGAAGACACTAGAAAGTGGAGAAACATCCCTTGTTCCTGGCTTGGGAGAATCAATATAGTGAAAATGGCAATCTTACCTAAAGCAATCTACACATTTAATGCAATCCCTATCAAAGTTCCAAAGGCTTTCTTCATGGAAATAGAAAAAACAATCCAAAAATTCATTTGGAATCATAAAAAACCTCGAATATCTAAAATAATACTGAGCAACAAAAAAGAGGCTGGTGGTATCACCATACCTGATTTTAACCTATACTACAGAGCCATAGTAACAAAAACAGCATGGTACTGGCACAAAAACAGACATGTAGATCAGTGGAACAGAATAGAGGACCCAGATGTAAGCCCAAGTAGCTATAGCCACCTGATATTCGATAAAAATGCCAAAAATACTCATTGGAGAAGAGACAGCCTCTTCAGCAAATGGTGTTTTGAAAACTGGATAAATATCTGCAGAAGGATGAAAATAGATTCTTCTCTCTCGCCATGCACAAGAATTAAGTCCAAATGGATTAAAGACCTTAACATCAGACCGGAAACTTTGAAACTGCTAGAGGAAAAAGTAGGGGAAACCCTCCAACATATTGGTCTTGGCAAAGACTTTCTGAATACAACCCCAATTGCTCAGGCAATAAAACCACAGATTAACCACTGGGACCTAATGAAATTACAAAGATTTTGCACCGCAAAGGACACAGTGAAAAAAGCAAAGAGGCAACCTACAGAATGGGAAAAAATCTTCGCCAGCTATATATCTGATAGAGGATTGATATCTAGGATATACAAAGAACTCAAAAAGTTAACTAATAAGGAATCAAACAGGCCAATCAAAAAATGGGCTAAGGAGCTAAATAGAGAGTTCTCAAAGGAAGAAATACGAATGGCATATAAGCACCTAAAAAAATGTTCTACGTCACTAGTCATCAGGGAAATGCAGATTAAAACTACATTGAGATTCCATCTCACTCCTGTCAGATTGGCCACCATCATGAAAACAAATGATCATAAATGTTGGCGGGGATGTGGAAAAAAAGGAACCCTTCTGCACTGCTGGTGGGAATGCAATCTGGTCCAGCCATTGTGGAAAACAGTGTGGAGGTTCCTAAAGCAGCTAGAGATTGATCTACCATATGACCCAGCTATAGCACTCCTAGGCATATATCCAAAGGACTCATCTCATTTCCTTAGAAGTACATGCTCAACCATGTTTATTGCTGCTCAATTTATAATAGCTGGGAAATGGAACCAGCCTAGATGTCCCTCAACAGATGAGTGGATAATGAAGATGTGGTACATTTATACAATGGAGTTCTACTCAGCGGTAAAGAAAAATGAAGTTATGAAATTTGCAGAAAAATGGATGGACCTGGAAAGTATTATACTAAGTCAGGTAACCCAGGCCCAGAAAGCCAAGCGCCACATGTTCTCCCTCATATGGGGATCCTAGCTACAGATGACTGGGCTTCTGTGTGAGAATGAAAATACTTAGTAGCAGAGGCCAGTAAGTTGAAAAGGAGACATAAAGGGTGGAGAAAGGAAGGGAGGAGGATACTTAATAGGTTGATATTGTATATATGTAATTACAATGATTGTAATGGGGCGGTAATATGATTGAGAATGGAATTTCAAACGGGAAAGTGTGGGGGTGGGGAGGGAGGGAATTACCATGGGATATATTTTATAATCATGGAAAATGTTAATAAAAATTAAAAAAAAAAAGTATTGGAATTTTTAAACAGCACATACTCTGTTGTTTGTTTGTTTTGTTTTGTTTTACGAGGTAGTGTCTCACTCTAGCTCAGGTTGGACTCACTACGCGGACTCAGAGTGGCCTCAACCTCCTACCTCTGCCTCCCAAGTGCTGGGTTTAAGGTGTGTGCCACCACGCCCAGCTAGCACATACTTTTTCTCATTCCGGATACACAGTACATATTCTGGAAAGGATACCAATATTTGCACATACCACTTAGAAAAATGAGACAATTGCATTCATCCATCCGCTGCCGATGAGAAGGAAAAGGGTCAGTTGCCCAGCACCCATGTAAAAAGCCACCATGATCATGAACACCTGTATCCTCAGTGCTGAAGGGAGTGGAAATAGGAGGGTTGTTGGAACTTGAGTACATGACAGAGCTAAAAGGTAAGATCCTATTGCTTAAGATACCACAGGCCGTGGTCATAGGACATTGAATTACAATGCTGGAACCAAAAGGGAAACTAGCTTCCTCCTGGCTAGCCCCCATAGTGTGGGAGAGCCCTATGGGAGCTGCTGGAAGACAATGGTCACCAACAGCATGAAGAAGCAGGGGACTTTGCATCCTAGGAAATCAACCAGCTGGACAAGAAATACACATGTGTGCAATAGTGGCACACAGTCTCTGTGGGTAACTATCTGTTCTCTGATTGGATATGAGGCCCTCTCAGTGTGAAAGAACTCATATCTGGTACTGGAAACTAAGTCAGATTCCCATGGTCAGGAAACTCGAACTTCAGAGAGAAGCCCCTACTCCTCTCTGGAAAAGAAGAGTGGTCTTGCACACCAAAAACTATCTCAAATACCTGTGCGTACTTCCCTTAACCCAAACTGCTCTGATTCTTGGCTGGAGAATCTGCTTTATTTTACAGATGGCAGCGAAAATGAAGGAGAGTCAAGATCCATCGATAAGACAAGAAGGTAAGCAACTGGCCACAAGACTTGCCATCTTTTCCACATCTGCCAGGGCCCAGGAGAACTTGCAGTAGAAGCAGTGCCATGAACACTGCTCATACTGCCAGCCTGACAACCAGCTCCAGGGTGATGGTGGCAGACACAATGATCAAGCACAACCTATCAAAGCAGAAATCCCGAGGATACAAAGAACTCAACACTAAATAAGACTAACAACAGACCTTCCATGGCTCAGGGAACATGTGGAAGAAGGAGCAGAAAGTTGGTAAGAGCCACAGAGTGGGTGGGAATACCTAGAGGCATAGTCCCCCCACCCAGTATTCCATTGGGACTGACTGAGTCCTTCATGTCCCCACAGTAAATCTCATTGCCCCACAGAAGAGAGCCTCAGAGAAATATGAACAGGGGACAGGGAATAAAGGGATATAGTCTGTTAAAAACTAAATAAATAGGAAAAAAAAAAAAGGATTGTTGGAGCTTGCTGGACAGCCAATCTAACCATAAAGAAATGAGAGAACTTATCTCAAGGAAATAAGACACAGAGTAATAGAGGAAGACACCCAACATCCTCCTCTGGCCTCCACATACATGCACCACATACTTATACATACACCACATACCCTATACACACACACACACACACACACACACACACACACACAATGACACTTTGGTATCACCACAGTGAGAAGTTTACCAAAGAAGGGATGTGGCACAAGAACTGTTATAGGATTGAGCCAGCAGGGGCAAAGTGTGATGGGAGATTCCCTCTCAGTTCCATCCATCCTGCCCAGGATCTGACCACAGACAGCCAGAGAGGTTAAGGACTTGCTCAGGCTCACATTCTAACCCAAATGTGGGGGCTATTGGTGGTTTTGGTTTTCACTGTGAATGATAATTGGAAACCATCATTAAAGTAGCTCTGGAGAGATATTTCTGGTGGCTGAGTGAGGACCTACAGGCCAGAGTGGTAGGTGTATGTGACCAGTGACTTGATGAAGGCCCAAAGGGCCTGAGCATCAGATGCAGCTAAGTGGGAGGGACAGTGGGTGTGACCAGGTGCAGATTCTGATCCCAGGAACTCTCATCAGCCAACACTTACAACCCAGAAAGTCTAATGGGTTGAAATTCCCAAGTAATGACTAACAGGTGCTGAGGGTAAGCTCAAGTGAAGACAGGGTCCCTGGAAAAGCAAGGCAGAAGTTTACTTTCTCTCCCACACATTAGAGTCCTAGTGGGCTCTGTATGTGAGACCTGTGACCTCACAAACTCCTATTGTTCACTAGATTCCCCAGTGCTGGTGGAAGTGGTACACCTGACTGTGCTAGCTATGGAAATCTGCACAAGCTGTTTAACCTCTCAGTTTCTTCATTTGAATGTGGAGGGAAAAAAAGTCAGTGCCCACTTGTAGTTATGTTAGGCATGTAAATACTGTGCTTAGTATTTTGGATGGACTCTTCATGTAAATAAACTTCTATAGCCTTTATGGTGAGGGCTTGGTCCTGCTGGGAGGTAAGAGGAATGTTTAGGAGATGGGGTTTCATGGAAGGAAGTTAGGTTACTGGGTGTGTGACCCTAAAGGAGAAGTGTAGCCCTCATCTTCCTCTCACTTTCTTCCTTCCAACTAAGGTGAGAAGCTTTCTCTGCTATGAGCTGCAACCTCAACAAAGGCCCAAAGGTGACAGGGCTAAGTGATAATGGCCTGCAGTCTCTGAAATCATGAGACAAAATAAATTTCATCCTTCTAGGTTGATTATTTCTGGTATTTTGTCACAGTTTCAGGAGGCTAGCACATGAACAAAAATATAAACAAGTTTAAAAATGTATATATGAATGTATTTGCATATAAACATAGACATTACACATATACCCCCCCCACACACACACACACAATTCTATAGGATGAAGAAGACCAAGTACTTGACTGAATCATAGTCTATCTGGAAACACCGGAGCTTTTAGTTGAACACAAATCCAACAGAAATGCCGATGCAACTAGGCTGCTAAAGAAGCCAAGGCCAGGCTGAAGAGATGGCTTATTGGTTAAGGTGCTTAGAAGCCTAACAACCTGGGTTTGATTCCCCAGTACCCACATAAAGCCAGATGCACAAAGTGTCATATGCATCTGGAGTTTGTTTATAGTGGTTTAGGTTCTGGTGCACCCTTGTTCTCTCTCACTCTCTCTTATTTTCTCTCCTTGCAAATAAATAGATAAGATATTAAAAGAAAAGAAGCCAATGTCAATCCAGGTTCCATTAGAAGCATCTAGAGAGGAGGCAAGCCTCAGTGCTTTCTGGGTTCATCACATCACATGTGGACCATGTTTCCCAGCTACGAATCACAATGGTTGTCACCAAAATGACATCCAGCATGGTGGGAAATCTAGAGTCCTTAACTTTGAGGAAATTGTGAGGCAATGAGAGGTTGTTATCCAGGGGTGAGATATGATGTAGTAGCTAATGTCTATCATAAACAACAGGTAGATAACAGAAGTGAATATGCCAGGTACATATTTCACCTTAGTGTAAGGAAGACATTTATTGCATAGATGTCCACACTGCACAGGAAATTAATTGCTCAGTATTCTGAGACTTAACAGCAGTTGTAAAATGGTAATAATTTTTGCATTTAATAGCTCCTGCATCAAATAAGCCAAAATTGTAACAACCATTATTAAATTTTAAAACTCTACAAGATAAAGCATATTGCCTTCATTTTATTAATAAGAAAACTAATGCTCACAATGATGATAACAGACCCATGGTTATGTATCTATTCATTAATGAGCTGAGTCAAATCTAATTCTCACTCTAGGCTGCACATTCACTTAATTTTACCATGATGTCAACCTGCCACTTCACGTTTTCCCCTTTTCCCCATCATTTCATCCGCCCATTCTATTCTCACCTGGTTGGTCAGAATCAAATCCAGAGGATCTAGTCCTTCATTTCTTTATCTACTTCTGGGCAAAAGTGGTTAGACTTTTAAAGAAATAACTCATAGGGCTACTAGAAAGGAAAACCCAAGTTAAAAAAAAAAAAAAATCTTGCTTTTTGCCAAGATGGCACAGAAAGCAAAGCAGGAAGCTCCTGCCCCTCCCAAAGCCGGAGCCAAAGCGAGGCTGGGACAGCCGAGAAGGCCGCGCTGAAAGCGTCCCCAGCCGCTAAAAGAAAAAGATCCGCGCGTCACTCACCTTTGGGCGACCCAAGACACTGCGCCTCCTGAATGCCCCGGGAGAAGCAAGCTTGACCACTGTGCCACCACCAAGCTCCCCGCGCCACCCCGCGGCCATGGAGAAGACAGAAGAAGACCACACGCCAGTGTTCACTGTGGACTCAAGGCCAACACGCACCAGATCAAACAGGCTGAGAAGAAACTATGAACGGATGTGGCCAAAGTCACTACCCTGACCAGGCCTGATGGAGAGAAGAAGGCATACATTCAGCTGGCTCCTGATTATGACGCTTTGGATGTGGCCAACAAATTTGGGATCATCGAAACTGGACCCAGGTGGTTAATTCTAAGTACACCTTTTTTCACTATAAAAAAAAAAAAAAAAAGAAAAGAAAAGAAATATTCTTGTGCTGGAGAGATTAGCAGTTGGGGCGCTTGTCTGCAAAGCCTAAGGACCCACTTTTGACGCTCCAGATCCCACTAAGCCAGGCGCACAAAGGTGAGGCAAGTGCAAGGTTGCGCATGCCCACTAGGCAGCACAAGCGTCTGGAATTGGATTGCAGCGGCTGGGTCTTGGTGCCCAACTCTGTCTCTCACTCTCTCTCTAAAATAAAAAACAATAAAAATAAAAATAAAATATTCTTATGAGTCATAGTTTAATACACATAAAGATTTTTTTTTTAAACCAAGAGCAAAATATAGTCCTTAAATACTCAAGATAGACCTGGATTAGCAATTGTCTCCCTGGGATAAGATGAACGCATGCTCTGTCCTCTGTGTGGTGACCGTCTAGATGCTGGGCTGACCATGCAAGGCTTTAACTGATGAGGACATGCCAAGGTGTCAGTGCCAGGGTGCTTCTGGGAACCGCACATGAAGTGAAACTTTCAAGTCTTCATGAACATATCATTAAAAAGTTATTTGTGTTAACATAATCTGCTTCTTTCCCATCTCATGCATTGAGAAACTGAAGCCTAAGGCACTGCCTCCAAAGCCTAAGGACTCAGGTTCGACCCCCATTACTCACATAAGCCAGATGCACAGGGAAGCACTTGCGTCTGGAGTTTGTTGTTTGCAGTGACTGGAGGCCCTGACACACCCATTCTCTCTTGCTATCTTCTTCCTGTCTCTCAAATAAATAAAACTTTTTTATCTTTTTTTTTTAAGGGCTGGAGAGGTGGCTTAGTGCTTAATGTACTTGTCTGCAAAGCCAAAGGACCCAGGTTTGATTCCCTAGGTCCCACGTAAGCCAGATGCACAAGGTGGCACTTGCATCTGGAGTTCATCTGCAGCAGCTAGAAGCCCTAGCGCACATTTTTTTTCTCTCTTTCCCTCCTCTTTATCTCTCTAAATAAATGAAAAAAAAAACATTTTTTTAAACTTTAAGAGATAGAAAAAAGGCTGGGGAGATGGTTAAAGTGGTTAAAGGTGCAAAGCCTGCCAGCCCAGGTTTGACTCCCTAGGGCCCACCTAAAACCAGAGGCACAAAGTAGCACACACAAGCATCTGGAGTTTGTTTAAAGGGACACAAAGCCCTGGGATGTCTATTTTTGTTGTTGTTTTGGGGTAGGGTTCCAGCCCAGGTTGCTTTGGAATTCACTATGTAACCTCAGGGTGGCCTCGAACACGTGGTAGCCTCAGGGTGGCCTCAAACATGTGGTGATCCTCTTACCTCTGCCTCCCAAGTGCTGGGATTAAAGGTATGTGTCACCATGCCTGGTTTGGTGTGCCTATTCTCTATCTCTCAGACCCTCCCCCCTTTCTCTCTCTGCTTGCAAATAAATAAAAATATTTTTAAAATTAAAATAAGCCAGGTATGATGACACATGCCTTTAATCCCAACACTTGAGAGGAAGAAGAGGATTGCCATGTGTTCGAGGCCACCCTGAGGGTACATAGTGAACTCCAGATCAGCCTGGGCTAGTGTTAAACCCTACTTCAAAAAAATAAATAAATAAAAATAAAATTAAATGTACACCTTTAATCCCAACATTTAGGAGGCAGAGTTAGGAGGATCACCATGAATTTGAAGCCAGCCTTGGACTACAGAGTGAATGCCAGTCCAGCCTGGGCTAGAGTGAGACACAACCTCAATAAAATAAAATAAAAATTTAAAAATAGGGGCTGGAAAGATGGCTTAGCAGTTAAGGCACTTGCCTACAAATCCAAAGGACCTAGGTTCAATTCCCCAGGACCTATGTAAGCCAGATGCACAAGGTGGTATGTGCATCTGGAGTTTGTTTGCAGCAGCTGGAGGCCCTGGTGCACCCATTCTCTATCTGCCTTTCTCTCTCTCTCTCTTCCTCTCTCTCAAATAAATAAATAGAGTTAGAAATGGCTTCTCAGTTAAAGCGCTCACCTGCAAAACCTAAGGACCAGAGTTCAATTCCCCAGGACCCACATAAAGTCAAATGCACAAAGTGGCACCTGCATCTGGAGTTCATTTGTAGCAGCTAAAAGCCCTGGAACACTCATTCTCTTGGTTTCTCTTCTCTATCTATCTATCTGCTTGCAAATATACAAATATTTTAAAAATTAAAAAATAAAATATATAGTTAAAAGAAACCAGGGCACACATTTGTTTGCAGCACTTGGAAGGTGAATACATGAGGATCAGGAGTTCAAGCTCATCCTCTGCTACACAGCAAGTTCAAAACCAGGTTGGGTCATATGAGACTCTGTTTCAAAACAACAATAAAAGGCTGGAGAGATGGATCAGTGGTTAAAGGTGCTTGTTTGCAAAGCCTGAGACAACCTGAGTTTGATTTCCCAGTGCCCACGTAAGCCAGACGCACTAAGTAGCGCATGTTTCTGGATTTCGTTTGCAGTGGAATGAGGCTCTGGAGCGTCCATATTCTGTTTTCCTCTCTGTGTGTCTTTTTTCCTCTCAAATAAATAAATAAATATTAAAAAACAATGACAACATAAGGTTAAAAAGTCAAAAGATGGTCAAAGATAAAGTTTAGTGGTAGAAAGCTCACATAGCATTAATGGAGTCCTAGTTTTATTTTATTTATTTCTTTAATTTTTATTTATTTATTTTCAAGTAGAGAGAAAGCAAGAGTATGGGTATGCCAGGGCCTCTTGCCACTACAAACAAACTCCCAACACATGGGTACTTTGTGCATCTGTCTTACATGGGTACTGGGGAATCAAACACAAGTCATCAGGCCCTACAAGCAAGAGTTTTTATCCACTGAGCCATCTCTCCAGGCCTGACGCCCTTGTTTTTAAAATATTAAAAGGCTACGAGTAAATATTTGCAAACATTTACCAGGTAAAACTGGGTGAGGTACTACATGCCTACAATCCCAGTACTTCAGGATTGGACGCAGAAGAATCAGGAATTCCAAGACAGCCTCTGCTACATGGTGAGTTGGAGGACAACCTAGACTATAAAACGTCTGTCTCAAAACAAACAAAAAAAAAGGAAAGGAAAGGAAAGAAAAACACAGGGCTGGGAATGGTGGCACATGCCTTTGATCTCAGCTCTCTGGAAGCAGAGGTAGGAAGATCACCATGAGTTTGAGGCCACCATGACACTACATAGTGAATTCCAGGTCAGCCTGGGCTAGAGTGAGAGCCTACCTTGAAAAACCAAAATAAAATAAAATAAACTGGGCATGATGTCTCGTGCCTACAATCCTCAGCTCAAAAGGTTGAGGCAGAAAGATTGCAGTGGGGGCTGGGTTGGTTAAGGCACTTGCCTTTGGGACTTGGGGACCGAGGTTTGATTCCCCAGTACCTACATAAGCCATAAGCACAGGGTGGCACATGCATCTGGAGTTCATTTGTAGTAGCTAGGGGTCCTGGTGTGTCCATTCTCTCTCCCCTCCTCTCTCAAATAAGTAAATAAACAATAAAAATATAATTTAAAAAAAAATAATGGAATGCTCAGTGGCAGAGCACATGCCTAGCACACTAGAGGTGCTGAGTTTTAGGCCTAGCACCACAGAAAAAGCAAAATATACAAATATGCATTTTATCAAAGAAAGAGTATCCCCAGTAAGCACTTTACTTAATGTTCATACCCATGTATTAATGCTACTCTCACTTTTGGTTACAGAAGCTTCACTTTTCAGATGCAGTCACCTTGGAATGACTCAGAAGGCACTATGGTGCAGAGATGAAGTGACAGAGGAGTGCTCAGCACTGAAACATCTCTATCACACCTTCCAAGGCCCAGGGCCCATTGCAGAAAAGATGGCGGAAAGAATATAAGAGCAAAAGGAAGGGTAGGACTGCTTCCAATGCGCTCTTCCAGGCACAAAATGACCTGGCTATCCATGACTTCGCTGTGCCTGACACTACCTACACAAGTCCATCCTAATAGAAGAAAAGATGATGCCATCAAAATAAAAGACTGATTGAGGGGGGAAGGGGTTATGATGGAGAGTGGAGTTGTAAAAGGAAAGTGTGGGGGAGGGAATTACAATGGTTTATTGTCTATAATTATGGAAGCTGTCAATAAAAAAACTAAAAAATAAAAATGGAAGAAAGAAACTGAAGCCAAGAGGTAGAGCTACTCTTCCCAGGGACCCGAGTAAGCCTATGAGAATCTGACTGTGGCCGCGGCCTCTGGGCCGCAGTGGTGGAACTTCATTAAAGATGCTGAGACAAGGTCCCAACTCAGCAATGGTTAATAAGAACAGATATTTTTAACACTGCACAGAATAACTTGTTGTGCCTACATGATTGTTTAATTGAGTTGCAATTACTTTTTTATCTGTATTTTCACTTTCCAGTTTAGCTTTGTAATTCTATCTGCTTTCATGTTTACTTTTATGATAAGTTGTCTAAGACATAACTCATATATTATATAATTCACTAAATTAAAAGATACATTTCAGTAGTTTTTAATAGTGTCCGAGTTGTGTGACCGTGACCATGATTAATTCTCAGCATTTTCACTGTGCTAAACTCTATACGCATTAGCAGCCACTCTTCACTCCCCTCAACCCTGCAGCCCTTAGGCAGCTATTAATCTGTCTTCTGTCTCTATGGATCTGCCTATTCTGAGTATTTCATTTCATGAATCATACCCTCCGTGGCTTCTGTGACTTTCTTTTTAGCATCACCATGTTGGAACATGGGTCACTACATTTCATTTCTCTTTATTAACAAATCATCTTCCATTGTGTGAGAGTAGCATTAATATATGGGTAGTGTGGTGGTTTGATTCAGGAGTTTTCCATAAACTTAGGTATGCTGAATGCTAGGGTCCCAGCTGATGGTTATTTGGGAATTAGCACTTCCTGGAAGCAGTGTATTGTTGGGGTTGGGTTTACGGGTGCCCAGCTTCTTCTTGCCAGTGTGTGGCACACTCTCCTGCTGCTGTTGTCTATCTGATGTTAGCCAGGAAGTGATGTCCACCCTCTCTGCTCATGCCATCATTTTTTTCTGCTATCATGGAGATTCCCCTCAAGTCTGTAGGCCAAAATAAACCTTTTTTTTCCCACAAGCTGCTCTTACTCAGGTGTTTTCTGCCAGCAATGCAAACCTGACTGCAACAGTTATGTACGCTAAGTAACGTGTTTACATGGCAGTTTGAACTGCATAATATATACATTTATCCAGACAAGAACAGGCATTACACTCCTAAAGCTCATGACTTCTCCCACCATAGGATTTTCATTAGGTTTTTAGTACCAGGCATGTATTCTGTCCCATAGAGCAGGCCTCTAGTCCAATTAGAGAGCAGCTGGTTTCCCCAAATAACAGACATGCCACCATTCCACCCATTTGGTCTGGCTGTCCAGACTTGAGGCTTGCAGTGTCCACTGTTTTCACCACTGATGGCTTCTGTCTCCCATGGGGCTGCATGCAGTGCAGCTTCTTCCAGCTTTCTGTCAGCTGTCTCCAGGGAGGAGGTCTCCAGCTCAGCCCCAGTTTGATTTGTCAATTACCTTGCAGCCCAGGCATGTGGAGTCTTTAGCAATAGGTCTTATTATCTATTCCTGGTGGGAAACCAAGAGCCTTGGCAATAGCAATGTAAAACACATATTTAAACACCCATTTCTACTAATAAGTATTTTTAGCTTATTGCCTAGAAAAGAAATTTAGCAGACTTCTCCCTTGTCCTTGTTCACTCCTGCTGCTTCTCAGATTGCAATTTCAGAGCCAGTAAAAAAAATAATAATAATAAAATAAAAATTATAGCAACTATTATTATAAAGCAACCTATTTTATTCCACAACTTGTCCTAAACAACTTATAAGCATTAGTTTCTCTGATGTTGCCAACATGTGTATGACTTGTACAGGCAGGAAGAAATCAAAGGAGAGTATTAAAACAGAATAATCAGTTGGTGAAAATTAAATAAACAGCAGGAAATCACAAGCCTTTCTAAAGAGACATAAATATAATCAATTAAAATTTCAAACTTTCCTTAGTACCAAAAGAAAAAAATTTAAAAGACAAATAAAACAACTAGATTAAAAAAAACAAACAAACAAACAGTAAAAAGGCCAGGCATGGTGGTGCACACCCTTAATCCCAGCACTCGGGAGGCAGAGGTGGAAGGAACACCATGAGTTTGAGGCCACCCTGAAACTATATAGTGAATTCCAGGTCAGCCTGAGCTACAGAGAGACCCTACCTTGAAAAAAAAAAAGGAACATACAACTACAATTACATGCACATAGTAATTAGTATAAAGTTGAAGTGAAATATACCAATTATATTAATCTGAAAATGTAGACCTAATTTAACAGGACATAATTTTCCATTTGCCTCACAAATCGAGACTCAGTTTTATACTTTATACAAAATACACACATAAGATAATTTGGAAAACATTTCAGAAGAGGACAATGTCAGTGTCCACTGCCAGCATGTAGCTGAACCCCTCAGACCTCGGCTACACTGGCCTCTGAGTGCCTGGGCTGAGAACTAACATGAATCCTGGAGAAACAACTCCAACTGCTAGACAGCCCTGTGTTAGCAGGATACCCCAGAGCATTCTCCTATTAAGAGAACACCTTCCAAATGAGTTTACTCTTTTTACTTGGACCTGAAATGGGTAGGGTCTGGCCAATTCCTAAGATGGTATCAAGGCATATTTCCTATTGTCCCAATAAAATTACTTGGTTCTATTCTCTGCCAAAAGCATGTCTTCCTTAGTTCCAACTTTACATTGACTTTTCTGACTAAACTGCAGGTTTATCAAGTCTTTCTGCTCCAGATTCTTACTCTAAATCTAGCTAAGAGAAGCTAGCAATAACCATGCAACAGGCAGAATGCTTGCTGGACTGCCTTAGAAGTTCCTGTGACAGATTAATTCGTCTATTAAATGTTTATATTACCTCCCAGCTAGTTTCTGGACACAGCAAAGTGCAGACATGTTTTTTGTCAGAACGTAGCATGAACGGCTTCTACTTCGATTCCCAGTACGGCCTCGTCCCACCTAACACCTCACGTCTGCGTTTTGATCACCATTCTCTTCTGGGCTCCAGGACAATCACCCTTTAAGTTGACCTTATGGCATCCTAGGGCATCTCTTGTCCACATCTCCAAACTCATTTAAATTCCTCTCACAAACCAATTCCAAAGGAAGATGGCTCAGTGGACAAAAGTACTTGCTGCAAAAGCATGAAGACATGAGTTCAGATCCCTAGAACCCATGTAAAAAGAAGGCATAGTGGCATGTGCCTGTAATTCCAGTTCTGTGGAGGCAGACACAGGGATCTCACTGGATAGCTATGCTAGCTGAACTGGTAAGCTCCAGGTCCAGTGAGAGGCATAGTCTCAAAGAATGTGGTGGGAGTGACTGAGGAAGACAACCCTACCTCTCCCATGTAGACCTCTGGCCTCCACATGCACAATCACACACACATACACACACACGTGCACCCATACACACGAGTACACAACCATGCATGCATATCACACACACACATGAACCACACAGTCAGGTATAGTCAGCAACAAGCCTATTCTTGGTACTAATTCTCTGTGTCAGTTACTTTCGCATTGCTGTGATGAAATATCTGAAAGAAGCAACTTAAATGAGGGGAAGCTTATTCTGGGCCACCCAGTTTCAGAAATTTCACTGTGTGGTCCTTGGGCACATTGATTCTGGGCATGTGGGTGATGCAGAGCACTCTGGCAGCAGAAGTGAGTGACAGATCACTCAGCTCAGGGGAGGCAGGGATTAGAAGACAGTGAAAAGGACCAGAGACCAGGTATAACTTTCAAAAGTTGACCTTCAGGGACCTAGTTCTTCCAACCAAGTCTCATCTCCTAATGTTTCAACCACTTCCCCAAATAGCACTCCCAGTCAGGGTCAAGTAGCTAGCCATGAGCCTGGAGAGGTAGTGCATACTGAAGCTGTGACAATAATCAATACTACCGACTTTTTTAAACCTTAAGGAATTTCCAGACTCTAGGAAAATAAATTTGAAAACCTGCATGAAATGCAGCTGCTTCTACTGACTCATGGGGAACGCTGGCTTATGGCCACATCACTCCAATCTCTGCCACCTTCTTTCTTTCTTGTGTTTCTCAGTCAACATCTCAAATTTTCTTCTCCTTTCTCTATAAAGACACCAGGCATTAGATTGACAGACCATCTCAAGATCCTTAACCTAGTTACACTTGCAATAAGATCACAGGAAACACAGGTAGAACTTGAATATGTCTTTGGAATGGGATGGGGCACAATTCAACCTACTACACTCATTTGATTTTTTTTTTTTTTTTTTTTTTGAGGTAGGGTCTCACTCCAGCTCAGGCTGACCTGGAATGCACTATGTAGTCTCCGGGTGTCCTTGAATTCATGACGATCCTCCTACCTCTGCCTCCTGAGTGCCTGCCTTACACTCATTTTTTGTTTCCTGCATATCGTGTGGTATAGAATGCGTGGTGTAGGATATGTAATGTGTGTGTGCACATGTATGTGCAGATGCATGCTTGTGTGCATGGAAGGAAGAGGAGAAAGTTGAGAGTCCATTCTTTATCCCTCATCTACATATTTCCTTGAGATGAAGACTCTCTCTCTTTCTCTCTTCTCTTTCTCCCTCCCTCTTTCAATACAGAGCTGTGGTTTTCACGAGCCCTAGCAATTCTCCAGTCTCAGATCCCCAGAGGACTGGGATTGCAGATGTTGTGGTCATGCTCAGCTGTTTCCCTGAGTCCTGGGGAATTAACTCGGGAGGTTTCAGGCCCTCATGCTTGTAGCAAGTGCTCTTACCGGCTAGTTGAGCCACTTCCCCATCCCTGATGAGTCATCTTTATGCCAAATTATTTACATGGATTAGTCCATTGAGCTTCTCATAACAGCACTATAAGTAGATCTTATTTTATTCACTTACAAATGAGGAAACTCAAGCTTAGCGAGACTAAGTAGTGAAAGGCTATGAAACTTGCTTGAGAGTTCATATCAGCTTTCCATTGCCAAGGTAGCAAATTATTACAAGGTTAAAACAACATGGGCTTTTGGGCACCACATGGAATTTCTCTCTTCTCCCCATTTACCTTCCCTTCTTTACCCCCCAGGTTTCTTCCTTCCCTACATCTTTGTAAGATCTGAATAAAATGTGGTATTTAAAAAATTTTTTTAAAGTTAAAGCAATACAAAAGTATCAATTTTCAGTTCTAGGGGTAGTAAGTCAACAGAAATCCCATTGAGTTAAAGCCAAGGAGGCAGCAGGGCTACAGTCCCCCCTGGAGGCTCTAGAACAATCTGACTCCTTGCCTTTGTAGCTTCTGAAGGCCGCCTGCTCTGTCCTCAACAATGGCAATAGCAGACTGAGTCCTTCTACACCCCAGCCTTCTGGGTTCTCTTCTGCCTTCTCATCCACCTTTAGGGTAATTTGTGTTTATACTTATCCCCATGGATAATCTAGGCTACTTTTCCTATCTTTTCTTCTTCAAGTAAATCAATCTCTCTCTCTCTCTCTCTCTCTCTCTCTCTCTCTCTCTGTGTGTGTGTGTGTGTGTGTGTGTGTGTGTGTGTGTGTGTGTGTGTGTGTCGGATTTACATGTGGTAGCAGAGGACAGCCTTGGATGTTATTCCTCAGTTGTCATGACTTTTCTGTGTGTGTGTGTGTGTGTGTGCTGTGTGTGTGTGTGTGTGCTGTGTGTGGCATGATGTGTGTACTTGGTGTGGTGTGTGTATGGTACATTCATGTATGTGTGCAGGTGACCATGGGATCATGAGTGTGTGACAGCCAGAGACCATTGTGTGATCCCTTTATCACTTATCGGCGGCACATTCTCTCTGGACCACCAGAGCTGCCAACTGTTTGTTTTGCAAGCTCCAGCAATTCTCTGGTCTTCACTCCCCACAAGCATTCATAGTTGTGCCCAGCTGTTGAGAGGGTGCTGGGGAATTGAACCCAGGTGCTCTCAGGCTCTCTCAGGCCCTCACACTTGTGTGGAAAGAGCTCTTGCCCATGGCCCATCTCCCTAGTCCCTACTTTTTTTTTTCTTTTGGTTGTTTTTCAAGGGAGAGCTCACTCTAGTCCAAGCTAACCTGGAATTCACCATGTAGTCTCAGGGTGGCCTCACAGTGAGTGATCCTGCTGTACCTCTGCCTCCTCAGTGCTGGGATTAAAGGCATGTGCCACCATGCCTGGCTCTACTTTCTTTTTGAGACAGGATCTTTCACTGGTTGGGAGCTTGTAAAGTAGCTAGACTGGCTGGATAACATGTCTTAGGGGTCTTTCTGTCTCTGCCTTGCTAGCACTGAAATTCCAAGCATGTGCCACCATACCCAGTGTCTGAATTTGATTCTGAGGATAGCACTTAGGTCCTCATGCTTGTGAGGCTAAGCTAGTTCCTCAGCTTAAACTCCACTCATTCACAACCTTAATTCCTCTTTGCTGTTAGCTAGAACACATTCATAGAATCCCACAGTAAGAACATGAACACCTTTATGAGAACCACTGCTTTGCCTACGCAAAGCTCAGCTAGCATTTAATGTGCTGCTACCAGATACAGAAGACTGTGATGAGGCCTTGCCACACCTCGGAGTGAAGAAAGATTGAGAGGGAAGACCAGATCCGCAGGCAATACATAAATACAGGCATCTTTTCCTATATAACACACAGTTAGATTCACACAGCCCTCAAACATCAGGTCAGCAATTCAGAGTACAAGTTTCACAGAGTCCAAAAGGATTGAAGATTGGCTTTAGGGTGACTGCTTTGCCTGGATTGTGTGACCTGGAACCCAGTGAATATATAAATGTCAGTAGACTACTATAAAAAGCAATGTCAGTAGGCTACTGTGATTGTAGTAAAATGGCTGTTATAGATTGAAACCAAGTCAGGAAAATCAAGCCTCAATGAACACCATTTACATGCCTGAAGATACAAAGGAAAGAACAAAGGAAACAGGTTCCAGAGTCTCTTTCAAGATCGGCTCCCCACAGCGTGCAGTGAATCTGGAACGTGGGAGTGCTCGTGGACGAGAAGAATGTTCACTGGACACTCAGGAGAGAGGAAAGCTCCTCCACTGTGTGGGTGACAAGTTTGTGGTGCATGAGGCGCACCTGTCACTCAGCAGGAAGGATATCTGTGGCTGCAGGTATGGGCCAGAGTCTCTGTGGGTAAGAGATGGCTTCTGTCGAGGACAGTCAGAGAGAACTGCGAGGAGGGGCTGTTTGCAGAGAGGCAGGGAACAGAGAAGCAGAGACCACCTGGGGATATAGGAACATGTCATTATACCCTGAAAGCTGTAGGGCTATGGACAGGAGCTACTGAGGGGATGGTACAGCTAGGGAAACTGGAACCCTGAAGGTAAAAAAGGCAGGAAAGTCTGTAATTGCTAGATACCAAAGATGATCTGACTTCTCGTCTCTTGTCTAGTTCCCTAGACCTGTTTTTCCACAAACACCCAGGACTCCTCCTGGGAAGGAGGTCTGTCATAGGATTTAAACACTGTGGTTGGCCAAGTTCAGCCAGGAACTTGGTGTCAGGGCTAGCCTCTTCTTGAGATAGCCCTTATCCTTAACCAACCAGCTGTCCCTCTGGTTCACCTGAGCCTGAAGACAGCCACCACTATAAGGTTATAAATACCTTTAGAAGGGGAGGCCAGGCTTGTGAACTGCTTGGGAACTTCCAGCTGTGGGTGAGATTTTCTGTCAGCTGGGCCTGATGCAGGGTTGAGCCCCCTAGCCCTTACTCTCCACATGGGTTCTTTATCCCCTCCAGCTCCCCACATGACAAGAGCCCCTTGAATTCTCTTTTATTCTCTTTTCTTTTTGCTGTTTTTTGTTTTTTCCCCAGGCCCTCCATATAGGATCTTTAGCCATGCGGGTACCTTTCCTTGGCTCTGTACTTCCTTTAATGAATATAATAATTTAATAATTATCCTCAGTCTTCTTTTTTATTCAATTCATTGATTAGGAGCCAGGTGTGGGCTGGATGAGGTTGGATGCTGGGTGGAGAGCAGCTATCTCCTTCTTTCACTGACGCCCCTCCCTGCTGCTGGCACCTCGGACAGCCAGAGTCCAGGACGCTCCAGCTACCACACTCCATAGATGACAGCCTCTGGAACTGCAAAATGGTCTCTGAAAGGCTGGGACACAACAAACTATCTAGCCACTGCCCACTCCTTTTTTACAATGATTCTAGAAATAACTGGATTTAGTGAAGCTCTCTGCGGAGATGGCAACCACACAAACTTCCGCTGGCCATGATGACGGCACAGGATCGGCAGCAGGAGGAAAGAGAAGAGGCTTCAAGGCAGAGTTGAGGGCAGCGGACGGGGGCAGCTCTCCACGGCCACAGTCTCAGGGCTGAGCTCTGAGCTTTTGTTTAAAACTCGGCGCATGGAGCTGTTTATCCACCACGAGTGCTTTCTACAACCCACATCTGTGTTACATTGGGGTCCATTCTCAGCTACATCAAAGCACTTTCTAATTGCCACATCTTCCAAGGCAGAGAAAGCCTGATCTAAATGCAGCTTTCAAACCAACAGCAATCAGCAGAGATCTATCAATTAGCATTCGGCATTAAGCGATGCAGAATATTTTCCAAGGCTCTAAGGGCCTCTCCACACCTGAACATTTTACAAGGTTTATTCTCTTCTGTTTGAATAATTTTCAGAGCTCTTGACTAGCAATTTTGACTGACAGTTTTTCTCAGCTGCCAAAAGCATAACAGACTTAATACAGTATCTCTGTTCTCCACAAATGGTACAGCTCCAACAAAGCCTCTGCTAACCATCTCTTAAAAAGCGTATCTCTGCTTCAAACCACTAATTATAATTTAT
This sequence comes from Jaculus jaculus, assembly GCF_020740685.1. Taxonomy (NCBI): domain Eukaryota; kingdom Metazoa; phylum Chordata; class Mammalia; order Rodentia; family Dipodidae; genus Jaculus; species Jaculus jaculus. The sequence goes on along the minus strand of NC_059116.1, from coordinate 49,240,009 downwards.
TACAACAATACTGCTTAGGAAGCAGGGTTCTGGCTATAATTAACTGCAGGGGAGTAGGATGCAGCAACTGTTTATTTAGTTTCAATCTACTTGTTCAGAATTTGTCAGCCCTTGAAACTTAACTCATAATCAGATTGAAATTCAAAATGTTATGGAAGCATCATCAACCATGGGCTAAATAGTTCCCAGCAATTTTCTCGTTTTCATGAGAATTTTTTTTAGGTTACGTCTGCTATTTTCTCTAGCTGGGGAGAAAGGATTTTATCCTAAGATGTTAACATATTTATGCATCTTCCAGAAGGCTGAAATTCATGACCTCTTGGCATCATCCATAGTTTTCAAGTGCTGCCTTGTGAGAATTTGTTAATATATCACTTTACTATCATTTTTCATCAACTATTGGAAGGAAGCCTATAGGTTGACACTTATACTGATCCTTACTTTCCTTATCAGTAAAATATGGATAATTGCGTTTGTTACTTTTGTCTTTGTTGTGACCAAATACCTGACAAGAATCAACGGAAGGGAAGGATGGGTTATTCTGGCTTATACAGTTCAAGGGGCACAGTCCATCAAGGCAGAGAAAACATGAGATGGCTGGCCAGATTGTGTTCACAGTCAGGAAGCAGAGAGAGATGAATGCTGGTTATCAGCTTGCTTTCTTTTGTTTTTATTCATTCCAGGACCCCAGCCCCTGGAATGATTCTGCTTATACTTAGGATGGGTCTTCCCACCTCAGTTAACACCTTATATAGCAACTCCCTCACATACATGCCCAGGGATTTGTTTCCTAGTTGATTCTAGACCCTGTCAAATTGACAATCAATATTAACTATCACAATAAATATAGCTTATTAAACTTATGAACATTTAATATTATTCAGGGGTATTCAACCTGTAACAGCATAGACACGTTTATTTTATATGACATTTGACATGATGGTGTTATCTACAAAGTTCACACAATTGAATTACCAAAAACCAAAAATCACAAAAAAACTCATAATGTTTTAAGTGAGTTTACAATATTGGGCTGGACTGCATCCACAGCTTTCCTGCACCATAGACTATCATTGGACATCCCCAGAAGCATTTGGCAAAGGACTTGGCACAGAGCAAGCCTTTCATACTTTCATCCTGCGCCAGCCAATGACAGATAGCATGGCAATGACTGGAGTAGGTGGAAAGTGCAGTTCTACTTAGGCTGATCTGAGCCTCTGACTGGAGCTGCCTGCAAATGAACAGCAGAGCATGACAGTCTGTACAGGCAACTTCTGAAATGCTCCCTGCTTCATTCACAACACAGTCACCAAAACTAAGAGCTTTAAAATTACTTGGCTCTCAAGTGGCCAGGGTGACAAATACTTCTTATGGGGATGCTTCTGACTTTCAGATCATTTAGCAGCATGACTAAGATGTCCTTCTTAGAATGAAGTAAAGGGATTGGCTCCCAGCCTTCTCTGGTGTGAATTTATGATACTATTTCTCAAGCTCTGAGAATTCCTAGCAAGAAAATTACTTTATAATGATGAATTTCACCTTTTCACCTATAGTTCCTGAAACTTTGCTTCTGGATGTTCAAAAGGTGATACATAGAGATTTCACTTGGTGATACCTCATAATATTAGAATGACGTCACAGACATTTCTGAGGCACTTCCATTATTTCATGTTTATTTTGGGGTGTGTATGCACGGTGTGTGTAGTGTATCCACATGCATGTGCATATATATGTACATGCCCCATGTATATTGTGAGGACAGAGGAAAACATCCTCCTCTATCCCTTTTCCAATTTCTTCTGAGATAGTCTCTCACTGAACCTGGAGCTGCCCCTTTTCTGTCCGACTGGTGCACCAGTGAGCTCCAGCCATTCTCCTGTCTCAGGCCCTGCCAGAGCTAGGATTACTGCCATGTGGCCACACTATCTTTTTACAAGTGTTATGGGAATCAAACCCAGGGCCTCATTTTTGTGCAGTAAGTGTACTTACCTGCTAAACCATCTCTCTATCTCTGGAATGGAAATATCTGAATGCATGGTTATTAGAGAATACTAGAGACAAGAGAAGCACAGTGCAAAGAAGAGTTAGCTCACAACCTTGGGCTGCTCAAACCCTGTATGTACCCCCTCCTCAGGACTGGCTCTGGGCCAGCTCTTGGAAGATAACTTCTGAGCCTTTGGAGTATCCTATCTCAATGGTGTATTTGTTATATTAGTTAGTATATACTAACAATGTGATTCATGGTGAGCAACTTTGTATACCTAAAACTTTGGACCACACTATGTTGGTCTAACATCTGAATAGGGAAGCTGGCACTACATGTCCACATAACTGACCCCCTGAATTCCAAGGCATCCGCGAGCTTCCCTGTCTGGCAATAGGTGAGTCACATCTGGTTTTCCCATGCTCCAGACCACTTACCTGTCCTTGCGCTGCTCTTAATCTGGGTTATTTAGCTGCAATAAACCATAACTGTGATTATCTTGTGTCTTCTTGTGAATGAAGACAGTCTTGATCCTCATACAAGCATAAAAGCTAAAATAAAAATTATCTATTATATAAATTATCTACACACTCAAACACTATATTTATGGAAAATGGATTATTCACTGCTGAGTAAGCGTCTCTCAGTTACTATGTAATGGACACATTTTTCTATGCCCTTAAGTATAGAATTTGAGGTACATTTATTTAATCAATAATTTACAAGTAATAATTCATTGCCAGTTCTTTTGCTTACTGTTTTCTTTCTTTATATTACAAATAATATCACAATAAACACTCTTGTAGAGAATCTCTTTTCCAAGTTGCCTAATTTTTTATGATGTAAGGATTGTAACACAAAGATTTAAGAGCTGTCACAAAAATTATTTGTACTGATAATGAGATATATCAAAACAAGTCAAGTTCTAAGACTGTCCCAGAGGGATTCTCATAGTTACAATAATTGAAAAAAGGCTTGAATCTGAACAACCCATCATTTAAATTCATGAAAGCCTGTATCTCCATTATTTCTCAATATAGCTACACATGGGTGACTACATAGTATAGGTCTCAGATTATGGTCTAAAGGACTCCATGACTTTCCAGTGAGATTTATAATAGCCTATTGTTCAAAAATTGTTACAGACCTTTAATCCCAGTACTTGGGAGGCAGAGGTAAGAGGATAGCTGTGAGTTTGAGAACTGCCTGGAACTACAGAGTGAGTTCTAGGTCAGTTTGAGCTAGAGTGAGACTTTACCTCAAAACAAACAAACAAAAGAAGACAGGCTACAGAGATGGCTTAGTGGTTAAGACGCTTGCCTGCTAAGCCTAACTACCATGTTCAACTCTCCAAATCCTACGTGACCCAGATGCACAAAGGTGGGGCAAGCGCATGGTTGCACATGCCCACTAGGTGGCGGAAACATCTGGTGTTCAATTTCAGTGGCTGAGACCCTGGAGTACCAATTCTCTCTCTCGCTTGCTCTCTCTGAAATAAAGAAAGAAGGGAGGGAGGGAGGAAGATGGAAAGAAAGAGGGGCTGGAGAGGGCATAGCAGTTAAAGTGCTTGCCTGTGAAGCCTAAGGACCCAAGTTCAATTCCCTAGTACTCACATAAACCAGATGCATGAGGGGGTGCATGCATCTGGAGTTCATTTGCAGTGGCTGGAGGCCCTGGTGTGCCCATTCTCTCCCTCTCTCTCTCCCTTTCTTTCTCTCTCTCTCTTCCCCTCTCCCCATCCCAAATGAATAAAATTAATAAATAAATACTTTAAAAAAGAAAAGAAGAAAGATAAAAAGAAAAAAGAAACACACCTTTAATTCCAGCACTTAGGAGGCAGAGGTAGGAAAATTGCCATGAATTTGAAGCCACCCTAAGATTACATAGTGAATTCCAGGCAGCCTGGACCACAGGAAGACCCTGCCTTAAAAAGAAAAAAAAAAAAAAAAAAATCTTGTCCTATAGCCAAAAGGTTTATGAGCAAGAGTAGCCACTAGGGCTTGAGAGATTGATCAGTGGCTAAAGGTATTTGCCTGCAAAGCCTGTGAGCCCAAGTTCAATTCCCTAGTGCCCATGTAAAGCCAGATGCATAAAGTATGCATGTATCTGGAGCTTGTTTGCAGTAGCAAAAAGGCCCTGCACACCCATACTCTACCTTCATCCCCCCCCATTTCTCACAAACAATAAATAAAACTATTCTGTATAAGATAAAATAAATAAAATAAAATACTACTTTAGGAATAATATTATATAGGAGATTTTTTTCAAAAACAGTACCCACGAATAAAAGTTTAGTTGTCTACCATAACAAAACTTAATAATCTTAGATAAAGGCAGCAAACTACAGAGCTTATAATATCAATACCAAACATTCAGAGAAAAGTTACCAGAAAATTTGGTCCACAATCAAATGATAAAACAGCAAATTAAGAAGACCCATGCACAACTCAGATACCAGAATTACCAGACAAACATCAATAATTTTTACAAATATGTTTAGTTTAGAAGAAAATTGTAAAATGAGTGAAGAAGTGGAAACTCTTAAAGGGAATCACATATTTGTTCATGGAATTGAAAGTGTCTGAAATAAAGACTTAAGTGGAGGCCTTAATTGAAAGCTAGAAATAAAAGAAGAAAGGATCAGTCAAATCAAGGTCAATAGACAGTATCCAGAATGGAACACACAAGGTGATCATAGTAATTAATGAGCAAGACTGCCTGGAGCTTGTGGCACATTATCAAATAGTTCAATATAAGTGTAAATACCCCAAAGAAGAAATGTAGGAAAGAAATACTGTTTTAGAAATGATAAATGGGGATTGGGGAGATGGCTCAGTGGTTAAAGGCACTTGCTTGCAAATCTTGCCTGCCCAGGTTCAATTTTCCAGCCACCCACATAAAGCCAGACAGGCATCTGTTCGCAGCAGCAAGAGACCCTGGTGTGTCTGTACACACACATATACATACCACACACACACACATACACACACACACACACATACACACACACACACATACACACACACACACAGGGGGGGAGGGGGCAAATAAATTAAAACCTTAAAAAAAAGAAATGATGAATGGAATTGTCCCAAAATTTATGGAATACAGAAATCTATAAGCCCAAGAAGCTAAATGTACCCCATTATACATGATAGCTATGTCTATACTCTTTACAGTCAAATTTCACAAAATAAAAGGATAGGGCTGGAAAGATGGCTTAGTGGTTAAATACTTGCCTGCAAAGCCAAAGGACCCAGGTTTGATTCCCTAGTACCCACATAAAGTCAGATGCACAAGGTGGTGCATACATCTGGAGTTCATTTGCAGTGGCTAGAGGCCCTGGCCTGCTCATTTTGTCTGCCTATCTGTTTCTCTCTCAAGTAAATAAACAAATAAATAAAATGTTTAAAAAAAATCAAAGGATAAAGAGAAAAATCTTAAAAGCTGCTGGCAAGGAAGGAGGGTGACATTACATTGATGGGACAACATTATCAATACCCACTTCTTTCCAGAAACCTGGATATCAGAAGATTAATATTTCAAAGTGCAAAAGAAAAAATGATTAACTTAGAATTCTGTGCCCAGTAAAAAATTCTTAAAAATAAAGACAACATATGAACATTTTTAGATAAACAAAAAATAGACGTTTTATTGCCACCAGATTCCCGCTGTGCAGGAATGTTAAAGGAAAACGAGCTTAGAGAGGAGCTTGAATGTGTCGGAAGATGCAGAGTCCCAGAAAGCTTTGGGCAAACATAAAGGACCATTTTAGATGTCTTTATCTTAAAAATTTGAAGACAAGAGCGTTCCCAAACTCTATGTCAAAGAAAAAAGAAACATAAAATAGGCAGAAAAGAGGATACATTGTTTCACCAAATGTTTATATTCTTTCACTCCTGTAACCAATGTGCTATTGGTGGAGGAAGCCCCGGATCAATGACACTAGAGCCCTCTCTTTCCTCTCGCTTGGCACATTTGTGTGTATTATGTGTGGATGCAAACATCCGCGCACACAATTGTGAGGCCAGAGGATGGATCAGGTACCCTACTTTTTCATACTTTATTGCCAAAATCTCTTACTGAAACTGAAGCTCGCAGTTTTTAGTCAGACTGGCTGACCAGTGAATCCCAGCAATTCTCCTGTCTCCACACCTCTAGCACTGGGTTATAGACAAGTGTGGCCATGCTTGGACTTTCATGTAGGTGCTGGGAATAGAACTCATGTCCACATGCTTTGTGTGGGAAGCATTTCAACCTGGTGAGTCATCTCTCCATCTCCCATACAATTTTTGACAAAGGCTCAAGAGCTATTCATGGGCTGGAGAGATGGCTTAGTGGTTAAGGCACTTGCCTGTGAAGCCTAAGGACTCAGGTTCATTTCCCCAGTGCCAATGTAAGCCAGATGCACAATGTGGTGCATGTGACTGGAGTTCATTTTCAGTGGCTAAAGGCCCTGGCGTGCCCATCATCCTCTGGCAATTTTCCTCTCTCTCAAATAAATACAATTATTTTTAAAAGTAATTCATTAAAGGAAGGAAATGGTACATAGAAATGACAAATCAAAAAGCCTTAATCTAAACCTTACCCATCATATAAGAAAAAATTATCTGGGCTGGACATGGTGGAGATGATGGCAAGAGTTCATATTCCTCCCTGGCTACATTTAGAGTTCCGCCTGCAGTCGCAGTGCTGGGGAGACAGAGGCAGGAGGATCCCAGCTGTCTTCTGGCCAGCCAGGCTAGCCTACTTGGTGAACTCCAGGCCAATGAAAGACCCTGTCTCAGAGGAGGGAGACAGCATTCCTGAGAAAGACACACGAAGTTGTCCTTGGTCTTCCTCATGCATGAACACACAAGCCTGTGAACACACACACATACACATGCAAGTACATTCTCCTACATAGGGCCAATATAACCATCAACACAGGAAGCTAATGACACACTGCAGGCATTCAGCCCTAGACCCCACTCACATTACCCAAGATAACACACAAGGTTGTCCTCGGGATCCCACATGCACATGCACACATGCGTGTGAACACATGAACACAAGCACACACGAGGACATTATTTTACACAGGGCCAGGAAAACCAGGAAGTTAGTGATACACTGCCAGTATGCAACCTTAGACATCACTGACATTTTGCAGTTGCTCCAATGTTCTCTATTAACTAAGGTTCTAGTGACAAACCCCCTCATGCTTCTTACCATGACCTCTCTTTCATCTATTTCTACATGGAAGAGTTTCTCGGTCTTTGCTTGCTTTCTAAGACAATGATTATTTTTCTAACATTGTAGGCCAGTTATTTTATATAGTGGTCCTCCATTTTAGCTTGTCTGATGTTTTCCTGTGATTAGATTCAGGTCATTCATCTTTGACAGGAGTCTCACAGAAGTGATTCCCACAGTACCTAATGGGGGATCCTAATATACCCTTTGCCTATTAGAAATGATGTCCACTCCCATTGTTTGACAGGAGAGCCTGCTAGGCTTCTCTGTAGTAAAGTCACTCTCTTGTCTTTGTAAATAGTCATGATATACTTTAAAATTGTGTAAAACCCTGCTCCTCATCAAGTGCTCAGTTTGTTCACTTTGTCCTTTTATGTTTTGAGACTCACTCTGGCCCAGGCTGACCTGGAATTCACTCCATAACCCAGGGTGGCCTCAAACTCATGGCGATCCTCCTACCTCAGCCTCTCAAGTGCTGAAATTAAAGGTACTGCACCACCATGCCTGGCTTCACTTATTGTATTTTTGTTTTTGCAAGGCAGGGTCTCATTCCAGCCTAGGCTGACCTCTCTATAGCTCCAGGCTGGCCTTGAACTTATGGTGATCCTCCTACATTAGCCTTCTGAGTGCTGGGATTGAGGCATGTGCTACCACACCCAGATTCATTTTTTTTTTTTTAACATCAGCCTGTGCTCATGGTTTCTTACTCTCCTCAATGGGTTAAAAATCTGTTACTCTCCATACATACTTTGGTGATCAAATAGTCCCAAAAATGCCAAAGGGGAGACTCTTTATTGGCTTCTGTGTACTTTTGAGAAGTCCTCTTATTTTTTAAAGCAATTCCTTGCTTGCTGGTATCAGAAGACACAAGTTTGCTTTGCATGTCTGGTCCAAGGCCTGTAATCAACCATTTAGAAAGGAGCTTGGGCACTGTTCATGGATCTGAGGAAGAGGTATGCTCTGGTTTATTGGATGTCACATTCCCAGTTCTTCTCTGTGGACAGAGTTGGGTAATAAATGTGTGTGTACACGTATGTGCATGTGTGTACATATCTACCCTGGAAAAGGAGGAACTATGACTGTAAGCCATAAGTTCACTTGTTGGAGCTACCTCTTATTCTTTTAAAAATATATATTTATTTGAGGCTGGAGAGATAGTTTAGGGGTTAAAGTACTTGCCTGCAAAGCCTAAGAACACAGGTTTGATTCCCCAGTACCCACATAAGCCAGATGCACAAAGTGGCACATGTATCTGGAATTTGTTTGCACTGGCTGGAGGCCCTGATGTGTCCAACTCTTTTTGTTTTTATTAAATTTATTTTTTTATTGACAACTTCCATAATTATAGACAATGACCCATAGTAATTCCCTCCTTCCTCCGACTTTCCTCTTTGAAACTCTACTCTCCGTTATACCACTTCCCCCTCTCAATCAGTCTCTCTTTTGTTTTGATGTCATCATCTTTTCCTTCTAGTATGATGGTCTTGTGTAGGTAGTGTCAGGCAATGTGAGGTCGTGGATATCCAGGCCATTTTGTGTCTGGAGGAGCATGTTGTAAAGAGTACTATCCTTCTTTTGGCTCTTACATTCTTTCTGCCACCTCTTCCACAATACAATTCTCTTTCTGTATCTGCCTTGGTCTCTCTCAAATAAGTAGATAAATAAAAATATTTTTTAAATTATTTATTTATTCACAAGCAAAGAGATAAAGAGAGAGGAGAGACAGACAGAATGGGTGCACCAGGGCCTCAAGCCAGTGCAAACAAAGTCCAGATGCATGTGGGTACCCAAGGAATCGAACCTGGGTTGTTGGGCTTTGCAGGCAAGTACCTTAACCACTGGGCAATCTTTCCAACCCACCTCTGATTCTTGATTCTACTTCAACACTAGCTTACTAGTATATTCTGGTATTTTTCCTTTCCATATCATAAATCTTCCTTTCTGGGTATGTATGTGTGTAGTATATACACATATGTGTGCAGATAGCTGTGCCCCACATGCATGCATGCAGAGGATGCCAAGGCCAGAGGAAGGTATAAAGTTCCTCCTCTATCCACCTTATTTCCCTGGCACAGAGTCTCACTGAGCCCAGAGCTCCTCATTTTTTGGCTAGACGGAATGACCAGTGAGCCCTGGTGGTCTTCCTTCATGGCCCCCTCAGCACTAGTGTAACAGGCATACATGGCCATGCCCAGCTTTCTACATGTGAGCTGAGGATCAAAGTAGGGTCCTCATGCTTGTGTACCAAGTGTTCTAATGCCTAAGCCATATCCCTGGCTCCCTGAATCTTCCTTCTTTAATAGTAACCTGGTTTCCCTTTTCTCTAAAGTGTTTATTTATCTGATTGCTGCCACTTTATATGGCAGGTGCTCCTTAGACTGTCGCCAACTCAGTGATACACATCTCACAGAAAGCCTTGGCTCTACCTGGTTTACAGGCAGGACCTGTTCATTTCCTTCCTCTGGCTTTGTCTGATTTGCAGCCGCCCCACTTTTCCTGACTTGACTGGAGCTTCCTGACAGTCTACCAGGAAGGTTGTTTCAGTGTTCACCTTCCAGACCCAATGCAGCCATGGCTACCTGAACCTCTTACCTGCTCTTAGGCAGAACCTGTGGACGCTTACCCAAGGCTGTCCCTTTGTCTCAAGCTTCGCTTTTTCATTAGCAGAAATGTAGCCTCATGTTTCATTCTACTCCACTCAAACCACTCAAGAGAAGGAAAAGCACTGAATTGATCGCATTTTAAACCCAATGCATTTCTCATAGATGAGGTCCAGTGGCTAGCACAAAGACAGGTATTTTCTGCCCACGATGTAGTGCAGGTGCAGAGGCCTGCAGACCACACTAGGTTTTCCTAGAGGCCAGGTTGCATCTGAATCTGAAAGATGTTTCCCCAAGGCAAGGAACTTGCAGAAAAGTGATACCCAGGCCCCAAATATGAAGACAAGGGTCACCACTGGACCCTCGGGTCCCAGCACCCACCACTGTGCTGTGACAGTCTGAATGGATAATGAGACCTTGTCTTTGATACCTGCAGGACACTCCATCTCCCTTCCACCCCAGTTTTCCCAAAGTCTCAGTCCCCGTTCAGGAGGTGTTAAGTCCCTCAGGGACCACCAAGCAGGCTGCGCTGCATCTCTGCGTCCCTCCGGCTGCAACACAAGACACGAGGGGTCAGAGCAGCGCCCGGGTCCTGTGTTGTAGCCTGAGGATGGGCATCGTGTTCTGTGAGCCTGGTCAGCCTGCACCTGCGTGGTTTCGCTCCCAAACAGGCTGCCCGGCTTCTGTTTGGGAGATTCATCCTGCTGGGCATCCCGGGGGGAAACCTGTAAAAGAACAGAGAATAGCAATGTGTAGTGGGCCCTGGGGTTGGTGTTGCTCTCCCCCGATTAGACGAAAGCCCAGTGGGTGGGGCTGAGGCAGGCTGTGGCTGCTGTGGAGCTGGGCCCAGGCTGCCTGGGTGACCTGCACTCCAGATGAGCCACCAGCATGATATCCATGCTCACACCCAGCGAATACATTCGCTGCCACATTCCTCTTCCTCTAAACAATGAATTATGGCTGCTTACCAGCCACTAATTACAGTTCATTATAACCATACTTCCTAGAATATGCTTTCCACTCTAACACCATGATGAGAATTTCATAAATGCCAGACTGGTACAATGAATAGCCCTGAATTATAATAAATATCTTCACTGGGAGTATGGCAGTGAACACATTATTGCTACCCATTTCCAGTGATCCTATGGGGGATTTATTACTTATTTATGCTTTATTTTTATTCAAAAACTCCCATATGTCATTTTTATGTAAGTTCTTTTTGGTGAGTGATTTCAGTGTTTTTGGTTTATAACAAAATAAAATCAAATAGAGTAGATCCATTATCAAAAATATGTCCCAATGTCAATTCTTCCAAAGTGACCTATTGAAATGTTTCCTGCACACTCATTGTCTCATTGTTGATTAAAGTATTTGCAGAGAAGCCCATGGGCTCCAGGGCTGGGGACTAAACTGCTGTGTTTCTCACACTTTCTTTTCCCCTCCCTTCCTCCTTCTCCACTGCCTCCTCCTTCTTCTCTCTCACTCCTCTCCCCTAGCCTCCCCTCCCCTTCTCTTCTTCCTCATATTCCTACTCTGCCTTCTCTCTCTCTCTCTCTCTTTCTCCCTCTCTTCATTGTCTAAGCTGTTCTTGAGCTCCTAGGTTCATTCAATCCTCCTGCTTCATAGCCAGGACTACAGGTACATCCATCACAGGGCACCACTCCTCACCTGAGTTCCATGCTCCGTAAAGCAGACTTGTCAGTTTAGTTCAAGAAGAATGCAGTAGATTTTGAACATACATTAGACATTCAACAAAAGTGCAGAAATATCACATGAAGGAAAGATAGGTAGAACATATTGACAGACACTGTCGGAAGGAAGAAAAGTTGGGGAGCAGGCTGGTTGGACGAGAGGCAGTTGATACAAAATTTTCTTTGAGAAGTTAAGCTTTACTAGGAGAGGTGTAGCACCATGCTACAGGTTGATCCAAAGCCAGATGACAGAGAGGGAGGCTGGATGAATCAACCTCAAGGCCCGACCCCAGAGACACACCCCCTTCAGCAAGACTCCTTTTCTCAAAGGCTCCACCACCTGGGAAGTAGGAAGCCTAATTACAAGCACTTGAGGCAATGGGAGATGTTTTATATTCAACCCATCACAAAGAGAAAGGGACGTTCCTGATTGAATAGCCAGTGGTCTTGGTGGATGCCTCTGTGTTGCAGGGCAGAAATAGACCATAAGCAAGTGTGTCACAAGCTTCCCTACAAGGCAGGGCTAGGAGGAACAGGGCAAACTGAGGCCTCAGGAGAAGGCAATGAATAGAACTCCCCTTCCCACCTCAGGCCATGCATATAAGGTCTCCATCTGTCTTCTGTAATGTAAGAGCTCATGATGACTTTAGGAGGGAGAAGGATCCAACTACAGGTCTTCCTTGTGCCTGAAAGAGTTTGAAGCACATATGTTAATAAAGGCCTGGCTTCTCTGGGAGATGGACTCCATACTCCTCACACTCCTTATAGGAGCTGCCATGGCATGCTCCCAGCATTCACAGGCAGTCCTATGACAAACTAGACTACAGTTAGCAAAGAGGGCCACAGCCACAGCTACTGCCCCTCCCTGCCTGCCTGGTCCAGGGCCTAAAGTAGAGGTGTGCTCTGAGATAGATGGCAAGGACAGGCCTGCAGAGGTGAGGAAGGAGAGGCAAGGATACATGCACATCTCGTTTCCTGGGAGTTCTAGAAACCTCCTCACGACCAGCAAGTAAACAGGAGGCTGTTGTGCTATTTGAAAGATGGCAGTGTAGGGATGTTAAAAATGGCTGTCATTAGGCAGGTGGCAGGGTGCAACAGAGTGCCAACAAAAACAGCACATTTGCCTTCCATTTGCCCAAGGTTCTGTTTGCGTTCTACTTTTCCTCTATTTGTTTTCACACCTCAAGGGGAGAAAAAAAGGTCTTGTACATTAAATAGTTACCTTTTATCCAATTCAATTCCCTCCTTCTGGCACACCATAAGTTTTTGCTGTTTGATTGTCATAGTGGAGAAGTACCACATTTTCTGCCCTTGTCTCCAGAGCACAGCCTCACAGCTGCTTACAAAGCAGGCAGCCAAGACACATGGGGAAGGGAAGGCAGAGAGGGCGCTCCAGGTCCTCATCAAGGAGTTGCAGCTAGCTCACTGCATTTAGTAAATGTATCCCTTAGTAAAATCTCTACATCCATTTTAAAAATAATGCTAATGAAGGGTCTGGGTGATGACTCAGTTCAATCCCAAGCATGCATGTGAAAATCCAGGCATGAGTATGCACACCATTTACCCCAATCCTGTGGGCGATGGAAGCCAGAAAACGGCTGGGGCTGGCTGGTCAGTTAGTGTCAGGTTCAAGGAGTGGGAGAACCCTTGCCAAGCAAACATTGTAGAAGAGTAACACAGGAGGACAGCTGGCATCCCCCCGTGGCAACCTTCACATATGTGCGCAAGGAGCACACGCATTTTCACACTCATACACACGCAATGCAGGTATATATCATACCCACACTCACACAATACACAAAAAAACGGTAATTAGAAAAAAAATGTGTCTTAGATTTTAGCATATTCTTTAGAGCAGATATATCAAGGTAGACCTCAAAGTTAGACTCAACCCTACATTGACTTATTGTTTGGCTTTAGACAAGTCCATTAACCTTTCCTTGTGTATGCATATGTGTATGAGTGTGCATGCAAGTAAAAATGTTTATATGTGTGTGGCCACATATATATGTAAGTGCATGTGCATATGTTTGTGAAAGTCAGAGGAAGACTCTCTGATCTCTCCCTGAACCAAGAGCTCACCAGTGATTTGGTTAGACTAGCTAGTTGATGAGCTCAGGAATTCCTTATCTCTACCTCCACAGGTGTGGGATTACAGACTTAACACCACCATGCCCAGCATTGTACATGGGTTCTGAGGACCTGAACTCAGGTCCTAATGCTTATATAGCAAGCGTTTTACCCATAGCCTGAGCTTCCTAAGCCTCAGTTTTCTTTGTTGCACAGTTGTTTAACAGTCAGATCAGCATATAGTCTTAGAAATAAGAATGCTGCTACTTTCAGAAACTACCTGGGGGGAGCGAACAAGAAAAGATTTTACTGATGCTACAAGATATCAGAGTTATTTAAGGAAGTTATTCACTCTTGTATTTATTTAACAACATAAACAGGTTCTATGCTAAGGTCTGGGTAAAGGTGGTGAACCCTCACCTGGCTTGGTCCATGTCAAATGCTGTTGTCTACAGCCAAATTCAATCCTCTCACATGATAGGAACAGTACAGACATGCTCAGGGTCTAATCTTTGGAGTCAGATTTCCCTGAGTGCAGTTTCATCTTACGAGCTATGAGGCCAGTATACTGTCTCTCTAAAAACAAATTTCTACATCTGTGAAATGAGGAAGAGGGGGGTTGATGGTTTGAATCAGGTATCCCCCATAAACTCAGGTGTTCTGAATGATCCCCAGCTGATGGCAATTTGGAAAGTAGAGCCTTGCTAGAGGAAGTGTGTTGTTGGGGATGGGCTCAGGGGTGTTAAAGCCAGCTTCCCATTGTTAGAGTTTGGCACACTCCCCTGCTGCTATTTTCTACCCACTGTGCCGAAGTTGAAACTCCAGCCTCTGCTGATGCCATGCTTTCCTCTGTCATCATGGAGCTTCCCCTCTAGACTGTAAGCCGAAATAAAAACTGTCCTCCCTTCAGCGCTTTTGGTTGAGTGTTTTGTCCCAGCAATAAGAAGGTAAGTACAAGGGGTATAAGGGTGTCACATTCATCCAGTGGCAACAGGAGCAGTGTACTGTAATGTCACAAAGCACTTGGCTTGTCATGTAGCTGGTGTTGCCACAGACACCAGAGTGAAGTCCTGAATGTTTGTGTCCACTAAGGGGCCACATAGGCAGTCAGGGAAGGAATCTAGGGGACTTCTGACACAGGGGAACAGGGATGCAGACATTTGAGAATCAGCCTGTTTTTAATTGACCAACAAGACAGAAAACCATAAAAGCTTAAGTTAGGCCTGGCATGGTGGTGCATGCCCTTAATCCCAGCACTTGGAAGGCATAAACTAGAAAAAAGACAGCATCTTCAACAAACAGTGCTAGAAAAACTGGGTAACCATATGCAGGAAACTGAAACTTGATCCATGCATCTTGCCACGCACAACAATCAAGTCCAAATGTATCAAAAACCTCAACATAACACTGGAAACTCGGCTACTGCTGGAAGAAAAAATAGGGGGAACATTCCATGATATAGGAATGGGGAAAGACTTCCTGAACAAAACCACAGTAGCACAGGATCTTAAACAATCACTCAACTAATGGGATCACATGAAGCTGAAAAACTTTTTCACAGAGAAACATACAATAAGCAAAGCCAATAGATTACCCCCATAATGGGAGAAAATATTTGTTGAATATCCAACTGACAGAGGCCTAATCTCTAGAATCTACAGAGAACTCAAAAACCTAAGCAATAAAAAGTCAAACAACCCTCTCACAAAATGGGGCAAAGAACTGGATAGGCAGTTCTCAGGGGAAGAAATACAAATGGTAAACACACATTTAAGAAAATGTTCATCATCCCTAGCCATCAGGTAAATGGAAATTAAAACAACTATGAGATTCCACCTTACCCCAAGAAGAATAGCAAACATTAAAAAATCAAATGAAAATAAATGCTGGTGAGGATGTGGAGAAATAGGAACCCTTATCCACTGTTGGTGGGAATGTAAGATGGTACAACCACTTTGGAAAGCAATATGGAGATTCCTAAAAAAGTTGACTATAGAGTTACAAACAAACCCAGTTATTCTCTTACTGGGTATATATACCCTAAAAGCTCCACACCTCAATTCAGAGAGATTTGCTCAACCATCTTTATAGCTGCTCAATTCATAATAGCTAAGAGCTGGAATCAACCTAGATGCCCATCATTAGATTAATGGATAACTAAGATGTGGTATAGCTATATGATGGAATTCTACACAGCAGTAAGAAAAAAATGATATAATGAAATTTGATGAAAAATTGTCAAACCTGGAACAAATCATTCTCAGTGAACTCATTCAATCACAGAAAGATAATCACCACATAGTCTCACTCATCTACAGCTCCTAACCTGAACCTACCAGAGATGCTGACATACCTAGCAAGCATCTCAAGGACTGGGCAATAGGGTGGGTGGGGAGGGAAGAAAGGGGAACACAAAAGTGGACCCAAATGCCAATAGTACCATAATATTCTACATCCTAAATGCCATACCAAATGGTTGAACCTTCACCAGGCCCTTAGAGGGGACACTCACTCACAAGGCCCTGGAGAGGGTACAATGAAGACTGACTTTAATCTCCTTCTGTTTCAGTTTCCCTCCCTCCCTCTCTCCCTCCCTCCCTCTTCTCTCTATCTCTTTTATATTACTTGTCTTTTTCTTCTTTTGCTCCTTGGGCACTGACCTGTAACTCCCAGCACTAGCATGTGGCTATCATCCACAATGAGCTCTTGATCAGAGAGACCTATAAGGTTTCCCAAAAGAAGACAGAATTGTCAGAGCACTTGATGACACACCAAAAGTTAGTGGTAAGACCCTACTGCTGAAGATGCTGTTAGCACACATCATGGAGTGACATTGCTGGAAGCTGGAAGAGAGTCAGTCCCCAGACAGCGCATCTAGTGCCAGAAGGTGCTACATGAGCGAGTGGGGGAAACATAACCAATATCTGTGCAAGAAACTCAAGCTCTAAACTACTCTGCAGCAAACAACCTGATGTGATACTCACACAAGTGCAATAGTGGCACACAGTCATGGTGGGAAACCAACTGCTCTTGATTTCGCTAACTGGCCTGCTCAGTGGAACAGAACCCCTAGCTGGAGCTGGGAAACAAGTCAGAATCATATCCAAAAATGAGCCCGCTCTTCATTGTCAAGCTCCCACCAATCATGGGCTACAAGAGGGCCTACACATATTACATTCTCTCTCTAAAAACAAGAAAGAAAGAAAGAAAGAAAGAAAGAAAGAAAGAAAGAAAGAAAGAAAGAAAGAAAGAAAGAGAAAGAAGGAAAGAAAGACAAGGGTTATACCATTTATCTGGTGCTAACTTTACTCTCTGTCAGAGAATTTGCTTCTCTTTCTCAGATAGATGCACATCCTAAGGAGAAAACCACCCCATCATATCTCAAAAGGGCCCCAGCTCAAACTAAGAATAACTGGGTAAACAAGCAAGAGTGCTGTTTTCTTGGTGAACCTGGTAGCAGCATAACAGTGAAGGAGATAGATACAGAGAACAATCAACTCCTACCAAACCAGATATCCAGAGACACAGAGGCTCCCAAGACCACATCACTGAAACAGATCTAAGATGAACCCAACATGGCTCAGGGAAATTTGCAGAACAGTGGGCCACACATTGGGTCATGATATACAGAGACATTGCCTCCTACTCATAACTGGTTGCTAACTCCACAAAGCACGACCCATATTCCACAACAAGGAGGGTACCTGCAGAGGGGAGCAGTCAGGAAGGAGGCTAACAATGGTACCAACTTGACTGTATTCACTCAGTACAAAACTAATAAAAATAATAATAATTTTAAAAAAGAAAAGAAAGGAAAAAAAGAAAGCTGGTGCACAGATCTGCATCCCAGAGGCCGGGCTCTCAGGATGCAGCCCTGAACTGTCGGAGTGTCAGCTTTTATTGGAAATAACCACATGATGTTTATAATAAAAATGGGATGGGAGTTAAACCACAAAATTACATACTGTTAAACAAGGGGGGTGGATATTACAAGAAATCACAAGGTTATATAGGTCACATAGGCAGAACTGAGGCAAGAAACATTCTATGCTATATAATCACAAAGATATTCAGAAACAAGGTACAGGGAGGTCATGGTACATTGAACAAAGGGATCATCCCATTCCTTTCACATCCCATTTTCCAGGAAGCAGTTTTTACATCCCCTGCACTTCCCTGTTGAGATTCTAAAACCTCATGTAATGACATAAGGTGTGGTCTTAGGGAGACGTTCTGTCTCAAGGTGGATTACTGCTGCCCTAAGAAGAAATAGGAACCAAGCGTGGTGGTGCACAACTATAATCCCAGAAGGCTAAGGTAGGAGGATGGCTGAGTTTGAACCCAGCCTGGGCTACAGAAGGAGTTCCAGGTCAGTCTGGGCTAGAGTGAGATCCTGATCAAACACACACACACACACACACACACAGAACACACACACACAGACACACACACACACACACACACAGAGGGTGGGTGTCTCTTTCAACCACTGTGGGAGGACACAGTGAAAAGGCAGCTGACTACAAATCTGCACACTGGGAAGTGTTCCTTAGTAGCACCTTGATCTGGGACTTTCCAACTTGCAGAAGTATGAGAAATAAATTCATGTTGTTTGTAAGTCATTTGGTTTATGGCATTTTGTTATAGCAGCCTGAATAGAATGAGACAAGCAGTCACTTTATTTCTTTCATGGTGAGACACTTAGAGTTGTGGCATGATGGCTGGTCCCCAGGATCCCCACAGGGGTGACTCTCAATCTTCTCTTCTCTAGGGCTCAGTCTAGGTCCCACCTGGTAGGTGAAGCTGCTGTGCCCTACATCTCTAAACGGAGGAACTTGCCAGTGGAACAAGGCAAGGCTGTGACAACACTTTCCTGAGAGCAGGTTTCAGAGAAGGGGCAGTCACTGCGGCTGGCAGTCACAGAAAGGCTGTGACTCCTGTATGCTGTAGGTGGTCAGCATCCTTGTGTAAATGACCAAACCAATTAGTGAAGGTCTGACCTGAGCTAAGCCTTTTGTAGAAATCCGGGTCATAAACTTTTGCATATGTTATGTACCTACTGTATGCCAGGTACTTTCTTAGCCAGCAAGAAGGGCCCTGATCACTAGCGGCAGGCATGAGATTCAAAGCATGTCCCCAGAAACCATAGCCCTGAGGAGGGTTCTGTTAAAATATACAAGATGTCAATGTATTAGTTACATGTTCCTGTGACCAAACACCTGACAAGAAGCAACTTAGGAAGGCAGGGTTTACTATTTATTTATTTACTTACTTACTTATATGAAAGAGAGAGAACATGTGTGCCAGGGACTCTTACCACTGGAAACCAACTCCAGACATATGTGCCACCTTGTGTATCTGGCTAACGCAGGTGCTGGGAAATCCAGCTTGGGTCCTTAGGATGTAAAGGCAACAGCCTTAACCACTAAGCGATCCCTCCAGCCCCGAGGTAAACTTTTTCCTCACAGTTGGAGGGGATGCATTCCATCAGGGTGGGGAAGACATGACAGTAGTGGGAGGCAGGGATCACTTTGCAACTACTGTCAAGAAAGACGGTAAATGGGGAAGAGGGACCGGGCACTAAAACCTCAAGGTCCTGTGATATACTTCCTCCTCTAGCAAGGCCCGGCCTCTTGAAGTTCTCAAATAGCACCATCAGCTGGGGGCTGAAGTGCTCAAATACATGAGCCCATGAGGGACACTTCACATTCAAAGCACAACAGTAAGCTTTCAGATGAGATGGCTTTGGGAAGACATTGAAGTGATACTAAAGGTTGGGGGCCCTGGAAGCCGCGGTCTTCCTGCTGTAACTCCGCCGGCATTGAGAGCACCTGGAGCCTGGCCTGCTCTGTGGGCGACTCCCAGGCCCGCGCCCGCAGCTTCTAGTCTGACATGAGGCTCACACTCCCTCAGTCTCCACTTGATCCAGCCCTGCCAGACTCCCCAATAATTTGAAAAGTTCCACTTCCCTTCTCAGACCCACACAATGGCCTCTTAATCAGTCTTCTCTTGTGATTATCCCCTTCTAGTCCCTACACGCCACTTGTTAGTCACTCCACTTCCCTGAGTGCAGTTCACCTCGGTCACTCAAAGTACCTGCTCTCTGCCCATCGTCATGGTGGGAGAACCTGACTCGCCGCCTGGCCTTCCTCACGGATACCTTTCCCTACCCCATCTCCCAACAGGGAAGGGTCCCTCCCCATTTCCTTTCCAGGGGCAACTCAGGACTTCTTCCCATCAGAGACACTCCATGTCTTAGCTTCTCATGTGTTTGGACTATGCTGCACTTTTGAGATCTTTATATTTTAGGTCTTTTGAAACAATAAATGCTTTTGCAACTCCTGGGTCATAAAACTGTTGTAAGCTAGGCCTGGTGGAGCAAGCCTTTAATCTTTAATCCCAGCACTGGAGAAGCAGAAGTAGGAAGACCACCATGAGTTCAAGACCACCCTGAGACTACATAGTAAATTTCAGGTCAGCCTGAGCTAGAGTGAGACCCTACCTCAAAAAATAAATAAATAGATGGAAAAAAAAACTCTGTTGTGTCAGGAGCTAAGTCACATATCCCATAGTCTCTAATAAAGAATCTTGGGTATATAATCAATATTTGTTGGATAAATTAAATTACTTCATAAAAATTCTCCTACTTATCATTGAAATGACCTTTTCCACAGTGAGAACATAATTCAGTATCTCAAAAGCCTTTGCTGATATCATTTTCTCAAGCACTTATTAATAATTTGCCTTAAAATGCTCATTTATGTGCCCAACACGAAGATAAGAGGTCTGCTTTCCTGTTGACAATCACACTCAACCATAATCATCTGTCATGAGAGGTGTGGAGTGGTGTGAAGATGAAAGCTCAGGGGGTCGGTATGTCACCTCAGGGTTCTGAAATGGGTACAATTAGCAGCAGCCCTAAGTGCTGGGGATGGGGAGGGGCACCATTTATCATATGAGGTCATTTGTTCGGAATGTCATAGAACTCAGCCTTTCACCTGCCCCCACAACACACACACACAACACACACACACACACACACACACACACACATACAGCTGATAAAGAGAGAGAAAGAGAGACCTTTCTTCCTAAAGAAATATTCACAAATACATGCACAGGCATTGAGACAAGTGAAGGGTCTCTTTCAAAGACCAGAACTCAAAAATCTGCCAGGGTCAAGACAGAACTGTCCAGCCTTTCTAAACATTAGATTCCTAACATAATTCAGCCTTTCATTCATTGTTCAGGGTCGTTATTGTGAGCATTTTTATTATGCTGCACAATCTCACCAGTTCTCCCAGAAGCCATGTGCCTCCTCTCAGTAGTTAAAATATTTAGTTTCTGTATGTTTCTTCATAATTTTGCAATCTTGCTATGAATGCCAAATTTCCTGTTGTCGTTTCATGAGGGGCAGACGACAGAAGCAGACCCTCACCACCAAGAGACACATTCAGAAAGGCTAGGAACTGGATGCCAAGTTGGTCACTTGTGACTGAGCAAGGTGCATGTGACTAACACAAAGAGCTCTTCTCTCTTCTTTCTTTCCTTCCATCTCTCCCCTCCCCTCTTCCTCCTCCTCCTTAAACAGGGTCTCGTAGCCCAGGCTGGCCTCAACTCACCCCATTACTGGGACTACAGGTGTGTGCCAACTTGCCAATTGACTTTCTGAAGTCTCTTCTTACTTGTACCTTGGGCCCCTGGACAAGTTCAAATTGTAATTAATGAAACTTAATTCAGAATGAAGATGTTACCACTTTATGAGCAGCAATTTATTTCAGTACAACAGGCATCAAATTAAATTAACACCACTAATTTACATTGTGTTGGGTTTGTAGCTTTATAATAGTTCATTTAGAAATTTTCTATGGCTGGATGTGACTATCCTTGGAAGAAGTCCTACCACCCACTTCTCCTGGCCAGCTCCCTTGGCCTGACCAAGAAGATTAAGGACCAACAGTTTATGCAACTTTAATGTATCTTGGCAAAACCCAACCACAGAAGTACATGGATAGAAGGAAAAACAAGGCTTGAAATTACACATTGGCTGTGGACAACTCCTTAAAACAACAAATGTGAAGAGCAGTAAGCAGGGGGTTCCGTTCTCTTGTCAGACTGGAAGCTCTCCCTAGCCAGGAGCAGTCTCAATAATAAAGCCTGCCATTGTAAACATACCATATGCATGGCTTTCTAATTTTTAATATTTTCTCTTTACTTATTTATTTATTAGAGAGAGAATGAGAGAGAGAATGGGCCTCTAGTACTGCAAATGAACTCCAGACACAGGTACCACCATATGCATCTGGTTTATGTGGTACTGGGGAATTGAACCAGGGTCCAGGCTTCACAGGCAAGCGCCTTAATGGCTGAGCTATCTCTCCAGCCCTGCATTACTTTTTAGATAAAGGAACCCGAGTAGAATCTCTGTGCAAAGGACATAACCTAGGAGGTACTACTCAAGTGGAACACATTGGTGTAGAAGTCACATCCCGACCACTCAGGTCACATTTTAACATATCTAGTTCATCTGTTCTGATGGTGTCTGCTTGCTCCAGGTTAAACAAGATTTGAACCAACTCGTAAAGGAAATTATTTTTGTTGGTTTCTAGATTTTAAATGGACACATAACACCATGTATTTTTATATGACATGAAAGTAGAAGTGAAAGGCTGGAGAGACTACTCAGTGGTTAAGGCACTTGCCTGTGAAGCCTAATGACCCTAATGACCCTGGTTCAGTTCCCTAGTACCCACATAAGGTCAGGTGTACAAAGTAGCCCATGTGTCCAGTGGCTAGAGGGCCTGTTGCTCTCTGCCCCCAACCCCCTCACTTGCATATAAATAAAAATATTTTTAAAGTAGAGGCGAAACTGTCTAGGGGAGCAAAGAGGACTAATAGGAGAGGGAGGAAAAAGAAGGTAGAGGTATGATGGAGACCATGGTCAACGTATATACTTGTATAAAAGCATTTTAATAATAAAAAAGACAGGGCTTGAGAGATGGTTTAGCAGTTAAGGCACTTGACTGCAAAGCCAAAGGACCCAGGTTTGATTCTCCAGGACCCATGTAACCCAGAGGTACAAGGTGATGCATGCATCTGCAGTTCATTTGCAGTGGCTAGAAGCCCTAGCACACCCATTCTCTCTCTCCCTCCTTCTCTCTCTCTCTCTCCCTCTCTCCCTTTCTCCCTCCCTCCCTCCCCCTTTCTCACTTAAATAAATAGATAAAATATTTTAAATTTTAAATAAAGACAAAATTTGGGCTAAACAGGAAGTACTATTTTTCTATTCTCTCTATATAACCTAACAAGAGATTAAAGAGAATGCAGCCCCCCAAAAGTGAACAATATAAAGGCTATTCTAAATGGTCTAGTTTCCTGGACTTAGTGCTACTTAATTTCTTTTTCAGCTTCTAAAATCTGATCTTAGAGACTGGGGAGATGGCACTTGGAAAACTTGCTGGCTTGAGTTCAATTCCCCAGCACCCATGCAAAGCCAGACACAAAGTGGCATGTGTTTGTGATGCTAAGATGCCTATGAGCACAGACATCTTTAGTTGTCCTCTTACCTCCACACATGTGCCACAGGCAGACAGAAAGACAGACAGAGCCTATGCTTAGTCATGAGTTTTCCCTCTGATTCTGTATAAATACTCATGATTGTAATATGTTTTCATTTGCAATGCTATGGTCTACCCCACTCTAAGAACCTTCCTATAGGAGAATCAGGGTACTATCTCATACACTCTCTTTGGCCTAAGTCTGTGTATGAATTGTGATATGATAGTTATGCAACAAAAATAAGGCTGGTAGCCAGGCATGGTGGTGCATGCCTTTAATCCCAGCACTTGGAAAGAAGGGTAGGACTGCTCACAATGCACTCTACCAGACACAACATGGCCTGGACATTCCTGACTTCGGAGAGCCTGACACTACTGACACAAGACCATCACAATTATAAGAAAAGATGATTTATCAAAACAGAAGAGAGACTCATTGAGAGGGAGGGGATATGATGGAGGGTGAACTTGTAAGGGGTAAAGTGGAGATGGGGAGGGAACTATCATGGTTCATTGTGTATAATTATGGAAGCTGTCAATAAAAAGTTTAAAAAAAAAAACTTGCCTCCCATCAGCTGCTTTTGGCCAGGTGCTTTTCCCAGCAATAAGAAGGTATGTACGACAGTCTGTCCACCACAATCCCTATCTTACTGTGTGATCGTGAATAAGCCATCAATCCCTCTGAGCCTGTCACCCAGTGTACCAATTTGGTGAGATAAGAAGACAAGCCAGGTGCCAACTCTCTGCAGAAGCCAAATAGCTAGGGGATAAGACTAGGGCTTGTGGCCTCGTACATCAAATTCTGTTTTGAAGATACTTGGAATTATACATAAAATCTTTTCAGGAAGTCATTTTCTGCTTTTTATCTCTATTTTGAGTAAAACTGTCTGGAGAAGCTCTTCGTGGATTTAGACTTGCAAATTCACTCATCAGAGCAGTGCTTATTTCCCGTAGGTGCTTCACTCGGCTCACACAACATGCGGCTGCTTCCTGTAACCACCACCGTCAGAGCAGGCGTGCTCAGTGCCAAGGCTTTCCCCCTCCAGGGTATTCAGACAGAGCTCACACCTTACCCGCAGCTCAGCCACTTCAATCTCAAACTCACACCCCAAGGGCCCAGCAGTGAGGAGGTCACTGTTAAGAGCACCAGCTCTCCTGTCCTCTCAACACAGAGGTAGAGAGGGACGCAGAAGGATGGGCCGGAAATAGTTGGACAAGGGGCCTTCATCGTCTGGTACTACAAGACCACCCTGCTAGTTGGGCTGTCCTTCAGAAAGTCAGGCATGGTGGTTTCTCTTATCTTGATAGTATTTAGATCACCAAGGAAACTATCCTCTAGGCATGTCCATGAGGGATTTTCTAGATTATGTTATTTGAGGTTACAAGACCCACCCTCTTCTGGTGGGTAGTACCATTCCATGGGTTGGTCATTCTGGACTTCACACAGGAGAGAGATAGCTAAGCACAAGCATTCTTTTCTCTCTCTCTCTCTCTCTCTCTCTCTCTCTCTCTCTCTCTCTCTCTCTCTCACACACACACACACACACACACACACACACACACACACACACACACACACACTATAGATGCAATATGACCAGCTGCTTCATGTTTTGGCCACCATGCCTTTCACCACCCCCCACCAGCCTGCTGTGATGTACTGTATTCTCTAGAACTAGATACCAAAATAGCTCTCTCCCCTCCTTCAGTTGCTTCTGTCAGGTAATAGTTGTTACAGCAATGAGAAAACTAACTAATGGAGGAGGGATCTAAATGCTGCTATCCCAGGGGTGAGATGTGGTACAGATTTTAATCAAATTAAAGCCCCTTGCCCCTTTCTAGGCTGGGCAGTGTTTTGCAAACACCTTAGATTCTAAGCTAAAGAGAATGTAAACAATCTTAAAGTCATACTCTTATCATGACTCAGCACAACTGTATCACTGTTTCCTGTCTTGAGTCAGTCGGATATCTTACAAAACCAGACCATGAGTAAAAGAAACCCCTTCTGAGCAAGCAGCTTTCTGTGATACATTTCTACTTTATCATTGACTTATTGCTAAAGAATTTTCTGTTTGTACCCCAAAATCATGTAACCTTAGAAACTTGTAGACCACTAATAATGTGAAAGAATTCGAGATGATAGCAAATCACCTGCCATACTGTCTATAAAATCCCTGGTGTATCTGAACTAGGTACTCAGGCTTTGGAAGTTATTCCTGTGAATCTGTTGACAAGCATTGAATCTTCATTATCCTCTCTGTCTCTGGCGCTAGCTCGGTGTGACTCAGTGTCCCATAACAAGGCAGGCTTCCTCAGATACCGAACATGGCTGAGCCGTCCCACTCTGCCCCTTCCTGGCTCCAGCCTTCAGCAGCTCCTCCACCCCACATCCTCGCTCAGCCAGCCACTCAACAGCTATTGAACAGGAAACAGCCATCAATTCAACCACAGTGATGGCTGCACCTAGACTGCTCCACTGTAAGCAGCCTTCTCCATGCTGCTCCTCTGCCCAGCAAGTATGCTAGACTCTAACAAGAGAGCGGCCTGCAGCAGCTCCCCTGCAGTACTCCATCCACTCAACAGTCACTTAACAGGAACCAACTGTGGCAGTGGGGGAGGGGGACACACACAGCTGGCAGTATGGGGATATGGCAAATATATGAATCTATGCTCTGGCAGAACTTTTGAAACAGTTTGTATAATAAAAGGGAAAAAGGTACCAGGTGTAGTGGCACATTCCTTTAATCCCAGCACTCAGGAGGCAGAGATGATCACTGTGAGTTCAAGGCCACCCTAAGACTACATAGTGAATTCCAAGTCAGCCTGAGCTAAAGCAAAACCCTACCTTGAAAAAAACAGGGGGGCGGGCACTGAGCCAAGAAAGAGAACTCCTGAGAAGGGGGAGGGAAAGTGGGTGGGCCAGGGAATACCACGTGCAAGTCAAGAGTTGATGGTAAGGAAATAGATGCTGTGGGGAAAATGTGCCAAGCAGAAAAAGCAGATACAAAGACCTTAAGGCAAAAGCTTATGCCAGGCAAAGAGAAGGTCAGGCAGAAAGCACATAGTAGGAACAGGTGGGGTGGGTTTGGAAAGGTGAGTTGGTAAGGCTCATGGTAAAGGACCTCATAGGCTACCATATTAGTCTGGTTTTATTAGTATAATGAAATAACCTGAGGCAGGCTACTTTATAAAGAAATGGCACTATTTGGGCTCATGATTCTGGAGATTCCAGTTCTTAGAGGCTTTGTTTGATTGTTGATGCCTTATTGCTGGTAGAGTCCATGGGTGCCAAAAGGTATAATCATATGCCAAGAGACAGGAAGAGCCTCTCTCTCCCTCTCCCTCTCCCTCTCCCTCTCCCTCTCCCTCTCCCTCTCCCTCTCCCTCTCCCTCTCTCTCCCTCTCCCCCTCCCTCCCTCCCTCCCTCCCTCTCTCTCTCTCTCTCTCTCTCTCTCTCTCTCTCTCTCTCTCTCTGTGTGTGTGTGTGTGGGTGTGGGTGTCTGTCTGTCTGTCTGTCTGTCTTCTGGTCTCTATCCTTCTTGTTATAAAGCCACCAGATTCCATTTATGAAGACTGAACCCTGAGGACCTCATCTAATCCTACTCTCTCCAAATAGCATAGTCAGATAAATCTTCTATCCATCCTCTTAGGTGGGAATCTAATTTCACACACCAAACTTTCAGAGAGACTCAGATGCATACAAGATCTCTGGAACTTAGCTTTGTATACAAAGGGACTTCTGAAAGGAAAGTGAATAAAAAAGCAAACTGATCTGACTACACAGGATCCTCTCACTGCTCAATGGACAAGAGACAAAGAGGGAAGCAAACACCGAAGCTTAGAGACCTGGGGTGAGGACACAAGGCAAGCCAAGCAAATGGATGGTGGAGGCTTGGACCAGTGTGGTAGTGGGGTAAATTGCGTGAAATTAGTGAGTTCTTGCTCTATTTTGAAGGAGAGTCAACATATTCTGACCTGTTTCATTAAAAGTATGAGAGAAAAATAGAGATCAAGACTTTTGGCCTGAGAACTGAGAAAAATGAAATTGTCACTAACAGATGTTGGAGGGGGAGAGGACTTGTGAATGTGATGGAAACCGTGCTAACTGGATGTGCTCAGCTGAGATGTCTATTAGACACCTAAGGGGACATTGGTGGGGCAGAGGAATATACCTTTGAATTTAAGGGAGAAGTAAGGATTGGATGCTTAAAGCTAGGATCCATCAGCATCTAGATGATTTAAAACCATGAGACATGTAACAGAAGAGTAGAAAGTCCAGAAATAGACCCATAGAAAACAGTCGATTGATCTTGGACAAAGTACCAAAGACAATCAGGTAGAGAAAGAATGGTCTTTTCAAAAAATGGTGCTGGAACAAATGTATTTTGGTCAGCTTCTCATTGCCAGGACAAAACCCCTCAGCCAAAAGCAACATATGGGAGGAAAGGATTAAGTCCAGGCTTACAGTTTTGTAGGGAAGCATCATCATGGTGGAGAAAGCTGGCTTATTTCATGTACCCACAACAGAGAGGGCAGCCTGAGCACGCTAACTTTGAACACACAGTAACTACACTAATCAATCCCAAGGTCCACCCCTAGTAACACACCTCCTCTAGAAAGGCTCCACCTCCCAAAAGCCCCACCAGTTGCGGACTGAGCAGCAAGCTTAAACACAAACACAAACACACCATTCTAGACTAAACACTAGAACTATGAGCCAACATAAACTCTTCCTTCTTTATATCGCTTTTGTCTGGTCTTTTGTCACACAGATGAGAAAACTAATATAGAAAATCACAAGATTCATAGAAGAAAACATAGGATAAAATCTATGTGACCTGGGGTTTAGTGGTGAGCTTTGAGATGAAACACCCAAAGCACAATCTATGTGATTTTTAAAAATATTTTACTTTTTATTTATTTGAGGGGGCGGGGCATATAGATAGAATGGGCATGCCACGGCCTCTAGTCACTGCAAACGAACTCCAGACACATGCACTACCTTGTTCATCTGACTTATGTGGGTCCTGGGGAATTGAACCTGGGTCCTTTGGCTTTGCACACACCTCAATACCTAACATTTTAACATGGATTCTGGGACTCTGAATTCAGGCTCTCATGTTTTCACAATGAGCATTTTACCTACTGAAACATCTCCCCAGAGCTTCCAGATGGGCTTTGACTCCCTCTGAGTCAGACTGGAGATCTGGAGATTTCCTATCTCCGGCCTCTGTCTGCCCTTGGCCTCCCCTCGATGACTCTCCCACAGCTCACGTGACCATTCTCCACTCCTGTTTCCTACCCACACGCCCAGGCCTGCATGCCCTAACCCTCTGTGCAAGTCCTTGCTTTCTGATCAGAGCCGCTAGGGCAGATCTCAAGGCCTGCCACCTTCTCTTATTCTCTGGGTACCTCAGGCAATCATGCTGGGCGCCTCTCTACCATTCAGCCCCTTCATCTGTTGTGAGATTAAATGGCTAACAGAGAAAAGAGTTGATTAGCACAGCCATTGTCAGTTCTCCCATGGTCAATGAGCCATGCCATCCGGCTGCAAAGCCTGCAATGCCGTTGGGACCTTCAGGATTGAGCACTTCCCAGCTGCCTTAAGGAGTGCTGTTTGTGACTCAGGGACTGCCATGTTACTGCCAGAGACCTTGACCTCTTCTCTTTCATGCTGCTCCCCAGGTGCAAGATCACTGGCAATCACGCCTGAATCACAAACTGGCTTTCTCTCACTTCTTCGTACTTAATTCCAACATAGGCTGACTTCTCTGACACCACCACAGCTTGAACTCTTGTCAAGAATTTCCTCACGTCTACTTGTCCCCAACCCTCTTTGTCTTTCAATCTTGAAAGAGGAGCTGTGTCCTGGGCATTCTAATTTGTCAGCACAAAACCCTAGTCTTCTGGAGGGATGCATTTCCTTCCCAGCCCTAATTCTTTGCCCTTTTAAATCAGAGCTATTTTACTTTAATCTACATTGAATGGCCCCTGAGCAACCATCACACACTGCGTTGGAAACAAGCTTGCTTCTAATGCACCTAGATTCACTAAAATCTTAGCCCCTTTAGAATATAGCTTAGCATGTGATAAACAAAAAAATAAACAGCTTTTACCACATATAGATACACAAGTGCCTTTTACCCAGTAGTGAAACTAGAGCCAGGCTGACCAGAAGGTATGTTGTGGACAAAACATATTGTTCCATTGCCATTAAAAAAAAAGAATTACTCTCCTTAAGACATTTTTAGACCCCAAACAGTGCCACATCTCTTTTAGGAATGAGTATGGGTGGGAGAAGACATATACAGATGGCTTACTATTAGTAATAATAGGAAAACACAGAGCCACAGTGAGCTATCACTTCACCTCGGTTAAATTGTTGCTATATATAAGACAATAAGTGTTGGAGAGGATTTGGAGAAAAGAGGAAGCTTGCACACTGTCAATGGGAATGTACACTACAGCTACTATGGACAAAGTATGGAAGTTCTTCCTAAAATTAAAACTAAGGCTAGAGATTGCTTAGTGGTTAAAGAGGTTGCCTGCAAAGCCAAAGGACCCAGGTTCGATTCCCCAGGACCCATGTAAGCCAGATGCACAAGGTGGCACATGTGTCTGGAGTTCATCTGCAGTGGCTGAAGGCCCTGGTGTGCCCACTTTCTTCCTTCCTTTCTTTCTATCTCTCTCTCTCTCTTTCTCTCTTACACACAAACACACACACACATATAATAGAACTAACACATAATCTATCAAATCCTCCTAGTGGGCAAACATCTAAAGGAAAGGGGATTGCTGCATGTCCTTGTCATTGCCACACTGTTCACAATAGCTAGTAGATGGCTAGTGTAGTAGTTCAGTTGGTAGAGTTCTTGCTTAGCTGGTATGAGGCTCTGAGTTCAATCCCCAGCACCACATAAAACCAGGTATGGCGGTACATGCTGCAGTCTCCAACACTCAGGAGGGTGGAGGATCAGAAGTTTTCTTGGCCATTTGGCTAAGATCAAATGTAGTTCAAAGTCATCCTGGGCCATGTAGTGAGTTCAAGACCAGCCTGGGCAACATGAGAACAGGAAAGGAAAGACGAGAGGGGGAAAGGGAGGGAGAGAAGGAGGAAAGGGAACGGAATGAAGGGACAAGTGTCCATCAAATGATAAATTGGTAGACAAATTGTATACCGCAGAATACTATTCAGCCATAAAAGAGGGAAATCCCAGGCTGGAGAGATGGCTTAGCACTTAAGACGCTTGCCTGCAAAGTCAAAGGACCCAGGTTCTATTCTCCAGGTCCCACGTTAGCCAGATGCACAAGGGGACACATGCATCTGGAGTTCATTTGCAGTGGCTAGAGGCCCTGGCGCACCCGTTCTCACTCTTTCTCTCTCTCTCTCCCTCCCTCTCTCTGTCTCTAATTAATAAATAAATAAAAGTTTAAAAAAAAGAGGGAAATCCTGCCATTCGAGATAATAATTATATTTTGTTACATCAAATAAGCCAGGCATCAAAAGACAAGTACCACATAATATCAATGATTCATACATTATAAAAATACATTAATACAATATAAAAAAGCTGATCTCATAGAAGTTAGAGAGTGATTACCAGAGACTGGGAGAATGCCAGAGAGGCTGACCAGGGAGTACTATGTGGCAGCTGCATAGAGTAAGATGTTCTGGTTTGTGATTGACTGCACAATAGGATGACTACAGAGAACACTGTACTGTTCATTCCAAAAATAATAATAATAAGTTCTTGGGCTGGAGAGATTGCTCAGTGGTTAAAGGTGCTTGGTTACAAAGCCTGACAACCCAGGTTTCATTCCCCAGTACCAACATAAAGCCAGATGCACAAAGTGGCGCGCGTGTCTGGAGTTTGTTTGCAGTGGCAAGAGGCCCTGGTGTGCTCATGCTCATTCTCTCCTTCTCGGTGTCTCTGTCTCTCCTCTCAAATAAATAAAAAGATTTTAAACTAGAAACAAGTTCTTGAAGAGATAGTTACAGTTAGCTATGTTTAATCTGATTTAAGCATTATACAATGTATAGATGTACTGACATGTCTATCCTATTCGCCACTACTAACATGTACAACTTTTATGTATTCAGTCATCAGTTAAAAATAACAGTTTTAGCCAGGTGTGGTGGTGCACATCTTTAATCCCAGCACTTGGGAGGCCGAGGTAGGAGGATCGCCATGAGACTACATAGTGAATTCCAGATCAACCTGAGCTAGAGTGAGACCCTACCTTGAAAAAACAAAAAATAAAATAAAATAAGTAACTTTTTTAGAGCTGGAGAGATGGCTCAGCTGTTAAGGTGCCTCCTTGCAGAGCCTAGCAACCCAAGTTTGATTCTCTAGTACCTAGATAGGGTCAGATGCACAAGGTGACACATGCATCTGGAGTTCGTCTGCAGCAGTTGGAGGTCCTGGCACACCCATTCTCTCTGTCTCTCTTTTAGCTCTCTCTGTGTAGCAGGCAGCTTCAGGTCGCTGAGATGAACTTCCAAACCAGGAATAGTTATGGAGGAAGGGAATTTATTAAGCTCATAGATCCGGGGAAGTTCCACGATGGCAGAAGAAGCTGGCCCCTTCAGAGAGAAAAGTCACCACCAAAAGCAAGAGCAAAACAACCTGCAACCAAACCACAGGGAACCCAGGCAGAACTCAGGTCCTTTGCATATCTTAGGTTTGAATTCACATCCACTTTAGTGCTGGACCCCAGATCCACCCACAGTGACACCTCCTCCAGCCAGACCTAATTTACAGTGTTTACCTATATTCATAGTGTAAACCTGCTGTGATTTCAGCCATCCATTTTAAGAAGGGGCTCACCCTGTTAACAAGCACAAGTTCCAGTATGTCACTGAAAGCCACTTTAAAAAGATACCAAAAATGCAACCTAAAGTGTAGGGGCTAAGGAGATGCTCAATGAGTAAGAGCACTTGATGCACAAGCATGGGGACATGAGTTTAATCCCTGGAACCCATGTAAAAAAGTAGGCATGGCTGGGTGTGGTGGTGCACGCCTTTAATCCCAGCACTCGGGAGGCAGAGGTAGGAGGATCACCATGAGTTCGAGGCTACCTTAAGACTACATAGTTAATTCCAGAGCCAGAGTGACACCCTACCTCAAGAAAAAAAAAAAAATGTAGTCATGGCCACACATGCCTATAACCTCAGAGCTGAGGGGGCAGGAACAGGAATACTGCTGGGGCTTGCTAATCAGCCAGGCCAACTACAAAAACAGCGTGTTTCAGGTCTAGTGAGAGACCCTGTCTCAAGAAAATAAAGTAGAAGAAAGAGCAACAGATGAGATCCAATGTCCTCCTCTGGCCTTCATGTGCATGGTTGTCCTTGTAGACTTGTGCATGAATACCACAGCAGACGCTACACATGCACACAGCATACATATATAAATATGTACATATGTACTACATACATTGTTTAAAATGACATATGGGCTGGACAGATGGCTTAGCAGTTAAGGCATTTGCCTGTAGGGCCAAAGAACTCAGGTTCAATTTCCCAGGATGCAAGTAATCCAGATGCCCAAGGTAGTACATATGTCTGGAGTTTGTTTGAAATGGCTGAAGGCCTTGATGTGCCTTTCTCTTCTTCTTTTTCTCTCTCTCCCTCTTTCTCTCTCTCTATTAAATAAATAAAAATTAAAAAATTAAAAATTGCATTAAATGGGTGGGAAGAAGGAATTACACACATGGATAGAGGTATAAAACAGAGCCAGGAATTTGGATAAACATACGTACAGGGCTGGAGCAATGGCTCTGCAGATGATGAGCAGAGATTAGGAACAAGATAGACTTCTTTTGTAAGTAGGTAATTAGGGATACAGTTCCAAAATAAGATAGCTGTCAACCTGTCCTGGCCAGGATAGAGGCATCTCCAGTCTGAACCCAAACGTGACTCATTAAGATGGCAATCAGAGACAGCCCTGTGTTCTACATTCTGATTCTTCCTCCTCCTTGGAACCTTTTAGCAGGTCATTTTCCTGCCCACAGGAATCCACATTCTTTTGTCCAACGCATCAGCTTATCAGGAGCCCCCACCTACATTCAAAGTAACCAACCCAATCTATCCAGACTTAATGACTAATTTACATCCCCAAGGGTAAAAGAAACTGAGCCATGTCACGTGTGGTTTACCTGCTTGGGATGCCTCACAACTCAGGAGCTTTCAGCTTTATTTTGGATTGAAAAACAAAATCTTGGTTAACTTGCCCTCCTGCCATGTCTGAACTTGTCATGGTTTCTGGGTTTCAAGATAAGAAAGCAAGAGCTGGGTGTGGTGGCGCCTTTAATCCCAGCACTTGGAAGGCAGAGGTAGGAGGATCGCCTTGAGTTCAAGGCTAC
Source organism: Jaculus jaculus (assembly GCF_020740685.1). Classification (NCBI taxonomy): domain Eukaryota; kingdom Metazoa; phylum Chordata; class Mammalia; order Rodentia; family Dipodidae; genus Jaculus; species Jaculus jaculus. The sequence goes on along the minus strand of NC_059116.1, from coordinate 49,206,510 downwards.
CCTGAGATTACAAAATGAATTCCAGGCCTGGGCTAGAGTGAAACCCTACCTGGGGGGGGGGGATAAGAATGCAAGAAAACTGGTAATGGTAAGAGTACTTTCCTGAGAGGATGACAAATCAATTCCCCAGAATCCACAAAAACAGCTGGGCATGACTATGCATGTCTGTGACCCTGGTTTCATGGGGAGTAGAGACTGGAGAATTGCTGGGGCTCTCTGATCAGCCAGTCTGAATGAAAATGGCCACTCTGGGTTCAGTGAGAGACTCTGTCTCAAGGAAATTGACAGATGAGGGATATCCGAAGATACCTGATTCTCCTCTGGGCTCCATCCTTGTATACACGAGGTGCATGCATTTACACACACATGTGCATACATCACATATACACACAGAGAGAGACATGCCAACAACAGAACAATGCATCACAGGCTTTATGCATACCTGTCATCCTAGCACTTACAAAGTTGAGAAGGATGGTGAGTTCAAAGGGCAGCCTGAGCTATACAGGAAGACTAACTAAAACAAACAACAAAAATGCATACCATTACACATGCTAAGTGCCCACATCGGCTTTCATAGTCTCCCTTCACAGAAAGGAGCTGCTGACTGGTTCACAGTGTTCCTAAGACACATAAGTCACATGCTGAGCAGTGCTAGTTTCTTCTTCTTCAAGTAGGTCACATCTCTCCTCCTCAGGATCCTGTGACACAGCAACTGTGTCCTGGTGCGCATGTCTTCAACATCAGCTCTAACCTGAGACTTCAGTCAGGTGAAAGCCAGGCTCCAGACCGAGGGCAGAGTCCAGGGAGCTATGCTCACTCCTTTCCTTCTTTGCCCTGGCAGGCAGAGCCATGGGTAGATACCATGGCCTCAGAGGAATCTTCCAAGCTTGCACTAAATCCCATATTGTAGCAAGTTTAAAATTGATCTCCCTCCTGAAATACCTTCTGGCCATTAAGCTTCCTTATTCCCAACATTTAGAAATTAGTAAAATCTTATATTTCAAAAATGAACATTTTGGGGGCTGGAGAGATGGCTTAGCGGTTAAGCGCTTGCCTGTGAAGCCTAAGGACCCCGGTTCGAGGCTCAGTTCCCCAGGTCCCACGTTAGCCAGATGCACAAAGGGGCGCACGCGTCTGGAGTTCGTTTGCAGAGGCTGGAAGCCCTGGCGCGCCCATTCTCTTTCTCTCCCTCTATCTGTCTTTCTCTCTGTGTCTGTCGCTCTCAAATAAATAAATAAATAATTTTTAAAAAATGAACATTTTGGAATGGGGGGATGACTCATTGGGTAAAGTGCTTGCCACACAGCATAAGGACCTCAGTTCAGATCCCCAGGACCTATGTAAAATTACAGGAGTGATGGCGCACACCTATAATCCTAGGACTGGGGAGAGGGTAGAGGAGGCCTGGGGCTTGCTGGCTATCTAGTCTAGCTGAATTGCTGAGCTCCAGGATCAATGAGAGGCCCTGCTTCAAAGAATAAGATTGAAAACAATTGAGAAAGACACCCAACATTAACCTCTGGACTCTGCACACATACACACACAACACACACATATATACGTGCAAAAAAGAAGAAGCAGCTTTTCAGCTGGGTGTGGTAGCTCATGGCTGTAATCCCAGCACTCAAGAGGTTGAGATAGGAGGACTACCACAAATTGACAACCAGCTGGGACTATTTAGTGAGTACCAGTGCTACACAGTGAATCCCTGTCTCAAAAATACATAGGGCTGAAGAGATGGTTTAGCAATTAAGGTGTTTGCCTGCAAAGCCAAAGGACTTCAGTTGGATGCCTCAGGACCCATGCAAGCCAGATGCATAAGGTGGCATATGAGCTTGGAGTTCGCTTACACTGGCTACAGTTCCTGGTGTGCCCATTCTCTCTCTCTCTCTTTCTCCCTCTCTCTCTCTCTCTCTCTCTGTGTGTGTGTGTATGTGTGTGTGTCTTTCTTTCTCTCAAATAAATAAATTAATTAAATTAAATATTTTTAAATGCATACATACATACACACATACATATATGCATATAAATTTTTATTGAAGTACAATATATCTATGGAAAAGTTCACAAAAATCATAATGAAAAAGGAACCAGGATATAAGCTTGGACCAAGAGGCATAATATACCTATCCTGGTGATCCTGTTACACTTTCAGTCACTATTCCATAACTGCTGACATCTTTGACTAATGTGTCAAATATTAATGGATACATATAGTAAGTGTGGAGGGAAGACCATTAATAAGAGATCAGAAAAAGAACAGGTCTCCATTATGGAATTTTTATAAGCTTGGTCCAGGAATCCAAAACTGCTAGTCTTGGAATGCTGCAACCTGGCACCACAGAGCTGCAACCCCATTCCCTGAGACCTAACCCTTTGACAAAGATTGGATGTAGATCAACCAGGACTGTCCTAATTTGCATAGCCATTATTTGCATGGCCTTTATTTGCAAGGCAGAGATAGCCTAACTGGAAACTATGTGCACAACAGCTCATACTAACCTCTCAGAAATGTACAATGGCCAACTCACATGGTATGAATTCCAAAACTGAACCCAAAGAAACTTGCCCTAATAAATGAAGACTTCTCACAAGTGGAGACTACAGATTCCACTCTAGTTCCTGCTCAGCCTGACCCCTCCTTAGAATATATCCAATAAACTGATCTCCTTATTCCTGTATAATGCATTTAGAGGCAGGAGAAGTAGCTTAAGTGGGATGGTGCTAGGAAGGTAGAGACTAGTGGATTTCTGGGTCTTTCTTGGTGTACATGCATGTGTACATACATGTCAAAAAGAAGAATGGATCATACATTGCATACTAATACCACTCCTTTCTTACTATTGGAAATAGCTAGCCTGTTGCAGTTACCCTCTAGTCTACACAGGAAGCCTCATGATGACAGGGCAAAGTATAGCATGAGCCAAGACTGGACATCACCTCTACCACAGCAGGTAGAAAACAGCAGCAGGAGAGTGAGCCATATAACACTAGCAAGCTAGGTGGTAATAAACCTCAAGGTCTTAACACAAGAGAGCAAAGGTAGAACGGAACCACAAAAAAAATGGCAAACATAAATACACACCTTTCAATAATCTCTCTTAATATCAACGGGCTCAATGCCCCAACGAAAAGACATAGGTTTGCAGAGTGGGTTAAAAAAGCGAGAGAGGGCTGGAGAGATGGCTTAGCGGTTAAGCGCTTGCCTGTGAAGCCTAAGGACCCTGGTTCAAGGCTCGGTTCCCCAGGTCCCACGTTAGCCAGATGCACAAGGGGGAGCACGCATCTGGAGTTCGTTTGCAGAGGCTGGAAGCCCTGGCGCGCCCATTCTCTCTCTCTCTCCCTCTATCTGTCTTTCTCTCTGTCTGTCTCTCTCAAATAAATAAATAAAATAAAATAAAATAAAATAAAATAAAATAAAATAAAATAAAATAAAATAAAATAAAATAAAATAAAATAAAATAAAAAGCAAGAGAACCGGAGCAGCTGCGGCTCCCTCCCCTCCCCCACCGCCTGAGCCCAGCTCCAGCGAACAGAGCAGCGGTCCCGGGACCCGGCCACGCCAACCTGACCCAAGCAAAAGCAGAGTTCAGCAGCAACATCAGTGGCTCCAGCACCGGTAACAGCGGCCCAAGCAGCAGCAGACCGAGGAGCGGCAGAAGCTTCAGCTGCTGACAGACCCAGTGGGGAACTGATCTGCAGGGCCATAGTTGCCAGGCTTGGCTTGCCCCGCAGGAAAAGCCAGTGCCCAGCTCCAGAAATCACAACAGCAGCCCGACAATCCAGGCAGCAACTTGACTGAGACCAAACTCATCCAAGGTAACTAGGCTTGCACCAGGGAAGGGTCTCATTTGGTCACAAGCTGACTTGGATCCCTCAACAGACCAGAAATCTTAACCTCTATGTTGATAGAGGATCTGGTTGTTATAACTACTCTGGCATACATACTTGGGGCTGTTTTTGACTGAATGGGTACAGTGTTTAGTTAACTTTTAGAATCTACCTATATTTATTCCACTCAGCCTACTTGAATACCCCCATAGCAGGGAAACTCAACCCCTAGGAGCACCTTTGTAGATACTCTCAGAGTCTTAAGAGCCACATCTAACACCTCAAGCTCCTACCCTGAAAATATATAACATCAAACCAATTGATACAGCTAAGAATACCCAGCTAGCTACAAAATCCAAGCATTAACTTAATCCAACATGCAAAAATATATATATTATAACACAAGAAACACTAAAAAGCAAGACGATATAAATCCACCTAAAAGTATTAATGCATCAGAAATGACCTCCAGTGAGAACGAGTTAGAGGAAATGCCTGAGAAAGATTTCAAAAGAATGATTGTAAATATGCTCAAAGAAGTCAGAGAACAAATCAAAGGAGTCAAAGAGGAACTTAAAGAGGAAATCAAAGGAATCAAAAAAGATGCAGGACACCAATTTCATGAAATAAAGAAGGCAATACAAGAGATAAATAAGGAAATAGAAATAATAAAGAAAAACCAGTCAGAATTACTAGCAAGGAAGAACACAGTTAATGAAATAAAAAACTCTGTAGAAAATCTCACCAGTAGAATGGATGAAGGAGAGGATAGAATATCTAAGCTAGAAGACCAGGTGGCAGATCTAATACAGGCCAACAAAGAGAAAGACAAACTTATAGAAAAGTATGAGTGGGAATTTCAAGATATTCGGGACACTATGAAAAGATCAAATACTAGAATTCAGGGCATAGTAGAAGGAGAAGAAGTCCACTCCAAAGGCATAGTAGGTGTCTTCAACAAAATCATAGAAGAAAATTTTCCCCAAATTTGGAAAAAAGTGCCAATACAGATACAGGAAGCCTTTAGAACCCCAGCCAGACAAAACATGGAAAGAACCTCTCCTCGCCATATTATAATCAAACTTCCAAATACACACACCAAAGAAAAAATATTGAAAGCAGTTAGAGAGAAAAATCAAGTTACCTATAAAAGTAAGCCCATCAGAATTACAGCAGATTATTCAACACAAACTTTTAAAGCCAGAAGGGCTTGGAGTGATATATTCCAAGTTCTGAAAGATAACAACTGTCAACCAAGGTTACTTTATCCTGCAAAGTAATCCATTCAAATAGATGGAGAAATAAGGACATTCCATGACAAAAGCAGGTTAAAGGAGTATTTGAAGACAAAACCAGCTCTACAGAAAATACTTGATAGAATCCTCCATGCTGAAGAAAAGAAAAAGCACACATATAAGGAACCTAGAAAAAACAAGCAATACTCAAATACTTGTTAAAGAGCACAGGTAGAACCGGAACCACACAAAAAAAAAAAAAAGGCAAATATAAATACACACCTTTCAATAATATCTCTTAATATCAATGGCCTCAATGCCCCAAAGAAAAGACATAGGTTTGCAGACTGGGTAAAAAGCAGGATCCTACAATTTGTTGTATCCAAGAAACTCACCTTTCTACAAAGGATAGACATTATCTTAGGGTGAAAGGATGGAAGATGGTGTTTCAAGCAAATGGGACTAAAAAAAAAGCAGGGGTTGCTATCCTAATATCTGACAAGGTAGACTTCAGTCCAACATTAGTCAAGAAAGATCAGGAAGGTCACTTTATATTGATTAAGGGCACACTCCAACAGGAGGACATTACAATCCTAAACATATATGCACCTAACATGGGGGCTCCCAAATTTATCAAACAAACACTAAGAACTAAGGTCACAGATAACACCAAACACAGTGGTAGTGGGTGACTTTAACACCCCACTCTCATCAATTGACAGGTCATCCCGGGAAAGAATAAACCGAGAGGCATCTGGACTAAATGAGGTCATAGAAGGAATGGACTTAACAGATATATACAGGACATTTCATCCAAAGGCTGCAGAATATACATTCTTTTCAGCAGCACATGGAACATTCTCTAAAATAGACCATATATTAGGACACAAAGCAAATCTTAACAAATTCAAGAAAATTGAAATAATTCCTTGCATTCTATCTGACCACAATGGAATTAAACTACAAATCAGTAGCAAGAAAGGCTATAGAGCATACACAAAATCATGGAAACTAAACAATACACTACTAAATGATGAGTGGGTCAATGAAGAAATCAAAAAGGAAATCAAAAAATTTATAGAGTCAAATGATAATGAGAACACAACATACCAAAATCTCTGGGACACAATGAAGGCAGTTCTAAGAGGTAAATTTATAACCTTAAGTGCCTATATTAAGAAATTAGAAAGGTTGCAAGTAAACGAGCTAATGCTTCGCCTTAAAGCCTTGGAAAAAGAAGAACAAGGCAAACCAAAAATCAGTAGATGGGAAGAAATAATAAAGATTAGGGCAGAAATTAATGAAATAGAAACAAAAAGAACAATCCAAAGAATTAATGAAACAAAGAGTTGGTTCTTTGAAAGGATAAATAAAGTTTGATAAACCCTTAGCAAATCTGACCAAAAGAAAGAGAGAAGAGACACAAATTAATAAAATCAGAGATGAACAAGGTAACATCACAACAGATTCCAGAGAAATTCAAAAAATCATAGGGACATACTATAAAAGCATATACTCCACAAAGTATGAAAATCTGAAAGAAATGGATGATTTCCTTGATCTATATGACCTACCTAAATTAAATCAAAATGAGATTAATCACGTAAATAGACCTATAACAAACACGGAGATCTGAACAGTTATCAATAATCTCCCAACTAAAAAAAGCCCAGGCCCGGATGGATTCACTGCTGAATTTTACCAGACTTTTAAGGAAGAGCTAACACCATTGCTTCTTAAGATTTTCCAGGAAATAGAAAAAGAAGGAATTCTACCAAACTCCTTCTATGAGGCCAGCATCACCCTGATACCAAAACCAGGCAAAGATAGAACAAAAAAAGAAAATTACAGACCAATCTCCCTCATGAACATACATGCAAAAATTCTCAACAAAATATTGGCAAACAGAATATAAGAGTATATCAAAAAGATCATTCACCCTGACCAAGTAGGCTTTATCCCAGAGATGCAGGGATGGTTCAACATACACAAATCTATAAATGTAATACATTACATAAACGGGTTGAAGGACAAAAATCACATGATCATCTCATTAGATGCAGAGAAAGCATTTGACAAAATCCAACATCCCTTCATGATAAAAGTCCTACAGAGACTGGGAATAGAAGGAACATATCTCAATATAATAAAGGCTATTTATGACAAGCCTACAGCCAACATATTACTAAATGGGGAAAAACCGGAAGCTTTTCCACTAAAATCAGGAACAAGACAAGGGTGTCCACTGTCCCCACTTTTATTTAATATAGTTTTGGAAGTCTTAGCCATAGCAATAAGGCAAGAGACACACATAACAAGGATACAAATTAGAAAGGAACAGCTCAAGAAATCATTATTTGCAGATGACATGATTCTATACATAAAGGACCCTAAAGACTCTACTAGCAAGCTGTTAGAACTGATCAAAACCTACAGCAATGTAGCAGGATACAAAATAAATACCCAGAAATCTGTAGCCTTCATATATACTAACAACAAACACACAGTGGATGAAATCAGAGAATCACTCCCATTCACAATTGCATCAAAAAAAAATAAAGTACCTTGGAATAAACCTAACCAAGGAAGTAAAGAATTTTTACAATGAGAACTTTAAGACACTCAAGCGAGAAATTGCAGAAGACACTAGAAAGTGGAGAAACATCCCTTGTTCCTGGATTGGGAGAATCAATATTGTGAAAATGGCAATCTTACCTAAAGCAATCTACACATTTAATGCAATCCCTATCAAAATTCCAAAGGCTTTCTTCATGGAAATAGAAAAAACAATCCAAAAATTCATTTGGAATCACAAAAAACCTAGAATATCTAAAATAATACTGAGCAACAAAAAAGAGGCTGGTGGTATCACCATACCTGATTTTAACCTATACTACAGAGCCATAGTAACAAAAACAGCATGGTACTGGCACAAAAAAAGACATGTAGATCAGTGGAACAGAATAGAGGACCCAGATGTAAGCCCAAGTAGCTATAGCCACCTGATATTCGATAAAAATGCCAAAAATACTCATTGGAGAAGAGACAGCCTCTTCAGCAAATGGTGTTGGGGAAAATGGATATATATCTGCAGAAGGATGAAAATAGATTCTTCTCTCTCGCCATGCACAAGAATTAAGTCCAAATGGATTAAAGACCTTAACATCAGACCTGAAATTCTGAAACTGCTAGAGGAAAAAGTAGGGGAAACCCTTCAACATATTGGTCTTGGCAAAGATTTTCTGAATACAACCCCAATTGCTCAGGCAATAAAACCACAGATTAATCACTGGGACCTCATGAAATTACAAAGATTTTGCACTGCAAAGGACACAGTGAAAAAAGCAAAGAGGCAACCTACAGAATGGGAAAAAATCTTCGCCAGCTATATATCTGATAGAGGATTAATATCTAGGATATACAAAGAACTCAAAAAGTTAAATAATAAGGAATCAAACAAGCCAATCAAAAAATGGGCTATGGAGCTAAATAGAGCATTCTCAAAGGAAGAAATACGAATGGCATATAAGCATCTAAAAAAATGTTCTATGTCACTAATCATCAGGGAAATGCAGATTAAAACTACATTGAGATTCCATCTCACTCCTGTCAGATTGGCCACCATCATGAAAACAAATGATCACAAATGCTGGCGCGGATGTGGAAAAAAAGGAACCCTTCTACACTGCTGGTGGGAATGCAATCTGGTCCAGCCATTGTGGAAAACTGTGCGGAGGTTCCTAAAACAGCTAAAGATTGATCTACCATATGACCCAGCTATAGCACTCCTAGGCATATATCCAAAGGACTCACCTCATTTCCTTAGAAGTACGTGCTCAACCATGTTTATTGCTGCTCAATTTATAATAGCTGGGAAATGGAACCAGCCTAGATATCCCTCAACTGATGAGTGGATAATGAAGATGTGGCACATTTATACAATGGAGTTCTACTCAGCGGTAAAAAAAAAAATGAAGTTATGAAATTTGCAGAAAAATGGATGGACCTGGAAAGTATTATACTGAGTGAGGTAACCCAGGCCCAGAAAGCCAAGCGCCACATGTTCTCCCTCATATGTGGATCCTAGCTACAGATGTTTGGGCTTCTGCGTGAGAATGAAAATACTTAGTAGCAGAGGCCAGTAAGTTAAAAAGGAAACATAAAGGGAAGAGAAAGGAAGGGAGGAGGATACTTAATAGGTTGATATTGTGTATATATAATTACAATGATTGTAATGGGGAGATAATATGATGGAGAATGGAATTTCAAATGGGAAAGTGTGGATGTGGGGAGGGAGGGAATTACCATGGGATATATTTTATAATCATGGAAAATGTTAATAAAAATTTAAAAATTAAAAAATTAAAAAAACTTAAAAAAAAGAAATTAGAAAGGTCACAAATAAATGACCTAATGCTTCACTTAAAGCCTTGGATAAAGAAGAACAAGGCAAACCAAAAATCTGTAGACGGGAAGAATTAATAAAGATTAGGGCAGAAATTAATGAAATAGAAACAAAAAAAAAATCCAAAGAATTAATGAAACAAAGAGTTGGTTCTTTGAAAGGATAAACAAGATTGATAAACCCTTAGCAAATCTGACCAAAAGAAAGAGAGAAGAAACCTCAAGGTCCACCCCCAGTGACACACAGTCCTCCAGAAAGCCTCCACCTCCCAAATTGCTATAAGCTAGGAACCAAGCGTTCAGAACACATGAGTTTATGGAGGACATCTGATCCAAACCACCACACTTTAGTCTCAAGTTTGTGAAATTCATTCTACATAGTTGCACATTCATTGCCCTAAAGCATTTCACTGTGTGAAATATCCCAGTGTATCCATCTTACTTTTTAGATACTTGGAATAAAGCTTTATGCATTCTATCACATATCTTTCAGTAGATACTGCTAGGACGCTGTCAGAATGGTTGTACCAAAGATGTAACATTTTACTTAAACAAGGAGAAATATTCAAAAGTATAATGATCTCAGTGAAAGAGACTGTGACAGATTTGGTACACTAATGCATAACTTGTAACATAAATATGCAATCAAATATCATGGACATTATGAAATAAATAAATCTCTCTTTTGTTTTGTTTTGCTTTTTCAAGGTAGGGTCTCACTCTAGCCCAGATTGATGTGAAACTCATTCTGTATCCCCAGGGTGGTCTCAAACTCACAGTGATCCTCCACCTCTGCTTTTCAAGTGCTGGAATTAAAGGTGTAAACCACCATTTATTCTTCTACTAAAAAAAAAAGAACACACCACCCAGGCCATGTGTGTGATGAAAGGACCTGTTCTTCATTAGAAGTGTTTCTGTGGAGCTGAGGAAAACAAGAAGGATGAGCTGTGTCTCACCTACTGCCCAATGCTGTATTATAGGTAGTAGCCAGTGTGTGGAGATAGGGAAAGCATGGGAGCTGGGTAGATTGCTCAGTGGATAATGTGCTCACTGCTTGTAGCAGTTACAAAACATAATACTACAAGCAGCTGACGAAGTTGAGAGAACATTTCATCGGGGCATGCAAAGGCAGGCACGAGCAGGAAGCTGGCTCAAACCCCCACATACCAGTGGAGATGAAGCAGCAAGAGTAAGCCAGCTTGGGGACCTCCAGTCAAGATGGCATCCACCTAACCTCAACTTACCTCATGGGGAAGAAAAGGCAAGACCCTTAAGGTTCAGGGTTTTTGTTTGTTTGTTTGGGGGTTTGCTGATTCTAGTACACTTCAAGTGGGAGGGTATGGAAGATCAAAATAGGGAATCTGCTGATTCCCATACTCTCCAGTAGCTCACCAGTCCCCCAATCCCCTCATATGGTCTTTCTAGCCACAATCCTAATAGGAGGTCCCTCCTGCACTAACTGCAGGCCAAGTGGACCCAAGATAGCAAGCCAGGTCCTCCACCCTAGGCTTTCCCACCATCAGGCAGAGTTCCACAGGTCCAATTGCCAAGCTGTTCCTGCCCAGCCTTGCTGACCCCCCACGCATGATTGCCATTCCTGCCCAGCCTTGTGGACTGCCACACAAGTGATTGCCATTGCCATCCAGCCTGGCAGACCCCCACACAGGCAATTGCCATTCCTGCCCAACCTTGCTGACTCCCATGTAGGCGATCGTTATTACTGCCCAGCCTGGCAGACCCCCACGCGTGCTGTCGCCATCACACTCACTGCTGCCCCCTCCAACCCCTGAGCAGGGACCCAGGCTGGGGTCTCCACCCTAGCCTTTCTGAACTCCACAGGCAATTGCCATCCCACTCACCATTGGCCCCACAACCCCTGGCCAGCATTCCACACCCTAGGCTTTCTGAAACATTGTTATGGGAAGACCAAGGCGAAAAAGGAATAGCAGGAAAAATCAAATGCAAGTAAATCCAGCTAAATTGTCCAGTCCCATAATGTATGTCTCTAATCAAAAATAAAAGAGGCAATAGGATCAGAACCTCAAAATGAAGAAACAGACTATGCAACCCTGGCCAAGCAAATAGCAGAACTTGCAGAAACACAATAAAGGACCAATAATTGTATGAGTGGTATGCTCACTAGATTAGACGTATTAGAAAAGAACCAGGAAGGGTTCCTAAGACAGTTGAATGATATGAAGGAGAGGGAAAAAAAGAAAAAGAAAAGAGGACTTCAATAACCAGCTGGCAAAGCTCAATGAAGACATAAAAAAATACAAGGATGAACTCCAAAATCATTAAAAAAAAAAATCAGAAAATGATGTGAAAAAGGAACTCGACAGAGGGTTGGAAACAATACATAAAAAAGCACTAGTGCCAGGCATGGTGGCTCACACCTTTAATCCCAGCACTCAGGAAGCAGAGGTAGGAGGATTGTCATGAATTCGAGGCCACTGTGAAGCTTCATAGTGAATTCCAGGTCAGCCTGGGCTAGAGGGACAGCCTACCTCGAAACACCAAAAAGAAGAAAACACCAAACCATGTAAACCACCACAATATGGCAGGTTGTTACCCTAAATGTGAATGGCCTTAATTCACCCATCAAGAGACATAAGCTAACAGGGTGGATCAGAGAATTAGACCCCTTAATCTGCTCTCTTCAAGAAACCCACCTCACCTCTAAAGACAGACACCTCAGGGTGAAAGGGTGGAAAATGATATTCTAAGCAAATGGAAAAAAGAAACCCACCTCACCTCTAAAGACAGACACCTCAGGGTGAAAGGGTGGAAAATGATATTCTAAGCAAATGGAAAAAAGAAACCCATCTCACCTCTAAAGACAGACATCTCAGGGTGAAAGGGTGGAAAATAATATCCCAAGCAAACGGAAAAAAGAAACAAGCAGATGTAGCTAACTTATATCAGATAAAATAGACTTCAAACCAAAAGTAATCATTAATCATTATGCACCAAACACAGGTGTACCACAATTCAAAACCTACTCGACAATAAAACAGAAATAACCACCAACATCATCACAGTTGGGGACTTCAATACTCCACTATCAACAATAGATAGAACATCCAAACAGAAAATTAACAGGGAATCAAGAGAGCTCAACAGCACCATACATCAATCAGACCTAAAAAGACATCTACAGAATATTCTACCCCAAATTCACCGATTACACATTCTTCTCAGCAGCCCATGGAATCTTCTCTAAAATAGATCATATACTGGGTCATAAAGCCTGACTCCATATATTTACAAGGACTGACATAATTTCCTACATGATATCAGATCACAATGCTGTATTGTTAGAAATTAACAACAAAAGATGTGTCAGGAACCCAACCAACTCCTGGAAACTGAACAACACACTCTTAAACAATAAATGGGAAGTGGATAAAATAAAAAATGAAATTGTAAAATTTATAGAAATGAATAAAAATGAGAATACAACATACCAAAACTTATGGTACACAATGAAGGCAGTCCTCAGAGGAAAATTCAAAACACTAGATGCCTTCATATCAAAGACAGAGAGATCCCAAATCTATACCCAATCAGCCACCTAAAGGTATTGGAAAAACAAGAAGAATCCAATGCAAAAAGCTACAGATGGAAAGAAATAATTAAGATCAGAGCAGAAATTGATGACTTGGAAACTAAGAACACAATTAAGAAAATTGATGAAACAAAGAGCTGGTTCTTTGAAAAAATAAACAAGATGAATAAACCCCTGGCCAATTTGATCAAGTGAAAAAAAAGATGCTTCAAATTAACAAAATGAAAAATGAAAAAAGAAAGATCATAATAGACATAGTGAAATTGGGAGAATCATCAGAACTTACTTCAGAAACCACTCCACAAAATTGGATAATATGAAGGAAATAGATGAATTCCTGAACACATACTACTTACCAAAGCTAAACTGAGAGCAGATTAATCTCCTAAACAAACCTATCACACCAATCAAGATTGTAAAGGTAATCAAAAATCTCCCTAAAGAGAAGAGTCTAGGACCAGATATCTTTTCAGCTAAATTCTATCAAACCTTCATGGAAGAACTGAAACCAATTTTTGTCAAATTGTACCACACAATCAGAGAACAGGGAAAGCTCCCCAACTCCCTCTATGAAGCCACTATCACCCTAATATCAAAACTAGGTGGAGATGCCACAAGAAAAGAAAATGGCAGGCCTATTTCACTGATGAACTTAGATGCAAAGGTGCTGAATAAAATCCTCACAAACCAAATTCAACAGCACATCAAAAGCATTATCCACCTGAATCAAGTAGGCTTCATCCCAGGAATGCAGGGGTGGTTCAATATATGGAGATCTGTCAATGTAATACACCACATAAATAAGCTTAAACACAAAAACCACATGATCGGGCTGGAGAGATGGCTTGGTGGTTAAGCACTTGCCCGTGAAGCCTAAGGAACCTGGTTGGAGGCTCAATTTCCCAGGACCCACGTTAGCCAGATGCAGGGGACGCATGCATCTGGAGTTCCTTTGCAGTGGCTGGAGGCCCTGGTGTGCCCATTCTCTCTGTCTCTCTCTTTCTCTTTCTCTCGCTCTCTCTCTCTGTTTCTCTCTCCCTCTTTCTATCTCTGTCACTCTCAAATAAATAAAAATAAACAAATTTTTTTTTAAAAAACCACATGATCATCTCAACAGTTGCAGAAAAGGAATTTGACAAAATACAATATCACTTCATGATCAAAACATTGGAGAGAATAGGCATGGATATTCTACATCTCAACATAATAAAAGCTATATATAAAGATCCTAAAGCCCAAATAATATTTAATGGGGAGAAAATGAAGGAATTCACATTGAGACCAGGAACAAGACAGGGGTGTCCATTCTCACCTCTGCTCTTTAACATAGTTCTGGAAGTCCAAGCTCAAACAATATGACAGAAAAGACAAATTAGCAATAAGACAGGGAAAGAAATAAAAGGGATACAAATTGGAAAGGAAGAAGTTAAATTAGCCCTATTTGCAGGCGTCATGATTCTATGCATAAGTGACCTGAGAACCTTCATCTCAAAACTCTTAAAGTGATTAACTCCTTCAGTAAAGTAACAGGATACAAAATCAATGCACAAAAATCAGTACCTTTTCTATATGCAAAAGACAAAAGATACAGAGAAAGAAATAAGTGACATTGTCCCATTTTCAAGAGCATCAAAAAAAATAAATACCATGCAATAACATTAACCAAGGAGGTGAGAGACCTTTACAATGAAAACATGAAAATACTCAAGAAAGAAAGAAATTGAGGACTTGAGAAAATGGAAAGACCTCCCATCCTCCTGGATAGGCAGAATTAACATTGTGAAAATGGCAATCTTACCAAAAGCAATATATAGATTTAATGCAATACCAACAAAAATCCCAACATCTTTCTTTACAAAGATAGAAAAAATGATCTCAAAATTCATATGGAATGGTAGAAGACCTCAGATATTCAAGTATATCCTCAGCAAAAGAAACACCTCTGAAGGCATCACCATGATCTAAAGCTATACTACAAAGCCATAGTAATAAAAACAGCATGGTACTGACATAAAAACAGAATTATAGACCAGTGGAACAGAATCGAGGACCCAGACTTTGGATCAAGTAACTACAGCTACTTCATATTTGACAAAGGCCCTAACAATGTAGACTGGACAAAAGACAGCATCTTCAACAAATGATGCTGGACAAACTAGATAACCATATGCAGGAAAATGAAACTCGATCCACACATTTTGCCATGCACAAAAATCAAGTCCAAATGGATCAAAGACCTCAATATAAGACCAGAAACTCTGCTACTACTGGAAGAAAAATAGGAGGAACTTTCCATAATATAGGAGTGGGAAAAAACCTTTCTGAACAAAACCACAGTAGCTCAGGAAATTAAACAATTGGGATCTCAGGAAGCTGAAAAGCTTTTTCACAGACAAACATACAATAAGCGGAGCCAATAGATTACCCACAGAATGGGAGAAATTTTTTGCCAGATACACATCGGAGAGAGACCTGATTTCTAGAATCTACAAAGAACTCAAAAACCTAAAGAATAAAAAGTCAAACAACCCACTCACAAAAAGGGGCAGAGAACAGAACAGGAAGTTCTCAGAGGAAGAAATACAAATGGCAAACACACTCTTAAGAAAACGTTCAACATCCCTAATGATGAGGGAAATGCAAATTAGAACAACTATGAGATTCCACCTTTCCCCAATAAGCCTAGCAAACATTAAAAAAAATCTAATGACAACAAATGCTAGTGAGGTTGTGGAGAAATAGGAGCCCTCATTCACTGTTGGTGGGAATGTAAGATGGTACAACCACTATGGAAAACATGGAGACTCCTAAAAAGGATGACTGTAGAGTTACCAACAGACCCAGTTATTCCCTTACTGGGAATTTACCCTAAAAGCTCCAAACCTTACCTTAGAGATATTTGCTCAACCATGTTTATAGAAGCTCAATTCATAATAGATAAGAGCTAGAATCAACCCAGATGTCCATCATTAGACAAATGGATAAATAAGATGTAGTATAGCTACATGATGGAATTCTACACAGCAGCAAGGAAAAATGACACAATGAAATTTGAAGAAAAGTACTCAAACTTGGAACAGATCATTCTCAGCAAACTTACCCAATTGCAGAATGGTAATTGTCATATGGTCTCACTGATCTGTGGCTCCTAATCTGAGATGCTGACATACCTAATAAATATCTCAAGGATTGTACAGTAGGTAGAGCTGGAGGGGAGAGTAAAGGGGGCAGAAAACTGGACCCAATTGGAAATGGTACCATAAAATCCTATATCCTGAAAGACATACTAAAAAGCTGAACCTTCATCAGGTGCTTAGAGAGAATACCTGATTTACAGGGGCCTGGAGAGGGTACGATAAAGACTATCCTCAATCTTATCCTGTTTTTCTCTCTTTCTCTCTTTCTCTCTCTTCTCTCTTTCTCTGTTATATTACCTCTATTTTTCTTCCTTCTTCTCCCTTGGCACTGGTACTTCCAGTACCAGCATGTGGGTACCATCCACAATGACCTGTTGATCAGAGAGACCTACAGTGTTTCCCAAAAGAAGACAAAGTTCTGTCAGAGTACCTGATGACCCACAAAAGGCTAATGGTACGACCCTACTGCCAAAGACACCATATGCTGTTGGGATGGAACATGGAGCAACTTGGCTGGAAACTGGAAGACAGTCAACCAGATAGCTTGTCTAGTGCCAGAGAAACTAGGGGAAAATGACCAACATCTGTCTAAGCAACTCATGGTCTAAGCTACTCAGCAGCAATCAATCTGATGTGATGCTCACGCAAGGTCAACAGTAACACACAGCCATGTTGGGTTACCAACTGCTCTTGATTTGGCTAATGGATCCACTCAGTGGAACAGAACCCATACCTGGAATGGTGAAACAAGTCAGAACCATATCCAAAAATGAGCCTGCTCTCCAATATCAAGCTCCCACCAATAGTGGGCTATATGAGGGCCTAAACCTACTAAATTCTCTCTAAAATAATAATGGGTATCAATGTATCTTACACTGACCTCACTCTCTGTTGGAGAATTTGCTTCTCTTTTTCAAATGGACGCAGAACCTGAGGACAGAATCAGCCCATCTCACCCTGCCAGGGCACCAGCTGACACCATAGAGGTAGTGGGGTAATGAGCAAGAGCTACTTTCTTAGAGAGCCTGGTATCAGCACAAGGGTGAGGGAGACAGACACAGAGAACAGTCAACTCCTACCAAACCAGATATCCAGAGAGGGAGAAACTCCCAAGACCACCTCACTGAAATAGACCTAAAATGAACCCAACATGGTTCAGGGAAATTTGCAGAAAAGGGGGCAGAAAGATTGTTAGAGCCAAAAGTTGGGTCATTACGCACAGAGACATGGCTTCTCCCCCATAACTGAAGGCTACCCCCACAATGCAACACCCACAACCCTCAGGGAGGGATGACCAGGAGAAGGCTGACCTGAAATTCACTATGGAGTCTCAGAGTAGCCTGGGCACATGCGAGGCTTAACAGATAAACTGTTTTTGTTTGTTTAGTTGGTTTTTTTGCAGTAGGGTCTTTCTCTATCCCAGGCTGACCTGGAATTCACAAGTACCACCACACCCAGCATGATTTTTTGGTTAATTTTTGAGGCAGGGTTTCACCTCTAGTCCAGGCTGACTTAGAACTCACTCTGTAGCCCAGACTAGTCTCAAAATCACAGCAATCCTCGTATCTCAGCCTCCTCAAGGCTAAGACTATAGTCAGGTGCCACCATGCTCAGCAACAGATAAATATTCGTAGATCAGCAAGTAAAACTGCTATGTTCAAGGATGTAGAAAATAAGCTTATTCCCAGGTGGTGCAGACCTTTAATTGCAGCCCTTGGGAGGCAGGGGTAAGAAGATAACTGTGAGTTCAAGGCCAGCCTGGGAATAGAGTGAGATCCAGGTCACCCTGGCTAAAGTGAGACCTTGCCTGGAGGGGGGAAAAAAAGGAAAAGAAACTAAACTCATTAGAAATTAGCAGATAAACTGGGCATGGTGGTGTACGACTTTAATCCCAGCACCAGGAGGCAGAGGTAGGAGGATTGCCATGAGTTTGAGGCCACTCTGAGACTCCATAGTGAATTTCAGGTCAGCCTAGGCTCGAAAAACCAAGCAAAAAAAAAAAAAAAAAAAAAGAAGAAAGAAGGAAAGAAGTTAGCAGATAAATCTTTCCATAGAACATAAAAACAACCAACCCTAAAATAAAATTGACTGGATGATCTTAATAACATGTTGCGAAGAGCAGAGAAAGAACTTGTGATTTTGAAGAAAGCTTATTCAATATGACCCAATGCGCTAAGAGAAGACAAAGATCTTCAAAGTCTCTGGTGGACAATATCAACAGGCATTCTTCACTACCTTGGAGATACTTGCTCAACCATGTTTATTGCCACTCTATTATAATAGCTAGGAAATGGCACCAGCGTATATGCCCCTCAACTGATGAGTGGATAATGAAGATGGGGCATATTTACACAATGGAGTTCTACTCAGTGGTAAAGAAAAATGAAGTTATGAAATTTGCAGGAAAATGGATGAATCTGGAAAGGATTATAATTAGGGAAGTAACCAGGGCCAGAAAGCTAAATATCACATGTTCTCTCTCATATGTGGATCCTAGCTACAAATGATTGGACTTCTATGTGAGCAGGAATAAAACTCAGTGGCATAGGCCACTAAACTAGGAAGAAGATATAAAGGGAATACAAAGGAAGAGATAAGGGGACTTAATAGGATGGTATTGTATATATGTAAGTAGAAGAACAGATTATGGGAGTGAAAAGGCCTACATGAGGTCAAGAGAAAAGATTGAGAAAAGGAAAGGTGGTGGGAGGACTAATCAAAATCTAAGAACATATAAATAAGTCATTTGGAAACCTACTTTTTTGGACAATGGAACACATGGGAGCCAGAGATTGTTACTAGAAAAATTTCAGTGCCAGGGATGGGATATCTTCCAGTGAGTTGTTGACCAGGGATGTCCATGATACCCCCCAAAACATTTACAGGCCATTGCCAAGGCCCTTGGTTTCCCACCAAGAATAGGTGGTAAGACCCTGTTGCTGAGGAATCCACATATGTGGGCTGCAAGGTCACTGAAAACCTTGCTGGAGCTGAGCTAAAAACCTCCTCTGCATAGATCAGCTGTCAGAAAGCTGAAAAAAGCCATGCTGAATGCAGTTTAGTGGGAGAGAGAGAAATCACCAGGGAAGACACCCAACAGTGGACACTACAAGTCTTATATTTGGCCAGCCAGGCAAAATGAGCCAACAGGTACAATAGTGGCATGTCTGTTATGGGAGAAACCAACCACTCTCTAATTTGACAGTAGGTCTGCTTTACAGAAGGGACTACATCCCTGATACTGAAAACCTACAACAAGGGTAGTCATGAGGCCTAGGGGAGTAACATCTGCTGGTGCCTGGCCAAATGTATATACTATGCTCACCAAACTGCCTAGTAAGTACTTCTCTTAATGTTCATACCCATCTATTAATGCTACTCTCACTTTTGGTTAGAGAACCTTCTCTTTTCAGATAGCAACGACCTTGGGATGACTCAGAAGGCACCATGGTGCTGAGAAGAATTCAGAAGAGTGTTCAGCATTGAAATATCTCTATCATGCCTTCCAAGGCTCAGGGTCTACTGTGGAAGAGATGGTGGAAAAAACGTAAGAGCCAATGGAAGGGTAGGACTCCTTATAACGTGATCCTCCAAACACAAAATGGCCTAGATATCCATGACTTCACGGTGCCTGACACTCCCTCACAAGAAGATCCTAATAGGAGGAAAAGATCATGATATCAAAATAAAAGTGAGACTGATTTAGAGGAGATATTGTAAGAGCCCCAAAACGAGGACCCCACACTCTGCCCGGATATGGCGACACCCCAAATCACTCACGAGAAGCGGTCTTGATGCAAACTGCAAGAGGATTTTATTCCAAGCACGCTGGGGCCCACAGTCGTACACCGCACAGGGGTAGAGGACTGCAGAGCCCTGAATGCAGGAATGGGACAGTTTTTATAGGGTTTCTAACAAAGCCTGTGCATTAGACCAATCATTTTTTTAATATCAGGAGCCTGCGGGGTGCGAGCCAGTCAGTTTGTGCCACTCCATAGTTTCTAAGCCAATTAGTTTAATTTGTTCAAGCCCCTCGTGCACCAATCAGTCTCTTATGACCTTGGTGGTCAGCATTTGCGCAGGTCCTTGGGTGGGAGTAGCAGAGTGTGGTATCAGTCTCCTATGACCTTGGAGGTCTGAGGCAGGCTGCTACAGCTTATGGTGCAGGCTACTAAGGCTTACAGTGTGGGCTATTAAGGCTTATGGTGCAGGCTATTTACAGAAACCAAATAAGTGGTTTACTTCATTACTCATTTCCCATCCTTGAGGGCTATCTCATGCCCTTTTTACCTAGTTTTATATTAGGAGCGGGCTCTGATATAATGAGAAGAGGGATTCTTTACTTGCTTTCAACAGAGAGTAAAGCCTGGAGTTTGAGGTATGCAGGGGCCCGCTTAAGCTCCCTTTGGAGCGTGATAGTATTTCTGGACTTCTGAATTCTTGGGCCTTTCAATATGATGGAAAGTGGAGTTTCAAAGGGGAAAGTGGGGTGGGGGTAAGGGAATTACCATGGGATTTTGTTTAGAATTATGGAAGTTGTCAAAAGAAACAAAGAAAGAAAAAATAAGTCATATAGAAACCTACTTTTTTGGACAATGGAACACTCACAAGCCATAGATTTTTACTAGAAAATTTTCAGTGCCAGGGATAGAATACCTTCCAGTGAGTTGTTAGCCAGGGAGGTCCCTGATACCCCCAAAACATTACAGGTCATTGCTGAGGCCCTTGGTTTCCCACCAGGAAAAGATGGTAAGACCCTGTTGCTGAGACTCCAGATACTTGCACTGCAAGGCCACTGAGAAACCCTCTGGAACTGAACTGAAAACCTCCTCCATGCAGAGCAGCTGACATAAAGATAGAAAAAGCCACACTGCTTGCAGTTTAGTAGGAGAGAGAGAAATTACCAGTGAAGATATCCAACAGTGGACACTGCAAGCCTTATATTTGGTCAGCCAGGCCAAATGAGCCAAGTGGTACAATAGTGGCATGTCTATTATAGGGGAAACCAACCACCCTCTAATTTGACTGGAGGCCTGCTCCATGGGAAGGAATACATTCCTGATACTGAAAACCTACAACAGGGGTATTCATGAGCCCTAGGGGTGTAAGTTCTGCTGGTGTCTAGTTAAATGTATATACTATGCTTACAAAACTGCCCAGTAAGCACTTCTCTTAATGTTCATACTCAAATATTAATGCTACACCCACTTTTGTTTGGAGAAACTTCTCTTTTCAGATGGCAGTGGCTTTGGCATGACTCAGAAGGCACCACGGTGCTGAGAAGAATTGACAGAGGAGTACTCAGCACTGAAACATCTCTATCACATCTTCCAAGGCTCAGTTCCATTGTGGAAGAGGTGGTAGAAAGAATATAAGAGCCAAAGAAAGGTTAGGAGTCCTTACAACGTGTTTCTGTAGGCATAAAATATCTTGGATGTCCATGATCTCATAGTGCCTGACACTACCTACACAAGGCCATCATAATAGGAGGAAAAGATCATGACATTAAAATAAAAGAGACTGATTGAAAGGGGGAGGGATATAAAGGCGAGTGGAGTTTCAAAGGGAAATTGAGGGGGAGGGCTGGAATTACCATGGGATATTGTTTACAATTTTGGAAGTTGTCAATAAAAAAAGAAAAGAAAGATATGTTGGATTTTTTCTAAAAATAAATAAATAAATGAAATTAATTCCTTTCAGCCAGGCATGGTGGTGTATACCTTAAATCACAGCATGGGAGGAGGGTAAGAGGAGAACAGAGATAGGAGAATCACTTTAAGTTTGAGGCCAGCCTGAGTATACATAGTGAATTCCAGGTCAGCCTAGGCTAGAGTGAGACTCTACAGTAAAAAAAAAAATATATCCTCTCAGTCAAAAATTCCAATTTCAGGACTGGAGAGATGGCTTAGTGGGTAAGGTGCTTCCCTGCAAAGTCTCAGAACCCAGGTTCAATTCTCCAGGTCCCACATAAGGCAGATGCAAAAGGTGTGCATGTGTCTGGAGTTTGTTTGCAGTGAATAGAGACCATGGTACACCCATTCCCTCTCCCTCCTTTCCTACCTCTCTACCTCAAAAAAAAAAAAAAAAAAAAAAAATTCAATTTCAGTCCAATTTCTAAAATAAAATGAAAATAAAATCTTTTGTTGTTGCTGTTGTTTTTTTCTTCTTAAATAGTGTGTGTGTGTGTGTGTGTGTGTGTGTGTGTGTGTGTGGTATATATACTTGTATGTGCCCTTGCAGTACCCCACATGCCAGCCTGCGGAGGCTGGAATGGAACACTGGGCACGAAGAATAGCTGAGAACAAAGCTATGCCAAAAGGTGATAGGATCTATTTGCATAGGATCAGTTCTTGCCACAAAGCCTGGCATATAGGCCTGCATTGGAAGTGCTAATGACACCTTCCATGTCAGTGCAGGATATGTGTTAGATCTGATTGATGGTCAGCTTTGCAATTCTTTTTTTTTTTTTTTTTTTTTTTTTGAGGTAGGGTCTCACTCTGGCCCAGGCTGACCTGGAATTCACTATGTAGTCTCAGGGTGGCCTCGAACTCATGGTGATCCTCCAACCTCTGCCTCTTCCGAGTGCTAGGACTAAAGGCGTGCCCCACCAAGCCCGATAGTTTTGCAGTTTTTAAATAAGCTATATTTTGGGGTTGCCCTTTGTTGCTTCCTGATTTATACTGCCTTTGTCTTCTTTTGTCATTCTTGGGAGTAGCATCTTACTGAGCCCCAGGCTGACCTGGAACCCTTTAAAGACCAGAAATCTCTGCCTCCCCAGTTGACAGGATAAAGAGTGTGGGGAAACATAAACCCTTAGAGACTTTGACTTTGTTAGATTATCTGTTTAATACCCACTCTTACATAAATCCTCCATGCTGGTTTTAACTGGATGTGTATATTGCTCAGTTGAATTTTAAAATTTGCTTGCTTTTTGGTCTACCCAGCCTACTAGAATGTTTGCATAGCACACAAACCAACACCTACGATCACTTTTGGAAGTCATACAAGGACCAAACCTGGCATCTTAAGCTCCTACCCTAAAGATATATAACATCAGATTTATAGAACTAAGAATATTGCAGATAATTAGAAAACCTAAGCATCAAATTAACCCAAGGTGCAAAAATCTCTACACTATAATACACAAAAAATCATGACAATATAATTCCAACAAAAATTATAAATCCATCAGAAATGACCTCCAGTGAGAATGATTTAGATTAAACGTCCAACAAAGATTTCAAAAGAATGATTATAACTATGTTAAAAAAAAAAAAAAGCAAAGAAGAAAACAAACTCCTAAAGGAAAACACTGGAAATCAACTTAATGAAATAAAGAGGTCAAAACATAAGCCCACTCTCCAATATCAAGCTACCATCAATCATGGGCTACAAGATGGCCTACACCTATTAAACTCTCTATAAAAAAAAGTTAGGGCTATCTCATTTGTCCTGGTGCTAACTTACTCTCCATTGGAGAATCTGCTTCTCTTTTTCAGATAGATGCAGATCCTAAAGAGAGAGCCACCCCATCATACCTCAAAAGGGCCCCAGCTGAAACTAAGAACAATTGGCGAAACAAGCAAGGGTGCAGTTTTCCTGATGAAACAGATACCAGCACAAGGCTGAAGGAGATCAATACAGAGAAAAATCAATGCCTACCAAATCAGGGAGCCAGAGCCCCAGAGGCCCCCAACACCTCATCTCTGAAGCAGACCAAAAATGAACCCAACATGGCTCAGGGAAATTTTGCGGAAGAGGGGGTGGAAAGAATGTCAGAGCCACATGTTGGGTCATGATATGCAAGACATTTATCATACCAATAACTGAGGGCTAACTCCACAATGCACGACCCATATACCTCAACAAGGAGGGGCCAATAAGAAGGGGGTAGGTCATGGATGAGCCTAGTGATGGTACCAAACTGCCTGTATTTGCAGAATAGAAATCTAATTAAAAATAAAAAGAAAGAAAGGAGGTCAATATAAGACATGACTAAAGAAATACAAATGATGAAGAAAAACCAATCAGAAATACTAGAAATGAAAACTACAATAAATCAAATAAAAGAAATAAAAATAACCTCTGTAGAAAATTTCACCAGTAGAATGGATGAAGGAGAAAACAGAGTATCTAAACTAGAAGACCAGGTGGCAGATGTAATACAGTCTAACAAAGAGAAAGACAAACTAACAGGAAGGCATGAATGGGAATTTCAAGACATTCGGGACACTATGAAGAGATCAAACCTAAGAATTCAGATTATAGTAGAAGGAGAAGAATTTCACTAAAAAGGCATAGTAGGCATTAAAGGCGTGCGCCACCATGCCCGGCTGTGGCACGTATCTTTAATCCCAGCACTCGGGAGGCAGAGGTTGGAGGACTGCCATGAGTTTGAGGCCACCCTGAGACTACATAGTGAATTCAGGTCAGCCTGAGCTAGATAGAGTGAGACCCTACCTCAAAAAATTAAAAAAAAAAAAAAAAAGAAATTTAAAGAAATCCATGGAATCAAATGATAATGAGAACACAACAAAGTAAAACCTTTGGGACACAATGAAGACAGTTTTAACAGGGAAATTTATACCTTTAACTGTCGATATTAATAAATTAGAAGCCGTGCATGGTGGGGCCAGAGAGATGGCTTGATGGCTAAAGACACCTGCTTGCAAAGCCTACAAGCCTGGTTTCCATTCTCCTGTACATACAAAAAGCCAGATGCATAGAGTGGTGAATGTGTCCAGAGTTCATTCATAGCAGCAAGACGCCCTGGCATGCCCATATACTTGTCCCTCCATCTCTCAAATAAATAAATAAGTAAAATATTATTTAAAAAAAGGATACCATTAGGGGCTGCATCTTGAGGACCCAAACTGGGATGCAGACCTGGCACACCAGCTTTCCTCTTTTTCTTTCTTTCTACCCAATAAAACTTTACCTCATATTCCGTGAGTCGATGGTCTTACTTGTGTGACACTGAACCCCATAACATCTTGGGGACTAGCCCTGGATTCACATTTCAAGACCGCCCCAACTCTGAGTGTACTGAACTTGGGTAGGACCCCTAATCTTGGCCCAAGAACGCTATCTTCCTCCATCTGCATGTTCCTGGGTTTGGAGGTGGCAGCAAGCCACTGACAGGGGACTTGTGCCCAGGACTGCCGGTCCCCTTCTTTTTCCACTCTTTTTGTCTTTCTTTTTCTCTGGTTTTCTGGTTTTGCGCATTTGTCTGGGTCCAAGAGGGAAGGTGGACGCAGCATTAATTCCCCTGGACAAAGGATCAAGGGGACAGCCTTGACCTTCTCTGGCTCCATTTAGAGATTTCGAACAGAGGTCTGTTTCTGGTTCAGTTTTGGTTTGGCAACCACGTGGCAGTGTCAGGAGAGCCGTGATTGCTAGCATGCTTGTTTTGGTGTTGTGTTCATTTGTCTTGTCCTCATGTTTGAAGATATGGGTCAAAATCATTCTTTTGGAAAACCTACTTTAAAACTGATTAAAAAGTACTTTGAAGATCTTCAAAAAAAAAAAAAAGCATTGAAATGAGATAGGCCTATTATCCTAGCTACTTGGGAAGCTGAGACAGGAGGATTGCCAGTTCAAGGTTCCAATGTGATAGTCTGACTCCACGTTTTAAACCATGTGACTTTTAAATTGCTTAATAAAAATTAGTGAATAATTTTAATTTGAACTGTGTGAATATTTCCCCTTTTGTTTGGACTTTAAATAAATAAGACATTTCATTTCTTTATTAATCCAAATTGTCCAACAGGTCTCTCCCAAAGCTTTTGTTGGCATTTGATTTATTTCAAGGTTTTTTGGTTTTTGTCTTTAAAAGTCAGAGTTAACTAAAGCATATGGTGAGCTAAAATTTCATGTAAACAAAGCCATATTTTGTTACATGATTTCATAAATATAATTGCTGAGTTTATATTCTAGGTCAACTTCAACTTACATAGACGATTATTAAGAACATCAAAATTCTCTCTGAGGAGGTGACTCACAATTTTCCAGAAGAACATGTGAAAATCCAAAGGGAGGCCGAGAAACGAGTGTTGGGAGTTGATGGCCACCTCACAGAGAACCCTAATGTTATTGAGGAGATCTTCCCTTCCGCACAACTGGACTGGGATCCCAACACTGCTGAAGGTAGGGCGTCCCTTAACCTCTTTCGCCAGACTCTGATGGGTGGTCCCCAGGCAGCCACTTGCTCAGCACCCTACAAATTTGTCTAAGGTAAATGAAGTAATCCAAGGGCCCGCAGACTCCCTGCTGCTTTCCTAGAAAGGTTGCAGGAAGCATATAGGACATCCCCCCCACACCTGATCCTGAGGCCCCTGAGAATAAGCAAACTATTAACATTGTGTTTGCAACCCAGTCCACACAAGACATTAGAAAGGAGACTCAGAGAATAGAAGGTTGAGGGTAAACTTCTTTCAGAGTTGATAGAGATTGCTGCCAGGATATATAATTATAGACTAAGAAAATGGCTAAGGTTATGGTGGCTACCTTCCAGAAGGCCCTAGGAGACAGCCCTTATAGTTTGCTCAGTATGATTCCACCTGAAAGGCAAATATATACTGTGCTGGACCTAAAAGATGCTTTCTTTAGTATCCCACTGGAAAAGGGAAGTGAACCCATTTTTTGCCTTTGAATGACAGACCTGGAACAAGGCCTCAGTGGACAACTAGGCTTCCACAGGGATTTTAAAATTCCCCTACCCTCTTTGCTGAGGCTCTTCATAGATACTTACAGGCCTTTTGCAAGGAAATGCCCGAGGCAACTCTCCTCCTAGCTGCAGAAAAGGAATGCTTGTCTGCCACAGAGCATGTCCTGGACAACTTACAACATCTGGGCTATGGTGTATCAGCCAGGAAGGCTCCACTGTGTGTGCATAAGACAGTCTACTTGGAACACGAACTCCAAGATGGTAAGAGTATGCTGTCAGCCTCTAGGATTCAGGCCATCACTCAAATCCCCACTAAGAGACAGATCTGAGAATTCCTCAGAGCTGTAGGGTATTGCAGAATTTGGATCCCAAACTTTGCTGAATTAGCCAAGCCTCTATATGTGGCCATGAGAGGAAGATTTGAATTGGACTGAAAATGAGAAACAAGCATTCTAAGAACTAAAGTCAGCTCTAACATCAGCCCCTGCCCTGGCACTTCCAGACTTAACCTAACCCTTCCACTTGTACATGGATGAAAAGAAGGGACAACCAGGGGCTTCCTAACTCAAAGACGGGGCTATAGCATTGCCCAGGGGCTTACTTGTCTAAGAAGCTAGACCTAGTAGCTGCTGATTGGCTTACTTGTCTCTGGGCAATTGCAGCTACTGCTGCTATTCTGACAGAGGATACTTACAAATTAATCTTAGGCCAGACTTTATCGATTATGGCTCCACATATGATAGGGATGCTTTTAAAGAGCCTCCCAGACTGATGGCTCTCCAATCTCACATAACCCACTATCAGGCCTTGGTCTTACATCAACCAAGTATACAGTTTTGCCAAACCAAGGCTTTGAACCCAGCCTCCCTGCTGAAAGAAACTGGTGAGGCATCAGCCCCTCTACAGGACTGCCTAGAGATCACCTCTGCCTTCCATGGACTCTGCCAGGACCTGACAGATGTGCTTGGCCAGACCCTGATCTGGTGTATTCTAATGGCAGCAGCTTTGTCATGGGTGAATCAGGTATGCAGGGGCAGCTGTAATGACTTTGGAAGAAACCTTGTGGGCTGAGGTCCTTCCTTGGGGTACATCAGCTCAGAAAGCTGAACTGATAGCACTGACAAAGACAAGACAGTTAATATCTACCCAGACAGCCTTTGCCATGGCACATGTACATGGGGCCATCTACTTGGAGTGAGGGCTATTAATAAGCAGAAGGTAAATACATTAAAAATTAAAAAAATGAAATTTGGACTTATTGGCTGCCATTTGGCACCTGCTAAAGTGGCCATAATCCATTGTCTGCATCATCAGAAAGGGGAGACCACAGAGGGAACAGACTGGCAGACCTAGCAGCAGAGTGCTGCCCTTCAGCATCTGTCAGATTGTCTGGTCACCCCCAGCACCCACTCTTCCTGAGCAACCCACATACACGGAACAGGACCTACAGTTCACCTCTCATCTGATAAAGGAACAGACCCCAAAAAGATGTTATCAACTGGAGGATGGACTACTGTTGCTGCCCCAAGCCCTAGGGCAGAGACTGGCCAAGCAACTAACTCACTTAGGATACAACAAGCTAGCCAAGCTAATAAGGAAAGAATTCTTCTTCCCAGGTATGGTCTCAGTCATCAAGGACATCACCACCCACTGTCAGGCCGGCCAACAGACGATGCCTCCTCTGGTTAGGTACCACCAATGGAGGCAAGAGAGTGGGGAACAGAACCAGGTAGATAATGGGAAGTTGATTTCACAGTGGTAAAGCCAGATAAGTATGGATATGAATATTTACTTGTTTATGTTGATTACTTTTCAGGATGGATGGAAACTTTCCTGATCTGAGACAGCCCAAATAGTGACTAAGGAATTGTTACAGGAGATAATTCCCCAGCTATGGGTTGTGCCTCAGGATAAGATCAGATAATGGGACTGCCTTTATGTCAAAAATCACTAGGGAATTAACCTAGATGTTGTGGATTAGTTGGAAATTACATTGTGCCTAAGTTCTCCAAAGTTCAGGACAGGTAGAAAGGATAAATCAGATCCTGAAGGAGGCTTTAACTAAATTAACCCTAGAGACTGATGAAGGATGGGTGGGATTCCTTCCCTTCACCCTGTTAAGGGTCAGGTGTACCCCTTATATAGAAGGAATTTCTCCTTCTAAAATCATATATGGGGGGAGAGGTTCCACACATGCATGTGCGAAAGAATTCACCACTCATTTTTATTTTATTTTTTTGGTTTTTCGAGGTAGTGTCTCACTGTAGCCCAGGCTGACCTGGAATTCACTCTGTATTCTCAGGGTGGCCTCGAACTCATGGCAATCCTCCTACCTCTGCCTCCCAAGTGCTGGGATTAAAGGCGTGCACCACCACTCCTGGCTCCACTCATATTTTTAAAATGAACTGGGCATGACTTCCTATGGTGGCATAGGAGCCACGCCAAACCAGCCTAGGGAGGGATTTAAGCAAAACCCCAGCAAAATACACTCTTCTTCTGAAAAGTGAAGGAGTATAGGTTATTCTTAGACACAGCGGAGAAGCCAGAGAGACCAAGATGCACCAGAAAGGAGGAAAACGGCCAGAGAACCATTGAGGCGCTTGCGACCCGCCATCTGTGCCGGCGGCAGCAGCAGCAAAGACCAACCAGCAGATTTTTTTCAACTTGAACAGCCTTCTTGTAAAGTTAAGAAATCTGAAAGAAAGACAGCTGAGATCAACTAAAGAGCTACTGAAAGTGCAAGCAACTCCAGAAGTCTGAACCATCCCATCCCCCACCATCAGAACCACGAACCTCCAGCACTCAGCCCCCAGTGGCAGCGCACCAGCAGAGCAGATCAGAGGCACAGCTGCACAGCGCAACAGGGCAGGATCGAGGCGGGCACTCAGCATTGGTGAGATTGGAAGCCACCACAAAAGGTAACGAGGGTCACTGACAAAAATAAAAATTAAAAAAAACAGGTATACAACCCTGCAAGAGTGAATCTCTCTTTCCTTGTCAGGGCAGGTTATGGGGTATATATTCTTGGTTGGCTTTGCCATTTTCAAATAACCTGTATTTGGGGATTGCCTTTGATGCTTTCACATACATAAGGCCTTTGTTTTTTGCTTCTGTCATTATTGGGGGCAGGATCTGATCCAGATCCAGGTTGACCTGAAACCCAACTCAGAACAGAAATCTCTAACTCCCAGCTGACAAGATTAAGGGTGTAGAACAACACACACCCTTATGGATTTTGACTTTATAAGACTATCTGTTTGTTTCAATCACCACAATTGCATACTTTGTGCTGGTTTTTACTGATTGTGTATGTTACTCAGTTGAAGTTTAGAATTTGCCAGTAAATTATTCCACCCAGTCCACTAGAATACTTGCTTAGCAAGCAAATTCAACACCTAGGATTACTTCTGTGGCTTGATTGGGGGACAAGAGCTACACCTGGCACCTTGAACTCATATCCTGAGAGCATATAGAGGTGGATTACCACATTCAGGAACACTGCAGATAAGTAGAAAACCCAGGCATCAAATCAATTCACAATGCAAAAGTTGCTACAATATGATACAATAAACTCAAAGAATCAAGACAATTTAGTTCCACCAAACACTAAAAATCCATCAGAAATGATCACCAATGAGACAGTTTTAGATAAAATGCCTGACAAAGATTTCAAGAAAATGATGGTATCTATGCTCAAAGAAATCAGAAAAGAAATGAAGGGAATTAAAGAAGAAAACAAAGGAATTAAAGAAGAAAACAAACTTCTGAAAGAGAACACAGAAAACCAGCTTAATAAAATAAAGAGGTCATTACAAGACTTAGTAAAGAAATAGAAACACTAAAGAAAAACCAGGCTGAAATCCTGGCTCTGAAGAATACAGTCAATGAAATAAAAACCCCTGTGGAAAGTCTCACCAGTAGAATAGATGAAGGGGAGAACAGAATATCTAAACTAGAAGACCAGGTGGCAGATCTAATACAGTCCAACAGAGAGAAAGACAAGCTAATAGCAAGGTATGAATGGGAATTTCAAGATATCCTGGATACTATGAAAAGATCAAACATAAGAATTCAGTGTGTAACAGAAGAATTTTAATCCAGAGGTTGAGGAGATGTTTTCAACAAAATCATAGATGAAAATTTTACCCAAATTGGGAAAGAAATGCCAATGCAGATACAAGAAACTTTTAGAAAACAAAACAGACAAGACCTGGAAAAAAACCTCTCCTTGCCATGTTATAATTAAACTACTAAACACACAAACCAAAAAAATATATATATTGAAAGCAGCTGGAGAGAAAAAGCAAGTCACCTACAAAGGCAAACCCATCAGAATAACTGCAGACTACTCAACACAAACTTTAAAAGCCAAAAGGGCTTGGAATGATGTATTCCAAGTTCTGAAAGATGACAACTGTCAACCAAGATCCTGCAAAGCTATCTATCCAAATTGATGGAGAAATAAGAACATTCCACAACTAAAACAGGCTACAGGAATTTATGACAACAAAACCAGCTCTACAGAAAATACCTAGCCATCCCTCCAGCCCGATTGAAAAAATTCTTAATGCCGAAGAGAAAGCAAAACACACACAGGAGGAAATGGGGGGGGAGGGGAAAAGCAAAACACTATACATAAATTACAGTTAAAACAAATGAGTAAAGGGAAAACAGGAAACACTATAAAATAAGAAGGATGGCAAGAATAAATGCATACCCTTCAATAATAACTCTTAATATCAATGGCTGGCCTCAATGCACCATCCAAAAGATGCAGGCTTGCAGAATGAATTAAAAGGCAGGATCCTGCCATTTGTTGCCTCCAGGAAACTCATCTCTCAATAAAAGATAAACACCACCTTAGGGTGAAAGGATAGAAAATGGTATTTCAAGCAAATGGGCCTAGGAAACAAGCAAGAGTTGCTATCCTAATATCTGACAGGATAGACTTCAAACCAACATTAGTGAGGAAAGATAAAGAAGGTCATTTTATACTGATTAAAGGAACACTCCAGGAGGAGGACATTACAATCCTAAACATATATGCACCTAACATGGGGGCTCCCAGTTTCATCAAACAAACACTATTAGACGTAAGGTCACAGATAACATCAAACACAATTGTAGTGGAAGACTTCAATACCCTACTCTCATCAATTGACAGGTCATCCCAGCAAAAAATAAACAGAGAGACATTTGAATTAAATAATGTCTTGGAACAAATTGACCTAACAGATATCTACAGAACATTCTATCCAAATGCTGCAGAATATACATTTTTTCTCAGCAGCACATGGAACATTGTCTAAAACAGACCACATATTAGGACACAAAGCAAATCTCCACAAATACAGGAAAATTGAAATAATCCCTTGTACTCTATCTGACCACAATGGGATTAAACTGCAAATCAGCAACAAGAAAAGCTACCAGAGCCTACAGAAATTCATGGAGACTAAACACTATACTATTGAATGATCAATGTTGATTGAAGAAATAAAAAAGAAAATCAGTAAATTCATAGAATCAAATGATGATAATAATACAACATATCAAAACCTTTGGGACACAATGAAGGCAGTCCTAAGAGGGAAATCTATAGCTCTAAGTGTCTATATTAAGAAATTAGAGCATTCACAAATAAACAATTTAATGCTTCATCTTAAGGCCTTGGAAAAAGAAGAACAAGGCAAACCAAAAATCAGATGAGAAGAAACCATAAAGATTAGGGCATAAATTAATGAAATAGAAACCAAAATAAGCAATCCAAAGAATCAATGAAACAAAGAGTTGGTTCTTTGAAAGGATTAACAAGATTGATAAGCCCTTAGCAAATATGACCAGAAGAAAGAGAGAAGAGACAAAAATTAATAAAATTAGAGATGAAAAAGGCACCATATACCAAAGAAATTCAGACAATTATAAGGAAATACTTTAAGAATATATGTGCCTCTAAGTTTGAAAATCTGAAAGAAATGGATGATTTCCTTGATTCATATGGCCTACCAAAATTAAATCAAGATGAGATAAACCATTTAAATAGACCTATAACAAGTACAGATATCCAAGCAGTTATAAAAAAAAAAAGTCTTCCAACTAAAAAAAGCCCAGGCCCAGATGGATTCATTGGTGAATTTTACCAGATCTTCATGAAAGAACTGACACCAATGTTTCTCAAACTTTTCCATAAAATAGAAAAGGAAGGAATACTACCGAACTCCTTCTATGAAGCCAGTATCATCCTCATACCAAAACCAGGCAAAGACAGAAAGAAAAAAAAAAGAAAATTACAGTCCAATCTCCCTCACAAACACAGATGCAAAAATTCTGAACAAAATATTGGCAAACAGAATACAATAATATTCAAAAAGATTATTCACCCTGATAAAGTTGGCTTTATCACAAGGAAGCAGGGATGGCTCAACATATGCAAATTAATAAAAGTAACACATCATATAAATGATCTGAAGGACAAAAATCACATGATCATCTCAATAGATGCAGAAAAGGCATTCAACAAAATCCACCATCTTTTCATGGTAAAAGTATCTCAGAAACTGGGAATAGAAGGAACATATCTCAACATACTAAAAGCTATTTATATAAACCTACAGCCAACATAATACTAAATGGTGAAAAACTCGAAGCTTTTCCACTACATTCAGGAACAAAACAAGGGTATCCACTGTCCCCACTTTTATTTAAAAATACTATACTGGAAGTACTGGAAGTCTTAACTATAGCAATAAGGCAAGAGACACTCATTAAAGGGATACAAATTGCAAAGGAAGAGATCAAATTATCACTATTTGCAGATGATATGATTCAATACATAAAAGACCCTAAAACTCTACCAGCAAACTGTTAGAGCTGATAAACACTTTTAGCAACATAGCAAGATACAAAATAAATACACAGAAATCAGTAGTTTTCCTATATACTAACAACAAACATTTAGAGAATGAAATCCAGGAATCTCTCCCATTCACAATTGTCTCAATAAATAAATAAAGTACCTTGGAATGAACTTACCTAAGGAAGTGAAGGATCTCTACAATGAGAACTTTAAAACACTCAAGCAAGAAATTGCAGAAGACACAGGAAATGGAAAGACATCCCATGTTCTTGGATTGGAAGAATCAATATTGTGAAAATGTCAATCTTACCCAAAGCAATTTATGCATTTAATGCAATCCCCATTAAAATTTCAATGGCAATCTTCATAGAAATTTTAAAATTCCTAAAATTCATTTGGAAGCACAAAAACCCTTGAATAGGCAAAACGATTTTGAGCAACAAAAATAAGGCTGGTGGCATCACCATACCCAATTTTAAGCTATATTACAAAGCCACAGTAACAAAAACAGCATGGCATTGGCACAAAGACCAACAAGTAGATCAATGGAACAGAATAGAGGACCCAGATGTTAATCCAGCCAGCTACAGCCATCTGACTTTTAACAAAAATGCCGAAAATATTTACTGGAGAAGAAAGCCTCTTCAAGAAGTGGTGCTGGGAAAACTGGTATTTATATGTAGAAAGATGAAGATAGATCCTTGTCTTTCTCCATGCACAAGAATAAAATCTAAGTGGATCAGGGACCTTAATATTAAACCTGAAACCCTGAAATTGCTAGAGGAAAAGGTAGGGGAAACCCTTCAATATATTGGCATAGGTAATAACTTTCTACATATAACCCCAATTACTCAGAAAATAAAACCACTTATCAACTACTGGGATCTCATGAAATTCAAAGCTTTTGTGCAGCAAAGGACACTATGAATAAATCAAAGAGACCACCTACAGAATGGGAGAAAATCTTTGCCAGCTACTCATCTGACAGGGGATTAATATCCAGAATATACAAAGAACTCAAAAAACAGAACAATAAGAAATCAAACAACCCAATCAAAAAATGGGCTACAGAACTAGATAGAGAGTTTTCATCAGAAGAAATACAGATGGCATATAAACATCTAAAAAAAAATGCTCTACATCCTTAGCCATCAGGGAAATTCAAATTAAAACTACCTCGAGATTCCATCTCTCTCCCATCAGAATGGCTACCATCAAGAAAACAAATGAGGGCTGGAGAGATGGCTTAGCGGTTAAGCGCTTGCCTGTGAAGCCTAAGGACCCCGGTTCGAGGCTCAGTTCCCCAGGTCCCATGTTAGCCAGATGCACAAGGGGGTGCACGCATCTGGAGTTCGTTTGCAGAGGCTGGAAGCCCTGGCGTGCCCATTCTCTCTCTCTCCCTCTATCTGTCTTTCTCTCTGTGTCTGTCGCTCTCAAATAAATAAATTAAAAAAAAATTAAAAAAAAAAAAGAAAACAAATGACAACAAATGTTGGTAAGGATGTGGAAAAAGGGGAACCCTTCTGCACTGCTGGTGGGAATGTAATCTGGTACAGCCATTGTGGAAATCAGCATGGGTGTTCTTGAGACACTGAAAAATAGATTTACCATATGATCCAGCTATAGCACACCTCGGCATATATCCTAATGACTTCTCACTACCTTAGAGATACCTGTACATCCATGTTTATTGCTGCTGTATTCACAATAGCTAAGAAATGGAGCCAGCTTAGATGTTCATCCACAGATAAATGGATAATAAAGATGTGGTACATCTACACAATGGAGTTCTATTCAGTAGTAAATAAAATGAAATTATGAAATTTGCAGGGAAATGGGTGGATCTGGAAAGGATTATACTAAGTGAGGTAACTCAGGCCCAGAAAGCCAAGCATTGCATGTTCTCTCTTATATGTGGATCCTAATATAAATGTATAAACTTATGTGTGATCTAGAACCAAAAATCAGTAGCAGAGGCCCATAAGCTAAAAAAAAAAAAAAAGCTATAAGGGAGGGAGGAGAGGGAAGATCTTAAGGGAATGGTATTGTATATATGTAAGTAGAACAGATTACAGGGAGGGGAAAGGCCTAAGAGAGGTCAGGAGAAGAGATTGTATAAAAGAAAGGTGGGGAGGAATCAATCAAAATTCAAGATAATCTGAATAAGATATATAAAAATCTACTTTCTTAAATAATGGCACATCCAGAAGCCATAGATTGTTACTAGAAAATTTGCAGTGCCAGGATGGGATACCTTCCAGTAAGTTGTTGGCCAGGAGGTCCCTGTTGCCTCTGAAATATTATAGGCTATTGCCAAGGCCCTTGGTTTCCTCTGAGAAAGAGATGGTAAGACCCTATTGCTGAAGACATCACATGCCTGAGTGGCAAAGTTACTAAGAAATCAAGCTGGTGCTGAGCAGAAAACCTTCTCCCTGTAGGCCAGCCAACTGAAAGCTGGAAAAAAACTGCACTGCATGCAGTCATATGGGAGACAGCAGTCATCAGCAGTGAAAACAGGTGACACTGGAAACCTCAAGTTTGGCCAGACAGGCCAAATGACTGGAAGAGTGCAATAGTGGCATGTCTGCTCTGGGAGACATCAACTGCTCTCTAATTGGACTGAAGGCCCACTCTATGAGACGGAATACATGCCTGGTACTGAAAACCTAATCAAAAGCCTATGGCAGGGGAGGTCATGAGCCTTAGGGGTATAAAGCCTGCTCTTGTCTGGATAAATGCATATATATTACTTTCACCAAATTGCCCTGACAGCAGTACACTTAATGTTTATACTCATATATTAATGCTACTCTCACTTCTGGTTAGAGAAGCTTCTCTTTTCAGATGGTGATGACCACTGGGATGACCCAAAAGGAAACATAGTACTGAGAAGGGACGGAGGAGTGTCCAGCACTGAAACATCTCACACCCTCCGAGGCTCAGGATCCATTGCAGAAGAGATGGTAGAAAGAATGTAACAGCCAAAGGAAGGGTACCACTCCTTACATACAGCTGTTCAGACAGAATTTGGCCTCGATATGCAAGACCTCACAGTGCCCAGCAACACCCACACAAGACCCTCATAATAGGAGCAAAAGATGATGACATCAAAGCAAAAGAGAGACTAATAGAGAGAGGTGGGGATATGACGGAGAGCAGAGTTATGAAAGGGAAAGTGGGGGAGGGGAGGGAAGTACCATGGTTTGTTGTCTGTAAGTATAGAAGTTGTCAATTTTATATATATATATATATATATATATATATATATATATATATAATGTGTGTAAAAAGAAATAAAAAATGAACTGGGGGCTGGAAAGATGGCTCAGTGGTTAAAGATGCTTGCTTCCAATGCCTTCCAGCCCCAATTCAATTTCCAAGCCACCCACATAATCTGGACACAAAAATTGTTATAAAGTTGTGAAGTCAAAAAAGGTGTGGTTTTGCACACCTTAATCCCAGTACTTGGGAGTCAGAGGTAGGAGGATCACTGTGAGTCCAACAGTAGCCTGAGACGACATAGTGAATTCCAGGGCTAGACTAAGACCCTACCTCAAAAAGCAAAAATGTAGTGTAAGTGTCTGGCATTCATTTGCAATGGCAAGAGGCCCAGGTGCAAGTGCACATGCGCGCGCGCGCGCGCACACACACACACATACACACATCTGTGTGCACAAATAAATAATTTTATTATTTATTTAGTTAGTTTAGTTTTTGTTGAGACAGGGTCTAACTCTAGTCCAAGATGACCTGGAATTTACTCCGTAGCTCCAGGTTAGCCTCGAACTCAGCAATCCTCCCACCTCAGCCTCCTGAGTGCTGGGATTAAAGGCATACACCATCATGCCTGGCTTAAAGAATTTTTTTTAAGTTTAAAAAAACGGGCTGAAGACTAAGGAGACATTTCACAGAGAAAAACAAAGCATATGCAAAACCATCCAATGACATTAGTCAGCAGAGAAAGGACAGTAAGAACCAGGACCTACCATTCCCTCCCCACTACAACAACTGTAATCAAAGGCTCACAGTGCCTGACAGGAGCGAGAGAAGAGGTTTCCAAGGAAGGGATGGCCCATGCTGTACTCACTAAGCTCGTTCACATGTTGTGAGCCCGACAGTGTGAGATAAAAGGAGAGGACAGCACCCGTGTGATGTCCACAGGGTCACCACTACTCCTACTATGGGCTTTTACGTACTAGAAGGAGATATCACTTCTGCATAGACCCAGGGGTGCGACTTGGGTAGAGAGCACTGACTGGACTTGAGCCCCACTCAGCCCTGGTCATGGGTCTTTGTGCAGGGCAGAAACTACACCTGCACGCAGCCGTGCTCAAGGCCTCTGTCCCTCAGAAGACGTGCCTAAGGACGCACTGCACGCATGGCCCAAGCCCAGGGTCTTCCAGATCAGCTCGCAGCAGAGCAGGGCCTGGTGCAGCCCTCCCTCTGTCGCTCGGCAAGTG
Organism: Jaculus jaculus; assembly: GCF_020740685.1. NCBI lineage: Eukaryota > Metazoa > Chordata > Mammalia > Rodentia > Dipodidae > Jaculus > Jaculus jaculus. Next base: position 49,168,350 of record NC_059116.1, on the reverse strand, counting down.
AAGCTTGAAGGCGGACTAGATGCTCACAGAGCAGCAGCATGTGAGCTAGGGCAAGCCTTCCGAACACCCCAGGGTGCATGCCGTTCACACTCCCGCCTTAGGTCTTCGACCACCAGAGGAGACCCCAAAACCTAGAGCCTCAGTTTGTGTCCTGGGAAGATAAATCCTGGGCTTTCACTGGGGCAAGGTAGATAGAAAGACAGGGAAAATTAGGGGGCATGTGAAGGGAAAGAAGCCCCTCTCCCTGAAATATGACTAGGAAACAGAGACTTCGACATAACTGATAGAACCAAGATTGTTGACAGAAAATATTCTCTTTTCCAAAGGCTGTTTCAAACCTAGATGTTCAAAGGGACAAATAAGCCATGTTTACTTTCTTAGAGTCAGGATGTTTGCAACTTTGAGTTTAAATTAGCACTCCCCTCACATCTCTAAATCCCAACAGTATGCCTCATAAAATCACCTCACAATTAGGTTCATTTCACTATGAAAGGAATTTTTTTTTTTTTGAGGTAGCCCAATTCACTTCAGTCTAGGATAACCTATCACAGATGGAAATTTTTAAAGAAAGAGAAATACGTCAGATCACATAGTTTTACATGATTTTTTATATACTTTACTTAAATTTCAAGTGTTTCTTAACCTAGTGAATTATATCCTTTGAGTGACGCAAACTAGAAAGCCACAGATTCATATATATGTATGTATGTATATGTGTGTGTGTATGTGTATATATATATATATATATATGTGTGTATGTATATGTTTATGTTTATGTATATATATATCCGTAAGCATGAAGCCCAAATGCACACCCGTTTTGGATGTGTACTCTCCTTTTCCTGGCTCGCTCTCCCTCTTATTCCCAGCCCCTCTCTCCCCATGCTTAAACGTAAAGCAGTGCTACCCCTTATCTCTACTTAATAAATTCCATAACAGCTTCAGTCAGACATCCTGAAATTCTCCGTGACTTGGGTAGTCTAGGATCTGGCTTTACCTGAACGGAGGTCTCTGAAGGTTGGTCTCGGTCTCCGTCCTGCTGCTGACACAGTCTTCCTAGGAGCTTCACGGCTTGAGGCTGGCAACTCCCTTTGGCAGTTCCTGCCGCCCTGCTCTGCCCTCCAGGCCCTGCCTGCTTGTGAGCCCAGCACACCCTCCTCTGAGCTCCAGCCCCTCACGCCCTCCATCAGTGTGCCCTGCCACTGGCTTGGATGCGGAGCAGTACTTCTCAGGACAGGAAACAGCCCTGGTTTGCTGGCTTACCTTGTTAGAAGTGATGCAAATCTTGATGCAACTGCTAAGCAGTTGACAGTAATTACCGAAAAAGTGATAGGACCCCAAGACACTCACAGCAACTCTCCTGTTATAGAAACAGCCTGGGCCACCTTGGCCCCATTTTCTTGGTTAAAGAAAAGAGTCTCCAAGTTCATCTCCTCAGCTCTGTGGCCTTGCCAATAGTAGTCTCTGGGTTGTCTCCTTGCCGGCCAGAATGCCCATTCTTCCTCCCTGGGTCATTTTTTACTCTGAAACCCAGTGCTCCTGGTGTTAAGGCGCAGTGCAAAGCCTGTGCGCTGCGGGGAAGCTCAGAAACCACACTGGGCAGGCCTCCCAGTGCTCAGCAACGGCAAGGCAAGGCGTTTAGAGGTCAGTGTCCTCTTTCCCTTCAACAGTCCTGAAGGCGTCAGTCCTAAGGCTTCAAGGGAAACTCTTGCCTTTACAGAGTCAGCCAGCCTGTCCCTGCCTGCCTCCCCACCCCCGCGTGTGTGTGTGCGTGCGTGCGTGTGTGTGTGTGTGTGTAAGCATGCCATGGGACACAAGTGGATGTCAGAGGAGAACAACCTTGGAGTGTCGACCCTTCTCTTCCACCTTGTTTGAGAATTTGAGATAGGGTCTCTCTTGTTTTGCTGTTCCCTTTAAGCCTTCTTTACAGAAGTGTGTGAGTTAAGGGGGTTTTGCTGTATATTACCTTGCTTTTGAGACAGGGTTTCATGCAGCCGAGGCTGACCTTGAATACTTTTTGTTGTTTTCTACAAACCCTTTTATTGACAATAACCATGCATATAAAATATGTACCCGGATCATAATCCCCTCCCACCGCCCTCCTTTGTCTGCCTCGCAAACCCACTCCACTTCTTTTTTCCAACTATTCATTTAGCCAAGCAACAGTAGTAGCACCCGTCCCCAGGGCTCCTGACCTCCACAGCCGTAGTGTTTTACTAGATTTTCAGTACTAGACAGAGTTCCCACTTCCAGCTCAGATCCAGCTTGATTTCTCAGTGTCCTTCAGCCAAAGCATGTAGACTTTGAGTTTGTCCTTGATCCTCCCACCTTCTTTGTATTGGTTACTTTCTTGTTGCTTTGACCAAATCCCTGACAAGAAGCAGCTTAAGGAAAGAAGGGCTTTTGGCTCTAGGTGAAGGGCACCGTCCATCCTGTCGAGGAAGCATGGCCGCAGAAGCTTAACGCTACTGGACACACTCGGTCCACCGCGAGGAAGCAGACAGTGTGAACAGTGACAAACGCCGCTGCTCGATTTCCTTCCCCTTTTTAGTCACTCCAGGACCACTGTCCAGGGAATGGTGAGGCCTACAGTTAGGGTGGGTCCTCCCAATTAACCTAATCTCGAAAATAGCTTGAATACATTTCCAGAGATTTGTTTCATTGGTGATTCTAAATCCTGTCAGATTAACAACCAGAGATCAACCATTCGAACCTTCCAAGTACATGTGCTACCATACCTGGCCCCTCCTTGGTGTCCTGGGCTCCAATTTCAAGTGAGCTTTCAACTGGTTGATGGGCCGCAGAACTGCATAGCTCAGGTACACAAACAGGAGGCTTTCTGCGGCTCCATTCTGGAAGAATCATGGGGCAGATTCTTTCTGGGGCCTGAACAGAACTAGAGCGTTCTGACAGAATTCATCTAGCACTGTGAATCCCAAAACATATACACAAACCGCCTTACCCAAGCTCTGCTGATCCAGCCAAAGTCCTCCCCTTGTCCGCTCTTCACCTTCCTCCCTGTCTTTCATCCTATCCCGCCATATTGCATGGCACCTGGCCATTCTGTGGGGTGAGGTGACTACCAGGGACTGCCCAGTTCAGGTGTGCCTGGAAGGTCTACTGAAATCAGGGGACCCCTGTTCCTTTTGCTGAGGTGTTTGGTCATGGATGGGCTCCTGCTGAGATACGAGGAATTCGCTCAGTCTTGGACAGAGTAAGCTGCCAGAAGCAAAACCATCAGAACAGAGTTAGAGAAGAGAGAGGCTTTAAGCACAGCTCTAAGCTGACAGGGCACCTCTGAGATTTCCAGGTGCTGTGTCCCAGCACAAAGGATTGGGTCAGGGTCATATAGGTAGTGACAGAAGTAGAGACCATTCCTTAAAAAAGAGAAAGGAGGAACTGGGCAGATGGCTTAGCAGTTAAAGGTGCTTGCTTGCAAAGCCTCAGGTGTGGGTTCAAATTCCCCAATACCCACGTAGAGCCAGATGCACAAAGTGCTGTGTGCATCTGGTGTGTGTTTGCAGAGCTAGAGGCCATGGTGCACCCATTCTCTCTCTCTTGACCCCTCTCTCCTTGCAAATAAGTAAATTAAATGTTTGGGTGGGCATGGTGGGGCACACTTAAGAAAAAAAGAAGAAGATAGCCGGACGTGGTGGCGCACGCCTTTAATCCCAGCACTCGGGAGGCAGAGGTAGGAGGATCACTGTGAGTTCGAGACCACCCGGAGACTCCATAGTGAATTCCAGGTCAGCCTGAGTGAGACCCCACCTCGAAAAACCAGGAAAAAAAAATGCATAGAACAGAAACTGTCAGCATCTCTGATATCAAGTTCTAGAAATTGCAGCTTTGAAAGGTACTATCCTCAGCACTGATGGAGTTCCATATACAGGCTGTGCTTTTCCACCGAGCTCCAATGCTTCTGATCATTCCTGCAGCATCTTTCCCTACACATGACTTCCTTCTAAGATAGTTTGAGCCAGTTTACAATTAAAGACCTACCTACATCTTGGGACAGTTAAAAGGAGAATTATGGGCTGGAGGGCTTCCTCAGTGGTTAAGGTTCTTGTCTGCAAAGCCTGATGACCCAGGTTTCATTCTCTAGTACCCACATAAAGCAAGATGCACAAAGTGGCACATGTATCTGGAGTTCATTTTCAGTGGCTAGAGGTCCTGCTGTGCCCATTTTCTCTTTCTATTTTTTTTCTCTCTCTCCTTACAAATAAAAAACTTTTTAAAATTTTTTTGTTTATTTTTATTTATTAATGTGAGAGCGACAGAGAGAAAGAGGTAGATATAGAGAGAATAGGTGCGCCAGGGTCTCCAGCCACTGCAAACAAACTCCAGAGGTGCGCCCCCTTGTGCATCTGGCTAAAGTGGGTCCTGGGGAATCAAGCCTTGAACTGGGGTCCTAGGGCTTCACAGGCAAGTGCTTAACCACTAAGCCATCTCTCCAGCCCATAAATAACTTTTTAAGAAAAGGAGAGTTAATTATCCAGGGGAGATGGTTGATAAGGTTGATATTTCAGGAAGCATCCACGAAGTACTACTGTCATTCTGAAACCTAAAATTTAGCACCGAGCACCCTGTCTGCCAAGGTAAAAAATATTATTTTACTATCAGAAAAGGAAAGGGCCCATGTTTGCCAGAAGATATGATGCTCTTCCTAGCAATAAGTGAGCTCTAGAGAAATGGAAGCCAATCTGTAAAGGGTATGCTTCTGAATGCTGACATTAGCTGAACCACTTCAGCTTCTCTGTATTTAGAGCCACACCAAAAATGTCAACGTTATTCTAAGTTCCGATAGTATTAGGATGCCTCCCGCTCCTGACAGAGAAATGTTAGCATCAGCACAGGCATAAAAAAGAAAAAAATATATAGCCAAGCAGGTAGCAATGGATTTTTCAGAGGAAGTGTAACCTGATACCAGCCCCATGAGCTATGAAACTTGCCTGCCAGTGAGGGTAAGTCCACTGCAGTCCTCTGCATCCTCAGGACAGACAGCAGAGAGGGGAGGAGCAGGGGATGGAGGAGGAGATGGCTGCTTGCTAAGCTGCTATCTCCTGGTAACACAGCAGGAGAGAGGAAGGGGCTTCACCTGTGCGTGTTGGCACACAACTCTCTTTCCTTAGAGAACCATGGAAGCATGGAGACATCGTGCTGACCTTAGAAGAAAGAGGGTGACATGCTGCTGAATGGGACGATGTTGTGTACCTATAGCTAATCTTACCACAAGGTGAGCACAAGGCTATTTTTACCCCATGGCATTGCTGATTCCACGTTAGCCTGAAATCTCACTCTAGGGATCTGGTCTATGGTAGCCTTGTGTCAAAACCCTCAGACTGGAGAAATAGGTCAGGGGTAAGGAGCTTGCTACAGTGCCTAACAACCCAGTTCAAAGTAGTGCATGCATCTGGAGTTCGTTGCAGCAGCTAGAGGCCCTGGCATGCCCATGCGCTCGCTCTCTCTCTCTCTCTCTCTCTCCCCTTGCAAATAAATAAATAAAAATATTACAAAAATGAAATCCTAAGCATAAGCCTTTAAAAAAAACACCTTTCACCCCTGAGACCACACTATCCCATCCACCCCTCTGATTGGAGCCACAGCTGTGGGGGACAGTTCCATGTGAACCACATCAGTACTGCCCACCCCTGGCTTGTACTGTATATCTCCACATGGCCACATAATCCCTCTACTGAAATGTAAAACAGTGAATGCCCCCAGATGGCCTTCAACCTGAAGGGCAGCATGAGCCCACAAGAAAGGGTGAATCCCCACCCACCCCACCCCCAGCCTTTTGCAGAGGGCTCTAAGAGGCCTTCTGTATGCAGGGCCCAGGTCTTGGCAGATGGAGCTGCCCCCCCCCCCACCACGACCCTCACTACTCCATCTAGCTCTCATCCTCTGAGTCCCCTCCCTCAGCAGCTACATGCAATAGAACCCTCATCTCAGCTACCTTCGAAAGAAACTTAAACCAAGAGGCATATCACAGTGAAAAGTTCATCAACCGCAGACTGCTGAAGCCACTGACCACTGCCTGGAAAGAAGAGAGAAGCCGGGAGAGGAAGAGAAGGTGTCCAGGAAAACAGTGGCTTAGAACTAAGCCTCAGGAAAAGATTTTCATGAGCAAATTATGTCTGCTACGCTGTACATTTTATTGCTGTGTGTGTTATGTAAATGTACATATGCACATGTGTGTGTGTGTGTGTATGGATGGATGGATGTGAGAGCCCCAATGCATATATGGAGGTAGGAAGACAAAACCTCGGGGTGTTGGTCCACACCTTCCTCCTTGTTTGAGGCAATCTCTCTTGCTGTTTTGCTATTGTGAATGCCAGAATAACTTGCCTACCTGCTTCAGAATGCTCCTGACTCCATTGCCCACTGTCATAGGCACACTGGGATGACAGACCCGGATGCTACTGTGCCTGACTTTACATGCATTCTGGGGATCCAAACTCCAGTCAGTCTGCTGAGCCACTACACAGCCCTGAGATGTGCTTTGCAAAGAGAGTCATGACAGAATCACCAGGCCATGAAGTTGTGGAACAATTTGAGGACTTCTCAGATAAATGCATTTTAAGGCATTCTTTCTCAGGGCCTATCATTGAAAGTTGATGAAATGCATCTCTGTAGTATTGCTTCCAGTTTTCTTATGGAGTGGAGCCCATGCCTGTAATCTTAGGCAAGAAAAACAAATGACCATTGACTACTCTAGCACCAAGTTTTCATGGTTTATGTGTGTGTGTAGGTATGTTTACCTGTGTGTATGCAGATGTACATGCACATGTGTGGAAGTCAGAGGACAATTCCAGGTGTTTTTCCTCAGGAATATCACCCATCTTAAAAAAAATATTTTATTTATTTGTTAGAGAGAGAAGAGGCAGTTAGAAAGAGAGAGGGAGGAGGGCATGCCAGGGCCTCTAGGCACTGCAAAGGAACTCCAGACGCATGCACCACCTTGTGCATCTGCCTTACATGGTGTTGCAGTCAGGTTCGCATTGCTGGCAAAAATCACCTAACCAAGAACAGCTTGTGGGACAAAGGTTTACTTTGGCTTACAGACTCCAGGGGAAGCTCCATGGTGGCAGGAGAAAATGATGCCATGAGCAGAGGGTGGACATCACCACCTGGCCAACATAAGGTGGACAATAGCAACCTGAGAGTGTGCCAAACATGGGCAAAGGGACTCTGGCTATGAAACCATAAGCCTGCCCCCAACAATACACTGTCTCTAGGAGGCATTAATTCTGAAATCTCTATTAGCTGGGAACCTAACATTCAGAACAACTAAGTTTATGGGCACATCTGAATCAAACCACCACACATGAGTACTGGGGAATGGATCCGGGGTCCTTAGGCTTCACAGGCAAGTGCCTTAACTGCTAAGCCATCTCTCCAGCCCTCATCCATTTTTTGAGACAGGCTCTCTCATTGGCCTAGAGCTCATCAATTAAACTAGACTGCTTCGTCAGTGAGCCCAGGGTCCCACCTGTCTCCACCTCCCCAGCGCTGGGACTACAAGCATACACATTCCTGGAAGCTGTACATGAGTTCTGGAGACTAAATTCAGCTTCTCATACTTGCAAGGCAAGCACTTTGCCTACTGAGCTGTGTGTGTGTGTGTGTGTGTGTGTGTGTGTGTGTGTGTGTGTGTAGTATTACATGGTGCAGTGTGCGATGGTGGTATATGCACGTGGGTATATGCCCATGCCCCACGTGCATCCATGCAGAGAGCAGAAAAGAATGTTGGGTGTCCTCTTGTCACTCAGCCACATCTCCCTGAGACAGGGTCTCTTCTGCAACACAAAGCTGCTGTGGTTCAGTGAACCTCAGCAATTCTCTAGTATCTGTGCTCCCCCATTCATGCACACTGGAGCTACAGACATGTGTAGCCACATCCAGGTTTTTATGTGGGTTCTGAAGAATCAAACTTGGTGATCTTTGGCCCAAGGGGTCCTCAGGCTTAAGCAATGAGTGCTCTTCACCACTAAGATAGCTGCCCAGCCCCCAACACCCATTTTTATGGAACCTTTGGTGCTTGGGAGAAAATCTGATCTTCCAGGCTGGGCAGATGGGCCATCTTTCCTGCTGTTCACAACAGGAAGCCCATATTTCTGGCTGAGACTCGTGTGACTGTATTTTATTTACAAACCCATATCCAGTGGTCATTACCAAGGCCTTGTCTGAGGACAGCAAGTGACCACTGTTACAGATGAGGATGCTCCTAGTGGAAGTGGGAGTATCCTGTTCCTAGCCATGACTCTTCCCTCAGAGATTCGACTTATGGTCCAGGACATTATTTGGAGAATAAAATGCCATCATTTGATGGCATTTCATGAGGTACTCCATGAGGAAGTTCTTCACCACAGAAGATGATCTTCAGACACAAGGGGGGGACGATGCTCCCACCAGGCCAGTGCTTATCAGAAGCTTAGAGACCAGGTGCAGAGACTGGTAGGTCCTGGTGTCTCTGACACCCAAGATTGTCCTTGGTCTCCACATACAAACACATGGGCACCTGCATACAAACATGCACACACACCCAAACACATTTTTTTAAACTACTCTCTATTTTTTTAATACTTATTCATTTGCAAGCAGAGAGAGAGAGAGAAGAGAGACAGAATGGGCATGCCAGGGCCTTTAGCCACTACAGACAAACTCCAGATACATGCACTACTTTGTGCATCTGGCTTTATTAAGTACTGGGAAATCAAGCCAGAGTCGTTAGGCTTTGCAGGCAAATGCTAACTAGTGAGCCATGTCTCTAGTCCCCAAACATATTTTTTAAAGGTGCCTGGCTAGTCAAGATGTTACCAACAGGCTGGGTGTGATGGAGCACACCTTTAATTTCAGCACTCAGGAGGCAGAGGTAGGAGGATCACCATGAGTTCGAGGCCACCTGAGATTACATAGTGAATTCCAGGTCAGCCTGGGCTAGAGTGAGACACTACCACAAAAAGCAAAAAAAAAAAAAAAATGTTGCCAACAGTTGAGAAAAGAAATACAAAATCCTAGTCTCATGGCCTTGTTGTCAATTCACCAGTGACAATGCTTGGGAGGCTAATGACTTCAAAAAGCCCAAGGATGGAAATTCCAGCCTCTTCATGGAAGCAGAGGCCTCCCTGCTTCTGCCCCAGGAAATGCCCCAGAAACTTCTGGGCGGTATCATCCTTGCCTCACCGGCAGTCACACGAGGAGCAGACGTGACCACCAGTGTGGGGACCCAGCAAGGCCTGGTCTTGTCAAGTGATGATGAAGCAGACAGAAAACCACGACAAGATGACACAGTAAGGGTCATTGCTTTGTAGACCTTCTAGCAAGATTCTCAGCATTCCCATCTGAAGCTGTTCTGTCACTTGGTCCCAGATAACTCTGGCAGTAAGTTTTTGTGCAAGGTAGAACTCTGGGAACTTTGAGTTCAAAGTGAAACCTGTGCCTTTTCTCTTCCTCATCCAGCTGTTTTCTAATCTTCATCTGGCATGCAGCACTTGGACAACAGTGTCCTATCCACAGCCTCCTTGACAGTGTGGCTGACATTCAGCTCCACCAAGCACTTTAATTAGATTTGGGGGAAAAGTAATTATAATGTGGTAATTGTTCTTCAGGAAGTCAGAGCCTTCTAGACTATCATCCTTTCTCTGAGGCTACAGGCAAAGAGCCAAGGCACCCAGCAGTCTCAGGAGACTGGGCCCCCAAAATTCTATGCGAACATTTTAGTTCACAAAGGTGTCTTTGCAACAGATGCCATTAGCTTTCACCAGATTCTCAGAGAGGTTCTTGACCTAAAAAGGTTGCAAGTAAGCCAGTCATAGTGGTGCACACTTGCACTTTCTAACACTGTGAAGGCTGACAGAAGGCTCATCAGTTCAAGGCCAGCCTGAACTACCTAGTAAGCTCAAGGACAACTTGGACTACACGCATACAAGACCTTGACTCAAACCAGAACAAATTACAACAACAACAATAAATAACAACAAAAACCTTAGAGCTGGCACTGGAGAGATGGCTTAGTGGTTAAGACACTTGCCTGCAAAGCCAAAGAGCCCAGGTTCTGATCTCCAGTACCCACATGAGCCAGGTGCACAAGTGGCACATGCATCTGGAGTTTGTTTGCAGTGCCTCTCTCTCAATAAATAAATAATTTTTTTAAATTCCTTTAAAAAAAAAATTTAAAAAAAACCTTGGAGCTGGAGAATTTGCTCAGTGATTAAAGATGCTTGCCTGCCAGCCAGTTCAGCCCAGGTTCAAATCCCCAGGACCCACATTCTCTTTCTCTCTCCTTGCAAATAAATGAATAGTTTTAAAAATCAAACAAGGGCCAGGCATGGTGGTGCACACCTTTAATCCCAGCACTCGGGAGACAATGGTAGGAGAATCAACATGAATTTGAGACCATGCTGAGACTCCATAGTAAATTCCAGGTCAACCTGGGCTACAGTGAAACCCTACATTGAAAAACAACAACAACAACAAAAATCAAACAAGGGACTAGAGAGATGGCTCAGTGGTTAAAGTGCTTGCTTGCAAAGCCTAAAATAGTCCAAGTTTGAGTCCCCATTACCCATGTAAAGCCAGATGCTACAAAGTGGCACATGTACCTGGAGTCCATTTGCAGTGGCTGGAGGCTTGGGTGCACCCATTCTCTCTGTCTGCCTCCCTTCTGTCTCTCTCACTGCTTGCAAATAAACAAATAATAACAATAAAATTTTTTAAGCCAAACAAAATGAGGCACACATGCGGCAATCTGTTCTTCCTTACAGATGGAAGAGAATGCTGGGAAGAACAAGGATACATCAATATATCAAGAAGAGGCTTATCAAACTGCCCAGTAAGCACTTCTCTTAGTATTTATACCCTTATATTAACACTATGGGTAGAGAATCTTCTCTTTTCAGATGGCAGTGACCTTGGGATAACTCAGAAGGTATCATACTGCTGGAAAGAAGTGACTGGAGTACTGAGTAACATCTCAATCACACCTTCCAAGGCTCAGGGTCTAATGCGGAAGAGGTGGCAGAAAGAATGTAAGAGCCAAAGGAAGTGTAGGACTCCTTACAACGTGCTCCTTCCAGACATAAAATGACCTGGGTATCCATGACCTCATTGTGTCTGACACTACCTACACAAGACCATCATAAGAGGAGGAAAAGATCATGACATCAAAATAAGAGAGACTGATTGAGATGGGGAGAGAATATGATGGAGAATGGAATTTCAAAGGGGAAAGTGTGGGGGGGTATTACCATGGGATTTTTTAATATTTTAATTTGTATTTATTTATTTGAGAGTGACAGACAGAGAGAGAAAGAGACAGATAGAAAGAGACATAGAATGGGCACGCCAGGGCTACCAGCCACTGCAAACGAACTCCAGATGCGTGCACCCCCTTGTGCATCTGGCTAACATGGGTCCTAGGGAATTGAGCCTTGAACCAGGGTCCTTAGGCTTCGCAGGCAAGTGCTTAACAGCTAAGCCATCTCTCCAGCCCACCATGGGATATTTTTTATAATCATGGAAAATCTTAATAAAAATTGAGAAAAAAAAAAAAAGAAGAGGACAGTCAGGCTGTAGAGATGACTTGGCAGTTAAAGAGCTTGTCTGCAAAGCCGAAAGGACCTCAGTTCAATTCCCCAGGGCCCACGTAAGCCAGATGTACAAGGTGGCACATGCATCTGGAGTTTGTTTGAAATGGCTGGAAGCTCTGGCATACCCATTCTCTCTCTTTCTCTCTTTCCTCTCTCAAATAAATAAATAAAAATAAAATAAAACATTAAAGAAAAAATGGAGAGACAATCAACTGTCTACCAGGAGGTAGGTCACCTCGACCTCATCTGCCTAGGCCCAGATGTCATTACAGAGACAGCAGTGACATGAACACTGCTCTCATGGCTAGCCTGAAAACCACCTCCAGGGAATCAATGACAGACACTGTGGTCACTCAAACCTCATCAAAACAGAGATACAGAGCCTACACAGAAAGGAACACTATTGTTGCATTGTTCGCTGGCATAAATCACCCAACCAAAAGCAGCTTGTGGGGAAAAGGTTTATTTTGGCTTACAGGCTCCAGGGGAAGCTCCACAATGGCAAGGGAAACAATGGCATGGACAGAGGGTGGACATCACCCCCTGGCCAACACAAGGTGGGCAATAGCATCAAAAGAGTGTACCAAAAATTGGCAAGGGGACACTAGCTATAACATCCATAAGCTCACCCCCAACAATACACTGCCTCCAGGAGGCATTAGTTCCCAAATCTCCATCAGCTAGAAACCTAGCACTCAGAACACCTAAATTTATGGGGACACATAAATCAAACCACCACATTGTGCCCCTAGCCCCCATAAACTGATAACCATGCATGATGTAAAATGCAATGCATTCAGTCCAACTTTAAAGTCACCATAGTTTTTATCAATCTTAATGATGTTCAAATATCCCAATAATCCAAGGTCTTTTAACTGAGCCCTAATACCAAAAATTCCCCCCCAAAATCCCATAATGGCACAGAATACAAAATGCAAAAGATGGCATTGGGCATAGCAAAGAAACACTCAACCAATAGAAGATTGAAAACAACCAGGGTAAACATAAAACTCTGGGTCTCCAAGTTCAATAATTCTAACTAGCAAGAAGACTCTGGAGTTCCAATTCTGCCCTTCCAGCTAGGCTATTCACAGTCCTGGAAAACTTTATCAGGGGCAGCAGCTCTCCTTGGCAGCCATCTCATGGTCCCAACATCTTCACTGAGTCTCCACTGCAATCCACAGTCCATCCTCACAGCTCCATCAGGCTTCCATGCAGGCATCCAGCAAACCTGCCACACATTGCCCATGGCTGATTCCAAAACGCAAGACCATGTTGCAAATTCAGTGACCTTCTCTTTCCTGCATTTCTTATACTGCATAATACCAGGTAGAGTGCCAGTTTGTTAATCCAAGGGGAAATAAAGCTGACTTTGAAGAACAGGACACTCCTTGAGCACTCAGGCCCCTTCAAAAGAGTCTACATTCTTCTTGTTGTCCCAGTGCAGGTCAACTGGCCAATCTGAAAGGTTGTAATCTCTCACATAATGCAGCTGAACAGGCAAAGCTTCAGCCCAAATATTTCATTCTGTGCCATATCCCTCTGTACATACCAGTCTATTTCCACACAATGCAACCCTGTACAACTTCTCAGGAAACAGGTATAACAGCAAGCTTCTCACACAAACTGCTCATAGCCCAGTCCAGGCAAAGCTCTTTCTCACCCTCATAAGCCAAATGCCACAGTCCATAATTCTTACTGCATTCAGGTCTTTCAACTCTGACCAGAATAGTCCACCAAGCTATACTTACAGCATTGCAAGTCGTCTCTTGGGCCAAGGTTTCAAATCCTTACACATTCCTCTTGAAAAATCAGCTCCAAAAGGCCAAAGCCACATTGTCAGCAACAATTCCACTCCTTGGTACCAACTATTTCTCTTGCAGTCAGATTCACATTGCTGGCAGAAATCACCCAGCCAAGACCAGCTTGTGGGAAAAAGGATTTATTTTGGCTTAGAGACTCGAGGGGAAACTCCATGATGGCAGGGGGAAATGATGACATGAGCAGAGGGTGGACATCATCCCCTAGCCAACATAAGGCAGACAGTAACAACAGGAGAATGTGCCAAAAATTGGCAAGGGGACATTTGTTATAATACCCATAAACCAACAACCAACAACACACTGCCTCCAGAAGGTGTTAATTCCCAAGTCTTCATCAGCTGGGAACCCAGCATTCAGAACACCTAAATTTGTGGGGGACACCTGAATCAAACCAGCACATCTATCTTACTGGCCAAGGTTCAGGGAACATTGTGGAAGAGGGGGCAGAAAGATTGTAAATGCATCAGGGTGAGTGGAAATAACCTAAGGTACCCTGTTTTCCTGCCTCCGCAGAGACTGACTGAGGCCTTTTGGGTCCCACAATGAACACAAGTAACCCCACTGAAGAAACCCCTCAGCAGAACTGTGATGAGGAAGAGGGGGCCTAAGGGTATAACCCCTTTATTAAAAAGCAATAAATAGTGCTGGGCATGGTGGTATGCACCTTTAATCCCAGCACTCAGGAGGAAGAGGTAGTAGGATCACTGTGAGGTCGAGGCCACCCTGAGTCTGCATGGTGAATTCCAGGTCAGCCTGGACTAGAGTGAAACCCTACCTCAAAAAAAAAAAAAAAAAAAAAAGCCAGGGAAGTCCCTGATGCCTCTAAAACATTACAAGCCATTGACAAGGCCCTTGGCTTCCCACCAGGAAAAAATGGCAAGACCCTATTGCTGAAGACTCCACATACTTGGGCTGCAAGGTCACTGAGAATCCTGCTGTAGCTGAGCTGCAAACCTCCTCCATATAGACCAGCTGACAGAAAGCTGGAAAAGGCCATGCTGCATTCAGTTTAATGAGAGAGAAAGAAATCAACAGTGGACACTGCAAGCCTTATATTTAGCCAGCCAGGCCAAATGAGCCAACAGGTACAATAGTGGCATGTCTGTTATGGGGGAAACCAACCACCCTCTACTTTCACTGGAGTCCTGCTCCATGGGAAGGAATACACCCCTGATATTGAAAACCTACAACAGTGGTAGTCATGATCTCTAGGGGTGTAATGTCTGCTGTTGTCTGGCTAACTGTATGCTCACCAAACTGCCCAGTAAGCACTTCTCTTAATGTTCATACCCATATACTCTCACTTTTGGTTATAGAACCTTCTCTTATCAGATGGCAGTTACCTTGGGATGACTCAGAAAGCACCACAGTGCAGAGAAGAAGTGACAGAGGAGTGTTCAGCACTGAAATATCTCTATCACACCTTCCAAGGCTCAGGGTCCATTGCGGAAGAGGTGGCGGAAAGAACGTAAGAGCCAAAGGAAGAATAGGACTCCTTACAATGCACTCCTCCAGACACAAAATGGCCTGGATATCCATGACCTCACAGTGCCTGACACTACCTACACAAGACCATCATAATAGAAGTAAAAGATGATGACATCAAAATAAAAGAGAGATTGATTGAGAGGGGGAGGGGATATAAGGAAGAGTGGAGTTTCAAAGGAAAAAGTGGGGGGGGAAGGGAATTACCATGGGATATTGTTTATAATTATGGAAGTTGTCAATAAAGAGAGAGAGAAAAAAAAAGTCCTGACCCTTCCTAAACTCTATTGTCTGAATGAATGAGTGGAATGCAACCCTGTCTGAATTTTGTTGAGTTTGTTTATAGTATATGGTGTGTGTGTGTGTGTGTGTGCGCGCGCGCGCACGCACAGTGTATGCATGGGTGCATACAAATAATGTACACTCATGTGCACAAGTGCAGAGGCCAGAGGAGGCCATCAGGTGTCCTCCTCTAGCACTCTTCCACCTTATTTCCTTAAGACAAGGTCTCTCACTGAACCAGGAGCTTGCACCATTTTTCAGTTAGACTGACCAGAGACCTAGCCATTCTCCTGCCTCCACCCCCTCTACCTTAGTGCTATGATTTCAGACATGCATTGCCACACCTGACTTTTCTGCATGAGTGTTGGGGACCAAACTCAGGTCCTCATTCTTGTGCAGCAAGTGTTGATACACATTGAGCCATCTTCTCGACCTCTTGGTCCCCATTTTCTTGTCCATCCATTTCCTGACCATTAGCTTTTACTTACACAGTCCACTGTATACCTCCTCCACTAACATTTCACCCTTTTTGGATTTTTTTTTAATTTTTTTTTAAATTTTATTTATTTATTTGAGAGCGACAGACACAGGGAGAAAGACAGATAGAGGGAGAGAGAGAGAATGGGCGCGCCAGGGCTTCCAGCCTCTGCAAACGAACTCCAGATGCGTGCGCCCCCTTGTGCATCTGGCTAACGTGGGACCTGGTGAACCAAGCCTCGAACCGGGGTCCTTAGGCTTCACAGGCAATCACTTAACCACTAAGCCATCTCTCCAGCCCCCTTTTGGATTTTTTGTTTTGCTTTTTGAGGTAGGGTCTCACTGTAGCCAAGACTGTCTTGGAATTCACTATGTATTCCCAGAGCAGCCTTGAGCTCATAGCAATCTTCCTACCTCTGCCTCTGAGTGCTAGGATTAAAGGCGTGCACCACCATACTCAGCTATTTCACCCCTTGAATCATTAATACCTGATCTTGATGTTTCCAAGCGTTGTCCTGGGGGTTAGGTCATCCCTTTCCAGCCACTCACAGGTCACCACATGCTTTGCAGAGAGTTAAAAATAATGGGCTCATCTAACACAATCCCTTGGGTCTAGTGCCTTATAGTGTCTTATAGCCTCTCAGCTATAAGAGTTTTCAGGAAAGGTCTGCAGTTCCCACAGAGGAACAGGAAAGAGGGTCCTGGAAAAGGCCTTGAGACCTCAACTTAGAGGGAAAAAGCTGAAGTGGAAGGGCTGCAGTCTGCAGGGTTCTTTCCCCCACATTCTCTCCAGCTAAGCTTCCTGGTAGCAGTCCTGTAAGCCAGTCCTAGTGCTTGGCACTTTTACACACACCCATGGATACCTTACCTACACCTGAGACTATCAGGGCTCAGATATTTTTGCTCTTTCAGCAGGTAAACACTTTGGAGAACCAATTACATGCTAGGCACTATACTAAGCATTGAGGAATGAACACATAGTAAGCTGAGTCTGGAAAGGTGGGAAGAGATTGTGAAGCAAGAGCTACAGCCAGAGGAGGACCAGGGTCCTACCAATACCCATCTGTGGGAGTCCCTGAGAATCACCCACCATCCCTATGACCACGCCTGGAGGTCCTGGATGAGAGCTGGCACCCCAAGTGGGTACAGAGGTACTAATGGAGACACCATCATTGTGAGGGTGAGTGCTGCCCAGAGATCAGGGCCCTGCACATGCAGTGCACCCTCAAGCTGGCACTGCACAGTGGCCCAACGACTCTGCTGCAGGCCGCTCTAGCCTTTTTGCTTAGACCATCTTGCTTAGACCCACAGATTCTTGGGTAAGTGATATAAATAACCAACCTATGTGACTATGAGATGTCCCACACCACTAAGTGTAAGAGCAATGCAAAGGAAAACAACGCCCCTGGAAGCTCAACATTTTATACACTGCCAGCATCAGGCACATCTGAGGATATGGGAGGAAAGGGCATCTCACACTTTGTTGGAGGGTATCTTTGGGACAATCTGACAATATCTAACAATGTAGAAATACTCAGCAGCTTTGGCCCATGAGTCCCACTTTGGGGAATTTTTTCCACAGGAACAAAAGAATCAATGTTGCTTATAATGGAATTAAAAAAAAAAACTAGAAGCAGTCTAAATACTACAATAGAGGGACAGCTAACTAAAGTTTGTATTGGTGCTAAACAACATTATTGTGTGGGGCAGTCAGGTAAAGAGTTGAGATACACTTATATACATTTATCCAAAAATATATCAGTGATGTATAATTTAGAGGGAGATGATGAAATGTGTTTACTTTTACATTTCCTCCTTCCCTCTCCTCTTTCCTTTCTGGCTTTTTGTTGTTGTTCTTGTTGGTTTGAGGGAGGGTTGAGTTTTTGTCTGTTTGTTTGTTTGTTTGTTTGTTTTTTAAGACAGGACCTTTCTATGCCACCCGAATTGGCCTTGAGCCTACCTCAGCCTCCCAAGTACTGGAATTATAAGCACATACCAACTCACCTAGCTTCCTTGATATTGTTGCTGTTATTGTTTATTTGTTTTCTTTGTGCAGTGCTGGGAATTTTACCTAGATCTTGAACATGTTAAGCAACTGCTCTACCATTGAGCTAACTTCCATCCCAAAAATTTGTTTTGAACAAAAATATAAAAAGGGAACTAGTTATCAGGGCAGGTGGCATATACCTTTAATCCCAGCACTTGGGAGGCAGAGGTAGGAGGATCACTGTGACCAGCCTAAGACTAAAATAGAGAATTCCAGGTCAGTCTGGACTAGAGTGGGACCCACCTTGAAAAACCGAAAACAAAGGAGGGAGAAAGTTTACTTGTATTTGCCCACCCACCCATACATACCCACACATTTGAATAGAGAGAAAGATGTGACAAATTACAGATTACACTGCTCAGCCTGTACCTGCAAAGGTGTAATTAGAGGCTAAGAGTACTGCATTCCTTAAAACAATCTGGCTCTAACTTGCCAGCAGTGTTACAATGAGCTTGCTTTTTCTGTAATTAAGAAAAGATTCAAGGCTGGGGAAATGGCTTAGTGGTTAAGGCATTTTGTCTGCGAAGCCTAAGGACCCTGGTCCAATTCTCTAGGACCCATATAAGCCAGATGCACAAGGGGACACACGTGTCTGGAGTTCATTTGCAGTGGCTGGCATGCCCATTCTCTCTTTCTCTCTGCCTCTCCCCCTCCCTCAAATAAATAAATAAATTAAATGGTGCATGAGGCACCATTCCTGCCTTAAAAAAAAAAAAAAAAAGATCCAGTGAAGTGTTTAGCATTAGACACAGCCTATTTGGGAATGATGTTGTATGGAAATAGTCACAGCCCTGCCACTCAAGGTGACATGATGGTTCACTGTAAAAAAAAAAGGGGGGGGGGGGCTGGAGAAATGGCTTAGTGGTTAAGGCATTTGCCTGCAAAGCCAAAGGACCCTGGTTCGACTCTCCAGGACCCATATAAAGCCAGATGCACAAGGTGGCACATGCATCTGGAGTTCATTTGCAGTGGCTGGTGGCCCTGGCATGCCTATTCTTTCTCTCTTTCTGCCTCTCTTTCTCTCTCTCTCTAATAAATAAATAAATAAATAATTTTTTTTTAAAGAGCCATACGTGTGGTGGCAAGGCCCCATTCCAGATGACAGACATGGCAACACAAAGCAGTTGCTATAAGGACACACACCACATAGCATCTGCGTCCAAAGAGAATAAGACGCACACGTGCACATCTATAGTGCTGAGAGGAGGCCAGACTCCTTGCAGCAGTGGCCTCCTGTGGGGAAGGGCCTACGGGGAGATCTCACTTCCTCCTGTTTCATCTGCACCTTATAGGAGGAGGTAGGAGGATTGCCATGAGTTCCAGGCTGGCCTGAGACTACAGAGTGAGTTCCAGATCAGCCTGGGCTAGAGTGACACCCTTCCTCAGAAAAACAAAACAAAAAAGAAATGTATTTATAAATACATTTCTTATAAATAAGAAAAATTAGTGCCAGACATGGTGGCACACACCCTTAATCCCAGGAATTGCGAGGCAGAGATAGAACTGCTGTGAATTTAAGACCAGCCTGAGACTACAGCTTGGGCTAGAGCGAGACCCTACTTCAAAAAAACAAAACACAAAAAACAAAAAGGAGGAGGAAGAGGAGAAGAAGAAGGAAAAAGTGAGTTGTTTTAGTAAAAGTCACTGTGTTTGTTTATGTGTTTTGAATGTTGGTGGGGGGTGGGGAACTGCATCATATTAGCAGAGCACAGTAAATTGTGTCAGTCCTCTAGCCAGGGCTATAAACCACACTAACCTCCAGCTCACAAAATCCATCCAGTCCTTCTTCTACTGCTCTGAAGCTTCAACACTTCTGATTCTTGGGCCCACTGGACCCCAACTATTCTGGGTATATATAGTTTCTACCTATGCACCTCTGATTTTCAAGTGTATACAAGGAAGTGACAGAGTAATGGTATGTGTAGCTTAAAGAATGGTCATTTCTACAGAGTTATATGGTCTGGGAAAGTCATGCCTCTGTGAAGAATTTTTCTGTCTGACATTAGGAAGTCAGGTTGGCATTCTAGAAGTTTATTTTAGAAGTTTATTTAGAAGCAGAACAGAAAACATTTTCTTACTACAAACACCCAGGAAAATAAGCCAACGTTGCACCAACAACCTGCAGCATCCTATTAAATAAGCAGTTAAGAGAGAATCCACTCCACAAACAGGACCCCTCCCCACTCCCCACATCCCATGCAGAAGATTGCTTGGGCTAGGTCCTTTCTCCGAGTGAGTTGTAAACATAACTTCCCACATAGCAAGACCTCACTTGCTTTTCTCCTACTGTGCTGCCCTGGCCCACATGGGTAGTCTCACCCCAAATTACCTGGTTGTGGTGAAACATTCCTACACTGACTCCCCACCTCCACCTCCAGACAGATCAAAATCAAGAACATACAATAAGGGGAGACTTTCATACATGATAAATTTCCTTTCTATTTGTGATTTAAAAAAAACATTTTGTAGTATTTTTAAAGAACTTGTTATATGTATAGCAACATTGGAAATTAATCTTTCAGTAGGAAAGAACAGTCAATGTAATGATGGACATCAATAGGAAAAAGTTATTTCATTGACAATTAACTTCTCAAGATATACTGCTTCAGCAGCTGAGGTAGACAGTTCACTCACATAAAGTAAAGAGAAACAGCTGCACACATACTGCATGACTAGTAGGCACCTTCTCCTTCAATCCACACAGTAAGTGTCTGCAAAAGTTATTAGAAGTTCCATTTTACAGATGGGGAAGCTGAGGCAAAGTGCAGCAAGATCTGCTCCAGATCACCAGCCAGGAAGCAGTATATCTGTTCATGCAGAGCTCATGCACAAATCTACCCTGTCACAGACCCATAAAATCTCCTTGGCTACCAGTACCAGAGATCCAAAGGGAAACCACTACTGCCTCTCCCACACAGCCATGTCCCCTCCTGCAAGAGCTTACATTGTTTGCGAAGGGGGGTTGTACTAGCTGTCAAAGCTCATCCTGGCTGGCTCTTGGCTGAGAACAGGTATAAAGAGATCTGCTAGCAGTGGCAGAGGATTGAAAGCCACTGTGTACCCAGAATAGATGGGGTCCAGTGGGCCCAAGAACCAGAAGTATTGAAGCTTCAGAGCAGTGGAAGAAAGACTTAGCAATACCCAGTAGCCCAGGCTGGAAGGGGCTGACCCACTGATCCATTCATGCCCATGCTTCTACCAGGTGCCTGGTGACTGTGGCAATAACTTCCTCTCCTTCCCACATGGAAGACAGCTACCCCTTCTCTTTGATGACAGACTTTTAACAGTCCAGTTCAGCAAAGGACCCAACCCCTAAATATTACTTCTGAGAGGTCCTGGAATTAGAGTGGGCAATAAAATGGCCTGTGTTTCTGCACAATTCTGCAACGACTTGCTACTTCTCACAAGTTTGTAAATTGACAAGGCTCAACAGGATGGTTCTTTATGTTCACTGCAGTAGCAATAGAAGCTCAGCTGGAGCTGGTACTTCTATGTGGCTTCACACAATGGTTGTTTCAGTAGAGGGCGTCTGGAAGAGCTGGGAGCCAGGTAGATCTCTCTTCTCATAGCCAGTCATTATTCAGTAACCTTTCCATAGTAGCTGGATCCCAAGAAGAAGAAAACAGAAACAGCGAGACCCTACCAGGCTTTCTAATGCATTCCATTGGTCAAAGCAGGCTATATATCAAGCTCAAGACCAGCATGAGCTACATTGTGATACGTTATCTCAAAAATTAAAAATGAGGGCTGGAGAGATGGCTTAGTGGTTAAGCGCTTGCCTGTGAAGCCTAAGGACCCCGGTTCGAGGCTCGGTTCCCCAGGTCCCACGTTAGCCAGATGCACAAGGGGGCGCACGCGTCTGGAGTTCGTTTGCAGAGTCTGGAAGCCCTGGCGCGCCCATTCTCTCTCTCTCCCTCTGTCTGTCTTTCTCTCTGTGTCTGTCGCTCTCAAATAAATAAATAAATAAAAATTTAAAAAAAAATTAAAAATGAAATAAAATAAATTTTAAAGGCAAAAGCAAGTCATAGGACTAGCTCTGATTCAAGAAAAGGGAAAATTGACTCCATTTGTTTTTGATGTGTATGTTTGCTCATGCATGTGTGATGAATGCATCTATGTATTTACATCTGTATGGGTCTGGGCATACATCTATACATGGGTATATGTGTGTGTGTGTTTATGTGTGGAAGCTAGAGAACAACTTCAGGGTTATTTCTTAGGAATGCTGCCTGCCTTTTTTTTTTTTAATCCATGAGGTATCCTGAAAGATGAGGACTCACACTGAGGATGATTGTTGCATTTGGGGTCACATTGCTGGCAGAAAACACCCAACTAAGAGCAGCTTGTGGGGGATAAAGGGGCTTTATTTTGGCTTACAGACTTGAGGGGAAGCTCTATGATGGCAAGGGGAAACAATGGCATGAGCAGAGGGGTGGACATCACCTCCTGGCCAACATCAGGTGGACAAAAGCAACTGAAGAGTGTGCCAAACACTGGCAAGGGGAAGCTGGCTATAGCACCCATAAGCCAGCCCCCAACAATACATCACCTCCTGAAGGATCCAATTTTCAAATTGCCATCAGCTGAGGACCTAGCATTCAGAACACAGAAGTTTATGGGGGACACTGGAATCGAACCATTGCAGTGATCAAAAAGAGAAGGAGCCAGGTTCCATTGATAAAGGATTTGTCAAGCTAGCCACCTCTTCCAGAGGTAACTTACTTATACAAGGTCATTTGGGTTTCCATTGTAGAAAGTACAGCTCAAGTATAAGCAACTAACAGATGAAATCATATGAGAAATGTTACAATGCAGGTGAACTGTTTTTAAAAATGTGCAACTATTTGGATATGATGACACACACCTGTAATCCTGGCACGTGGGAGGTGAAGGCAGTAGGTTTAGGAGTTCAAGATCAGGGCTGGGGAGATGGCTCAGAGGTTAAAGACACTTAACTTGCAAAGCCCACTAGCCTGGGTTCA
This sequence comes from Jaculus jaculus, assembly GCF_020740685.1. Lineage (NCBI taxonomy): Eukaryota > Metazoa > Chordata > Mammalia > Rodentia > Dipodidae > Jaculus > Jaculus jaculus. The sequence continues at coordinate 49,145,666 of NC_059116.1, read as the reverse complement.
ATTCCCCAATATCCATGTAAAGTCAAATGCATAAAGGGACATATGCATCTGTAGTTCATTTGCAGAAGCAAGAGGCCCTGAATTCACATCCTCTCCCTTCTCCTAAGTATATTTTCTTTTCTTTCTTTTGTTTGTTTGTTTGTTTTTTGAGGTAGGGTCTCACTCTAGCCCAGGCTGACCTGGAATTCACTATGGAGTCTCAGGGTGGCCTCAAACTCATGGCAATCCTCCTACCTCTGCCTCCCAAGTGCTCGGATTAAAGGCATGTGCCACCATCCCCGGCTCAAGTATATTTTCTTTAAAAAAAAAATGATGTGGGGACAGACCTCTCTAGAGTATATGCTGTCCCCAGGAGAATCCCTATGGCTTTTAGCTTCTCTGCTGAGTCTGGGGGATTACAGGCTCAGGGAATCTCAGGATCCTGGCCCCAACATGGTGATGGATGAGTCCCAAATTACTACAAAGAGATGGGGACTTCTTATCTTCTTATCTCTCTATGCTTCTATGGAACTAGTAGTAGAAAACAGCCTCAAGATTTATGTTTAAATTTAGAAGTACTGAACAATGAGTTTGTCAGAAAATTTCTAAAATTTCTAATAATGTTCAAATTTGCTTTCATATTTTAAAAAAACATTTCAGGATATTCTGGGTAAATAATACAAATCAAGTCTGGTCTACTATAAAGAGCAAATTCAAAAAGTCTTTTGGGAAAAAATTAAATGGTCATATTAAAAGACTTATGGTAAGGACAATAAAAAGGTTTTGTTAGTAGTTATCAGATCAACTGACTAAGGAAGATAAACTGGAGATAAAACTTTAAATGTTGGATAGTAAATGTTTCATGGAAAAGATTGTTACAGAGTAGTTACATAGATTATAAAATAAAATATATAGATAAAAGTATGAATAAACTTAAACAGAAAGTTAAAGACAAAGTTGATTAACTAAATCTTAAAAGTACTTGATCAGATTACAGACTTCTTGAAATATAAAGTGACTATAAGTGTAGGGCTTACATCAGACTTACAAAGGATGGCCCTGGTGGTAGCAGGTTGCTATGGGACTCAGGTTGTAAATTTAAAACTAACTCATTGATGTTAATCTGGTCATGATAATGGTTATGAAAGACTGACTTTACTCAACCAAGTTAGCTAGGTTCCTCTATTTGTCAACTTTTGACTAAATCTTAAGGTTAAAATTGGCTCATTAATATTTAATTCTCATCTAAAATTACTATATCTAAAACCTTGCCTCAAAAAAAATCTCACAGAGGAATTATTTATTCTCTTCTATTTTATAAGGCAAATAGAGCACATGTGGAGACACTGCACAGCGTTTATGTGTCATACACTTGGGAACTATTCCTCACTTCTTCCAACAATCAGTCTTAACACGTTAGATTTAACTTAAGTCGTTACTGAGTAAGTTTACCAAAGTGCTGCAGGCAGAATTATAGAATTGGTTAATATTTAAATAGTTATAGATTGTGTCATGAAATTTTGTGCATATTTGAATTCACTATAATTCTATAAAATTAATTTGGAGACGACTTAAAATATTTCTTTCTGGCTCAACAGTTAGAGGTGCTTATTTGCAAAGCCAGATGCACATAGTGGAGCATGCATTTGGAGATTGTTTGCAGTGGCAAATGGCCCTGACATGTCCATTCCCTCTCTTTTCCATGAGACTTGTCTTCTTTTTCATTAGATCATAGCAGTTTAGACCATTTCCTCTATTCTTTGGGTATGTTAAATATAGCTGAATTAACTTCAGAAACTGACTTATAGATTGGGCAGACATCTTATTTAGCTTTTAAAAGTATTAAATTGCCTCCTAAAATATATATGTGAAAATATTATATAAAGATATCCCAATTCTGCTGAGCTTTAAAAATTGTAAGGTTTTCCATGTCTCTATATTTAAGCCAAAAATGTTACCACACAATATAGATATCTTGCTTATTTTGAATTCTGTTAGCAGATCTTTTGTTCATAGTTTACTCTCTATAGCTGTATGTGTCTTAAATATGTGAACTCTATGTTTTGTCAATATCAGACTTTTACAGATATCAGAATATTGTAATCTGGTTTATACAAAGTCCATGATGTTTGGCTATCAATAAGCAAAACTATTCAGCTAAACCAGTCAGTAGTAATAGAATATAAAAGAAAATGAAATGACTAGCTAAAACCCTGTAATTTTAAGATGGTTCCTGTCTTGTTCATGCTAGTTTTGCTGAATGATTATCACTGAGGTTATAATCTAAGTCTTATAAAAGGTGACTCAGTCATTGTGATTTTGTTCTTAGGAAACTAAGAACACTCCCCATATCCTACAGAAAACTGCTATATACAAATAATGTTAATATAGTTTGTCTAGGGCTGGAGGGATGGCTTAGCAGTTAAGGCATTTGCCTACAAAGCCAAAGGACCCAGGTTTGATTCCCCAAGACCCACATTAGCCAGATGCACAAGGGGGCACACATGTCTGGAGTTCATTTGCTGTGGCTAGAGGCCCTGGCGTGCCTATTCTCTCTCTCTCTCTCTCTCTCTCTCTCTCTCTCTCTCTCTCTCTCTCTCTCCTTTCTCTGTTAAATAAATTAATTAATTATTTTAAAAATATGGTTTGTCTAAGCTTCATATAGTCTAACAGTCAGAAAAATCAGTTTATGTTAAGCTATAAAATGGTTAAAGATACTTATTTAAGAAATTACTTTGTGCTGGGCGTGGTGGCACATGCCTTTAATCCCAGCACTCAGGAGGCAGGAGGATCGCCATGAGTTTGAGGCCACCCTGAGACTCCATAGTGAATTCCAGGTCAGCCTGAGCTACAGTGAGACCCTTCCTCGAAAAACCAAAAAAAAAAAGGAAAAAAGAAATTACTTTGTGTCTGTCATGTCTCTACTGTATGTTATAATCAGACTAGCTTAACTCAACAATAACCAGATTGACTTTATTCTTAAACTATATATAATCAGTCTCAGTCAAGGTTTTATTTAAGTAAGTTCATTGCTTATAGATATATTGATACTTGTGACATGTTTCCTGCCCTAGAAAAATTATTTTATTTTATTTTATGTATTTATTTATTTGAAAGGGAGAAGAAGCAAATAGAGAGAGAGAATGGATGTGCCAGAGTTTCTAGCCACTGCAAATGAACTCCAGATGCATGCGCTCCCTTGTGCATCTGGCTTATGTGAGTTCTGGGGAATTGAACCAGAGTCCTTAGGCTTTGTAGGTAGATGCTTTAACTGCTAAGCCATTTTACCTACCATAGAAAAATAGTTTGTAACTGCTGTTCTGCTTCCAGTTTGGGGAGTAATTGGTACCGGCATAGGCCTACAGGCTAGTCAAAGTTGTTTTCAAATACAGATGCCAGTTTTTATACTGTCTTATCTTTTCCTGACATACAATATCTAGATTAAATGAATTATCTTAAAGTTATTGATAAAATATTACTTTCAAGGATGGAGAGATGGCTTAGCAGTTAAGGCATTTGCCTGCAAAGCCAAATAAACCTGGTTCGATCCTCCAGGGCCCATGTAAGCCAGATACACAAGGGAGCGCATGTATCTGAAGTTCACTTGCAGTGGCTGGAGGCCCTGGTGTGCCCATTCTCTGTCTATCTCTCTCAAATCCATAAAATATATTTTTTTTAATTTTTTTGTTTATTTTTATTTATTTATTTGAGAGTGACAGACACAGAGAGAGAGAGAGGCAGATAGACAGAGAATGGGTGCACCAGGGCCTCCAGCCACTGCAAACAAACTCCAGAGGCATGCTCCCCCTTGTGCATCTGGCTTACGTGGGACCTGGAGAATTGAGCCTTGAACTGGGGTTCTTAGGCTTCACAGGCAATCACTTAACTGCTAAGTCATCTCTCCAGCCCCATAAAATATACTTTTAAAAAATAGAAGAAAACAAATATTAAATATATATACATACATATATATGTGTGTGTGTATGTATGTATATATCTATCTATATATCTATATCTATATATATTACTTTCAGGGCTACTAAAATATTCGTCTGTACTTATAACTGACAGATACTTAAAAGATAAAATTTGTTTGTTTTCTGTGTTCCAGATATAGCTTGTACTGTCACCTGACAACTAACCTTAAATACTAATCAGAATAATTTTAAATTATTGTGCCATTCTCTGTCCAGATCTGCTTTGCTAACCAGGTATGTTCTGCACCTTTTTAACTAAATCTGTTTTGCTATTCAGATATGTACAGTCTCTCTGAATGATTAATAACCATATGTAGAAGCCAGAGTCAATTGGAAATATTGAAGTTAAAAGGATAACAAATACTTTAGTTCCTGCTCCAAGGTCAGAAGGCCTCAGGAAATGATGGGACACTTGCTAACTTCTAGCCTCCGGTAAGTCATCTTTCATCTTGATCAGGGAGGATATGGAGACCCAGAGATAAATTCCAAGTCAGTGTATCTGCTACAGGAGAGTCGCATCAGAGGAAAATCAGTCCTCTGGGCTTTTAAAGAGGGAGGGCCACTTGGTCAGCAAGGCCTAGACTTATCCTAGCAGATGACAATGTTGAAAGTCATAGAACTCCTCACAGATCCCTAAAAGTCTCTCCTACAGTGCCATTATTGACCTCCAAAATATAGTCTACATGGTCTTAATCACCCAGTAAAAAAAGTTTAAGTACAAAATATTACAATATAAACAAAGAATCAGACTAATGGGCTCCCCTCTCTGATGCTGGCTTACGACACTAAACTCTCACATTAACTCATGCCTTCTCCTCTGCCTGTCCCTGATTAGTCAGCCACTGCTGCCTTTAAATAAAAATTCCAAACATTGTCCTCACTGGTTATGGTTACCTGAGAGTTATTGATTTGTATTAGTTCAATCTCCCCTTGCTATGTCTTATTAAAGGAGGTATATCACTTAGGACAGATCTCAGACCGCCCCCCATCCTAACATGTAAAAGCAATTTAGGGTTCTAGCTATTTGTGGATGGTGCTGGTGGTTTGAAGGTGTCGCTTTGCTCAAACTTATAGAGGTAAACCAGATTTGCCTGCTGGTTCTCCCTTAAAGTTTGTAACACAAAGGGACCCACATACCCTCAGGGTATTGAGCCCATACCCATCAACCAAGGGATATAAATTCATTTCGCCAGAGTCAAGAGGACAGTGTCCTCAGCTGAATGTAGCAGCTAACAGACTACCAGGAGCCCAGAGGGTCCCCTTCAAGTCTAGCTCCAGAGAACACCTGCCCCTGACAAGGAGACTACAGCCCTGCTCTAGTCACCCCAGAAGCTGACTAGTCTACGCATGGCAGAAACTTGAGGAATTCAACATGACTTTTAAAAAAATGGACATGATATACACTGTGCCTGGTTGACAAAAGTACATGTTAGAATATAAGGGATTATGACTGGGAAGATAAAAGAGATGTAAAGTCACTATAAGTGTTAATTGCTAAGAAGTTGAACTTATCTCTGTCAGTAGCTGAAGGAATCCCAAAGAGGTAACTGATATCAGTCTTTCTTCAATTGGTCCTCCTGGTTAACTACGCTTATCTCAGCTGCAGGGAGCCCTTTATTACTTGTCTTACTTGCCCTAACAATTGGGCCATGCATTCTCCGGGACATTGCTAGTTTTGTGTCCAGACAGATAGAAACTGCTAAAAATACTTTGTCTTCACAAATATTATCAACCAATACATCCAATGGAAATAGAAACCCCCTATCAAAGATTTGACAGGGATACATAAGGGGGAAATGAAGAGCCAACCTGACTACATTTTAACAGCAAGAGCCATTTTGATAAAATGACTAAGTTAAGTTTCTGCTTCTTAAGTTTCTAAGTCTGAGCTGGGGCCACAAATTATTCCCTGGTTACTATTCCAAGATTGTGTGTTCATAACATTCCAGGAAGTAGTTTAACTGTAACGGCTGGTCTGCTTCTGTCACACGCTTGCTTGTTTCCGAATACCTCCTCCCCTGTGATGTCTATGGTTTCGCCCTATAAAAGGAGCCTGAGACACTGACTTAAGGCTGCTCTCTACACCCTGTCTTAAGGAGGCAGCTGCCGGAGCCACTCTATTGTGTACAATTTAAAGCTTGTGTCTATTTGTCAAAAAAAAAAAAGAAAGAAAGAAAGAAAAAGATGGAGAGATGGTTTAGCACTTAAAACACTTGCCTTCAAAGCCAAAGGACCCAGGATCTATTTCCCAGGACCCACATAAGCTAGATGCAGAAGGTGGCACATGTGTCTAGAGTTCATTGGCAGTGGCTGGAAGCCCTGGTGCACCCATTCTCTCCTTCTTTCCATCTCTTTCTCTCTCTTCTCTCTCTCTTCTCTCTCTCTTCTCTCTCTCCCTCCCTCCCTCACAAATATATATATAAATAATAGCTAGGCATGGTGGCATACACCTTTAATCCCAATACTCAGGAGGCAGAGGTTGGAGGATCACCATGAGTTCCAGGCCACCCTCAGACTCCATAGTGAGTTCTAGGTCAGCCTGGGCTAGAGTGAGACCCTACCTTGAAAAACCAAAACCAAAACAAAATTAAAAAAAAAAAAAATTAAAACCCAGCATGGTGGCACATGCCTTTAATTCTAGCACTCAGGAAGCAGTGGTAGGAGGATAGCTATGAGTTTAAGGTCAGCCTGACACTACATAGTGAATTTCAGGTAAGCCTGGGCTACAGTGAAGCCCTACCTAAAAAATAAAATAATATTAAAAAACAGGGCTGGACTGAAGAGATGACTTAACAGTTAAGGCGGAACCAAAGGACCCACGTTCAAGTCCCCAGAACCCACATAAGCCAAATGTACAAGGTGAAGCATGTGTCTAGAGTTTGTTTGCAGCAGTTGGAGACCCCAGCATGCCCATTCTCTCCTTTCTCTCTCTCTCTCCCTTTCTTTTTCTGTCTCTCAAGAAAATGAATAAGTATTTTTAATAAAAAGGAGTTCAAGGCCAGCCTCAGCCAGCTAGGGCTACATAAGATCCTATCTTAAAAAACTATTTATCAGACTGGAGAGATGGCTTAGCAGTTAAGGTGTTTGCCTGCAAAGCCAAAGGACCCTGGTTCAATTCCCCAGGACCCATGTAAGCCAGGTGCACAAGGGTGTGCATGCATCTGGAGTTCGTTTGCAGTGGCTGGAGGCCCTGGTGCACTCATTCTGTCTCTCTCTCTCTGTCTGCCTCTTTCCCTCTCTTGCTCCCTCAAATAATTAAATTAAATTTAAAAAACTATTTGTCGGCTGGACAAATGGCTTAGCCATTAATGCATTTGCCTGCAAAGCCAAAGAATCCTAGTTCGACTCTGCAGGACCCACTTAAGCCAAATGCACAAGGGGACACATGCATCTGGAGTTCATTTTGCAGTGGCTGGAGGCCCTGACACACTCATTCTCTCTTTCTCTCTCTCTCTCAAATAAATAAGTAAAATATATTTTTCAAGAACTATCACATGTGCTGATTAATTATGCATTCATTGTGAGCCATGTAAAATATATTAAAACACAATTTGGGTTGAGGAGTTGTTCAGTGGTTAGGAGCTCTTGTTTAGGCATGAGGTCCTCTCACCCTCCAAGTTCAACTTCCCAGAACCCACATAAAAAGCTGAGCATGGCCACACATGTCAGTAATTCCAGTCTGTCTGGGGGGATGAAGATAGGAGAATTCAGGGCTCACTACTGGACAGCAGCTTCCAATGGAGAAACCCCATCTCAGAAATGCATGGATGAGTGATAAGAGAACACCAACATTCTCCACTGGGTTTCACACACATACGTATGGGTGCTCACATCTGCACACACATGCATATACCACATTACATACACCAAAACAACCCACAATTCAAGCTAAAGATTTGGTGTGAGCACTAAGCGCTGAGGTAACAGGTGTCAAGTCCCAAGGTCTTATGAGGAAATGTGAGAATTCTTCTTCATACATTCATATTAATGTTGCTTAAAGAAAACCTCTTAATGCCTTTCAGCTAAAACGAGGAGACCATGCCTGTTCTGAATGCTCTGCCCTTTAGAAGCAGCAGCATGCAAAGTTCAACCCAGGCTGTCGAACGTGCATTCATACTCCCTCTCACTCAGTCAGTGACTCCTTCCTGCCAGTCACTGAACTCCATCCTCATGTCTGAGTCACACAAAGGTAACCTGCCTTCTGCTCTCACATTCTTCTTTTATTGTAGTTGAGAAAGAAAGAGGGAGGGAGGGAGGGAGGGAGGGAGGGAGGGAGGGAGGGAGGGAGGGAGGGAGAATGGAAGCCCCAAGGTCTTCAGTCGCTGCAAACAAATTCCAGATGCATGTGCCACCTCGTGCATCTGGCTTATATGGGTCCTGGGGAATCGAACCTGTATTCTTTGGCTTTGCAGGCAAGTGCCTTAACTAGTAAGCCCTGGTTCCACATTCTTAAAAACACCAGGCAGAGCAAGAATTTCTCTTCCCTTTCCTTCATTTCTATCTTTCTTTCAGAGTTAAGGTGTCATGTAGCTCAGGTTGGTCTTGAACTCACTATGAAGTGGAGGATGTCTTTGAACTAATCCTCATTTTGCAGGTGTGCACAGAGGACTGTAGCGCTGGCAAGTGGAGAGAGGGAAGCTAGATATGAGTCTGCATGGCAAACAGCCCCTCGACTGCAATTACAAGAACAGGGAAAGGAACAGAGCCAAGCTAACAGATTTCTTTTGAAGCTGAGCTTGGCTATGATATTATTTCGCTCGTTTTCACATAAAATTTGGCAAAAACTTTTACATGTATTTCAAATTAGTGAAATATTTTATTGCCCCATCTATTTTCAACTAGTAGTTAGCTATCTAAAACAAATGGGCACCTTCCTGAATATAGTTAAATATTTTAGGGTGCTACGGCTGCCGCACACAGTATCACTGAGACTTTGGAGTCAACAAACCGTCTGTTTGCCACCCTTTAGTCCTAAAGTCTAACTTTTAACACTAATGCTTTTCTAGAAAGTCCTTCTTGAATGTCCGTCGTGGCATAAAAACAACATAGCACCAAGCAACTCTTCTCTGAATCCAATTACAGAGTTTCATCTTCCCTTTTGATGGTGTCAAAAGCAAACCTGTTGCCTCCTCGCAGGATAGCCGGCGACGCCGGGAAACGGCTGCGGACTCCCGACCTCCTCGGACCGACGCAGCGAGCTGCCGAGTCCGTGCCCTGCCGGCGGCCTGCAGCCCCCACGTCTGCTTCTCATCTTGCTCCTTTCCTTTCTCTGCAATCGAGCTCGCTGTTCCTGCTCCTGCGGACTCTCTGCAGACGTCCCAGAAGTGGCTGCGGTTTCTCCTCTTCCGCAGCTCCAGCCCTCACAGAGACAGACCCCGCCACCCGCTGAGCCAAGGTGCTCAGCTCCAGTGGGACTCGCGCTCGCTCCCCATCCTCCCGTCAGCCTGGCTGGTGCCGTCCCTTCACGGCCCTGGATCGAGGGGCCTTTCCGCGGTCACCTGCACCCAGCAGTGCCCAGACCCACAGCCCGGACGTGGCGTTCCACTTCCCTGTGACTGCTGAGTCTCCGCCCGACCCTGACCTCGACCCTGCGGCTCCACAGATCTTCTGCCCCGGATCCGCACTCGGATCCCGGAGGATGCGCCTGGGATTGCTCTAGAGCCAGGGGGACTCTCCCCGGATCGCACTCGGACCCCGGAGGATGCGCCTAGGATTGCTCTAGGGCTAGGGAGTCTCTCCCCCAATCGCATTCGGACCCGGGAGGATGCGCCTGGGATTGCTCTAGGGCCAGGGGGACTCTCCCCAGATCCGCATTCGGACCCCCGAGGATGCTCCTGGGATTGCTCTAGGGCCAGGGGGACTCTCCCCGGGTCTCACTCGGACCAGGGGGACTCTCCCCGGATCCACACTTGAATCCCGGAGGATCGCACAGGAACCTCGAAGGACCCTCCCGGGACCCGCACCCGGACAAGGAGGACGCCCCCTGGCTCGGTCCCGCATCCCGAGGACGCCCCCTCGCGCCCTGGGACGCGGCGCCCGCTCGGCTCGGGATGACGCTTCGCGCCGCTGCCCTGTGCCCCGAGTCCGGGGCTGGCTGGTAGCAGGACGTCCCAGCCAGGTACCTCGTACCGCGTACCTCGTTAGCGAAAGCTGCTGCGAGTCTACACCCAATGCGGCGGGGCCCTGGCGTTCAGAGAGACTCGTCCAAGCCAGTTTGCCCGCCACTGATGAGGTCTCCCGGGCATCCTCCAGCCTGCTCTCTGGTGACAGCATTCTCCTCCGCTCCGCGCGGGGTTCCTCCCTAACAAAAATCACTTTCCCCCTGCTGGCAACTCCCGGAACTGCATGTGAAGGTGAGCTGGCTGCTCAAGTTGGGGCTTTGGAAAGCTCTGCTACACGTTTTGTTTTACTTTAATGTAAGAGCCACATTCAGATAGGACTAATTTTTAGGTTTCAGACTCATGAGAATTATAATTTTTAAAGAATTTTTAAAGTTTTATTTATTGTATTATGAGAGAAAGACAGAGGGAGAGGGTCAGAATGGGGCGCCAGGACCTCCAGCCATTGCAAAAGAACTCTAGACACATGTGCCAACTTGTGCTTCTGGCTTACTTGGTTACTAGGGAATAGAACTGAGTCCTTAGGCTTCACAGGCAAGCACCTTAACCGCTAAGCCATCTCTCCATCACGAGAATGATAAATTGTAACACTATCAGCAGTTTGGGTTTTTTTTTCCAATTTTTTTTTATTAACAACTTTCATGATATTAAAAAAAAAATCCCATGGTAATATCCTGCCTCGCCCCAGAAGTTTTGTTTTTCTTTTTTCTTCTAATTTTCCTTTTGTTCTTATGTGGAAAGTTGCAAATATAAAAGCAGGCAACAGTTGAAGGCACTTCTTTACAAAGCTTGCCAACACTGATTCAATTCCTCAGTACTCATGTAAAGCCAGATGGTTAGTTCATTTGCTGGAGCAGGAGGCCATGGTGTGCCCATGTTCATTCATTGCTTCTAAATAAATAAATAACAAAACTGAAGAGTACAGCTAGTACCTAGCATTAGATAATGGTGGGCTAAGCACTTTGCCAACAGGTTACATATCTTTTTGCAGTGGCTACAGGCGCTGGCATGTCCATTCTCTCAGTGTACCTATCTATTTGCCTCTTTCTCCCTTTCACTCTTTCTCTCTCAAATAAGTAAATAAGTACCGTTATTTTTAAAAGTTCTTTGAGCCAGGTGCAGTGGCCCATGACTTTCATCCAAACACTTAAGAGGGAAGGGTAGGAGAATTGCTGTGCATTCCTGACATGCCTGGAATAGAGTGAGACCCTGCCTCAAAAAAAGAAAGGAAGGAAGGAAGAAAGGGAGAGTGGAAGGAAGGAGGTGGGAGAACGGGAGAAAGAAACAAGAAAGAAGGAAAGAAGGAAGGAAGAAAAAGAAAACAAAGACTGGTGGTGCAGACCTGTATTCTCAGCTATGGACAAAGGCTGTGGAATCTCAAGTTCAAGGTCCAATTATATAAACTAGACAGACCCTGTCTCAAAATAATTTTATAAAAAGTAAATGGCTTAGTGATTAAGGGTCTGGGAATAGTGGTGCACACCTTTACTCCCAGCACCCAGGAGGCATAGGAAGGAGGATGGCCATGAATTCAAGACCACCCTCAGACTACATAGTGAATTCCAGGTCAACCTGAGCTAGGGTGAAACCCTACCTCGAAAAACAAAAAGTTTTCAAAAACTACAATGAAAACTTGGGATGTAGCTCAGTAGTGGAGTATTACTTAAGCAGGAACAAGGTTCTCAGTTCAATCAATATATCACAAATCTAAGGAGGGCAGAATGTTGAGAGAACTCCAAAAAGATGAAATGAAATCATTGAGACGTGCCAAAAAGCACTTCTGATCTGAGTTCTCTCAGTGCCCCTCTCACTAAGATCTCTCAGGGCCTTTCTCACCTGAGACCTCTCAGTGCCTTTCTTACCTCAGATCTGTCACAATCCTTCGCACATGAGATCTGTCCGTGCCTTTCTCACCTGAGATCTGTCAGTGCCCTTCCACCTGAGATCTGTCAGTGTCCTTCCCACCTGAGATCTGTCAGTGCCCTTCTCACCTGAGATCTGTCAGTGTCCTTCCACCTGAGATCTGTCAGTGTCCTTCCCACCTGAGATCTGTCAGTGCCCTTCTCACCTGAGATCTGTCAGCATCCTTCCACCTGAGATCTGTCAGTGCCCTTCCCAGCTGAGATCTGTCAGGGCCCTTCCACCTGAGATCTGTCAGTGCCCTTCTCACCTGAGATCTGTCAGTGCCCTTCCCACCGGAGATCTGTCAGTGTCCATCTCACCTGAGATCTGTCAGTGTCCTTCCCACCTGAGATCTGTCAGTGCCCTTCTCACCTGAGATCTGTCAGTGTCCTTCTCACCTGAGACCTGTCAGTGCCCTTTCACCTGAGATCTGTCAGTGTCCTTCTCACCTGAGATCTGTCAGTGCCCTTCTCAACTGAGATCTGTCAGCGTCCTTCCACCTGAGATCTGTCAGTGCCCTTTCACCAGAGATCTGTCAGTGTCCTTCTCACCTGAGATCTGTCAGTGCCCTTCTCACCTAAGATCTGTCAGTGCCCTTCTCACCTAATATCTGTCAGTGCCCTTCCCACCTGAGATCTGTCAGTGTCCTTCTCACATGAGATCTGTCAGTGCCCTTCTCACCTAAGATCTGTCAGTGCCCTTCCACCTGAGATCTGTCAGTGTCCTTCTCACCAGAGATCTGTCAGTGTCCTTCCACCTGAGATCTGTCAGTGCCCTTCTTACCTGAGATCTGTCAGTGTACTTCTCACCTGAGATCTGTCAGTGTCCTTCTCACCTGAGATCTGTCACTGTCCTTCCACCTGAGATCTGTCAGTGCCCTTCTTACCTGAGATCTGTCAGTGTCCTTCTCACCTGAGATCTGTCAGTGTCCTTCCACCTGAGATCTGTCAGTGCCCTTCCCACCTGAGATCTGTCAGTGCCCTTCCACCTGAGATCTGTCAGTGCCCTTTCACCTGAGATCTGTCAGTGCCCTTCTCACCTGAGATCTGTCAGTGTCCTTCCCACCTGAGATCTGTCAGTGTCCTTCTCACCTGAGATCTGTCACTGTCCTTCCACCTGAGATCTGTCAGTGCCCTTCTCACCTGAGATCTGTCAGTGTCCTTCCACCTGAGATCTGTCAGTGTCCTTCTCACCTGAGATCTGTCAGTGTCCTTCCACCTGAGATCTGTCAGTGCCCTTCCCACCTGAGATCCGTCAGTGCCCTTCTCACCTGAGATCTGTCAGTGCCCTTCTCACCTGAGATCTGTCAGTGTCCTTCCACCTGAGATCTGTCAGTGTCCTTCTCACCTGAGATCTGTCAGTGCCCTTTCACCTGAGATCTGTCAGTGCCCTTCTCACCTGAGATCTGTCAGTGCCCTTCTCACCTAAGATCTGTCAGTGTCCTTCCCACCTGAGATCTGTCAGTGTCCTTCTCACCTGAGATCTGTCAGTGTCCTTCCACCTGAGATCTGTCAGTGCCCTTCTTACCTGAGATCTGTCAGTGTACTTCTCACCTGAGATCTGTCAGTGTCCTTCCACCTGAGATCTGTCAGTGTCCTTCTCACCTGAGATCTGTCAGTGCCCTTTCACCTGAGATCTGTCAGTGCCCTTCTCACCTAAGATCTGTCAGTGTCCTTCCCACCTGAGATCTGTCAGTGTCCTTCTCACCTGAGATCTGTCAGTGTCCTTCCACCTGAGATCTGTCAGTGCCCTTCTTACCTGAGATCTGTCAGTGTACTTCTCACCTGAGATCTGTCAGTGTCCTTCCCACCTGAGATCTGTCAGTGTCCTTCTCACCTGAGATCTGTCAGTGTCCTTCCACCTGAGATCTGTCAGTGTCCTTCTCACCTGAGATCTGTCAGTGCCCTTCTCACCTGAGATCTGTCAGTGTCCTTCCACCTGAGATCTGTCAGTGTCCTTCTCACCTGAGATCTGTCAGTGCCCTTCTCACCTGAGATCTGTCAGTGTCCTTCCACCTGAGATCTGTCAGTGCCCTTCTCACCTGAGATCTGTCAGTGTCCTTCTCACCTGAGATCTGTCAGTGTCCTTCCACCTGAGATCTGTCAGTACCCTTCCACCTGAGATCTGTCAGTACCCTTCCCACCTGAGATCTGTCAGTGTCCTTCTCACCTGAGATCTGTCAGTGCCCTTCCCACCTGAGATCTGTCAGTGCCCTTCCACCTGAGATCTGTCAGTGCCCTTCCCACCTGAGATCTGTCAGTGCCCTTCCACCTGAGATCTGTCAGTGCCCTTCCCACCTGAGATCTGTCAGTGTCCTTCTCACCTGAGATCTGTCAGTGCCCTTCTCACCTGAGATCTGTCAGTGTCCTTCCACCTGAGATCTGTCAGTGCCCTTCTCACCTGAGATCTGTCAGTGCCCTTCTCACCTGAGATCTGTCAGTGTCCTTCTCACCTGAGATCTGTCAGCGTCCTTCCACCTGAGATCTGTCAGTGCCCTTCCCACCTGAGATCTGTCAGTGTCCTTCTCACCTGAGATCTGTCAGTGTCCTTCCACCTGAGATCTGTCAGTGCCCTTCCACCTGAGATCTGTCAGTGTCCTTCTCACCTGAGATCTGTCAGTGTCCTTCCACCTGAGATCTGTCAGTGTCCTTCCACCTGAGATCTGTCAGTGCCCTTCTCACCTGAGATCTGTCAGTGCCCTTCTCACCTGAGATCTGTCAGTGCCCTTCTCACCTGAGATCTGTCAGTGTCCTTCTCACCTGAGATCTGTCAGTGCCCTTCCACCTGAGATCTGTCAGTGCCCTTCTCACCTGAGATCTGTCAGTGCCCTTCTCACCTGAGATCTGTCAGTGCCCTTCCCACCTGAGATCTGTCAGTGTCCTTCTCACCTGAGATCTGTCAGTGCCCTTCCCACCTGAGATCTGTCAGTGTCCTTCTCACCTGAGATCTGTCAGTGCCCTTTCACCTGAGATCTGTCAGTGTCCTTCTCACCTGAGATGTGTGAGTGTCCTTCCCACCTGAGATCTGTCAGTGTCCTTCCACCTGAGATCAGTCAGTGTCCTTCTCACCTGAGATCAGTCAGTGTCCTTCTCACCTGAGATCCGTCAGTGTCCTTCTCACCTGAGATCCGTCAGTGCCCTTCCACCTGAGATCCGTCAGTGCCCTTCTCACCTGAGATCCGTCAGTGCCCTTCCACCTGAGATCCGTCAGTGCCCTTCCCACCTGAGATCTGTCAGTGCCCTTCCACCTGAGATCTGTCAGTGTCCTTCCGCCTGAGATCTGTCAGTGCCCTTCTCACCTGAGATCTGTCAGTGCCCTTTCACCTGAGATCTGTCAGTGCCCTTCCCACCTGAGATCTGTCAGTGCCCTTCCACCTGAGATCTGTCAGTGTCCTTCCGCCTGAGATCTGTCAGTGTCCTTCCACCTGAGATCTGTCAGTGCCCTTCTCACCTGAGATCTGTCAGTGCCCTTCTCACCTGAGATCTGTCAGTGTCCTTCTCACCTGAGATCTGTCAGCGTCCTTCCACCTGAGATCTGTCAGTGCCCTTCCCACCTGAGATCTGTCAGTGTCCTTCTCACCTGAGATCTGTCAGTGTCCTTCCACCTGAGATCTGTCAGTGCCCTTCCACCTGAGATCTGTCAGTGTCCTTCTCACCTGAGATCTGTCAGTGTCCTTCCACCTGAGATCTGTCAGTGTCCTTCCACCTGAGATCTGTCAGTGCCCTTCTCACCTGAGATCTGTCAGTGCCCTTCTCACCTGAGATCTGTCAGTGCCCTTCTCACCTGAGATCTGTCAGTGTCCTTCTCACCTGAGATCTGTCAGTGCCCTTCCACCTGAGATCTGTCAGTGCCCTTCTCACCTGAGATCTGTCAGTGCCCTTCTCACCTGAGATCTGTCAGTGCCCTTCCCACCTGAGATCTGTCAGTGTCCTTCTCACCTGAGATCTGTCAGTGCCCTTCCCACCTGAGATCTGTCAGTGTCCTTCTCACCTGAGATCTGTCAGTGCCCTTTCACCTGAGATCTGTCAGTGTCCTTCTCACCTGAGATGTGTGAGTGTCCTTCCCACCTGAGATCTGTCAGTGTCCTTCCACCTGAGATCAGTCAGTGTCCTTCTCACCTGAGATCAGTCAGTGTCCTTCTCACCTGAGATCCGTCAGTGTCCTTCTCACCTGAGATCCGTCAGTGCCCTTCCACCTGAGATCCGTCAGTGCCCTTCTCACCTGAGATCCGTCAGTGCCCTTCCACCTGAGATCCGTCAGTGCCCTTCCCACCTGAGATCTGTCAGTGCCCTTCCACCTGAGATCTGTCAGTGTCCTTCCGCCTGAGATCTGTCAGTGCCCTTCTCACCTGAGATCTGTCAGTGCCCTTTCACCTGAGATCTGTCAGTGCCCTTCCCACCTGAGATCTGTCAGTGCCCTTCTCACCTGAGATCTGTCAGTGCCCTTCTCACCTGAGATCTGTCAGTGTCCTTCCACCTGAGATCTGTCAGTGCCCTTCTCACCTGAGATCTGTCAGTGCCCTTCTCACCTGAGATCTGTCAGTGCCCTTCTCACCTGAGATCTGTCAGTGTCCTTCTCACCTGAGATCTGTCAGTGCCCTTCCACCTGAGATCTGTCAGTGCCCTTCTCACCTGAGATCTGTCAGTGCCCTTCTCACCTGAGATCTGTCAGTGCCCTTCCCACCTGAGATCTGTCAGTGTCCTTCTCACCTGAGATCTGTCAGTGCCCTTCCCACCTGAGATCTGTCAGTGTCCTTCTCACCTGAGATCTGTCAGTGCCCTTTCACCTGAGATCTGTCAGTGTCCTTCTCACCTGAGATGTGTGAGTGTCCTTCCCACCTGAGATCTGTCAGTGTCCTTCCACCTGAGATCAGTCAGTGTCCTTCTCACCTGAGATCAGTCAGTGTCCTTCTCACCTGAGATCCGTCAGTGTCCTTCTCACCTGAGATCCGTCAGTGCCCTTCCACCTGAGATCCGTCAGTGCCCTTCTCACCTGAGATCCGTCAGTGCCCTTCCACCTGAGATCCGTCAGTGCCCTTCCCACCTGAGATCTGTCAGTGCCCTTCCACCTGAGATCTGTCAGTGTCCTTCTCACCTGAGATCTGTCAGTGTCCTTCCACCTGAGATCTGTCAGTGCCCTTCTCACCTGAGATCTGTCAGTGCCCTTCCCACCTGAGATCTGTCAGTGTCCTTCCGCCTGAGATCTGTCAGTGCCCTTCTCACCTGAGATCTGTCAGTGCCCTTTCACCTGAGATCTGTCAGTGCCCTTCCCACCTGAGATCTGTCAGTGCCCTTCTCACCTGAGATCTGTCAGTGCCCTTCTCACCTGAGATCTGTCAGTGTCCTTCCACCTGAGATCTGTCAGTGTCCTTCTCACCTGAGATCTGTCAGTGCCCTCTCACCTGAGATCTGTCAGTGCCCTTCTCACCTGAGATCTGTCAGTGTCCTTCCCACCTGAGATCTGTCAGTGTCCTTCTCACCTGAGATCTGTCAGTGTCCTTCCCACCTGAGATCTGTCAGTGTCCTTCTCACCTGAGATCTGTCAGTGTCCTTCCACCTGAGATCTGTCAGTGCCCTTCTCACCTGAGATCTGTCAGTGTACTTCTCACCTGAGATCTGTCAGTGTCCTTCTCACCTGAGATCTGTCAGTGCCCTTCCACCTGAGATCTGTCAGTGCCCTTCTCACCTGAGATCTGTCAGTGCCCTTCTCACCTGAGATCTGTCAGTGTCCTTCCACCTGAGATCTGTCAGTGTCCTTCTCACCTGAGATCTGTCAGTGCCCTTTCACCTGAGATCTGTCAGTGCCCTTCTCACCTGAGATCTGTCAGTGCCCTTCCCACCTGAGATCTGTCAGTGTCCTTCCCACCTGAGATCTGTCAGTGTCCTTCTCACCTGAGATCTGTCAGTATCCTTCCACCTGAGATCTGTCAGTACCCTTCTCACCTGAGATCTGTCAGTGTCCTTCTCACCTGAGATCTGTCAGTGCCCTTCTCACCTGAGATCTGTCAGTGCCCTTCTCACCTGAGATCTGTCAGTGCCCTTCTCACCTGAGATCTGTCAGTGTCCTTCCCACCTGAGATCTGTCAGTGTCCTTCCACCTGAGATCTGTCAGTGCCCTTCCACCTGAGATCTGTCAGTGCCCTTCTCACCTGAGATCTGTCAGTGTCCATCTCACCTGAGATCTGTCAGTGTCCTTCTCACCTGAGATCTGTCAGTGTCCTTCCACCTGAGATCTGTCAGTGCCCTTCTTACCTGAGATCTGTCAGTGTCCTTCTCACTTGAGATCTGTCAGTGTCCTTCCACCTGAGATCTGTCAGTGCCCTTCCCACCTGAGATCTGTCAGTGCCCTTCCCACCTGAGATCTGTCAGTGCCCTTCCCACCTGAGATGTGTCAGTGCCCTTCCACCTGAGATCTGTCAGTGCCCTTCCCACCTGAGATCTGTCAGTGCCCTTCCCACCTGAGATCTGTCAGTGTCCTTCTCACCTGAGATCTGTCAGTGTCCTTCCACCTGAGATCTGTCAGTGCCCTTCTCACCTGAGATCTGTCAGTGCCCTTCCCACCTGAGATCTGTCAGTGTCCTTCTCACCTGAGATCTGTCAGTGTCCTTCCACCTGAGATCTGTCAGTGCCCTTCCCACCTGAGATCTGTCAGTGCCCTTCTCACCTGAGATCTGTCAGTGTCCTTCCACCTGAGATCTGTCAGTGTCCTTCTCACCTTAGATCTGTCAGTGCCCTTCTCACCTGAGCTCTCTGTGTCCTTCCACCTGAGATCTGTCAGTGCCCTTCTCACCTGAGATCTGTCAGTGTCCTTCCACCTGAGATCTGTCAGTGTCCTTCCACCTGAGATCTGTCAGTGCCCTTCTCACCTGAGATCTGTCAGTGTCCTTCTCACCTGAGATCTGTCAGTGTCCTTCCACCTGAGATCTGTCAGTGCCCTTCTCACCTGAGATCTGACAGTGTCCTTCCACCTGAGATCTGTCAGTGTCCATTTCTCCTGAGATCTGTCAGTGCCCTTCTCACCTGAGATCTGTCAGTCTCCTTCTCACCTGAGATCTGTCAGTCTACTTCCACCTGAGATCTGTCAGTGCCCTTCTCACCTGAGATCTGTCAGTTTCCTTCTCACCTGAGATCTGTCAGTGTCCTTCCACCTGAGATCTGTCAGTGTCCTTCCACCTGAAATCTGTCAGTCTCCTTCTCACCTGAGATCTGTCAGTCTCCTTCTCACCTGAGATCTGTCAGTGCCCTTCTCACCTGAGATCTGTCAGTCTCCTTCTCACCTGAGATCTGTCAGTGTCCTTCCCACCTGAGATCTG
Organism: Jaculus jaculus; assembly: GCF_020740685.1. Taxonomy (NCBI): domain Eukaryota; kingdom Metazoa; phylum Chordata; class Mammalia; order Rodentia; family Dipodidae; genus Jaculus; species Jaculus jaculus. The sequence continues at coordinate 49,126,377 of NC_059116.1, read as the reverse complement.
TCAGTGTCCTTCCACCTGAGATCTGTCAGTGCCCTTCTCACCTGAGATCTGTCAGTGCCCTTCCCACCTGAGATCTGTCAGTGCCCTTCCCACCTGAGATCTGTAAGTGTCCATCTCACCTGAGATCTGTCAGTCTCCTTCTCACCTGAGATCTGTCAGTGTCCATCTCACCTGAGATCTGTCAGTACCCTTCCCACCTGAGATCTGTCAGTGCCCTTCCCACCTGAGATCTGTCAGTGCCTTTCCCACCTGAGATCTGTCAGTGTCCATCTCACCTGAGATCTGTCAGTCTCCTTCTCACCTGAGATCTGTCAGTGCCCTTCCCACCTGATATCTGTCAGTGCCCTTCCCACATGAGATCTGTCAGTGCCCTTTCACCTGAGATCTGTCAGTGTCCTTCCACCTGAGATCTGTCAGTGTCCTTCTCACCTGAGATCTGTCAGTGCCCTTCCCACCTGAGATCTGTCAGTGTCCTTCTCACCTGAGATCTGTCAGTGCCCTTCTCACCTGAGATCTGTGAGTGCCCTTCTCACCTGAGATCTGTCAGTGTCCATCTCACCTGAGATCTGTCAGTCTCCTTCTCACCTGAGATCTGTCAGTGCCCTTCCCACCTGAGATCTGTCAGTGTCCTTCCACCTGAGATCTGTCAGTGCCCTTCCCACCTGAGATCTGTCAGTGTCCATCTCACCTGAGATCTGTCAGTCTCCTTCTCACCTGAGATCTGTCAGTGTCCTTCCACCTGAGATCTGTCAGTGTCCTTCTCACCTGAGATCTGTCAGCATCCTTCCACCTGAGATCTGTTAGTGTCCTTCCACCTGAGATCTGTCAGTGTCCTTCTCACCTGAGATCTGTCAGTGCCCTTTCCACCTGAGATCTGTCAGTGCCCTTCCCACCTGAGATCTGTCAGTGCCCTTCTCACCTGAGATCTGTCAGTGTCCTTCCACCTGAGATCTGTCAGTGCCCTTCTTACCTGAGATCTGTCAGTGTCCTTCTCACCTGAGATCTGTCAGTGCCCTTCCCACCTGAGATCTGTCAGTGCCCTTCCCACCTGAGATCTGTCAGTGCCCTTCCCACCTGAGATCTGTCAGTGTCCATCTCACCTGAGATCTGTCAGTCTCCTTCTCACCTGAGATCTGTCAGTGTCCATCTCACCTGAGATCTGTCAGTGCCCTTCTCACCTGAGATCTGTCAGTGCCCTTCTCACCTGATATCTGTCAGTGCCCTTCCCACATGAGATCTGTCAGTGCCCTTCTCACCTGAGATCTGTCAGTGCCCTTTCACCTGAGATCTGTCAGTGTCCTTCCACCTGAGATCTGTCAGTGTCCTTCTCACCTGAGATCTGTCAGTGCCCTTCCCACCTGAGATCTGTCAGTGTCCTTCTCACCTGAGATCTGTCAGTGCCCTTCTCACCTGAGATCTGTCAGTGCCCTTCCCAACTGAGATCTGTCAGTGCCCTTCTCACCTGAGATCTGTCAGTGTCCTTCTCACCTGAGATCTGTCAGTGTCCTTCTCACCTGAGATCTGTCAGTGTCCATCTCACCTGAGATCTGTTAGTCTCCTTCTCACCTGAGATCTGTCAGTGCCCTTCTCACCTGAGATCTGTCAGTGCCCTTCTCACCTGAGATCTGTCAGTGCCCTTCTCACCTGAGATCTGTCAGTGTCCTTCTCACCTGAGATCTGTCAGTGCCCTTCTCGCCTGAGTTCTGTCAATTCCCTTCTCACCTGAGATCTGTCAGTGCCCTTCTCACCTGATATCTGTCAATGCCTTTCCACCTGAGATCTGTCAGTGCCCTTCTCACCTGAGATCTGTCAATGCCCTTCCACCTGAGATCTGTCAGTGCCCTTCTCACCTGAGATCTGTCAGTGCCCTTCCCACCTGAGATCTGTCAGTTCCCTTCTCACCTGAGATCTGTCAGTGTCCTTCTCACCTGAGATCTGTCAGTGCCCTTCTCACCTGAGGTCTGTCAAACAAGATGTGATAGTCTCTAAATTACATTCTATGTTTAGCCATATCCTCTCTCTCTCTCTGTATGCATGGGTGTCCCTTATAAAGAGGGTACACATGGATCATCATAAACTGAAAACAGCACAAGCTGAAACTCTAGGTTCTGTATTTAAGCCACTGAATACCACAGTTTTTACATTACATGGTAGTATATCAGATATTTCTCCTGGTGACACACTTCATTGCTACTGCCAAACTCATAAAGATGTAAAAGGCCATAATGGTACTTGTATTAGACAGCTTCATGTTGCTGGGATGAACTTACAAAGCAGACACAGTTTATAGGAGGAACATAATTTGTTGACGTTTACAGATCTGGGGATGTTCCACAATGGCAGAAGTAGCTGGCCCCCTTTCACAGGTCTATGCAAAAGAAGCCTCCAGCAACACCATAAGCAAACACTCCAGGAACCCCACGCAGAGCTCAAGACTCTTCATATCTTTAGATGGGAATTCCAGATCTGCCACCATAGGACTAGACCCTAGGAGGATCACTGTGAGTCTGAGGCCACCCTGAGACTACATAGTGAATTCCAGCTCAGTCTGGGCAGAGCAAGACCCTACCTCACAAAATATAAAAAGTAGGACAACTAAAAACAAAACCTCCCAGATCTATTGGGGGGCATCCATTCAAACTACCATAGTACTAAACCAAAGGAATATTAAAATTCAAGTTTCATTAAGTTTGGGGCCATCTGTTCTTCAGAAGATTCAAGTCTTGTACTAGACATGGTGGCTCACACCTTTAATCCCAGCACTCAGGCAGCAGAAGTAGGAAGACCACTGTGTGTTTGAAGCCAACCTGGATCTATAGAGTGAGTTCCAGGTCAGCGTGGGCTAGATTAAGATGCTTCCTCCCCGCCCCCCCCCCAAAAAAAAGAAGATTGAAGTCTTAACAGTACATACATGCTGTCTGACCATAGTGAAATCGAGTTAGAAGTCATCAAATAAATTTAGAAAATCCCCAAATGTTTGGAAGCAAGAAAATCACACATTTGTAATTAAAATATGAGTTTTCTTTAAAAAGAAAATAAAAGAAAGGACATCATGTGTGGGCTGGGGATATGGCTCAGCAGTTAAAGGCACATGCTTTCAAAGCCTACCAGCCTGATTTCAATTCCCCAGTACCATGCTAGTCCATATGCACCATGTGGCACTTGTTTCTGGAGTTTGTTTGCAGTGACAAGAGGCCCTGGCATACCCAGATTCTTTCATATAAATAAAAATATTTTTAAAAGACATGTTTCAAACTAAATGATAATGAAAGTAGCATATTATAATTTCTGTGTTGCAGCTAATGCAGTGTTTAGAAAGAAAGTTACAGCCTTTTACCAATATTAGGGGCTTGGAATGTACCTCAGTGGTAGAGTGTTTGCTTAGCATTTGCAAAGGACCTGGGTTTGATCCCTAGCACTACACGAAAAGAGCTCTGTTAGGAGGAGCAGGAGAAAATCAACCACCAAAGGGTCGCCTTACAAACCCAGAACAGTAGAGCAACAGACACATAGGAAACAGAAGTACAACAAAAATGAAGATCAGTGCCAGCTGGCCATGGGGGTGCCAGCTTGAACCCACCACTTATTTGGAAGCAAAAGTAGGAGGATCACTGAGAGTATAAGGCAGCCTGGGCTGCAGAGTGAGTTCTAGGTTAGCCTGGGCTACACTGAGACCGTGCCTCAAAAATAACAACAGGAGGGCTGGAGAGATGGCTTAGCGGTTAAGCGCTTGCCTGTGAAGCCTAAGGACCCCGGTTCGAGGCTCGGTTCCCCAGGTCCCACGTTAGCCAGATGCACAAGGGGGCGCACGCGTCTGGAGTTCGTTTGCAGAGGCTGGAAGCCCTGGCGCGCCCATTCTCTCTCTCTCCCTCTATCTGTGTCCGTCACTCTCAAATAAATAAATAAAAATTAAAAAAAAAAAAATAACAACAGGAGCCGGACATGGTGGCGCACGCCTTTAATCCCAGCACTTGGGAGGCAGAGGTAGGAGGATCGCTGTGAGTTCAAGGCCACCCTGAGACTCCATAGTGAATTCCAGGTCAGCCTGGGCTAGAGTGAGACCCTACCTTGAAAAACCAAAAAAAAAAAAAAAAAAATAACAACAGCCGGGCATGGTGGTACATACCTTTAATCCCAGCACTCAGGAGGCAGAGGTAGGAGGATCGCCATGAGTGTGAGGCCACCCTGAGACTACATAGCAAATTCCAGGTCAGCCTGAGCTGGAGTGAAACCCTACCTCGAAAAACCAAAAAAAAAAAAAAAAGTCAGTGCAAAAGTAATGAAATTGAATATAGGAAATCAATAAGAGAAATTAATAAAGCAAAAAGGTTTTGGGTCTTTAAAAATAAAAACTGATCCCAGCATTTGGGAGGCAGAGGTAGGAGGATCACCATGAGTTCGAGGCCACCCTGAGATGATATAGTGAATTTCAGGTCAGCCTGAGCTAGAGTGAAACCCTACCTCAAAAAAACAAAATAAATAAATAAACTGAGGCTGTAGAGATGGCTTAGTGGTTAAGGCACTCACCTGTAAAGCCAAAGGACCCAGGTTTGATTCCCCAGGGATGCACAAGGTGGCACATGTGTCTGGAGTTCATTTGCAGTAGCTAGAAGCCCTGGCATACCCATTCTCTTTATAGATCTGCCTCTCTCTCTCTCTCTCTCTCTCTCTCTCTCTCTCTTTCTCTCTCTTAAATAAATAAATAATATTTTTAAAACTTAACATTGGCTGTGTCCAGAAGCCATAGATTGCTACTTGAAAATTTTCAGTGTCAGGGATGGAATATTTTCCAGTGAGCTGTTGACCAGGAAGGCTTCTGATACCACTAAAACATTACAGGCTATTGCCAAAGCTCTTGGTTGTTCACCAGAACTAGATGGTAAGACCCTGTTGCTGAACTCTAAATGCCTGGGCTACATCTCAAATCAAGTGGAGCTTAACTGGAAACTTCCTCCCTGTTGACTAGCTGTCAGGATACTTGAAAGGTCTATCTGTAGCCTATTGGGAAGGAAAAGCTATCAACTGTGTTAACCAGCAGTGGATGCTGCAAGCTTTATGGATGGCCAGCCAAGCCAAATATACCAGTTGGTGCAATGCTTCATGTCTGTTATGGAGGAAACCAAGCTCTCTAGACTTGAGGCCTGCTCCATGGGAGGGAATTCTTGCCTGGTACTGAAAATCTAATGAAAAGCCTATGGCTCCCTATGGCTAGGGAGGAAACTGCTACTGTTGTCTGGCTAAATGGATATATCATACCAACCAAGCTGTCCTCTAAATACTTAAGTTTCTCTCCATATATTAATGCAACTCTCACTTTTCATTAGATATGCTTCTCTTTTCAGATGGCAGTGACCACTGGAGTACTCAAAACTCACCAAAATGTTGAGAAGTGACAGTGGCGTGTTCAGTACTGAGACATCTCTATCACACCCTCCAAGGCTCAGGGACCATTGTGAAAGAAGTTGTGGAAAGAATCTAAGAGCCAAAGAAAAGGTAGGACTGCTTAAAATGCTATCTTAAAAACACAAAGTGACCTAGATATTCATGACCTCACAGTGACTGATGTTATCTACACAAGACCTGCATAATAGAAGAAAAAAATGATGGCATCAAAAATAGAAGAGAGGAAATATGATGGAGAATGGAATTTCAAAGGGGAAAGTGTGGGAGGAGGGAGGGAATTAACATGGGATTTTTTTTATAATCATGGAAAATGCTAATAAAAATTTTTTTTAAATGAAAAAAAAAAATAGAAGAGAGTTTCAAGGTAAGACAGAGGCATAGGAAAAATGCCAAAGCAGCCTAGAGGGAAAATAAGCATAAAAACAGCAAAATACATTCCTACCAAAAAGTGAAGGTGTATAAGGAAGGATCACCTCAGCAGAGAAGTAGGAAAGACCTAGAGCTTCTAGCAACCACAGAAGCAGGCAGAAATGGCTCCTGCAGCAGTGCCAGCCCACGCAGTCTCCAGACTCTGCCTGAGCCACAGCAGAAGCCCAGTGAAGGGATTTTCCACTCACACGAGCCTCCTCGCAAAGCCAAAAACCTTAAGGAGAAGACAGCAGGGCGGCTGAGCAGCTTGCAAGGAAGAGAATCTCAGGGACCAGCTATGCAGCTGCGGTACGTCAGGCACCCTTCACAGCCTCCTCTTCCGCAGCTGCCAGCACTGGCACCCAGCACCCAGCACAGGTGATCAGAAGGAGAACCACCCACCCAGACTAGCTGAGCCCAGAGCACAGTAAAGAAGGACCCAACTGTGCACACAGCAGAACTGAGACTAAAGTCAGCCCAAACGTAACAGGGCCTACTTACATGAAGTCAGTACCAGCCACAAAACCTGGCACATAGGCCTGCATTGGAAGTGCTAATCACACCTTCCATGTCAAGGCAGGTTATGTGTTAGATCTGACTGATGATCAGCTTTGCCATTTTTTTTTTTTTTTTTGAGGTAAGGTCTCACTCTGGCCCAGGCTACCTGGAATTCACTATGTAGTCTCAAGGTGGCCTTGAACAATCCTCCTGCCTCTGCCTCCCAAGTGCTAAAATTAAAGGCATGTACCACCACACCCATCAGCTTTACCATTCTTTTTTTAATTTTTTATTTTTTATTTATTTATTTGAGAGCTACAGACACAGAGAGAAAGAGGGAGAGAGAGTGAGAATGGGCGCGCCAGGGCTTCCAGCCACTGCAAACGAACTCCAGACATGTGCACCCCCTTGTGCATCTGGCTAACATGGGTCCTGGGGAATCAAGCCTTGAACCGGGGTCCTTAGGCTTCACAGGCAAGTGCTTAACCACTAAGCCATCTCTCCAGCCCAGCTTTGCCATTCTTAAATAAGCAGTATTTTGGGATTGCCCTTTGTTGCTTCCTGATTTATAGTGCCATTGTCTTCTGTCATTCTTAGGGCCAGCATTTCACTCAACCCCAGGAGGACCTGGAACCCTTTACAGACCAGAAATCTCATCCTCCCAGTTGACAGGATTAAGAGTGTGGAGCAACACACACCTTTAGGGACTTTGACTACGATAGATGATTTGTTTGCTTTAGTACCTCCTCTTATATAAATACTCAATGCTGCTTTTGATTGAATGTGTATATTGCTCAGCAGAGTTTTAGAATTTGCCTGTATTTTGCTCACTCCAGCCTATAAGAAGACTTGCATAGCAGGCAAACATAACACCTAGGGTCACTTCTTATGTTACTCTGGAAATCATATAAGAGCCAAATCTGGCACCTTAAGCTGCTACCCTGAAGATATTTAACATCATATTTACACATCTAAGAATACTGCAGATAATTAGAAAACCCAAGCATCAAATTAACACAAGATGCAAAAATCTCTACATTAGGCCAGGTATGGTGGTGCATGCCTTTAATCCCAGCACTTGGGAGGCAGAGGTAGGAGGATCAAAATGAGTTTGAGGCCATCCTAAGACAACACAGTGAATTCCAAGTCAGCCTGAGCTACAGTGAAACCCTACTTTGAAAAACTAAAAACTAAAAAAAAAAAAAAAAATTAAAAATCTCTACATTATAAGAAACAAAAAACAAATCAAGACAATATAATTCAACCAAAAATTATAAAGCCATCAGAATTGACCTCTAGTTAGGCTAATGTAGATGAAATGCCTGACAAAGATTTCAAAGGAATGATTATAACTATGTTCAGAGAAATTAAAGAAATCAAAGGAATCAGAAAAGAAAGCAAACTCCTAAAGGAGAACACAGGAACACCAACTTAATGAAACAAGGAGGTCAATATAAGACATGAGTAAAGAAATAGAAATACTGAGAAAAAACAATCAAAAATACTAGAAATAAAAAAACACAGTAAGTCAAATAAAAAACAACCTTCTGTAGAAAATCTCACCAATAGAATGGATGAAGAAGAGAATGGAATATCTCAACCAGGAGACCAGGTGGCAGATCTAATACAGTCCAACAAAGAGAAAGACAAACTAATAGGAAGGTATGAGTGATAATTTCAAGACATTTGGGACACTGTGAAAATATCAAATATAAGAATTCAGGATATAAGGCCAGGCGTGGTGGCGCATGTCTTTAATCCCAGCCCTCGGGAGGCAGAGGTAGGAGGATCGCCATGAGTTCAAGGCCACCCTGAGACTACATAGTGAATTCCAGGTCAGCCTGAGCTAGAGTGAGACCCTACCTCGAAAAACCAAAAAAAAAAAAAAAAAAAGAATTTAGGATATAGTGGATAGAGAATTGCACTCCAAAGGCAAAGGAGGTGTTTTCAACAAAATCATAGAAGAAAAATTTCCTCCAACTTGGGAAAGAGATGCCAATACAGATACAGGTAGCCCTTAGAACACCAAACAAACAAAACCAGGAAAGAACTCTCCTCACCATATTATAATTAAACTATGAAACACACAAACCAAAGAAAATATATTGAAAGCATCTAGAGAGAAACAGCAAGTCACTTAAGAAGGCAAGTGCATCAGGATAACAGCAGATACTCAAAACAAACTTTAAAAGCCAGAAGAACTGAGAGATAACAATTATCAACCAATATGACTTTATCCAGCAAAGCTGTCCATGCAAATTGATGGATTGATGGCAAAATAAGGACAGTCCATAACAAAAACAGGCAAAAGGAATGTATGACCATTAAACAAGCTCTACAGAAAATACTTGGAGGGGGCTGGAGGAATGGTTTAGCAGTTAAGGTGTTTGCCTGCAAAGCCAAAGCACTCTGGTTTGATTTCCAGGACCCATGTTAGCCAGATGCACAAGGGGATGCATGCACACAGCCAGGAACCTCAACAGTACACTACTAATGTGTCATTGAAGAAATCAAAAAGGAAATTCATAGACTCAAATGAGAATGATAATACAACATACCAAAACCTTTGGGACACAATGAAGGCAGTCCTAAGAGGAAAATTTATAGCTCTAACTGCCTACATTAAGAAATTAGAAAGGTCACAAGTAAACAACTTAATGTTTTACCTTAAGGCCTTGGAAAAATAAGAACAAGCCAAACCAAAAATCAGTAGATGAGCCAGGCATGGTGGCGCATGTCTTTAACCCCAGCACTTGGAAAGCAGAGATAGGGGGATTGCCATGAGTTCAAGGCCACCCTGAGACTACATAGTGGTGAATTTTGGGTCATCCTGGGCTAGAGTGAGACCCTACCTCGAAAAACCAAAAAAAAAAAAAAATCAGTAGATGAGAAAAAATAATAAAAAATTAAGGCAGAAATTAATGAAATAGGGCTGGAGAGATGGCTTAGCAGTTAAGGTGCCTGCCTGCAAAGCCTCAAGACACATGTTCAACTCTCCAGATCCCATATAAACCAGACACACAAAGGTGCGGCAAGCACAAGGTCACACATGCCAACTAAGTGGCATAGCATTTGGAGTTTGGTTGCAGTGGCTGAGGCCCTGGCATGCCATTCTCTCTCTCTCTTTTTCTCTCTCTCTCTCTAAAATAAAAAAGGGAAAAAAGAAATTAATAACATACAAACCAAAAAAAAGCAAAGAATCAATGAGACAAAGAGTTGGTTCTTTGAAATTATAAACAAGATTGATAAACCCTTAGCAAATCTGACCAAAAGAAAGATAGAAGAGACAAAAATTAATAAAATTAGAAATGAAAAAGGCATCATTACAATAGATACCAAAAAAATTCAGAAAGGCATGGAGACATACTTTAAGAACATATAGTCCACTAAGTTTGAAAATCTGAAACAGCCAGGGGTGGTGTTGCATGCCTTTAATCCAAGAATTTGTGAGGCAGAGGTAGGAGAATCACCATGAGTTTGAGGCCACTCTGAGACTACATAGTGAATTCCAGGTTAACCTGGACTACAATGAAACCCTACCTCGAACAACCAAAATAACAACAACAAAAAATTACAAAATATATACCTCAGGTACAGCAGCCAGTGTGTAGAATCTAAAAGCACATACAACAATGGGAAGGAGAAAGGAAAGAGAAGTTAAGATAGAAAAATACGTAAGAAAATAGACAGAAACCAACAATGACTTAAGAAGCCAAGTGAGGAGCTGAAGAAGGTCAGGGGAAGCACAGAGACAGAGATGCAAGCAGAGACTGATGGAAAGAAGAATGGACCACAGTCAAGGTTCCTGGCTGTGCGTGTGTTTGTGTTTAAAACAGGGTGTCACTTTTGCCAAGCCTGTCATTGAACTTACAGGGATCCTCCTACCTCATGCACCACCACACCTGGCACTCACAGTGGTTTGATTACAGGTATTTGACTGTATGATGGCACAAATGTGTTATATACTTGGTAGAAACCACATTTGATTTTTTTTTTTAATTTTGGTCTTCCCTGAGCTACAAAATTGTGGTACATGCCTCTTTTGCATTACTAAGTACATTAGTGCAGAAATATGGTTTATTGCTGGCAGAAGGGGTTGGCATGACTTCTGGTGGGAAAGAACGAAGCAGTGAGCTTAGGAGGGCTAAGGTGCAGAAGACTGCTCATCTGAAGGTGCTGGAGATCAGGAGTGCTATTGTGACCACACTGCTACTGAGAAGACAAGTTGCAATTCAAGTAAAGTTACCAAGGAGATGTCTAGATAAAGGAGTATGGTACTAAGAGGAGCGAGAAGAGGGCAAGCTGAAGCTTGCTGGAAACCAGGACAAGTCTATACATTTCCCCTTTCTTCTGTTTCATTGGTTGGTGAAACAGAATAAATACTTGAAAGAGATGAGATATGGTGATGCCCCCCCTGTAATCCCAGCACTCAGGAAGCTGGGTTAGGGAACTAAGGAGTTCAAGGTCAGCCTGGGCTACATAGCAAGTGTGGGCCAGAACTATAGGTAGGATCATCTCTTCTTTTTTCTGTATGTGATGAAGTGGCACTGTAGTTATATGCTTTGGGTTTGTCCTAAAGATTACATGAGTGAATTCATGTTAAAATGTCTAGAAATGCACCTGGCACATATCCAGTGCTCAGTTTTATATTGTTTTTATTTCATTTCAGGTGGAAACAGAAAAGTCTAGCAAAGGTGTCTGCAAAAATGTCAGGTGCTCTACTTTACACTTAAGTAAAAACACACTACTGCCAGGCGTGGAGGTGCACAGCTCAAATTCCAGCACTTGGGAGGCAGAGTTAGGAGGATCTCAGTAAATTTGAGGCCCCAATAGGGGAAGAAGTCAAAGAGACAGACAGGATCCTGTGCTCTGGACCTTGCAAGAACCCCCTCTCAGCCAGACATGGTGGTGCACGCCTTTTATCCCGGCGTTAGGAAGGCAGAGGTAGAAAGATAGCTGTGAGTTCAAGGCCAGCCTGGGACTAGAGGGAATTACAGGTCACTATAGGCTAGAGTGAAACCCTACCTCAAAAAAAAAAAAAAAGAAAAAGAAAAGAAAAGAAAAAGGGAAAGCTTAGCAGTTAAAGCGCTTGCCTGCAAAGTCAAAGGACCCAGGTTTAATTCCCCAGTGGCCACGTAAAGCCTGAGGCACAAGGTGGTGCATGTGTCTGGAGTTTGTTTGCCCATTCTCTCTCTCCCTCCTTCCCTCCCTCCCTCCCTCTCCCTCTCTCTCCTCTCTCTCTCTCCCTCCTTCCCTCCCTCCCTCCCTCTCCCTCTCTCTCCTCTCTCTCTCTTTCTCTCCCTCCCTCCCTCCCTCCCTCTCTCTCTCTCTCTCTTTCCCTCCTTCCCTCCCTCCCCCCTCTCTCTCTCAAATAAATAAGTAAATAGATTAAATACTTAAGGGGGGGGCTTGAAAGACGGCTCAGCTGTAAAGGCGCCTTCCTGCAAAGGTACCAGGTTTGATTCTCCAGTACCCGCGTAAAGCCAGATGTACAAAGTGGCACATGCATCTGGAGTATTGCAGCGGATTGAGGCCCTGGCGCACCCATTCTCTCTGTCTCCTATCTCTCTCTGCTTGCAAATAAATAAAAATATTTTAAAGCAAAAAAAATTAAGTAAAGTAAAAAGAACCTCTTCTGTGAGGATCCGGTAACCGCCTTTGCGTCTTAACCGGTACTAGAAGAGACCGGAACCCTTGATCTGGGCATTGCGTTTCCAGAAGGAGCTTAAATGCGGAGGCTCACGTTGACGGCGCTGGGAAACGGACTTCCGGTGTCTCCATTTTCAGCGGCGGGAAAGCGGCGTTGGCTTCAGCAATGCGGCAGAAACACTACCTGGAAGCTGCGGCTCGCAACCTGAGCGGGAGCTGCCCGGGCCAGGCCCGCTACCTTCTGTAAGGGGACGGTGGGGCACGCGGGAGGCGAGGGCTGCCTGTGCGTCTCGCCGCTCACGGCTCTCTCTTTTACAGCTGGACCTACAGCTCGTGCCACGGTAGGAACGCCGGTCTGTGGTGGGTTCCTGGTCCGGTCCGCGCAGAGAAGGCTGATCGACCTATCATTCATATGCCTCCAAAATTAATTAGTGCCTTAAGTTCCAGGACGTGGGAAGGCTTCTCACTTTTATGAAACAGCCAAATTCTTTAATGTGTCTTGATCTGTTTGGGGCAATTGACACAATGACTCTGGCTTTCAGGTCATCACATCCAGTCACTTGAACCAACACCTGAGTGTGCTTTGAAGTTTCTCTTAATCCCCTTTCAAACCTCTAAATATTGTGGTGGCCCAGGACTAACTCCTTGCGCTTTTTTTTTTTCTTAGCCACACTCATTTGGTGACTGTTTTTCTTACACTGTACTTGAGTACAGTGTATTGATGATCCTTCAAAATTAGCCTTGACCTGTCCTCCAAATTCTAGACTCATACTCTAGATGCCTTCTTGACAACTAATTCTGAATAACTAGGAGGCATTTCATACTTAATGTCTCAAACCTGAGTGTTGCAATTGGTAACTGTGTCCTTACTTTGGAGTTATGCTTGTTTGGGTTGTTTTATGAGGTTTTTTTACTCTAGCCCAGGATGACCTGGAACTCACTCTGTTGCCCCAGGCTGCCCTCAAACTCAGTTATCCTACCTCATCATAAGGTGCTGAGACTAAAGGTGTACATCATCTTAATAACTCTCGAGTTATATTTGTTTGTTTTGAGGTTGGGTCTCACTCTAGCTCATGCTGACCTGGTACACTCAAGTTGCAGGATGGCCTTGAACTCAGAGTGATTCTTCTATCTCTGTCTCCAGAGTGCTGGGATTAAAGGCATGTGCCACCACACCTGGCTTGGAGTTATTCTTAAAATAAATATATATATATAATTTATATTTTATTGACAACTTCTATACATATAGACAACAAACCATGGTATTTCCCTCCCCTCTCCCCCGCTTTCCCCTTCATACCTCTGCTCTCTGTCATATTCCCTCCCTCTCCATTAGTCTCTTTTAATTTGATATCATCATCTTTTTCTCCTATTATGAGGGTCTTGTGTAGGCATTGCTAGGCACTGCGAGGTCTTGTATGGCTTGGGGTTATTCTTGACTCCCTAACATCCCTCCCTTCCTTGGTCTCCAACTCATCATGCCAGCAAGTCATATTGGCTTTAAAATACCTCCAACTCCACCCACTATTCTCAACATTTATTGCTTCTAGGCTGGTCCAGGCCTCCTGCCAACAGCTAGAGGCATTCTCTTCCTGTGCCAGCAGCCAGAGTTATTCTGATAACCAAAGCTAGATGGTGCTCCTTCTCTATGGTAGATGGCTTCCCATCCCACTGCAAAAGTGAAAAGGATTATCCAGCCTTATATGGCAGGCCCACATAACTTCTCTAACGAGCTCATTGTTCACTCAGCTCCAGCCACATGAGGCCTCCCTGCATGCAGTTCTGCTTCAGGGTCTCGGCAGCTGCCCTGTCCTGCCTAGACTCCTAACAGACACATACCTACTTTGATTATTCCTTTCAAATGTCACTAGATGAAGCCTTCCCTAGCCTCCCAACATGAAGGTACAATCACTCCATCCCTCTATCCTTTCTTACTTTTTTTTCTTTCCTATTATTAACATCTTTTGCTGTACTTATGTCTGCCCCAGTAACTAGCTCACTGCTGTATCTCAGCACTCAACAGAGATGGACACAAAAATCTCTCAGTAAATATGAATGGATTTTTACATTTAGCAGAGTAAAGTTCCAAACATGTCCTTTGCTCTTGTAATTCATTTCTGTCTGGATCTTAGTACAGTGCCCAGTAAGTATTGGTTGTACTAATTGTGAAAGCTCATTTGTTATTTTGTGTGAATATGTTGATAAAATGTTGAAACATAGTAAAGCCTTTTTTGGTTTTTTTTTTTTTTTTTAACTTGATAACAAGTAATGAGCAAGGTAATAAAGATTGGGAGACCTGTCTTTCTGAAAGGAGTGCCTGGAATTACAGGAGTTTGCATAACAAGTTACTGCTTTTTTTTTTCATGTCTTGAGTTTGCTTCAAGAGAATATATATTTAGGCTGGAGAGATGGCTTGGCAGTTAAGGCACTTGCCTGCAAAGCCAAAGGACCCAGGTTTGACTCCCTGGGATCCATATAAGCCATATGCAGAAGGGGGCGCACTCATTTGGAGTTTGTTTGCAGTGGCTGGAGGCCCTGGTGCGCCCATTCTCTCTCTCTCTTCCTCTCCCTCTCCCTCTCTCTCTCACTCTCAAATAAGAGAATGTATTTTTGCTGACAATTTAAGTAAATACTTTTCCATATTATATCAGCTGTTTTTGATAACAAAAATATTCTTATTTGCTGGATTGTGAGTTTCATTTATGTAATTTTAGATGAAAATAGGACTTTTGAGGAAACATGCCCATACTGTTTCCAGTTGTTGATTCTGGATAACTCTCGAGTGCGCCTCAAACCCAAGGCTAAATTGACACCCAAAATACAGAAACTACTTAATCGAGAAGCAAGAAATTACACACTCAGTTTTAAAGAAGCAAAAATTGTGAAAAAGTACAAAGCCTCCAAAAGTATATTGGTAAGATTTAAGTTCTGCTATACATGAATAAACTAGAAGTATGTTGGTAAGATTTCAGTTCTAATATATGCAAATAAAGTACAAGTATATTGGTAAGATTACAGTTCTAGTATACACAAATTATAGTTTCACTTCATGTAAATGAACAACATAATCAGAGCTCTGATTTATAGTATATTTAGATTTAAAAACATATACACTCTTTTTTAGTGATGGTGTTTCATCAGGGGTGTAGCTTGCTTTTATTTTTTATGACCCCTAAAACTGCTGTGAGCTATTCATTGTTCTTACACATTGAAAGCAATTTTTATTTTCCCTCATGATAGATTTTGTAAGCTCCCAGAAAACAGCCAATGTGTTAATGTAACTCTGTAGTACTCTAGCTTAAGAATTCAGACAACATGTGATTATTGGTTTAAATGATAGGAAAA
This sequence comes from Jaculus jaculus, assembly GCF_020740685.1. Lineage (NCBI taxonomy): Eukaryota > Metazoa > Chordata > Mammalia > Rodentia > Dipodidae > Jaculus > Jaculus jaculus. The sequence continues at coordinate 49,111,074 of NC_059116.1, read as the reverse complement.
CTCATATGACTAATGCTTGTTTTTATGATAGCTGGTTACTTGTAAAACTTGCCATAGAACAGTGAAGCATCATGGTAAAAGTAGAAGCTTCCTAGAAGCACTGAAGAGCAGTCCCACCACTCCTGCAAGTAAACTCAGCCTGAAGACACCAGAGAAAAAAACTCCGTATCCTGCAAACCTAAATCAGATGACTGGTTCCAAAGGCAAGAGCCCAGCATTGACTTTCAGGTACTTTAATTGACAGCTGTTTCTCAAATATTAAGTTTTTGTTCTAGTTTCTTCTGTTTGATATGTATTCTCAAGTATTCCACACATGCAGGCTTTGTCCATTTTTTCCCTACATATCTCTTGTACAATGGCACACACTTACATCCTCAACTGATTGCAATGCATATGATTTCCTAATCTGTTAATATGTCAATCTCCCCCTGAGATTTCTCCCAGCATTGATAAATGTATCTACAGCTAACCCTTCAAATCTTCCCATTCTCATAGTTTCTTAATCTGTGAACCAACTTGTCCCTTTTTTTTTAATTTTTATTTTTTATTTATTTATTTGAGAGCAATAGACAGAGAGATAAAGAGGCAGAGAGAGACAGAGCAGAGTGGACACGCCAGGGCCTCCAGCCACTGTAAATGAACTCCAGACGTGTGCGCCCCCTTGTGTGTCTGGCTAACGAGGGTCCTGGGAAATCGAACCTCGAACTGGGGTCCATAGGCAAGTGCTTAACCACTAAGCCATCTCTCCAGCCCCAAACTTGTCCTTCTATGTATACTTCTTTTTAAACTTTTTATTGATAACTTCTGTAAGTATAGATAATATACCATGATCATAATCCTCTCCCACAACTCTCCATTTTCCCCTTCCTAACCCACCACCCTCCACTGAATCCCTTCTTTACAATTAGCCTCCTCTGAGTATTCAGATGTAAAAAGCAGGAATGATTGGCAATTTCAACCACCTTTGTCCCTATTGTGGGATTCCATCTATTCTGCTTCCATGCTATGTGTCATTTCCTGCTTCCTGCTGCCCTCCTGGATCAGGACATACCTTCTGTACACTGCTACAGTCATCTAGTGGGTCTTTCAAGTTTCTGGTCTCATGGTCCTAAAGCATAGTTCTGATTAGCAGCTCCTCCACCTAAATGGGGCACATACTTCACTGTGGCCCAGCAGTCCTCATTGACACCCCCTTGTCTATGTGGGGTGTCACCTCACAGATCACCCTGTGTGCCAACAAAGCAAAACCACTCAATATGCTCTCCTATTCCACCCTTTTGTTCTTACTATTTCTATCACCAGTTCCTGAAGCAAGCTGAATTAACCATTACTATAGTAACTTGTAGTACTTTACTCACTATGATAGTAGATTTAAATGTAATTCCATAGAGGCATACAAGGAAGTTTAGAACATTCATTACAAAAGAAACTGAGTCTTGACTGGGCATGGTGGCACACACCTTTAATCCCAGCACTTGGAAGGCAGAGGTAGGATTGCCATGAGTTTGAGGCCACCCTGAGACTACATAGTAAATTCCAGGTTATACTGGGCTAGAACAAGACCCTACCTCAGGGGGGAAAAGAAGAAGAAAAAGCCCAGCGTGGTAGTGCGCACCTTTAATCCCAGCACTTGGGGGGCAGAAGTAGGAGGATTGCTGTGAGTTTGAGGCCACCCTGAAATTACATAGTGAATTCCAGGACAGCATGGGCTAGAGTGAAGCCCTACCTTGAAATAAAACAAACAGAGGAGGGGAGGGAAGGAGAAAGAAGGAAGGAAGGAAAGAAACTGAGTCTGGTCATCTCAGCATAAATAACAAACTCTGGCAATGACTGGATTATTTCTGCCTACTGAGTTGAATGTTTTATATTGAATTTAAAAGTTCATAAAATTGGGCTGGAGAGATGGCTTAGCAGTTAAGCACTTGCCTGTGAAGCCTAAGAACCCCGGTTCGAGGCTCGGTTCCCCAGGACCCGCATTAGCCAGATGCACAAGGGGGCGCACGCATCTGGAGTTCATTTGCAGTGACTGGAAGCCCTGGCGCGCCCATTCTCAATCTCTCAATATCTCTCTCCCTCCCTCCCTCCCTCCCTCCCTCCCCCTCTCTCTCTCTCTCTCTCTCTCTCTCTCTCTCTCTGTCACTCTAAAATAAATAAATAAATAATGAACAAAAAAAAAATTTTTAAGTTCATAAAATTGCCTACAAAAAAAATTTTATGAAGCTGGGTGTGGTGGCACATGCCTTTAATCCTGGCACTTGGAAGGCAAAGGTAGGAGCATTGCTGTGAGTTTGAGGCCAGCCTGAGACCACATAATGAATTCTAGGTCAGCCTGGGCTAGAGCAAGATCCTACCTTGAAAAACAAAAAAGTATAAAATTGGATTAAAATTAGAATTTCAAGCCTGGTGTTTTCTATATTATTAATTTCTCCAGTACCTACATAAAGCCAGATGCATAAATTGATACATGCATTTAAAGTTTGCTTGCGGGGGCTGGAGGCCATAGCATGCCCATTCTCTGTGTCTCTCTTCTCTCTATCCCTGCTTGCAAATAAATAAATAAAATATTTATTAAGAAAAAATACCAGGGCTGGAGAGATGGCTTAATGGTCACAGCACCTGCCTACAAAGCCAAAGGACCCAGGTTCAATTTCCCCAGGACCCACATAAGCCAGATGTACATGGTGGTACATGTGTCTTGAATTTGTTTGCAGTGGGTGAAGGCCCTGGTGTGCCCATTCTCATTCTCTCTGTCTGTCTGTGTGTGTGTGTCTCTCTCTCTCTCTCTGTCTGTCTGTCTGTCTATCTATCTATCTGCCTCTTTCTCAGATAAATGAAATGAATAAAAATAAGATTTCCAACATAAATTTTCATTTGTTGGATAAATGTAGATTAAAGAATTTTTAGTATTTAATGTTTAAATATTTAAAGCAATTTAGTTGCATTAGGTAACACTAGTCAGCCTTCCATATTCATGGGTAAATATACTGAGGACTACAGAATTTCTTCTTGTCATTATTTCCTAAGCAAGACAACTATTTAACATTTAAATTCGGGTATTATAAGTATTTCAGAGATTATTTAAATTTTACAGGAGGATGTACATAAGTTATAAACAAGCACTATGACATTTTATGTAAGGACTTTGAATATCCATGGATTTTGGTATCCACAGAAGTGAGCAGATTCCTAAGCCACCCTCCTCCATGGATACCAAAAAATGACTACTTTTATACATATATGCAGGAATAGTAAAGATACTTTAGGCCAGGTGTAGTGGCACACACCTGTAATCCCAGGAGGCCAAGGCAGGAGGATGGCTGTGAACTTGAGGTCTCTTGAATGCTGGGATTAAAAGTGTGTGTGACACACCCAGGAAGGAGTTGAAAAACGGGAATTACTGTACTGAGTACAGGTAGTACCCATATACAGCTATAATCCTGAGTAGAAAATGGTTCTAGCACTTAATCAGGAAATTAACAATAGTCTCTCCCCTTTCAGAACACCTACGTCAGGACACTCAACACCCATTTGCTCCTCAAAGAATGCAAGCAGAAGAAAGAAGCACTTCTCTCAGCTAAAAACACTGCTTAGTCAGAATGAATCCCAAGAGAATCCAAAGCTGGACTTCAGAAACTTCTTATCTTCTCTGTGAAATGTGGATTTTGAAAATGAGAAATGTTTAGTACAATTTCTGAAACTAAAGTTAGTAAACAACTTTTTCTTACCTTGATGTATTCTTTGAAACTTTTCTTGGCACCCTTTAGTATTTATGATTAAAACATCTCTTGGACTGCAGAGGTGGCTTAGTGGTTAGGGCGTTTGCCTGCAAAGCCAAAGGATCCCAGTTTGACTCTCCAGGACCCACGTTAGCCAGATGCACAAGGGGGCGCATGCATCTGGAGTTCATTTGCAGTGCATAGAAGCCCTGGCATGCCCATTCTCTCTTCCTCTCTCTGCCTGTCTCTCTCTCTCAAATAAATAAATAAAAATAAAGTTTTAAAAAAAAACATCTCACTAGGAGCTGGGCATGGTGGTGCACGTGTTTAGTCCCAGCATTTGGGAGGCAGAGATAGGATCACTGTGAGTTCAAGGCCACCCTGAGATTACATAGTGAATTTCAGGTCAGCCTGAGCTGGAGTGAGACTCTACCTTGAAAAACAAAAAAATAAAAATATCTCACTAGGGCAGTGGAGATGGCTTAGCAGTTATATCACTTGCTTTTAAAGCCAAAGGATGGAGGTTCAATTCCACAGGGCCCATGTAAGGCAGATGCATGTGGTGGTGCATCTGGAGTTCATTTGCAACAGTTAAAGGCCCTGGCATGCCTTTTCTCTCTTTCTCCCCCTCTCTTAAGTAAATAAAATAATTTTAAAAAAGAAGTATTTAAAAAAAAGAAGCCTCTTCAGCAAATGGTTGGTGAAAGGATGTAAAGTTTCACTTAGGCAAAAAATACGGTCTAGGGCCTAAAGAGATGGCTCATTGGTTAAGACAAAGCCTAAAAATCTAGGCTTGATTCCCCAGTACCCACATAAAGCCAAATGCACAAAGTGGCATATATATCTGGAGTCTACAATGGCTAGAGGCCCTGGCATGCCAATTCCCTCTCTTTCTCTGTCTCCCTCATCCCCCTCCCCCCTGCCAGTCAGCTTGCAAATAATTAATTGTTTTTTGAAGTTCTGGGCCAGGAATGGTGGTGCACATCTTTAATCCCAGCACTCAGGAGGCAGAGGTAGGAGGATTAGTATGACTTCAAGGCCTCCCTGAGACTACATAGTGAATTCCAGGTCAACCTGGGTTAGAGCAAGACCCTACCTCAAACAACAAAAATAAAAAATAAGTTCTGGTCAGGTATGGTGGCACACACCTCTGATCACAACACTAGGGAGGCTTAGGTAGGAGGAGTGCTGTGAATTTGAAGCCAGTCTGAGATTATAAAGTGAATTACAGGTCAGCTTGAGGTAGAAAAACAAGACCCTACCTCAAGTAAATAAATTCTGGTGACCTGCATAGTGAAGCCAATGATAAATATTTCAGAATAGCTAAAAAGTTATTATATTTACTTACGAGGAGAGTCAGGGCCTCTTGCTGCAAAGGCAATCCAACTTCATGTACTACTTTGTTTGGCTTTGTGGGTACTGGGTAAACAACCCAGAGCCAGCAGACTTTCTAAGCAAGTGCATTTACCACTGATCCATCTCCCCAACCCCTAAAAAAAAGTTGTTAGGACTGAAAAAATGGCTCAGCAGTTAAAGATCTTTGCTTACTCTTTCTCAAATAAATAAAATATTTTGGGCCTAGAGAGATGGATCGGCAGTTATGGTACTTGCATGCAAAGCCTAAAAATCCAGGTTCAACTCCCCAGTATACAGGTAAGCCAGGTGCACAAGTTGGTGCATGCATCTGGAGTTCATATGTAGTGGCTAGTGGCCTTGGCATGCCCATTCTCTTTCTACTTTATCTGACTTTTACTCTCAGTTCTCCAATACCCACTTAAATCCAGATGTACAAAGTGGCATGTGACTCCTTGGCTGTAGGCCCTGGAGTGCCAATATTTTCTCTTCCTGTCTCCCAAATAAATAAAAATATTTTTAAATTATTCATGTTCTCATCACAAAGGAATGATAATGATTTCAGGTAATGGATATGTTAATTAGCCTAATCAACCCACAGTGTATATATGTAAAAGAACACATGGTCTGGGAAGATGGCACAGGGTTCAGTTCCCTAGTACCCACATATGCCACATGTACAATGTGTCGCATGTGCCTGGAGTTCACTTGCAACTTCCTGAAGCCCTGATGCACCATACTGTCTTTCACTCTCTCTCTGGAAAAAAAAATCTTTAACACATTGTACTGTATAACCATATGCCATTTTTAATTCAACATGAAATAATAAAATGGATAGACAAGTGCTCCATGTATGGTAAATCTCAGGGATAGTAGTGAGAAAAGAAAAAGACTTCCAAGTAACAAAGCAGCCTAGGGAGGAAAATAAGCAGAAAATTAGCAAATACATTTTTCTGCAGAAAAATGAAGGTGTATAAGGAATAACCAACCACAGCAAAGAAGCAGGACTCAGATCTTTTTTTTTTTTTAATTTTTTTTTTGGTTTATTTTTATTTACTTATTTGAGAGCGACAGACATAGAAAGAGGCAGAGAGAGAGAGAGAGAATGGGCATGCCAGGGCCTCCAGCCACTGCAGACGAATTCCAGATGCATGTGACCCCTTGTGCATCTGGCTAACGTGGGACCTGGGGAATGGAGCCTCGAACCGGGGTCCTTAGGCTTCACAGGCAAGCGCTTAACCGCTAAGCCATCTCTCCAGTCCAGGACTCAGATCTTCTAGCAAGCAGGAAACTGGCCAGAATCCTGCTGAGGTGGCAGTGGCCCCAATCCATGTACCCACGTGGCCTGCGCAGGAGCAGAAATCAAGTGAAGGGATTTTCCACTCACATTAGCCTCCTCACAAAGTCAAGAAACCTGTAGGAGAAGACAGCAGGTACCAGCTGAGCAGCTGCTGAAAGAAAACACAAACAGGACCAGCCGAGCAGCTCTAGTGCGATGCCGGGTATCCTGCACAGCTCCAATGCCACATCCACCAATGCCAGAAACTAGCTGGAAGATCTCATCCACCGTGCACCCCTTGCCACCTGACATCCAGGACAGCCAATCAGAATACCAGATGCAGTGACCCAAGCAACCTAACCAAGTCCACAGTGCAACACAGAGGGATTGAGGTGGACACTCAACATTAGTAAAATTGGAAGCCATCCCAAAAGGTAACAGGACTGCCTTACACAAAGCCAGGCCTGCACTGGAAGTGCTAATCTCACCTTTCATGTCAGGGAAGGTTGTGTTAGATTTGAATGATACAGTCTTATATGCCTTTTCCATTCTCAAATAAGCTATATTTTGGTGTTGACTACTGTTGCCTTTAACATTTCCCGATTTATAGGGCCTTTGTTCTTTTTCTTCTGTCATTATTTGGGACAGGGTCTCACTCAGCCCCAGGCTGATCTGGAACCCATTTCAGACCAGAAATCTCAGCCTCCCAGTTGACATTAATCCCAGTTGGAATAAAGGTGTGGGGCAACACACACCCTTAGGAATCTTGGCTTTATTAGATTGTCTGTCTTAATCCCCGCTCTTGCATATTCTGTGCTGGTTTTGACTGAATGTGTATATTTCTCAGTTGAATTTTAGAATTTGCCAGTAATTTGCTCCCCCCACCCTACTAGAATACTTGCAAAGCAGGCAAATTCTATACCTAGGGTCACTTCTGCTGTTACTCTGGGAGCAATGTAAGAGGCACACCTTGCACCTTAAACGCCTACCCTGAAGATTTATAAAGTCAGATTTACACGTCTAACAATACTGCAGATAATTAGAAAACCCAAGCATCAATATGCAAAAAATCTCTATGTTATAATACAAAAAACACAAAAAAAATCAAGACACTACAATTCCACCAAAAATTATAAATTCATCAGAAATGACCTCCAGTGAGACTGACTTAGAAATGCCTGACAAAGATTTAAAAATAAAAAAAGAAAGAAAAAAACACCAAGTAAGTCAAATAGAAAAAATCTGTAGAAAGTCTCCCCAGTAGAATGGATCAAGGAGAGGACAGAATATATAAACTACAAGACCAGGTAGCAGATCTAATACAGTCCAACAAAGAGAAAGACAAACTAATAGGAAAGCAAGAATGGGAATTACAAGACATTCAGGACACTATGAAGAGATAGAATTCAAGGCATAGCACAAGGAGAAGAATTTCACTCCAAAGGCATACTAGATTATTTTCAACAAGATCATAGAAGAAAATTTCCCCCAAATAGGAAAAGTGATGCCAATACAGACACAGGAAACCTTTAGAATGCCAAACAGACAAAATCAGGAAAGGACCACTCACCATCAAATTATAATTAAACTACCAAACCAAAGAAAATATATTGAAAGCAGTTAGAAAAATCCAGTCACATATAAAGGCAAGCCCACCAAGACAACAGCACTAGGAAAAAATAAACCATGCTCAATAGTTCATAGAAGAGAGTAAAGGGAAAATAAGAACTAGAAAATAAGTATGACAAGAATAAGTTCACACCTTTCTTTTTTTAATTTTTGTTTGTTTCATTTTTATATATTTGAGAGTTACAGAGAGAGAGATAGAGAATGAGCGCACCAGGGCTTCCAGCCACTGCAAACAAACTCCAGATGCATGCGCCCCCTTGTGCATCTGGCTAACGTGGGTCCTGGGGAATTGAGCCTCGAACCGGGGTCCTTAGGCTTCACAGGCAAGTGCTTAACTGCTAAGCCATCTCTCCAGCCCAAGTTCACACCTTTCAATAGTAAGTCTTAATATCAAAAATCTCAATGGCCCAATCAAAAGACACAGGCTTGAAGACTGGGTTAGAAAAACAGGATCCTAGCCAAGCGTGGTGACACATGCCTTTAATCCCAGCACTTGGGAGGCAGAGGTAGGAGGATCTCCGAGAGTTCGAGGCCACCCTGAGACTACATAGTGAATTCCAGGTCAGCCTGAGCTAGAGTGAGAGCCTATCTCAAAAAAAAAAAAAAAAAAGAAAGAAAGAAAGAAAATCAGGATCCTTCTATTTGTTGCCTCCAAGGAATTTACCTTTCCATAAAAGATGGACACTGTCTTAGGGTGAAAGGATAGAAACGAATATTTCAAGCAAATATGACTAGAAAATAAACAGTTGTTGCTATCCTAATATCTGGCAGTATAGACATGAAACTAACATTAGTTAGTAAAGATAAAGAAGGTCACTTTGTATTGGTTAAAGAAACAATCCAAGGGGCTGGAGAGATGGCTTAATGGTTAAGCGCTTGCCTATGAAGTCTAAGGACCCCGGTTCAAGGCTCAATTCCCCAGGACCTATGTTATCCAGATGCACAATGGGATGCACACATCTGGAGTTCATTTGCAGTGGCTGGAGGCCCTGGCGCACCCGTTCTCTCTGTCTCTCTATCTGCCTCTTTCTCTCTGTCTGTTGCTCTCAAATAAATAAAATAAACAAAAAAAAAATAAAATAAAGTAGGATCTGCTTTAAAAAAAAGAAACAACCCAGGACTTCAGGTTACAATGGCAGCATAGGAACCACACCAAAGCAGGAGAGGAGAAAGAAAGCAAAAAAAAAATCCCAGCAAAATACATTCTTCTACTAAAAAGTGAAGTGTATAAAAAATTATCAACTGCAGCAGAGAAGTACAAGAGATTCAGAGCAGCTAGGGCCCACAAAAGCAGGCAGAAGAGGCTCCAGCAGTGGTGGAACAATGTCTTCATGGCCACAGCCATAAGGCTTGGCCTGAGCCACAGGAAAAGCCAGGTGAGGACCAGAGCTCCTTGCAAACTCAAAAAAGGGAGGATGGCTGGGGAGAACAGAATGGCTTGTGAAGAAAAAGATCATGAGGACCAGCAGAACTTCAGCCACCATTGAGAGCCTCCCCACCCCTGCCATGAGCACAAGCACCAGCAAGCTCCAGAGACCTGTGGAAGGGAGCTCACCTACACAGCACTCGGCACAGGTGATCACAGCAGTGATCCAACTACCCAGCCAGCCTACCTGAGCACACAGCACAGCAAAGCAGGATCCAAGCAAGAGTGCAGCATAATTGAGACCAAAACCATCCCAAAAGGTAACTGGGATTAATTACACCAGGTCAGTACCCACCAAATAAGCCTGGTATATAGGCTTGAATCAGAAGTGGTATTTGCACCTTCCATATCAGAATAAATTATATGCTAAATCTGATGGATGACCAGAACTGCCAATCTTAAATAAGCTATACTTTGGCTTACCATTTGTTGCTTCCTGATTTATAGTACTTTTGTTTCCTCTTCTGTTTTCATTAGGGAAGGGTCTCACTTGGTCAAAAGCTGACTTGGAACCCTCAACAGACCAGAAATTTTGGCCTCCTAGTTGACAGGATTAAGGGTGTGGGGCAACACACATCCTTATGGACTGTGACTTTGTTAGAGCATCTGGTTGTCATAACAACTACTCTTGCCTAAATATTCTGTGCTGTTTTTCATTGAATGTGTACATTGTTTAGTTAAATTTTAGAATCTGCCTGTATTTCATTCCACTTAGCTATTTGAATACTCTCATAGGAGGCAAACCCAATATTTAGGGTTTCTTTTGTAGTTACTCTGAGAGTCTTAAAAGCCACACCTAGCACCTTAAGCTCCTACCCTAAAGGTATAGAACATCAGATTGATTAAGACATATAATAATACTGCAGATAATTAGAAAATCCAATCATTAAATTAATCAAAGATGCAAAAATATATACATGATAACATAAGAAACACCAAAAATCAAGACAATATAAATCCACCAAAAAGCATTAATGCACCAAAAATGACCTCCAGTGAGACTGGTTTAGAGGAAATGCCTGAGAAGGATTTCAAAATAATGATTATAAATATGTTCAAGGAAATCAACGGAATGAAAGAGGAAATGAAGGGAATCAAAGAAGACACAGGAAACCAAAGTAATAAAATAAGGAGGTCAATACAACACATAAATAAGGAAGTAGAAATATTAAAGAAAAATCAGTCAGAATTACTAGCAATGAAGAACACAGTCAATGAAATTAAAAAAAAAAACTATAGAAAATCTGTAGAAGGATGAAAATAGATCCTTATCTCTCTCCATGCACAAGTCCAGACTTCCAGTTAAGATGGTGGCGTAGGAACCACGCCAAAGCAGCATAGGGAAGAAAAAGCCAAAAAAAAAAAAAAAAAGCAACTACCAAAAAAAAAAAAAAAAAAAATACTCTTCTACTAAAAAGTGAAGTGTATAAGAAATTACCAACAGCAGCCTCTACGGACCAGAAATCTTAACCTTGACAGGAAATGACCTCCAGTGAGAATGAGTTAGAGGAAATGCCTGAGAAAGTTTCAAAAGAATGATTATAAATATGCTCAAAGAAGTCAAATAGGAAATTAAAGGAATGAAAGAGGAAATCAAAGAAGACACAGGAAACCAATTTAATGAAATAAAGAGGTCAATACAAGACATAAGTAAGGAAATAGAAATAATAAAGAAAAACCAGTGAGAATTACTAGCAATGAAGAACACAGTTAATGAAATTTAAAAAAAAAAAAAAAAAAAAACTCTGTAGAAATCTCACCAGTAAAATGGATGGAGAGGACAGAATATTGAAACAACAGGACCAGGTGGGAGATCTAATACAGTCCAACAAAAAGAAAGACAAACTAATAGGAAAGTATAAATGGGAATTTCAAGATATTTGGGACACTATGAAATGATCAAACATAAGAATTCCAGGTAGGGCTGGAGATATGGCTAAGCAGTTAAGCGCTTCCCTGTGAAGCCTAAGAACACTGGTTCCAGGCTCAATTCCCCAGAACCCACTTTAGCCAGATGCACAAGGGGGTACACACATCTGGAGTTCATTTGTAGTGACTGGAGGCCCTGGCATGCCCATTCTCTCTCTCTCTGCCTCTTCCTCCCTCTATCTGTCACTCTCAAATAAATAAATAAAAATAAACAAAAAATTTTTAGAAAAAGAATTCAAGGTATAGTAAAAGGAGAAAAATTTCACTCCAAATGCAGAGTAGGCATTTTCAACAAAATCATAGAAGAAAACTTCCCCCAAATTGGGAATACTACTTTTTATGACTTCAAAAAAGTATGGTATGACCCCGGTTCGAGGCTCAACTCCCCAGGACCCACGTTAGCCAGATGTACAAGGGGGTGCATGTGTCTGGAGTTCGTTTGCAGTGGCTGGAGGCCCTGGCGCACCCATTCTCTCTCCCTCTCCCTATCTGCCTCTTTCTGTCCCTCTCTGTCTCTCTCAAATAAATAAACAAAAATTACAAAAAAAAAAAAAAAAGAAATTAGAAAGGTCTCAAGTAAATGACCTAATGCTTCACCTTAAAGCCTTGGAAAAGAAGAACAAGGCAACCCAAAAATCAATAGACAGGAAGAAATACTAAAGATTAGGACAGAAATTAATGAAATAGAAACCAAAAAAAAAAAAAAAAATCCAAAGAATCAATGAAACAAAGAGTTGGTTCTTTGAAAGGATAAACAAGATTGATAAACCTTTAGCAAATCTAATCAAAAGAGAGAAGAGACACAAATTAATAAAATTACAGATGAAAAAGGCAACATCACAACAGATACCAGAATAATTCAAAAAATCATAGGGACATACTATAAAAACATATTCCCCACTAAGTATGAAAATCTGAAAGAAATAGATGATTTCCTTGATTTATATGAACTACCTAATTTAAATCAGGATGAGATTAATCATTTAAATAGACCTATAACAAGTATGGAGATCCAAGCAGTTATCAAAAATCTCCCAACTAAAAATGTCCAGGCCCAGATGGATTCACTGCTAAATTTTACCAGACATTCAGAGAAGAACTAACAACATTGCTTCTTAAGCTTTTCCGTAAATAGGAAAAGAAGAAATCCTACCAAACTCATTCTACAAAGCCAGCATCCCCTTGATACCAAAACCAGGCAAAGGTAGAACAAAAAAAAAAAAAAAAAAAAAAAAAAACCAATAAAATTACAGACCAATCTCCCTCATGAATATAGATGCAAAAATTCTCAACAAAATGCTTGCAAACAGAAAGATCATTCAGCCCGACCAAGTAGGCTTTATCCCAGAGATGCAGGGATGATACAACATATGCAAATCAATAACTGTAATACATTTTATAAATGGACTGAAGGACAAAAATCACATGATCATTTCATTAGATACAGAGAAAACATTTGACAAAATCCAACAACCCTTCATGATAAAAGTCCTACAAAGACTGGGAATAGAAGGAACATATCTCAATATAATAAAGGCTATTTATGACAAGCCTATAACCAACATATTACTGAATAGGGGAAAACTGGAAGCTTTTCCACTAAAATCAGAATCAAGACAAGGGTGTCCAGTGTCCCCACTTTTATTTAATATAGTACTGGAAGTCTTAGCCATAGCAATAAGGCAAAAGACACACATGAAGGGATACCATTGGAAAGGAAGAGATCGAGTTATCATTATTTGCAGATGACATGATTCTATACATAAAGGACCCTAAAGACTTTACCAGCAAACTGTTAGAGCTGATAAACACCCATAGCCATGTAGCAGAACACAAAATAAATACACAGAAGTCAGTAGCCTTCCTATATGCTAACAACAAACACATAGAGGATGAAATGAGAGAAACACTCCCATTCACAATTGCATCAAAAATAAATAAATAAATAAAGTACCTTGGAATAAACCTAACCAAGGGAGTGGTGGATCTCTACAATGAAAATGTTAAAACACTCATGCAAGAAATTGCAGAAGACATGAGGAAATAGAAAAGCATCCCTTGTTCCTGGATCATAAGAATCAATATTGTAAAAATAGAAATCTTACCAAAAGCAATCTACATTTACTGCAATCCCCATCAAAATTCCAATGGCATTCTTCACAGATATAGACAAAACAATCCAAAAATTCATTTGGAATCGCAAAAAAATCTCGAATATCTAAAACAATACTGAGCAACAAAAATAAGGTGGGAGGCATCACCATCCCTGATTTTAACCTATACTACAGTCATGGTAACAAAAACAGCATGGTACTGGCACAAAAACAGACATGTATAGAAGACTCACATATAAGTATGGGTAGCTATACCTACTTGATATTCGATAAAAATGCCAAAAATACTCATTGGAGAAAAGACAGCCTCTTCAACAAATGGAGCTGGGAAACTGGATATATATCTGTAGAAGGATGAAAATTTATTCTTCTCTCTCTCTCCATGCACAAGAATTAAGTCCAAATGGATTAAAGACCTTAACATCAGACCTGAAACTCTGAAACTGCTAGAAGAAAAAGTAGGGGAAATGCTCCAACATATTGGTCTTGATAAAGACATTCTGAATATAACTCCAATTTCTCAGGCAATAAAACCACAGATTAACCGCTGGGACCTCATGAAATTACAAAGATTTTGTACAGCAAAGGACACTGTGAATAAAGCAAAGAGGCAACCTACAGAATGGGAAAAATCTTTGCCAGCTATATGTCTGATAGAGGACTAATATCTAGGATATACAAAGTACTCAAAAAATTAAATAATAGGAAGTCAAACAAGCCAGTTAAAAAATGGCCTATTGAACTAATAGAGAGTTCTCAACAGAAGAAATACGAATGGCATATAAGCATCTAAAACAAATGTTCTACATTCCTAGTCATCAGGGAAATGCAGATTAAAACTACATTGAGATTCCATCACACTCCTGTCAGATTGGCTACTATCATGAAAACAAATGACCATAAATGCTGTTGAGGATGTGGAAAGGAAGAACCCTTCTTCACTGTTGGTGGGAATGCAATCAGGTCCAGCCATTGTGGAAATCAGTGTGGAGGTTCCTGAGATAGCTAAAAATAGATCTACCATATGACCCAGCTATACCACTCCTAGGCATATATCCTAAGGACTGGCTTCACTACCTTAGAAATACTTACTCAACCATGTTTATTGCTGCTCTATTCACAATAGCTAGAATATGGAACCAGCCTATATGTTCCTCAATTGATGAGTGGATAATGAAGATGTGGCACATTTACACAATACAGTTCTACTCAGCAGTAAAGACAAATGAAATTATGAAAATGGCAAGAAAATGGATGGATCTGGAAAGGATTATACTAAGTGAGGTAACCCAGGCCCAGAAAGCCAAACATCACATCTTCTCTCTCATGTGTGGATCTGAGCTACAAGTGATTGGACTTCTGTGTGAGTAGGAAGAAAACTCAATAGCAGAGACCAGTAAGCTAAAAAGGAGATATAAATTGACTAGGAAGGGAGGGAGGTGGGGACTTAACAGGATGGTATTGTATATATGTAAATAGAAGAACAGATTAATGGGGGTAAAAAGGCCTAGGTGAGGTCAGAGGAAAAATTGATTAAAGAAAATGTGGAGGGAAGGTTAATCAAAATCTAAGAATATATAACTAATCATATAGAAACCTACCTTTATGGACACTGGAGCACTCAGGAGCCATAGCTTGTTACTAGAAAATTTTCAGTGCCAGGCATGGGATACATACCAGTGAGTTGTAGGCCAGGGAGATCCATGATTTCTCAAAACATTACAGGCCATTGCCAAGTCTCTTGGTTTCCCACCAGGAATAGATGGTAAGACACTATTGCTGAAGACTGCACATACTTGGGCTACAAGGTCACTGAGAAATCCTGTTGGAGCTGGAGCTGAGCTGAATACTTCCTCCATGTGGACCAGTTGACAGAAAACTGAAAAAGCCACACTTCACGCAGTTCAATGGGAGATAAAGAAATCGCCAGTGAAAATGTGCTTTTTTCATCTCTAAGTCTATTGATTTTGTGTCTTTTTTTTTTTTTTTTTTTTTTTTGCAGTGGTCACTGCAAGCCTTATATTTGGCCAGCCAGGCCAAACGAGGCAACAGGTGCAATAGTGGCATGTCTGTTATGGGGGAGACCAACTGCCCTCAAATTTGATTGGAGGCCCACTCCATGGGAGGGAATACATCCCTGATAATGAAAACCTACATTATGGGTAGTTATGCCCCCTAGGGGTGTATCATCTGTTGCTGTCTACCTAAATGCATATACCATGCTTATAAGACTGTCCAGTAAGCACTTCTCTTAATGTTCATACCCATATATTAATGCTACTCTCACTTTTGGTTAGAGAACCTTCTCTTTTCAGATGGCAATGACCTTGGGATGACTCAGAAAGCACCAGGGTGCTGAAAAGAAATGACAGAGGAGTGCTCAGTACTGCAATATCTCTATCACACCTTCCAAGGATAGGATCCATTGTGGAAGATATAGCAGAAAGAATGTAAGAACCAAAGGAAGGGTAGGGCTTCTTACAATGTGCTCCTCCAGATACAAAATTGCCTGGATATCCATGACCTCACAGTGCCTGACACTACCTACACAAGACCATCAAAATAGGACGAAAATATAATGACATTAAAATAAAAGAGAGCCGGGTGTGGTGGCGCACGCCTTTAATCCCAGCACTCGGGAGGCAGAGGTAGGAGGATCACTGTGAGTTCGAGCCCACCCTGAGACTACATAGTGAATTCCAGGACAGCCTGAGCTGCAGTGAAACCCTACCTCAAAAAACAAAAAACAAAAAAAAAAAAAAAGAAAGAAAAGAGAGACTGATTGAGAGGGGAGGGGATATTATGGACAGTGAATTTTCAAAAGGGAAAGTGTGGTGAGGGTGAGAACTACCATGTTATATTGTTTACAATTATGGAAGTTGCCAATTAAAACAATGAAGAAAAAAATACTAGATAACAAATATAGAGTAAAATATTTTAAAAAGAAGATACAGTCCAACAGGAGGGCATTACAATTCTAAACATATATGCACCTATAATGGCAGCTCCCAATTTCATCAAACAAAAGCTATTAGAATTAAGGTCACAGATGAAACCAAACACAATTATAGTAGGTGGCTTCAATACTCCACTCACATCAATTGACAGGTCATCCCAGCAAAAACTAAACAGAGAATCACCAGGATTACATGAGGTCATACAAGTGGACTAACAGATATCTACAGATCATTCCATCTAAATGCTACAGAATACACATTCTTTTATTAGCACATGGATCTTTCTCTAAAATAGATCATGTATTATGATACAAAACAAATCTTATTAAATACAGGAAAATTGAAATAATTCCTTGCACTCTATCTGATCACAATGAGATTAACCTATAAATCAACAGCAAGAAAAGCTAAATAGTATACACAAAGCACAGAAACTAAATAGCATTCTACTAAGTGATGAATGGATCACTGAAAAAATAAAAAAGGAATTTAAAAATTCACAAAATCAAATGATAATGCAGCATACTAAAATCTGTGAGGCAGTTCTAAAGGGAAATTCATAGCTGTAAGTGCCTGTATTAAGAAATTAAAAGGTCAGGCATGGTGGTGCACATCTTTAACCCCAGCACTCAGACAGCAGAGGTAGGTGGATCACCACAAATTTGAGGACACCTTGAGACTACATAGTGAATTCCAGGACAGCCTGAGCTAGAGTGAAACCCTACCTCAAAAAGAAAAAAAGAAAAAAAAAAAAAGGAAAGAAAGAAAGAAAGGTTGCAAGGAAACTTAATGCTTCACCTTAAAGGCCTTACAAAAAGAACAAGTCAAACCAAAAATCAGTACACAGGAAGAAATAATAAAGATTAGAAAAATACAAAGAATAAATGAAACAAAAAGTTAGTTCTTTGAAATGATAAATAAGATTGATAAACCCAGGCTGGGGAAATGGCTTAGCAGTTAAGGCATTTACCTGCAAAACCTAAGGAACCTGATTCGATTCCCCAGGACCCACTTAGGCCAGATGCACAAGGGGGAACATGCATCTGAAGTTTGTTTGCAGTGGCTAGAGGCCCTGGCATGCCCATTCTGTCTTTCTATCTATCTGCTTCTTCCTCTCTCTCTCTCTCTCTCAAATAAATAAATAATATTAAAAAAGATTGATACACCCTTAGTAAGTCTGACCAAAAAAGAGAAGAGACACAAAATCAATAGACTTAGAGATGAAAAAGGCACAATTACAACAGTTACCAATGAAATTCAAAAAATCATAAGGACATACTTTAAGAGCATATACTCCACTAAGTTTGAAAATATGTAAGAAATGGTAGACTTCCTAGATTTATATGACCTACCAAAATTAATCAAGATGAGATAAATAAACCTATAACAAGCACAGAGATCAAAATAGTTTAAAAAAATCTCCCACAGGGCATGGTGGCACATGCCTTTAATCTCAGCACTTGGGAGGTAGAGGTAGGAGGATTGCCATGAGTCTGAGGCTACACTGAGACTACATACTGAAAGACTACATGCTGAAAACTAGGTCAGCCTGGACTAGTAAGACCCTACCTTGAAAAAACAAAAAAATCTCCCCCCCAAAAAAAATGTCCAGGCCCAGATGGACTCACAGGTGAATTTTACCAGACCTTCCTGGAAGAACTAACACCACTGCTTCTCAAATGTTTCCATAAAATAGAAAAGGAAGGAATACTACTGAACTCCTTCTACAAAGCCAGCATCACCCTGACACCAAAACAAGACAAAGAAAAAAAAAAAAAAAGGAAAATTACAGACCAATCTCCTTCATGAACATAAATGCAAAACTTCTCAATAAAACAATGGCAAACAGAATACAAAAATAGATCAAAAAGGGCTGGGGGGATGGCTTAGCAGTTAAGCCATTTGCCTGCAAAGCCAAAGGATCCAGGTTTGATTCCCCAGGACCTATGTTAGCCAGATGCACAAGGGAGCACATGCATCTGGAGTTCATTTTCAGTGGCTGAGGCCCTGGCATGCTCATTCCCTCTCTCTCTCTCTCTCTCTCTCTCTGTCAAATAAATAAATAATAGATCAAAAGGATCATTCACCCTGACCAAGTAGGTTTTATCACAGAGATGCAGGGATGGTTCAACATATACAAACTGATTAATGTAATATACTATACAAATAGACTGAAGGACAAAAACCACATCATCATCTCAATAGATGCAAAAAAGGCATTTGACAAAATCCAACGTCCCTTCATGGTAAAAGTCCTACAGAAACTGGGAATAGAAGGAACATATCTTAACATAAGAAAGGCTATTTATGACAAACCTACAGCCAACATAATACTAAATGGGGAAAAACTTCAAGCTTTTCCACTAAGATCAGGGACAAGACAAGGATATCTACTGTCCCCAATTTATTTAATCTAGTACTGGAAGTCTTGACTAGAGCAAAAAGACAAGAGACACTCATAAAAGGGATACAACTGGGAAAGGAAGAAATCGAATTATCGTTATTTGCAGATGATATGATTCTATACCTAAAGGACCCTAAAGACCCTACCAGCAAACTGTTGGAGTTGATAAACATTTTTAGCAACATAGCAGTAAAGCAAATAAACACACAGAAATCAGTAGCCTTCCTATATACTAACAACAAACATGTTGAGGATGATATCAGGGAATCATTTCCATTCATAATTGCCTCAAAAAAAAATAAGTTACCTTGGAATAAATGTAACCAAGGAAGTGAAGGATCTCTACAAAGACAGTACTCAGAGCAAGAAATACAGATGGCCTGTAAACATCTAAAAAGATGTTCTACATCCTTGGCCATCAGGAAAATTCACATTAAAACTACTTTGAGAGTCCATCTCACTCCTGTCAGAATGGCTATCATAATGAAAACAAATGCTGGTGAGGATGCAGAAAAAGAGGAGCCCTTCTATACTATTGGTGAGAATGTAATCTGGTACAACCATTGTAGAAATCAGTGTGGAGGTTTGTGAGACAGCTAAAAATAGATTTACCATTTGACCCAGCTATACCACTCCTAGGCATATATCCTTAGGATGCATCTCCCTACTTTAGAGATGCTTACGCCTCCATATTTACTGCCACTCTATTCATAATAGCTAAGAAATGGAACCAGCCTAGATGTCCCTCAACTTATGAATTGATAATAAATATGTGGTACATTTATACAATGGAGTTCTGTTCAGAGGTAAAGAAAAATGAAATTATGAAATTTGTGAGGAAATGGACGGACCTGGAAAGGATTATACTTAGGTAACCCAAACCCAGAAAGCCAAACACCACATGTTCTCTCTCACATGTGGAGCCTAGCTACAAATGTTTAGACCTGTATGTCAGTTGGGGTAAAAATCAGTAGCAGAGGCCAGGAATTTTAAGGGAGGGAGGAGAGGGGAAGACATAAGGGGATGGCATTGAATATATGTAAATAGATGAACAGATTACTGGGGGTGGAATAGTCTAAGTGAGGTCATGGGAAGATATTGAGTAAAGGAAGGGTGGGGAGAAGCTTAATCAAAATTTAAGAGGGGGCTGGGGAAATGGCTTAGTAGCTAAGGTATTTTCCTGCAAAGCCAAAAGACCTTGGTTTGATTCCCCAGGACCCACATAATCCAGATGTACAAGGTGGCACATGCATCTGGAGTTCATTTGCAGTGGCCCTGGCACACCTATTCAATCTCTCTCTCTCTCTCTCTCCCTCTTTATTTCTCACTCTCTCAAATAAATAAAATTTACAAAGAAAAAACTTAAGAGGATATGAATAAGCCAATGGAAACCTTTTTTTTTTTTTTTTTTTTTTTTAGAATGGCACACCCAGTAGCCATAGATTGTTACTAATAAAACTTTCATGCCAGGGACGGGATACCTTCCAGTGAGTTGTTGAACAGGGAGGTCCCTGATGCCCCCAAAACATTATAGGCCATTACAGAGGCTTTTAGTTTCCCACCAGGAATAGATAGTAAGACTCTATTGCTGAAGACTCCACATGCTTAGGCTACAAGGTCATTGAGAAATCAAGCTGGAGCTGAGCTGAAAAGCTCTTCCTTGTAGACCAGTTGACTGAAAGCTGAAAAAAAGCTTTGCTGCATACAGCCCTATAGGAGAAAGAAATCATCAACGGATATAAACAACAGTGGACACTGCAAGCCTCAAGTTGGGTCAGCCAGGCCAAATGGGGCAATGGGTGCAATAGTGCATGTCTGTTATGGGGGAACCAACCACTCACTAATTGGACTAGAGGCCCACTCCATGCAAGGGAATACATGCCTGGTACCGAAAACCTATGATGGGGGAGGTCATGAGCCCTAGGGGTGTAATGCTTGCTGATGTCAGGCTAAATGCATATGTTATGCTCACCAAACTGCCCAGTAAACACTTCTCTTAATGTTCATACTCATATATTAATGCTACTCTCACTTTAAGTAAGAGAAGTTTCTCTTTTCAGATAGTGGTGGCTTCTGGGATGACTCAAAAGGCACCACAGTGCTGAGAAGAAGTGGCAGAGGAGTGCTCAGCACTAAAACATTTCTATCACACCTTCCAAGGCTCAGGGTCCATTGTGGAAGAGGTGGTGGGAAGAATGTAAGAGCTAAAGGAAGAGTAGAACTCCTTACAACGCACTCTTCCAGACACAAAATGGCCTGGATATCTATAAATTTGCAGTACCTGACACTTACTACCAGTATAACAGGAGAAGATGATGATATCAAGGCTGATTGAGAGGGGGAGGGGATATGATGGAGAATGGAGTTGTGAAGGGGAAAGAGAGGGGACAAGGACTTATGATTTATTGTCTATATTGTGGAAGTTGTCAATAAAAATAAATAGATTTTTTTTAATTTTTTTTTTTTTATTTGAGAGCGACAGACACAGAGAGAAAGACAGGTAGAGGGAGAGAGAGAGAATGGGCACGCCAGGGCTTCCAGCCTCTGCAAACGAACTCCAGACGCATGCGCCCCCTTGTGCATCTGGCTAACATGGGACCTGGGGAACCGAGCCTTGAACCAGGGTCCTTAGGCTTCACAGGCAAGCGCTTAACCGCTACGCCATCTCTCCAGCCCTAAATAGATTTTTTTAAAGATTTAAAAATTAAAAGGATAAGGCTGGAGAGATGGCTTAGCAGTTAAGACACATGCCTAAGAAGGCTAAGGGCCCTGGTTCAATTCTCCAAGTCCCACGTAATCCAGATGCACATGGTGGCACATGTGTCTGGGGTTCATTAGCTGTGGCTAGGGGCCCTGACACACCCATTCTCTCTCCCTCTCCCTCTCTCTCTTTCTCCCTCTCCCTCTCTCTGTCTCTAATAAATAAGTAAAAAATAAAAATAAGCCTGGGGCTTGAGAGATGGCTTAGCAGTTAAGGCACTTGCCTGCAAATCCAAAGGACCCAGGTTCTATTCCCCAGGACCCACATTAGCCAGATACACAAGGTGGTGCATGTATCTGGAGTTCGTTTGCAGTAGCTGGAAGCCCTGGTGTGCCCATTCTCTCCCTCCCTCCCTCCCTCTTTCCCTTTCTCAAATAAACAAATAAAAATAAAATATCTAAAAAAAAAAATAAGCTGGGCATGGTGGCACACGCCTTTAATCCCAGCACTCAGAGGCAGAGGTAGGAAGATCTCTGTGAGTTTGAGGCTACCCTGAGACTACATAGTGAGTTTCAGGTCAGCCGGGGCTGGAGTGATACCCTCTCTCAAAAAATAAAAAAATAATAAAATAATAAAAATAATTTAAAATGGAAAGAAAGAAAAAGAAAAGAGATAGGCCCTTGCTCATGAAGGCCTTGAACTCACTATCTAGGCTTAAACTTGAAAAAAAAAGTGTTTAAAAATAAATTAAGTTAAAATTTTTGGGGCTTGTGAAATGGCTCAGTGGTTAAAGCTACTGTTGTGAAAGCCAGGTGACACAAGTTCAGTTCCCCAGTACCTACATAAAGCCAGGTGCATAAAATATTGCATGTATTTGGAGTTCATTTGCAGTAGCAAGAGGCTCTGGCATGCCTATCCTCTTGCTCTTTCAAATAAATAAATAAAAATATTTTTAAGTAACTATAAAATAAATCATTGAGATCCATGAAGTATGATTTCTAGCCCCTCTGCTGCTTGAAATGTTAATGCTTTATCTTTTTCTTTTTGGTTTTTCAAGGTAGGGTCTCACTCTAGCTCAGGATGACCTGGAATTAACTCTGGATTCTCAGGGTGGCCTCGAACTCATGGCAATCCTCCTGCCTCTCCCTCCCAAGTGCTGGGATTAAAGGCGTGCACCACCACACCCAGCACAATTTTTTAAATTATTATTTGCAAGCAGAGACAGAGAGACAGAGAGGGAGAGAGAGAGAGAGAGAGAATGGGCGTACCAGGGCCACCAACCACTGCAACCGAACTCCAGACTCATGTGCCAGTCAGTGCATCTGGCTTTCTGTGGGTACTGAGGAATTGATCCCAGATCATTAAGTTTTGCAGACAAGCACCTTAAGAGCCATTTCTCTAACCCCAAAGCTTAAAATTTTTATATGAAAATACTATTTACGTTTTTTATTGTTATTATTATTAAGATGTTTCATAGGTGTGTTGGTATCCACTTTTCCCTCGTCCCTGCCTCCATTCTGTTGGGGATGTGCCTCAGTGGGGTTGCAGGTATTCCCCATGGGATTGTAGTTTATGTGTCGTGGGAGCAGTAGTCAGTTACTTTTTTGCGGGGGGGGGGGGGCGGTTATGCCCCCTGAGCCATAGTAGGTTTTACATCTGCTTCAGAGATGAGCTCTTAGGAGCTTCTGGATCTCTACTTTGTCACTGAGTAACCTCAGGGTCTGACTCCTACACCCCGGTCTGATTATCAGGAACAGAATGGAAGCAGCACTCTTGTTTGTCTCCCCAGTTCCTCTGTGGATTCAGCTGTGGCTTGGCTGAAGTGCAAGGGGTAGTTTATCTCCTCCAGTCTCACTACCTTCTGAAAAAGAACAGGTTCTTCAATGTAGAGTTAAGTCAGCATAATTTAGATGGGATAAGCATTATTAATTTAGGGACAATTTGATGCATGTAACCCTTCTGTTAGCCAAAGACTGGTGAGAGCTTAACACTGGAGAACATAATCTTTGTCTTCATTGGATTCTGATCTGGTTCCCAATTCCAAATATGGGTTCCTTTACACTAATCAGATCTCTTAGCCAGTCAGAAAGCCATTGGTTACCCACTGAGGCTGTGTGCCACTATTGCACTGGTGTTTTACCTCGTGTCAGTGTGTTTGCTTCTGAATAACTTAGACCTCTGGTTGCTCAGACCATTGTTGGTCACTTTCCCTCAGTAGCTCACGCAGTGCTTTCTAGCACTAGACAGGCTGTTTAAGGACTGGCTTTCTTCTGAATTCCAGCCAGGTCTCTGTGCTCTGTGTCAGTAGTATATGGTGTCTTCAGCAGTTGTGTCTTAGCTTTTGCCCCAGGCAGGTAATTAAGTGCCAAAGCTTAAATTAAAATTGATTAGATTTGGCACACTGAGAGACCAAAGTTCACTCACTGGCCCATTGCATCCTCTACCATTACTTTGGAGCTTTCCAAAACTTAGTTAATCAGTAATGAAAAGCTGAGGAAGAACTCTACAGTGGGAGTAACTCTTAGGAAACATGCCCTGTTCTGATCACTATAGAGAGCAGTTGGCTCCACGTCAAACTGTTCACCTAGGTAGAGAGCAATGAAATACCTATAAATTCCTGTTCCAACTCCAGTCAACTGGTGATGACTGCTTGGAGCTCTGATTTTCTTCATAAAGTGTTAGAGAACATGCTGAGAAGCATATATAACATGCATTTGATCCCTCTTAAGGGAATATGGTGCAGATTGAGGAATAATGAACACTTGTAGAATTGTTTGATACATTATCTAGTTTGGAAGAACTAAGAGTGGTAAAATTTTGATCATAATTTTTAAAAAGTTATTTTACTTGAGAAAGAGAAACAAAGAAGCAGAGAAACAGGATGGGCATACCAGGGCCACTTGCCACTAAAAACCAACTCCAGAGTAATGTGTTACTTTGTGCATATGGTCTTACATGGGTACTGGGGAATGGAACCCATATACTTAGGCTTTGCTGGCAAGTGCCTTAACTGCTGAGCCATCTCTCCATCCCTTGATCATAAATTTTATTGGCTCTTTTTTTAAAAAAAAAAATTCTCAAGGTAGGTTCTCACTCTAACCCAGGCTGACCTGGAATTCACTATGTAGTCTCAGGTTGACCTTGAATTTACAGCAATCCTCCTACCTGTACCTCCCGAGTGCTGGGATTAAAGGTGTGTACTGCCACACCTGGTGATTATTTTAAGCTTTATGCTATATAACTAAACCTTCTGCTTACAGGATATTTATTTATTTAGTTAGTTAGTTTTTTCAAGGTAGGTTCTCACTCTAGCCCAGGCTGACCTGGAATTCACTATGGAGTCTCAGGGTGGCCTCGAACTCACAGCGATCCTCCTACCTCTGCCTCCCGAATGCTGGGATTAAAGGCATGCACCACGATGCCCAGCAGAAAATCTTTTTTACAAAATATGTTTATTTATTTATTTGTTTGCAAGCATAGAGAGAGAATAATAGGCACATGCCAGAGACTTTAGCCACTGTAAAGAAACTCCAGATGAATGTGCCACTTTGTGAATCTGGCTTTATATGGGTACTTGGGAATCAAATCTGGGTCATTAGGCTTTGCAGGAAAATGCCTTAACCTCTGAGCCATCTCTCCAGCCCAAGAAAATCATATTTTAATCAACCATTAAACTCCGTCACTAGAAGTTAGTTGCCTGTTGGTTCCTAGTGGGGAAATAATACCCACCTGGAAAAAGACAGTGTTTTATGACAATAAAATTTTATTGCAACTATTCTTGTTCTGTTCTGTGCATGGATGTAAAAGTAAGCTAAGAGAAAGGAACTAGAAATGGAAGACTATTATCTTCCATAATTTTAGCTAAGATATGAAGAGATAGGAACTCCAACAGGGAGAATACTAAGCATTTTGCTTCTAACCTAGGTATTCATAACTATCAGCTAGATAAGGATACAAAGAATTGGACATGAAGTTGACTTGAGGTCCTGCAACCCTCAAATACTAGCTTAATGTTACAATAGGGCTGGAGAGATTGCTCAGTGGTTAATGTAGCTTGCTTATAAAGTCTGGCTTGCCAAGAACTCAATTCTCCAGTATCTCTGTAAAGCCAGATACAAAGTGGTGCATGTATCTGTAGTTCATGTATAGTAGCAGAAGACCCTAGCTGCTCACTCTCAAGTAGAAAAAAAATTTTAATTTCCTTCAGTTAAATATACTCTGTAGAGTAGCTCAAATAGACACACACACACACACACACACACACACACACACACTCCCATTTATTGACAGTAGAATGAAACAACACCAAGGAAGTAGCATTTGTTTTGAGTCAGTAAAGTGTTTATTGAGCCCAGGCCCTGCCCCACCCCTTCAACAGATCAGGAAGGGAACAAACAGGGAAGGAACAGGTTGTCTGACTTCATATGCAGTACCATACACCATCTTGGATGTGGCTTGAATCTACTGTGGTCATGGAGGCTCCACAGACAATAGTGAGCTTGTAGCTGCTGTTACCAGAGTATACATCTGTCACCATGCAAAACCGTGACATGCTGCCTCCATGTCACAGCAGGTATGTGTGTGTGAATAGTTCAGGCCTGGGTATCTGTCCCTCCTCCTGGCCCAGGTCAGAGGCAGACAGACAAACTTTGGTCCAGAATTGGAAGGCAGTAGCCCAGCAGTCTGAGAGCCACTTTGTAGGCAGAGGGGAGTTCTGGCACCAGCGGGATCAGCCTGTGACTGAGTTAGTCACAAAGGACACACAAGGAGCAGAGTATACACATATTACTATGTTTCTCAAATAAAAATGAAGAGTAGGGTATATGGCCAGCTGGTAATACTGATAGCCATGCAGAGGGTCCACAGCTAAAGCACCGCCTGAGTCTGTGGGCCCAGCCAGGGGTCATGGGAGAATCATGTCACATAATTACAAGGTGTGTATGGGGGGGAGGCTTGCTCCCATAAAGATTTAGCTAGGCTGGGAATGGTGGCACATGCCATTAGTCCCAGCACTGGGGAGACAGAGGCAGGAGAAACACTATGAGTTTGAGGCCAGCCTGGGACTACAGAGTTCCAAGTCAGCCCGTGAAGAGTGAGTCTGCCTTGGGAAAAAAAATAAATAAATAAAGTAAATAAATGCTGGGGCCAGCATGGTGGTGTATGCCTTTAACCCTAGCACTCAGGAGGCTGAGGTAGGAGGATCCCTGTGAGTTCAAGGCCACCCTGAGACTACATAGTGAATTCCAGGTCAGTCTGGGCTAGAGTGAGACCCTACCTCAAAATATGAAACAAGGTCTAGCCGGGTATAGTAGCACACACTCTTTTTTTATTATTATTATTTTTGGTTCATTTTAATTTATTTATTTGAGAGTGACAGAGAGAGAGGAGAGAAAGATACAGATAGAGAGAGAATGGGCGCGCCAGGGCTTCCGACCACTGTAAACGAACTCCAGAAGCATGCGCCCCCTTGTGCATCTGGCTAACGTGGGTCCTGGGGAATCAAGCCTGGAACCAGGGTCCTTAGGCTTCACAGGCAAGTGCTTAACTGCTAAGCAATCTCTCCAGCCCTGGTGGCACACACTTTTAATCCCAGTCCTTGGGAGGCAGAGGTGGGAGGATCGCCATGAGTTGGAGGACACCTTGAGACTACATAGTGAATTCCAAGTCACCTTGGGCTTGAAAAGTAAAACAAAAAAAGGGAGGGCTGGAGAGATGGCTTAGCAGTTAAGGTACTTGCTTGTGAAACCTAAGGACCCATGTTCTACTCTCCAGATCTCACACTAGCCAGAGGCACAAATGTGAGGCAAGCACAAGGTTGCACACTGTAATGTTGCTTCAGTGGCTGAGGCCCTGGTGTGCCCATTTTCTCTCTCTCTCTTTCCTCTCGCTACCTCTAAAAAAGAAAGAAAAAATTTTTAAATAAATATAAAAATAACCACCAAAAAAGCTGGGCATGGTAGTGCACACCTTTAATCTCAGCTCTCAGAAGGTTGAGGATTTTGAGTTCAAGGTTAGCCTGAGTTAAGACCTCTTGCTTAGATAAATATGATAGTTTAAAACTAAAAATAAGCTTTAGTAAAATCGTGCTATTTCTCTTTTTTGATATATATATTTTATTTTTATTTATTTATTTGAGAAAGAGAGAATGGGTGTGCCAGGCTCTCCAGCCACTGCACACAAACTCCAGATGCATATGCCACCTTGTACATCTGGCTTACATGGGTCCTGGGGAATTGAACCTGGGTCCTTTGGCTTTGTAGGTAAGTACTTTAATCACTAAGCCATCTCTCCAGCCCAAAATTGTGCTATTTCATTCTCACTAGATTTTAAACTCTGAGGACAGATGTGTACTTATATATTAATCTATATACCTCAAAAGGCCTGTTTTTATTTTTTAAATTTTTGGATTTTCAAGGTAGGGTTGTTACTGGAAACTGAGGCTCACAGAACTGGTACCAGAGACAGAATGGAGAATCAAAATAAAAGTTTATTTTCACACTAGCGTGGGCCCAGGGGAGTCTTTTCCAAAGCCTGGACCCTGATTCTTGGTGGCTCAGTGCTTATATACGTTATCTTGGACTACTCTCACTATTGTTAGGTTTGACAGCCCCAAGCCCCAGCCCAGTGCCACAGACCTTGAGTATGAGATAGGCAAGTTTTACAGAAACAGAAAAATGGTTAGTTAGCAAACAGATGTCTGAAATTGTACTATGGAGATAAAAAAGGAAACACAAGATGATTTATAGTATGGATTAGGAGCTAAAATATAGATCATGACCTTGGGCTAGAGAAATGGATTAGCAGTTAAGGTATTTTCCTGCAAAGCCAAAGGACCCAGGACCCATGTAAGCCAGATGCACAAGGTGGTGCATGCATCTGGAGTTCATTTGCTGTGGCTGCAGGCCCTGATGTGCCCATTCATTTTCTCTCTGTCTCTCTCTCTTTCCTTCTTTCTCTCTCTCAAAGAAATAAATTGGTTTAAAAAAATAAATATTAGGGCTGGAGAGATGGCTTAGCAGTTAAGGTGCTTGTCTGAGAAGCCAAAGGACCCAGATTCAATGACCAGTACCCACGTAAGCCAGATGCACATGGTGGTGCATATGTCTGGAGTTCATTTATAGTGGCTGGAGGCCCTGTTGTGCCCATTCTGTCCATCTGCTTCTCTCTCTCTCAAATAAATTAATTAATTAAATTAAATAAACAACAAATCATGACCTTGAAACAACAAAAAACTATAGTGTTGGACAGAAGACTGTGAAGTACAAGACATGACCAATGCAAATTTGTACAGTACAGGATATAATTTTGGGGCAGGGGCTTCTAAATTTGCTCACAGCAATTTCATTTCAATCCTCCCTTTGATGTCTTTCATAGATAACTTAGAGACATCACTATCTCTATATGATTGATATTAACCCTGTGGTAGCCATGGAGAAGTATCTGAAACTTTATGGTTTCTAGGTGGGAGGAGACAAATCAGATAATTAGGTCTTGGAGCACTTCCAATTACAGCTTCGGATTTATCTCCCTTGTTCAAAATCCATCTTTATGGAGGAAGGGAACTACCATGTGTGGTGGTTTGATTCAGGTGTCCCCCATAAACTTAGGTGTTCTGAATGCTAGGTTCCCAGCTGATGGATATTTGAGAATTAATGCCTCCTGGAGGGAGTGTATTGTTGGGGGTGGGCTTATGGGCTTTATAGCCAGTTTTCCCATGCCAGTGTTTGGCACACCCTCCTGTTGCTGTTGTCCATCTTATGTTGGCCAGGGGGTGATGTCCACCTTCTGATCATGCCATCGTTTTCCCCTGCCATCGTGAAGCTTCCCCTCGAGCCTGTAAGCCAAAATAAATCTTTTTCCCAGAAGCTACTCTTGTTGGGTGATTTCTACCAGCAATGTGAACCAGACTGCAACAGTAAAGTGGTACCAGGAGTGGGGTTTCTGCTAGACACCTGATTGTGTGGCTTTGGCCTTTTGGAGCTGATTTTCAAGAGGAATGTGGGAGGATTTGAAACCTTGGCCTAAGAGATGCTTTGCAGTGCTGTAAGTACAGCTTGATGGTCTATCCTGGTCAGAGCTGAAAGACCTGAAGGCAGTAAGAACTATGGACTGTGAGGTCTGGTTTATGAGGGTGAGAAAAAGCTTTGCCTGGACTGGGCTAGCAGTTTGTGTGAGAAGCTTGCTCTTGTGCCCATGTCCTGAGAAGTTGTGCAGGGTTGCTTAGCGTAGAAATGAACTGGTGTGTGCAGAGGGATATGGCACAGAAAGAAAAATCTTTGGGTGAACTTCTGCCTGTTCAGCTGCAACTGAGAGGTTACAACCTTTGAGATTGGGCTAGCTGACCTGCGCTGGGGCAACAGGAAGAATGTAGACTCTTTTGAAGGGGCCTGAATGTTCAAGTAGTGTCCTGTTCTTCAAAGTCTGCTTTATTCCCCCCTGAATTAACAAATTGGCACCCTACCTGGTATCATGGAGTATAAGAAATGCTGGAAAGAGGGTCATTGAGTTTGCAACACGGTCTTGTGTTTTGGAAATGGC
Source organism: Jaculus jaculus (assembly GCF_020740685.1). Classification (NCBI taxonomy): domain Eukaryota; kingdom Metazoa; phylum Chordata; class Mammalia; order Rodentia; family Dipodidae; genus Jaculus; species Jaculus jaculus. The sequence continues at coordinate 49,081,028 of NC_059116.1, read as the reverse complement.
CATGGGCAGTGTGAAGCGGGTTTGCTGGTTGCCTGCATAGAGACCCCATGGAGCCATGAGGATGAACCGTGGCTTGCAGTGGAGACCCGGTGAAGATGCCAGGACCATGAGATGGCTGCCGAGGTGCTGCCGGCCCTGATGACGTTTCCCAGGACTGTGAGTAGCCTAGCTGGAGGGGCAGAATTGGAATGCCAGAGACTTGTTGATCGAACTTGAAGATTTGTCACTGGCTAGAGTTGCTGTACTTGAAGCTACAGAGTCTGATGTTTGCCCTGGTTGTTTTAAATCTTGTGTTGGTTGAATGTTTCTTTGCTATGCTCAATGCCATCTAATGCAGTGTGAATATTTATTCTGTGCCATTATGGGTTTTTTGAGATTATTTTTGGTATTACAGCTCAGTTAAAAGATCTTGAACTATGGGGATGTATGAACATCATTGGAATTGATAAAAAACTATGGGGACTTTTAAAGTCAGACTTAGTGCATTGCATTTTACATCATGTATGATTATCAGTTTATGGGGGCCAGGGGCAGAATGTGGTGGTTTGATTCAGGTGTCCCCCATAAACTTAGGTGTTCTGAATGCTAGGTTCCCAGCTGATGGATATTTGAGAATTAATGCCTCCTGGAGGGAGTGTATTGTTGGGGGCGGGCTTATGGGCTTTATAGCCAGTTTTCCCATGCCAGTGTTTGGCACACCCTCCTGTTGCTGTTGTCCATCTTATGTTGGTCAGGGGATGATGTCCACCTTCTGATCATGCCATCGTTTTCCCCTGCCATCGTGAAGCTTCCCCTCGAGCCTGTAAGCCAAAATAAATCTTTTTCCCAGAAGCTACTCTTGTTGGGTGATTTCTACCAGCAATGTGAACCGGACTGCAACACCATGGGATATTGTTTACAATTATGGAAGTTGTCAAAAATCCATCTTTATCTTCTGGAGGGAGGAGTTTCCAAGTTTGGTTTTCTCCCAACTAATTAAATCCTAAGGTGTAGTTACAAAACAGAACATTGTGGTACCCTAGCTGAGGTCCTTTTCCCTCATTGATAAAACACAGGGCATTTTTCCTTCTAACTATGATACTTTACCAAAGGACAGGGTAAATGACTCTTTTTTATTATTACTTTCTTAAACCTCTGGATGGTAGATTTGACTGTCACATTATGTATGTATGATGTTTTATTGACAGACGAGGTGCTAATAGAGGTATATCCTCTATAATCATCCAGGTGATGGGACATACCAAACAGTCTGAATCAACCTTGACAACAAGCTCAAAGTAGGGGTGTCCAGCCTGATTTACAGGGGAAAAGCAAAGGACCTTGAGAAGCACACAATACTCCTAATTATGCCCTTTGTGACTATATGAAACATAGCTATAGCCAGATGTGGTCGATGCCTTTAATCCCAGACTCAGGAGGGTAAGGTAGGAGGATCACTGTTAGTTCAAGGCCAACCTGAGACTACATAATGATTCCAGGCCAGCCTAGGCTAGAGATCCTACCTCAAAACAAATAAATACAAAAATATAATAAAAGCATAGCTATAGCTACTTTTTCTAGTAAATTTCAGTCCAGTGTGGCCACTGCCCCCAATCCTACTGACAATACCAGTAGCATAGTCGCTCCCAGTCCTAGGTGGGTGACATGGGTGAGGTAGCATTGTGACCTTGACCCAAAAGTGTCTCACATGGAATTCCTCAGGCTTCCACCTTGCAGAGACCAGTCAGCCTCCAGGTTTGCAACTGGAACAGTGCTACAGATTCCTCAAACTTCAGCTGTGCATAGACTGACCAACCTCCAGTGTGGTCAAAGCAGGCGGTGGGCACAGAGGATGACTGAGGGCATTCAAGGAGTCTGTTTGCTATCCACCTGGCTGGCTGATCAGGCATTGTAGCTGTCTTTACTCTGGAGTGATAAATTTGGGCCTCTATACCTGCAACTTTTAAAACTGTGAGAGTGGTTGAAAGTGGCATAGAATCTTTTCCATGCGGGCTTGAGAAGTGTCTTATTCCAGTCTTTCATCCACATAAAGTCCCCTGATTTGTAAGAGTGTACAGGACTACTAAAAGGTAAAGGAGGTCTCTCTAGCACCCACCTATGTGACTAAGCTATGGTGGTTGCTAGAAGCTTTAGCTAAGTGTAGATTCCTAAATTTACCATTTCCTTCCTGCCTTCCTGGGATCTTTATTGAGGGGTTCTGCCAAACAGAATCTCATATGGTGAGAGCTTGATGTCAGCTCGGGGAGAGCATCTTACCCTCAGAAATACCATGGGCAGTCCAGCAGTCTAAGGTAACTGGTTTGACAGAATTGATTTAAAGGCTTTAGAGTCAGGTTCATGAGCTCAACTTTCCCTGAACTCTGAAGTCTGTAGGCTGCATGCAGGTTCCATTTTATCCTTAGTGCTTTGGTGAGCCCTTGGGTGATGCTAGCTACAAAGCCAGGCCTGTTGTCTGACCCAATTGATGCAAGCATTCCATATTTAAGCACAGTTCTGGTGTGAAATGTCTCTATCCAGCCTGAACACATGTGCACAAAGCACCAATAGATATTTATATCCCTGGCTGGCAATTTAGTAAAGTCTATTTTAAAATCTTTAAATGGGATTTGCCCCATTCTTTGTATTCCTGGTGCTGTGAGGGCCCTTGCTTGGCATTATTGTGAGCATAGGCTTGGCATCTCTGGGACATATTACCATACAGAGTGGGAAGCCTGGCTACATAGTAATAGCGATTGACTAATGTCTATAATGCTGTCTTTCCCAGTTGGTGTCCCCATAAGCTGACTAACCAAGGGAGAAGCCAAATGGTCTAGAACCTAAAGATGTTTCAGGGAGGAGCAATCAATTTTATAGAATTGTTTTGTGCCCTTTTCTGTCCACCATAGGCAATTACAGCATGTTGAACTCTTGACATTTAGCCTTTCACACATACCCAGTTTATCAGCTTCTTTTATTAGGAGAACTATAGCTCCTAGTGTTCTTAAGCGGGGGGTGGGGGGGGACACCAGAAGATACTGAGACCAGCTGTTAGACAAGGGGTGGTCACCAAGGCCCAAAGCTTCAGGTCAGGACTACTAATACTATTCCTTTCTTTTTATGAGTAAACAGTTTGAATTCCCAAGTTACATTAGGGAGTCCCAAAGCAGGGGCCTCTAATAAGGCCTGCTTTAGAGTTAAAAATGTTTACTGTTGCTATGGTCTCCACTCAAATGTTTCCTTTTCTCCCTGCTTTGTGACTTTGTTGTAGGAATTCTCAAGAAAGATCACTTCAAAGCCAAAATGAGTGAAAGTAGAGTAGTTTATTATGGGGAGTGGGGCAAGAAGCTTGGGGTAGCCTTATAAAGAAGCTTTGGCCCAAAGCCGAGATTTTATTTCCATTTTATAGTTCTCACAGCCAAGGGGAGGGGTAAATGAACAAATAAGACAATTTGCATATCAATCATTTCTGTAGTCAGGCCACCCTAACAATGAACTCCGTTTTACTTTGTTTTAGCCTAAACTGTCTTTCCTTCTTATCATCCCTTTGGGCCCTTTCTGGACAATTCCTTCTTTGGGATTTTTCCATCTGCTGACAAAGATAAGTTTAAAAAAATTGTTTTTGTTTATTTTTACTTATTTATTTGAGAGTGACAGAGAGAAAGAGGCAGATAGAGAGAGGGAGAATGGGCATGCCAGGGCTTCCAGCCACTGCAAACGAACTCCAGATGCTTGCGCCCCCTTGTACATCTGGCTAACATGGGTCCTGGGGAATCAAGACTCAAACCGGGGTCCTTAGGCTTCACAGGCAAGCGCTTAACTGCTATGCCATCTCTCAGTTCATCTTTTAGCTTATTTTCTACCACATTCCCTCCTCTTTATCATCATAACACATTCTGATTATATATGTAATGGCTGATATGCCTGGCATATCATGTGTATTTTAATTATTTCCATCTTAGATTAGATGAACCTGGACAGAGTATTTAGATATTGAATTTTTTTTTTTTTTTTTTTGGTTTTTCGAGGTAGGGTCTCACTGTAGCCCAGGCTGACCTGGAATTCACTATGGAGTCTCAGGGTGGCCTCGAACTCACAATCCTCCCACCTCTGCCTCCCAAGTGCTGGGATTAAAGGCGTGCGCCACCATGCCCGGCTCAGATATTGAATTTTAACATAAGTCCCAACATAATTATTATGAGAGGCCTCATTAGAGGAGCTAGCCAGTGTCCTCATGTAGTCCACATGGGGCAGGCCCAAGGTCTGGAGTACATCAGCTATAAGACCTCCAGAGTCTTGGGTAAGCATGACCTTGAGGGAAAGTTGTCACTGGGAACATGGACACTGTTACCATTAAATATTGTATTTAATTTTCAGCAGCAGGAACTGGTTCATGATTATTGTCCTTGCAAATATGGATGGTGGGCTGGAGAGATGGCTTAGCAGTTAAGCACTTGCCTGTGAAGCCTAAGGACCCTGGCTCAAGGCTCAATTCCCCAGAACCCACATAAGCCAGATGCACAAGGTGGCACATGCATCTGGAGTTCATTTGCAGTGGCTGGAGGCCCTGGCATGCCCATTCTCTGTCTCTATCTCTGTCTCTATCTCTGTCTCTCTCTCTCTCTCGCTCTCTGTCTCTTTCTCTCATAAATAAATAAATAAATAAACAAACAAACAAACAAATAAATAAATAAATAGAAAATATGGATGGCAACCCAGAAGAATTATTATAATAAAAGAAAGAGGGCCAGGTGGGCCTTCCCTATACAAGATTTGTCAGTAGGAGTGACTGTGACTAATCCTACTATGAGGAGGAGAGCACAGGACATTCCTGCAGTAGAGAGGGGGCATGGTACCCCATTCTTCAAAAAGAAACAGATAATCCTGTGGAAGAAAAAGGATGTAATATGAGGCAATAGTAAAGATCTGTTTATGTTCAGGGTGAAAGACAAAAGTCTCTTGGAACCAAAGTTTCTCTATGAATCCCATGAGGTTATCAAATAAGCTGATTGGTCCAGCAAATGGAAAGAGTTAGGATCCTACCAATATATCTGAATTTTTTGGCATCTCATGTTGAAGTCCTCAGGCTTTTGTCATGCATGGAGTAGGGCCACAGTGTTTTTGGTGGGGACAGATGTACTCCAGAGCTTGACTTTGAGGAGGCCCTCTGGGTTCCTGGTAACCTGTGAACTGTTACAACTGGCTGAGGATATTGTCTTCTTGATCCTGGTGTGATGAGTTTATATCACTTGACTGATAGGTGTGGGCCAAATTTTGCAAGGTATGTGTGTGCCCTTGTGTTACAAATTTTAAGGAAGCATCATCCATGGTAGGAGAATCTGGTTTACCTCTATAAAACTAAGCAGAGATACCATCAAACAACCAGCACCACCAACATTAGCAAGTACAAACAGTAAAAACTCTAAATTGATTTTTCATCTTAGGGCTAGGCTTGGATCTGAGATCTCTCCTTAGTGATATACCTCCTTTTAATAAGACACATCAAGGAGATATTGGAGTAATACAAATCAATAACTTTCAGGTAAACTTAATAAGTGAGGACAATTTTGGATCTTTGATTTAAAGGCAAAGAGTGGCTGACTAGAGGCAGAAGGCATGAGTGAATAGTTTAGTACTATAAGTCAGCCTCAGGCAGGGCAGTCTATTTATCTGAATCTTGGTTTATTTTGTGATATCTTGTAGTTATATCCTCTTACTCAGTGTTTAAGACCATGTAGGCAGCAAAAAGTAACTATGTATTATACTTTAGAAGTCAGTAATGGTTCTGTAGGAGAGATTTTAGGGGCCTGTGAGGAGTTCTCTCAGCATTGTCATCTGCTAGTATAACTTAAGGCCATGCTGAACAAGTGGCCCTCCCTCTTTTGGGAAGATTAGAGGACTGATTTTCCTTCAATGTGACTTTCCTGTTGCAGATACATCAATTTGGAGTCCACCTCTGGGTCTCCATGTCTTCACTGATTAAGAAGACAGGCAGCTTACCAGAGGCCAGAAGTTACAAGTGTCCCATCATCTCCTGTAGCATTCTGACCTGGGAGCAGATACCAAAATATTGTTTATCCTTCCAACTCCAATATTTCCAATTGACCTTGGCTTCTACATATGGTTGTTAATCACTCAGAGAGAGTATAAATATCTGATTAGCAAAACAGATTTAGTTAAAAAGGTATAGAACATATCTGGATAGCAAAGTAGATCTGGTCACAGAATGACACAACAGTTTAAAATCATTCTGGGGGCTGGAGAGATGGTTTAGTGGTTAAGCACGTGCTTGTGAAGCCTAAGGACCCTGGTTCAAGGCTTGATTCCCCAGTACCCCAGTATCCATGTAAGCCAAATGCACAAGATGGCACATGCATCTGGAGTTTCTTTGCAGTGGCTGGAGGTCCTGGTGTCTCCACTCTCTCTGTCTCTCTGCTTCTTTTTCTCTCTGTCACTCTCAAATAAACACAAATAATTTTTAATAAAAATAATAAAATCATTCTGATTAGCACTTAAGTTTAGTTGTCAGGTCACAGTGTGAACTATGTCTGAAATATAGAAAACATACACATTTGGGGCTGGAGAAATAACTTAGCAGTTAAGCCATTTGCCTGCAACCCAAAGGACCTCCTGTTTGATTCCCCAGGACCCATGTAAACCAGATGCATAAGGTGGCACATGCGTCTGGAGTCCGTTTGCAGTTGCAGGAGGCCCTGGTGTGCCCATTCTCTCTGTTTCTGTCTCTCTATCTCTCTCTATTCCCTTTTCCCTCTCTCAAATAAATAAATAAAATTTAGAAGCCGGGCATTGTTGTGCACACCTTTAATCACAGCACTCTGGAAGCAGAGGTAGGAAGATCACTGTGAGTTCGAGGCCACCCTGAGAATACAGAGGGAATTCCAGGTCAGCCTAGACTAGAGCGAGACCCTACCTCAAAAAAAATAATAATAACAATTACAAAGACAAGGAAAGTAGCTACCAAATGCATATTTGACTAATTCCAACATGTTGCAATTATAAATGCTCTCAGGGGAAAAAAAAGAAAAGAAAAGAAACCTTAGGGCTGGACAGATGGCTTAGCAGTTAAGGCACTTGCCTGCAAAGCCTAAGAACTTATGTTTGAATCCCCAGGTCCCACGTAAGCCAGATACACGTTAAGCCAGGTGACATAAGTGCGCAACGTCACACATGCACAAAGGGGTGCGTGTATCTGGAGTTCATTTGCAGAGGCTGAAGGCCCTGGCCTGCCCATTCTCTCTCTCTCTTAAATAAATAAATTAATAAATAAATGGGGGAAAGCAAGCAAGCAAACAAACAAATAAATAAGTAAAATTTAGAAAAGAAAACATACACATTTTATCTTTTAAGTATCTGTCAATTATGTGTATAGGCAGAACATGTCAGCAGCCCTGGAAATAATATTTTATGCATAACTTTAAATCAAGTGATTTGATCTAGAAACTGTATGTGAGGAAAAGACAAAACAGCATAAAAACTTTGCATCTGTATTTGAAAACAACTTTGGCTAGTTTGTATATCTATGTAGGTACCAATTACCCCACAAACTGGAAGGAGAACAGCAGCATTTAAGATCGCTTTTCTAGAGCAGGGAACATGTCTTAAGTATCAATATATCGATAAGCAATGGACTTAAGATACAAGAGACAATTACTTAAGTAAAACCTTGACTGAGACTGATTTTATAGCTTAAGAATAAAGACAAAACCTGGTCATTGTTGAGTTAAATTAGTTTGAATTTAACAAATATTAAAGACATTATGATAGACATAAAGTGATTTCTTCATCAACTACCTTTAATCATTGAACCATTTTTAAGTTTAGCATAAGGCAATATTTATGAATGGTAGAATATATGAAGCCTAGACAAACTATATTACATTGTATATTGCAGGCTTTCCTAGGACAGGAGGCATTTCCTCAGTTTCCCTAAGAAAAAAGTCACAATAACTAAATCACCTTTTATAAGACTCAGACAAAAATCTCAGTGAGAAGAGATTGAGTAAAGGAAAGGTGGAGGGAGGTCTAATCAAAATCTAAGAGGATATAAATAAGTCATATGGAAAGCTACTTTTTTGGACAATGGAACACACAGGAGTCATAGATTACTAGAAAATTTTCAGTGCCAGGGATGCAATACATTCCAGTGAGTTGTTGGCCACGGAGATCCCTGATGTGCTCAAAACATTACAGACCATTTCCAAGGCCCTTGGTTTCCCACCAGAAATAGATGGTAAGACCGTATTGCTGAAGACTCCACATACTTGGGATGCAAGTTCACTGAGAAACCGTGCTGGAACAGAGCTGAAAATCTCCTCCATGTAGACCAGCTGACAGAAAGCTGGAAAAAGCCATGCTGCATGCAGTTCAATGGGAGAGAGAGAAATCACCAGTGAAAATACTCAACAGTGGACACTGAAAGCCTTAAATTTGGCCAGCCAGGCCAAATGAGCCAATGAGTGCAATAGTGGCATGTCTGTTATGGGGAAAACCAACTGCCCTCTAATTTGACTGGAGGCCCATTCCATGGGAAGGAATACATCCCTGATTCTGAAAAACTAAAACAGGGGTAGTCATAAGCCCTACAGTTGTAACACCTGCTGCTATCGGACTAAATGTGTACACTATGCTCACCAAACTGCCCAGTAAGCACTTCTCTTAATGTTCATACTTATATATTAATGTTGCTCTCACTTTTGGTAGAGAACCTTCTATTTTCAGATGGTAGTGACCTTGGGATGACTCAGAAGGCACCTGGTGCTGAGAAAAAGTGACAGAGGAGTGTTCAGCCCTGAAATATCTCTATCACACCTTCCAAGGCTCAGGGCCCATTGCAGAAGAGGTGGCAAAAAGAATGTAAGGGCGAAAGGAAGGGTAGGACTCCTTACAATGTGCTCCTCCAGACACAAAATGGACTGGATATCCATGACCCCACAGCACCTGACACTACCTACACAAGACCCTCATAATAGGAGGAAAGAAGATGGCAGCATAGGTACCGCACCAAAGCAGCCTGGTGGGGGGGAGACCAAAAAAACTCAGCAAAATACACACTTTTACTAAAAAGTGAGGTGTATAGGAAATTGAAGCAGCAGCAGAGAAGTAGAAGAGATCCAGAGCATCCAGAGCCCGCACAGGCCGGCAAAAGTGGACCCGTGGCTCTGCCATCTGTGGCAGTGGCAGTGCACCAGAAAGCTGCCAGGCTCGGCTCCAGCCACAGGAAAAGCCAGGTGCAGGGATTTTCCACTCACACCGGCACTCTCCGCAACTCAGGAAACGTGAAGGGAGAGCGGCAGTGAGCAACGGAGGAGCAGACCACAAGGTAGAAGCACACATGGAACAGTGAGAGAACTAGAGCAGCTGTGGCTCCCTCCCCTCCCCCACTGCCTGAGCCCAGCTCCAGAGAACAGAGCAGCGTCCCAGGACCCGGCCACGCCAACTTGAGCCCACAGCGGGACCCAAGCAGGAGCAGAGCCCGGTAGCAACATCAGCGGCTCCGGCACCAGTAACAGTGGCCCCAGCAGCAGCAGCTTCAGCAGCAGCGGTGACAGACCCAGCAGAGGCAGCTTTAGCAGCAGCAGTTCCAGCAGTGGGTGTGCTGATCTGCAGGGCCGCACTTGCCAGGGTTTGCCCCGCAGGAAAAGCCAGTGCCCAGCACCAGAAATCAGAACAGCAGCCCGACGACCCAGGCAGCAACTTGACTGAGACCAAACTCATCCAAGGTAACTGGGATTGTACCAGGGAAGGGTCTCACTTGGTCACAAGCTGACTTGGATCCCTCAACAGACCAGAAATCTTAACCTCTTTGTTGATAAAGGATCTGGTTGATATAATAACTACTCTGGCATACATACTTGGGGCTGTTTTTGTTTGTTTGTTTGTTTTTGTTTTTGTTTTCATTTTATTTTTTTATTTATTTATTTTTAAATTTTTATTAACATTTTCCATGATTATAAAAAAATATCCCATGATAATTACCTCCCTCCCCACCCCCACACTTTCCCCTTTGAAATTCCATTCTCCATCATATTACCTCACTTGGGGCTGTTTTTGATTGAATGGGTACAGTGTTTAGTTAACTTTTAGAATCTACCTGTATTTTATTCCACTCAGCTTACTTGAATACTCCCATTGCAACCCCTAGGAGCACCTTTGTAGATACTCTGAGAGTCTTAAGAGCCACACCTAACACCTTAAGCTCCTACCCTGAAAATATATAACATCAAACCAATTGATATAGCTAAGAATACCTAGCTAGCTAGAAAATCCAAGCATTAACTTAATCCAAGATGCAAAAATATATACATTATAACACAAGAAACACTAAAAAGCAAGATGATATAAATCCACCTAAAAGTATTAATGCATAATAGGAGGAAATGATGATGACATCCAAATAAAAGATAGACTGATTGAGAAGGGTAGGGGATATGATGGAGAGTGGAGTTTCAAAGAGGAAAGTGGTGGGGGGGATTACCATGGGCTATTGTTTACAATTATGGAAATTGTCAATAAAAAGATAGAGAGGAAGAAACAACCTTTTATTGGTTCTGTGAAGAGGGACCTGAACCAATGGAGTCAATCTAATTAATTCAAAGAAACTGAGGTGGGAAAATCCAAAGTATTAAATATCTATTGGTTAAAAAAAAAAAAAAAGGTTGGAGAGACGGCTTAGCAGTTAAGTGCTTGCCTGTGAAGCCTAAGGACCCCAGTTCAAGGCTCAATTCCCCAGGACCCACGTAAGCCAGATGCACAAGGGCACACATGCATCTGGAGTTCATTTGCACTGGCTGGAGGCCCTGGCGTGCCCGTTCTCTATCTATCTGCCTCTTTCTCTCTCTCACTGTCTGTCACTTTCAAATAAATAAATAAAAATAAACAACAAAAATTTAAAAAGAATAAATTGTGTTCGAAAATGCAAAATAATAATCTCAGTGATAATCACCCAGTAAAATAGCATGAACAAGACAGGAACCATCTTAAGGTTACAATGTTGTTTTTTTTAAGATATAATAACCTTATTAAATATTAAAAGGTTGAGAAATAGAGGAACATAACAAACTTGGTTGAGAACTATAAAACCAGTCTTTTACAACCTTATAACCATTATTATGACCAAATTACATCAGTAAGTTAAAGTTTTAAATTTACAACCTAAATATCATAACATCCTGCAGCCAGCTAGGGCCATCCTTTGTTAGTCTTATATAAGCTCTAGATGAATAGTCATCTTAGTCTCAAGTAATCTGCAATCTAATTAAGCATTTGAAGATTTAATCAACTTTGTCTTTGAGCCTTCTGTTTAAGTTTATTCATACCTTCATGTATATACTTCTGCCTTTAAAGTCTGTGTAGCCATTCTGTAACAATCTTTCTTATCAAAACTTTGATATCCAACATTTAAAGTTTTTTCTTCAGTTTATCCTTTTATCTAGTTTAGCTCATTATAGTTACCAGCAAAGTTTTTATGGTCCTTATTATAAGACCTTTTAATAACCATTTAAGTGGTTTTTTTTTTCCTTTTGCCCTCAAAAGGCTCTTTGAAATAATCTTTTATAAAAGAGTAGACCAGACTTGATTTACATTATTTACTCAGAATATACATACAGATTTTTATCATTTGTTGATTTTTGGAACCTCTTTTTACCAGCTTTCTGAAACACATATTTTAAAACTATGTATCCGAATATGTAAGTAGAAGAATAGATTAATGGGGGTGAAAATGCCCAAATTGAGGTCAGGGGAAGAGATTGAGTAAAGGAAAGGTGGAGGGAGGGCTAATCAAAATCTAAGAGGATGCAAATAAATCATATGGAATCCTCTGGTTTCAGACAATAGAAAACTCAGGAGCCACAGATCATTGTTAGAAAATTTTCAGTGCAAGGGATGGGATACCCAGTGAGTTGTTGGCCAGGGAAGTCCCTGATGCCCCCCAAACATTATAGACCATTGCTGAGGCCCTTGGTTTCCCACCAGGAATAGATGGTAAGACCCTATTGCTGAAGACTCCACATACTTGGGCTGCAAGGCCACTGAGAAATCCCGCTGGAACTGAGCTGATAACCTCCTCCATGTAGACTAGCTGACAGAAAGCTGGAAGAAGCCATTCTACATGTAGTTCAATGGGAGAAAGAGATACCACCAATGAAGATACTCACCAGTGGACACTGCAAGCCTTATATTTGGCCAGCCAGGCCAATGAGCCAACAAGTGCAATAGTGGCAGGTCTGTCATGGTGGAAACCAACTGGCCTCCAATTGGACTGGAGGTCCGCTCCAAGGGGGGGAACACATCCCTGACACTGAAAACTTAAAACAGGGGTAGTCATGAGCCCTAGGGGTGTAACATCTGCTGATGTCTGGAAATATGTATATACTATGCTTATCAAACTGCCCAGTAAGCTCTTCTCTTAATATTTATACCCTTATATTAACGCTACTCTCACTTTGGGTAGAGACTCTTCTCTTTTCAGATGGAAGTGACCTTGGGATGACTCAAAAGGTATCATAGTGCTGGAAAGAAGTGACTGGAGTACTGACTAACATCTCAATCACACCTTCCAAGGCTCAGGGTCTAATGCAGAAGAGGTGGCTGAAAGAATGTAAGAGCCAAAGGAAGGGTAGGACTCCTTACAACATGCTTCTTCCAGACATAAAATGACCTGGATATCCATGACCTCACAGTGCCTGACACTACCTATACGAGACTATCATAAGAGAAGAAAAAGATCATGACATCAAAATAAAAGAGAGGGACTAGAGAGACGGTTTAGCGGTTAAGCACTTGCCTGTGAAGCCCGGTTCAAGGCTCCATTCCCCAGGACCCACGTTAGCCAGATGCACAAGGGGGCACACGCATCTGGAGTTCGTTTGCAGTGGCTGGAGGCCCTGGTGCGCCCATTCTCTCTCTCTCTCTCTCTCTCTCTCTCTCTGCATTTCTCTCTCCATCTGTTCTCTCAAATAAAAATAAACAAAATTAAAAAAAATAAATAAATAAAAATAAAAGAGAGACTGATTGAGATGGGGAGGGGATATGATGGAGAATGGAATTTCAAAGGGAAAAGTGGGGGTGGGGGTAAGGAGGGTATTACCATGGGATATTTTTTATAATCATGGAAAATGTTAATAAAAATTGAGAAAAAAAATATGCATCTGGGCATGTGGTGCATGCCTTTAATCCCAACACTCGGAAGGCAGAGATAAGAGGATTGCCGTGATTTCAAGGCCACCCTGAGACTACATAGTGAATTCCAGGTCAGCCTGAGCTACAGTGAGACCCTATCTTGAAAAATGAAAATTAACAATAGTAATAATAATAATATGAAAGCAGATTGTAACATTACTAGAAGTTTTAGAGATTTAGAGTATTGAGTACTTTTCAATCTAAACACAAACCCTGGGGCTATTGTCTGTTAGCGGTTCTATAGAAGCATGGAACTGGGCCATCTGGCCATCATGTAGGTCATGCTCTGCTGGGGAAGCACTAAGTGACACATTGCAATTGCCTGCTCATGTGTAGACCTCAAACGCTGCCCCAGCTGCAGCATATGAGAGCAAGACAGACAAGTTTCTCCAATTGCATGGGACTAGCCCCAGAATTTAGCTATTCCTGATTGACCTTTTGCTTGACCTGGGAAACACAGCAGGCCAACACAACCCTTCTCTGCAAGTATGGATGGGCTTTCTCTCCTTTTCTGGTAGGTATATGGTTGGATATAGAGCTAGAGTGACTTTCATCACATTTGTTTAATTCAAGCATTTGTAAAACCTTGCAGTGAGACTTTTATCTTGATTTGTTTTTTCTCTCATTTAAGTTCTTTCTCAGTGTCAGGCCCCAGAGTGGTGAAATTTCCCAGTAGCTGAGACATCTTCTCCTGCTACCCACCTTTCTGTGGCCTTGGGTTTTGCCAGTTTTAAGTTCTACCAGCCAGTACCTCATTAGTGGAAAGTGTGTTAGAAGGCAGCTGTGTGGGGATAATCTCTGGCCTTGAAGCTTCTGTTCTGATTTTAGTTGAGCTTATTTTTTTGTTGATGTCATTGTTTTCTTTTTTGCTTGTTTCATTTATTTTCCCCCCAGGGAATGTTTTGGATTTCTCTCCAGGCTACATGGAAGCTCTCTGATCTTGCCATTTTATAACATTTAAGAGTAGGAGAATCTGGCTGAAGGGATGGCTTAGCAGTTAAGGCACTTGCCTTCAAAGCCAAAAGATCCAGGTTCGATTCCCCAGAACCCACATAAGCCAGATGCACAAGGTGGCACATGCATCTGGAGTTTGTTTGCAGTGGCTGGAGATCCTGACACACCCATTCTCTCTATCTGCCTCTCTCTCTCTCAAATAAATAAAAATAACTTTAATAAAGAGTAGAAGAATCTTGCATTTTTCCCTGTGTATAATCTTAGTTACTTTCAATGTTTGCTCTGGGGGCCAATCACCATTAAAACCTGGCCTTCCTGTTTCCCACCAGGAATAGATGGTAAGACCCTATGGCTGAAAACTCCACATACTTTGGCTGCAAGGTCACTGAGAAATCCTGCTAGAGCTGAGCTGAAAACCTCCTCCATGTAGACCAGCTGACAGAAAGCTGGAAAAAGCCATGCTGCATGCAGTTCAATGGGAGAGTGAGAAATCACCAGTGAAGATACTCAAGAGTGGACACTAGAAGCCTTAAATTTGGCCAGCCAGGCCAAATGAGCCAACAGGTGCAATAGTGGCATGTTTGTTATAGGGGAAACCAACCACTCTCTAATTGGACTGGAGGCCTGCTCCATGGGAGGGAATATATCCCTAATACTGAAAACCTACAATAAGGGTAATCATGAGCCCTAGGGATGTAATGCCTGCTGGTGTCTAGCTAAATGTATATACTATGCTTACGAAACTGCACAGTAGTCACTTCTGTTAATTTTCATACCCATACACACACATATGTACGAAGTGTGTATACAGCCATGTTGGTACTATCGTTAGCCTCCTCCCTATCCTCCCATCCCCCCCTACTCAGGGACCATTCTCATTGGGGAATGTGAGTCATGCTTTGTGGGGTTAGCCATCAGTTATGGGTAAGAGGCAACGGGCAATGTCTCTGTGCATAATGTCTCAACATGCGGCTCTAACAATATTTCCACCCTCTCTTCTGCAAATTTTCTTGAGCCATGATGGAATCATTTTAAGTCTACTTCAGTGATGAGGTCTTGGAGCCTCTGTGTCTCTGGATATCTGGTTTGGTAGGATCTGAGTATTCTCTATGTCTATCTCCTTCACCCTTGTGCTGGCACCAAGTTCACCAAAAAAGCAGCACTCTTGCTCATTTCCCCAATTACTCTTGGTTTCAGTTGGGACCCAGGTGAAGTACAATGGGCTGATTCTCTTCTCAGGATCTGCGTCCATGTGAAAAAGAGAAGCAAATTCTCCAAAGGAGAGTGAAGTCAGCACCAGATAAATGGGATAAAAACATTGATTATTTTAGAGGGAATGTAATAGGCGTGGGCCCTCTTATAGGCCATGATTGGTGGGAACTTGATAATGGAGAGTGGGTTCATTTTTGGATATGGTTCTGAAATTTCCCCCAGCTCCAGCTATGGGTTCCATTCCACTGAACGAATCAGCCAAATCAGGAGCAGTTCATTACGCACCATGGCTGTGCACCATTATTGCACTTGTGAGGGCATCACATCAGGTTGTTTGCTACTGAGTAGCTTAGAACATGAATTTCTTGGACACAGATGTTGGTTATTTTTCCCCAGTCACTCATATAGCACCTTCTGGCACTAGATGAGCTGTCTTGGGACTGACTCTCTTCCAGATTTCAGCCAGGTCACTCCATGTTCTGTACCAACGCATATGGTGTCTTCAGCACTAGGGTCTTACCAGAAACCTTTGGTGGGTCATCAAGTACTCTGACAGAAATGTGTCTTCTTTTGGGAGACCTTGTAGATCTCTCTGCTCAACAACTCATTGTGGATGTCAATCACATGCTGGTACTGGGAGTTACAGGCCAGTACCAAGGAAAAGAAGGAAGAAAAGATAGGTAATATAAAAGAGATAGAAGGTGGTGCGGGGAGAAAGAGAGAAGATTAAGATAAGTCATTACCATACCCGCACCAGAACCCTGTGATTCAGGTGTTCCCTCTAAGGTCCTGATGAAGGTTCAACCATTTAGTCTGTCTTTTAGGATGTAGAATTTTATGGTACCATTGCCATTTGGGTCCAGTTTTGTGTGTCTTACCCCCACTCTAAACCTCCCCTCCTGTCCCACCCTCCCTATTATCTGGTCCTGAAGATGCTTATAAGGTATGTCAGCATTGTGAGCAGATCAGGTTAGGAGCCACAGATGAGTGAAACCATGTGATGATTATCGCTCTGTGAATGGGTGGGTTTGCTGAGAATGATCTGTTCCAGATTAATCCATTTTTCTTCAAATTTCATTGTGTCATTTTCCCTTAATGCTGTGTAGAATTCTATCAGGTAGATATGCCATATCTTGGTTATCCATTTTTCTAATGATGGACATCTGGGTTAATTCCAGCTCTTAGCTAGTATGAATTGAGCAGCTATAAACATGGTGGAGCAAATCTCTCTGAACTGAGGCATGGAACTTTTAGGATAAATGCACAGTAAGGGAATGACTGGGTCTGTTGGTTAATCTATACTCAACCTTTTTAGGAGGCTCTGTATTGCTTTCCATAGTGGTTGTACCATCTTACATTCCCACCAACAATGAATGAGGGCTTCTATATCTCCACATCCTTGCCAGTATTTGTTTCCATTTGATTTCTTGTTTCCTATCCTTACTGGGGCAAGGTGGAATCTTATGGTTTGTTTTTTTTTTTTTTAATTAATTTATTTGAGAGCAACAGAGAATGGGCATGCCAGGGCCTTCAGCCACTGCAAACAAACTCCAGACATGTGTGCCCCTTGTATATGTGGATAGCATGGGTCCTGGGGAATTGAGCCTTGAACCAAGGTTCTTAGGCTTCACAGGCAAGCGCTTAACCGCTAAGCCATCTCGGCAGCCCCATGGTTTTTTTTTTTTTTTTTAACATATTTTATTTACTTGAGAGAGAGAAAGAGGGAGAGAGAAAGAAAGAGAGAATGGGCATGCCAGGGCCTCCAGCCACTGCAAATGAACTCCAGATGCATGCACAACCTTGTGCTTATGTGGGTCCTGGAGAGTTGAACCAGGATCCTTTGGCTTTGCAGGCAAATGCCTTAAACACTAAGCCATCTCTCCACCCCTCTCATGGTTGTTTTTATTTGCATTTCCCTGATGATTAGCAATGAACATTTTCTTAAGTGTGTGGTTGTCATTTGTATTTCTTCTTGTGAGAACTCCCGGTCCAGTTCTTTGCCCCATTTTGTGAGTGGGTTGTTTGACTTTTTATTGTTTAGGTTTTTGAGTTCCTTGTAGATTCTAGTGATTAGGCCTCTGTCAGTTGGACATTTAGCAAAAATTTTATCCCATTCTGTGGGTAATCTATTGGCTTTGCTTTTTGTATGTTTTCTGTGAACAAAGTTTTCAGCTTCATAAGATCCCAATGATTGATTGTTTAAGTTCCTGAGGTACTGGGGTTTTGCTCAGGAAGTCTTTTCCCATTCCTATATCATGGAAAGTTACTCCTATATTTTTCTTCCAGTAGTAGCTGAGTTTCTGGTATTATATTGAGGTCTTTGATCCATTTGGACTTGATTTTTGTGCATGGCGAGATATGTGGATTGAGTTTTACTTTCCTGCATATGGTTATCCAGTTTGTCCAGAACCATTTGTTGAAGATACTGCCTTTTCCCCAGCCTACATTGTTAGGGCCTTTGCCAAATAAATATCAAGTAGCTGTAGTTACTTGACCCAAAGTCTGGGTCCTTGATTCTGTTCCACTGGTCTATAATACAGTTTTTATGCCAGTACCATGTTGTTTTTATTACTATGGCTTTGAAATGTAGCTTTAGATCAGGTATGGTGATGCATCCAGAGGTATTTCTTTTGCTGAGGATATACTTGGATAGCCGAGGCCTTGTGCTGTTCCATATGAATTTTGAGATCATATTTTTCAATCTCTGTGAAGAAAATGTTGGGATTTTTATTGGTATTGCATTAAATCTGTATATTGCCTTTGGCAAGATTGCCATTTTCACAATGTTAATTCTGTCTATCCAGGAGCATGGGAAGTATTTCCATTTTCTCAAGTCTTCCTCAATTTCTTTCTTGAGAGTTTTTATGTTTTTATTGGGTAGGTCTTTCACATCTTTAGTTATTGTTATTCCATTTTTTGTTCATGTGGTTTTTGTGCTTAAGCTTATTTGTGTAGATTGGTCCCTTTCCTTTGGCTCTTACATTCTTTCTACCACCTCTTCTGCAATGGACCCTGAGCCTTGGAATGTGAAATGTTTCAGTGCTGGACACTCCTCTGTCCCTTCTTCTCAGCACTATGTTGCCTTTTGGGTCATCCCAGTGGTTATCGCCATCTGAAAAGAGAAGTTTTTCTAACCAGAAGTGAGAGTAGCATTAATATATGAGTATGAACATTAAGTGTAGTGCTTTCAGGGCAATTTGGTGAAAGTAATATATGCATTTATCCAGAAAAGAGCAGGCTTTATACCCCTAAGGCTCATGACCTCCCCTCCCATAGGATTTTGATTAGGTTTTCAGTACCAGCATAGAATGGGCCAATTAGAGAGCAGTTGGTTTCCTCCACAGCAGACATGCCACTGTTGCACTTGTTCCATCATCTGGCCAAACTTGAGGCTTCCAGGGTCCACTGTTTTCACTGCTGATGACTTCTGTTTCCCATAAGTCTGAATATAGTGCAGCTTTTTCCAGCTTTCAGTTGGCTGGCCTACAGGGAGAAGGTTTTCTACTCAGCTCCAGCTTGATTTCTCAGTGACTTTGCTGCTCAGGCATGTGAAGTATTCAGCAACAGAGTCTTACTATCTCTTTCTCATGAGAAGTCAAAGGCCTTGGCAATAGCTTATAATGTTTTGGAGGCAACAGAGTCCTCCCTGGCTAATGACTCACTGGAAGGTATCCCATATCTGACACTGAAAATTTTCTAGTAACAATCTATGGCTTCTGGATGTACCATTATTCGAGAAAGTAGATTTTCATATGTCTTATTCAGAATATCTTGAATTTTTGTGACCCTCCCCCTACCCTTCTTTTATACAATCTCTTTCCCTAACCTAGCTTAAGCCTCTCTCTTCCCTGTAATTTGTTCTTCTACTTACATATATATATATATGGTAATATATATATATATATTAATATATATATATAATATATATAATATATATATATTACCATCCCTTAAAATCTTTTCCTATCCTCCCTCCCTTATAGCCTTTTTCTAGCTTATGGGCCTCTGCTACTGATTTTTGATTCTAGCTCACACACAAGTCTATACATTTGTAGCTAGGATCCATATGTAAGAGAGAATATGTAATATTTGGCTTTCTGGGCCTGGGTTACCTCACTTAGAATAATCCTTTCCAGATCCATCCATTTCCCTGCAAATTTCATTTTTCTTTACTGCTGAATAGAACTTCATTGCATAAATGTACCACACCTTTACTATCCATTCACTTGTTCATGGATATCTAGGCTGGTTCCATCTCTTAGCTATTGTGAATAGAGCAGCAATAAACATGGTTGGGCAAGGGTCTCTAATGTAGTGAGATGAGTCATTAGTATATATGCCTAGGAGTGCTATACCCCTATATAGGGTAATCTATTTTTTAGCTGTCTCAAGAACCTGCACACTGATTTCCACAATGGCTGTACCAGATTACATTCCCACCAATAACACAGAAGGGTACCCCTTTTACCACATCCTCGCCAACATTTATTGTCATTTGTTTTCTTGCTGGTAGCCATTCTGAGAGGGGAAAGATGGAATCATAAGGTAGTTTTAATTTGCACTTCCCTGATGGCTAAGGATGTAGAGCACTTTTTTAGATGTTTATATGCCATCTGCATTTCTTCCATTGAGAACTCTCTGTTCAGTTCCACAGCCCATTGTTTAAATTTTATTATTATTATTTTTATTAACAACTTCCATGATTATAAAAAATATCCCATGATAATGCTCTCCCTCCCCCCACTTTCCCCTTTGAAACTCCATTCTCCATTATATCCCCTCCTCCTCTCAATCAGTCTCTCTTTTATTTTGATGTCATGATCTTTTCCTCCTACTATGATGGTCTTGTGTAGGTAGTGTCAGGCACTGTGAGGTCATAGATATCCAGGCAATTTTGTGTCTGGTGGAACAGATGGTAAGGAGTCCTACCCTTCCTTTGGCTTTTACATTCTTTCTGCTACCTCTTCCGCAATGGACCCTGAGTCTTGGAAGATGTGATATATTGCAGTGCTGAGCACTCCTGTCACTTCTTCCTAGCACCATGATGCCTTCTGAGTCATCCCAAGGTCACTGCCATCTGAAAAGAGAAGGTTCTCTACCAAAAGTAAGAGTAGCATTAATATATAGGTATGAACATTAAGAATAGTTCTTACTGGGCAACTTGATGAGCATAGTATATACATGGCTCTAGTCCAATCAGAGGGCAGGTGGTTTCCACCATGACAGATGTGACACTATTGTACCCATTTGTTCATTTGGGCTGGCTGGCAAAATATAAGACTTACAGCATCCACTGTTGAGTATCTTCACTGGTGATTTCTCTCTCTCCCATTGAACTGCATGCAAAATGGTTTCTTCTAGCTTTCTGTCAGCTTGTCTACATTTTGGAAGTTATTAGCTCAGTTCTAGCCTGATTTTTCAGTGACCTTGCAGCCCAAGTATGTGGTGTCTTCAGCAATAGGATCTTCCCATCTATTCCTGGTGGGAAACCAAGGCCTTGGCAATGGCCTGTAATGTTTTGGGGGCATCATGGACCTCCCTGGCCAACAACTCACTGGAAGGTATCCCATCACTGGCACTGAAAATTTTCTAGTAACAATATAGAGCTCCTGAGTGTTCCATTTTCCAATAAAGTAGGTTTTCATATGATTTATTTATATCCTCTTAGATTTTGATTAGCCCTCCCTCCACCTTTCTTTTACTCAATCTCTTTCCCTGACCTCACTTGGACCTTTTCACCCCCATTAATCTATTCTTCTCCTTAGATATATACAATACCATCCATTAAGCACCTCCTCCTTTCCTTTCTCCTCACTTTATATCTCTTTTCTAGCTTACTGGCCTTTGCTACTGAGTTTTTTTCCTACTCTCACAGAAGTACAATCATCTGTAGCTAGGATCCACGTATGAGTGAGAACATATGACACTTGGCTTTCTGGGCCTGAGTTACCTCACTTAGCATAATCCTCTCCAGATCCATACATTTTCCTGCAAATTTCGTAACTTATTTTTTCTTTACTGCTGAGTAGAACTCCATTGTATAAATGTGCCATATCTTCATTATCCATTCATCACTTGAGGGACATATAGGCTGGTTACATTTTCCAGCTATTGTGAATTGATTGCGAATAAACATGGTTGAACAAGTTTCTCTAAGGTAATGAGATGAGTCCTTAGGAAATATGCCTAGGAGTGCTATAACTGGGTCATATGGTAGATCAATCTTTAGCTGTCTTAGGAACCTTCACACTGATTTCCACAATGGCTGGACCAGATTGCATTCTCACCAACAGTGTAGAAGGGTTCCTCTTTTCCCCCATCTTCATCAGCAGTTATGGTCATTTGTTTTCATGATGGTAGCCATTCTGATAGGAGTGAGATGGAATCTCAACATAGTTTTAATCTGCATTTCCCTGATGACTAGGGATGTAGAACATTTTTGTAGATACTTATACGCCATCTGTATTTCTTATGTTGAAAACTCTCTATTTACTTCTATAGCCCATTTTTTCATTGGGTTGTTTGATTTCTTATTGTTCTGTTTTTGAGTTCTTTGCATATTCTGGGTATTAATCCCCTGTCAGACGTGTAGCTGGTGAAGATTTTGTCCCATTCTGTAGGTTGTCTCTTTGCTCTATTCACAGTGTCCTTTGCTGTACAAAAGCTTTGTAATTTCATGAGATCTCAATGGTTGATTAGTGGTTTTATTTTCTGAGAAAGTGATTACCTATGCCAGTATATTGAATGGTTTCCCCTACCTTGTCCTTGAGCAATTTCAGAGTTTTAGGTCTGATATTTGGGTCCCTGATCTACTTGGATTTGATTTTTGTGCATGGAGAAAGACAAGGATCTATTTTCATCTTTCTACATATAGATATCCAGTTTTCCCAGCACCACTTGTTGAAGGGGCTGTCTTTTCTCCATTGAATACTTTTGGCATTTTTGTCAAAAATCAGGTGGCTATAGATGCTTGGATTAACATCTGGGTCTTCTGTTCTGTTCCATTGATCTACACATCTGTCTTTGTGCCAATACCATGCTGTGTTGTTATGATGGCTTTTTAATATCACTTAAAATCGGATATGGTGATACCACCAGCCTTATTTTTGTTGCTCAAAACTGTTTTGGCTATTTGAGATATTTTGTGCTTCCAAATGAATTTTAGGATTGTTTTCTATATTTCTGTGAAGAATGCCATTGGAATTTTAATGGGGATTGCATTCAATGTGTAGATTGCTTTTGGTAAGATTGACATTTTCACAATATTGATTCTTCCAATCCAAGAACATGGAATGTTTTTCCATTTCCTTCCTATTTACAACAAACCTACAGCCAACATAACACTAAATGGGGAAAAACTTGAAGCTTTTCCACTAAACTCAGGAATAAGACAAGGGTGTCCATTCTCCCCACTTTTATTAAATATAGTACTGGAAGTCTAAGCTATAGCAATAAGGCAATAGACACTCATAAAGGGGATAGAAATTGTAAAGGAAGAGATCAAATTATCACTATTTGCAGATGTTATGATTCTATGCATAAAATACCCTAAAAACTCTACCAGCAAACTGGTATAGCTAGTAAACACTTTTAGCAATGTAGCAGGATACAAAATAAATACACAGAAATCAGTAGCTTTTCTATGTACTAACAACAAACATGCAGATGATGAAACCTGGAAATCTCTCCCATTCACAATTGCCTCAAAAAATAAATAAGCAAATGAAGTACCTTGGAATAAACTTAACCAAAGAAGTGAAGGATCTCTACAACATGAACTTTAAAACACTCAAGCAAAAAATTACAGAAGATACAAGGAAATGGAAAGACATTCTGTTCTTGGATTGGAACAATCAGTATTGTGAAAATGTCAATCCTTCCTGGTTCTTTTCTATTAGGTATAATATAGTGAGGACAGCATTCATATGACTATTGGCTCTTTGTTGCTTTCTCCAAGTTCTGCTGTTTTTGGTCAGGGTTGCATAGCTTGCATCTTCATTTTGGGGTTCTGATCTTATACAATGTGCTCCTCCAGACACAAACTGCCCTGGGTATCCATGACCTCAGCGTGCCTGACACTACCTACACAAGGCCATCATAATAGGCAGAAAAGATCATGACATCAAAATAAAAGTCATACTGATTGAGGGGGGAAGGGGATGTGATTGAAAGTGGAGTTTCAAAGGAGAAAGTGGTGGGAGGGAGGGAATTACCATGGGATATTCTTTGCAATCATGGAAGTTGTGAATAAAAACGCTTGTCATACCTCTTTCCCCTCTGAATCAGTCTCTCTCTTATTTTAATGTCATCATTTTTTCTCCTATTATGGTGGTTTTGTATAGGTAGTCTCAGGCACCATAAGGTCATGGATATCCAGTCCATTTTGTGTCTGGAGGAGCACGCTGTAAGACCTATAGTTCCTTTGGCTCTTACATTCTTTCTGCCACCTCTTCCGCAATGGACCCTGAGCCTTGGAAGGTGTGATAGAGATATTTCAGTGCTGTCACTTCTTCTTAGCACTATTCTGCCTTCTGAGTCATCCCAAGGTCACCACCATCTCAGAAGAGAAGCTTCTCTAACCAAAAGTGACAGTAGCATGAATATATGGGTATGAACATTACAAGAAGTGCTTACTGGGCAGTTTGGGCTCATGATTACCCGTCATAAGTTTTCAGTATCAGTCATATATTCTCTCCCATGGAGTAGGTCTCCATTCCAATTAGAGAGTGGTTTGTTTCCCCCATAACAGACATGCCACTATTGCACCTGCTGGCTCATTTGGCCTGGTTGGCCATTTAAGGCTTGAAGTGTCTACTGTTGAATATCTTCATTGGTGATTTTTCTCTCCCATTGAACTACATGCAGCATAGCTTTTTCTAGCTTTCTGTCAGCTGGTCTACATGAAGGAGGTATTCAGCTCAGCCCCAGCTTGATTTCAGAGCGACCTTTCAGCCCAAATATGTGGAGTCTTTAGCAATAGGATCTTACCAACTATTCCTGGTGAGAAACCAAGAGCCTTGGCAATGGCCTGTAATGTTTTGGGTATATCAGGGACCTCCCTGGCCAACAAGTTACTACAAGGTATCCCATCCCTGGCACTGAAAATTTTCTAATAACAACCTACGGCTTCTGGGTGTTCCATTGTCCAAAAAAGTAGGTTTCCATATGACTAATTCATATCCTCTTAGATTTTGATTAGCTCTCCCCCACCTTTCCTTCTTATCATCCCTTTGGGCCCTTTCTGAACAGTTCCTCCTTTGGGATTTTTCTATCTGCTAACAGATAAGTCTTAGCTCCTTAGTAATTAACTCTTACAGTAACTCAGCATATCAGTTCAACTTTTAGCTTCTTTTCTACCACAACTTCATAGAGGGATTTGACTATTAGTGAATAGTTAGGTATCCCAATGTGACAGAAGCCAGCTGCCCCTTAGAACGCCAGAACTTACTGCAGGTGTTTGGGACAGGCAGGGTCCAGACTGTCCTTTTCTGCTCAGGTCCCAGGGCCTCTTGAGATTTGAAATCCTAGACACTTAACCATCTTTTGAAACATTTGGGCCTTCTTGAGTGCTCTGCCATACCCGACTAGTAAAGTTTCTGTTCCCTAGGAACAGTCCTCTAAAGTCTCATTTGCCAGAAGCAAGCCATATTGTAGAAGTGTGCACTTTACTTCTGCACTCAGAAAGTATACCAGGTCATCTGCCAAAGCTTCCCCAAATATTGTGGGGGAACTTCTTTTAAGTTTATTTTTCTTTATTTATTTGAGAGTGACAGACAGAGAGGAGGGAGGGGGGGAGGGAGGGAGAGAGAAATGGGCATGACAGGGCCTCCAGCCACTGCAAACAAACTTCAGACACGTGCGCCCCCTTGTGCATCTGGTTAATGTGGGTCCTGGAGAATCTGGCTAATGTGAGTCCTGGGGAATCAAGCCTTGAACCAGAGTCCTTAGGCTTCACAGGCAAGCACTTAACCACTAAGCCATCTCTCCAGCCCTTGTGGGGAAATTTCTACATCCTTGTAGCAATCAAATCCAAGTCAGTTGCTCCTCTGGCCAGTGTCAGGATCTTCCCAATCAAAGGCAAATTATGTGGTGACTTACAAGTGCCAGAGGCAGAAGGAGGCATGACTTAATATAAGAGCTTAGTAGTGGGCTGGAGGGGTGGCTTATCAGTGAATGCATTCACCTGCAAAGCAAAAGGACCCAGGTTTGATACCCCAGGACCCACGTAAGCCCGATGCACAAGAGGCGCACATGTCTGGAGTTTGTTTACAGTGGCTGGAGGCTCTGGCATGCCCATTCTCCCCCCCCCCTCCCTGTCTATTTCTGTATCTCTGTCTTTCTCTCACAATTAAAAAAAAAATTTTAAGGGGGGGATAAGAGCTTAGTATCGTAAGCCAGTGTTAGACAGGGGAGCCTATTAGTCTGAATATCTGTTCATATTATAATATTTTGCAGTTATATTGAAACAACCTCTGGTGAACAGACCTAAGGGGAGCCATCTTAGGCCACTCAGCCATCTTGACATTCTTAAGGAGTCATAAAAGATTAAAGATTAACACAGAGCAATGACTACAAGCCTGAAGGCATGATTCCACTAAAGACATCTGATGTTAGTCTTTCCCTGATGTCAAGGTGGCCTGATACTCCATAGAGCTACAGATGGTGTTTGGTCTTGCCCTTCTCTGGAGCTTGCTCTGCCCAAGTTCTGCTTTTATAAACCGTGTTTGCTTGCTCTTGCAAAAGATAATTGTGGGGGGAGGGATGACCGAAGAGTGAGGGGTAGGTCACTGTAAAGGAATGTGGTTTTGCCTTTAAAACTCACTTTAGGGGCTGGAGAGATGGCTTAGCAGTTAAGCGCTTGCCTGTGAAGCCTAAGGACCCGGGTTCGAGGCTCGGTTCCCCAGGTCCCACGTTAGCCAGATGCACAAGGGGGCACACGCGTCTGGAGTTCGTTTGCAGAGGCTGGAAGCCCTGGTGCGCCCATTCTCTCTCTCTCCCTCTATCTGTCTTTCTCTCTGCGTCTGTTGCTCTCAAATAAATAAATAAAAAATTTAAAAAAATATTTTTAGAACTCACTATAAACCTGACATGATGCTCACTGCTGCAGTCAGGTTCACATTGCTAGTAGAAAACACCAAACCAAGAGCAGCTTATGGGAAAAAGAGGTTTATTTTGGCTTACAGGCTTGAGGGGAAGCTTCATGATAGCAGGGTAAAACAATGGCATGAGCATAGGGTCATCAACCCCTGACCAACATAAGGTGGACCATAGTAACAGGAGAGTGTGCCAAACACTGACAAAAACACTGAGAAAATGGCCATAACACCCATAAGCCCACCTCCAACAATACACTGCCTCCAGGAGGCATTAATTCCCAAATCACCATAAGCTGGGAACCTAGCATTCAGAACAACTAAGTTTATGGAGGACACTTCAAATGATAATATTCCACTCCTAGGCCCCATAAACTGATAACCATACATGATATAAAATGCAATGCATTCATCCAACTTTTAAAATTCCCCATAGTTTTTATCAATTCCAATGATGTTCATACATCCCCATAGTCTAAGATCATTTAACTGAACCATAATACCAAAAAATAACCTCAAAAAAACCATTATGGCACAGAATAAACATTCACACTGCAAAAGATGGCATTGGGCATAGCACAGAAATACTCAAGCAATACATGATTTCGACAGGGCAAACACCAACTCTGCAGCTCCAAGTCCAACAACTCTAGTCAGTGACAAGTCTCCAAGTCTGATAATTCTACCCAGCAACAATTCTCTGGAGTTTCAATTCTTCCCCTCCAGCTAGGCTACTCACAGTCCTGGAAAACTTCATCTAAGGCCAGCAGCTCTCCTTGGCAGCCATCTTGTGGTCCCAGCATCTCCACTGAGTCTCCACTGCAATCCATGGTTCATCTTCATGGCCCCATGGGGTCTCCATACAGGCATCCAGCAAACCTGCTTCACAATGCCCATGCATGGCCATTTCCAAAACACAAGACTGTGTTACAAACTCAATGATCCTCTCTTTCCTGCAGTTCTTATACTCCACAATACCAGGTAGAGTGCCAATTTGTTAATCTACTGGGGAATAAAGCAGATTTTGAAGAACAGGACACTCCTTGAGCACTCAGGCCCCTTCAAAAGAGTCTACATTCTTCCTGTTGCCCCAGTACAGGTTAGCAAGCCCAATCTCAATGGTTGTAATCTCTCAAAACAATTTGCAGATGAATGGGATGCAGTTTAGGCCCAAAGATTTCATTTTTTCTGTGCCATATCCCTCTGCTCACACCAGTTCATTTCTACGCAAAGCAACCCTGCACAACTTCTCAGTACACGGGCATAAGCTTTTCACAAAAACTGCTAGCCCAGTCCAAGCAAAGCTCTTTCTCACCCTCATAAGTCAAACCTCACAGTCCATAGTTCTTACTGCATCCAGGTCTTTCAACTCTGACCAGAATAATCCATCAAGCTGCATTACAGCACTGCAAACCATCACTTAGGCCAAGGTTTCAAATCCTTCCACATTCCTCTTGAAAATCAGCTTCAAAAGGCCAAAGCCACAGTTAGGTGTGTAGCAGCAATCCCACTCCTCGGTACCACTTTACTGTTGCAGGCAGGTTCACATTGCTGGTAGAAATCATCCAACCAAGAGCAGTGTGGGAAAAAAGAGGTTTATTTTGGCTTACAGGCTCAAGGGGAAGCTTCACGATGGCAGGGGAAAAGGAAAACAATGGCATGAGCAGAGGGTGAACATCACCCCCTGGCCAACGTAAGGTGGACAATAGTAACAGGAGAGTGTGCTAAACACTGGCAAGGGGACACTGGCTATAACACCCATAAGCCTGCCTCCAACAACACTCTGCCTCCAGGAGGCATTAATTCCCAAATCTCCATCAGCTGGGAACCTAGCATTCAGAACACCTAAGTTTATGGGGGACACCTGAATCAAACCACCACAAACACCTAAGTATAATAGTGGCACACAGCCTTGGTTGGTAGCCACCTGCTCTTGGATTGGCTAACAGATCCGCCCAGTAAAAAGGAACCCATAGCTGGAACTGGGAAACAAGTCAGAATTATATCCAAATAATGAGTTTGCTCTCCAATATCAAGTTCCCACCAATCTTGGGTTACAAGAGGGCCTACACCTATTAAATTCTCTCTAAACTTATAATGGTTATCCCATTTAACTGGTGATGACTTCACTCTCTGTAGGAGAATCTGCTTCTCTTTTTCAGATGGACACAGAATCTGAGGAGATAAACAGCCCATCACACTTCACCAGGGCCCCAGTTGAAACCATAGAATAACTGGGGAAATGAGCAAGAGTGCTGCTTTCTTGGTGAACTTGGTATCAGCACAGAGGTGAAGGAGATAGACACAAAGGACACTCAACTCCTACCAAACCAAAGATCCAGAGACATAGAGGCTCCCAAGAGCCCATCACTGAAGCAGATCAAAAATGAACCCAACATGGCTCAGGAAAATTCACGGGAGAGGGGCCAGAAAGATTGTTAGAGCCACTACACCATCCCCATAGGGATAACCAGCATCCCCAATGAGGGTCCCTTTTGGGGGTGTCAGGGATGAGGGTAAAGATGATATCAACATGTGCTGTTTTATACACTGAGTATGCCCATAACTAATAAAAAATAAACAAATAAAAATACATTTTAAAAAATCCAAGCATGGTGAACACCTGTGAGCCCAGCACTTAGGAGGCTGAAGCAGGAGGATTGCTGAAAGTTCAAGGCCAGCCTAAGTTCCAAGGCAGCCTAAAATACAAAGTGAAAAAAAAAAAATATCAAGTGAAACCTTGTCTCCAAAACCCAAAACAGCTGGGCATGGTGGCCCATGTTTTTAATCTCAGCATTCTGGAGGCAGAGGTAGGAGGATTACCATGAGTTCAAAGCCAGCCTGGGACTACAGGGCAAGTTCCAGAACCTAAATCAGGGTTAAATTTTTTTTATTTTATTTTACTTTAAGGTAGAGTCTCACTCTAGCTCAGACTGACCTGGAATTCACGCTGTAGTCTCAGGGTGGCCTCAAACTCATGGCAATCCTCCTAACTGTGCCTCCCGAGTACTGGGATTAAAGACATGTGTCACCATACCTGGCTTTTTTAAACTATACTTTTTTGGCAGAGAATGTTTAAAATATATAAAATAATATAAAACAAGCTTAAATCGACTGCTTGTGCCTTTAATTCCAGCACTCAGGAGACTAGGCATGAGGGCAGTTTGGGCTACAAAGTAATTTCCAAGTTCAAATGGGCTAAAGTGGGACCATGTCTCAACACACGCGCGCGCACGCACATACAAACACACACACAATAAAAATTGTGAGATAAGGGGAAGGAGAGATGGCTCAGTAGTTAAGGCACTTGCCTACAAAGCCTAACAATCTGGCTTTGATTTCCTAGTACCCACATAATGCCAGATACACAAAGTGGTGAATGCATCTAGAGTCCATTTGCAGAGGCTGGAGGCCCTAGTGTGCCCATTCTCTCTACCTCTCTTTTATTTCCCTCTCTGCTTGCAAATAAATAATAAACTGAACTATTTTTAAAACTGTGAGATAGACTAACTCATGCTATTTATTTATCCTGCACCTATAGGAACTGATCTTTTGGGAAAGTGAATAATGTGAAGAAAGTAATGACCACATTCTAATAATTCCAGGTGCAGGCTGTGCTCATTCATGGCAACTCTTCTCTGGACCTGCCTCATTGGTGGCACTCACTGCCCTTTCTTTTTATCTTCCTTTATTTTTTTCTCAAGGTGTATTTTCTCTTTTAGCCCCAGGTGACCTGGAATTCACTCTGTAGTCTCAGAGTGGCCTTGCACTCTCAGCAATCCTCCTACCTTTGCCTCCCAAGTGCTGGGATTAAAGGTGAGCACCACTATACCTGGCTTGTCTTCCTTTCTTAAGAGGTTGTGAGCCCAAATACTTTTCTGTGTTGAATAGTGCTTCTCCCAGAGTTCAGGTAATGAGTGAAATACAGACAGCACTTGGTAGTAAATACTTGTTAAAAGAAAGGACACCATACCTTTCCACTGTGCAAAATGGCAACATGGAGATGAGGTGTAGAACCCAGCTTGCCGGGGATGGAGGATGGAAGAAGGGTTGGGGGCAATGAATATAGAAGGCAGAGGAGTAACAGAGTGAAGAAGGGTATCCTGGGCAGTAGGATGTCTAGAGGTGGAAATAAGCTGCAGCTGGCTCACATGACCTGCAAGAACAGTCATGGGCTGGAAAGATGGTTCAGTGGTTAAGGCACTTGCCTATAAAGCCTAATGACCTGAGTTCAATTCCCCACTACCCACATAAAGCCAGAAGCATGAAGTGGCACGTGTCTGTAGTTTGCTTGCAGTGACTGGAGGCTCTTGTGTGCCCATTCCCTCCCTCTCTCTGCTTATAAAGAAAAGTATTAAAAAAAAAAAAAAAAAACCCTCACTGTACAAGTAGGACAGGGCTGCTCTCTTCACTGCGAGGGGACAGACGCCATCCGGCTGAATACTCTCCTTCTTAGTTTTTTTTTGTTGTTGTTTATTCTTATTTGAGAGCGACAGAGAAAGAGGCAGACAGAAAGACAGAATGGACGCGCCAGGGCCTCCAGCAACTGCAAATGAACTCCAGATGCATGCGCCCCCTTGTGCATCTGGCTAATATGAATCCTGGGGAATCGAGCCTCGAACTGGGGTCCTTAGGCTTCACAGGCAAGCACATAACTGCTAAGCCACCTCTCCAGCCCTCCTTTATAATTTTTTTTGGTTTATTTTTATTTATTTACTTGAAAGCAACAGACAGAGAAAGAGGCAGAGAGAGAATGGGCGCGCCAGGGCTTCCAGCCACTGCAGACGAATTCCAGAGGCGTGAGCCCCCTTGTGCATCTGGCTAACGTGGGTCCTGGGGAATCGAGCCTCGCACCCGGGTCCTTAGGCTTCACAGGCAAGCGCTTAACTGCTAAGCCATCTCTCCAGGCCCCTCCTTTTTAATTTTTATTCAGGTGGTCTTCTGTTCATTTCTGGTCTGGGACTCACTACAGTATTTTCTACTAAATGTTTAAGAGCATGTAGACAGCCAAAATTAATGATGTATTGGTAGAACTATGACATTTTTTTTCTTCAAGGCAGGGTCTCACTCTAACCCACATGGATCAAGAACTCACTATGTAGTCTCAGGGTGGCCTCAAACTCAGAGATCCTACCTCTGCCTCCCAAGTACTGGGAATAAAGGTATGTGCCATCATGCCGGGTAAAAGGCCTATTTTTGAAGGAGTAAAAGAACAAGGACAGTATTGAAGGAGACTCAGGAGAAAGCCAGATTCTTTTAGGTAGTTTCAGTTAGGAACCAGAGGATGCTACCTGTGCCTAGGCAGGAAGGGCATTCAGAGGGTCTGATCCAGTTTCACCCACAATGGATGCAATACCTGTTGCCTCCACAGTCTAGCACTCTGCCTTGGTGATCTGTTCTTCGGGGTCAGCCTCCTTTGAAGCTGCAAACCAATCAGGTCTTCCTCCTACAGACCTGAATCTGACAAAAGAATGCATGCCAGGCTGACCTGGAATTCACTTTGTAGTCCCAGGGTAGCCTTGAACTCACCATGATCCTACCTCTCCCTCCCAAGCATGTGCCACCACACCCTACTACAAGAATGCGTTTCAATGGACTCTAAAAGCTTGTTCATGCTGATCTCTGCCTTCTCTCTACCCTGTGATCTCTGGATCCATGATCTGGCTTTCCCCCAACCCAGTTTGGCTGAGTAGGGGAGAGCATTGTTTCTTGGCCTGGGTAGTTTTCTGTTCACCTTTCATCTGCTTTATATTTTGAAGAAATTTCTCATTTTAATTACATGTATGATTTTTCTCTCATCTGTGTCTACCACGTGTGTATTTCCTTTCTAGATCTACTATGTGGGAGTTTCCTCTAAACTCTGGGCCTGCTACCTGTGTGTAAGGAAAGTGAAAGAGAAAAGCAACGGAAAACACCGGACTTGATCTCAACAGACAGTTTATTGAAGCACAGAGAGGGGCAACAACCTTGCTGTGGGATGGAGGCTGAAGCACTGAGCTAGGCTGGGTTGCAAGCTTATAAGGAGGATCCTAAAAAAAACAGACGGAACCAGGTGCAAGTCCAAGGAAAGTAGATAAGGAACAGTATCTATTTGTGTCTTTGCTCAGAATAGGCTTTTTCAGTAAGAGTTGTCTAAGGGAGTATACCCCATTTGGTTTCTATTCCTTCAAGGCCTTCTGAGCTAAGGGAAGTACATCAATCATGGGAGTTGTCAAGCTAGTCTGGGAATGGCTGCCTCTGATGTTTCTTTAAGGTCTTCTAGTGTTAGGGACAATCATTAATCCTCTAGTTCCCTCTGCTTTTCAGGAAGACATTACTTCACTGTAATTTCTCTAAACTTGGGGTAACCATGGGTGTAATACTCTTTACTACCCATTTCTCATCTGAATTTCCTGGTCTTTGCTCTGGTACTTTCCCTCTGCTATTCTTCCTTAAGCCACCACCATTTGCCCTCTTAACTCTCTTCCATGATGAGGCTCAGGGCAGACACTGTGCCTTCCACATGAGTGCATGTTTCCTCTAAATCTTCCTACCTAGTTCCCATGTCCTATCTTCCACATGCTTGTGGCTCTGCTCCAGCCTCTTCCTAGACCTCCATTTCTTTTAAATGAACTTCATGAACCTCATGTGCCTTCCACAAGTGTGCATTTCCTGTCTTTCACACAGTTGTGGCTGTTCCAGCATTTTCCTAAACCCCAATTTCCCCAAAATGAACTCCACTGTAAGGTTCATGAATGACCAGACCACTCTGAAGCAAAGGAAAAGTTTTATTCCAGAAAGACATGAGCTACCACGCTGTCTCATGAGAGAAGAGCACAGCACCTTTGGGTTTGTAAAGGTTAGGTTTTATTTATTTATTTGGTTTTTCAAAGTAGGGTCTCATTCTAGCTCAGGCTGACCTGAAATTCACTATGTAGTCTCAGGATGGCCTTGAACTCACTGCAATCCTCCTACCTCTGCCTCCTGAGTGCTGGGATTAAAGGCAGGTGCCACCATGCCCAGCAAGGTTAGGTATTATGAGGCATTTTTGCTCGGTGGGGGATAGGGGAATAGAGGCCTTTCATGCAGTTAGGATGTGTTACCAAAATAGAGGTCAGGTGCTCTTGAGATAAGGTAAACAGGTAATGGGTCAGGTGGTTTCTGAAGAATGTCATTGACAGCACCGGTCTTGCATTTTCCTATACGGCAGCTTCTCCTTGCCATTTTGTCATCTATAGCAACTCCATCTTGAGACCTGGTCTGACCTAACACTCTCACAATTTCTGAATCTGTCTAAATAAACTCAATAATTAATAATTTATCCTTCTGGAGTCTGCTTTTATCAATTCTTGGTTAAAAATAGGATGAGGAGCTGGGTGTGGTGGCACATGCTTTTAATCCCAGCACTCTGGAGGCAGAGGTAGGAGACCTGCGTGAGTTCAAGGCCACCCTGAGACTACATAGTGAATTCCAGGTCAGCCTGTGCTAGTGCAAGACCCTACCTCAAAACCCCTCCCCTCACAAAAAAGTGAAGGAAGAGACTTGGGAGGGGATACAGATCTGCATGCATGCCCTGAAGGTTTCTTATGTGGGCACTTAAAACATGAGATTCTGAAGGAATCTTTGCACATAAGTTCCAATGTATATAACCTACTGCTGCAGAGAGATGGAAATACAAAAGTTGACCAGATGCCATCTAGTCATGGAGATCAAGGGACACTGGCCAGAGATCACCATCACCCAAATTTGCAAGACTAGAGAAAGAAAAAAAGAAAACGCCAACTCATTAATTATGTTTTCTTTTTGCAATAGGCTTTGTTATGGGGTCCGGTGTCGCACAAGTAAGACCATAGACTCACGGAACGTGAGGCAAAGTTTTATTGGGTAAAAAAAAGAAAGAAAAGAAGACAAAAATCTGATATACCAAGTCTGTACCCCAGAATCTCAGAGAGCAGCCCGAACTGGAGTGTCAGTTTTTATTGGAAATAGCCACATGATGTTCATTTAAGAAAAAATAGAGGATGGTAGTTAAACCATAAATCACAATTTACATGTGACAGTTACAGCCATAAAAGTAATCCTGAACATAATGGGGAATTCAGTGTATCTTAGATGAAAAACAGGAACTTGTAAACAGGTCTGTTGGTCAGTTACAGGAAGTGCCTGGGGGGTGTGAGGTAGGCCTGGGATCAGGAATCACCAGACCAGAAATCTTCAACTTAACTACCCTTAAGGAGTTTGCTCATCAATGCAGGCCAAGATAATGCTGTTCAGACCAGTAGAGCCTCCTATTTATCTACCATCCCCATCTGCTTAAAAAAGTGTTTCATTCCATTCTTTTATGATCTCCTACAAGGAAGTGACTTCTATTTTTCTCTAAGATAGGTATAAAG
The DNA here is from genome assembly GCF_020740685.1 of Jaculus jaculus. Lineage (NCBI taxonomy): Eukaryota > Metazoa > Chordata > Mammalia > Rodentia > Dipodidae > Jaculus > Jaculus jaculus. The sequence goes on along the minus strand of NC_059116.1, from coordinate 49,046,221 downwards.
AAATATAGAGAAATATAACATTTTTCTGACTTTATAGCTTCAAATGAGTTGCCTGTGTGTATGTGTGCTGCTGTAGATCTAACCCAGGGCCTTGCACATGCTATGCCAGCATTTTATGACTGAGCTACATCCCCAACCTCAACTAAGCCTTATCAAAGAACTCTGGCCTACCGGCTAGAGAGAGATGGCTTTGGCTGAGCGAGTAAGGCACTTGCCCACAAAGCCAAAGGACACAGGTTTGATTCCCCAGGACCCACATAAGCCAAATGCACAAGGTGATACATGCATCTGGAGTTTATTGGCAGTGGCTAAAGGACTTGGCACGCCTATTCTCTATCTATCTATCTATCTGCCTCAATAAATAACAGATTTTTTAAATTTTATTTATTTATTTACTTGAGAAGTAGAGACAGACAAAGGGGGACAGATAATGCCACTGAAAACAAACTTCAAGCACATGCACCACTCTGTGCATCTGGCTATATGTGGGTTCTGGGAAATTAAACCCATCATGCTTTGCAAGCCAGCACCTATAACTACTGAGCCATTTCTCCAGGCAGGTCTCACAGATTTCTAGTATTTCCCAAATTTCAAAGCATGAAGGACTGAAGTACAGCCCAATGCTAGAGCATTGGCCTAGCATGCTGGAGGCCACAAGTTTAATCCCCTGCAAAATAAAAATAAAGGTATGGTGAACGGATCTATGTTCCAGTAAGTCTTAGGTACCAAATGAAACTGTCTAACTGAAAACCCTTAAGAGTCAGGTGTGGTGGTGCATACCTTTAACCCCAGAACTCCAGGTCAGCCTGGGCTAGAGCAAGCAAGGCCATACCTTGAAAAGGAAAGGAAAAACAAAAACCAAAAAAATAAAGAAAATGCTTAGGCAGCGCTGGGCAGGTAAGAAAAGGTCTATTCTCTGCCCAAAAGGAACCAAATATGTATGCAACTGTAATACCCATACTTGACTATTACCTATAATGGCTTAAATATTTTCAGTCACAAAGCATGGACTTGAGAGTTTTGGTCTGGAGCAGTGGTCACTAAACCCAGTGATGCCAGCATGATGTTGAAAAAGTCAACCACTGGGCCTTACCCCAGTGGTGGGTAGCACTCAGCCATCTGTAGTTAATGCTTCAGGTGATTCCAGTACTTAAAATCTGGCAACCATTGGCCAAGTTCAGGAATATCCTTTAGCGGTTTCTCTGCTATTACCTCACTGATCCTCCAGCACTATGGCCCTCCATTAGTCCCTCCCCTCCCACCCTTTATCCAATGAATCAAATTCACAAAAATAACCTACACAAAGGATCTTCAAAAAGAACATAAAACTTTATTAAGAAGATCTTTTACTGTCATCAGATATAGCCAACAGTAAACAAACAGGGCAAGTTCATCTTAGTGCTACTGCCACCTTGCACAGACTGGATGGCTGTAATCACAGTTGGCAACAAATGGTCAGTATAAATAAATCTATTAACACAACATTCCCTAAACATTCCTTTTCTCCATAGAGAACTGAGCTTACACTCATACAAGATTGATACACTGCAGCAACTGTGAAACAAGACTGCATCTTTAAGCTATTTCTTAATAGCAAAAAAAAAGAAAGAAAGAAAAAAGAAACAATTTAGAATTTAGTAGCTGTAAGTGATTTCATATGATTTTAATTTTTAGAGTGGGAAATTCAGGAAGGACCTTCTATCTTTCCCAATTAGTTTACTGTTGAGTTTTTCTGTAGGAGTTCTAAGAACCAGTTCATTCACTAACTATACTGTAAAGATGTGTTGCTCATGGACAGTGACAACTGACAGTGAGCATTCTGTTGCTTGCAAATCAAAATCATGGGGATCACCCCAGCTTTTGTTGATTCTCAAGGAGTGCTTGTAAGAAAACCCTGGTTCAGAATACATGTGAAAGAGTTTCCCCAACAGCTATACATGGAATGGTTTTCCTCAGATGACAGCCGATTTTCTCAAGATGCCCAGTTCCTGTGTCTTTACTTACTGTATTGAAGGCAGGAGCGTCAGGGAATCTGCTCAAATTGTCACTCCAGACAGCTCTCTGCACTGTTTGTGGAGAAAAGAGTAATGGTGTCCATTCAAAGCACGGCACCCTCACTGCAAATAAGGTGACAAGGTTCTCTCGCTTGAGGGAACAGGCCAGTGGCATTAAGATGCATGATTTGTCTGAGGTCCACAGAGGAGAAAATGCTCATGATTTAGAATTTGGTATTTAGTACCCCAACCTAAACCCATTTCTTGAGAAAATGTATTTCCTTTTGAAAAGACAATTTACTGCTAAGGCCTACACCACTAACTATTGTAAGACTGGATATGTGACTTGTAGACAGATTTAGTTTGTGTTCAGCTAGTGAGATGCAGGACTATCTGACCCAGAAGTCTGTGGAGGGTTGGTCAAAGGTGGACTCAGGTTCTTGGGTACCATCACTCACAAATCTCATCAAGCTCTTTACAAAAATAAATATATCTTATAAATATTCAGAGCAGATGCCAGCATTAAAATGGGTATCCAAGTCAGAAGTCTGCCTTAAATGGTGAAAATATTTCAGCAAATTTTCCCAGGAGCACATGGTTTATAAATTAGTTACAAATGGAAAGTGTGTGTGTGTGTGTGTGTGTGTGTGTGTGTGTGTGTATGTGTGTATTGGATGGATAAACCACCATGTTAGCAGATCATAAATAAGGTCATGATACTGAAAATAAGTTAACATACATGGCTTTGCTTTCGCACTAACAAGACTAACTTACTTGCACCCTTTCTTAACAGGTCTAACCAGGTTTTGTAATTGTGCATTGATCACTGCCCTCCTTGGCTGAATCTTTTCTTCTAGTCCCTATACCAAGGGACAGAGACATACAGCACAGGCAGACACCCAATATGTGAGTAACTGTTACACATCATGCTTCAAAATGCTACTACAAATGCTGGATATGCATTCAGTAACTTACCAACCACATTATAAACTAAGCACAGGTTCCCTGGTAAGTAAGCATCAGTGGTAGTGTACACAGGGAGCCTAACTACTGGAATTTCTGGGAGAAAATGTGTCCTAACTCCCCAAATACTCTAAAACACACACCAGAATATAACAGATGTGCATGGGGTGACTCCTTACATGGATCTCTGTTTAGGGAAGAGGTCAAGCTGTTAAAAGCACAGTTTCCCAAACTACTGGCCCTTAAAAATAAATTATTTGCCTTCTCCACATTTAAATTCATTTCACCTACAATTGCTAATACTGAACAAAAAAGTTAAGGGTGAAGCTAGAGTAGTGAGGCATAATTGGCATTTAGTATTTAAAAGGAGTTCTATTAAGTACCTAATTCGATGCGATTACAATGAGAAATGTCAGAGATGTAAAGTAATGAATGAGAAAAATGCTTATCCTGTCATCATTGAATACAAATCCACAGCTTAACAATGTGATTGAAAAGGAAAGCTGGAGAGCATGCAGCTGCTCTAACACATAGGGTTAGAAATAAAAGTACATTTGTTCTGTATTTACATCTGTAAACATACAAATAAAAGGGTTACCAGATCTACCCTGTAGTATAGGATTGCCTAATTCCCAAATATTCAAGAACCTTCAAGAGATAGCTAAATGTTCCAGGCTGCTTTATTGAAAATTAATATATATTAACTTCTTGAGCTATTAAAGCTAACAGTACTATTGATGATGAATAATAAAAGTGGCTCTTTTATTAAAGGTTCAGTCATGTTAAGAGATGAATGACCCAGAAGACAGAGGTCAGCTCTAGAATCAAAGGTGTTCTCTCTTGGCAGAACAACAAATCTACAGCTTTTTTCCATATGGTTCTATCAATGGAGTCCCTTTTGAACAGTCTTTTTAGTCTGTCCTGGCAATCAGAAATAGGACTACTACAGTGCTACTGAGGAAAAGTTCTCTAAGCTTTGATCTGACCTTCCATGTGGTGTTCATGTTAGTGTTAAATTACTGACCTCCAATGAATAAAAATTAAAGCCATGAGAAGGCACAGCGCCAGTATTTGGGTTGAGAAAAGGGGCAAAGAATGTTCTAACACTTAACCCTGTCCATAATCAAGTCCTAACTTTACTAAAGTCTCAACCAGTTCCTGATTAGTTCTTCCCATTTAGGAATTAGACAGCATACAGTGATTAGATACTAAAGAAAGTAAAGAAAAACAATTGAAATATATGAAGGAACAGAAACATGGAATTTGTCACAAGGCCCTCAATCAAAAAAAAAAAAAATTTACAAAAAGATCTGTTGAAAATAATCACTATTTGTAAGTTCATTAATTCACAGAGATCATTACCTTGTTTAAACTGTCAGGTTAACTCACTAATAAAATAGTAAATGAACAATTTTAAACAATTTTATAAATTACTTGTCATTTCTTGTGTTAGTACCATTCTCTCAACACTATATAAAAATAATGCTACAGGACTATCCACCTAACCTGTCTCCATCTCTCGCAAAGTCCTGGACTTGGGAAAGAGAGTGGCTGTCAATCTTCGCTGTAGATGTCCCCAGCAAAGGGCAGGTGCATGTGACTGCCAGTGACATTAGGCAGTCGAGACAGATCTGGCAGGCTCTGGATCCGAGACCTGAGTTCTTTGCGCACCATGGAAACTCTGGCTAGCTTGCGCTTGTATTCCTGTAACAAAAAAAAAAAAAAAAAAAAAAAAAAAAACCCACATTAGCACTGGGTATCTAGCTAATATGCTGCACAAAATGTGCTCTATTTTCAGTTAATGCCTAATAAAAAATTATGAAATTGGTCAGGACCATCTAAAGGGGGTAATAAAGTAGGTGCATATAATCAAAGTACATCCTGTCTACTATGAAAATATAATAAAATCTACCTTTGCATAATTAATATGTGCTAATAAAAAGAGGAGTTTGGCCAGGCATGTGGCACATGCCTTCAATCCCAGCACTTTGAGGTAGGAGGATTACCATGAGTTCAAAACCAGCCTGAGGCTACAGAGTGAGTTTCAGGTCAGCCTGGGCTAGAGTGAGACCCAGCCTGGGAAAAAAACAAAAACAAACAAACAAAAACCAGGAGTTTGGAGGCCTGGGAAGGTGGATCAGCTGTTAAAGGCACTTGTCTGCAAAATCTGCTGGTCCAAGTTCAATTTTCAAGCCACCCTGATATATGGTGCAAGCATATGGTGTTCATTTGCAGTGGAGTGGTTTAAGGTGTTGAGTTTGATTCCCCAGTATCCACATAAAGCCAGATGTGATGCACAAAGTGGTATAGGCAAGAGGCCCTGGCACACCCATATTCACTCACTCGCTCACTCACTCTTGTGTGTGCAAATAAATACGAAATATTTAAATATAACTAGGTAAAGAGTATTGTTATGAAAAAGCATAATCTTTAACTGCCGTTTCATACCTAAAGAAATAAGGCTAGCATATTAATATCCTCTACCTCTGTATAAAGTTTTCAAGTAATCTGAAACATCAGATTTCACAAAACTAAACTGAAATTTTGCAGTGTTTCCTCTTGTGAATATGGCACCAACCATAGTAGCATTATCAGTACCTGAGTCTGTTTGGAATATTCCATTATGTGCCAAGAATGGCCCTGTAGTTCTGGAATGGAGGGATGGCTTAGCAGTTAAGGCATTTTCCTGCAAAGCCAAAGGACCCTGGTTCGATTCCCCAGGACCCACATAAGCCAGATGCACAAGAGGGCAAACACATCTGGAGATCATTTGCAGTGGCTGGGGGCCCTGGTGCGCTCATTCTCTCCCTCTCTCTTTCCCTCCTGATCCCTCCCTCCTCCTCTGTCAAATACAATATAGAGTTAAAAAAAAAAAAAGAATGACTTTGCAGTTCTAATCAAACTGCTTCTACCTCCCAAGTGCTTGAAATACAATCAAATCCAGTTACTTGGGAAGCTGAGGCAGAAGGTTCTCTTCAGCCCAGGGGTTTGCGGCCAGCTGCGGCAATAAAGTGAGTTCCTATGTCAATGGGGATAAATGGTGTTTTATTTTATTTTCTTTTTAGAGAAAGAGAGAGAGAACTGGTAGGCCAGGACCTCAACCACTGAAATCAACTTCAGATGCATGCACCACCTAGTGCCCATTTGCAACCTTGTACTTGCCTCACCTTTGTGCACCTGGTTTAGATGGGATCTGGAGAGTCAAACATTGGTCCTTAGGCTTCACAGACAAGCACCTTAACCTCTAAGCCATCTCTCCTGCCCTCTTTCAATTTCTAATTCAAATGATAGGCACAATTAAGACTTTAGCCAAAAACAGTAACAATAAAAACCACCAGGGTTGTAAACCAGCACTCAGGAGGTTCCTCACCACCTCACCTCAACTACACAGCAAGTTCAAGACCAGCATGGGCTACATGTTCAAAAAACAAAACAAACAAAAGCTGTCACTTATTTAATGATCATTATATGCCAGGCATTAAAACATGAAGCCGGCTGGGCATGCTGGCACATGCCTTTAATCCCATCACGTGGGAGGCAGAGGTAGGAGGATTGCCCTGAGTTCGAGGCCACCCTGAGACTCCATAGTGAATTCTAGGTCAGCCTGGGCTAGAGTGAGACCCTACCTCGAAAAACCAAAAAACAAACAAACAAAAAAAAAAACAAACAAACAAGCCATGTAATCATTAATCCTTTCAGCCAGGTGTGGTAGTACACACCTTGAATCCCAGCACTCAGGAGGCAGGTGTAAGAAGGTTGCTGTGAATTTGAGGCCATCCTTAGACTACACAGTGATTTCCACATCAGCCTGAGCTAGAGCAAAACCCTACCTTGAAAAACAAACAGACAAAACAGTGGTAGTTGAATGTATTATTACTGTCATAGCCTAAGAAGAAAAGAGTTAAACAACTGAACAATCTGTAGAAAACACTGGCTGAGCCTGATAACTGATTATCATCCAGACCAGTGTCCTGTGAGTTTATGTGGCCCCATTGGTGCTCAAGAGAAGACGCAGGAGCCCACAGCCTGGTTCCTTACTCAACAGTGCTCACACTGTGTACGTGATACTGTCTGGTGTATCAACACAACACTACCCAGGTACTTTCCTCTTTCAAAGCACTGTGACCACATACTAACTATCCCTTCACTCTGTGACTGTTGAGATGGCTGGCTAACATATGGCAGAGGCATTCATATTAAGTGCTGGAGTTCTACCACTGAAGAAAACAGAAGTGGTCTCCTATCTACAGAGAACATTTGAGGGAGGGAGGGATACAAAACACATTATTGCAGACAGAAACAAAATGAAGGAAATAAAACAGGAACAGCGGGGGGGGGGGGAAGGGGACAATATTGGCAAGTGGCCAAGGACACAAGTCAATCAAAAAGCAAGCTCAAGGGACTTAAATATCCTAAGTTCCAGAACCCCTGGTCTACATGGACCTAGTGTGAGGAGCCCCACTAACCTGCTTCCCAGTGAAACATCGAAACTAATTTTAAAAAAGGCACAACCACCATTGAAAGCGTCTCACACTGGTCCTGTTTTTTACAAGGGAAGGAACATTTGCCTAAGGAAACTTATACAAGCTCAGAGAGAATGGCAGACTGGGGCTGGGGACATGGGTCAGCTGGAAGACTGATAGTTTAGCATGCATAAAGCTCTGAGCTTGACTCCCAACAGTGCACAAACCCAGGCATAGTGGTTCACACCTGCATGCCAACACTTAGGAAGGAAAGGCAGGAGGCTTAAATTCAAGGTCATCCTTAGCTACATAGGAAGTATCAGGCCAGCCTGGGCTACATGAAACCCTGACTCAAATAAAAAAGCAGTTGCAAGACTGGTACCTGAACCCATCCCATTTGCTCCTCTGTTGCCCCACTTCTCCATCAGCTATGCTACTAAGAATGAGCAGCATCTCACAACTCCCCTTTGGAAGGCCTGGCTCTCAAAGGTAAAAATGATAGTGTTTTTCACCTTGTCCCTGGCTGCCTGGTGTTGAACTGAACTCCCAACTGGAGAGTTGAGAGCTGTGGGACATCCTGTCCAGCCTCTACTTCTGAAGTATTTTTTTAGGTAGGGTCTCATTTTAGCCCAGTCTGGCCTCATACCTATGCCTCCTGAGTGTTGTGATTAAAGGCATGTGCCACCATACATGGCCTCCCTTCCCTTTTTCTATCTACTTGCAAATAAATAAATACATACATTTTTTAAATATCGAAGTGAGCCAGGCGTGGTGGCACATGCCTTTAATCTCAGCACTTGGGAGGCAGAGTTAGGAGGATCACCATGAGTTCAAGGCAACTCTGGGCTAGAGGGAAACCCTTCCTCAACCCTTCTTCCCCCCACCCCCCCCCCACCAAAAAAAAGAAAGTACAGCCGGGCGTGGTGGCGCATGCCTTTAATCCCAGCACTTGGGAGGCAGAGGTAGGAGGATCTCCGAGAGTTCGAGGCCACCCTGAGACTACATAGTGAATTCCAGGTCAGCCTGAGCCAGAGTGAGACCCTACCTCGAAAAACCAAAAAAAAAAAAAAAAAGAAAGAAAGAAAGAAAGAAAGTACAGAAAGGGTATCTTCAGATGGAACGTGAGGGACCCCATGGAGCAAGTGTGAATGTGTTTCTCTCCTCAATCCATGTTGCTGCTTTAACCCCTAATGAAACTGTATTTGAAAATGAGACCTTTAAAAAGTAGTTAAGAAACCATGAAAGGTGCTTGCTTGCAAAGACTGCAAGCACAATACCCACATAGAGCCAGATACACGTTCAGGCATCTGGTGTTCATCTGCTGCAGCAAGAGGCCTCCAGTGGGCTCATATTCTTTCTGCTCTCTCCTTGCTTATAAAAAAGTAAATATTTATTAAAATTTTAATTTATTTATTTAGGTTTTACTTATTTATTTGCGAGCAACAGACAGAGAAAGAGGCAGAGAGAGAGACAGACAGAATGGGCACACTAGGGACTCCAGCCATTGCAAACGAACTCCAGATACGGGTACCCCTTTGTTCATCTGGCTAACGTGGGTCCTGGGGAATTGAGCCTCAAACCTGGGTCCTTAGGCTTCACAGGCAAGTGCTTAACCACCAAGCAATCTCTATAGCCCATAAATATTTTTTTAAAAGGCAATTAAGAATAAATAAAACCTCTGGGCTTGGTGGTGCATGCCTTTAATCCCAGCACTCGGGAGGCAGAGGTAGGAGGACTGCCATGAGTTCGAGGCAACCCTGAGACTCCATAGTGAATTCCAGGTCAGCCTGGGCTAGAGTAAGACCCTACCTAGAAAACCCCCACCATAAAAAAATGATGTTGATACTAATTGTTATAGTTGTACTGTAAAGCCAAAACTATTCTAGGAGAAAAAGCATATTTTTTAAAAATTGAAAGTTGAGCTGGGCGTGGTGGCGCACACCTTTAATCCCAGCACTTGGGAGGCAAAGGTAGGAGGATTACCATGAGTTGGAAGCCACCCTGAGACAACATAGCAAATTGCAGGTCAGCCTGAGCTAGAGCGAGACTCTACCTCAAAAAACCAAACCAAAAAAAAAAAAGAAAAGAAAAGAAAGTTGAGGAAGGTGTGATCATGCACATCTGCAATCTCAGCACTTGGGAAGCAGAGGCAGGAGAATTGCTGCAAGTTTGAGGCCAGCCTGGTTTCAGTACTGAGTTCTAGGTCAGGGATACATAAATGAGACCCTATCTCTAAAGTCTAATAGAGCGGGATAGATGGTTCAGCAGTTAAGACACTTGCCCGTAAACCTATCAACCCAAGTTCAACTCCCCAGTACTCATATAAACCCAGATGCACAAAGTGGTACATCCATCTGGAGTTCATGTGCAGTAGTTGGAAGCCATTGCATGCCCATTCTGTCTCACTTTCTCTCAACCATGCTTGGAGTCTCATGCCTTTAATCCCAACACTCAGGAGGCTGACATAGGATATCACTGTGAGTTCGACGCCAGCCTGTGACTGTAGAGTGAATTCCAGATCAGCCTGGGCTACAGTGAAACTCTACCTCAAAAAAACAAACAAAGAAAGTCTAATAAAAGAAGGAGGGCCTGCCAGAGCATGGTGGTGAATGCACTGGGGGGGCAGAGGTAGGAGGATCACCATGAGTTCAAGGCCACATTGAGACTCCATAGTGAATTACACAATTCCAGGTCAACCTGAGCTAGAGTGAGACCCTACCTCAACAAGAAAAAAGAAAAGAAGAAGAAGGAGGGCCTGGAAAGATGGCTCGACAGCTAAAGGTTCTTTTTGTTTTGTTTTGTTTTTTCGAGGCAGGGTCTCACTCTCGTCCAGGCTGACCTGTAATTAACTCTGTAGTCTCAGGGTGGCCTTGAACTCATGGCGATCCTCCTACCTCTGCCTCCTCTACCTCTGCCTCCCGAGTGCTGGGATTAAAGGCGTGCGCCACCACTCCCGGCTCAAAGGTTCTTTCTTGAAAAGCCTAATACTTTGGGATCAATTCTCCAGTGTCCATACAGGGCCAGATGCACAAAGTGGTGCATGGGTCTGATATTCATTTGCAGTAGCAGGAGACCCTGGCATGTCCATACCTATTCTCTCTCAAATAAAAAATATATATTTTTATAAAATGAAGGAGGCATATATGATACCTTATGTTTATAAGCCCAGAACTCAGGAGGCTGAGTCAGGAGGATCACCATGAGATAAGACAGATGCATAAAGTAGTGGGTAGATGCATCTAGAGGATGTTTACAATGCAAGGGGTCCTAGCCCACTCATGCATGTGCTCGAGCTCTCTCTTTATCAAAATGAAAATATAAGTTGAAAAAGGTAACATCACAGCAGATTTCAGAGAAATTAAAAAAATTATAGGGACATACTATAAAAGCATATACTACACAAAGTATGAAAATATGAAAGACATGGATGATTTCCTTGATTTACATGACCTACCTAAATTAAATCAAGATGAGAGTAATCACTTACATAGACCTGTAACAAGCATGGAGATCTGAACAGTTATCAAAAATCTCCCAACTAGAAAAAGCCAAGGCCCAGATGGACTCACTGCTGAATTTTACCAGACCTTCAAGGAAGAGCTAACACCATTGCTTCTTAAGCTTTCCCAGGAAATAGAAAAAGAAGGAATTCTACCAAATTCCTTCTATGAAGCCAGCATCACCTAGATACCAAAACCAGGCAAAGTTAGAACAAAAAAAAAAAAAGAAAATTACAGACCAATCTCCCTCATGAACATAGATGCAAAAATTCTCAACAAAATATTGGCAAACAAAATACAAGAATATATCAGAAAGATCATTCACCCTAACCAAGTAGGCTTTATCCCAGAGATGCAGGGATGGTTCAATATATGCAAATCTATATATGTAATACATTATATAAATGGGTTGAAGGACAAAAATCACATGATCATTTCATTAGATGCAGAGAAAGCATTTGACAAAATCTAACATCCCTTCATGATAAAAGTCCTACAGAGACTGGGAAAAGAAGGAACATATCTCAATAGAATAAAAGCTATTTATGACAAGCCTACAGCCAACATATTACTAAATGGAGAAAAACTGAAAGCTTTTCCACTAAAATCAGGAACAAGACAAGGGTGTCCACTCTCCCCACTTTTATTTAATATAGTTTTGGAAGTCTTAGCCACAGCAATAAGGCAAGAGTCACACATAAAAGTGATACAAATTCGAAAGGAAGAAATCAAGTTATCATTATTTGCAGAAGACATGATTCTATACATAAAGGACCCTAAAGACTCTACTAGCAAACTCTTAGAGCTGATCAAAACCTACAGCCATGTAGCAGGATACAAAATATACACAGAAATCAGTAGCCTTCATATATGCTAACAACAAGCACACAGAGGATGAAATCAGAGAATCACTCCCATTCACAATTGCATCAAAAAAAAAATAAAGTACCTTGGAATAAACCTAACCAAGGAAGTAAAGAATCTCTACAATGAGAAATTTAAAACTCTCAAGCAAGAAATTGCAGAAGACACTAGAAAGTGGAGAAACATCCCTTGTTCCTGGATTGGAAGAATCAAATTATGAAAATGGCAATCTTACCAAAAGCAATCTACACATTTAATGCAATCCCTATCAAAATTCCAAAGACATTCTACATGGAAATAGGAAAAAACAATCCAAAAATTCATTTGGAATCACAAAAAACCTCCAAATATCTAAAATAATACTGAGCAACAAAAATAAGGTGGGAGGCATCACCATACATGATTTTAACCTATCCTACAGAGCCACAGTAACAAAAACAGTGTGGTACTGGCACAAAAACAGACGTGTGGATTAATGGAACAGAATAGAGGACCCAGATGTAAGTCCAGGTAGCTATAGCCACCTGATATTCAATAAAAATGCCAAAAATACCCATTGGAGAAGAGACAGCCTCTTCAGCAAATGGTGTTGCAAAAAGTGGATATATATCTGTAGAAGGATGAAAATAGATTCTTCTCTCTCTCCATGCACAAGAATTAAGTCCAGATGTATTAAAGATCTTAACATCAGATCTGAAACTCTGAAACTGCTAGAGGAAAAAGTAGGGGAAACGTTCAACATGTTGGTCTTGGCAAAGACTTTCTGAATACAACCCCAATTGCTCAGGCAATAAAACCACAGATTAATCACTGGGACCTCATGAAATTACAAAGATTTGGCACTGCAAAGGACACAGTGAAAAAAGCAAAGAGGCAACCTACAGAATGGGAAAAAATCTTCACCAGCTGTACATCTGATAGAGGATTAGTATCTAGGATATACAAAGAACTCAAAAGGTTAAATAAGGAATCAAACAAGCCAATCAAAAAATGGGCTATGGAACTAAATAGAACATTCTCAAAGGAAGAAATACAAATGGCATACAAGCATCTAAAAAAATGTTCTACGTCACTAGTCATCAGGGAAATGCAGATTAAAACTACATTGAGATTCCATCTCACTCCTGTCAGATTGGCCACCATCATGAAAACAAATGATCATAAATGTTGGCGGGGATGTGGAAAAAGAGGAACCCTTCTGCACTACTGGTGGCAACGCAATCTGGTCCAGCCATTGTGGAAATCAGTGTGGAGGTTCCTAAAACAACTAAAGATTGATCTACCATATGACCCAGCTATAGAACTCCTAGGCATATATCTGAAGGACTCATCTCATTTCCTTAGAAGTACGTGCTCAACCATGTTTATTGCTGCTCAATTTATAATAGCTGGGAAATGGAACCAGCCTAGATGTCCCTCAACTGATGAGTGGATAATGAAGATGTGGCACATTTATACAATGGAGTTCTACTCAGCGGTAAAGAAAAATGAAGTTACGAAATTTGCAGAAAAATGGATGGATCTGGAAAAGATTATACCAAGTGAGGTAACCCAGGCCCAGAAAGCCAAGCGCCACATGTTCTCTCTTATATGTGGATCCTAGCTACAGATGACTGGGCTTCTGCGTGAAAAGGAAAATACTTAGTAGCAGAGGCCAGTAAGTTAAAAAGGAGATATAAAAGGAAGAGAAAGGAAGGGAGGAGGGTACTTAATAGGTTGATATTGTATATATGTAAGTACAATGATTGAGATCGGGAGGTAATATGATGGAGAATGGAATTTCAAAGGGGAAAGTGCATTGGGGAGGGTATTACCATGGGATATTTTTATAATCATGGAAAATTTTAATAAAAATTGTGAAAAGATAAAAAATAAAATAAATTTTTTTAAAAAAGGAAAAAAATATATAGGGTCCAGCAGTTAAAAGTGGTTGCTTGCAAACAACTCAGGTTTAGTTTCCCAGTACCCACATAAAGCAAGATGCACAAAGTGGCACATGCATTTGAAGTTTGTTTGCAGGGCACTATACCCTTGTGTGACCATTCTGTCTCTCTCTGCTTGCAAATAAAATATTTTTTTTACAAAATTGTAGAACTAAAAAATGATGAATTGACCATATGTAAATCATTTCTAATATAAACAAACAAAGCCTTATTTAAAAATAAATAAGGGGGCCGAAGAGATGGCTTAGCACTTACAGCACTTGCCTGCAAAGACTAAGGACCCAGATTCAATTCCCCAGTTCCCAGTACTCACATAAGGCAGATGCACAAGATGGCCCATGCATCTGGAGATCGTTTGCAGTGTTTGGAGGCCCTGGCATACACATTCTCTTTATCTGCCTCTTCCTCTCTTTCAAATAGATAAATAATAAACGAATAAATAAATAAATAAAATATTTAAAAATCAGGGGCTGGAGAGATGGCTCAGCAGTAAAAGCCTGCAAAACCTGACAACCAGGTTTGATTCTCCAGTATCCACATAAAGCCAGATGCACAAAGTAGCACATGCATTTGGAGTCCCTTTGTAGCAGCTAGAGACCCGTCCATTCTATCTACTACTTCTCTCTCTAAATAAATAAACTGGGCGTGGTGGCACACGTCTTTAATCCCAGAGTTTGGAAGGCAGAGATAGGAGGATAGCCCTCAGTTCAAGGCCAGCCTGAAACTACATAGTGAATCCATGTCAGCCAGGGATAGAGAGACCCTATCTCAAAAAAGAAATTATATATACTTTTTTATGAGAGGGGAATAATTTTTTTTGTTTTGTTTTTTGAGGTCTCACTGTAGCCCAGGCTGACCTGGGATTCACTACGTAGTCTCAGGCTGGCCTCGAACTCACAGCAATCCTCCTACCTCTGTGTGCCTCCACTCCTGGCTTTTTTTTTTTAAGAGCAGAAACAGCCAGGCATGGTGGTGCATACCTTTAACACCAGCACTTGGGAGGCAGGGGTAGGAGGATCACTGTGAATGTGAAGCCACCCTGAGACTACAGAGTGAATTCCAGGTGAGACTGAGCTAGACCCTACCTCAAAAAACCAAAAAAAAAGAGAGAGAGAGAGAGAAAGGGCGAGAGTAAAAGAAGGAAGTAAAGGCCAACAAACAATAAGAGGGGTACTTGAGGTCTTGTAGGCAAGGAGGAGATGAGAAAGGGAAGGTAAACCAGATATGGGGGCACATGCCTTTATCCCAGAACTCTGGAGGACAAAGAGAGTTAAAGAATCTCTGTGAGCTCAAGGCCAGCCTGAGACTACATAGTGAATGCCAGGGCAGCCTGGGCTTGAGCGAGACCCTACCAAAAATTTTAAAAGGGGAGAAGAGGGGTAGGAGAGACAGCTTGCTGGATAAGATGCTTGCCTATAAAGCTTAACAACCAAGGTTTGATTCCCCAGTACCCATGTAAAGCCAGATGCACAGTGTCACAGGCATCTGGAGTTCTTTTTTTTTTTTTTTTGCAGTGGCTAGGGGCCCTGGGGTGCCAAATCTCTCCCTCTCTCTGCTTGCAAATGAATAAAATTTTTTAATTTATTTTTATTTGCAACAGAAAGGGAGAGAGAAAATGGGCACACCAGGGCCTCCAGCCACTGCAAACTCCAGGCCCATGTGCTACCTGGTGCATCTTATGTGGGACCTGGAAAATCAAACTTGGGTCCTTAGGCTTTGTAGGTAAGTGCCTTAACAGCTAAACCAGCTCTCCAGCAGCCCTCCTCAAAAAAAAAATTTTTTTTAAAGGGAAGGGAACTAAAGCATAACAGAGAAGATATGGCCAAGTACAATGATACACATGTATGAAAATATAATGAAATCCATTTTTTTTAATTTTATTTTATTGGGGGGGGTGGGAGAAACAGAGAGAGAGAATGGACACTTAAGGGCCTCTAGCCACTGCAAATGAACTCCAGACACCTGAGCCACCATGTTTATCTGGCTTACATGGGTCTTTAGGCTTCCCAGCCAAGCGCCTTAACCACTAAGCCATTTCTCCAACCTAAAATCCATTTTTTTGTCGGGTAACTTCTAGTTATTTTCTCATTGCTGTGACCAAACACCTAACAAGAAACAACTTAAGGGAGAAGGGTCAGAGAGGATAGTAGGGAAGGCAAGGTGGCAAGAGCACTAAGCAGGGATCACGTGCAATCCATTCAGGAAACAGAATGAGGAATTCTTTTGGATCTCTTATGGATCTCAGCCCATGCGGGATGATGACACCCACCTAAGCTAGAAACTCCCTCAGACATGCTCAAAAGTTTGTCTTTTATTTGATTCTAGATCCAATCAAGCTGACAACAGAGTTTAACCATCACACTAAGTAAATTAAAAAGCCTAATGGCCTCAAGTGGTGACACTTCTCAGCAAGGGGGAAGTGAGATTGAAGTGGGAGGACTACAGTGAGTTCAAGGCCAACCTGGGCTAGAGTGAGACCCTGCTTAAACAATTAACAACAAAAAAGAGTTAATGAGCCAGGGGCTGGAGAGATGGCTTAGCAGTTAAGGTGTTTGCCTGCAAAGCCAAAGGACCTCGGTTTGAAGGTAAGCCAGCAAGGTGGTACATGCGTCTGGAGGTGGTCTGCAGTAGCTGGAGGCCCTGGCACACCCATTCTCTCTCTCTCTTTCTCTCTCAAATAAATAATTAAAAACAAAGAGTTAATGAGCTAAAACCTTTTCCCAGATGCTTAAGTAGCTGTACATAGTTCTTATCTTATTCATAAGCCCTGAGACATATTTATCATTCTTTTTTTTTTTTTTTTTAGTTTTTCGAGGTAGGGTCTCACTCTAGCCCAGGCTGACCTGGAATTCACTACGGAGTCTCAGGGTAGCCTTGAACTCAAGGCGATCCTCCTACCTCTGCCTCCCAAGTGCTGGGATTAAAGGCGTGCACCACCATGCCCGGCTTTTTATTTATCATTCTTAATGATGAGAAAACTAACACTGGACGTGGGTGCATGCCTTTAATCCCAGCACTCGGGAAGCAGAAGTAGGATTGTCATGAGTTTGAGGACACCCTGAGAATACATAGTGAATTCCACGTCAGCCTGAGCTAGAGCAAGACCTTAGCTCAAAAAAAAAAAAAAAAGATAAGCCAACTGAGGCTTTAAAACTGCACATAGGGCTAGAGAGACTGCTCAGTGGTTAAGGCACTTGCGTGCAATGCCTAATAACCTGGGTTCAATTTGCCAGTACCCATGTAAAGCCAGATGGCCAAAGTGGTGCATGCATCTGGAGCACTCATTTTTTCTCTCTTTCCCCCTGCAAATAAAAAAATTTTATAAACTGCTCTAGATACACACGCTAATGCTAGATACTATGCACCACTATTTTGAAACTATTCAGAATGAATGGATAAACTAAGATCTCACCATGCCTGACATCCAGGGTTTTTTTTGTTGTTGTTGTTAGTTTTTTTTGAGATAGGGTCTCACTCTAGCCCAGGCTAACCTGGAATTCACTTAGTAGCGCATGCATCTGGAGTTTGTTTGCAGTGGCTGGAGGCCCTGGTGTGCCTATTCTCTATCTCTTCTCTCTATCCTTGCAAATAAGTAAAATTAAATTTAAAAAATTTACAAAAACAAAAGAAACCCCAGATGCATGTGCCACTTTGTGCATCTGGCTTACATGGGTCCTGGGGACTTGAACCTGGGTCCTTAGGCTTTGCAGGCAAATGCTTTAACCAGTAAGTTATCTTTCCAACCCCTATTTTTTTTTCCCATATCATTAAATCACTCTTTGTGTTGTCTTAAATACGTGCGTGTGTGTGTGTGTGTGTGTGTGTGTGTGTGTGTGTGTGTATGGCTACCTACATAGCCTTCTTCTTTTTTGTTTTTGGATTTTCGAGGTAGGGTCTTGCTCTAGCCTAGGCTGCTGGAATTCACCATGTAGTATCAGGCTGAACTTGAACTCACAGCAGTTCTACCTCTGCCTCCTGAGTGTCACCATGCCCGGCTATGTATGGCCTTCTTCACACTACCTATCTCAAGATTTTTGTTGTTTTTCTCCCCGAGGTAGGGTCTCACTCTAGCTCGGGCTGACCTAGAATTCTCTCTGTAGTCTCAGGGTGGCCTCAAACCCCTGATGATCCTCCTACCTCTGCCTCCCGAGTGCTGGGAGTAAAGGCATGTGCCACCATGCCTGGCTCTATCTCAAGTTTTAATCACTATTTGTCAAACTTCAGTTAGGTAAGGGCTATCCTCTACAATACATTACCAAGAATCAGCTACAGTATTATTTACTTAATATTTCTAAGTCAGGCTGGAGAATCAGGCTTAGTGGTTAAGGCATTTGACTGCAAATTTGATTTGATTCCCCAGGACTCATGTAAAACCAGATGCACAGAGTGGCACATGCATCTGGAGTTCATTTACAGTGGCTGAAGGCCCTGGCATGTCCATTCTCTGCCTTTTTCTCGCAAATAAAAAAAATAAAATAAAAATGTCTAAGTCAACTTGCTTAACAAAGACAACTTTGCTAACTGGGTTTCTGATGTGGGGGGAGGGAACATGCTAGCTTTGATCTTGGTTTTTCTTTTTTTACATTTATTTATTTGAGAGAGAGGAAGACAGAGAAAAGAGAATGGGTGCTCCAGGGCCTTTGGCCACCACAAATGAACTCCAGACATGTGCCACCTTGTGCATCTGGCTTACATGGGTCCTGGGGAATTGAACCTAGGTTGTTTGGCTTTGTAAGCAAGCATCTTGACCACTAAACTATTTCTCCAGCCCTAGCTTTGATTTTGACCCATACAGTGAAATGAACCCTGTTTTTTTCCTTCATCTGTTGACAGGTTATTTTGCATATTCTCTGCCAATCTCTTCATCAAGGCCCACATTTTCACATTTCTGTCCATACTTTACCAACCTCTTGCCAGTCTCTTGTAACCTTCAAGTCAGTATTCTCAGTTCCAACTTCATAGATTGCTCACTCCCATTTTCAACCCAGGCTCTTCCATTCTTCAACCTTTACCCAGGTTACATTGACTTCCTCTAGCAACTCTCTGGCCCCTTCCAAGATCCCACCTCAAACTGACCTGTCATCTCAAGGACAGGAGGCTTCTTTATCCTGACATACTTCAACACGAGTGAATCAGTGTTCAGAGCTGAGCTCTAAACACAGTGAAGCACCTGGGCCCTATTCCTAATGCCAAAGAGATAAAGAAAAGACACTTGTAACTGACCTAGCATGCACTGCTTAACAGGGCTACCTTAAAACACCAACTACCATTAGAAATACTTGTATTTCAATGACTACATAGCATTTACTCAATATCCAAAACTTAAGAGGCCTACTGTAGTCTCAAGATGACTTCCTATAATATGCTATCATGTATTTTTCTAACATAGTTATTTTCAAAGTTAAATACTAAAGGAAAGCTGGTCTTGGTGGCATACACCTTTAATCCCAGCACTTGGGAGGCAGAGGTAGGAGGACCACTGTGAGTTTGAGGCCACCCTGATATAGTGAATTACAGATCACCCTGAGCTCGAGTGAGACCCTACCTTGAAAAAACAAAACAAAACAAACTACTAGCTCCATATTCCTAACTAGAGGGAGGTGGCCCCAGGCACCT
This sequence comes from Jaculus jaculus, assembly GCF_020740685.1. Taxonomy (NCBI): domain Eukaryota; kingdom Metazoa; phylum Chordata; class Mammalia; order Rodentia; family Dipodidae; genus Jaculus; species Jaculus jaculus. Next base: position 49,026,878 of record NC_059116.1, on the reverse strand, counting down.
GCAGTCTGAAGTACTATCTTCTTTTCCTATGACCACTGTGGCATCGGGCAAGGGATTCCCAATCCATCAAGTACTCTATAAAGCCAGGCCAACTCTTACTGATCTGTGATACTTAAATATGTTAAGAGTTTTCAGATGATGCAGTGCTAAATACTGTGATTATCATTCTGGGATAGTAGACTTGTTCTGCAACAAGAACAGCTAAAAGAATAAATTCACCTGTATTCCCAGCTCTAAGAAACAGAAGTGGGAAGATTGCCACAAGTATGAGGCCAGCCTGATTAATATAGTACCAGGCTAGCATGTGTTACAGAGTACGATCCTGTCTCATGAGCATAGTGGCTTTAACCCCAGCAGTTGGGAGACTGAGGTAAAGAGGATTACCCTGAGTTCAGAGGCAGACTGAGCTAGAGTGAACTTTTCCTCAAAAATCCAAAATAGTGGGTTGGAAAAAGAGCTCAGCAGTTAAGGCACTTGCCTAAAAAGCCAAAGAATGAAGGTTCAATTCCCCAGGACCCACGTAAGCCAGATGAACAAGGTGGCAAGTGTGTCTAGCGTTCATTTTGGTGGCCCCAGCACACCCATTCTCTCTCAAATAAATAAAAACAAAGCCAGGCGTGGTGGTGCACGCCTTTAATCCCAGCACTCAGGAGGCAGAGGTAGCAGGATAGCCATGAGTTTGAGACCACCCTGAGACTACATAGTTAATTCCAGGTCAGCCTGGACCAGAGACCCTACCTGGAAAAAAATATAGTTAATAATAAAATTAAAAAAAAAAACACAAAATAACAATGTTTCCCAAAATTGAGCTCTCATCTATTTTAGGGCTGCAAGAATTATTCTGAGTTTAGGTGATTACACAACTGACATTCTATTGAGGGCCCTCTGAGTACTTTCCTTGTTCACACATAACGGACAGATGTTGAAAAAAATTCAGTTTTAGTCAGTGAGAAAAACCAAGTACCACTTGGAGAAGGTTGGAGAACTCAAAAGATTAAGTACGTGCAGGTTAGGGTGAGTTAATACTCCAAGTTACTCCAGCAACACGTTCTGGGCCTTTTACAGGCTTTCTGGAAGGCAGAATGACATCACCTTGGATCTTTTACATTATTGGTAGCCAAGTTTTTAAGTGTACATGACAGTCATAAAATTCTTCAGTGATAATCGGCAAAAGGCAATTGTTGGAGAGATGGCCTAGTGGTTAAGGTGCTTGCAGACAAAACCAAAGGACCCAAGTTTGATTCCCCAGTACCCACACAGGCACCTGGAGTCCATTTGCAGCAACTAGAGGCCCTAGCATGCCCATTCTCTATCTGCCTTTTTTCTCAAATAAATTTATATATAATTTTTTAATTTTTTTGTTCAAAGAGGCAGATATATATATAGAGAGAGAATGGGCATGCCAGGACTTCTAGCCACTGCAAACGAACTCCAGACACATGCGCCCCCTTGTGCATCTGGCTAACATGGGTCCTGGGGAATCGAGGCTCGAACTGGGGTCCTTAGGCTCCACAGGCAAGTGCTTAACCACTAAGCCATCTCTCCAGCCCTATATATAATTTTTTAGAGGCAGTAAGATCAGGAATAAATGGTAAGACCCTACTGTTGAAGACTCCGCATGGTTGGTCTGCAAAGTCACTAAGAAATCAAGCTATAGCTGAGCTGAAAACCAACTCCCTGTAGACCAGCTGACAGAAATCTAGAAAAAGCTACACTGCATGCAGCCCTATGGGAGAGAGAGACGCCATCAGTGGACCCTGCAAGTCTTAATTTTGGCCAGCGAGGCCAAATGAGCCAATGGATGCAATAGTGGCAGTTATGGGGGAATCTAACCACTCTCTAATTGGACCAGAGGCCCATTCCATGGGAGGGAATATATGCCCAGTACTGAAAACCTAGTCAAAAGCATATGGCAGGGTGGTCATGAGCCCCAGGGGTGTAACAGCTACTGCTGTCTGGCTAAATGCATGTATTATTCTCACCAAACTGTACAGTAAGCACTTTTCTAAATGTTCACACCCATATATTGAGTTATTTTCACTTTTAGTTAGAAAAGCTTTTCAGATGGTGGTGACATCTGGTATGACTCAAAAGGCACCATAGTGCTGAGAAGTGACAGAGGAGTGCTCAGCACTGAGACATCTCTATCACACCTTTCAGGGCATTTCATTGCAGTAGAGGTGGCAGAATGAATGGAAGAGCCAAAGGAAGGATAGGACTGCTTACAATGCACTTTTATAGACACAAAATGGCCTGGATATCCATGACCTCACAGTGCCTAGTACTCCCAAGACCTTCATAATAGGTGGAAAACATGATGACATCAAAATAAAGGAGAGACTAGTTGGGGGAAGGAATTATCATTGTTTATGATCTATAATTATGGAAGTTGCCAATAAAAAAATGTTTTTAAAAAGGCAGTAAAGCTGTTAGCTCAGTGGGTTTTACACCCATGGCCTTGTTTTCAGGATGTGGTTGGCTGGACAAAATGAGTAGAGGGATTTTAGTTTGATTAAAACCTTCACAAGACAAAACCCAATACAAACACACCTATAACCACAGCACTGGAGGATAAAGCAGGATAGTCTGAGGACATTCTGAGGTGGTGGGACCATCACACTCTCACACACACAAATAGTATTTTTATTATTGGGCTGCAGAGATGGCTTAGCAGTTAAGGTGTTTGCCTACAAAGCCAAAGGACCTAGGTTTGATTCCCAGCTGCACAGGGTGGCACAAGTGTCTGGAGTTCATTTGCAGCAGCTGAAGGTCTTAGACCACCTATTCTCTCTCAAATAAAATAATACATGGTGTGCGTGTGTCTTTTCCAAGGTAGGGTCTAGCTGTAGCCCAGGCTGACCTGGAATTCACTTGGTAGTCTCAGGGTAGCCTTGAACTCATGGCAATTCTCCTACCTCTGCCTCCCAATTGCTGGGATTAAAGATGTGTGCCACCATGCCCAGCTCAAATAAAATTTACAAAATATTATTTTTAGGGCTGGAGAAATGGCTCAGTGATTAAGGCACTTGCCTGCAAAGCCAAAGGACCCAGGTTCAATTCTCCAGTACCCACATAAAGTCAGATGTACACCAGTGCATGCATCTGGAGTTCATCTGCAGTAGTCAGAGGCCCTGGAGCACCCATTCTCTCTCTCAAATAATAAAACATTTTTAAAATATTTTTATTCATTTCCATGCCTGGGACTTTACCTGCTGCACACACACCAGATGCATGTGCCACATTGTGCATCTGGCTTTACATGGAAATTGGGGAATTAAACCCAGTTCATTAGGCTTTGCAGGCAAGCGCCTTAATCACTGAGCCATCTCTACACCACCCCTTCAAATAATTTTTAAACCTACAGCAAAAAAAAATCATGTGAAGAAAGCTAGACATGCTGGTGCACACCATTAATCACTCCCGGCACTCAGCAGGCAAAGGCTGAAGGATTGCCATGGGTTCAAAGCCATCCTGATACTACACACATGAATTCCAGGTCAGCCTAAAGAAAGAAGAAAAAAAAAAAACCTTGTAAAGAATTTCAACTGCATCCATCTGGGGATCTTCAACAGATATAGGCTGTCATTGAAAGCCCCAGTGACCCTCCACTTCCCATGACACTGTTCCTGAAACACAAGGACTGTGCCAATCGGGTGTGTATGTAGGAGTGTTGAATCCTAATTCCTACATGCTGGTATGTGACTTGTTAAAGTATGTTCAAATGAAGCCAGACGTGATAGCATATGCCTTTAATCCCAGCACTGGGTAGGCAGAGGTAGGAGGCTCTTTGTGAATTCCAGGTCAGGCTGGGCTAGAGCAAGACCCTATCTCAAAAAAACATTCAAATGGCCCAGATCTCAGGAAACTGTGAAAACAGGGCTAAGTCCCTCCCTCTCATTTGTGATAGGCATCTCTAGGGTTCTTTTCAAACACTGCAATATGAATAGCTGCACACAGCATCCAATATAAAAATATGTGCTCAGCCAGGTATGTTGGCACACGCCTTTAATCCCAGCACTCAGGAGGCAGATAGGATTGCCAAAGGTTCAAGGCCACCCTGAGACTACACAGTGAATTCCAGGTCAGCCTGGGCTACAGCAAGACCTTACCTTGAAAACCCAGAAAAACAAAAACAAAAACAAAAAAACTTCTTCAGCACAGCAGCACCCTAGCAGGATGGTAGACAACTTTCCCACCAGTAGTCTCTTATAGATGGAGAAAACGTGGAAAATGTGTATGGTTTCTATGTTGCATCTATGTTCTTACAATTCTCTCTACAAATAGCCAATTTCTTCTGTAAACTTCAATATATGCATCTCTAAAATATGACTGTTTTAGCTCCACTGGGAACTGAATTCTTGGACTCCAAACACATTGTGATTATTTTCCATTTGCTTTCTTTTCTGTTTTATTTTGTTGGTTTTTCAAGTTTTAGGGGGTTTCTTGTCCTTCACCTCACTTTACAGACAAATCTTTCTTCAGTCACTGACCTCAATACAACTAAGCAATTTAGATTTTTCTTTTTTTGAAATTTTATTTAACTCCAGCTGTATGCACCACCATGTGCATCTGACTGATGTGGGACCTGGAGAATCGAACCAGGGTCCTTAAGACTTCATAGGTATGTGCCTTAACTATTAAGCCATCTCTCCAGCTGAGTTTTCTTTTTAAAAAAAATATTTTATTTTTAAGCCGGGTGTGGTGGCACACGCCTTTAATCCCAGCACTCGGGAGGCAGAGGTAGGAGGACTGCCATGAGTTCAAGGCCACCCTGAGATGACAAAGTTAATTCCAGGTTAGCCTGGACTAGAGTGAGACCCTACCTCGAAAAACAAAACAAACAAACAAAAAAATTTATTTGCCAGAGAGAAAGAAGGAGAAAGAGAATGGGCACGCTAGGGCTTCAGCCACTGCAAACAAACTCCAGATGCATGTGCCCCTTGTGCATCTGGCTTACGTGGGTCCTTGGGAATGGAACCTGGGTCCTTTGACTTTGCAGGCAAATGCCTTAACTGCGAAGACATCCCTCCAGGCCATCATTTTGTTGTTGTTGTTGCCCTCTTACTTGATAGAGGGAGAGAGAATAGGTGCACCAGGGCCTCCAGCCACTGCAAACAAACTCCAGATGCATGTACCCCCTTGTGCATCTGGCTTACATGGGACTCAGGGAATTAAACTTGAGGTCCTTTGGCTTTTCAGGCAAACACCTTAACCACTAAGCCAACTTTCCATCCCAATTTTTCTTTAAATATAATATATATTAGCTGGGCATGGTGATGCATGCCTTTAATCCCAGCACTTGGGAGGCAGAAGTAGGAGGATCGCCAAGAGTTAGAGGCTGGCCTGATAGTACAGTGAATTACACGTCAGCCTGGGCTAAAGTGAGAGCCTACCTCAAAATACCAAAAAAATATATATAGATTTATATACATACATATTTTATATTGTATTTATATATAATTTATATATTATATATTTTTGTTTATATATAATTTTATACATACATATATTTATATATACATAATAAATATATGTATGTATAAAATTTCATTTATTTAAGAGAGCAACAGAGAGCATGAGTATTGAGTGGCCTCTTGCCACTGTAAATGAACTCTAGATGCATACGTCACTTTGTGCATCTGGCTTTACATGGGTACTGGGACTCAGACCCAGGCCATTAGGCTTTCCAAGCAAGAGCCTTTAACTGTTAAGCCATCACTCCAGTGCAGATTTTCATTTTTTAAATCCATCATCATTTATTTTTACTTAATTTTACTTCTCCTGGATCTGACAATCTTTGCTAGGACAGATAAGCTTCTTGAAGCATTAGCCAAGATAAGGAAGACCAAGAAGTTACTTGGCATCAGGGAGTTTGAATACGAAGACTAGTCAAGCCATATCAAGGGACAGAGTTTAGATAGAGAATTAAGTAGCAGATCCTCACCAAATGCTCACCAGCCTTAGCTTATTTTGTATGCCTGGAACTGATGGTATAAAGTACATGTCAAATATCCTTTTATTGCCCTCAGGTTATCTCATACTTCCTGAACGGAATTATTATTTCTTCTTGACACAGAAAGTAATTTTTAGTGGGAATTCGTTTATTGCAAATGAATGTTGTCTCTCTTCCTCTTACGTCAGGATTACAATTATTCTCTTAAGAATCCTATTACTGCAAAGTTTCACTAATTTTCAAGATCAATTTTTAAAAACATTGAAAGACACAGTGCTTTATCATACTGTCTGCAAAGAGCTTGTGGCCTGACTACTGACTGGGTTCTGAAAGCAAATAATGCTGGGTTGTGATGATGGTAGGAAGTGTTGTAAACTTTATGTATGTCAAGATTTCATCAAGCACCCAATCCCAAACCAAAGACATTTACCACAAGCTTTCTGAGTGCAATCCCAGTTCCAGGCACTCTATACAAATCAAATAGAGAAATGATAAAACTAATCACAATTCAGAATCTTTACCCAATGTCAAGATATGAGAAAATAGAGCCTCAAATTTAGATTATCTTAGTCTTCACACTTAACTATTATGCCATCCTTATTCTCATATTTTAGGTTTGGAGGACGAGTATTCTGAAGCATATTATCCAACTGAAATCTCCCTAAATCACCTATAGAATCATTCCAGTGAAAGGATTCTAAGTCATGGCACTTAAACTCAACTCCAAGGGCAGTTGTTTTCATGTGACTAGTACATGGGTCTTCAAATGATTTCTTTTGGGGGGTGTTGGGCATTTGTTTTTTCGAGGCAGGGTCTCACTCTAGTCCAGGCTGACCTGGAATTAACTATGTAGTTTCAGGGTGGCCTTGAACTCACAGCGATCCTCCTACCTCTGCCTCCTGAGTGTTGGGATTAAAGGTGTGTGCCACCACGCCAAGCTCAAATGATTAAAAAAAAAAAAAAAAAACTAGAGCATTGGGCTGAAGAAGATAGCTTGCAAACATGAGGAAATGAGTTCAATTCCTAGAACCAATGTAAAATGTCAGGCAAAAGAGCTTGTAATCCCAGTGATGGGGAGGCAGAAACAGGTGGATTCCTAAAGTTCACTAGCCAGACAGTATAGTGTACTTGGTGAGCTCTAGGCCAATGACCCTTCCAAAAGGAAAGAATGGTGTTCTACAGACCACCACCTGAGGCTGTCCTGTAGCCTCTGCAAGCACACATGAACACATACACACACAAAACGACAGCAGCCAGAGAAAAGACATCATGGAAAAGAGCAACGAGCTAGTGTCTTAATGTTCCATGAAAGCTGAAAAAATAAATAAAATCAAGAAGCAATTTAAAATAACCTACAAGGTTTCTAATGTTCTGGTAGTCCCCCCCTTACCCCACCAGATAGGATCTCACTGTAGCCCAGGCTGACCTAACTCACTCTGTAGTCCCAGACTGGCTTTGAACTCACAGCAATCCTACCTCTTGTTCCTGAGTGCTGGGATTAAAGGTGTACATCACAATGGTATTTAAATAAGTTAAATTATGCTACTCTTAGAGATTCTTTTAAATTAAGTTTTGTTATTTTATTTCCAAGCAGAAAGGTAGAAAGTCTAGGAGAGGTAGAGGGAGGGAGAGGCAGGGTAGGTGGGCATGCAAGGGCCTCCAACTGCTGTAAAGAAACTTCAGATGCATGGGCCTCTTTGTGCATCTCTCTGGCTGTATGTGGGTACTAGGGAACCACACCAGGATTGTTAGGCTTTGAAGCACCTTTAACCACTGAGCCATTTCTCCAGCCCTTGTGAGTGACTCTTTAGATGCCTCTTCTGGTATGTGCTTTCTAGTTACTAAAGAATCATATAAGCCGGGCATGGTGGTGCACGCCTTTAATCCCAGAACTCAGGAGGCAGAGGTAGGAGGATCGCCATGAGTTCAAGGTCACTCTGAGACTCCATAATAAATTCCAGGTCAACGTGGGCTACAGTGAGACCCTACCTCGGAAAAAAAAAAAAAAATCATATCATCTCACAATTAGATGTCATCTCATCTTATAATTTTCAAACTGGAAGGTCATAGAATATTGTTACAATTTTAACAAAGATCAGATGTTCTGGCCCACTATCAGAAGTGTATGTAGTGAATGCTACAGCCCTGCTCAGATCTTCATACTGACAGCCAGAGAGAGGCTACAAGAATGTAGTTATTTCATTAGCAATCTCATTGAGCATCACTAAAACACATTTGCTGAACCCCATCTCTAGGAGCTGATGGTTGCAGGCAGGCAAACTTTGATCCCCTATCCTCCCTGTCACTCAATCTCTCCCATTACTGTCCTTCTCTTCCAAGTAATTTCAGAACTTGAGATGCAGCTCAGTGGGTAGAGTGACTGCCTAGCACACACAGGACCCTGGGTTCAATCTCCAGCACTACATGCTTATTGTGGTAACAAAGGCTTGCAATCCCAGCACTCAAATGGAAGGAGGATCAGAAGTCCAAGGTCACTCACGGTTACACAGTAAGTTCATGGCCAGTCTAGGAACAATGTTAAGACCTTAGTCTCTACCTTCCAGTGAGTTGTTGACGAGGGAGGTCCCTGATGCCCCCAAACCATTACTAGCTGTTGCCAAGGTTCTTGGTTTCCCACCAGAAATAGATGATAAGACCCTATTGCTGAAGACTCCACATGCTTGGGCTGCAAGGTCACTGAGAAATCAAGCTGGGGCTGAGCTGAAAACCTTCTCCCTGTAGACTAGCTGACAGAAAGCTGGAAAAAGCTGTACTGCATGCAGCCCCATGGGAGACAGAAGTCATCAGCGGTGAAAACCGTGGACATTGCAAGCCTCAAGTCTGGCCAGCTAGACCAAATGGGTGCAATAGTGCCATGTCTGTTATGGAGAAAACCAACTGCTCTCTAAGTGGACTGGAGGCCCGCTCTACAGGAGAAACTGCATGTCTGGTACTGAAAACCTAATCAAAAAGCCTATGGTGAGAGAGGTCATGAGCTTTAGGAGTATACCACCAGCTCTTGTCTGGCTAAATGCATATATTATGCTCACCAAACTGTCCAGTAAGCAAGCACTTCTCTTAATGTTCTTGCCCACATATTAATGTTACTCTTACTTTTGATCAGAAAAGTTTCTCTTTTCAGATGGCAGTGACCACTAGGATGACCCAAAGACACCATAATGCTGAGTAGTAGTGACAAAGGAGTGTTCAGCACTGAAATATCTCTATCACACCTTCCAAGACTCAAGGTCCATTGCAGAAGAGGTGATGGAAAGAATGATAGAGACAAAGGAAGGTTAGCACTGCTTACAATTCAATTGTTCAGAAAGAAATTGGTCTCGATATCCATGTCCAAGCAGGGCCTAGCACACAAGACCCTTATAATAGGAGGAAAAGATGACATCAAAATAAGATTAATGGAGAGAGGGAGGGGACATGATAGTGTGCATTTGTGGAGGGGAAGTTAAGGGAGGGAATTATTATAGTTTCTTATCTGTTAAGTATGGAAGTTGTCAGTTAAAAAAACTATTCTCTTAAAACTGTTTTGTAAAAAAAATATTTGGGGGGAAGAGACAGAATGGGTGCCACTGCAAATGAGCTTGATGCATGTGCCACTTTGCGCATCTGACTTTATGCAGATACTGGGTAATTGAACCTGGGTCTTTAGGCTTTACAACCAAGCGTCTTTAACAGCTGAGCCATCTTCCCAGGTCCCCTTAACTTTTTAATATTTCTTAAAAATTTTTAAAGTGGCATTGGACACAGAATTCCCAGTCTGTGGGTTCTTTACACATTCACCAGCTTTCCCAGAATAGCACCATTCTTGACTGGACTCTCCTCTTGTTACCTTCTTGCAGACACAGCTTTGCTAAAATTCACCAATTCTTATTTTTGTTCCTGTATGGTTTTTGTTCCTGTTTTTCCTCACTGGCTTTTGTTTGGGTTTTACTGTTTTAAGCAGGATCTAGGCCAGACTGATCTGGAACTATGTAGTTTTCAGACAGGCCTTGAACTCACAGCGATCCTCCTACTTCAGGGTCCCCAGTGCTGGCTCAATTTTCCAGGTTGGTGTTCTACACTGTGAATATGATTTGCCTAAATATAATTAAAAAAAATTTTTTTTTTCTTTCCTTTGCTTTTCAAGGTAAGGTCTCGTTCTAGCCTAAGCTGACCTGGAATTCACCATGTAGTCTCAGGCTGGCCTTGAACTCATGACAATCCTCCTACTTTTGCCTCCTGTGTACTGGGACCAAGCACAGCTAGGTTTGGTTTTTTGAGGTAATGTCTCGCTCTAGCCTATGCTGACCTGGAATCCACTACATAGTGTTACACTGGCCTTAAACTCACAGTGATCCTTCTAGCTCTGCTTCCCTTTTGGCTGAGATTAAAGGCCTGTGCCATCACACCCAGCTTTAGACTGTTGCTTGTGCATCTTGCTGGACATCTCAAGTTTTCCTACATCAGTGGTTTGTTGTTGATTTTTAAAAACCCTTAGCCATTAAGACTTCAAATATCAATTCTGCTCCATTCTCCCTTCTTCTGTTGTGCCAAACACATATATATTACACATTACCAAACTGTCTTAACTTTTGGGTGGTATTTGTCAGTTTGCTTTGTGTTTTTCTTTCTTCCACTCAGAATTTGAGTTTGGAAAGTGTTCATTGGCAGATGCTCAACCTCACCAATTTCTGTCTTAGCAGTCCTCCTGAAAGATCTGTCAAAGGCTCTTGTGGCCAGGCATGGTGGCACACACCTTTAATCCCAGCACTCAGGAGGCCATGAGTTGGGGCCACCTTGAGAACACAGAGTGAATTCCAGGTCAGCCTGGGTTAGAGTGACACTCTACCTCGGAAAAAAAAACAAAAAAACAAAACAAAAAAAAGTCTTGGTGAATTTTTACTTCTAATGTGTACTAACTGAGCATTTCTATGTGCTTTATTGATCTTGCTTGGGGTCTAATAATCATTTAAATAAAATAGCTAGTTTAATTCCAAAACCCATGCCATTGGTGTGGGGGGGGGGTCCTGTTTCTGATGCCTGCTTTGTTTCTTTGGATTGCCTTTTTTCTACTAGTATGAATTGTATTCTTTAAAAAAAAATAGTCAATTAATTGAGTTATTAGAGAAAAAGGAAGAATGAGGAGGAAAGAGAATGGGCACATAGGGTCTCTAGCCACCACAAACTCCAGATGCACGGGCCACCATATGCATTTGGCTTATGTGGGTTCTGGGGAATTGAACCTGGGTCCTCAAGGTTCAGCACCTTATCCACTAAGTCATCTCTCCAACCCAAATTGTATTATTTTTAAATTGAAAGCAGAATATAACGTATTACATAAGATAAACACACCTGGGTGTGCCATTTTATGTTAATCTTATTAGGAACCTGGCCGATTAAAGTTTGCAGTAGACACAGAAGTCTGAGACTGAAAACAAACTACTTAAGTGGCTACTACTGGTCTTCATTCTGCCCTTGGAAGTGAACACATTTCCATTCTTCTGACAACTTTTGAAGCATCTGAAGACAAGTATTAACATAAACGACTTGTTCCCCAATTCTCGTTTGCCTAGTTTTGTCTTCTATAAGGCATTATTGTTTGCCTCCTGAACTGTGGGAACTTATTTCACTAATGTGGACTCCCAAGGTGGAATACAGAATTCTAGCTGTGGTTCAATCTACATCCAATGTAATACAATTTTCCACATTTTGAACACTTCATCAGTGTAGATTAACAGTCTATAAGCTACATCACTAAACAGCTACAACTTGGTTTGTGCTTTCCCAATGAAGTGATGACAAGTCAGCTTTTTGATGTAATGGTTCAACTACCTTGGGACAATATAAATGCAGGATTTTGTGCTGGGGAATTTTCAGCAAGAGAAAGGTAAAGGTAAGAATGTTTAACAGTGGTTCTCACTGCATTGGTTATTGACCAATGGTCTGACCTGTCAAGAATATAACCAATCTTAAAGTTAATGCTAAGTGACTTTCAGAGGCAACCCTAAGCAACTGACTCAGCAAGCATGCATGCATCCATGTGTCCCTCAAAGCTGCTGGCAGCAAAACAGTTTACCACACCCTGCATCTATCACTCTCCAATATGCCTCCTGATGTTGCATGAACACCTATCTTTATTTAAAAAAAAAAAAAAAAAAAGAGAGAGCCAGACGTCATGGCACACACCTTTCATTCCAATACTCAGAGGCAGAGGTAGGATGATCACCAGGAGTTCTTGGTCAGCCTGGAGCTACATACATAGCAAGTTCCAGGTCAGCCAGAGTTACAGTGAAACCCTGCCTTGGGGAAATAAACCAAACAAAACTAGCCTGGAGTAGTGGCACACTCCTCTAAACACAGAGCATGGGTGGCAATGGTAGGATTGCTGCAACCTTGGAGCTGCAGAGACCCTACTTCAAAAGAACCAAGAAATAAAAATCTACCTTGGACGTGGTGGTGCACGTCTTTAATCCCAGCATTTAGAAGGCTGAAGTAAGAGGATCCCTGTGAGTTCAAGGCCACCATGAGACTACATAGTAAATTCCAGGTTCAGCCTGCGCTAGAGTGAGACCATTCCTTGAAAAAACAAATAAATAAATAAATAAATAAATAAAAGCCCAAACATATTTCTTATATGCCCAACACTCATATAACCAAAAGATCCTTAGGAACAAAAAGAATTAAAACGTTCACTGGGTCTGGGAAAATGGCATTTGTCTGCAAAGCCTAAGGACCCCTGTTGTATTCCCTAGGACCCACATAAGCCAGATGCACAAGGGGGCACATGTGTGTGGAGTTGGTTTGCAGTGGCATGAGGCCCTGGCACACCCATTCTGTCTTTCTCTCTGCCTCTTCCTCTCTCTCTCTCTCTAATAAATAAATAAATACTTTTTTAAAAAAATCACTGCATTACAACAAATCTTACCAAATTTTACCATCCAGCAGCTTCCTGCATGTCATTTGCATGTTACTTGCATCAATTTTGAAACCTACTAATGGACAGTGAAGATGGCTCATCATTTAAAGGTGCTTGCTTGGAAATGTACTAACTATTCCTAAATTCCCAAGAACAGAACAGCCTTTGTTCTAAATTAGTAACATTCTCCATACTATGACCTAAATATGATAAGATCTGAAGGAATGCTTTGCAAAGAACTAATATTTAGGCCTCAATAAATTTCTGAGATTAGGTTAGTATGAATGAGGCTTTCCTTAAAATTTTGATCAGTATTATTGCTTAAGAGGCTCATATTATTTTGAAAAAATCTGGCATATGTAAAATTATCAAAGTTGTAAAATTAAGTTCTGATTTTAACAATCCTATTTCAAAAGTGAAATAGATAATATCAGATAGCATAGTCATCCATACACTTATAATGGTGCAGTGAAGGAATTGGGCAGTGAAGATATTATTTATCAAGTACTCCAATATTCTATTTTTTTGAGGGGGGTAATTTCAAGGTAGGGTCTCTAATTCAGGCTGACCTCGAATTCACCTATGTAGTCTCAGGATGGGCTCCACTCCTACCTCTGCCTCCAAGTGCTGGGATTAAAAGCATGGAACATGACATGAGGAATTAATAAAACTTAAAAAAAAAAAATCTTGAGCTGGGTATGGCGGCACACGCCTTTAATCCCAGCACTTGGGAAGTAGAGGTGGAAGAATTGCTGTGTTTGAAGCCACCCTGAGAGTAAAGAATGAATTCCAGGTCAGCCTGAGCTAGAGTGAAACCCGACCTTGGTGGGGGTGTGGGTAATCTTTTTGAATGGGTGTAATGTAGTTACATACAACATATTTACAGTGCATCTTTCTTTTTTGGTGGGGGGGGGGTTCAAGGTAGGGTCTCACTGTAGCCCAGGCTGACCTGGAATTCACTCTGTATTCTCAGGGTGGCCTTGAACTCACAGTGATCCTCCTACCTCTATCAAGTGCTGGCATTAAAGACGTGCACCACCATGCCCAGCAACAGTGCATCTTTAATACACGGTTTTATAATATGAATATAATTGATTCCTTTCATTTTTATTCCAGCTTAATTTATTCTTTTCTGTAAGTTCTAGAAGAAAAAAAATCTGCAACCCCAACATCTTAAAAATAGTCAAGGGCTGCAGAGATGTCATAGCATTGCCTGTGAAGCCTAAGGACTAAGGTTTGACACCCCAGAACCCACATAAGCCAGATGCACAAGGTAGCACACATTCTCTCTGCCTCTCTCATAAATAAATGTAAAACAAATTAATTTTAAAAGTCAAGGGTAGAATATTTCATTTTCCCTAAAAAAGACAATGTCAACTAAATCAGGCAAAGATTTAAGGTATATTATACTTTAACTGATGGGTCTCCTACCCTAACCAACCATAGTCCAGAATACTGGGGCTTGAGGGCCCAAGCTAATAACTCAACATATTTTAAAAAACACCTCTAAGGAAATCTCATGACTAAAAACAAAGAAAACAAGTGAGCTGAAGTCACAGTACCTAATTCTAGATAGAGGCAGACTGCACACACACCAGACAGATAGGCTTGGGTCAGATACAACTAGATCTCAAAACAAGTGAGCACACTGACACCACCAAGATGTGACTGACGCTAGCAGAGCAAATACTTTGGGAAGAAAAGTACTGCAGACATCTAACACTCAAATGAGTGTCTACAAAATAAAAGAACATAAATATACAAGTGAAATGACAGATAAATACTAGCTAGAAAATTTCCAAGTTTTGCTTTGGGATAAAACTTCTGAAGTGGGCTGGATAGATGGGTTAGTGGTTTAAGTCATCTGCCTCTGAAGCCTAAGGACCAAGGTTCAATTCCCCAGTACCACATAAGCCAGATGCACAGATGGCACATGCATATAGAATTCTGGATGCCCTGGCGTGCCCATTTTCTATTTGCTTCTTCCTCTCTCTCAAATAAATAAATACTAAAAAGAAAACTTCTAGCTGGGCGTGGTGGTGCACGCCTTTAATCCCAGCACTTGGGAGGCAGAGGTAGGAAGATCACTGTGAGTTTGAGGTCACCCTGAGACTCCATAGTGAATTTCAGGTCATCCTGGGCTTAGAGTAAGACCCTACCTAAGAAAGACAGAGAAAGAATGAAAGAAAGAAAAAAAAAAGAAAGAGAGAAAGAGAAAGGAAGGAAGGAGAGAAAAAACTTCTAAAGTACTTACAATATGCTAGAGTAAGACCCTACCTCAGAAAAGAAAGAAGGAAGAAAGGAAGGAAGGAAAGAAAGAGAGAAAAAACTTCTAAAGTACTTACAATATGCTAACATGCTGGGAGCAGTTTCAAGCACCAGACTTGTTTGAATCCCTTAAAAATGTTAAGTCTTCCAGGCATGGTGGCAGACACCTTTAATCACAGCACTTGGGTGGCAGAGGTAGGAGGAGCACTGTGAGTCTGAGGCCACCCTATCCTGAAGTCAGCCTGAGCTAAAGTGAGACTCTACCTCACAAAGAAAAAGAAAAAACAATTTTTGGTGGGGGGTTTTGAGGTAGGGTTTCATTGTAACCCAGGCCGACCTGGAATTCATTATGTATTCTCCCAATGGCCTCAAATTCACAGCAATCCTCCTATTTCTGCCTCATGAGTGCTAGGATTAAAGGTGTGCCCCACCACACCCAAAATAAATACATGAATGTTTTTAAAAAAATCTAAAAGGGGCCAGGCATGGTGGGGCACACCTTTAATCCCAGCACTTGGGAGGCAGAGGTAGGAGGATCACTGTGAGTTCAAGGCCACCCTAAGACTCCATAGTAAATTCCAGGTCATCCTGGGCCAGAGTCAAAACCTACCTGGGGGGGGGAGGGGGCTGAAAGAGGCTGGAGAGATGGCTCAGTGGTTACAGCACTTGCAAAGCCTGATGGCCCAGGGTTCAATTCCCCAGTACCCACATAAAGTCAGATGTAGAAAGTAGCACATGCATCTAGAATTGCCCATTCTGTCTCTCCCTCTCTCTCTAAATAACTATTTTTTAAGACATGGTAAGTACCAATTTTAACCCGACTTTGGACAAAGACAATGAGGTGCAAAGATGTCAAATGCTTTGCCCAATATTACTAAACAGCAAAGCACAGGGGGCCAAACTTCAGCCCTCATGGTCATAAAGCTCAACTGCTCTCTAAGTGTTTGCTGATTTAAAAGCAATAGAAGTCAACATTGTAGCCATACTCTTGTTTCTGGTCTGACCTTTTCAACATGTAAAAATATGTCTGCTATTTCCATATATTAGTATAGAAAAAAAAAAAAAACCACCAAAGAAACAAAGGAGTGCTGAAGCTACAGGTCAGCTGGAACAGTGCCTAGCATGCGCAGAGCACAGGACCACACAAAATCAGGCATGGTGGCGGACACCTGTAATCCTAGGACTCAGAAGTTGGGGGCAGGAGGTTATGAAGTTCAACATCACTCTCAGCTGTATACCAAGTTTGATGCCACCCTGTTTCCTGGGGCCCTTGGGGAAGAACTTACCCAACATTACACATTAGGCATGGTGTTGTAATGTAGAATAAAAACAGCACCATGACAAAATACTGAGGAAAAAAATTAGGAGTGGAAAAAGGTGAGAGAAAAGATGAACATGAAGCAGCAATTCAGACATGTAAGAATTAAACTGAAAACTAAAATTTGAAATCAAAAACAAAAGACAACTTCAGTCTTCCTAATAAAAAGGCACATAAATATTAATCAGAATTAATGAAAGGCCAATGTATGCTGGATACATTTGGCAAAGAAACTATAAGAAAAAGATTGTTTAGCCACACTGTTTTTCTCAATGGCAAAGGAAAACTCCTCTCAGACCCAAGAAAACCTGAACTTCTCCCTGCTCTTCAGTACTTGCCTCTGTCTGTTAATCCCACCTCTACAAACCTCCACAGAACTGAAATGGTCTCTGTGGTGAAGGTGAATGTGTGTCTGCCACAGACTCAGGTGTGTTATTGTTTCTAACTTGGGTATCCAGTCACCTGGCTGGAGGCATCATCAGGAATGGGGGGAGAATCCTGGGATCCAAATGGTTTAAGACAGCAGTTTGACTTCTGGGGATCCTCTTGTTGGTTTTGCGCTTGCTACTTTCTAGTGTTTGTTGGTTAGTGGTGGTTTCTCTGTCTCTCTGCTTGAGATCTATGAAAGGGAGTCAGCTTCTTCCTCCATTAATAGAACTTCCGTTGGGCCTGGGCATGCTGGCACATGCCTTTAATCCCAGGGGGAAAAAAAAAGTGTTTTTTTTTTTAAAGCCGGGCGTGGTGATGCAAGCCTTTAATCCAAGCACTCCAGAGGCAGAGGTAGATGGATTGCCATGAGTTCAAGACCTCCCTAAGATTACAAAGTAAATTCCAGGTCAGCCTGGGCTACAGAGATGGCTTAGCAGTTAAGGCACTTGCCTGCAAAGCCAAAGGACCTAGGTTAGATTTCCCAGAACCATGTAAACCAGATGTACAAGGTGGTGCATGCGTCTGGAGTTTATATGCAATGGCTGGAGGCCCTGGCATGCCCATTCTCTACCTACCGCTCCATCTCCTTTCTCTCACTTTTAAATCAACAAATAGATAAAGTATTTAAAATACATATTTATTTTATTTGGGAGGAGAAAAAGAATGGGCATGTTAGGGTCTTTGGCCAAGGCAAATAAACTCGAGATGCATGTGCCATCTTGTGCAGCTGGCTTAAATGGGTAATGGGGAATTGAACCTGGGTCTTTAGGTTTCACAGGCAAGTGCCTTAACCATTAAGCCATCTCTCCAGTCCTCCCCCAAGATTTTGATACATCTGACAGCATGGATTGACCTAAATGTTATTAATATGTTAGTCACAAAAAGATAAACACTTCATCAGGCTGGAGGGATGGTTTAGTGGTTAAGATGCTTGCCTGCTAAGTCTAAGAATCTAGGTTCAGTTCCCCAGGACCCATATAAGCCAAGATGTACAAGGTGGTGCATACATCTGAAGTCCGTTTACAGTGCCTAGAGGCCCTGGTAAGCCCATTCTCTGTCTCTCTACCTCTTCTCACTTTCACACAGACTCAAGCCTTTAATCCCATCACTTGGGAGGCAGAGGTAGGAGGATCACTGTGAACTCAAGGCCAGCCTGATACTACACAGTGAATTCCAGGTTAGCCTGGGCTACAGTGAGACTAACTTAAAAAACAAAACAAAAAAGATAAACACTTCATGATTCATTACATACCTAAGCAAGGTCCTGACTGGGATTCCCAGCAAAGAGGGGAAGATAATACTGAAACTTGCTGTGTTAAAATAGGAAGAGTAAGAAAACTCGCACACCAAGCATGGTGACTCACATCTTTAATCCCAGCACTCAGGAGGCAAGAGGCAGAGGTAGTAGGATCACTGTGAGTTTGAGGCCAGTCTGAGACTATATACATAGTGATTTCCAGAGGGAGACCCTACCTAAAAAAAAAAAAAAAATCTTGGGGCTGAAGAGATGGCTTAGTAATTATGACACTTGTCTGCAAAGCTGACAACTCAGGTTCAATCACCCAGTACCCACAGATGCATAAAGTGGCACATGTGTCTAGTGCTCATGGGCACTGACTAAAGGCCATGGCATACCCATTGTCTATCTGCTTCTCTCTGTCAAATAAATAAACGTTTTTTAAAAAAACTCCATCATCTTGGGCTGAGGGGTGGCTTAGTGTTTAAGGCGTTTGCCTGCAAAGCTAAAGGACCCAGGTTCTATTCCCCAGGACCCACATTAACCAGACGTACAAGGGGATGCGTGTGTCTGGAGTCCATTTGCAGTGGCTGGAGGCCTTGGCGCACCCACACTCTCTCTCTCTTTCTCCCCCTCTCCCTCTTTCTCTATAAAATTAATAAAAATAAAAAATATTTTTTTAAAAAGCCATCATCCACCGGGCATGGTGGCACACACCTTTAATCCCAGCACTTGGGAGACAGAGGTAGGAGGATTGCTGTGAGTTTGAGGCCACCCTGAGACTCCATAGTGAATTCCAGGTCAGCCTGGGCTAGCGTGAGACCCTACCTCGAAAATAAAAAAAAAAAAAAAAAAAAAAGAAAATCCATTATCCCCCTATTTGCATCCAGACTTTGTGCAATCTAAATGGTCAGAGAATAAGAAAAACTTGTAAAAGAAAAACACTAAATTTTAAATTTTTCTCCAGGTGTGGTGGCAGAAGCAGGAGGATCACTGTGAATGTGAAGCCAACTTGGGACTACAGAGTGAATTCCAGGTCACCCTGGGCTAGAGTGAAATCTTGCTTCAAAACAACAAAAAGAATTTATAGGGGGAGGGAGGGAATTACCATGGGATATTTTTTTATAATCATGGAAAATGCTAATAAAAATTTTAAAAGAATTTATAAAACTACCAAAAATAAGACAGCCAGAGAGTGATTCACAGCAATGTTTTTGCGTAGCTAAAAGCGGAGTAACAAAATAACTTAAATACAATTTTCAGTAGCAAAAACCTGGAGGAGCAAAAATAAATAATAGGTAGATGGTTGAAAAACTACTAATTCTGTAAGGCAGGATATAACTTAGCTAGTAAAATGAGATTAATAATCAAGCTACTAGAGGTCAGCGGTTGGCAATTTGCCCAGCATGTGTAAAGTCTTGGATGCCATTCCCAGAACTGAAAACAATAAAAAATAAATAGATAAAATAAAATAAAAAGGGAAGGGGTGGAAATGCCTATAGTAAATGTAAAAAAAAAAAAACATACAAAATAGTTATGACACTACAAACCCTGTCCTGTTTGCGGGGGAAGGATAAGGGGTAGCTGGGTGTGGTAGCACATGCCTTTAAACTCAGCACTCAGAAGGAAGAGGCAGGAGGACCACTGTGAGTTCGAGGCCAGGGTGGGAGCATGACCCTACCTCAAAAACAAAACAAAAAAAATTAAGGGGCAATGAGTCTGCAAGTGGTACTTATGTCCCTACCGATGGATGCTTAAAAACTAAAATATGAGGAACATATGCAAACCTTCAAACAAAGAGAAGTCTAGAGGCCTGCAGAGTACAGCTATGCGTAACACTTCACTGCTCCTCCTGCTGTCACTGAGGCCTTTACTTCCCAGCACACTTATTCCTCTCACTCTATTCAACCCAACAACTACAAATGGATGTTCCACTCTGCCACTGTCACTACTCCTTTCTGCCCTTTGAATTCTACCTAGCAACCATCTTGCTCACTGACATTCAAATATCCTCTCCAATGCAGTTCCAGCCTACTTTTCATTTCATCTCACTCTAAGGAGGATCTTGCTACAGTAACAACAAACTGCCACTACTGGCCAGCTACAGGACTCCCCTCTGCAGGTGAGTGTAACTGCTTCTCTAAACAATCTCTCCCACCATCATAAGGTTTCACCTGATCTACCATTCACATTCCATGGGAACGGGCAGGCAGAAAGAAGACACAGGCCACTTTAAGTATTTTCACATACAGCAGACCTCTATTCATTTTCTTAACAGTTTTAGTCAGTCACCATGGTCCAAAATACTACTGTAATGCAACAATTAAGATAATTTGAGAAGGGAAGAAACCACATCCACATAATGTTTATTTCAATACACTATTGTTATTATTGTATTGCTGTTAATTCCTTACTGTGCCTAAACTGTAAACTAAACTTTATTTTATGTATGTATGTATGTATAGGGAAAAACAGCCTACATAGAATTTGGCACTTATTTGTAGTTCAGGTGTACTGGGTGTCTTAGAATGTATCCATCACAAGGCTGGAGAGATGGTTCAGTGCTTAAAGTGTTTGCCTGCAAAGCCTAGTGACGGGGGTGCAATTCCCCTGTACCCATGCAAAGCCAGATGCACACAGTGGAGCATGTGTCTGGAGTTCATTTGCAGCAGCTGGAGGTCCTGGCATGCTCACATTCTGTCTGTCTCCCTTGTATCTCTCTCTGCTTGCAAATAAATTTCTAGAAAATTTTAAATAGAATGTATCCATCACAGATACCTTTCTCATGTTTGTGATCAAACTCGTATTTGATCCCCAGCTGATGGGCCTTTGCTGGAGGAGATGTGTCACTTTGGGCCTTGGCAGTGCTAGCAAGCTCACCTTTTTTTTTTTTTTTTTTTTTTTTGAGGTAGGATTTTACTCTAGTCCAGACAGACCTGGAATTCACTATGCAGTCTCAGGGTGTCCTTGAACTCATAGTGATCCCCCTACCTCTGCCTCCCAAGAGATAAGATTAAAGGTGTGTGCCACCACACACAGCCCATCAACTTCTTTGCTGGTACTGTGGAGATGTGACACCCTGCTATCTACTTTTACCATGCTTTCACCAGGTGTTTTGTCCCAGCAACAAGAAGATAACCCCAATAGTGCTTGATAGTGGATGGCACGTAAGTTAGATAAGCAAAGGTGGGGATGTGACTCAGCACAACAGCATGACCGAGCATGTGCAAGGCCCCAGGCTCCATCTCCAGCACCACCAGAAAAAATTAGCCAGTTATAGGCATCATTTTGTCCAAAAGCTCAATTATTTAATAATTAAATTATTGGTTCTTGAGCTGGGCGTGGTGGCACTCGCCTTTAATCCCAGCACTTGGGAGGCAGAGGCAGGAGGACACCATGAGTTTGAGGCCACCCTGAGACTACAAAGTGAAATCCAGGTCAGCCTGAGCCAGAGACCTTACCTTGAAAAACAAAAAACAACAACAACAACAAAAATTGGTTCTTTGCTAATTTACTTAGATAAAATATAAATATTATATAACTCTTTAAATTATAAATCAGGCTTTCATTCATTCTTCTATCCCTTGAAGGCTCAATACTATTTACTCACTCAACATACAAACTTGGTTGAGTACCTACTAGAGAAAATGTACTGCTCTAAGCATTAAGGATACTGAGGACTTTAATAAACAGGAGAAACAAAACAAGGTTCTTCATCTGAGAACTCCTATTCTAGCGACAGGTATACATAATTAAGAGTACAGTTTTAAATCTTCAAGTATTATGAAGCAAAAACAAATTAATGCAATAGAGCTCCAGAGAGATTAAGGAAAGTCAATGGAACCCAAAGAAAGGAAGGCTTTCTACAGAGGTGCTACCAACAAAACTGAGTGCACAAAATCCACTAAGAAAAATTCACCAAGTGAATACATTCTAGTCACTGTGTGAGCAAATAGCAAAATCCCTGACAGGCCCAGCGTGGTGGCGCACATCTTTAATCCCAGCACTTGGGAGGCAGAGGTACGAGGATCACTGTGAGTTTGAGGGCAGCGTGAGACTACATAGTGAATTCCAGGACAGCCTGGGCTAGAGTGACACCCTATCTTGGAAAAAAAAAATCCCTGACACAAGATCCTTCACCTGAGGTTCCAGAGCTACCTGGGTTAGTGACCTCTCAGTGCATGCATGAGCATAACAAGATGGCTGTGAAGGGATCTAGTTTTCTCCTAAATTCCATCTGGCTACAGACAGGAGTGAGACTTTGAACAGTAGATTGCTACTGTAGTAAAGTATGTATGACAACCACTGAGATAAGCAGGGGTTGGCAGCCGTTTTGTAATGTGTGTAGTTCTGTTTTCTAAGACACAACAAGTAGAGCTATTTTATCAGCTTCCTCTTAAAAAGCCCCTAAACAAAAACAATTTATAAAGGAAGAAACCCACAAAGACAGAGAGGACATTAAGAAACTTTTGGTATATAATGACTAAATATAATGCCTTTCACCCACAAAAACTGTGAGTTTTCACAGGACTTGAGGCACCAGGCTCCTTACAATATATCAGTGAGTCATAAGGCCCATTCAGAACTGACTGCAAGTCTTTACATAAACCTTTATCCTGGGCTGAAGAGATGGCTTGGCAGTTAAGTCACTTGCCTGCTAAGCCTAAGGACCCATGTTTGACTTTCCAGATCCCATGTAAGCCAGATGCACAAAGATGAGGCAAGCACAAGAGGCAGTGCAAGTGTCTGGAGTCCTACTTCAGTGGCTGAGGCCCTGGCATGCCAATTCTCTCTCTCTCTAAATAAAAAAATAATAATAATTTTAAAAACTCCTTTAACATCTCTGTGGTTTGATTTCAGTGGCTGAGGCCCTTGTGTGCCAATTCTCCCTCTCTTTATTTTTCTCTCTAAATTAAAAAAAATTTTTTTAAAAGATGAAGAAAAGAAACTGAGCACAAGATATACATTTGAGAACCAGATCATAGGGGTAAGAAGATACAGTAGCACTACCTAGCAAAACTGAGATGTTTTCCTGTGGAGAAAATGGCCTAGGAAAAAATACCTACAGGTAACATTTGTTAATCACCACGGAAACTCACGACCTACTGTAACTCTACTGAAAATCAAATTAGGAAAAAATACCAAGAAAATAACATGAATCACCAAGACAATTTTTAGAAACTTCCCATGAGAATCAACTATATGCTGTGTACTTGTAGGCCTTAAAGCTAGAATACCTGCATGATCAATATAAAGTTAAAAGATTACACGGTTCCTAAAAAAATAAATGGACTGACCATTAAAAAACTAACATTATCCAGACCTCAAAAAATACATGCCATCAGAAATTAGTAAAACTCTTCTTACCACTACTGTCCTTAAACATTTAATTTCATAAGTGACCAGCAAAACACTTATTTAAAATATTAAGCATGGAAACAGGAAAAAAACACAAAAACCCATATGGATAATAATCATGATTAGTAAAATTATAATTATAGTAAAATTATGAACATATATACTACCAAGCAATAAAAATCAAATTTTCATAATTAGTGAGACCCTACCTCGAAAACTCCCCCCCTCAAAAAATGACCAAAAAAATAAAAATAAAGAACCTTTCTTAAAAATAAATGAATAAATAAACAAATAAAATAAGCCAGGAATGGTGACACACACCTTTAATACCTGCACTCGGAGGAGGCAGAGACAGGAGGATTGCCATGAGTTCAAGGCCACTCTGAGACTACATAGTGAATTGCAAGTAATCCTGGGCTACAGTGAGACCATACTTTGAAAAACCAAAAGAGTACAAGGTAGACCTGGCCAGAAATGCTCAATATGCATTCAGGATGATCCTCCTCCTCCCAATCACTGTACCCTGCTGAGAAGCATTCCTCCTTGAAGAATTGCAAGATGGAGACTAGGGAGATGGTTCAGCAGTTACAGGTGCAGGTTTGCAAAGTCTGATAGCTTAGCCTGGGTTCAATTCCCCAGTACCTACATAGGGCCAGATGCTCAAAGTGGCACATTCCTCTGGAGTTTGTTTATAGCCTCAAGAGTCCCTAGCACATCCATAATCTGACTTCTAGACCTTGGAACCCTGACTTTACTTCTTTAGTAAACCAACAAATCATGACTTCCAATTTTCTACAGAAATGTATTCCATGAACTATGAGATGTACTTTCTACAAAGATCAATTTAAAAGAGATTAATGTACTATGAGGTAAGCAGGGACTTTCTGAAGGCACATTTCTTACAGCAACTGTATCATGAAAATTGAGCAATGTGGGATGGGGAGATGGCTCAGGCATTTAAAAAGGGTTAGAAAGATGGCTGAGTGGCTAAAGGCACTTGATTGCAAAGCCTGCTGTCCTGGGTTTGATTCCCTAGTGCTCACATGAAGCCACATGCACAAAGTGGCGCATGCATGGAGTTTGTTTGCAAGGGCAAGATGCCCTGGCACACCCATTCTCTCTCTCTCTGCTTACAAATAATTTTTTAAACTGGGCAATAAAGATACATCTTACTGAATATGGAAGGATTTCCAATTCCTACAATGCTCCATCTCCCAAAAAAATATCAAAATGGAAATGTTATTATATAACAGTTGTATATTCTGTCCACTCAGAAGGACCAAGAGTTCCACACCAGTACAAAATATATAGCAAAGCCCTGTCTCAAAAAGTCATGGTGGTGCACACCTTTAATCCCAGCACTCAGGAGGCAGAGCTCATAGGAGGCATGCCATGACTTCAAGGCCACCCTGGGACTACACAGTGAGTTCCAAGTCAGCCTGGGCAAGAACCTACCTCAAAAAAAAAAAAAAAAAAAAAAAAGGCATTTGGAGTGATGGGGATACAGCTCAGTTGATAAAAGTATTGTCTAGCACATACTAAGCCTTGGGTTCGACTTCCAGAGCCACATCAATCTGGCATGGTGATGCATGTATCTAATTCCAGAACTTAGGAGGAGGAGGCAGGGGCATCAGAAGCTCAAGGTCATCCTGTATTTAGTGAGTTGGAAGCCAGCCTGGGCTATATGAGACCCTATCTTAACAAGAAAGAAGTAATTTTAATTCCCCTATGAGTGTGTTCCAAGACAAGGTCAATGAACAATAGTTCATGTAATCCTTTCATTTCTGAAGATTCCTATAGCGATCATGTAGATTTTACAAGTATAAGCTGAATTTACTACTAGGTTTTGTTTTGTTTTTTTTGCTTTGTTTTTGTGACAAGGTCTTGCACTGTGGTCCAGGCTGGCCTCTTAACTCAATCCCCTTGCTTCACCTCCCAAGTGCTAGGCAGCACTACAGTTTTGCATGCTTCACCAACAGTCTTATAAGCAATTATCTAATTACTAATCAGTCACTCAAAAATTCAAATATTTTAATAGTGGCTTCCTTAAGATATATTAAATAGACCCTGCTAAAAGTGAAACTTTATGTTTCATTTTCAAAGAGTAGCTAATGCTACATTAAAAAGCTCTGAAAGATTCATGACAACTGTAAACTGGTATCACAGCTGACAGGGGATACATAAATCTTCATTTCCCGGTCTGAACTTTAAAAACAAATATGCGGGGGAGGGATGGAATTACCATGGTATATTTTTTTATAATCATGGAAATGTTAATAAAAACTTAAAAATTAAAAAAAAAATTTTTAAAAAACCAAATATGCATAAAGATTTCTAGACCATTGAATTCTAAAAAAAGAACTTAGAGAGTATTTCTTAAAAAAAATAAATAAATAACATGGTGAACTGAGGAGATGGTTTCGTCAGAATATAAAACCCAGTCATGCTGAACAATATCAAAAGTTCCTGGAAACTTTATTTCAAGCCAGTGATTACCTCAAAAGTGGGAGGAATTCAAAAGTTGGAGAACTTAGTAAGGGCTTAGGTTTTGCTGTAGTCTTATACTTTTAAAAGTCAAATAGGAAGCAAATGACTTCTGGAGTGAGGAGCTGATTCTGGAGGCACACTCCATGGTTCTAAGCAATCCCCTAGTCTTGAGACCTTGGTGAGCTACTTCCTCTCCCTGTGCTGTGCTGCCAGATCTATCAGCATGGATAATAAACACTGCTGTACAGGATTACATGAAGTGATTCTGTGAAGGGCTTTGAAGAACACACCTGGCACATGGGACATCACCACCATGTAAGGCTGCCAATAATGAAATCTGGCTGGGAGGCACTGGGAAAGGATGGCAGGAGGGAGAGGTGATGATCTGTCTTCTGCACTTATGTGTCAAACATAAATTCTTTTTTGTTTGTTTTTTGAGGTAGGGTCTCGCTCTAGCCCAAGCTGACCTGGAATTCACTATGTAGTTTGAGGGTGGTCTTGAACTCACATTGATCCTCCTACCTCTGCCTCCCCAGTGCTGGGATTAAAGATATGTGCCACCATATCCAGCAAATTCTACTTTTGAAACCAATGACTAATAGCCAGCGTCAGAAGTG
Source organism: Jaculus jaculus (assembly GCF_020740685.1). Classification (NCBI taxonomy): domain Eukaryota; kingdom Metazoa; phylum Chordata; class Mammalia; order Rodentia; family Dipodidae; genus Jaculus; species Jaculus jaculus. Next base: position 49,000,298 of record NC_059116.1, on the reverse strand, counting down.
AAAAAGCGGTATAAGTAAACAGTAAGCTTCAGATCTCTTTAGTTTTCAAAAACATGAGACAATACAAGCTTTGGAGTTTGATATTTATTTTTAGCAGGAAGAATATGCTAATGGTGATGACATCGTTAGAAGATACGCCCATGTCCAATATCTGCAACAGAAGCTCAACAGAAGTTAAAGAAACCATACCAAAAAGTTAAAGCAAAAATTGTAAAACATACTTACCCTTAATGCTATGGATAGTGAAACAAGTAACAATATGAAGATTTATAGTGAGATCAAAAAACTGGTAAGGATCAAATTCTAAAAATTTCCACCTTATCTTTTCCACGTTGAGTGGGCAATGCCTTCCAGGATGGAGGAGAGCGACATAACTGAGTGTGTCTGTGTGAGCAGAGGGGCATTCAGGGTGGAGCTCTCACCATGGCAAAGGCAAGCCACCTAAGCACCATTTGGGGCCAAAGAAGACTGCTGAACCAAGAACTAAATAATAAATAAAAGCCACGCATGGTGGCACATGCATTTAATCCCAGCACTTGGGAGGTAGAGGTAGGAGGATCACTGTGAGTTCAAGGTCACCCTGAGAATACATACTGAATTCCAGGTCAACCTGAGATACAGTGAGACCATACCTCAAAAAAAAAAAAAAAAAAAAACATAGCAAAAAAACAAACAAACAAAAAACCTAAGTAAAAGCAACTCAACAGAAGCAGTACTGTGATACACCTACACACTGACTATGAGCTGTCTGTAAGCAAAGAGACTCCAATCAAAAATTCTCTTACATACTAAAATAAGAAATTGGTGCAGCAGTAAACAATTTTAACAAGAACCAGCCAAATGAATGATTCTTTAAAATAAAACCACACCCAGCTCATATATCCTGGCAGTGGCTATTCTGCTCAAAGTATGAAGCTGCTCTTTTTATTACCTCCTGAGCCCCCAGACCTCCCATCTATAGTACCAGCCAGTACTTTTATAATGACTTTCTCCCTAGCAGAATGTCAGCCCTAAGAGGGTGGCATGTGAAAGGGTAACTTGAAAACTTAATGATAAACCTATAGGACTCCATGTACTCAGAACAGGAAATTAATAAATCCAAACACAATTTACTGCAGCTAACATCAGACTTCATTCTAATGGCTACTTTCTTCTTATCTTTGTGCATGAAGATAAAAGTTTAAGTTGATAAAATTCCTACCACTGTATAGATTTCACATGAATAATATTCAAGTGTAAGCAATTCTGCTAACTCCAAATGTCATGTCTGAGTTAACTTAAACAGGTTGCCTTGCCTCTCAAGTAGAGGGAAACCCATTGATTCAAGGAGAAACTTACCTGGGCCACTAACTTAAAAAGGTCCAAAAATCCAAGATGTGCCAGTACATTAAGATATATTAAAATTCCTATTCAAAATTAAATTAAATAAATATACACTGAAGAACAAAAAGGTTACGCACTTCCAATTTATGTTCTTTCTCTGCAAGGGCTTCCTTTTGACAACGAAGAAAATCTGCTAACATTCGAGTGAGTTGCTTTCTATCATCTATCTCTGCCGCCAATCTGCCATTATAATCTGCCAGCAACATACAAGCATCCTCTACCATTTTAGAAAGCCTTTCTCCAGATTCTTTATCTAAGAAAAGCACAGGAGAACAACATTATTACAAAACAAAAACAATGACTCTCACATCCTGCCTCCCCCAAAAGTTCTCAGTCCCATTTTCTTACCTGTTATTTTATCAAGCAGGGAGACTTCTTGGACTTCAACAGGCAAAGAAGCTATCCTCTGATGAACTGCTGCATCACCCGAGGCTGCATTTTCTAGATCCTGTAATGCTCTGACAAGGTCTAGAGTCTGAAAAATTATGCAACTTCAGAACCAGAATAAAACCTTAGGCCCAAGACATGACATTTCTTTCATATTCCTAACCTTATTTACTAGCCCTAGAGTTTCTAATACAAATACTTCAAAACTACTCTTTCCTCTTATGTATTAAGAAAAAGAAGCTGCTGGGCATGGTGGCACACACCTTTAATCCCAGCACTTGGGAGGCAGTGGTATTAGAATCGCCATGAGTTTGAGGAGGCCACCCTAAGACTACATAGTGAATACCAGGTCAGCCTGCGCTAGAGTGAAAACCAAAAAAAAAAAAAACCACCTATGCTCTATTACAAATGTTAATCGTAAATGAGACAAGGTGTCCTGGAGCAAAAAGGATATACGTTAATAACATATATATTAATACTACCCTCACTTTTGGTTAGATTAGCTTCTCTTTTCAGATGGTGGTGACCTCTAGGATGACTCAAAAGGCACCATAGTGCTGAGAAGAAGGGACAGAGGAATGCTCAGAACTGAAACATCTCTATCACACCTTCCAAGGCTTAGGGTCCACTAAGGAGGAGGTGGCAGAAAGAATTTAAGAGCCAAAGGAAGGGTAGGACTCCTTACAAGGCACTCTTTCCAGACACAAAATGGCCTGAATATCCATGACCTTACTATGCCTGGCACTACATACACAAGACCAGTATAATAGGAGGAAAAGATGATAACATCAAAGTAAAAGAGAGGCTAATTGAGAGGGGGAAGGGATATGATGGAGAATGGAGGAGTTATGAAGGGGAAGTAGGTGTGTGTGGAGGGATTATCATGGTTTATTGTCTATAATTATGAAGTTGTCAATAATAAAAAAATTAACCAAAAAAGAATTTAGGTCACAAGTTTGACCTAGAGAGTTAAAAGCTTTTTTGTTTTATTTTGTTTTTATTGTGGAAGTTTATTTAAAAACACTCAGGCCAGGCATGGTAGCGCACACCTTTAACCCCAGCACCTGGGAGGCAAAGGTAGAATTGCCAGGAGTTTGAGGACACCCTGAGACTACACAGTGAATTCCAGGTCAGCTTAGGCTATAGCAAGAGCCTACCTTGAAAAAAGAAAAATATAAATGAACACTCTTGGGCTGGAGACATGGCTTAGCAGTTAAGGCACTTGCCTAAGAACTCATTTTCAAAACTCCAGGTCCCATGTAAGCTAGATGCACAGTGACGCAAAAGCACAACGTTGCACATGCACACAAGGGGGCACACGAATCTGCAGTTCATTTGCAGCAGCTGAAGGCACTGGCACATCTCTTCTCTCTTTCAAATAAGTTAAGTTTTTTTAAACAATTATGTTTTGATTATTGGGATTGAAGTTGTACAATAGATAACTATTGTTTCTTTGTTATTATTTTATTTTTACTTATTTATTTATTTGAGAGAGAGAGGGAGGGAAGAAGAAGAATGAGTGGGCCTCTAGCTGCTGCAAACAAACTTGAGATGCATGTGCCATCATATGCATTTGGCTTACGTGGGATCTGGGGAATCAAACCTGGGTCTTTAGGTTTCAGAGGCAAGTGCCTTAACCACTAACCCATCTCTCCAGCCCCATTTTTTTTACATAGTCATTATCTTATCACTGCTGGTTATATTATTCTAATATCACTAAACAGATACTTTTTACATACTAAATTGATACTAAGGAAAGAGGGATACAAACCACCATCCACTACAATATGGCAGAGTCAGATTCTATTATTTCTAAATGCTGGAATTAAAGCATGAACAGAGTAGTTTTGGAATATGTTCAAATATCCCACTTTAAACTATGTTATGGTTTATTAAAACTAAAATATTCATCTACCTGTTAGCTAATGTCAATGTATTGCTTAGTCAGAAATACAACTGTACTTTATCAATGGAATACTCAGTTGTACTATTTCATACAACTATAATTAGGAGGAAAGACAACTGGAATATTTTCATAATGCTGTTATCATAACAACTACAATCAGAAGGAAAAGACAATTCTTTGCTGTGATATCACTGTATATAATTTAAGGTATCCCAAAGAAAACTAGTTCTTGGGCTGGAGAGATGGCTTAGCGGTTAAGCGCTTGCCTGTGAAGCCTAAGGACCCCGGTTCGAGGCTTGGTTCCTCAGGTCCCACGTTAGCCAGATGCACAAGGAGGCGCACGCATCTGGAGTTCGTTTGCAGTGGCTGGAAGCCCTGGCGCACCCATCCTCTTTCCCTCCCTCTATCTGTCTTTCTCCCTGTGTCTGTCACTCTCAAATAAATAAATAATGAACAAAAAAATATTTAAAAAAAAAGAAAACTAGTTCTTTTCATTAGTTACCAAACCATCCTACCATTTACATTTGTCTCTTTTAAATTAATTAAATTTAATAAGTTATTATTAAAATAATAAAATTTAAATTACTTTTTAAAATATTTTTATTGACTTATTTGCGAGACAGAAAGAGAATGGACATGCCACGGACTCTAGCCACTGCAAGCAAACTCCAGATGCATGCACCACCTTGTGCATCTGGATTTTTACGTGGGTGCCGGGAAATCAAACTTTGGTTGTTAGGTTTTACAGGCAAGTGTCTTAACTGCTGAGTTACCTCTCTAGCTCTAATCTACTTATCTGTGTGTGTATGTATGTGTGCACATGCCATGGTGCATTTGTAGAGCTCAGTGGACAACTTTGAGATGTCTGTGCTCTACCTTGAGATAGGATCTCTTGCTGTTGTAGATCTGCCAGACAGCAGCCACAGTCAGACTAACTGGCCAAGTGAGCTTCAGATTCTCCCTCCTGGCTCCACCTTCCATTGTGGTAGCACTTTGGATCACTCTGGTAGCCTTGGTGCTAGGTAATTCAACAAACCCTAGCTAGCAGGCTTTGTAAGGAAGCACCTCTAGCCACTGAGGCATCTCCTCAGCTCCTGGGTATGTGTTTGTTGTTTTCAGTTTTCAAGATTAGATCTAGAGACACCAGAAATTATGTGCTCTATAAACATAGGATATTATTAAATTCTTTGCATACAGCAGATGGCACTTAGCTGGGTGTGGAGACAGGCACCTATTGTAATTCCAACTACTCAGGAGGCTAAAGCATTATTGTCTGAGCCCACAAATTCAGAATCAGCTTGAGCATTAAGACCCCATCTTTTTTTTTTTTTTTTTTTTTTTTAGTGTTTTTATTTATTTATTTAAGAGAGAGAATGGGAGCACCAGGGCCTCCAGCCTCTGTGAATGAATTCCAGACGCATGTGTCACCTTGCGCATCTGTCTTATGGGTCCTGGGGAATCAAACCTGGGTCCTTTGGCTTTGCAAGCAAGCACCTTAACTGTTTAAGCCATCTCTCCAGACCCCCATCATTTTTTTAAGTTAAAAAAAATTGTTGGGCTGAGATGCTTCAATGGATAAGTGTGCTTTCTGCACAAAAATGAGGGCCCTGAGACTACCCAAGTTCAAATCTTCAGATCACTTGCAAAATAGCTGAGCATTGTTTCATGTGCTTTTACCCACGATTGCACAGGGGAGCAGAAACATGAGAATCTTTGCGGCACTGAGATCTCAGGAATCAGTAAAAGGAGACTCCAGCTGAGAAAAAGACCAGAATCAAAAGCGACAAGACTAGGACACCTGACATTGCACTCCAGCCACCACAGGCAAGCAACTCACACCACAGACTAGCAGGTGGGGAGTGGAGTAAAGACATATATATGTATATCCACATATACACACATACACGTGCGCACACACACACATACACATGCAGACATAAACAAAAATAATTTCATTAAGCTATTCTTATTTTAAAAGGATATAAGAGGCATACACCTATAATCCCAGAATTTGGGAGATTGAGTTATGATACAGGATTGTGAAGCTGAGGCCAGACTAGCCTACATATCAAGATCCTACATAAAAACTAGAAAATAAGGACAAAGGTCTCACTGAGATCTATCACAAAGGGACTGATCAAATGTATTAAAAATGAGTTAACCTGGCCATATGTACTGGAACATGCCTTAATCCAGCACTTGGGAGGTTGAGATAAGAGGATCATTTTGAGTCCCAAGCCAACCTGAGACTATACAGTGAACTACAGGTCAGTTAAGCTGATCAGAGGGCAAGGGATGGACCTCAGTGGAAAAGCACTTGTCTAGCATGTACAAGGATTTGGGTTTAGTTCTCAGTACTACAAAAAAAACTATAAATATGTAAATTTGAGCCAGCAAATATTTGCTAGCCAGAAAATAAAGAGATGCATGTAGCTTCTTGTACCCAGACACCAAAGCTAACAAAACTAGGTAGTCACACCAAGTAAAAACAATGTAATTTTCTTAACAGAAGATAACTTTTACCTGAGGTGGCTCACTTGGGGATCCCAGAGAAGAACAATTTTCATTCTCATCCACTTTTATCTGTTCATAAGTTCGCTTCCTTGCCTTCTTATCACCATCTGATTTAAAAGATCATTAAAGTTTTAAGTGAAAGCACACACCAAATGAAATATCACAAGGTCACAATTTTAGACTTACATAGAGCTTGCCTGAGTTGTTCTAAAACGTCATTTTCATAAACAGATCTTTCTTCCCAAATAGACAGCACTCTTCCAAGGTGCTTCTTACAGCTTTCATCGGTTTCACTAAAGTTACAAAATTAAATAAAATAAGTACTAAAGGCAAAAATGCATAGTGCTACTGAAAATGTAATGGTGATTTTAAATATAATCATATATTCATTGTAAGAAACTTCCCAAATGTTTACTGAGCCTCAGTGTGGTCAGCAGTTCAAGGATGATGTGATCAAGACATAGTTTCCCTGGAAAGGCTTATCCACACAATAGTAAATTGAAAAATTACAAAAAACTTGTGAAAGTTCTAGGACCAGCTACTCAGGGGTTTACAAAGATGCTCCTAATCTACAAAGAGATGAAGGGACACTTTTATGAGTGACTTCAATTTATGCAACAAGTATCTGTTGATCAAAGTATTGCCCTTGATGTGGAGAGTAAGTGGAGCCTTGTGGTAACTTATTTGTAAGTGCTACAAAACAAATCAAGGTAGACAGCAGAAAATGATCTAGAGAGAACAGGAAGACTACCTGAGGAGTTGACAGTCAATGGCTAATAACAAATGGAAAAGACATGACATACAAAAAAGAGAGATGATTTCCAACCATTTTTGAACACTGCCACTGTACTCTGTTCCACTAAGTACCATCTGTCTGAATCTCACTCACCTCCCACCTTTACTCTTTTATTTTACAAAGCACTCAACCAATGTTAAATCAGATCAAATTGTTCTTAGCCCTCCAAAGGCACTAAAGTGATCACAATAAGAATAAAATTGAAGTCCCTGGCCTGGGCCACAAGGCCCACAGGCCCTGCTCCCAGGCTATCATTAACACTTTTAACATTCTCCCTTGTACAATTTCCTTGCTGACGCTCAAACATGCTCAGCACTTAACTGTTTATGTCCTGTGTTCTCTATACCTAGAATCCTTCCTCCTAAATAATGGCTCACATCATCCTTTCTTTTAGTTGCTGCTTAAATGCTACCTCTCCCAAGATTTCTTCATCTCTTCATAGAAATGATCATCCCCATACCCTGGTATTTTTTCCTCTGCTTCATGCAGCTTCAGGGCTTGTCAACTGACACTGTAACATATATCTACTTATCTACCTAGTTATCACCACTATTGATAGTGTGAACTGTAAGCTCCAGCTCACAAAAACACTGCCATCTTCAGCACTGTGTCCTGTGGACCTAGCACATACTAAAATCAATATTTTACTGAATTCTAAAGAGGAACATATATAAAATAAAAACCTACGGTAAGAGGAACTTAGAAAAGGTTCCATTAGTATTGAAGACTATAAGAGAAATGAGACAGAAGTCTGGAGAGGTATGCAGCTGCTCCAGGACAGAACACCTTAAATCTTGCACAGCACATTAGACTTAATCTCAAAGACAGGGCTACAGCCTCCCAAGAGAATTACACCATTCTAGAGGTTATTCTAGAGGTATTATGGTAACTAAAAGGAAAATAAAGTACCAGAGAAAATGTGTGGTACATGGATGTGGAGAGAGAGAGAAGGAAGTATGGAAGATGACACAGACTCTGGCATCAGGACAGATGGAGTTGTCATTCACTGAGAGAAATGAGACGTGAAAGAGGTACAAGTGTGGTAAATTCAAAATCAAACAGTGAACTTAAGATACTTAAATCACACAAAATAGAAAGCAACTGGACATACAGTTCTGAAACACAGAAAACAATCTGGATTGGAGAGTAAAATTTTACATGAGGATATGGACATGAGCAAAACCCAGTGTAACATGTACATTCACCAAGAAGACAAAAGAGGAGCATGGCTAGACGTGGTGGCACATGCCTTTAATCCCAGCACTTGGGAAGCAGAGTTAGGAGGATCGCCATGAGTTCAAGACCACCCTGAGACTCCACAGTGAAGCCTGGACTACAGAGAGACCCTACCTAGGGGGAAAAAAAAAGGAACATGGCCCAGAACACAGAGAACTTCACTCTAAGAAATGCATGCAAAGCCTGGTGGCCTGGATTTGACTCCCTAGTACCCACATAAAGCCACATACACAAAGTGGTGCATGTGTCTCTCTCCCGGTCTGCAAATAGATTTTTTAAAAAATGCTGCATATAAAAATGGGTTAGAGAACAACCTAAACTGAAGAGTTAAGAATACATTTAGGTATAGCAGCAGCACTTGACACTGTAGCTTTTAATGTGTCAATTGACAAAATGCACAGGGCATCCAGTGAGCAGATTTTCATTCTTCTAGCTATCAGTGCACATTATCACTATGTAATACTGCTCTAGTTTAGACTGATTTAGTGGTCTATTCCAGTGATGTCTGCCCAGCAATCAAACATACAGCAGCAGCACCCAACTTTTGAAAATAATTGTTTAAAGGAGCATAAGCCAGATAGCTTTCCACATTGAAAATTACCTACAGAAAAAGTTTGCAACAAGCATATGATTATTTTAAATATTCTCTATTTCTAAACCATTTAAAAACATTAAGAAAAAAATTAGTAAGTACATTATAAATGATACAGGGATAAGTGTACTGAGTGTATTTGTTGGTTGATAGTTTTAACCAAATTATCATTCACTACACCCTGATTCACTCTCAGTGAAGATTTCCTTCCAATACAGCAGTTACTTTTGGTCTCTTAAAGGAAAGTTGTACTTAAGTACTCCAACAAACACACATCTTAGTAGTTAACAGTTGAAATCTTCACAGAAAGCAAAACTAGTACATTTCAAATGCCCATTAAGAGTAAGTCTTTTCAAGTGAAATCTTCAAAGAAACATTATTCCCTGTTTTTTATTTTAATGGGTTTTGGCAAATTTTAGTAAAATTTGTACATCTGAAACATTTGCTAACACACAAGAAATGATCATACCTTGAAACATGCTTAAAAGCCTCTACTATAACTGGTGCAAAATCTTTTGTAAACTCTGGCCCCTTTCTTTTGCTGTTTTGAATGACGTCATTGGCCAGGTAGAGGAAAGTAAGCTTCCTGTTGGGTTTGGCTAAAAGTAAAAGAGGGGGAAAAGTTAAGCCATTTAATATAGCCTCATTAAAATTAAAACATTCCTGATAACTAAGTTAGGCAGTTTGAGAACTACATAAGCCCACAAAATTTATTTTCACCTCAAGCTTCTCATTCTGCTGTCAAACTCACGAAGTCAGCCAGTGCTAACGTCACGAGAACGCATGTGTGCTCCTTGCTTCTAAGCATGTTCATGGGAGGGAAAAAAAGAAGAACTTAAGAGGTTCAGGTAGGAGAGTGACAGATCTCACCATCTTCTTGTGGGTTTACTATGGTACCCATACCACACACATCCCTTATTTGTGGTCTTATCACCATTCCCAAAGAACAACATTAATATGCACTATGATCATCATGTCTATAGAAATACATCTTGGCTAGAGCAACACCCTAGCTTTAAAAAAAAAAAAAAGCAAGCCAGGCATGGTGGTGCACGCCTCTAATCCCAGCACATGGGAGGGAGAGGTAGAAGAATCACTGGGTGTTCGAGGCCACCCTAAGACTACATGGTAAATTCCAGGTTAGCCTAAGCTAGAGTGAGACCGTACCTTGAACACCTCCACCCCAAAGGGACTTTTATCATGTATTAATCTCCATTAAAACTAAATATATTGGGCTGGAGAGATGGCTTACCGGTTAAGCGCTTGCCTGTGAAGCCTAAGGACCCTGGTTCGAGGCTCGGTTCCCCAGGTCCCACGTTAGCCAGATGCACAAGGGGGCGCACGTGTCTGGAGTTCGTTTGCAGAGGCTGGAAGCCCTGGCGCACCCATTCTCTCTCTCTCCCTCTCTCTGTCTTTCTCTCTGTGTCTGTTGTTCTCAAATAAATAAAAATTTAAAAAAAAACTAAATATAGCTATTTAAAGATGGTGATGGGTAATGTTATTAAGATGGCATCCTAAATTCTAATTTGAACTTAGGGGTTTTTGTTGTTTGTTTGCAGAGAGAGAAAAACAGACAGAATGGGTTTGCCTGGGCTGCCAGCTGCTGCAAACGAACTCCAGATGCATGTGCCACTTTGTGCATATGGCTTTATGTGGGTACTGGATAATAGAACCTTGAGTCATTAAGCTTTCCAGGAAAGCACCTTAACCACTGAACCATCTCCTCAGCCCCAGAACAATGCAAATGTTCCCTTCTTTTTTAAAATATTTAGTTTACATGCACAAGAATTAAGTCCAAATGGATTAAAGACCTTAATATCAGATCTGAAACTGCTAGAGGAAAAAGTAGGGGAAACCATTCAACATATTGGTCTTGGCAAAGACTTTCTGAATACAACCCCAATTGCTCAGGCAATAAAACCACAGATTAATCACTGGGACCTCATGAAATTACAAAGATTTTGCACTGCAAAGGACACAGTGAAAACAGCAAAGAGACAACCTACAGAATGGGAAAAAATCTTCACCAGCTATATATCTGATAGAGGATTAATATCTAGGAAATACAAAGACTCAAAAAGTTAAATAATAAGGAATCAAACAAGCCAATCAAAAAATGGTGAGAATGGAATTTCAAAGGGGAAAGTGTGGGGGTGGGGAGGGTGGAAATTACCATGGGATTTTTTTTTTTTTTTTTTTTGGTTTTTCGAGGTAGGGTCTCACTCTGGTACAGGCTGACCTGGAATTAACTATGTAGTCTCAGGGTGGCCTCAAACTCTTGGTGATCCTCCTACCTCTGCCTCCCAAGTGCTGGGATTAAAGGCGTGCGCCACCACGCCCGGCACCATGGGATTTTTTTTTATAATCATGGAAAATGTTAATAAAAATTTAAAATAAAATTTTAAAAAAATGGGCTATGGAGCTAAATAGAGCATTCTCAAAGGAAGAAACAAATGGCATACAAGCATCTAAAAAAATGTTCTACGTCACTAGTCATCAGGGAAATGCAGATTAAAACTACATTGAGATTTCATCTCACTCCTGTCAGATTGGCCACCATCATGAAAACAAATGATCATAAATGTTGGTGGGGATGTGGAAAAAGAGGAACCCTTCTACACTGCTGGTGGCAACGCAATCTGGTCCAGCCATTGTGGAAATCAGTGTGGAGGTTCCTAAAACAACTAAAGATTGTTCTACCATATGACCCAGCTATAGCACTCCTAGGCATATATCCAAAGGACTCATCTCATTTCCTTAGAAGTACGTGCTCAACCATGTTTATTGCTGCTCAATTTATAATAGCTGGGAAATGGAACCAGCCTAGATGTCCCTCAACAGATGAGTGGATAATGAAGATGTGGCACATTTATACAATGGAGTTCTACTCAGCGGTAAAGAAAAATGAAGTTATGAAATTTGCAGAAAAATGGATGGACCTGGAAAGGATTATACCAAGTGAGGTAACCCAGGCCCAGAAAGCCAAGCGCCACATGTTCTCTCTCATATGTGGATCCTAGCTACAGATGACTGGGCTTCTGCGTGAGAAGGAAAATACTTAGTAGCAGAGGCCAGTAAGTTAAAAAGGAGACATAAAGGGAAGAGAAAGGAAGGGAGGAGGGTATTTAATAGGTTGGTATTGTATATATGTAAGTACAATGATTGAGATGGGGAGGTAATATGATGGAGAATGGAATTCCAAAGGAGAAAGTGGGGGGGGGGGAATTAACATGGGATATTTTTTATAATCATGGAAAATGCTAATAAAAATTTTAAAAAAATAAGAGAAAAAATCACTAATGAAAAAGAAAAAAGATATTTAGTTTATTTGAGAGAGAGAAAAAGTAGATAGAGAGGGCAGGAGGGATGGTTTAGTGGTTAAAGGCACTTGCCTACGATACCTAAAGACCCAGGTTTGATTCCCCGGTACCCACATAAGCCAGATGTACAAGTGGTGCATGTGTCTGGAGATCGTTTGCAGTGGCTAGAAGCTCTGGTGTGCCCATTCTTTCTCTCTCCCTCTTTCTTTGTTAAATAAATAAATTAGTCTTTAGGTATCGCAGGCAAGTGCCTTAACCACTAAGCCATCCCTCCAGCCCCTAGGGTTGTTTGGATGATACATGTTGACTCAAAATCATTATGCTATGGTAAAACAGCAAAATACAAAATGTAAACATTTGAAAGACCTATCATCTCAGTCATTTATACTTTGCTTCTGCAATATCTGCCATGCTAACTAAATACATCAGGGAGACCATATGGTCAAAGATTATGTGTTTTTCTCTTTATATTACATGACCTTAAATAACTGAATTTAGGGGCTGAGAAGACGGCTCAGTAGTTAAAAGCACTTGACTACAAAGCCTGTCAGCCCAGGTTTGGTTCCTCAGCGGCCACATAAAGCTAGATGCACAAAGTGGCACATCTGTCTGCTGTTTTACTGCAAGTGGTAAGAGATGCTGGCATGGCCATACAAATAAACAAACAGGTTTTTTGTGTGTTTTTTTAATATATTTTTTTTAGTATTTATTTATTTATTTATTTGAGAGCAACAGACACAGAGAGAAAGACAGAAGGAGAGAGAGAGAATGGGCGCGCCAGGGCTTCCAGCCTCTGCAAACGAACTCCAGACGCGTGCGCCCCCTTGTGCATCTGGCTAACGTGGGACCTGGGGAACTGAGCCTCGAACGGAGGTCCATAGGCTTCACAGGTGAGCGCTTAACCTCTAAGCCATCTCTCCAGCCCTTGTGTGTTTTTTTTTAAGGAACTGAGCCAGGCATGGGGGAATATCCAGCACCCTACCTTCTAAACCGAGTAACAACTGTGGATCACATTACTTTTTTGTTGGTTGGGGGAGATAGAGGCAGGATCTCGCTATAGCTCAGTCTGACCTGGAATTCACTATGTAGTCTCAGGATGGCCTCGAACTCATGGCGATCCTCCTACCTCTGCCCCCGAATGCTGGGATGAAAGATGTGTGCTACCACACCCAGCTTCAGTGTTTTTTTGTTTGTTTTGTTTTTCAAGGAAGGATCTTGCTCTGGCCCAGGCTGACCTGGGATTCACTATGTGGTCTCAGGGTGGCTTATCTGTGCTACAATGCTGGGATTAAAGGCGTGTCCCACCACGCCTAGCCAGTGGGTTGTTTTTTGTTTTAGAGCAAGAGTGAAAGGGGCAGAGAGAGAAAGAATTACCACACCAAGGCCTCCAGCCATGGTAATCGAACTCCAGATGTGTGCGCCACCTAGTGTGCATGTGTGACCTTGTGCACTTGCATCACCTTATACACCTGGCTTACATGAGATCTAGAGTCTCGAACATGAGTCCTTAGGCTTGGCAGGCAAATGCCTTAGCTGCTAAACTATCTCTCCAGCCCCACAGTACATCTTACTGGCTGCTGTGTTAGGTAGCACAGAGGTATTAAACATAACTTAAACAAGGTTCATACATATGTAGGCTGAAGTTGTGGCTCAGAAAGAGAACTTGAGCATGTGTGATTCAAACCACAGCAGTGAAAGAAAATTATAAACAGAAGGAAAATTTAATGTTGGACATAATCTTTAATACTAACTACTTTCAAAGTACAGTTGTACTAGAATTAAATATGAGGCAGTCTGTGAAGCACAGTGACACCAAGAAGTACTACACTATGAAATCTATAGAGCCATAGGTATGAGCTCAAAGTCAATTTCTTATAATCTAAGAAGCTGAATGCATATTTGAACGTTTTCCAGTTGTGACTAGAATTACTGAACTTCCACTGTGTGTTACATACTACTCTATACAATTCTTATGTATAAAAACTCATATAGTCAGGGCTAGAGAGATGGCTTAGTGGTTAAGGCATTTGCCTGCAAAGCCAAAGGATCCCAGTTCGATTCTCCAGGACCCACATAAGCCAGATGCACAAGGGGGCACATGCATGTGGAGTTTGCAGTGACTAGAGGCCCTGGTATGCCCATTCTCTCCCCCCACATTCTCTCTCTCTCTGCCTCTCACTCAAATAAATAAATAAATAAATAAATAAATAAATAGAATATTTTTTTTAAAAACTTAAAAAAAAAAAAAACTCATAGTCAGAGAAAGGTAGCCAGGCATGGTGGCGCACACCTTTAATCTCAGCACCCAAGAGGCAGAGATAGGAGGATCTCCGTGAGTTCGAGGCCACCCTGAGACTCCATAGTGAATACCAGATCAGCCTGGGCTAGAATGAGACCCCACCTCGAAAAACAAAAAAAGGAAAAAAAAGAGGGAAAAAAAAAGGTAAGGAACCAGTATTATCCCCACTTGACCAGTGAGCACAGAACAAAATATCAAAAAGGTTATTTAGGGCTGGAGAGATGGCTCAGTGGTTAAGGCACTTGCCTGCGAAGCCTAAGGACTCATGTTCGACTCTCCAGATCACATGTAAGTCAGATGCACAGGGTGACATGCACAAGGTCACACATACACACTAGGTGGCACATGCATCTGAAGTTTGATTACAGGGGCTAGAGGCCCTGGCATACCAATTCCCCTCTCCTCCTTCTACCCCCCTCCAAAAAAATAAATAAAGGGTCAGTATGTTGGGCTTGCCTCAAAATAGAAGTTATTTGCCCACAGTGAAAGAACCTAGGTTTGATTCCCCAGGACCCATGTAAGCCAGATGCACAAGGTGGCTCATGTGTCTGGTGTTCATTTGCAGTGTCTGAAGGCCCTGGCAAATCCATTCTCTCTTTCTCTCTCTCTCAAGTAAATAAATAAACAAATAATAAATAAATAAATTTTTAAAGTGATAGATAAAAGACATAACCTTTTGAGAAAAAAAAAGCAACTTGAATGTTTTAGAATGATGGCAGCATGGTTCACAACAGCTGAAAAGCAGAATCACCCTGTGTGTTCACTGAGGATAAATAGGTAGTAGGCAGCATAAACAGCCTTCAGCCTGAAAAGGGGAATCTGACAAGGGCTACAACATGGATGAATCTTGAAGACATCATGTCAAGTGAAAAAATTCAGTCATGAAAAGACCACTACTACTTGGCTTTACTTATGAGATATACCCTGAGCAGTCAAATGCATGCAGACAGAATATAGAAGGTGTGTGTTACAGGGAAGATTTGTCTAATTTAAATTGAAGAGTAAATGCTTCATTAGTAGAGTTTCAGTTCTGCAAGATGAAGAGTTCTGAAAGGCCTGCCTAGTATGCATGAGGCACTGATTCAATCATCAGTACCAAGGGTGGGGGTCCTGAAAATTAGTTGCACAAGGTAAATAATTTTACTGTATTATTGCAGAATAATAACTAGGCCAGTTATTTTAAAAATATTTTTACTGGGCTGGAGAGATGGCTTAGCGGTTAAATGCTTGCCTGTGAAGCCTAAGGACCCCGGTTCGAGGCTCAGTTCCCCAGGTCCCACGTTAGCCAGATGCACAAGGGGGCGCACGCATCTGGAGTTCGTTTGCAGAGGCTGGAAGCCCTGGCACGCCCATTCTCTCTCTCTCCCTCTATCTGTCCTTCTCTCTGTGTCTGTCACTCTCAAATGAATAAATAAATAAAATAATTTAAAAAAAAAAAAAAAAAGAAAATATTTTTACTAAGGCCAGGCATAGGAGGTGGGGGCACAAACCTTTAACCTACCACTTGGGAGGCAGAGGTAGGAGAATTGCTGTGAGTTCAAGGCTACCTTGAGACTACATAGTGAATTCCAGGTCAGCCTGGGCTAGAGCAAGACAGTACTTCAAAAAACCAAAATAAATAAAAATAAACTTTGAAGGCAAGCCCCTTAACTGCTGAGCCATCTCTCTAGCTTGGAAGGTCTTTTTTAAAATTCATAACTTATTAATTTCCCATTGCCTCTATAATAATGTACCCTAAAGTAAAAATTTACAAGATTACAAAGTGAGGGCACAAAGATCTAACTCAGTTGGTAGAGTATCTAACATGCATGAAGTCCTAAATTCAAACCCCAGTACCATAAAAACCAGGCACGGTATAATGCATGCTTGTAATCCCACCACTGGGGAGGTGGAGGCTGGAAAATCAGAAGTTCACGGTCACTTGTGACTACAGAGTGAGTTTGAGGCCAGCATGGACTACATGAGGTCCTATCTTACAACAAAATCCTCTGTTTGGCATCAATAGATCTGACCTAGACAATTACTGTGTTTCTATCATAAGGTACTACTTTTGTCTATCCCACTTCCTGAAGTGCCTCTTTTCCGGGCTCTTCATATTAAAACACACACACATACTCATATACAATGCACATGGACAAAGACACCCCTGCCTGGTTAGTGTAAGAAAACAAAATAGTCTCTGAAAAGCTGAGTACATCCTACAAAGTGCCATGGTAATACAACTTCAGGTCATGCAGAAAATGGCCATGTAATAGCTAATGAATATTTCAAATAAAATATGGTTAGCCTTCAAAAAGAAAACAGACTGGGGGTGGCGGCACATGCCTTTAATTCAGCACTCACAGGTAGGAGGATTGCTGTGAGTTGAGCCCAGCCTGGTCTACAGTGGGAATTCCAGGTCAGCCTGGGCTACAGTGAGATGCTACCTCAAAGGGGGGGGGGGGAAGGCAGCCAGGTATGGTGATGCACACATTTAATCCCAGCACTTGAGAGGCCACCCTGAGACTACATAGTGAATTGCAGGTCAGCCTGGGCTAGAGAGACCCTACCTTGAAAAAACAAACAAAAAAGAGCTACATAGATAATAATCCTGATAAATAAAGCAAATAGCTAATACCTTTCCTGGGCTCTGTAAGAACTTCCTTTCCAAAGGAAATGTACAGCAGATATACATACACATGCATGCTCCCTTAGGAAGACAGAGCATGCTGTCAGACTTAGAAGGAGATCAGGAGAAGTCTTACTGGTTAAGGCGCTTGCCTGCAAATCCAAAGCACCCAGGTCCAATTCCCCAGGAACCACTTTTAAGTCATCTCACCCCCTCTCAAAATAAAAATAAACAAATACGTTTTTAAAAATACTTAGACTTATGCTAGGCACTCAGGGCATACACACGACTGACCCTAGGACTTAAAAAAAAATTATGCTGGGTGTAGTGATGCACACACACCCTTAATCCCAGCACTTGGGAGACAGAGATAGGAGGATTGTTAGGCATTCAAGGCCAGTCTGGGCTACAGTGAAACTCTTATCTCAAAAGGAAAAGAAAAACAACTTTATTTGTTAGAGAGAGGAAGAAGACTTAGCAAGTGTGTGAGTAAGTATGCCAAGGACTTCTGCCACTACAAACTCCAAACAAAGTATCACTTTGTACATCTGGCTTTATTGTGGGCACTGAGGAATAGAACCTAGGCCAATAGACATTGCAAGCAAACACCTTTAATTGTTGAGCCATCTCCCCAACACCCCATTTTATGACTTTTGCTTTTCAAGGCAGAGTCTTGCTCTAGCCCAAGCTGACCTGGAATTCACTATGTAGTCTCAGCTTGGCCTCGAACTCACAGTGATCCTCCTACCTTGGTATTTCTTGTGGAATTAAAGGCATGTGCCACTATGCCCTGCAGAGACAGACAAGGGCCTCTAGCCACTAAAGACACATGAGCCACTTTGTGCATCTGGCTTTACATGGACATTGGGGAAACTGAATTCAGTTTGTTAAGCTGCTGAGACATCTCTCCAGAACCCAGAATTATTTTAAATGATGTTTTTCATAAACATTTCTCTCTGCTGAAACCAAGCAGTGAATTATGCAGCACACACTTTCAAGTACTCCTGAGCTCAACTTAGACTCTGAATTTTTCTTCTGCTTTAATGAACAGGTCTCCTGGGTTCTCTTCCCTTTCTTAAGTCCTTCTACAGCAATCCTTTCCAGCAGTATGTCTACTTCCAAATTACAAGATCCTCTCCCAACTCAACCTCAACTCTTTGGTTTATAAAAACCTGAAAAGGGCTGAAGGGATGGCTTAGCAATTAAGGTGCTTGCCTGCAAAGCCAAAGGACCCAGGTTCAATTCTCCAGGACCCACATAAGCCAGATGCACAAGGTGGTGGCACATGCATCTGGAGTTCACTTGCAGTGTCTGGAGACCCTGGTGTACCCATTCTCTGTGTGTGTGTGTCTGAAATAAATAAAAAATATTTTTTAAAAAAGGAACCTGACAAAACATGAAAATCAGCCCTTTAACCCCCTTAGATGTAATTCAATACCTAAGAATTCATTTCAGGGATAGAGAGATGGCTTAGCTGTTAAGTGCTTGCCTGCGAAGCCTAAGAACTCATGCTCAAATCTCCAGATCCCACATAGCCAGACACACAGTGACACCAAGTGTGCAATGTCACACATGCACCACAAGGTTACACATGCATCTGGAGTTCATTCGCAGCGGCTGAAGGCCTTGGTGCCCCCATTCTCTCTGTCTCTCCCTCAAAAACAAATTTTAAGAAAATTCATTTCAAAATTGCAATACAGGGCTGGAAAATAAATGAGAAGACAACAGATGTCTATCTCTAGCCTACACAATACATGTACCTACACACATATGGATACACACAAACACACACAAACCTAAGTATTTTGTGTTTGTTTGAGCCAGGGTCTCATTCTAGCCCACAATGACCTAGAACTCACTCTGTAGCCCAGGCTGGCCTCAAACTGGATTCTAGAAGGCAGAGATAACACATTAATTATATAGTGGGGCTGAAGAGATAGTTCAACTGTTAAAAACGCTTGCAAAAGCCAGGCATGATGATGCATGCCTTTAATCCCAGCACTTGGGAGACAGAGGTAGGAGGATCACTGTGAGTTCAAAGTCACCCTAAGACTACATAATGAATTCCAGGTCAGCTTGGACTCGAGTGAAATCCTACCATGAAAAACCAAAATAACAAAAAAACACTTGCTTATAAAGCCTTGGGACCCAGGTTCAATTCTCTAGCACCCATGTAAACCCAGATGCACAAAGTGGCACATGTGGCTGGAATTTGTTTGCAGTATCAGAAAGCTCTCTCATAATAAATAAATAAATTAATTTTAAAAAGAGATAACCATTTTGATTTCCTACCACATGAAATATGTGTGTTTTTTTTTTTTTTTTTTTTGGTTTTTCAAGGTAGAGTTCCACTCTAGTCCAGGCTGACCTGGAATTCACTATGTAGTGTCAGAGTGGCCTCAAACTCACAGTGATCCTCCTACTTGTGCCTGCCAAGTGCTGAGATTAAAAGGCATGCACCACGCCCAGCAGAAATATGTTCTTTTACTTGCAACATCATTAATATACTACTCTGTAAAAATTTTGCTCAATCTATGCAAATAAACAATGGTGCTTTTATATGTAACTCCCTACTAGGGAGGCTCTATTATTCTCAAGTCATTTATATTCCTTCTTTTGCAAATTGCCTTTTCACACTGTATTACCCATTTTTCAAATGAGGTCACTGCTTTTTTCTCATTAATTTATATTTCTAGATTTATTAGATTTTTCTCCTTTAGGTGGTTTCTCTAAAGCTACTTTTTAAAATTAAAATTTGTTTACTTGCTACATTCAGGTATTTTATAGTTTTATGTAGCCAAATTAAGTTCTTACACAATTTTGGCTCATATTTTATTAGAAGACCATTTGACAATTCAGGAAATACTTATAAAATATAGTATTTCGGGGCTGGAGATGGCTCAGTGGTTAAAGGCACTCTCTTACAGCCTAACACCCTGGGCTCAATTCCCTGGTACCCACGTAAAGCCAGATATACAAAGTAGCACATGCATCTGGAGTTTGTTTGCAATGGCAAGAGGCCCTTTCATTAAAAGTGGATATACCTTTACCTCTGATATTAGATGGAAATCTTAAGACTCATTGTTAATGCTTTATTTTCTCATAATTTTGAAGTGCCCTAAGTTACCACAGGCCTACATGGATAGGGTATACTCCTTAATCTTCTTTTCCATTCCTGTATATTCCTAATCTTTACATTTACTTATTTATTACAGAAAGGGGGAGGGGGAAAGAGAGAGAATGGGCATGCTAGGAGCTCTAGTCACATGCCACCTTTCCAACTCCCCAACTCCGTATACCTAAGTTTGTTCAAACGTCATTTTGTTACAATGAATTTCCAGTCTGCCTAGACCCTCACAAATGTACACTACCTCCATTATTGCCTTCCTTCAAAATTACCTAGACTTCTTTGAATTCAGCTGTTCCCAATGAACTTTAGAATTAGTTCTCAGTATTTACTTTAAAACCTTCCTATGCTAGGCATTGGGGGGGGGGGTTGCCTGTAAACGTAGTACTCAAAGGCAAAAGTTAATCATGGGGTATTGTTTACAATCATGGAAGTTGTTAAAATAATAATAATAATAATAATAAAGTTGAAAAGTTATCCATTCAAAGTCAATCTGGACTATAAACAAGAATCTGTCTTGGACTGGAGGGATTGCTGAACCATTAAGACACTTGCCTGTGAAGCCTAAGGACCCAGGTTCAATTCTCCAGTACCCACATAAGCCAGATGTACAAAGTGGGACATATGTCTGGAGTTCATTTGCAATGGCTTAAGGCCCTGGCAAGCAAATACTCTCTTCTCTACCTATCTACCTTTTCTCTCTAATAAACAAATAAGATTTTTTAATAAAATATTTTATTTACTAATTTGAGAAAAATAAATATATACAAAGGGAATAGAAAGGAAGGGGGTACTTAATAGGATGGTATTGTATATATATAAGTAGAAAAAATAGATTAATGGGGGTGAGAAGGCCCAAGAGAGGTCAGGGGGAAGAGACTGAGTAAAGCAAAGGTGGAGAGAGGGCTAATCAAAATCTAAGAGGATATAAATAAATCACATGAAAACCTACTTTTTTGCACAATGGAACACTCAGAAGCTGTAAATTGTTACTAGAAATTTTTCAGTGCCAGGGATGTGATACCTTCCAATGAGCTGTTGGCCAGGAAGGTCCTTGATGCCCCCAAAACATTACAGGCCACTGCCAAGGCCCTTGGTTTCCCAACAGGAATAGATGGCAAGACCTTATTGCTGAAGACTCCACATACTTGGGCTGCAAGGCCATTGAGAAATCCTGCTGGAACTGAGCTGATAACTTCCTCCATGTAGACCAGCTGAACAGAAGCTGGAAGAAGCAATTATACATGCAGCTCAATGGGAGAGTGAGAAATCACCAGTGAAGATACTCAACAGTGGACAATGCAAGTCTTAAATTTTGCCAGCCAGTCCAAATGAGCCAACTGTTGCAAAGTAGCACGTCTGTCATGGTGGAAACCAACCGCTCTCTAATTGGACTGGAGACCTACTCCATGGAAGGAAATACATCCCTGATACTGAAAATTTAAAACAGGGGTAATCATGAACCCTAGGGGTGTAATGTCTGCTGCTATCTGGCTAAATGTATATACTATGCTTATCAAACTACCCAGTAAGCACTTCTCTTAATGCTCATACCCTTATATTAATGCTACTCTCACTTTTGGTAGAGAACCTTCTCTTTTCAGATGGCAGTGGCCTTGGGATGACTCGGGAGGCATTATGGTGCTGGAAAGAAGTGACAGGAGTGCTCCGCACTGAAATATCTCTATTACACCTTCCAAGGCTCAGGGTCTATTGAGGAAGAGGTGGTGGAAAGAATGTAAGAGCCAAAGGAAGGGTAGGACTACTTACAACGTGCTGCCCCTCAGACACAAAATGGCCTGAATATCCATGACCTCACAGTGCCTGACACTACCTACACAAAACCATCATAATAGGAGGAAAAAGATCATGACATCAAAAAGAGAGACTGATTGAGAGGGGGAGGGGATATGATGGAGAATTGAGTTTCAAAAAGTGATGAGAGGGAGGGCATTACCATGGGGTATTGTTTACAGTCATGGAAGTTGTTAATAAAAAATTTAAAAATAAAAGAGAGAGAGAATGGGCACACCAGTACCTCTAGGTATCTCTCCAGCCCTAAATAAAATTAAAAAAAAAAAAAAAAGAATCTGTCTCAAGAAATTTTTTTTTCTTACGGATTTCTCTCCAGTTACAGGTTAATATGGTGATCACTGACCTCATAAATATTTATTTAGCTATTTTATAGACTACTTTTTTTTTTACAGAAAATATATTTATTTTAAAGCAATTAAAAAAAAAACAGGCTAGAGAAACAATTCAGTGGATAAAGCACTGGCTGTACAAGCATGAGTACCTGAGTTCAGATTTCCAGGGCCCACATAAAACCTAGACCCTACAATCCCAGCACGCCTAGGGTGAGAAGAGAACAGAGACAGGAGAATCGCCCAGAAGCTTGTGGGCTTCCTAGCCTGATTGGTGCATGGCAAAATTCCTCCATATTAAAAGCAGTAAACTACTGCCAGCTTTATCAAAAGCAGCTGGGACAACACAGAGTGAGGAGTGGGGAAGGTCATCAGGCAGCCCCCTGTGCCAACTGTATGCAATGACACATGAGGTCTCCTGGCCTCCAGGAGAGAAGACTATATAATATAGAAAGAAGGTCAAGAAACAGACAATGAGACCCACTGGAGCAGCTTCTCTGGGATAAGCCCTCACCCCGAAACTGAGGGAAAGTATTCACAAGAGGTAACCTGACACAGAAGCTCCCCCTAAGCAGCTATGGGGAGGTCATCATCCTCAGTGGTACAACTGCCCTGGAGTTCCTATGCTCTGCAAGTAAGCCCTTACCCTGCAGCTGAGAAAAGAGTATCCAAACAGTAATTTTGACATGGGGCTCCATGAAAGCAGCTGCTTTGGAGGCTCCATGTTCCTATATATAACCTCTCTCCATGCTTTGTAAGCAACTCCAATAAATTCACTGGTTTACAAAGCTGGTATGGGTACAACTGTGCTTTGGTCTGCCATCTGACCCCTATCTGGGATGAAGATGTGTGTTCGTGTGTCCCCAGGAGAAAGGTTTCCCACAATAGTGACAAACACAATGGGGAACACGAGAGACCCTGCCTCAAACAGGTGGACCAATACCAGCGGCTGTCCTCTAATCTCCAGATACACAAAGTGGTGTGTATGTCAGGAGTCTGTCGGCAGTGGATGGAGGGCCTGGTGTGCCCATTCTCTCTGACTGTCTCTCCTCTATTTCTGCTTACAAATAATAAATATATAACATTTTTAAAAAATATTAATGCAGGGGCTCGGGAGATGGCTCAGTGGTTAAAGTGCTAGTTTGCAAAGCCTACTAACCAGGGTTTGATTCCCTAACACCTGTGAAAAGCCAGATGCACAGAGTGGCTCGTGCATCTGGAGTTTGTGTACAGAAGGACCCATTGTATCTCCTTCCTTGAAAATAAACAAACATTTAAAATATATATTAAGCCAGAACCAGGCATAGTGATGCACACCTTTCATCTCAGCACTGGGGAGGTAGACATAAGAGAATCACTGTGAATTCAAAGCCAGCCTGAGACAATATAGTGAATTCACAGTGCCAACAGTGAGACCCTACCTCAAAAAATCAGAAAAAAAAAAAGAAAGAAAAATAGAGCCAGGTGTGGTAGTGCACAGCTTTAATCCCAGCACTCAAGGGTCAGAGGTAGGAGGACTGCAGTGAGTTGAATGTCACCCTGAGCCTACATAGTTAATTCCAGGTTAGCCTGCCAGCCTGAGGTAGAGTGAGACCCTACCTCGGAAAAAAAAAAAAAAAAAAAAAGAAAAAAAAACAGGAAAATACTATAGCCTAAACTGGTGCCTTCCTGAAGTATTATAAAGCAAAACTCTGTTGAAAATCCAAGAGCTAGGGATGTAGGTCAATAGTAAAACATTGGCATGGCACAGGGCTTGATTCTCAACACCACAAAAAATAATTAAAAGTACAAATTCTAAGCACTCTAAATAAAGTGTCCAAATCCCAATATAAAGACCAATCTCAGGGGACTTCTTTTTCTGGAAGAAAAAGCAGACTCCCTTTTCTACTCGTGCTCTTAGGTATAACTACACATTGATGTAAGACCTTGGAACTCAAGGAACAACATGTGTACCATTTCTGGTTTCTTCTTGCCTCATATGAACTAGATTTGGAGGTAGGAGGACACAGAAACTAAAAGATGTTGACAAAGTTTTCAAAGACTTGTCTAGTTTCTTAGCCAAAGGGCCAGGGAAAGGAAAACCTAGCAATTCAAAAAACTCAATTATTACCAGACTCCTGCCAAATATCACAGAACCTGTGGCCACACCCCCAGCAGCAAAGGCCAAATGGGAGCCTGGACTTCTGTCTTCACAGAACTCTGACATAGACCAAAAAACAAGCTAGGGCCATGTAAGAGAAGGGAAAATGAGGGACCTGGACTTTTACCCCACCCAAAAGCAAGGAGACACTCCCCACAGTTATGTCACAGGACCCATGGCAGAACACTGACATGTGCAAAAGGCCCAGCAGTAATGGGGCCACACAGTCAGCCCACTCTCCCATGGTGCCAGGAAGACAGACAGACACACACACACACACACACACACACACACACACACACACACACACAGAGTCTCAAATCAATTAACCCAAGTTCACATCTCAAGAAGTAAGAGGGGGGCTGGAGAAATGGCTTAGCAGTTAAGGCATTTTATTACTATTAAATACTATTGCAGGCTGAAAAGGATTTCGGATTGCTTGCACAATGGGCACATTATTGAATGCCTCTGTGGAAGGGCATGATAAAGATGGTGATAATGCCTAGGGTGGAGAAAGGAGTATAAGTAAATGCAGCTCCGAGACCTCGCCTCAGCAGCCCACACATTATTTAACAGCATTTCAATAACTTAGCCATAATATGGACCAGAGGGCCTCCAACATTTGCCTGTGAAGCCAAAAGACTCAGGTTCAATTCCCCAGCACCCATGTAAACCAGAAGCACAAGGGGCACATGCATCTGAAATTCATTTGCAATGGCTAGAGGTCCTGGCATGCCCATATTCTCTCTCTCTCTCTCCTCTCTCTCTCTGCTTGAAAAATAAAATTTAAAAAAAAAACAGAAATAATCATTATAAAGAAAAAAATAAGAGGGGAAGAGTAAGCAAAATAAACCTAAGCAAACAAGAGGAAGGAAATGATAAGAGGTAAAGGACTAAATTGAAAACAGTTTAAAAGAAAATCATGTAACAAAGAGCTGTTCTTTTTTCTTTTTTAATTTTGAGAGAGCAAGAGAATGGGCATGCCAGAGCCTCCAGCCACTGCAAACAAACTGCAGATGCATGGGCCACCTTGTGCATCTGGCTTACATGGGACCTAGGGAGTCAAACCAAGGTCCTTTTGCTTTGCAGGCAAACACCTTAACCACTAAGCCATCTCTCCAGCCCTTTAAAAAAAATATTTTTTTACTTATTTGAGAGAGAGAGAGAAGAGAGACAATAGGCACACCAGGGCCTCTAACTGCTGCAAAGTAACTCCAGACACATGTGCCACCTTGTACATCTGGCATTACATGGGTGCTGGAGAATCAAACCTTGGTCCTTTTGGCTTTGCCAGCAAGCACCTTAACCACTAAGCCATCTCTCCAGCCCAAGCCTATTCTGTGGAAAGATCAATACACCTGTGGTAGTTTGAATTTATGTCCCTCAACAGACTCAGATTTTGTTTGTTTTGGTTTTTTGAGGCAGGATTTCACTCTAGCCCAGGCTGACCTGAAATTCACTATGTAGTCTCAGGGTGGCCTCAACTCACCGCAATCCTCCAACCTCTGCCTCCCAAGTGCTGGGATTAAAGGCATGCGCCATCATGCCTGGCTTGGTTTGTTTATTTTTTGAGGTAGGGTCTCCCTTTGCCAGGGCTGACATGGAATTAACTATGTGGTCTAAGGCTGGCCTCAAACTCACAGCAGTTCTCCTACCTCTGCCACCAGAGTGCTGAAATGAAAAGTGTGGGCCACCATCCCGCCAAGACAGATTTTTTTGTGTTTTTTTTTCAAATTTTTATTTTTTTTTGTTTTTTTTTTAATTTATTTATTTATTTATTTGAGTGCGACAGACACAGAGAGAAAGACAGATAGAGGGAGAGAGAGAATGGGCGCGCCAGGGCTTCCAGCCTCTGCAAACGAACTCCAGACGCGTGCGCCCCCTTGTGCATCTGGCTAACGTGGGACCTGGGGAACCGAGCCTCGAACCGGGGTCCTTAGGCTTCACAGGCAAGCGCTTAACCGCTAAGCCATCTCTCCAGCCCTCAAATTTTTATTAACAACTTCCATGATTATAAAAAAATATCCCATGGTTAATACCTTCCCTCCCCCCCCCCCCCACTTTCCCCTTTGAAACTACATTCTCCATCATATCCCCTCCCCATCTCAATCAGCCTCTCTTTTATTTTGATACAAGACAGATTTTTTTAAAACAAGTTATTTATTTGAGATAGGGGGGCATATACCTAGAGAATGAACATGCCAGGGTCTCTAGCCCCTGCAAATAAACTCCAGATGCACGTACCACCTTATACATCTGGCTTTATGTGGTTACTGGGGAAGCAAACCTGGATCCTTTGGCAGTCTGACCTCTGTATGGGTCCCTGCTTGCTGCTTTTTGGTATTTGCTGGCTGTTTGGTGATGGATGTCTCTCTGCTTGGATTTATGAAAAGGAGCCAGCTTCTTCCACCACTGATGGAACTTCCCCTGGATCTGTACGCTTGAAATAAACCCCCTCCTCCCATAAACTCTGCCTGGTTTGGATGTCCATCCCAGCAACATGAAGCTGACAACACCTGGAAACCCTATAGCAAGAGTAGTAAGAGTGACGAGTGTGAGGTTTGAATATCAATAATTAAACAAGGAAGGATATCACTCAGACCTTTTAGACATCAGATGGATAATCAGGGAATACCAGGAAACTAAAATCTAAGTTGGACAACTTGACAAAATGGACCATTTCCTCAAAAACCACAACCCACTCAATATGTAATACAAAATTTAAACAGCAGGGCTGGAGAGATGGCTTAGCTGTTAAGGCACAAAATTTTAACAGTCCTACAGTTAAAGTAAATGAACTCAGGCAGGCATCGTGGTACACACCTTTAATCCCATCACTTGGGAGGCAGAGATAGAAGAATCACTGTGAGTGAATTTCAAGTCAGCCTGGGCTAGAGTGAGACTCTACCTCAAAAAAAAAAAAAAAAGGGCTGCAGAGATGGCTTAGCAACTAAGGCGTTTGCCTGCAAGGCCAAAGGATTCCAGTTTGATTCTCCAAGACCCACATTAGACAGATGCACACGCGCCTGGAGTTCACTTGCAGTGGCTGGAAGCCCTGATGTGCCCATTCTTTTTCTCTCTCTCTCTGCCTGTCTCTCACTTGCTCTCTCAAAGTGGATAAATGAAATAAATAAATAAATAAATAAATAAATAGAAAAGAAAATGAACTCACTATTATAAAATTCTAAAAAGAGAAATCTCTAGTTTCCAGCTAGAGAAATTCCACCAAATGTTTAAGTAACTTTTTATAAGAGTGCTGAATTTATTTATTTGAGAGAGAGAGAGAGAGAGAGAGAGAGAGAGAGAGAGAGAATGAGAATGAGAATGAATGGACACGCCAGGGCTTCCAGCCAGTGCAATCCAACTCCAGATGCATGCATCACCTTGTGCAACTGGTTTACATGTGGGGAATTGAACCTGGGTCCTTAAGCTTCACAGGCAAATGCCTTAACTGCTAAGCCATCTCTTCAGACCTAAATAATGTTTTTAGCTCTATAGAGTCTCCCCCAGAAATCATAAAAGATATATCAGTTACTTCCTGGTCGCTTTAAACAAATTCCTGGGGCTGCAGAGATGGTTCAGTGGTTAGGACACTTCCCTGCAAAGCCTAACAACCTGGGTCCAATTCCCCAGTACCCACGTAAAACCAGACGCACAAAATGGCAAATGTTCATTGCCCTGGTGACACCAAATACACACACACACACACGTATATTAATAGGGTAAGAAAGAAAAGAATGCTTGATCTAGCTTAATGGTTAAGGCGTTTGCCTACAAAGCCAAGGGACTCAGGTTCAACTCCCCAGGACTTAGTAAGCCAGATGCACAAGGTGGCACAAGCATCTGGAGTTCTTTCACAGTGGCTAAAGGCCCTGGCATGCTCATTCTTTCTATCTGCCTTTCCTTCCCTCCCCCTCTCAAATAAATATAAATTTTTAAAAATTTTTTGTTTTGTTCTTTTTGTTTTTTGAGGTAGGGTCTCACTCTAGCCCAGGCTGACCTGGAATTCACTATGTAGTCTCAGGGTGGCCTCAAACTCAGCAATCCTCCTACCTCTGCCTCCTGAGTGCTAGGATTAAAGGTGTGTGCCACCACGCCCAGCTTACAATGTTTTTTAAAGAATACCTGATCCAATCAACTGACACAGAAGTAACTTCTGACAAGATTTAGCATTCGTGATAAATCTATCAGAAACCAGTACTAGGAAGCATCTAAAAATATCCACAGCTAGTATCTTAACTAATAGTGGAAGACTGAACATATTTTCCTTAAGACCAGGAATGAGGCAAAGGTATCTACTCACATCATTCCTACCCAACAGTATTGACAATTCCATCAAATACAAGTAAGCAAATAACAACAACAATAAATGGGAAAAAGCCACAGAAATCAGAACCAAAAACAAAAAAACCAATCTGTTTTTGTTGTTGCTTTGTTTTGTTTTGGCTTTCAAGGTAGGGTCTCATTCTAGCCCAGGCAGACCTGGAATTCGCTCAGTAGTCTCAAGGTGGCCTTGAACTCATGGCAATCCTCCTATGTCTGCCTCCCAAATGCTGGGACTAAAGGTGTGTGCTACCATGTCCAGGCAACTCTCCCAATCTTTAAATGGCGGGAGGGAGGGAAGGAGAGAGGAAGGGAAATTCTAAGGGGCTGCAGACATGTCTCAGTGGTCAAAGGAGCTTGCCTGCAAAAGCCTGATGGCCTGGGTTTAATTCTCCAGAACCCCCATAAAACCAGATGCACCTAGATGACACATGCATCTGGAGTTCATATGCAGTGGCAAGAAGCCCTGGCATGTGCCCATTCCTAAGGAATCCATGTGGGGAAAGAGATAAGAGTGGGGGACAACACAACTAATAATAAATGTGACTAGCAAGGTCACACAAAGCAAGATAAAGCTACATTTCTGTATATTAGAAAATAAAGGGGGTTGGGAAGATGGTTCAGTAGTTAAAGGCACTTCTTTACAAAGCCTGCTTGGTCTGGGTTCAATTCCCCACCCACCCATGTAAAGCTAGATAGGCATTCGCTTGCAGTGACAAGAGATCCTAACATGTGCTCCCCGACACACACCTTTAATCCCAGTACTCAGGAGGCTGAGGTAGGAGGATTGCCATGAGTTCAAGACTAGTCCGGAGCTACAGAGCAAGTTCCAGGTTAGCCTAGGTTAGAATGAGATCCTACCTCAAAAACAAAAATGAGAGCCAGGCATGGTGACACATGCCTTTAATCCCAGCAGAGGTAGGAGTTCGAGGCCACCCTGAGATTACATAATGAATTCCAGGTCAGCCTGGGATAGAGTGAGACCCTACCTCAAAAAACAGAAAACAAGGACTGGAGAGATGCCTTAGAGGTTAATGCACTTGTCTCCAAAGCCAAAGGACCCAGGTTTGACTCCCCAATATCCACATAAGCCAAAGGCACATTCTCTCTATATACCTGCCTCTTTCCAATAAACAAACATTTTTTTAATTACCAGAAAAAAAATGAAATCACAGTAGCACATGCTTTCTATTGTGCATTAGCTACAATGGTTCAAAGGTTAAAGCACTTCAAGTGTCCAAGATAACTTAACGGATAAAATGTACTCTATGCATGCAATGGAACATTATACAGCCTCTAGTAGCCCTAACCTACATTTGTTTAACATAACAGCACATCTTATTATTAGAAATTTAATGAAAATTTGCATAACCACGAGCAAAAACATCAAATGACCATTTTAAAATAAACAATGTGTATCATAGGAAAGAAGCTCATGATTACATTATATAGGCCACAAAGAAATCTCATAAATTTGGAGGAATTAGTGTTTGGGGGAAAGCATATCTGCTAAAGACAAAGCAATTCACCCTTTTTTTAAATTAATTATTTATTTATTTGCAAGCACAGAGAATGAGAAGAGAATTGGATAGAGAGAGAATGGGCACACCAGGGCCCGTGACATAACAAAACTGAATTCACAGACAAATATGAGAGCTCAATCACTTTCCATGAAGACATCATAAAGAGCTGCAGTGCCTGAGGGTGTAGCTCTGTGGAATAGTGCTTAGCATCAGGAAGCCACGGATTCTATCCGCAGCTCCACAAAATCACTACCACAAGTGAATTTGAATTTCTTTTGCTAATATTCTTTTAGAAAACATAAGTATATTCATTTAAAAATGTTATTTGGGGGCTGGGGAAATGGCTTAACTGTTGAGGCATTTGCCTGTGAAGCCTGAGGATCATGATTCGATTCCCAAGACCCACTTTAAGTCAGATGCACAAGGGGGCGCTAGTGTCTGGAGTTCGGCTGCAGTGGCTGGAGGCCCTGGGCCACCCCATATTCCCCCCACCACCCCCCCTCTCTGACACTCTCAAATAAATAAAAATATTTTTAAATTAAAACAGGGACTGGGAAAATGGGTGGCCAGAGGTGCTTATTTCTGCAAAGCTTGACAAGCGGTGGTTTAGTTCCCAGGCACCCATGTAAAGCCAGATGCAAAAAAAAAAAAAAAAAACCACATGCATCCGGAATTTGTTTGCAGTGGCAGAAGGCCCTGGAGTGACCATACTGTCTCTCTGTCTCTCTTTTTTTTTTTTAATTTTTATTAGCATTTTCCATGATTATAAAAAAATATCCTATGGTAATTCCCTCCCTCCCCCCACACACTTTCCCCTTTGAAATTCCGGTTCTCCATCATATTCTCTCTGTCTCTTAAACACACTCATTTTTCCTCTTTTTCTCTCTCTAGCCTTGCAAATAAATAAATAAGTGGATTTAAAAAACTGAAACATTAAAATTTCAGTACTAAATTGTGTTCATGCTATTAGGCACACCAGGGCTCCCAGCCACTGCAAATGAACTGCAGACATGTGCGCCCCTTGTGCATCTGGCTAACGTGGGTCCTGGGGAATCGAACCTGGGTCCTTTGGCTTTGCAGCCAAAGCGGCTTAGCAGTTGCCTTAACCACTAAGCCATCCCTCTACCCACAAAATAACATTTTTTAAAAAAATATTTTATTATTAGCCGGGCATAGTGGCACACACCATTAATCTCAGCACTCAGGAGGCAGAGGTAGGAGGATCACCTTGAGTTCAAAACCACCCTGACACTACATTCCAGGTTAGCCTGGGCCAGAGCGAAACCCTACCTCAAAGAAAAAAATAAAAAAGAAGAAAAACAAGCACCAGTAACACAGAACAAGACGCCATCTGAATTACCAACTCGTAACAGCATCTCTTCATTGTACAAGTTTACCTTGCTGTTTTTACAACAAATTAAGAAGATTTTTAAGCTAGGTAAGGTGGTGGCACACACCTTTAATCCCAGCACTGGGGAAGCAGAAGTATGAGGATGGCTACAAGTTCAAGGCCATCCTGAGACTAGAGTGAACAGGTCAGCCTGGGATAGAGTGAGACCCTACCTAAAAAAAAAAAAAAAAAAAAAAAACCTCAAAGAAATAGGGCTGGAGAGATGGCTTAGCGGTTAAGAGCTTGCCTGTGAAGCCTAAGGACCCTGGTTCGAGGCTTGATTCCCCAGGACCCATGTTAGCCAGATGCACAAGGGGGCACACAGGTCTGGAGTTTGTTTGCAGTGGCTGGAGGCCCTGGCATGCCCATTCCCCCCCCCCACCTCTTGCTCTCAAATAAATAAAAATAAAAATAACTTAAAAAATAAAATTCTTGGGCTGGAGAGATGGCTTAGCGGTTAAGCGCTTGCCTATGAAGCCTAAGGACCCCGGTTCGAGGCTCGGTTCCCCAGGTCCCACGTTAGCCAGATGCACAAGGGGGCGCACGCATCTGGAGTTTGTTTGCAGTGGCTGGAAGCCCTGGCGCACCCATTCTCCCTCTCTCTCTCTCTCTGTCTTTCTCTGTGTGTCTGTCACTCTCAAATAAATAAATAAAAAATGAACAAAAATATATATAAAAAATGTTTAAAAAAATAAAAAAATAAAATTCTTGTATTTTCTTTTTCTAAAATCAAACAAATTCAAGCAGGTAAAAATATACAGAACTTATTTTAGCACCTCTTACTAATCTGATGCTTTAGTGAAAGGGAAGTCAACAAATCCTTAACTTTCACCAAAAGACAGTCTGTCAGAGCTAATGAAGTTAAAATCTGAAGTAGAAAAACCACCCAAAGGAGCCCATTACTCTCTACATAACCAATACATAATCACCCTCCCACCTCCAACACCTATAAAGTGATAGTTTCCCAGATCATCAAGTAGGTCACAGGATCTGCGATAAGGATTCTGAAGCCGGACCAGCAAAATAGTAAGTGGGAGGCCACAAAGGCCAGGCCTGCAAAGGACCCCTCAGCAGGTTATCCGGGCACCATGAGCCTTTGCGGTAGCACGTTCATCACTGCCACTACTGTCACTCTATAGTGTCTATTGATAAGCCTTAATTTTTTTCTTATTACAAATTATTAATTTCATCATATAAAAGCAACATAAAGCCCAGCTAATAGCACATCTCCCCACACTTGTGTCAATATTTAAATGTGAGACTATATGAAGCACAAGGTGGCACACATCCCATTCCTTTCTCCCTAGGCTAACTACTATGTTGGACTACAGAGTGAATGGTTTCTTTTGTTTTGTTTCTTTGAGATTTGTTTGTTTTGAAACAACTATGTAGATGCAGATGGCCTTGATCATCTTTCCATTTGCCAGCCTCATAGCTGGGAGCATCACCAGGCCCAGAGCTATGCATGTTTTAATTATAACTGTAGGTATGTGAACCAAGATCATCACTTTCCATGTTTTCAAACTTCCCCATGTGTCATAGTGGTTGGTGCCTTGCTAGTGTAGCCAGAATCATTATTTTGTAATTCAGTCATGTTGTTTCACACAGCTACAGTTCACCAGTTGAAAATGGATGGGAGAGGGCTAGAGAGATGGCTTAGCAGTTAAGGCAATTCCCTACAAAGCCAAGTTAAGAGTCCCCAAGACCCATGTAAGCCAGATAGATGCACAAGATGGCACATGTGTCTGGAGTCCATTTGCAGCAGCTGGAGGCCCTGGCATGCCCATATTCCCTTTCTTTCTCTCTCTTCCTCCCTCCCTTTCTTTCCCTTTCTCTCAAATAAATAAAAATTTAAATAAAATGGATGGGAGAGTATTATAGTATTATATTATGATTAGTACAACTTACTTGGCCATTCTCTCTCTTTTTTTTTTTTTGGTTTTTCAAGGTAGGGTCTTACTAGCTCAGGCTGACCTGGAATCCACTATGTAGTCTCAGGCTGGCCTGGAACTCATGGTGATCCTCCTACCTCTGCCCCCCAAGAGCTAGGACTAAAATTGTGCGCCACCATGCCCAGCCCTCGCCAGCTCTTAAGAGTGCTGCGACTAAAGGCATGTGCCACCACACCAGGCTTTTCCTCGCCAGTTCTTGATGTGGTCATCTTTTTCAGTGTTGAACCAGTGACATCTCACTGATCTATTTCCAGGTTTCCTCCTGTGAAAAGCCTATAAACAGCACTGTTCTTTTTCTACTGGGTATCAATCCTTTATTGGTTACATGTGTTTATAAATAATTCTCTCCTGGACCCCAAAAGGATAAACCTCTGGTTGACTTTGAAATTTAGTAAAGTGAGAAGGCAAAGTCAGTATGACTCTCAAACTTCACAGCTACTTGCCAAGCCTTTATTATGAATGTTTCTCGAACTTTTTTGTCCACTTAGTTGAATTCTTCACTGAGCGCCAATACATATGTACAGACTGAAAGAGCTATAACTGAATTTCTTATAAGGGATACTTTTTTTCTTTTCTTTTAAAAAAAATTTATTTATTTGAGAGAGGGGAAAAAGGCAGAGACAGAGAGGGGGGAAGGGAGGAAGAGAGAATGAATGGGCGCGCCAGGGCTTCCAGCCACTGCAAGCAAACTCCAGATGTATGCGCCACCACCTTGTGCATCTGGCTTACATGGGTCCTGGGGAATCGAACCGAGGTCCTTTGATTTTGCAGGCAAGCGCCTTAAGCGTTAAGCCATCTCTCCAGCCCTTATAAGGGATATGTTATTGAACACACGCAAATATAACAAAGCAGTATGTCTCTACACAACCACCAGTAGATTTTGGATTTCAAATGAGTAAGTAAATAATCACCTACTTTGATTTAGAACAGACTGGCAAAACCCTTACCTCCTAACCAGGCGTGGTGGCACACACCTATAATCCCAGCAGTGGGGAGCCTGAGGCAGGAAGACCTGAGTTCCAGGTAGTGAGACCCTACCTCAGACAAACAACAACAAAGTCTGGACACTTTACCATTAAGCCCATCTACATATCTGAAACAATCCGGGGCAGTGCGCTCTACTCAATGAACTATGGTTCACATTCAGATTAAACAAGTGCACTTTTAAATCTCCAGCTGTACGAACATAAATCAGCTCTTAACAGGAACGAACTGATTTTGCATTTCTTCAGAAAGATATCTGCTCAACAAAGTTCACCTCGAGGAGCCCCATTAAATATCCTGCCAAGTCAAGAGAGGGGCAAATATCATCAAAGGGGGCCCTTGGGTCACTCACTGTACCCCCTTCGTTTTCCGGCGAGGCCCCTCCAATCCGAGACTAACATCTACCCAGACAGGGTGTTTTGCAACTGCCGTCCTCATCTTACTCTGACGAGCCGTTCAAAGACGGCTATCTCGCAATGGGTTTCTCAGCACTAGGGGGCTAAGTTCGGGGCAGACGGACCTCGAAGCCCAGGGCGTGCAAAGGCCGGCAGCGCGGGTCTCGGGCGGGCGGGCGCCGCGCCGCGCCCCGGCAGAGCGCGCCCGCGCGGCCCGGGCCCTCACCTTTCCGCAGCTCCCGCTCCCACACCGTGACGATGGGCCGCGAGTGCTTGCGATGGTGGATGAGCCACAGCGACAAGGTCTGCACGCTCTGCTGCGAGTTACTCAACTCCGACAGCTTCTTCTCCAGCGCCGCCTCCGAGAAGGCGGACATCCCTCCGGAACCACGTCCACGCCGTCCCACGCCGTGGAGGCCGAGGGGAGGAGAGTTCTACAGCCCTCGCCGCGGCCTCGCCCCCTCACCCCACCTCTCCACAAACCCTCGCCCTCGCCACCGCCGGGGCCTCAGCCAGCTCCGGCCGCAAGCAAGATGGCGGCCGACCGGCAGTAACGTCACTGCCCGGCCCGCCCCTTCCGCGGCTGTGCGAAAGCCGGCGCGGCCTGGGGGCGGGGCCTGGGGGCAGAGGGGCGGGGCGGGGGCGGGGCCACACTAGCGTCGAGACCGGGTGGGGCCGTACCGCTTGAGTCCCGCCCAGAGGCAGGGCCCGGGTAGATTTGCAAGAAAAGTCCCCCTAGGAAGTCGTGATCGCGGATCTCTGAATAGGTTTGTACAGTGATGGGAACTGGTGCAGCCACATGAATTAGGTCACTAGTAGAGTGTCTGTCTAAAATGCGTGAAATCCTAGGTTCAGAACTGACTAACGGGTTGGAGAGATGGTTTAGCGGCTATGGTATTTGCCTGCAAAGCCAAAGAACCCAGGTTCGATTCTCCAGGACCCATATAAGCCAGATGCACAAGGGGCACATAATTTTTAAAAAAAGCAAAAAGCAAAACTCACTACCGAAAAAAAATAAATAATAAACCCCCAGGCTGGGTGTGGTAGCGAACGCCTTTAATCCCAGCACTCAGAAAGCACAGAAGCAGGAGGACCGCTATGAGTTTGAGGTCAACCTGAGCTGGCGCGACACATTAGTTCAAAAAATCAAAAGAAAATAAAAATAAATAGGGCTGGAGAAATGGCTTAGCAAGTAAGGCATAGCTAGCAAAAGCCAAAGGACACTAGTTGGATGCCATATAAAGCCAAATTCACATGGTGGTGCATGTGTCTAGAGTTTGTAGTGGCTAGAGCGCCGTCTCTCTCTCGCTCGCTCTCCACCTCCCTGCCCCCGTCTCTAATTAAAAAATAAATTAATAAGAATCCCAGTACTCAGGAGGCATGAGTTTGAGGCCGCATAGTGAATTCCAGGTCAACCTGGACTAGAGCCCCCCCCAAAAAAACACCTCAAGCCAGGCGTGGTGGTGCACGCCTTTAATCTCAGCACTCGGGAGGCAGAGGTAGGAGGATCACCATGAGTTAGAGGCCACCCTGAGTCTACATAGAGAATTCCAAGTCAGCCTGAGCTAAAGTGATACCCTACCTCGAACCCCCCCCCAAAAAAATAACCTCAAAAAAACAAAAAATACACTTGTCTGTCACATGCTCTCTCAAATAAATAAAAATTTTTAAACTTTAAAAAATAATAAATTTTTTAAAAAATTACACAGATGGCCAGGCGTGGTGGCACATGGCTTTAATCCCAGCAATTGAGAGGTACAAGTAGGAGGATTGGTGTGAGTTAAGGCTACCCTGAGACTATATAGGGAATTTCAGGTCAGCCTGAGATAGAGTGAAACCCTACTTTAAAAAACAAAAAACAAAAACAGAAACAAAACAAAACAAAATTTACAGATAAATGGATGGGGAAACGACTCAGTGGTTAAAGGTGCTTGCTTGCAAAGCCTGGCAGCCCAGGTTGAATTCCCCAGTACCCACATAAAGCCAGATGCAGAAAGTGGTACATGCATCTGGAGTTCATAAAAAGGCCCTGCTGTACCCATTTTCTCTCTCTCTTTTCTCTTTCCTCACAAAAAAATGAATAAAAATATTTTTTTCAGTTCTACATATGAGTGTTGGGGTTACAACTCAGTGTAGAATATTTTCCTATCTAACCTGGGGTTAGATTCCCAGCAGTTCAAGAAATATTTTAAAAAAATATAAATATTTTTTTAAAAAAGATGATTAATCTGGATTTGGTGGCACATGCCTTTAATCCCAGCATTCAGGAGGCAGAGGTAGGAGGATTGCTGTGACTTTGAGGCCACCCTGAGACTACATAGTGAATTGCAGGTTAGCCTGCACTAGAGTGAAACCCTACCTTGAAACCCCCCCCCCCAAAAAAAGAAAAGATGGTGAATGCATCTGGAGTTCATTTGCAGTGCCAAGAGGCCCTGGTGCCCCATTCTCTCTCTCTCTCTAATAAATAAATTAATTTTTTAAAAAAGCAGGGAGGTAGCTGGGCATGGTGGTTCACATCCTTAATCCCAGCATTCTGGAGGCAAAGGTAAGAGGATGGCTGTGAATTTGAGGCCAGCCTGAGACTACAAAGTGAATTCCAGATCAGCCTGAGTTAGAGCAAGACCCCACCTCAAAAAAAAAAAAAAAAGCCAGGAAGGTGCTACAATGCAGTTCACAGGGGCTTCATGGTTGGCCTATGAAAGGGGTCTTTCGGGGATGATATTGAGGACAATCTTCTCAAGTGGGGGAGGCACATGTTTGGCTGGTTTTCCTTCTCTAAGTTCAGTCATTATCAAGTGTGCATACATGTTCTCCCTCCAGT
Source organism: Jaculus jaculus (assembly GCF_020740685.1). NCBI lineage: Eukaryota > Metazoa > Chordata > Mammalia > Rodentia > Dipodidae > Jaculus > Jaculus jaculus. The sequence continues at coordinate 48,962,458 of NC_059116.1, read as the reverse complement.
TTGTATGCTCCACTTTCCATGAATAGTATACACCCTGCCTATGCCAAGCATTATCCTCAGTTCCTGCTTCTGCTACTCCAGGGTCCTTCCAACCCAGAATCCTAGATAGTAGTAAATGTGTTGTGTCCTAGATGATGCAAATCACTGCACCTGGGACAACCCGCTCTTCCTATTCCCAGGCAGGGTGTGCAAAAGGAAAGCACTACCAGAAGCGCAAGGTCATGGCTTTCCTGATTCCTTTTGTGTACTCTTCACTTATGCCAGAGCTCCTTGGTCCTGCATGCTTTGAGTATATGAGTTACAGTCACCAGCTGGGAGTGAGGGCAAGGCGGGGGGAGGGTGTGTATGGACACAAGATAGAAGGATGGGTTTCAGCTACTTCCGGGTCCCTCAGACACCTAAAGCTGAGAGCCTCAAGCCTGGGGCAGCTTGTGGAAGAACATGGGTGATGGGAAGAGGAAGAATGTAGACTCTTTTGAAGGGGCCTGAATGCTCAAGGAGTGTCCTGTCCTTCAAAGTCTACTTTATTCCCCAGTGGATTAACAAATTGGCACCCTATCTGGTATTGTGGGGTATAAGAAATGCTGGAAAGAGGGTCATTGAATTTGCAACACAGTCTTGTGTTTTGGAAATGGCCATGGGCAGTGTGAAGCAGGTTTGCTGATGCCTGCATGGAGACCCCATGGGGCCATGAGGATGAACCGTGGATTGCTGTGGAGGCCCAGTGGAGATGCCAGGATCACGAGATGGCTGCCAAGAACTGCCGGCCCCGATGAAGTTTTCCAGGACTCTGAGTAGCCTAGATGGAGGGGCAGAATTGAAATGCCAGACACTTGTTGCTGGTTAGAATTATCAGACTTGGAGATTTGTCACTGGCTAGAGTTGTTGGACTTGGAGTAACAGTTTGATGTTTGCCCTGTTTGTTTTAAATCTTGTATTGGTTAAATATTTCTGCTATGCCCAATGCCATCTTTTACAGTGTGAGTATTTATTCTGTGTCATTATGGGTTTTTTGGGGGGGTGGATTTTTTGGTTATTATGGCTCAGTTAAAAGATCTTGGACTATGGGAATGTTCAAACATCACCGGGATTGATAAAAACTATGGGGACTTTTAAAGTTGGACTGATTGCATTGCATTTTACATCATGTATGGATATCAGTTTATGGGGATCAGGGGTGGAATGTGGTGGTTTGATTCAGGTGTCCCCCGTGAACTTAGGTGTTCTGAATGCTAGGTTCCCAGCTGATGGAGATTTGGGAATTAATGCCTCCTGGAGGAGGTGTATTTTGGGGAGTGGGCTTATGGATGTTATAGCCAATTTCTCCTTGCCAGTGTTCGGCACACTCTCCTGTTGCTATTGTCCATATTATGTTGGCCAGGGGGTGATGACCACCCTCTGCTCATGCCATCATTTTCTCCTGCCATGGTGGAGCTTCCCCTCGAGCCTGTAAGCCAATAAACTTCTTTTTCCCAGTAGCTGCTCTTGATTGGGTGATTTTTACCAGCAACACGACCTGACAGCAGCACTCAGAAAACAACAACAAAATTCCAGTTCTGTGAATTATCTCAAGACACTTGTGACTTCCTGCAAAATAGATACTTTGAAAAAAAAAAAAACGGTGTTAAACTGGGCACGGTCACAGTGGTGCACACCTTTAATCCCAGCACTTGGGAGGCAGAAGTAGGAGGATCACTGTGAGTTCAAGGCCATCCTGAGACTACATAGTTAATTCCAGGTCAGCCTGGGCTAGACTGAGACCCTACCTTGAAAAACCAAAAAACAACAAAAACAAGTTTTAAGCTAAACTTTTGTAGTATAATTAAGAAAAGTCTTGGGCTGGAGAGATGGCTAAGCGGTTAAGCGCTTGCCTGTGAAGCCTAAGGACCCCGGTTCAAGGCTCGGTTCCCCAGGTCCCACGTTAGCCAGATGCACAAGGGGTGCACGCGTCTGGAGTTCATTTGCAGGCGCTGGAAGCTCTGGCGCGCCCATTCTCTTTCTCTCTCCCTCTATCTGTCTTTCTCTCTGTCTGTCGCTCTCAAATAAATAAATAAATAAAATATTTTTTTTAAAAAGTCTTAAATTCACTATATCCATTGTAGCAGTCATTCTCAAGTCACTGGGACACAGTTCAGACACAGTTATGGAGGAAGGGAACTTATTGAAGATAGAGCTGATGTTCCATAAAGGCACAAGAAGCTGCCTCACTTTTACAGGCCCTGGCAGAGAGAAAAACCCAAAAAACCACCAGCACAAGCAAGCACACTTATGGAACTCCAGGCAAAGCTCAGGCACTTTGCATATCTTTAGACTAGAATTCCAAATCCACCACTGAACCTTAGGGCTGGATCCTAGTATCCATCCACAGTAACACCTCCTCCAGGCAAGTGGCTGCAGATCTAAATTACAAACTTTAAGAAAATCCTCGGTACATTGGGAACCAACCATTCTAACTACCACATCCGTCTTTTTAAGTTGCTATGTGACCTTTGTAATATGGTTTTTATCACAATTTAGCCATTTACCTGCTGTGAATGTACCAACTTCTCACGGTGGCTACAATGGCCCAAATTGATAGCAACTAGTGAAATTTCACAGAAGATATATTTCTTTATGTTTTTTTTGTTTTGTTTTGTTTTTTGTTTTTCGAAGTGGCCACCACTCCCGGCTTTATTTATATATTTTAATTTCCCCCTAAATCTGTTTTTTTTTTTTTTTTTAATTTTCTTTTTAGGTAGGATTTCACTCTAATCCAGGCTGACCTGGAATTCACTATGTAGTCTCAGGGTGGCCTTAAATTCTCGCAATCCTCCTACCTCTGCCTCCTGAGTAGTGGGTTTAAAGAAGAAGACCTCTTGCCCCAGTCAGCGCAGGTCAGCTAGCCCAGTCTCAAAGGTTGTAATCTCTCAATTGCAGCTGAAAAGGCAACAGTTCACCCAAAGATTTTTCTTACTGTGCCTTATCCCTCTGTTTACACCAGTTCATTTCTACACAAAGCAACCCTGCACAACTTCTCAGTACACGGGCATAACAGCAAGCTTTTCACACAAACTGCTAGCCCAGTCCAAACAAAGCTCTTTCTCACCCTCATAAGCCAAACCTCACAGTCCATAGTTCTCACTGTATTCAGGTCTTTCAACTCTGACCAGAACAGTCCATCAAGCTGTACTTACAGCACTGCAAGGCATCTCTTAGGCCAAGGTTTGAAATCCTTCCACATTCCTCTTGAAAATAAGCTCCAAAAGATCAAAGCCACACAGTCAGGTGTCTAGCAGCAATCCCACTCTTCGGTACCACTTTACTGTTGCAGTCAGGTTCAGCATTGCTCGTAGAAATCACCCAACCAAGAGAAGCTTCTAGGAAAAAGAGGTTTATTTTGGCTTATAGGCTTGTGGGGAAGCTCCACAATGGCAGGGGAAAATGGTGGCATGAGCAGAGGGTGGACATCACCCCCCTGGCCAACATAAGGTGGACAATAGCAAGAGGAGAGTGTGCCAAACACTGGCAAGGGGCAACTGGCTATAATATCCATAAACCTACCCCAACAATACTCTGCCTCCAGGAGGCATTAATTCACAAATCTTCATTAGCTAGGAACCTAATATTTAGAATACCTAAGTTTATGGGGAATACCTGAATCAAACCATCACACTGAGGTAGGATTTCTGTCTAGCCCAGGCTGATCTAGAGTTCAATATGTAGTCTCTCCAAGTGGCCTTAAACTCATGGTAATCATCCTACTTCTGACTGCTGAATGCTGGGATTAAAGGTGGGTGGAGGTCTGGCAAAAAATTTAATTATTAAATTATATTCATTGGAAAAAGTACAGAGCTAAGGAAAGACAACCATGTGGCTAGAGATCCCATGTGGAGAGCCTGGAAAAGCTGTAGAAAGAAAAGAGAGAAAAGAAAATTCAAGGAGATCCTGCCATGTGGGGAGCTGGAAGGGATAAAAAAAAAAAAATGTGGAGAGTAAAGGCTGGGGGAGCCTCCCCTCTGCCCAACCCAACCTGGGTCCTGGAGGCCCAGCCAAGGGAAAAATTCACCCACACCTGGAAGTTCCCAATTGGCCAGAGAGTGTGCCTTCCCCTTGCAAATGTATTTATAACCATATGGTGATGGCTGTCTTCCGGCTCAGGTGAACTAGAGGGACAGCTTGTTGGTTAAGGATAGGGGCTTTCTCAAGAAAAGACTAGCCCTGACACCACATTCTGGGGCTTGAACTTGGCCAACCACAGTGTTTAAAACTTATGAAAAACCTCCCTCCTAGGAGGGATCCTGGTTGTTTGTGGAAAAACAGGTCTAGGGAACTGGGCAAGAGATAAGAAGTCAGACCACCTTTGATTTCTAGCAAGTGCATGCTTTTCTGCCTTTTTTTTTTAACTCTCAGAGGCCCAGCCACCCTAATCGTACTCCCTCTCATTCCACTGCTCTCATGAAAAGACACGCTAACTGCTGTTAGAATAAAGGGGACAATGATGTCAGATCTTCTGGTGGAATAGGGGTGTATAAATATGGCAGCTAGAAAGTGTCTCTCAGAAAGGGGAACTATTCTAAAGGACCCCAAAAGTGTACTGATGGAGTGCAGGATAATTGTCTTGGAAGAAAATGTTTGGGAGAAAGAATAAAAGTAAGGAGTTAATGAGAAGTGAGCAAACTGTTCACCTTTAGTGGTTTCCTTCTTGTGGACTTCCAGGCTTTGGCGAACACTCAAGGGAACCATCTGAGCATGAGCTGGCTGAGATTCTCTCCTAGAACTATTCATCAAATGGCACAGTAGTATCTGACATGGTCTGAATCTGTTTCTGTATGGCTTGTAGAACAAAAGAGATATTAGCAGAGTAATCAGGAATATATACATATTTAACATTTAACCTTGATAATGATGAGTATACCATATTTTGTATAATAGCCTTTCAGAGTTTACCTTTTTTGATTTGTTCTGGGCAAGGGCAAAGGTTGGTACCATAGAACCACTGGGTGCCAGTAGGGGTTGTAGAGTATATTGTTGGCCTCAGGACTTATTTAATGATGTCCTGACTCAAGTTAGAAGGGACTCACCATTGCTTTAAGTATAAGGAAGTCTTTTTAAATTACAAGACCCTTGGTCAAACTCATCCATATATATATTTTAGATTTGAAAATAACCATTTTGACACCTATGGTTATTTTTCCTTATTGTAGATTTAGAATTATTAGAGAAGAGGCCATTATGCCTTAATACCTTGTTTGTCTCCCCTTTTTGGAAGCTCTTGTTGTGTTATTTAATAGGCCATTCATATAATATTTGAGGTATCCTTTATCTTTGGTTATATATTTCTGAGTGTTAAAAGATCAAGCAGATAGCCAAAATTCAATCAAGGATTAATTTTGGAGGTCACTAGTGGCTCTCCAAAGAAGATTTTAGAAACCTGGACATAACTCTATAGCTTTTCTGATACTAGTGTTGTCTGTTAGAATGAGTCAGGGTCATTCTGGCCAAGTAGTTTTCCCTTCTTTGGGAAACAGGAGGACTGATTTCTCTTCACTTGTTTCAGACTGTACACTATTTTTTTTGTTGTTGTTGTTCCTGGGTCTCCATATCTTCCCTTATCAGGAAGACAGGTAAATTACTAGGAGACCAGTGTAAAAGTGTACCATCATTTCCAGTGGCCTCATGATCTGGCAGCAGGGGCCAAAATATTGGTCTTTTTAGGTCCAGTGAATCTAACTGGCTTTGGCTTGTACATAGGTTATTAAAACACATAGAAAAGAAGTTACACCAACCTGGATGTATGTACATATATAGTGCATTTGACTACTGAAACAGATCTAGTTAAAGGACAGCATAAGAGCTTTCAGTCATTTTTTTCAATTTTTTAATTAAAAAGTTCCATGATTATAAAAATATCCCATAGTAATACCCTCCCCCCCACTTTCCCCTTTGAAACTCCATTCTCCATCATATCCCTCCCCCTCTCAATCAGTCTCTCTTATTTTGATGTCATGATCTTTTCCTCCTATTATGATGGTCTTGTGTAGTGTCAGGCACTGTGAGGTCATGGATATCCAGGCCATTTTGTGTCTGGTGGGAGCACATCATAAGGAATCCTACCCTTCCTTTGGCTCTTACATTCTTTCCACCACCTCTTCCACATTAGACCCTGAGCCTTGGAAGGTGTGATAGAGATATTGCAGTACTGAGCACTCTGGTCACTTCTTTCCAGCACCATAATGCCTCCTGAGTCATCCCAAGGCCACTGCTATCTGAAAAGAGAAGGTTCTCTACCAAAAGTGAGAGTAGCATTAATACAAGGGTATGAGCATTAAGAGACGTGCTTACTGGGCAGTTTGATAAGCATAATATGTACTTTTAGCCAGACAGCAGCAGACCTTACACCCCTAGGGCTCATGACTACCCTGGTTTTAGTTTTTCAGTATCAGGGATGTATTCCCTCCCATGGAGAAAGCCTCCAGTCCAATTAGAGGGCAGTTGGTTTCCATCATGACAGACATACCACTATTGCACCCTTTGGCTCATTTGGCCTTACTGGCCAAATATTTAAGTCATTTTGTCCAACCTTGAAGTTTAGTTATCTTGTGATGGCATAGACCATATCTGAAGCATAGAAAGTAGGCATGTCTTATTCTCTAAATATATAATAGCTATACTATAAATACAAGTGCTGAAAACAATATATATCTAAATGAACTAATTTAACCTAGAAATTGTGAGCAAAAAGACAAGCAAAACAGTATGAAGACTTGGCACATCTGTTTGAAAATATCCTTGATTAGTTGCGGTACCTGTGTGGGTACCAATTTACTCAGGAAAGGCTGGAAACAGAGCCACAGAGTTTGAAATTATTTATCTCAGATGAGGACCATAGTTTGAGCATGAAGCTATACATATACATACATACACACACACACAGACACACAGACATCAGGGATATATCTTAAGAATTAATTTTGCTGGGAGTGGTGCACACCATGCCCAGCTTCCAAATATATTGAAAAAATAAATAAAAAAGATTTTTGTTGGTAGACACGGGAGAGTTCAGTGGTTCACTCGCTGGCTCTGAGGTGCCCGCAGGCTGCGTTCCGTCCATACCTCGGCTCTCCCTGGAAAGGGAGGGAGGCTTCGTGGACCGGGAGCGAGCCTCCGCCCGGCAGTCAGCTCGAAGTCGCTAGGACTTTTCTCAAACTTGTGTGCTGAGGAGACTCAGATGTTGGCCTCAGCTCCTAGGCTGAACTCAGCAGATTGGCTCATGAAAACTAATGTATTGAGACAAAGGAAAGGACCTGGAAGAAAGCAACATCTATTATCCTGGGCTTGGCAGCAAGGAAGAGGACAAGTAGTGGAATTCCTGCAATCTGAAAAGCACAGTGAAAGGTGACGTAGAAGCTGAATGAAGGGTGATGGAGAGAGGTATAACATTCCAGCCCCTCAATCTAGAAACATTAGTAAGAACCAACAACAGCTTACTAGACAGAAGACTAAGGATCAGAATTCCCAGATGAAGATTGTTCACAAGAAAAAAGAACAAGGACACAGTTACAACTCATCAGCGGCTGCATGGCAGGGCATGCAAGATGGCGGGAAGAACAATCTTTCTAGTAATCGAAATTGGAACTCTAGCCCATCAAGTCCCAGTTTGATTTTCTTTTTTTGTGTGTGGTTTTTCGAGATAGGGTCTCACTCACCCCAGGCTGACCTGGAGCTCACTATGTATGTTGTCTCAAGGTGGCCTCAAACTCACGGCCATCCTCCTACCTCTGCCTCCCAAGTGCTGGGATTAAAGGTGTGCGCCACCACACCCGGTCCCAGTTTGCTTTTTAAGTCTCAAGCTAATCAGAACTATGCCAGAGCCAAATTTAGTGAGCCACCATCACCAAGTGTTCTTCCCAAGCCACTGGATTCCAGTTTCCTTTAATCCTTCAGATAAGAAAATAATGACATTTCAACTTAAAATCTTAAAGTACAGGCCTAAGATTAAGTACTAATGTTTAAATTTAGAAGTGGTTACATAGTCATGTCTGAACCAGATTGACTTAAGGAGGTAAAACTTTTAATTTACAAGTATGATCAAGACTATCTCACTTGTTTTATGTGCTGTGTGCATGGTGACATATCAGTGCAATTTAAATAATTGTACTTGATAGGAGTACCAAGTAAATAAATTCAAGTGAACCATTCAGGTTGATTTGGGGAATAGCTGGCTTTTAAAATTGTCTATTGGGGAGATAGTAGTTTATAGTCAGTCAGGTTATAGGTTTCTAGCTGAAATATACAGGGGCTTAAAATAATGTAGACATTAGGAAATTAAATGTCCTAGGGGTACCGACACTGCCAAGAGAAAATGAACTTTCACTGAAGATTTCATTTTACTAAACTGTACTTACTAATTGGTATATTTGTGAAGGTCAGTAAGGGCATCTTGAAACAAAGCAGTCTATGTCCAAGTGGCCCTGTTTTTTGGATCTCACTCTAGCCCAGGCTGGGTCTGGACTCAGCGATCCTGCCTCAGCCTCCCAAATGCACTGGGATTAAAGGTGTGTGCCATCATGCCTGGCTTTATCCCTCTTTTCTTTTCTTTTCTTTTCTTTTCTTTTCTTTTCTTTTCTTTTCTTTTCTTTTCTTTTCTTTTCTTTTCCTTTCCTCTTTCCCTCTTTCCCTCTTTCCCTCTTTCCCTCTTTCCCTCTTTCCCTCTTTCTTTCTTTCTTTCTTTCTTTCTTTCTTTCTTTCTTTCTTTCTTTCTTTCTTTCTTTCTTCCTTTGAGTGTTCTACTGTTTATTTTCTCTCCTAGAAAGGCCTTTGCCAATATCATTCATTTTCAAATAGTTACTTGAGTCTGCTTTAGGCCTAGCCCTAGGCTAAGTGATGCTAGGAACACACTCAATAAGACAGCCCCCAAACATGTTTTCTCAGACCTTGTCATCTGCACATGGAGGCAGTAGACCTGTAGCAGACAATAGCAGCACAGAGCTTTGAGGGCCTAGAATGAAAGAGGCACAAGATTGTGGGTGTCCAGAGAAAGTTGTTACCCATTGGCATCAGGGAAATCTTCCTGGAGGAGGAGACAAATGAGGAAAAGAGCCAGCTAGAATGCATGCCATGCCCTACACCTACCCTCCTTGTCCTCTGTCTGCAGACCACCTGACCACTCTCCTCTGTGCCAGACTTGGCACTGGTTATGGAGGTCTCAGCTCTGAACAACATGGTCATGGAGTCAGTCTGGTGCTGGGGAAGGAACTAAACAAGCACATAGGTCCACGTGAAATCATGGAAGGGTGGAATGGGGTGCCAAGAGAACATAGACCTAGCTGGGGAGATAGTACTGAAGATAAGACCCACTATGGGAAAAGTTTCAGGAGTGGTGATTTCAGGGTTGGAGGCAGCACACGTAAAGACCCTGAGGTGGCATAGAGCCCATTTGGATATCCCTGTTTCTTAAGTATAGTGGAGATGCATCTGTCTGCAGATGGACAATTTTTTTTAAATACTTGTTTTAAGTACCTACAGAAGAAAGAGCCATGTAATTACATGTCATAAGCTTGTAACATATGTAAAGTTTTATTTTTTCCTACAAAAAGACTATTTTTAGTATGAATTTTCTGGATGTATGACTATGGACTTTTTTTTTTCTACTAGGGCCTAATTTTAAAGGTCCCCAATTATTTTAAAGAAGTTTGCCCTCTTGCTAAAGTGCCAGTGAATGTACAATTGATTTGATTTTAAGCTACATATCAAAGTAAAACCTAATATTAAGCTTATATTAAAAGATTTAAGCTGCTAAGACATTTCCTATTTTTGAGACTTAAAATGCAGTACAGGATCTCCATTCTGTTCCCCAGTTCTTAAACCCAAAGATTCATTTTTGCTTTCACCAGCCCTGATGAGACAGTGATTGGATCCAGTGGCTCTGATGCTTTTGGTGATTAAGTGCACCTGAGGGAGACTTATGCAAAAGGTATAATCTCAACCCAAAGGGTTAAAATACTAATAGCTGTTAATGCTACTATCTAATTTGATACCCATATTTTGCTGTTGACAAGTTAAATTGTAATTTTCCAAATTCTGATGAGATATGGAAATCTTTTTAAGTAGGGAAAAAGTAGATAAAGAAATATAGGAAGACCTCCAAGAGTGGGAGGGGACCTCAAAAGAAAGGAGGGGGTTACTTCATGTATATGATGTAAGTTTGAACCATGAAATTAAAAAAATAAATTCTTCTCAGTAGCTTGCTTTTAAATAATAAAAACCCTTGACAAACAGAAGAACCTAATTTATTTTAAAGCCAATTTTTATAACTATTAAACCATAACAAATTAGCACCAGTGAACTGTTAATGAGTGAGGCATTAACCTCTGTTTCTCTATTGGTTAAAACCTTGGCATTGCAGGCATGGTAGCGCACACCTTTAATCCCAGCACTCCGGAGGCAGAGGTAGAAGGATCATTGTGAGTTTGAGGCCACCCTGAGACTCTATAGTGAATTCCAGGTCAGCCTGGGCTGGAGTGAAACCGTATCATAAGAAACAAACAAACGAACAAAAAAACCCTTGGCATCAAGAAAACATACTGGGCGTGGTGGCACATGCTTTTAATCCCAGCAGAGGCAGAGGTAGGAGGATTGCCATGAGTTAGAGGCCACCCTGAGATTGCATCGTAAATTCCAGGTCAGCCTGAACTAGAGTGAAACCCTACCTCAAAAACTCAAAAAAAAAAAAAAGAAAAAAAGAAAAAGAAAAAGAAAAAGAAAATATATTTTAGATTTTATCCATTTAGTTGTTTCAATGGGTGGGCCCTGTGCTAAGCAATCTTCATTGCCATTATGATCTGGTGATATCTATCTTTCTTTTTTATTTTTTATCTCCCTTTTTGGTCTCATTTTTTTCTTGGCTTCCTGATTGTAATAAACAGAAGTTGCCAGCTAGAACAACTGTTTTAAGCTCTTATCTGGTTCAGCTACCAATTTTTGTAATTTCTTATAAATATCTAAGCTGGAAATAATCTTTATAAATACTTCTAATACACCTGTAAAAGATTTTATTAAAAGTAGCTAAAGCAGCCAGCCATGGTGGCACATGCCTTTAATCCCAGCACTGGGGAGGCAGAGGTAGGAGAATCACCATAAGTTCAAGGCCATCCTGAGACTACATAGTGAATTCCAAGTTGGCAAGAGTGAGACCTTACCTTGAAAAACCAGTATATATATGTATATATAAATATATATATGTACATACATAAATAAATAAATATATATACACATACACACTCATATAGCAAAGCCGATAATCCCAGAACTTAGAAGGTACAGCCAGAGGATCAGGAATTCAAGGTCATCCTTAGGTACATAATAAATTCAGAATCAGCCAGATATACATGAAACCTGTCTGCAAATAAATATTCTGGGTGTGGTGGTGCATTCCTTTAATCCCAGCATTTAGGAGGCAAAGGTAGGAGGATTATTGTGAGTTCAAGGCCAGCCTGAGATGATAGGGTGAATTTCAGGTCAGCCTTGGCTAGAGGAAAACCCTACCTTGAAAACCCAAAATAAATAAATAAATAAACTTGAAGCTGACAGGTATCAAATATGTTTGTTAATCTTCTTGGTAGTTAGACATGATGGTGTGCCTTGTAATCATAGCACTTGGGAAGGCTTAAGGTCAGCTGGAACTAAACAGTGAGTTCAAGACTAGTCTGAGCTACACAGTAGAGAATGTTTTAAACTAGAACACAACATAACTGAGTTAGGAAAGACCACTTGCTAAGCGCCGATTGTTGCCAGACTCAACCTCTTCTTTCTCAATGGAGCGAAAAATACTAGGCAAGCCTCAACCCCCTGAGCTGTCAAAAGGAGGAAATGGCTAAGACAAAATAGAGGTTGCCCTTGGCAACCTCACCACATAGCTGACTGCCATGGAAGAGCATAATTAACTGCCATGCCACATATGCTTTTGGAAAGCCCCTGCTTGCTTGCTCGCCCCACTTTGCTACTATGGAATCTACCTTGCTGCTAAGAGTATAAAATGAAAGTGCAGGTTGAGCTGTGGGCCCAAGTTCTTTGGGAGTGATCCTGGCTTCAGTCCCCTATAAATAAACTCCTCTCTTCCACTCTCAATGGTGTTGGAGTAATCATTCCAGAGAAATTTCTGCTACACAACAAAATAAGGAAAAAAAAAAAGTCTGAGCTGGAGAGATGCCTCAGAGGTTAAAGGCACTTTTTTATAAAGCAAGCCCAGCTTTGATTCTCCAGTACCCATGTAAAGCTATTCTCACAAAGTAGGCATACTTCTGGAGTTTGTTTGCAGCAGCGGGAGGTCCTGGCATGTGCTCTCTCTCTCTCTCTCTTTCATAAATATTTTTTTGTTGTTGTTTTTTCCGAGGTAGGGTCTCACTCTACCCAGGCTGACCTGGAACTCAAATTAACAGTAATCCTTTATCTCTGCCTCTCAAGTGCTGGGATTAAAGGCATGCTAGTCTACCATGCAGCCCAAAAAATACATTTTTAAATGTTTAAAAATCCATCTGGGGCCAGGTATGGTGGCGCACGCCTTTAATCCCAGCACTCAGGAGGCAGAGGTAGGAAAATTACCATGAGTTGGAGGCCAGTCTGAGCTATAGAGTAAGTGCCAGGTCAGTCTGACCTAGGGTGAGACCCTACCTGGAAAAAAACAAAAAGAAAAAAAATCATCTGGTTATGTATTAATCAAGGTTCTCTAGAGGAATAGAACCAATAGAATGTATATGATAGAGGGTTTTCTTTATGTGTATATGCATACATGTTTGGGGGGGTGCCAGGGTGCACATGTGGCTTGGCTGGCAATCTACCAAATACTGTCTGCTGGCTGGAGACCCTGAGAACCCAGCAGCTACTTGGTCTGTGAGCTGGCACTGAATACCTGGAGGATTCCTGTAAAGCCTTTCGTCTTAAGTCTGTGTTGGATGATCAAAGAAGAAGCATTTGGGTATCAGGGAAGGATGGTAGTAACAGGGTAGACGAACTCATCAGCAAGTAGCACTGGCAACCAGGCAAAAGACACTGCATTTTCTTGGAACCTCCTTATACACAGGGCGCTGCTGAAGGGCTGCCCACTCTGGGGGAAAGTTTTACCCCTTAAATTAGTCCTTCCTGGAAACATCCAATGCATGTGCCCAAGAAGCAGGTCTCTTACCTCCTTCCTGATCTGATAAAGTTGACACCAGATTCACCTGTCACAGGTTGCAAGTACAGTTAATCTTTGCTGTTTTTTATGGCATGACCTCTTGAGGCTTGGAGAAATTTCAAGCATTAACTCTTTCTCCTCTTAATCCAATGTCTTACAACTGCATCTATATTCTTCATATCCCCATAGTACATAGTTCTGTTTATCTAATCCTCTTGCCTAGTGTTTAAACTTAACATTGTTTAATCTATATATATTGAGAAAGCTATCCTTTTTTTGTTTGTTTGCTTTTGTTTTCAGAGATAAGGTCTCACTCTAGTTTAGGCTTACCTGGAATTCACTATGTAATCTGAGTGTAGCTTCGAACTCGTGGTGATCCTTCTACCTCTGCCTCCAGACACACGACTATTTTGTGCATATGGCTTTACGTGGGCACTAAGGAATCAAACCCTGGCCTTCAGGTTTTGCTAGCAAGCATCTTTAGCCATTGAGCCATCTCTCCAGCCCCTTATGTTGCTTTTGTCAGATTTTTTTTTTTTTTAGTCATTCCCAGATTTATTGAAAACATTACAGAATAGCAGGAAACATTCAAACAGCTCCACGTGGTGTTTTGAAATTCATCCCCACTGTAGGCTGAGTGACCTGCAGGTTGGAGAGACTGCCAAAGTCCAAAAGCTTCAGCATTTCCTTAGTGTCAGGATCCACCTCAATGATCTCCTGATCCAAGGCTGAGACCTCAGGAACATAGTTATCGCTCCTCTCTCTCTCTTCTTCCTGTAGCTTGATGGAGATTCCTTTCACAGGACCTCTCTGAATCCGTTTCATCAGATGCGTGACATAGCCTGATATCTTGTTGCGGAGCTTCTTGCTGGGAATGATGGCGATCTCCTCGCACACGCGCTTGTTGATGTGGAAGTCATCCAGGCGTGTAGTACTTCTCGATGATGACCCGGGCCGTTTTCTTCACGGTCTTCGTGCGCACGCGGCCCATGTTGGCGGGTCCTAGGAAAAGAGTTCTTTTTAGTTTTTTTGAGGTAAGGTCTTTCTCTAGCCCAGGCTGACCTGGAATTCACTATGTAGTCTCAGGATGGCATCGAACTCACAGCGATCTTCCTACTTCTGCCTCCCAAGTGCTGGGATTAAAGGTGTGTGCCACCATGCCTGGCAGCCACATGTATCTTTAAAGTACTTCCATAAACAGCCCAGCCACAAATATTGCTACTTACCTCTCAGTCCATGCATTCACAAGACAGCCCAATGTTTTCCACTATCACAATTCTAGCTAAGCTTTAAAAACTTCTAAAATGGCCAGTGTGGTGGCGCATGCCTTCAATCCCAGCACTAGAGAAGCAGAGGTAGGAGGATTGCTATGAATTTGAGGCCAGCCTGATATTGCATAGTAAATTCCAGGTCAGTCTGGACTAGAGAAAGTTCCTATCTCAAAAACAAAACAAAACAAAAATCCTTGGGCTGGAGAAGATGGTTTAGTGGTTAGGGTGTCTGCCTGCAGCCAAATGACCCAGGTTTGATTCTCCAGGGCCTATGTAAGCCAGATACACAAGGTGACACATGTGTCTAGAGTTCATTTGCAGTGGTTGGAGGCCCTGGCGCACCCATTCTCTCCCCCTCCTCTCTTTCTCTCTCTCAAACAAATAAATAAAATAAGCTGGGTGTGGTGGTGCATGCCTTTAATCCCAGTACTCAGGAGGCAGAGGTAGGTGGATTGCCATGAGTTCGAGGCCACCCTAAGACTACATAGTGAATTCCAGGTCAGCCTGGGCTAGAGTGAGACCCTACCTCGAAAACACAAAATAATAATAGTAATAATAAATAAAATATATTTTTAAGATGGGTGTGGTAGCACATGCCTTTAATTCCAGTTCTTGCAAGGCAGATGTAGGAGGATCACTATTCACTATGAGTTTGAGGCCACCCTGAAACTACAGAGTGAATTCTAGGTGAGCTTGGGCCACAGTGAGACCCTACCTAAAAAAAAAAAAAAAAAATCAACCCATATGTGTGTGTGTGTGTGTATACATATATATATATATATATATATATATATATATATATATATATATATGCATATATATATATATAACAAAAAATATTTTTGGAAAACAAATAAAAGTTCCTCATTTTGGCTTTGTTTTCTTTCCCATCAGTCCAATGCATGTAAGTATTTTTTTTTTTCAAGGTAGGGTCTAGTTCTAGCCCAAGTTGACCTGGAAGTCACTATGTAGTCTCAGGCTTGCTTAGAACTCATGGTGATCCTCCTAACTTGACCTCCCACGTGCTGGGATTGAAGGCATGTGCCACCATGCCTGGCTGCAAGATTTCATTCTTGTGTGGTTTACTGATATGTATGCCCTATTCAGCACTGTGCTGCTGGTCTCTGCTATTTATAATTTAATACATGTGCTGTCAGTGAAAGCACCAGCTCTTCTCTCTTTCTTGAAACTCACTTTAGCTGAACTGTTCTTTCTCTGAAATTACCACAGAATTCTGTACACAAGTCCCTGCCTTTCTGTTTCTGCCTATAAAATCTATACTTACTTTGTTATTTATGGTTTTCACAATTTGTACCTATATGTTAGGTATTTATGACTTATTTTCATACTTTGTCCTGTCAGATTAAAAGAGAGGTAAACTTATCTCTATTCACAGAAGACTTGATCTTATTTCAAATCCTTAAAAAATTTTGCTGGGTGTGACAGTACAAGCCTTATTCCTTGCACTTGGGAAGTTGAGGCAGGAGGAGCATGAATTTAGGCCAGTCTAGGTATATTTAGTTGCTGTGAAAATAATACCTGACAGCTGGGCATGGTAGCACACGCCTTTCATCCCAGCACTTGGGAGGCAGAGGTGGGAAGTTCGCTGTGAACTCGATGCCACCCTGAGACTGCATAGTGAATTCCAGGTCAGCCTGGGCTAGAGAAAGACCTTACCTCAAAAAAAAAAAAAAAAAAATCTGATAAAAGCAACATAAGGGGCTGGAGAGATGGCTCAATGGCTAAAGATGCTTGCTAGCAAAACCTGAAGGCCAGGGTTTGATTCCTTAGTATGCCCACGTAAAGTCATATGCACAAAATAGTGCATGTGTCTGGAGTTTGTTTACAGTGGCAGAGAGCCCTTGGGGTTCCCATTCCCCCTTCTTGCAAATAAATAAAAATTTTAAAAAGCAACTTAAGGAAGATAGGCTTTATTTTGTCTCACAGTTTGAGGGTACAGTCCATCATGACAAGGAAGTCGTGGTGTCAGGAAGGAGCAGGAGGAAGCTGGTCACATTCAGCACACAGGGCAGAAGTAGAAGAGATCAATGCTGGTGCTCAGCTCTTCACTTTCTTTTCTCCTTTTTCGGTTTTGTTTTTTTGTTTTTCATGTGGCAAGCCCAACTGACTGGCCATTTTTTCTTATGAAAAAGAGAGAGGGGGAGAGAGAGAGAGAATTGACACACCAGGGTCTCTAGTCACTGCAATCAAACTCCAGATGCATGCACCACCTTGTGTACATGTGACCTTGTGAGCTTACATCACTTTGTGCGTCTGGTTTATATGAGACCTGGAGAGTCAAACATTGGTCCTTAGGCTTCACAGGTAAGTGCCTTAACTGCTAAACCATCTCTTCAACCCATCTTTTCTCTTTTTTTTTTTTTTTGGTGGCTTTTCGTGGTAGGGTCTCGTTCTAGCCTGGGCAGACCTCGAATTCACTATGTAGTTCCAGGGTGGCCTCAAACTCACAGTGATCCTCCTATCTCTGCCTCCCAAGTGCTGGGATTAAAAGTGTGTGCCACCACACCTAGGATTTTTTTTTTTTTTTTTTTTTGAGGTAGGATCTCATTCTAGCACAAGCTGGCCTGTAACTCACTCTTCGCAGGCTGTCCTCAAACTCACAGTCACCTCTTACCTCTGTCTTCCAAGTGTTGGGATTGTAGGCATGCACCTCCACATTCTTCTTTTCATTAAGTCCAGGATTTCAACCCATGGACTGGTGCTGCCCACATTCAGGATGGGTCTTCCCACTTCAATTTAACTCAATCTCCTTCAAAGATGGGCCTAGAGGTTTGTATCCTAGATCATTCTATACCCTGTCAAGTTGACAATATTAACTATCACGCTGGGCTACAAGTGAGTTACAGGCTAGACAATATAGTAAGACTTTGACTCAAAATCCACACACACATCTTCAAAACATCACAGAGAACTTAATAAATTCAGCAAAGTTGTAAGATTGGTCAGTACATAAATATACCAACCATGAAAAATCTGAAAATTAAATTAGAAGAACAAGTTCATTTACAATCACATCAAAATTAATAAAATTCTGAGAAATAAATTTAAAAAGGTATACAAGCTGGATGTGGTTGTGCATGCTTTTAATCCCAGCACTGAGGAGGCAGAGGTAGGAGAATCACTGTGAGTTTGAGGCTAACCTGGAACTATAGAGTGAGTTGTAGGTCAGCAGGGGCTAGAGTGAGACCCTACCATGAAAAACAAACAAAAAGGTATACAATCTGTATACTAGAAACAACAAAATATTGGTGAAAAAATTGGTGAAAAATACTAAATGAATGATGTATGACAAAATATCTCTGCATTAAGAGTACTTGGGAAACCTTGCCAGCTTTATCAAAAGCAGCTGGGCCAGGTGTGGTGGCACACATCTTTAATCCCAGCAGTTGGGAGGCAGAGGTAGAAAGATCACTGTGAGTTCAAGGCCACCCTGACACTTAGACTACAGAGTGAATTCCAGGTCAGCCTGAGCTACAGTGATACCGTACCTCAAATCCCCCCACCAATAAAAGCAGCTGAGACACAGGAGAAGGTGTGGGCAGGTCCATCAGACCCCCACCTGAGATCTCAGTGTCTCCTGTGACAGCTCTATGCAATAAGGCACAGGGTCTTATGACTTCAGAGGGAAATGGAGTCTATAGAGGGCAAAAGATCAAGGGATAATGAGCTCCACTGGGGTTGTTTCTTTGGCATCTCCATGCTCTGTAACTAAACTCTCACCCAGAGATAAATAAATAAAAATTAAAAAAAAAAAAAAGGACACGGGGGCATGTGCTTTTATTTATTTATTTTTTAAGTTTTTTGGTTCATTTTTTATTTATTTATTTGAGAGTGACTGAGAGAGAGAGAAAGACAGGTAGAGGGAGAGAGAGAGAGAATGGGCGCGCCAGGACTTCCAGCCACTGCAAACGAACTCCAGACGCGTGCGCCCCTTGTGCATCTGGCTAACGTGGGACCTGGGGATCCGAGCCTCCAACCGGGGTCCTTAGGCTTCACAGGCAAGCACTTAACCGCTAAGCCATCTCTCCAGCCCGGCACGTGCTTTTAATTCCAGCTCTCAGAAGGCTGAGGTAGGAGGATCACTGTGAATTTGAGACCAGCCTGGAGCTACAGAGTGAGTTCCAGGCCTGGCCTACAGTGAGACCTTGCCTTAGAAAAAAAGACCAAATATATATTTTCTTTTTATTGGGAGAGAGAGAGAGAGAGAGATGCAAGTGGGTCCTTGTGGTCTGAATTAGTTGTCCCTCACAAGCCCATGTGTTTTGAATGCTTGGTATCCAGCTGATGGCAATTTGGAAATTGGAGCTTTGCTGGAGAAGGTGTGTGTGTGGGGGGGGGGGGGGGCTTTTGCCAGTGTTTGGCACACTTTTGTTGCAGTCATGCACCTGATATTGGCCAGGAGGTGATGTCCAGCCTGTGCTCATGCCACATTTTCGCCTGCCATCATGGAGCTTCCCTTCAAGTCTCTAAGCAAAATAAACCATTCTTCCCACAGGTGTTCTTGGTTGGGTGTTTTGTTCCAGCAACGTGAAGGGAACTGCAGCAGTACTCCGGGCCTCTTGTTGCAAACAAATTCCAGATGCTCCACTTTGTGCACCGGGCTTTATGTGGGTACTGGGGAGTTGACTCCAGGGCAACAAGTCTTTGAAAGCAAGTGCCTTGAATTAATGAGTCACCTTCCCAGCCCTAAGCTTTCTTCTCTTTCAAATCTTTATTTGAAAGCAGAGAGATAAAGAGAGAGCATTAGTGGGCATGCCACTGCAAACAAACTCCAGATGAATGTGGCACTTGTGGCCCTTTGTGCATCTGACTGTATAGAGGCACTAGGAGATCAAACCTGGACCAGTAGGCTTTGTAAGCAGGTGCCTTTAACCACTGAGCAATCTCTCCATTCCTCTGAACTTCTATTCTTTATAAGTTATTCTAAATAAATAAATAAATAATTCAGCCTTGGGTATTTTATCACAGGGGCAGACACAAAGTAACAGGTTGTACTGTGTTATTAGCAGCATCCTGGATTCCAACTAGATGGCCTCTCTGTGATAACTAGAATGGCTCCAGACGTTGCCAGATGTCTCATGGAGCAGCTGCCCACAGTGAGAGGTGTGCCTTCAAAACCGTCCTTATGAACTGTACTGCAGGTATTTGTTCTTACATCCATCTCTGCTTCTAGACTGTGAGGGCTGGGATAGCTTCAATCTTTATAGACACTGATTTTTTTTTTTTAATTTTAGACAGAGAGAGTGACAGAGAGAGAGAGAATAGGCATGCCAGGGACTTTAGCTACTGCAGACTCCAGATGCATGTGCCACCTTGTGCATCTGGCTTATGTGGGAGCTGGAGAATCAAACCCAGGGCCTCTGGCTTCGCAGGTAAGTGCATTAACCTTTAAGCTATCTCTCCAGCCCAAGACACTGATTCTTACTGGGAGTGAGCTTTAGCAGACCTTCACAGAACTCTACAGAAACCTGAGGCCCTGAAATTCAGCCTTCCACTGGGTCTTAGTTACTTCTATACCAGCCCAGTCACTAATCCTATAGCTTCTGTTGAGTTACTGAAACTCATCCCCTGACAAGGGCTCGTTTTATTTCAGCTCTGATGAAAAGCATGCACCCTCTGATTTTACCCACTGTCCCAAATATATCCCCCGATTCTTTATAAAACTAGTCTGACTTTACCTCTACATGATAGCTAACTAATTAATTTAGTTAGCACATGTATAATTGAAAAAGAGAAAAGCAACCACTGATATGGGGGTCTGGCCTGGCTCTGTCAGCTTATGCTCTGTGACAGTTGTTACTACCAACGGGACTAGGTTTAGAATTACCTAGGAGAAGCCGGGCATGGTGGCACATGCCTTTAATCCCAGTACTCAGTACTCGAGAGGCAGAGGTAGGAGGATCATCATGAGTTCGAGGGCCACCCTGAGACTCCATGATGAATTCCAGGTCAGCCTGGGCTAGAGTGAGACCCTACCTCAAAAACCAAAAACAAACAAACAAAAAGAATTACCTAGGAAACACACCTCTAGGTGTGTCTGGGAGGTCATTGCCAGAGAGGCTTAACTGAAGAGAGACAACCTATCCTGAATGTGGGCTGCACCATCCCATAGATGAGTCCCCTGGCTGAATAAAAAGGAAAAAAATGCCATTGGTTGCAGACACCTATAATTGGAAGCAGGAGGATTACAAGTTCAGTGTCAATCATGGCTCCAAATGGAGTTTAAGAACAGTTTCAAAACAGCTGTTCTTCCCCTTCCCCCAAAAGTGAAGCAAACAGAAAACCATCTAGTCATGGGCATTCCCCTCTCTACTTGTACATTGCCATCACATGTACTAAGATGCTCCTGCCATCAAGTGGCAGTGTGTACAACTCTGAACTTGAGTCAGAATCAGTCCTCCTTTAAGTTGCCTGGTCAGGTGTTGGGGTACAGTGATGAGAACAGTAACCAGTATACCCTCCATGGAGTACACCGTCCATGGTGTTAGGAGCTGGCCCTGCATTCACAGACAGGACATCATATTCTGATGAAAAAAATGTCACAGCCAACTACATCAGCTAAGGTCATGCTGTGATCTTATCTAAGCAAATGAATATCTCACACAGCAAGGTAAGTGTGTAAAGCACACAAATAACAAACTATGCCTCTCTCCACTACCATAACTGTGGCTTCTTTACCTATTATATCCATAGCTTTGTTTTCTTTTTTTTTTTGTATAATAGACATCTATTTAATTTAATATGGATCCAATATGGTTCAGGTATGAAAAGATTTGATCAAAAAAGAAACAACATATTAACGCAGAAAGTGTTGCTTAAAGCAGCCCAAGTGACCTTGAGATTGTCACCCTAAAATTTATTTTCAAGAGTGAAAATCAGGCTCTCGCCTTGCTGTGAAGGGGCACACACTGGCTGGCTTAATAAAGACTCTCCTTTTTAATTTAAAATTTAAAAAAGAGTGAAAATTAGAAATAAACATTCCAGAAGCCTCACAATATACTTAGTTTCAGAAGCTTTGCTTCAAATAATAGTTTCTGGAATATTCTAAATAAATTATTTCATATCAAGCTTTAAAGAAACATTAATTTAGTTAGATGAAAAATATTTACAGAATTAAGAAACATTTTTACAAAAGACAACATTGCTATAGTTCTGGGTTTTTTTGTTTTGCCTTTTTTTTTTTTTTTTAATTTTTCGTGGTGGGGTCTCACTGTAGCTCAGGCTGACCTGGAATTCATTATGTAGTCTCAGAGTGGCCTTGAATGCATGGCAATCCTCCTATCTCTGCCTCCTGAGTACTGGGATTAAAGGCATGGGCCACCATACCTGGTTTAGTTCTGTTTTTTTTTTTTTTTTTTTCTGAGGTAGGGTCTTACTCTGGCCCAGGCTGACCTGGAATTCACTATGTAATCTCAGGGTGGCCTTGAACTCACGGTGATCCTCCTACCTCTGCCTCCCAAGTGCTGGGATTAAAGGGTGTGCCACCACACCCAGCTCCAGTTCTGTATATATATATTTAAAATTTTTATTAACATTTTCCATGATTACAAAATATATCCCATGGTAATTCCCTCCCTCCCCAACTGTATATTTTTAATTAACTTACTATTTGCATGTTTGTATGTGCATGCATGTTCAGGTACCAGATCTCTACTTGTTATAAATGAATACTAGATGTACATGATACTTTTTGCATCCAGCCTTATGTGGGTGGTTGGGAACTGAACTCTGACTCACAGGCATTGAAGGCAAGTGCTTTTACCCATTTAACCATCTTCACAGTCACCTCTGTAATTATTTTTTTGCAGGCGGTGGGGGGAGGCTTTTCAAGGTAGGGTCCTGCTCTAGCACAGGATGACCTGGAATTCACAATGTAGTCTCCCTCCCAGATAATTCATTAAGACTCCTAATCAGAAAATTGTATCCCCTGTTAACATCCAATACAGTGAAAAATCCCCACTTACCCAGACAATGCTTGTGAACACCCTTTCATTGAACAACTCTGTGATGCCCCCTGTTGTTCATACTCTGTCACTGCAGCAAGCCAAAGCCTACCTGTTCAACTACAGGGATGTGCCTGGGCGTCTTGGGCTAAGAGCATGGACATACTGAACATCTAATATGAGCCAGGCACTGGGAATGTGGCAGTAACTATACAGACAAAACTCTCAACATTTGGACTTCTGGGTAAGATGGCCATGTAGAAAACATGCAAAAGCAGCCTAGGGGAGAAAAAAAAAAACACAGAAAAATACACTCTTCTACTTAAAAGTGAACGTGTATAAGAAATTATTAACCACAGCAGAAAAGTAGGAGAGATCCAGAACATCTAGAGACCACAGAAGCAGATAGAAACAGCTACAACAGCAGTGGCACCAGGTTTTTGTGGCCACAGCAGCCAGGCTTGGCCTGATCCTCTGGAAAAGCCAGGTGAGGGGATTTTTCACTCAAACAAGCCTCCTTGCAAACTCAAGAAACATGACAGGGAGGACAGCAGGGACCAGCAGAGCAGCTTTTGAGGAGCAGGATCACAAAGACCAGAGAGAGAACGTTAGCCACCATCTACAGCTTTCCCACCCCCCACCAGCACCAGACACTTGGGGAAGGGAGCTCACTTACACAGCACCTGGCAAAGGCAGCAGTGAGCCACCAACCCAGCCTACCTGAGCCCACAGCACAGTTTAGAGGCATCCAAGAGGGCATGCAGCATAGCCGAGACCAAAGCCATCACAAAAGGTAATTGGGCTTACACCAGGTCAATACTCACCAAAAAAGCCTGGAATATAGGTGTGCATTGGAAGTGCTAATTGCACCTTCCATATCAGGATAAGTTATGAGTTAAGTCTGATGGTTGGTCGGATTTGCCATTCTTTTTAAAAAATATATATTTTATTTACCTGCAAGCAGAGAGAGATAGAAGAGAGAAAAAGAGAGAGACAGAGAGAGAAGGGGTACACCAGGGCCTCCAACCACTGTAAGATTTGCCATTCTTAAATAAGCTATATTTTGGGCTTGTCATTTGCCTCCTCCTCTGTCATTCACTGGGGCAGGGTCTCAGTCACAAGTTGACCTTAGAATCCTCTACAGACCAGAAATCTCAGCCTCCCAGCTGACAGGATTAAGGCTGTGGGGCAACACACATCCTTAGGGATTGTGACTTTGTTAGAGGATCTGGTTGTCATAATACCTACTCAGTTAAGTTTTCGAATTTGCCTGTATTTTGTTCCACCCAGCCTATCAGAATACTCTCAAAGCAGGCAAACTCAACACCTAAGGTCACTTTTGTGGTTACTCTGAGAGTATTTTAAGAGCCATAAGCTCCTATCCTGAAGATAACATCACTTTGATTGATACATCTAAATAATACTGCAGAACATTTAAAAACCCAGGCATTAAATTAATTCAAGAGGCAAAAATCTCTATATTATAATACAAGAAACACAAAAAATCAAGACAATATAAATCCACCAAACAATTATGAATCCATCTGAAATGAACTCCACTGAGACTGATTTATAGGAAATGACTGAGAAATATTTCAAAAGAATAATTATAAGCTGGGCATGGTGGTGCACACCTTTAATCCCAGCAATCAGAAGGCAGAGGTAGGAGGATCGCCATGAGTTCAAGGCCACCCTGAGACTACATAGTGAATTCCAGGTCAGCCTGAGCTAGAGTGAGACCCTACCTCAAAAAAATACAAAAAGAATAATTATAAATATGCTCAAAGAAATGAAAGGAATCAAAGAAGACACACGAAAATAATTTATTGCAATAAAGAGGTCAATACAAAACATGAACAAGGAAATCGAAATAATAAAGAAAAGCCAGACCAACACTAGTTAGTAAAGATAAGGAAGGTAACTTTATATTGACTAAAGGAACACTCCAACAGGAGGACATTACAATCCTAAACATATATGCACCTAACATGGGGGCTGCCAATTTCATCAAACAAACACTATTAGAACTAAGTTCACAGATAAAACCAAACACAATTGTAGTGGATAACTTCAATACCTCACTCTCATCAACTTACAGGTCATCCAGGCAAAAAATAAACAGAGAAGCATCTGGACTAAGTGAAGTCATAGAAGAAATGGACCTAACAGATATATACTGGACTGTTGGGAGCTGTAGCTGCGCTTTGACCATGGGAACTGCAGCTGGTCTTGGATCTCTGAGCACAGAGGCCTTATCGTATGGTCTTGGTAAAGCAGACTTCAGACATAGAGGCATTGATGGCCTTGGTGGACCAGACTTCAGAAAGCTGTTTTGAGAAAGTTTTGTTTTCTGTATATAAGCTTGTGCTTGCCTGAATAAATTTGAGACCTTGATCAGACTCTAGACTTGGTCTCCTTCTTTGTGTCTGTCTTGTCTCTCATCCAGGTTAATTTCCCCTTGGGTCCTTGTTTAACTCCCCGCTGGCCAGGGCACAGGACATTTCAGCCACATGCTGCAAAACACACATTTTTTTTTGGAAGCACATGGAACATTTTCTAAAGTAGACCATATATTAAGAAACAAAGAAAATCTTTTTTTTCTGGGAAAAAGAGATTTATTTTGGCTTACAGGCTTGAGGGGAATCTCCACGATGGCAGGGAAAAATGATGGCATAAGCAAAGGGTGGACATCACCCCCAGCCAACATAAGATGGACAATAGCAACAGGAGGGTGTGCCAAACACTGGCAAGGGGAAACTGGCTATAACACCCATAAGCCCACCCCCAACAATACACTCCCTCCAGGAGGCATTAATTCCCAAATCTCCATCAGCTGGGAACCTGGCATTCAGAACACCTAAGTTTATGGGGGACACCTGAATCAAACCACCACAACATGTCACAGCACACATGTGGAGATCACATATCACAACAAATATGTGATCACTTGTCACAGCATACATGTGAAGATCACATGTCCCAACACATACATGAAGATCACTTGTCACACATCGCAGCACACATGTAGAGATCACATATCTCAACACACACATGTAGATCACTTGTCACAGTACACATGTGGAGATCACTTGTCAAACACATACATGGATATCACATATCACAGCACACATGTGCAGATCACTTGTCACAGCACACACGTGCAAATCACTTGTCCCAGCACACATGTAATCACCTTTTGTAGCACACATGTAGAGATATCATGTCACAGCACACATGTGAAGATCAACAAAGAAAATCTTAACAAATACAGGAAAATTGAAATAATTTCTTGCGCTCTATCTGACCACAATGGGATGAAACTACAAATCAATAGCAAAAAAAGCTGTAGAGCATACACAAAATCACAGAAAATTAACAATATACCCAGAAATGATGAATGAGTCAATGGAAAATCAAGAAGGAAATAAAATAATTCATAGAATCAAATGATAATGGGAATACAACATACCAAAACCTTTGGGACACATTGAAGGTAGTCCTAAGAGGGAAATTTATAGCTTTAAGTGCCTATACTAAGAAATTAGAAAGGTCACAAGTAAACAACTTAATACTTCACTTTAAGGCCTGGATAAAGAAGAACAAAACCCAAAAACTAGTAGGCAGGAACAAATAATAAAGATTAGGGCAGAAAATAATGAAATAGAAACAAACAAACAAAAAAAAAATCCAAAGAATCAATGAAACAAAGAGCTGGGTCTTTGAAAGGATAAACAAGATTCATAAACCCTTAGCAAATCTGGCCAAAAGAAAGAGAGAAGAGACACAAATTAATAGAATTAGAGATATGGGGGCTGGAGAGATGGCTTAGCGGTTAAGCGCTTGCCTGTGAAGCCTAAGGACCCCGGTTCGAGGCTCAGTTCCCCAGGTCCCACGTTAGGCAGATGCACAAGGGAGCGCACGCATCTGGAGTTTGTTTGCAGAAGCTGGAAGCCCTGGCGCGCCCATTCTCTCTCTCCCTCTATCTGTCTTTCTCTCTGTGTCTGTCGCTCTCAAATAAATAAAAAAATTAAAAAAAGAATTAGAGATATGGAAAAAGTCACCATCACAACAGTTACAGGAGAAATTCGAAAAATCCATAGGGACATACTATAAGAACATATACTAGACTAAGTTTGAGAATCTGAAAGAAATGGATGATTTCCTTGATTTATATGACCTACCAAAATTAAATCAAGATGAGATTAATCACTTAAATAGATCTATAACAAGTATGGAGATCTAAGTGATTATAAAAAAAGTCTCCCAACCAAAAAAAGTCCAGGCACAGATGAATTCACTGCTGAATTTTAACAGACCTTCCTTCATGGAAGAACTAAGATCAATGCTTCTCAAACGTTTCTATAAAAGAGAAAAGGAAGGAATCCTACCAAACTCCTACAAAGCCAGCATCATCCGGATACCAAAACCAGACAAAGAACAAAAAAATAAAATTACAAACAAATCTCCCTCATGAATGTAGATGCAAAAATTCTCAACAAAATATTGGCAAACAAAATACAAGAATATATCAGACCACTCTGACCAAGTAGGCTTTATCCCAGAGTTGCAGGGATGGTTCAACATACGCAAATTGATAAGTGTGATACCTTATATAAATGGACTGAAGGACAGAAATCACATAATCATCTCATTAGATACAGAAAAAGCATTTGACAAAATCCAACATCCATTCATGATAAAAGTCCTACAGAGACTGGGAATAGAAGGAACATATCTCAACATAATAAAGGCTATTTGTGACAAGCCTAAGGCCAACAAAATACTAAATGGAGAAAAATTGGAAGCTTTTCCACTAAAATTAGGAACAAGACAAGGGTGCCCACTGTCCCAACTTTATTTAAAATAGATCTGGAAGTCTTAGACATAGCAATAAGGCAAGGGACACACATGAAAGAGATACCATTGGAAAGGAAGAGATCAAGTGATTATTTGCAGATGACATGATTCTATACATAAAGGACCCTAAGGACTCTACTAGCAAACTGTTAGAGCTGATAAACACCTATAGCCATGTGGCAGGAGACAAAATAAACATGCAGATATCAGTAGCCTTCCTATATGCTAACAACAAACATACAGAGGATGAAATCAGAGAATCACTCCCATTCACAATTTCATCAAAAAATAAAATAAAATAAAGTACCTTGGAAGAAACCTAACCAAGGAAGTGAAGGATCTCTACAAGAACACATTAAAAGACTCAAGTGAGAGATTGCAGAAGACACTAGGAAATGGAAAGACATCCCTTGTTCTTGGATTAGAAGAATCAATATTGTGAAAATGACACTCTTACCAAAAGCAATCTACACATTTAATGCAATCCCCATCAAAATTCCAATGGCATTCTTCACAGAAAGAGAAAAAAACAATCCAAAAATTCACTTGGAAGCATAAAAAAACCCCTCAAATATCTAGAACAATTTTGAACAACAAAAATATGGCTGGAGGTATCACCATACCTGATTTTAACCTATACTACAGAGCCATGGTCACAAAAACAGCATGGTACTGGCACAAAAAAAACAGACATGTTGATCCATGAAACAGGATAGAAGACCCTCATGTAAGTCTGGGTAGCTATAGCCACCTGATATTTGACAAAAATGCCAAAAATACTCATTGGAGAAAAGACAGCCTCTTCATCAAATGGTGCTGGAAAAACTGGATATGTATCTGTAGAAGGATGAAAATAAGTCCTTATCTCTCTGCATGACAAGAATTAAGTCCAAATGGATCAAAAGATCTTCATAGCAGATATGAAACTGCTAGAGAAAAAAGTAGGGGAAACCCTTCAACATATTGGTCTTGGCAAAGACTTTCTAAATATAACCCAATTGCTCAGGCAATAAAACCACAGATTAACCGCTGGGACCTCATGAATTTATAAAGCTTTTGTACAGCAAAGGACACTGTGAACAGAGCAAAGAGGAAACCTACAGAATGGGAGAAAATCTTTGCCAGCTATACATCTGACAGAAGATTAATATCCAGGATATACAAAGAACTCAAAAAACTAAATAATAAGAAATCAAACAACCCAATTAAAAAATGGGCTATGGAACTAAATAGAGAGTTCACAAAAGAAGCAATACAGATGGCATATAAATATCTAAAAAAAAAAGTTCTACATCCCGAGCCATCAGGGAAGTGCAGATTAAAACTTCATTGAGATTCCATCTCACTCCTGTCACATTGGCTACCATCATGAAAATAAATGACCATAAATGCTGGCAAGGATGTGGAAAAAGAGGAACCTTTC
This sequence comes from Jaculus jaculus, assembly GCF_020740685.1. NCBI lineage: Eukaryota > Metazoa > Chordata > Mammalia > Rodentia > Dipodidae > Jaculus > Jaculus jaculus. The sequence continues at coordinate 48,933,793 of NC_059116.1, read as the reverse complement.
TACAATGTTGGTGGGACTGAAATCTGGTCCATCCATTGTAGAAATCAGTGTGGAGGTTTCTGAGACAGCTAAACATAGATCTACCATATGACCCAGCTATAGCACTCCTAGCCCTGTATACTAATGTCTTGTCTTACTACCTTAGAGATACTTGCTCAATAATGTTTATTGCCTCTCTATTCCCAATAGGAAGGAAATGGAACCAGCCTATATGTCTCTCAACTGATGAAAGGATGATGAAGATGTGGCACATTTACGCAAAGGCGTTCTGCTCAGCGGTAAAGAAAAATGAAATTTGCAGGAACATGGGTGGATCTGGAAAGGATTAAACTTAGTGAGATAACCCAGGTCAGGAAGCCAATTGTCACATGTACTCTCTCATATGTGAATTCTAGCTACAAATGATTGGACTTCTGTGTGAGTAGGAAGAAACTCAGTAGCAGAGGCTAGTAAGCTAGAAAGGAAATAGGAAGGGAGAGAGGGGGGAATTAATAGGTTGGTATTGTATATATGTAAGTAGGAGAACAGGTTAATGGGGCTGAAAATGCCTAAATGAGGCCAAGGGAAGTGACTGAAAAAGGAAAGGTGGAGGGAGGGTTAATCAAAATCTAAAAGGATATAAACAAGTCATATGGAAACCTACTTTTTTTGGACAATGGAATACCCATTATTAGAAAATTTTCAGTGCCAGGGATGAGACACCTTCCAGTGAGTTGTTGGCCATGTAGGGCCCTGGTGCCCCCAAAACATTACAGGCCATTGCTGAGGCCCTTGGCTTCCCACCAGGAATAGATGGTAAGACCCTATTGCTGAAGACTCCACATACTTTGGCTGCAAGGTCACTGAGAAATGCTGCTGGAGCTGAGCTGAAAACCTCCTCCATGTAGACCAGCTGACAGAAAGCTGGAAAAATCTACACTGCATGCAGTTCAGTAAGGGAGAAAGAACTCACTAGTGGAGATACTCAACAGTGGACATGAAAACCTTAAATTTGGCCAGCCAGGCCAAATGAGCCAATGGGTGCAACAGTAGCATATCTTTAATGGGGGAAACCAACTGCTCTCTAATTGGATTTGAGGTCTGCTGCATGGGAGGGAATACATCCCTGATACTGAAAACCTACAACAGGAGTGGCCATAAGCCCTAGGGGTGTCAAATTTGCTAATGTTTGGCTAAATGTATATATACTATCCTCACCAAACTGCCCAGTAAGCAGTTCTTAATGTTCATACCCATATATTAATGCTACTCTATCTTTTGGTAAGAGAAGATTCTCTTTTTAGATGGAGTTCTTTTTAGATGGGATGACTCAGAAGGCACCAGGGTGCTGATAAAAAGTGACAAAGGAGTGCTCAGCACCACAATATCTCTATCACACCTTCCAAGGCACAGGGTCCACTGTGGAAGAGGTGGCAGAAAGAATGTAAAACCCAAGGAAGGGTAGGACTCCTTACAACATGCTCTTCCAGACACAAAATGGCCTGAATACTCATAACCTCAGAGTGCCCGATACTACCTACACAAGACCATCATAATAAGAGGAAAAGATGATGACATGAAAATAAAAGAGAGATTGACTGAGGGGGGGGGAATATGATGGAAAGTGGAGTTTCAAAGGGGAAAGGCAGCGGGGGGAGGGAATTACCATGGGTTATTGTCTGCAATTATGGAAGCTGAAAATAAAAATAAATTAAAAAACAAATCTCAGCACTTATATGGATGTGTAAAGCATGCATGTTGATTGTAATATGTGATGTTAGATTATGCCTAGTGGTGTGAGGAAAAGTAAAGCAGGTGCATGAGTGTAAACTAGGGAAAGCCTCCCTGAAGTGACACTCCCAAAACTGAGAGTGTTGAGTGATTTAGGGAAAGCCTTTCTGAGGTGACAATCCTGGATCTGAATGAGGGATGTGTAAGCTATGGAAAGTCTTACTGAGGTTACACTGCAGGATTTGAATGAGGGATGATTGATCTAGGTAAAGCCTTCCTGAGGTGACACTCCAGGATCTGAATGAGGGATGTGTGAACTAGGGAAAGTCTTCCTGAGGTGACACTCTATGATCTGGATGAGGGATGTGTGAGCTAGGGAAAGTCTTCCTGAGGTGACACTCCATGATCTGAATGAGCGATGTGTGAGCTAGGGAAAGTCTTCCTGAGGCGACATTCCAGGATCTGGATGAGGGATGTGTGAGCTAGGAAAAGCCTTCCTGAGGTTATACTCCAGGATCTGGATGAGGGACGTGTGAGCTAGGGAAAGCCTCCCTGAGGTGACACTCCAGGATCTGGATGAGGGATGTGTGAGCTAGGGAAAGTTTCCCTGAGGTGACACTCCAGGATCTGAATGAGGGATGTGTGAGCTAGGTAAAGCCTCCCTGAGGTGACATCCCATGATCTGAATGAGGGATGTGTGAGCTAGGGAAAGCCTTCCTGATGTGACACTTGCAGGTCTGAATGAGGGATGTGTGAGCTAGGGAAGGCCTTCCTGAGGTGACACTCCAGGATCTGGATGAGGGATGTGTGAGCTAGGGAAAGTCTTCCTGACGTGACACTCTAGGATCTGTATGAGGGATGAGTGAGCCCAGGGAAGCTAAGGCACAAGGGTGGCAGTGTCCCTGGTTTGGCTCTGGAACTCACAGGGTTGTAGTGGGGTGATCAGGGAGGGCAAGAATAGCAAACAGTAAGAAGAGGCGAGGAAAGATGATGCTTAGGCCAGGATTTGGCTTTTACTCAGGATGGCTGGCTATGGAAAAACATTGAAGAGAGAAGCAGCATGCTTTCTAACAAATTTTAGTTAAAAACAGAGTTGGACATGGTGGCACACACCATTAATCCCAGCACTTGGGAGGCTGAGGTAGGAGGAGCACCATGAGTTCAAGGCCACCCTGAGACTACATAGCGAATTTCAGGTCAGCTTGGGCTAGAGCAAGACCCTACCTCGGAGAAAGAAAAGAAAAATGTGGAGGGAGGGCTAATCAAAACCTAAGAGGATATAAATAAATCATATGGAATCCTCTGGTTTTGGACAATGGAACACTCAGGAGCTGTAGATTGTTGCTAGAAAATTCTCAGTGCCAGGGATGGGATATCATCCAGTGAGTTGTTGGCCAGAGAGGTCCCAGATGCTCCCCCAAATTATAGTCCATTGTCGAGGCTCTTGGTTTCCCACAAGGAATAGATGGTAAGACCCTATTGCTGAAGACTCCGCATACTTGGGCTGCAAGGCCACTGAGATATCCTGCTGGTAAACTCCTCCATGTAGACCAGCTGACAGAAAGCTGGAAGAAGCCATTCTGCATGCAATTCAATGGAAGAAAGAGAAATCACCAGTGAAGATACTCAACAGTGAACACTGCAAGCCTTATGTTTGGCCAGCCAGGCCAAATGAGCCAATGGGTGCAGTAGTGGCACATCTGTCATGGTGGAAACCAACTGCCCTCTAATTGGACTGGAGGCCTGCTCCATAGGAAGGAATACATCCCTGATACTGAAAACAGGGGTAGTCATGAGTCCTAGGGGTGTAACATCTGCTGTTGTCTGGATAAATGTATATACTATGCTTATTAAACTGCCCAGTAAGCACTTCTGTTAATGTTCATACCCTTATATTAATTCTACTCTCACTTTTGGTAGAGAATCTTCTCTTTTCAGATGGCAGTGACCTTGGGATGACTCAGAAGGTATCATGGTGATGGAAAGAAATGACCACAGTGCTCACTACTGCAATATCTCTATCACACCTTCCAAGGCTCAGGGTCTAATGCGGAAGAGGTGGTGGAAAGGATGCAAGAGCCAAAGAAAGGGCAGGACTCCATACAACATGCTCCTTCCAGACACAAAATAGCCTGGATATCCATGACCTCACAGTGCCTGACATTACCTACACAAGACCATCATAAGAGGAGGAAAAGATGATGACATCAAAATAAAAGAGACTGATTGAGATGGGGAGGTCATATGATGGAGAATAGAATTTCAAAGGGAAAATGGGAGGAGGAAGGGTTTACCATGGGATTTTTTTTCTTTTTTCTTTATTTATTTAATTATTTTTTTTCTTTTCACAATTTTTATTAACATTTTCCATGATTATAAAAAATATCCCATGGTAAGTGTGGGGGGGAGGGAGGGAATTACCATGGGATATTTTTTTCATAATCATGGAAAATGCTAATAAAAATTTTTTAAAAATCCCATGGTAATACCCTCCCTCTGAAAGACCCCCAGAGGGAGACCTTCACTCAAGTCTCGAGATAACACACACTCAAAGACACACAGGAGACCAAACTTGCTGCAAAAGCATGAGGCTTTATTCCGGAAACCAGAGCTCTGGGGTCGACACGTATCTCATGCAGGAGACAGAGGAGTCGACCCTGAGCCCTATTGGGTGTTTCTTTTTATAGGGTTTTTAGCAAGGAAGGGAAAGGGGAGGGGGTTTCACAAAGGTATTTGCCAAGCTTGTACAGTTATGTCTACATATCTTATTTGTGCATAACCAGAGTCCTTGGTCAGGCTGTCTTGGGAAACTATTTTATTATTTTGGTTTTTCTCAAAACTGTATTTTTGTTTATCCTCTTCCTGGGACATAAAGTTTAGGTTGACCCGACCAACCCATATCTTGGGCCATTCGCAGCCTATCTTTTAGCCTATTTTTGATTTACTTCTGAATATATAGTTCAGGCTGTCCCCTAGCTGTAGCAACCAGCTGTTTCTTCACTAAGCTTACTTTAAAATTTTCTATCCTGCCTTTCACCTCCATTTTTTTATTAACAACTTCCATGATTATAAAAAATACCCCATGGTAATACCCTCCCTCCCCCCACTTACCCCTTTGAAACTCCATTCTCCATCATGGATGGAGATGTTTTTTATAATCATGGAAAATGTTAATAAAAATTGTGAAAAAAATAAAAAATTTAAAAAAAGAAAAGCAAAAAGAGCAGCCCTCCAACTGCTGTCATGAAGACAAACTGGTGAATTGGGGCATAGGTGAAGTAGTCAGATTAATTACTGCGAACTGTAAAGCATGGGCAGGCAGTGGAATGCACTTTGCTGGGTGGGTGGTGTTCACCTTTAATCCTAGCACTCAGGAGGCAGAATTAGAAGGATCCCTACCCAGGCCAGCCTGGGACGAAATAGTGAGTTCCATGTCACCCTAGGCCAGAGTGAGAGTCTACCTCGAGGGCAGGGGGAACACCAAAAACAAAGAAACAAAAAAGATAGAACAGGGTTGGAGAGATGGCTCAGCAGTTCAGGTGTTTGCCTGAAAAGCCTAAGGACCCAGGTTCTATTCCCCAGGACCCACATAAACCAGGTGCACGGGTGGTGCATGTGTCCAAAGTTCATTTGCAGCAGCTGGAGGCCTGCAGTCTTATTCTTTCTCTCTTCATCTGCCTCTTTCCTTTCTCTTTCTCTTTCTAATAAATAAATAAAAATTTAAAAATATTTTTAGAAGATAGGCCAGGCTGGGGTTGGTGGTGCACACCTTTAATCCCAGCACTTGGGAGGTAGAGGTGCTAAGATCGCTATAACTTCAAGGCCACCCTGAGACTACCGAGTGAATTCCTGGTCAGCTTGGGCTAAAGTGAGACCTTACCTCAAAAAAAAAAAAAAAAAAAAAAAAAAAGGAAAAGAAAAGAAAGATGGAACAGCAACCCGGGGAGATGACTCAGTCTGTAATGTGCAAGCTTGGGGACCTGAGTTTGGCTCAGAACCCACGTAAAGGCCAGGTGAGGCAGTATGTGTCTGTTATCCCCATGCTGTGGAAGTGGATACACGAGAATCCCTAGTGCTTGTCAGCTAGCCAGCCTACTTGAATTGGTGAGCTCTGGGTTCACTGGGAGATCTGGTCTTGAAAAATAAAGTGGAGGCATGCCTGGCCTGCAAGGCCACTGAGAAATCAAGCTGGGGCTGAACTGGAAACCTCCTCCCTGTAGACCAGCTGACAGAAAGCTGGAAAAAGCTGCACTGCATGCAGCCCTGTGGGAGAGAAAAGTAATCAGTGGTGAAAACAGGGGACACTGCAAGGCTCAAGTTTGGCCAAGCAGGCCAAAAGACCGAAAGGGTGCAATAACAGCATGTCTGTTATGGGGGAAACAAACTGCTCTCTAGTTAGGCTGAAGGCCTGCTTTATGGGAGGGAATACAAGCCTGGTACTGATGACCTAATCACAAGCCTATGGTGGGGGAAGTCATGAGCATTAGGAGTGTAACTCCTGCTCTTATCTGGCTAAATGTATATATTATGCTCACCAAACTGCCCTGTAAGCACTTTAGCTACTGTTCATACCCCTATATTAATGTTATCCTCACTTTTGGTTAGAGAAGCTTTTCTTTTCAGATGGTGGTGACCACTGGGATGACCCAAAAGGCACTATAGTGCTGAGAAGTGACAGAGGAGTCCAAGGCTCAGAGTACATTTCAGAAGAGGTGGTAGAAAGAATGTAAGAGCCAAAGGAAGGGTAGGACTCCTTACAATGCAACTGTCCAGACAGTAACTGGCCTCGTTATCCATGACCTTGTAGTACCCCTTCATAAGACCCTCATAATAGGAGGAAAAGATGATGACATCAAAATAAAAGAAGGACATAATGGAGAAAGGGACGGGATATGATGAAGAATGGATTTGTGATGGGGAGAGTGGGGGAAGGGAGGGAATTATCATGGTTTATTGTCTGTAAGTATGGAAGCTGTCAATAAAAAAATACCAAATAAATAAAGTGGAGGACTAAAGAGATGGTTCAGTGGTTAAAGGAGTTTGCTTGTAAAGCCTAATAGCCCAGGTTTGATTCCCCAGTACCCATATAAAGCCAGATGCACAAAGTAGCGCATGTGTCTGGAGTTGATTTAAAGTGGCAGGAGGCCCTGACATGCCCATACTCTCCTCTCTCTCTCTTCAAATAAATATTTTTAAAACTCAAATGAAGTGGAGAGCAATTAAGAAAGACACCTGACTTCAACCTTTGACCTCCACATGTGAACCCACATACACCAATGCACTCACATTCATGCAAACATAACATGCACACAGGTGTATCTCTCTCTCTCTCTCTCTCTCTCTCTCCCTCTCTCTCTCTCTCTCTCTCTCTCTCTCTCTCACACACACACACACACACACACACACACACACAAATGCAAAGAAGGAGAACAGGCTAGATGTACTGGTAAGGAGGCAGGGGAAATAAAGAAAGAGAGGTCAATGATGTTAGGTGTTAAGTTTTTTGGCTGGGCATGATGATGAAAACCTTTAATCCCAGCACTTGGCAGACTGAGGTAGGAAGATTGCTGTGAGTTTGAGGGTAGCCTGGGACCATAGAGTGAGTTCCAGGTCAGCATGTACTAGAGACCCTACCTCATAAAAAGAAAACAAGATGTTAAGTTTTTCAGTTAAGCTAAAGCTGGAAAGCTAAAGTTACCACACACTGAGAGAGAAGACAGTGCAAAGACTTGGGGAGAAGATTACAGGAATAAATTTTCAACAATAAATGGAGATGCAAGGTAGGCAAATTCAGAGCTGCCAGACAGCTCGAGTTGTGACTTTGGGAGAGTGGCCACAGACAATGATGGCTGAAGTTATAGCTGGATGTGCTCACTAAGCAGGGGTGAGTAGACAGAGGAAAGTCAAGGGCTAAGTTCAGAATATTCAAAATGCTCAGAGGCTGAGGAAGTGAGACGACAAGAGCTGAAAGTAAATAAAGGAGTAGACAATGACAGGAGGAAAGCATTAGCATGGAATCTTCAACCTGAAGAATGCTTTAGAAGTAAGAAATAGCTAATCGTTGATTCTGCTGATAGGTCAAATTCCGGGTGAGGTCTGAGCTTTCCTACTGGAATTATTGATACCTTCCTTAGACTTTTACAGGAGAAATATCTGATTGATATTTTTTCCTAAATAAAATGTCACTGTCTAATAAACTACATAATTTACCCACTTAGCTTCCTCTTATGTGTCTGTTCTTACTACATGAAGCTTCATGAGAGAAGGACTTGGGTCTAATTGCTAATTAGCAAAATCTAAGCCAGATGAACTTGCCCAGGTTCAATTTCCCAGTACTCACGTAAAGCCAGATAAAGTGGCACATGTATCTAGAATTCATTTGCAGTAGCTGGAGGCCTTGGCATACACCTGTGCATTTCTCTCTCTTTCTGCTTGTAAATGAATAAATAAAATATGAAAAAATACACTAAGCATGTGCGGTGGTGTTGAAAGACCCCCAGAGGGAGACCTTCACTCAAGTCTCGAGACAGCACACACCCAAAGACACATGGGAGACCCAACTTGCTGCAAAAGCATGAGGCTTTATTCCGGAAACCAGAGCTCTGGGGTCGACACGTGTCTCATGCAGGAGACAGAGGAGTCGACCCTTAGCCCTATTGGGTGTTTCTTTTTATAGGGTTTTTAGCAAGGAAGGGAAAGGGGAGGGGGTTTCACAAGGGCATTTGCCAAACTTGTACAGTTATGTCTACATATCTTATTTGTGCATAATCAGAGTTTAAGTCCTTGGTCAGGCTGTCTTGGGAAACTATTTTATTATTTTGGTTTTTTTTCAAAACTGTATTTTTGTTTATCCTCTTCCTGGGACATAAAGTTTAGGTTGACCCGACCAACCCATATCTTGTGCCACCCGCAGCCTATCTTTTAGCCTATTTTTGATTTACTCCTGAATATACAGTTCAGGCTGTCCCCTAGCTGTAGCAACTAAGTAAACTAAGTTTACTTTAAAATTTTCCATCCTGCCTTTCAGTGTATACCTGTAATCAACTAGCACTATGGAGACTGGAGTAAAATTATAATTCAAGGCCATCCTCAGGTAATAATGAGTTCAAGGCCAGCCTGAGTAACAGTTAAAAACTTGTCTTAAAACATAACCTGAGGGGGCTGGAGAAATGGTTTAGTGGTTAAGGCACTTGCCTGGAAGCCTAAGGACCCATGTTCTACTCTACAGATCCCACATAAGCCAGAAGCAGGAAAGGTGAGGCAAGAGCAAAGTCACACATGCCCACTATGTGGTGCAAGCATCTAGAGTTTGATTGCAATGGCTGAGGCCCTGGCACATCAATTCTTGCTCGCTTGCTCTCTCTAAAAAAAGAAAGAAAGAAAGAAAAGAAAAAGAAAAAAACAGCTGAGTGTGATTAAATCTCAGCACTTGGGAGGCAGTGGTAAGAGGATCACTGTGAGTCTGAGGACAACCTGAGACTACATAGTGAATTCCAGGTCAGCCTGGGCTAGGGTGAGACCCTACTTCAAAAAATGAAAAAGGAAAAGAAAAAGAAAAGGAAAAAGGAAAAGGAAACATGAAAGCTGGAGAGATGGCTTAGCAGTTAAGATGCTTGCTTGCGAAGCCTAAGAACACATGTTTGAATCTCCAGATCCCTCATAAGCCCAATGTACAGCGACACAATTTCCCCTTTGACCACTGTCTGTCATATCCCCACCCCTCTCAGTCAGTATCTCTTTTATTTTGATGTCATGATCTTTTCTTCCTATTATGACGGTCTTGTGTAGGTAGTGTCAGGCACTGTGAGGTCATGGATATTGAGGCCATTTGGTGTCTGGGGGGAGCATATTGTAAGGAGTCCTACCCTTCTTTTGGCTCTTACATTCTTTCCGCCACCTCTTCCACAATAGACCCTGAGCCATGGAAGGTGTGATAGAAATATTTCAGTGCTGGGGACTCCTTTGTCACTTCTCACCACCATGGTGGCTTCTAAGTCATCACAAGATCACTGCCATCGGAAATGAGAAGGTTCTCAAACCAAAAGTGAGAGTAACATTAATATATGGGTATGAACATTAAGAGAAGTTCTTACTCAGACCAAATGGCTGAACCTTCACTAGACCCTTACAGGAAACACCTGAACTACAAGACACTGGAGAGGGTAGGATCAAGACTGACCTAAATCTCCTACATCTTCCCTCCCTCCCTCCCTCTCCCCCTCTCCCCTCTATCTCTATCCTCTCTAACTCTTGTATATTAGTTATCTTTTTCCTCAATTTCTTAGTGGACACTGACCTGTAACCCCCACTTCCAGCTTGGGCCTACCATCCACAATGAGCTTTTGATCACAGAAACCTACAAGGTTTCCCAAAACAATGACAGACTTCTGTCAGAGTACTTGATGACCCACCAAAGGCCAGTGATAAGACCCTATTGCTGAAGACTCCATACACAGCTGACGCGTAAAATGGAATGACATGGCTGGAAGCCAGGAGAGAGTCAGTCCCCAGACAGTCAGCGTGTCTAGTGCCAGAAAGCGCTACATAGGCGACTGGGGGAAATGACCAAGATCTGTCCAAGCAACACATTGTTTAACCTAATTAGCAACAAATAACCAGATGTGATGCCCACACAAGTGCAATAGTGGTACACAGCCATGGTGAGGAATCAATTGCTCTTGATTTGGCTAACTGATCCACTCAGTGGTACTAGACCCATAGCTGGAGCTGGGAAACAAGTCAGAACCATACCCAAACACAAGCCCACTCTTCAATATCAAGCTACCATCAATCACGGGGTATAAGAGGGCCTACACCTATCATACTGTCTATCAAAAAAGTAAGTCTTATCTCAATTTTCCAGGTGCTAACTTACTCTCTGTTGGAGAATCTGCTTCTCTTTTCCAGATAGATGCAGATCCTAAGAAGAGAGCTGCCCCATCATACCTCAAAAGGGGCCCAACTGAAACTAAGGACAACTGGTGAAATAAGCAAGGGTGATGTTTTCCTGTGAACCGGATACCAGCACAAAGGGGAAGGAGATCAACACAGAAAAATCAACTCCTACCAAATCAGAGAGCCAGAGCCTCAGAGGCCCCCAACACCTCAGCACTGAAGCAGACCAAAAATGAACCCAACATGGCTCAGGGAAATTTTGCGGAAGAGGGGGCGGAAAGAATGTCAGAGTCACATGTTGGGTCATGATTTGCAGAGACATTTATCATACCAATAACTGGGGGCTAATGCCACAATGCACGACCCATTTTCATTAACAAGGAGGGTCTAATGGGAAGGGGTAGATCACAGATCAGCCTAAATAATGGTACCAAACTGCCTGTATTTACTGAAAAGAAAACTAATAAATTAAATTAAAAAAAAAAGAGAAGTTCTTACTGAGCAGTTTGGTGAGCATAGAATATATATTTAGCCAGACACTAGCAGACATTACACTCCTAGGGCTCATGACTATCCCTGTTGTAGGTTTTCAGCATGGATATACTCCTTCCCATAGAGTGGGCCTCCAGTCAAATGAGGGGGAAGTTGGTTTCCTCCATAACAAATTTGCCACTATTACACCTGTTGGCTCATTTGGCCTGGCTGGACAAATTTAAGTTTTGCAGTGTCCACTATTGAGTATCTTCACTGGTGATTTCTCTCTCACCCATTAAAATGCAGGCAGCATGGCCTTTTCCAGGTTTCATTCAGCTGGTCTACATGGAGGAGGTTATCAGCTCAGTTCCAGCAGGATTTCTCAATGACCTTGCAGTCCCAGTATGTGGAGTCTTCAGCAATAGGGTCTTACCATCTATTCCTGGTGGTAAACCAAGGGTCTCAGCAATGGCCTGTAATGTTTTGGGGCATCAGGGCCCTACATGGCCAATAACTCACTGGAAGGTATCCCATGCCCTGAAAATTTTATAGTAACAATTTATGGCTCCTGTGTGTTACATTGTCCAAAAGAGTAGGTTTCCATATGACTTATTTATATCCTCTTAGATTTTGACCAGCCCTCCCTCCACCTTTCCTTTATGCAATCGCTTCCCCTGACTTCACTTAGGCCTTTTCATCCTCATTAATCTGTTCTTCTACTTACATATATACAATACCATCCTATTAATTCCCCCTTCCTCCCTTTCTATTTTCTTTATATCTCCTTTCTAACTTAACTGGCCTGTGGTATTGAGTTTTCTTCCTACTGACACAGAAGTCCAATCATCCAATCATAGCTAGAATCCACATATGAGAGAGAACATGCAACATTTGGGTTTCAGGACCTGGGTTCCTCACTTAGTATAATCCTTTCCAGATCCATCCATTTTCCTGCAAATTTCATAACTTAATTTTTCTTTACTGCTAAGTAGAACTCCATTGTATAAATGTTCCAAATCTTCATTATCCCTTCCTCAGTTGAGGGACATATAGGCTGGTTCCATTTCCTAGCTATAGTGAATAGAGCTGCAATAAACATGGTTGAGCAAGTATCTGTAAGGTAGTGAGATGAGTCCTTAGGATATAGGCTTAAGAGTTCTATAGCTGGGTCATATGGTAGTTCTATTTTTAGCTGTCTTAGGAACCTCCACACTGATTTCCATAATGGCTGGACCAGATTGCATTCCCACCAACAGTGTAGAAGAGTGGGTCTTTTCTGCATTCTTGCCAGCATTTATGGTCATTTGTTTTCATGATGGTAGCCAATGCAACAGGAGTGAGATGGAATCTCAACGTAGTGTCAATCTGCATTTTCCTAATGACTAGGGATGTAGAACATTTCTTTAGATGTTTATATGCCATCTGTATTTCTTCTTTTGAGAACTCTCTATTTAGTTCCATAGCCCATTTTAAAAATATTTTTATTTTATTTATTTACTTGAGAGAGAGAAACAGGCAGGGGAGAGACAGATAGAGAGAGAGGGGGAGAGAATGGGTATGCCAGGGCCTCCAGCCACTGTAAATGAACTCCAGATGCATGTGTCACCTTGTGCAGCTGGCTTATGTGTGTACTTGGCAATCAAACCAAGGTCTTTTGGCTTTGCAGGAAAGTGCCTTAGCTGCTAAACCATCTTTCCAGGCCTTCATAGCCCACTTTTTAATTGGGTTGCTTGATTTCTTATTTAATTTTTTGAGTTCTTTGTATATTCTGGATATTAATCTTTGATCATATGTGTAGCTAGCAAAGATTTTCTCCCATTCTGTAGGTTGCCTCTTTGCTCTGTTCAGCATCTGTGAACATACAAAAGCATTGTAATTTCTGAGGTCCCAGCAATTAATCTGTGGCTTAATTGCCTGAGCAATTGGGGTTATATTTAGAAAGTCTGCCAAGACCAATATGTTGAAGGGTTTCCCCTACTTTTTTCTCTAGCAGTTTCATATCTGATATTAAGATCTTTTGATCCATTTGGACTTAATTCTTGTGCATGGAGAGAGGTAAGGATCTATTTTCATCCTTCTACAGATATATATCCAGTTTTCCCAGCACCATTTGATGAAGAGGCTGTCTTTCCTCCAATGAGTATTTTTGGCATTTTTGTCAAATATCAAGTGGCTATAGCTACCCAGACTTACATGAGGGTCCTCTATTCTGTTTCATTGAACAACATGTCTGTTTTTTTGTGCCAGTACCATGCTGTTTTTGTGACCATGGCTCTGTAGTATAGGTTAAAATCAGGTATGGTGATACCTCCAGCCATATTTTTGTTGTTCAAAATTGTTCTAGATATTTGAGGGTTTTTTTTATGCTTCCAAGTGAATTTTTGGATTTTTTTCTTTCTTTGAAGAATGCTATTGGAGTTTTGATGGGGATTGCATTAAATGTGTAGATTGCTTTTGGTAAGAGTGTTATTTTCACAATATTGATTCTTCCAATCCAAGAATGAGGGATGTCTTTCCATTTCCTAGTGTCTTCTGCAATTTCTCACTTGAGTCTTTTAAAATGTTCTTGTAGAGTTCCTTCACTTCCTTGATTAGGTTTCTTCCAAGGTACTTTATTTTATTTTTGATGAAATTGTGAATGGGAGTGCTTCTCTGATTTCATCCTCTATGTGTTTGTTGTTAGCATAGAGGAAGGCTATTGATTTCTATGTGTTTATTTTATATCCTGCCACATGGCTATAGGTGTTTATCAGCTCTAACAGTTTGCTGGTAGAGTCCTTAGGGTCCTTTATGTATAGAATCATGTCATCTGCAAATAATCACTTGATCTCTTCCTTTCCAATGGTATCCCTTTCATATGTGTCTCTTGCCTTATTGCTATGGCTAAGACTCCTAGTACTATCTTAAATAAAAGTTGGAAAAGTGGACACCCTTGTCTTGTTCCTGATTTTAGTGGAAAAGCTTCCAGTTTTTCTCCATTTAGTATTTTGTTGGCCTTAGGCTTGTCATAAATAGCCTTTATTATGTTGAGATATGTTCCTTCTATTCCCAGTCTCTGTAGGACTTTTATCATGAAGGGATATTAGACTTTGTCAAATGCTTTTTCTGTATCTAATGAGATGATCATGTGATTTTTGTCCTTCAGTCCATTTATATTAGGTATTACATTTATTGATTTGCATATGTTGAACCATCCCTGCATCTCTGGGATAAAGCCTACTTGGTCAGGGTGAATGATCTTTCTGATATATTCTTGTATTTTGTTTGCCAATATTTTGTTGAGAATTTTTGCATCTATGTTCATGAGGGAGATTGGTTTGTAATTTTATTTTATTTTTTTCTATCTTTGTCTGGTTTTGGTATCAGGGTGATGCTGGCTTTGTAGAAGGAGTTTGGTAGGGTTCTTTCCTTTTCTATTTTATGAAAACATTTGAGAAGCATTGATGTTAATTCTTCCGTGACAGAATGTCTGGCTAAATTCACCAGTGAATCATCTGGGCCTGGACATTTTTTAGTTGGAGATTTTTTATAATTGCTTAGATTGCCATACTTGTTATAGATCTATTTAAGTGATTAATTTCATCTTGATTTAAGTCAGTAGGTCATATAAATCTAGGAAATCATCCATTTCTTTCAGATTTTCAAACTTAGTGGAGTATATATTCTTGTAGAATGTCCCTATGATTCTTTTTCAGTTTTGATGGTGCCTTTTTCCTCTCTAATTTTATTAATTTGTGTCTCTTCTCTCTTTCTTTTGGTCAGTTTTGCTAAAGGTTTATCAATCTTGTTTATCCTTTCAAAGACCCAACTCTTTGTTTCATTGATTCTTTGGATTGCTTTGTTTGTTTTTTTGTTTGTTTGTTTCTATTTCATTAATTTCTGCCCTAATCTTTATTATTTCTTTCCATCTGCTGATTTTCAGTTTTCCTTGTTCTTCTTTTTCGAAGGCTTTATGGTAAAGCATTAAGTTGTTTACTTGCGACCTTTCTAATTTCTTTTTCTTTTTGGATAAACAAGTTTATTTGTACATTTAGTCAACATACATAACTGACCTAAAAACTTCAATAGGAGAAATTTTAAAACCACTTGGAAGGCCATCTCTATAAAAGGGTTTTCCCCAGGACAGTAACCAGATGTAACCCTGACCCCATGCCAACTTAAGTGGCAGAGGCCTAACAGCCTGAAGCTACGTTCCTCCCCAACACGTTCACACTAAAACTGCACACAGAATGTAGAATTCCTTAGAAAGGGGGAAAATAAACAAAACCCCTCAAACCTAGCTATGAGACAACAACCCAATGAAAAGCTGCACTAACTAGTTTAGAATATTAGTGACAGATGCTGGTGTGAATAACTTATTTATTCTAGAGCCCTTATAAATAAAATTCCCCCACTAGTGTATGCATTATCAGCTAGAGGGTTAGTTAACATGTGGTAGAATGAGGACTTATGCAAGGTATAATATGCATAGCATTTTACTGCTATGAAAACAAGTGCAGTCTAGTTAGAGGAACACCAGCTGGACTCTAAATTACACACACCTTAATGACAAGACTCCCCACAACTTGTGAATGTAAAACATTTAATTTAAAACTGTTGACACTACAATATATAAAATAGCTATTATAAATGCACATAGTGTATTCTATAGCTGCCAAGTTTACTTTCTTCTTTCTTTTTTCTTTTTTTTAGGAAACTGTAAATGATACTGTGGTTAAGACTTGTATCTTCAACCCTTGAAAAAGTCTACTTTCTTCAGTGATGTATGGTCAGACTTAACAGCCCCAATTGTTAAACACTTGGATCAAGTCATAACCAGTTTTATTGCAAAGGACCCTGTACACATTTATTTATCAATTCTAGTACCTTAATAGCTACCCAACAAGCCATAAGCATACAGAAACTTAGCAACTTGTCACTCCTGAGCCAGAGTGCTCACATCACTGAGGTCTGTGAATGGTCACTTTTCTCATTCATCCTGAGTGAAAGATGGAATGACTTAAGTACAAATGCAACACATTATAAACAATTTCTTACAAAAAAGTCACAAATTAAACCAAAGTATTTTACAGAATTTACTACAAAACGCCATAAAAACTGCCTTCACTTAAGCTCTCTCTACCCTTATCTGGCGAGACAACTGGATGTCTTTGGGCATGATGGTAACTCTCTTGGCGTGGATGGCACACAGATTAGTGTCTTCAAACAAACCCACCAGGTATGCCTCACTAGCCTCCTGGAGTGCACCAATGGCCACACTCTGAAACCTCACGTCGGTTTTGAAGTCCTGGGCCATCTTTCACACCAGCCACTGGAAGGGCAGGTTTGGATGAGCAGCTCGGTGGACTCGGTGGTAATGCCAGATCAAAGTGCCACGGTCCCGGGGGTTGTAGCGATGAGGCTTCTTCACCGCTTTTCCTGGCAGCTTTGGTGGCCAGCTGTTTGGTGTGTGTGTGGGGGGGGTGCTTTCCCACCAGTAGTCTTAGGAGCAGTCTGCTTGGTTCCGACCATTTTCTTTTACCCAAAGCCAAAGTCTCAGGCCGTTTCTCCGATGGCCACCACGGTGGGAGCCCAGCATGAAGTGCGGCAGCCGCCTACCTAAGTGAGGAAGCTACCAAAACGAACAACCAAACCGTTCTACCTCTAATTTCTTAATATAGGCACTTAAAGCTATAAGTTTCCCTCTTAGGATTTGCCTCATTGTGTCCTAAAGTTTTTGGCATGTTGTGTTCTCATTATCATTTGACTCTATTAATTTTTTGATTTTCTTCTTGATTTCTTCATTGACCCATTCATCATTTAGTAGTGTATTGTTTAGTTTCCATGATTTTGTGTATGCTCTATAGCTTTTCTTGCTATTGATTTGTAGTTTCATTCCATTGTGATCAGATAGAGTGCAAGGAATTCTTTCAATTTTCCTGTATTTCTTAAGGTTTTATGTCCTAATAATATATGGTCGATTGTAGAGAATGTTCCATGTGTTGATGAAAAGAATGCGTATTCTGAAGCATTTGGATGAAATGTCCTGTATGTTATCTGTTAGGTCCATTTGTTCTATGACATCATTTAATCCAGATGCATCTCTTGTTTATTTTTTGCTGAAATGACCTGTCAATTGATGAGAGTGGAGTGTTGAAATCACCCACAACTGTGTTTGGTGTTATCGGTGACCTTAGTTCTAATAGCATTTGTTTGATGAAGTTGGGAGCCCCCGTGTTAGGTGCATATTATTGTAATGCCCTCCTCTTGGAGTGTGCTTTTAATCAATATAGAATGACCTTTCTTTTCTTTCCTAACTAATATTGGACTGATGTCTACCTTGCCAGATATTATGATAGCAACCCCTGCTTGTTTTCTAGGGCTTTCACCCTAAGATAGTGTCCCTTCTTTGTAGAAAGGTGAGTTTTATGGAGACCACAAATTGAAGGATCCTGCTTTTTAACACAGTCTGCTAACCTATGTCTTTGGGTTGGGGCATTGAGGCTTTTTTTATTTTAATATTTTTTGTTTATTTATTTGAGAGCGACAGATACAGAGAGAAAGACAGATAGAGGGAGAGAGAGAGAGAATGGGCGCGCCAGGGCTTCCAGCCACTGCAAACGAACTCCAGACGCATGCGCCCCCTTGTGCATCTGGCTAACGTGGGACCTGGGGAACCGAGCCTCAAACCGGGGTCCTTAGGCTTCACAGGCAAGTGCTTAACCGCTAAGCCATCTCTCCAGCCCCATTAAGGCTTTTGATATTAAGCAATATTATTGAAAGATGTGAATTTATTTTTGCAATTTTTCTGTTTTGCAGTTCTTTCAGTTTTTTTTTGTTCTGTTGTATTAATTAGTATTTGAGTACATTTTGTTTTTTCCAAGTTCCTTATATGTGCGCTTTTATTTCTCTTGAGAATAGAGAATCCTTTCACGTATTTTCTGTAAAGCTGGTTTTGTCTTTAAATATTCCTTTAGTTTACTTTTGTTGTGGAATGTCCTTATTTCTCTATGTGAATGGATAGCTTTGCAGGATAAGATAACCTTGGTTGACAAGTGTTATCTTTCAGAACTTAGAATACATCACTCCAAGCCCTTCTGGCTTTTAAAGTTTGTGTTGAGTAATCTGCTGTGATCTTGATGGGCTTGCCTTTGTACGTAACTTGATTTTTCTAACTGCTTTCAATATATTTTCTTTGGTTTGTATGTTTGGTAGTTTAATTATAATATGGTGAGGAGAGGTTCTTTCTAGGTTTTGTCTGGTTGTTCTAAAGGATTCCAGTATCTGCATTGCCATCTCTTTCCCAATTTGGGGAAGTTTTCTTCTGTGATTTTGTTGAAAATGTCTACTATATCTTTGGAGTGAAATTCTACTATACCCTGAATTCTTATGTTTGATGTTTTCACAGTGTCCCAAATATCTTGAAATTCCCAATCATACTTTGCTAATAGTTTGTCTTTCTCTTTGTTGGACTGCATTAGATCTGTCTCCTGGTCTTCTAGTTTAGATATTCTGTCCTCTCCTTCATCCATTCTACTGGTGAGATTTTCTATGGAGTTTTTTAAATTTTATTGACTACATTCTTCATTGTTAGTAATTCTGACTGGTTTTCCTTTATTATTTCTATTTCCTTATTTATGTCTTGTATCGACCGCCGTATTTCATTAAATTGGTTTCTTGTGTCTTTTTTGATTCCTTTGATTTCCTCTTTCAGTCCTTTGATTCCTTAAAACATATTTATAATCATTTTTTTGAAATCTTTCTCAGATATTTCCTCAAAATCAGTCTCACTGGAGGTCATTTCTGATGCATTAATACTTTTTGGTATATTTATATTGTCTTGATTTTTTGTGCTTCTTGTGTTGTAATGTACATATTTTTGCATCTTGGATTAATTTAATGCTTGGGTTTTCTAATTATCTGCAGTATTATTAGAAGTTTCAATGTGATGTTATCTATCTTCAGGGTAGGAGCTTAAGTTGCTAGGTCTGGCTCTCAAGACTCTCAGAGTAATTACAAAAGTGACTCTAGATGTTGGGTTTGCCTGCTCTGAGAGTATTCAAATAGGCCTAGTGGAACAAAATACAGGCAGATTCTAAAATTTAACTAAACAATGTACACATTTAATGAAAAACAGCACAGAATATTTATGCAAGAGTAGGTATTATGACAACCAGATCTTCTAACAAATTCACAGTCCCTTAGGATGTGTGTTGCCTCACACCTTTAAACCTGTCAACTAGGAGGCTAAGATTTCTGGTCTGTTGAGGCTTCCAAGTTAGCTTATGACCAAGTAAGACCCTTTTCTAACAAATAAGAGGAATCAAAAGCCCTATAAATTAGGAAGCAACAAATGACAAGCTAAAAATATAGCTCATTTAAGAATGGCAAATCCGACCAGTCATCAGATTTAACATATAATTTACTCTGACATGAAAGGTGCAATTAGCACTTCCAATTCAAGCCTATACACCAGGCTTATTGGTGGGTAACTGACCTGGTGTAATCACAGTTACCTTTTGGGATGGTTTTAGTTTCAATTATTCTGTGTTCTTGCTTGGGTCCCTCTTTGCTGCATTGTGGGCTCAGGTAGGGTGGCTGGGTCGCTACTCTGATTGCCTGTTCCAGGTGTGTTGGTGAGCTCCCTCCCCCAGGTCTCCGGTGCTTGCTAATGCTTGCGCTGGTGGTGGGGGAGGGGAGGCTGGGGATGGTGGCTGAAGTTCTCCTGCTGGTTCTCAAGATCCTCTTCACGAACTGCTCCAACTGCTCTGTGGGTCCCTGCCCTTTTCCCTTCACGTTTCTTGTGTTTGCGGGCAGGCTGGTGTAAGTGGAGAATCCCCTCACCTTGTTCTTCCTGCAGCTCAGGCCAAGCTTTACGGCTATGGCCACATGGACCTGGTTCTGCCACTGCTGGGGTCTAGATGCTCTGGATCTCTCCTACTTCTCTGCTGTAGTTGATAATTTCTTATACACGTCACTTTTTGGTAGAAGAGTGTACTTTGCTATTTTACTTATTCATTTTTTTTGCCTCTTCTCCCCTACACTGCTTTGGCGTAGTTCCTATGCCACCATCTTAACTGGAAGAAATTCCTTTTAATATAATTCATTCTAGTGATTCTGTTCCTCTAGAGAACCCTGACTAACACAGGGGATCATATACTGTTGCCATTACAAACCTTCACACACTGGGTAGAGTTCACCAAGGAATGCATGTCACCCTGGAATTCAATTTTCTTAAGTTTTAGCTATAAATCTCTGTAATAGTTATAGTAGATTTGATCTTAGACAAAAAGCTGAGTAGTAATACTGCACTATTTTTGCTGCTTATTCATATTGGATAAGTTGGGTAGCTCATGAATTTTGTGGCATTGGTCCATTCAATCTAAGTTGTCAAGTTTATGTAGGTATAGTATTCCCTTATTTTGTTATTCTGAGCTGAATAAAAATGTAAATAGAGTATATCAAAATTTGGGGGATGAAGTTAAATCAGTGTTAAGAGGGAAAATTGTAGAAATGATTTAGAATGGAAGAACTATTTCGAATAAATCTAAATTTCCACTTAAACTAAAAAGAAAGAAAGAAAGAAAGAAAGAAAGAAAGAAAGAAAGAAAGAAAGAAAGGAAGGAAGGAAGGAGCTGGGTAGGGCAGTGGTGGGATCACCATGAGTTTGAGGCTACCCTGAGACTACATAGTGAATTCCAGGTCAGCATGGGCTAGAGTGAAACTCTACCTCACCCCCCCAAAAAATTTTTTTTAAAAAGCATTAACCCATATAATTTCCAATATATAAGCTGCTTTTGGAATTGCTTGGACTTACTCCTCTTTCATTCAGGATTTTGGGGGACAACTTAAACCTCGTTTGAGGTAGGGTCTGTGGTGGTTCACCAGAGCTGGTCCTGGTCACTGTAGGGCCTTGAGATTAGTGATGGTAGTGCTAGAGTCCAGATTTATTTATTTACTTACTTACTTACTTACTTATTTATTTATTTATAAGCAGAGAGAGAGAGACAGACAGACAGACAGGTAAGAGACACAGAGAGAGGGAATGGACACCTCTGCAAACCAACTCCAGATGCATGTGCCACTTGTGCATCTGGCTTTATGTGGGTACTAGGAAACCAATCCCAGGTCATTTGGCTTTTCAAGCACTTGCCTTAACCACTGAGCAATCTTACATCCCTAGAGTCCAGCTTTGTGAGGTTCTAGGGATCCAAACTCAGGTCCTCATGCTTGAGGGGCAAGCACTTTATCCACTGAGCCATCTCCTCAGCCCTTCACTGAAGATTTTTTTTAATTTATTTTTATTTTTATATTTGAGAGTGACAGACACAGAGAGAAAGACAGATAGAGGGAGAGAGAATGGGCGCGCCAGGGCTTCCAGCCTCTGCAAACGAACTCCAGACGCGTGCGCCCCCTTGTGCATCTGGCTAACGTGGGACCTGGGGAACCGAGCCTTGAACCGGGGTCCTTAGGCTTCACAGGCAAGCGCTTAACCGCTAAGCCATCTCTCCAGCCCCACTGAAGATTTTTTATTTGTGCTTTTTCTGTCAGTCTATCTCCCTGCCCCCCAAGCTTGTACTTTGGTCTATTCTATAGTTCCTGCTTTCCTCTTGTCTATATTCTACACAGAGCTGAAGGAAGTACATACCCACGAAGAAGTTCAAACTACAGCTACTATACATCTTGTTTCTGTAGGCTGGGCCAGTTCCAGAATACCTCTGAATGGAGAAGGTGGAAGTCTCAGTGTTTTCCAAACTTCTGTTGTTACTACAGAACTCTCTCACCTTGCATAGACCTCACAGTGGTAGAACAGTTTGTATGTGGCTGTCTGAAGTACAGTGATCATTCAGCCAAAGATGATGATTTTCTCATCCTTGCAGGCTCCCCCAACCAAGTCATTCTCTTGTTGGACATGACCCTTTGCTTTGGGGAAAAGAAATCCTGTTCCATGATCTTAGTAGGCCTTAAGTAGGAGGTGGGGTATTATCCACTTTTATCTGATTCTCTTTAGAATGTTGACTTCTAACACCTCACCGTTTTTAGCCAGAGTAGGCCTTGGCTTTTTTCTCTTCTCTCCTCTCCAATCCCCTTTCCTCCCTTCCTTCCCATTCTTTTGCTCCTCCCTTCCCTTCCTATCCCCTCTTCTTTCTCTCTCTAAACATAGGGACAGCTGGAAACAAACAGAGGTCCTTCTTTGAAATGCCATTTATGGTCAAGAATTTAGAAACTGAACAGGACTGCCCAACAAAATAACTTATAAATGAACTGACTGGCATACTATAATCTAGATTATACCAAATCAATATCTCAAGTCTATAGAATGGTGGTTACCAGGGTTGGGAGTAGAGGTTGTGGGAGTTATTTCTGAATGAGTGGAGGGTTTCAGGGTTTTTCTTTTTGTTGTTGTTGTTTATATTTTTCGAGGTAGGGTCTCACTCTAGCTCATGCTGACCTGGAATTCACTATGGAGTCTCAGGGTGACCTCAAACTTGAGGGTTTCACTTTTGTAAGGTTTCAAAGTTCTTCAAAAAATCACCAAAATCCAACAAGCCAGGCATGGTGGCACATGTTTTTTAATCCCAGCCCTTGAGAGGCAGAGGTAGGAGGATCGCTGTGAGTTCAAGACCACCTTGAGACTATATAGCTAATTCCAGCAGGTCAGCCTAGACCAGAATGAGATCCTGCTTCAAAAAAACAAACAACAACAACAAAAAAGGTTCCGCAGATCTAACGCATAACACTGTGAACAGACTCAAACTAGTGAATTGTGTTTTTCAAAGTGGTTAACATAGTAAATAGACAGTATGATGTCTGCCACTGAGTTGACAAGTTTATTTTGCAGGAAAGAAACATCTAGACAATGCCACAGACAACTCTAGACTATCACAGTGTCATATACAAAGGGAAAATGCTCACAATGACAGTACAGAGGCTCTGAGATGTCAAGTGCTTCTGATTCAAGAAGTGAAAATATCCCCAAAATGGGTTTTAATGTCCTCACAGGGATCCAAGCTTTACTGCTTAACATTTGGTAAATGAGACCATCAGAACATCCTATCATAACTTCTGGTGAAAACCAAGCTTTTTATTAATACTTAAACTAATTACCTATGTGGCACAACTCCATACAAATATTTAAAACCCTACTTCCTTGGTCAAGTGATGTACTGTTTGAATTCATTAAATATATTTAGACTTCTCTACTAAAGAAACAAACACAACTACATAACTGCATGGCATAGACTCAGTGCTTTCACAGGAATACTAGTACTCAAGGGACAAAGGTGGACCCTGGCAGGTCTGCAGAAGCCAGGAGGGAAATCATGGTAAATTAGGTCTATACATGAAAGTATTAAAGACACCTTCCCTGAAATATACACAACATGTCATGCCAAATCTCATTTATACAGAAAACTGGTAATATTGGTGGATTGCACATACATTTTACACATTTCCAAAATAGAATAACTTAAATATTAAAACGTACCTTTATGTCACCAGTGTAACTGGCTTTAAGCACAACAAATGGCAATATTCAATACAAAAATCACAAAATCCAGTAATTTTAAATGCTGTATATCTCAGTAGGTATCTTCCTATCACCTACTCAAACTATAGACAGCAATGTTTTTAAGCTAATCTAGCATTTATAACCTAACTAGAAATTTATGCGAAACACGATTTTATGTTCAAATATGGAAATAAGTAACATAATTCCAAAACCCAAAAGTATTCCAGCATTCTGCAGGAAGAAATATCCCCAGCGGCTACATCCATGGTCACTGGCGTCATTGTGTAGCATCTCAGGAACCTTCAAGAAAAGAATTAACAGTTAGGTTCCAGATCCACTGTCTTGTAAGTGTCTCAGAACAGTATACTAGCTCCAGCTGGATACATAAAGGGGCAGTTCTGCAAAGCGTGGTTGCGTGCCCACGGCCTGCGGCTGGTGACACTACACAGCGTTTCCTAGCAGTTATGGTGTTCTGAGCAGGTAAACGTTTAGTTTGCTCTACTGCTAGGTGGAGACCTTAGTTTCCTGCTTCAGCTAAATTAACTAGAACAAGTGGTTCACTCTCATGCAGAGGAACATACACTGTAGCAGTAAGACTGGTGTTGTCATGTGGACTTTGGTGATTTGGATTTTATTCCTTTGCCAAGTGGAAGAATACGATTGGATTCCACTGTCAACAAAGACACACTAAGTATCATGACATATGCACAGCATGTGGCTTAGGTAAGTTTGTCTTCAAATTTATAGATAACGCGGGGCCTTATTTTCTATATATATCCAGATATAGACTGAGTTGGATAAAGTTATCCATGTGACCAAAAAAATAACCTCAAAGGGACCTATAATCTTATCTGCCACCAGTTTGGACTTCTCATCACTGGGATGGAAGCCTTATTTCTTTAAATTTTGTTGTCGTTGTTTTGTTTTTTTCAAGGTAGGGTCTCACTCTAGCCTAGGCTGACCTGGAACTTACTAGGTAGTCTCAGGGTGGCCTCCAACTCAGTGATCCTCCTACCTCTGTCTCCCATCCAATCAAATTTTATTACACATTTCCTCTATTGAGACAATGCTGTTTGACTTTAGGACTTACCATATCAACCAGAGCGACATACATGAACAAGCCTGCAGTAAGTGCAAATATCCACATAGACACGTTTTCTGCATAATGCCCAATGAAAATTCCTGTCGCCATTCCAAGATAGGCCAGCATGGCTGACAAAGCATTGTACAGCACGGCCTGCTTGACGGTCATGCCTGCCTTTAGTAAAACAGCAAAGTCACCTGGAACACAGAACACAAAGGTATCTAGGGGACTACTCTTTGAAGAAAACTGTCCAAGTTTTGTTGTTGTTTCGAGGCCCAGGTCTCACTCTGTAGTTCTAGGCTGGCCCTGAACTCACAGCAACTTTCCTACCTCTGCCTTCTGGGTGCTGGAATTTAAAAGTATACACCACCATATCCAGCAATTGTCCAATTTTGTGAGGAGAGAAAAATACCCAGGACTGCAGCAGTGTTAATCAGTATAAGTCACCCCAACAGCTTTACAGGCTAAACTTTTTAGCCAACATTTTCTGCAGACTTTCACTTTGTCAGTGACTGGCAAATACCAGAAGTCTACTGTTACGCTCTAGGAATATCTTCAAGGGGCTTATAACTGCCACAGCATTTAGGAGGTAGAGGTAGGAGGATCAGTTCAGTTATCCTAGGCTATATATAGAGTCTGAGGTCAGCCCGGGCTACATGAGATTCTATCTCAAAAAATCTAAAATAGGTAGACATGGTGGTGCATGCCTTTATTTTTCTTTTGTTTATTTTATTTATTTATTTGAGAGTGACAGACAGAGAGAGAAAGAGGCAGAGAAAGAGAGAGAATGGACACGCCAGGGCCTCCAGCCACTGCAAATGAACTCCAGACGCGTGCGCCCCCTTGTGCATCTGGGTAACGTGGGTCCTGGGGAATTGAGCCTCGAACTGGGGTCCTTTGGCTTCACAGGCAAGCACTTAACCGCTAAGCCATCTCTCCAGCCCTGGTGCATGCCTTTAATTCCAGCACCTGAGAGGCAGAGGTAGGAGGATCACTGTGAGCTGGAGGTCACTCTGGGCTAAAGCGAGACCCTACATAGAGAAACTAAAAAAAAAAAAGAAACAAAAATCTAGGCTCCAAAAAGGGGGTGGAGGGTGCAGAACCTACATGAAATGATCAGCCTGGTAAAGGTAACACATAGGGCTGGGGAGATGGCCTAGCGGTTAAGCGTTTGCCTGTGAAGCCTAAGGACCCCGGTTCGAGGCTCGGTTCCCCAGGTCCCACGTTAGCCAGATGCACAAGGGGGCGTACGCGTCTGGAGTTCGTTTGCAGAGGCTGGAAGCCCTGGCACGCCCATTCTCTCTCTCTCACTCTATCTGTCTTTCTCCCTGTGTCTGTCACTCTCAAATAAATAAATAAATAAATAAATTAATAAATAAATTAATTAATTAATTAAAAAAAAAAGGTGACACATAATTCAGAGCTAGTGAGTATAGGCCTGGGACTGTGGTTCAGTGGGTAGAACACTTGCTCAGTGTGCATGAAGCCCTGGATTCCATCCCCATAAGCCAGGTGTGGGGGAATACATCTGAAATCCTAGCCTGCCATCCCAGCACTGGGCAGGTAGAGGAGGATCAGGAATTCCAAATCATCCTCAGATACATAGTGACTTTGAGGCTAAGCCTAGGCTACATGAGACCCTATCTCAAAAAGAAAAAAAAAAAGAGCTAGTGAGTGCCACATTACAACTACAATAAGAGAAAAGATGCGTGGAGATGGAAGTGGTTGAGAGGGGCTTCATGGGGCATGAAGGTTTGAGATGGGGAATGTAAATGAGGTAAAGGCTCACACCAGCATAGGGAAAGGAGTCTACTGGCAACTATTTTCTTCTTCCAAATGGCCAAACACATGGGAGGGACAAAAGTGTAGCTGGTGTCAAAGTGTCTGTGAACAAGTATGTGCCTATGAGGATGCAAAGTAGGACATGTGCTGAGATCCAAAACAACCAGGAAAGTTTTAGGTTCTTGGCAGAGAAGAGCACTTACAGTACAATGCATTAGCTCCCTTCAGCTCCAATCTTCATAGTCTGTTTTAGGTAGTACTCAGGTTTGAACCCAGGGCCTCACACATGCTAGGAAAGCACTCATACTGAGCAATATCCTTTGTCCCGAATCTTCTTCTCTAACATCTTGCTATTAATGAAGAAATGATTCCTCTACATGCTGTAGTCTTTTTAAAAAATATTTTATTTATTTGCGTGCACGTATGTGTGTGTGTGTGTGTGTGAGAGAGAGAGAGAGAGAGAGAGAAAGAGAGAGAGAGAGAGAGAGAGAGAGAGAGAGAGAGAGAGAGAGAGAATGGGCATACCAAGTGTCTCTAGCCACTGCAAATAAACTCCAGATGCAAGTGCCACCTTATGCATCTGGCTTTATGTGGGTACTGGGGAACTAAACGTAGATTCTTTGGCTTTACTGGCAGGTGCCTTAACTACCAAGTTATCCCTCCAGCCCTGCTGTAGTCTCTCTCTTTTTTTTTTTTTGAGGTAGAGTCTTGCTCTAGCCCAGGCTGACCTGGAACTCACTCTAATCCCAGGCTGGCCTCAAACTCATGGCAAACTTCCTACCTCTGTCTTCCTAGTACTGCAATTAAAGGTGTGTACCACCCTACCCGACTCTAGCTAATTATTTTCTTGTGGTGTCAAAATTCTGTCTGGAAACAAGCTTGTGCCTAGAGAGAAAAGATGAGTTGGGTAAGCAAACTGTGCAAAGGCCTGGAGGTATGAAGCCTGCTGGAATGTACTTCACCCAAGCCTGTGGGCCCCAGAACAGTCCACTCACATGCAAGACAGTGTCGATGGTTCTCTTACCTAACTCATGAGGCAGCTCGTGACAGAACACAGCAACAGAAGTGCTCAGTCCACTTGACAAGCCTTCAGTAAAAGCAGCGCCTGAAAAGTCAGTCAGATGAGGTTTTAAATCTCATCAGTACAGAAATGAGGACAAGAAGTACATTATATTTTGGCTATGCATAGATACAACCTTTCTGAGCCTTTACCTTCTTTATCAGCAACCTAAGGTCTCATCTCACTGGGTTTCAGTTTCCCAGAGAAGCATGAGCAGATGTGACAGAGAAGGGAAGAAAACCCCTTCTGCAGTCAGGAGTACATATACTTCCTTGGCCTCAAAGGGATTTGCTGTCAATAGGCTTGTTTTCATATGTTCTTTCACCAGTTTATAAGGAGACTGAGATATGGACTGCCTCCCACTCAAAGAGCAAATGTGGGCTGGAGAGATGGCTCAGCAGTTAAGGTGCTTGCCTGCAAAGCCTAATGACCTGAGTTCAATTTCCCTGTATCCACATAGAGTCAGATGCATGAAGTGGTGCATGCATCTGGAGTTTACTTGCAGGGGCTGGAGGCCCTGGCCTGCCCATTCTCTCTGTCTCGCTTCTATCTTGGTCTGCTTGCAAATAAACAATTTTTTTTTTTTAAAGAAAAGAGTGAATGTATGTACAACTGAGTAATGATGAAACACACATTTGGATTTCCTCCTTTGTCTGCCTATGCTGTGTCTAACACAGTGTGGGGGAAGAAAATGGAGCCCCAGGGAGCTAAGGCCTGGCTCAAAGCAACACTGCCTTCTTGGACAGGTGTCCCCTTTACAGGTGTCTGCTGCCCAGTCTGTAATTGCTACCACAGCTTTTCTGGAGCAAAATTACTAACATCTGTTAAGTATATTGTCTCCCAATTGTGGTACAACAATGTAACAAAAAATGTCTGTAATTCTTCATTGGTTGGAGTTGGAGTTATCAGTATATGAAGATTCCTTTAGCATAGCAGAAAAGATGACTGAAAAGATTTGATCTTAAGAACACAGTTATATTATTAATAAGGGAACTTCAAGGTATAAGGGGGGAGGTTCCACACATATTCCATACAAAAGCATGATTTTACATGCTCTATCACTGAGTGAGGGCCTCAGCCAAAGCACATTTGATAGTGTCAACTGAGGGAACAGGCTAGGCACAGATCCTAGTTTAACTGCATCTAACATTTACAGAATACTGCATTGTTAAAACAGAGAAGATTCTGGTCACCTTGGAAGTCATTGCTATCCTCATCTAAACTAACCTATTCTTTGTTACATTTGACTGGACATTCAATGTGACACTTCCAAGTCCACCAACAAGGAAAAAATATGGAGCTGTGTACCAATTGCCAGGCCATCACTGAAGTTGTGTAGGCCATCACCCATTATCACCATCCAAGCCAAGGTGGCAATGCCAGCATCCTTCAGTTCCTCCCGAGAGTAGCGCTGGCTGTGACTGTGGGGGTGGTGGTTCTGGTGGTGGTGGTGATGCAGGATGTGATGGTAGTCATGGTGGTGGTGGATGAGGTCATCTGACTGGCCCAGAGTGTCATGGAAATGGGAATGGCATTTGTTCTTGCACCCCCGGGGCACATATTCGTTGTAGACTTCTTGAGGGTGAGCATGGGCTATCATGACCTCCTCTTCTTCCAAGATTGCTGGCTGCTGAGAATCAAAGGGGGACGGCTCTTGGGAGTCTGCTCGTAAATAGCTTTCAGGTCCTACAGATGAACACAAAGAACATGAGAATGAAAGAAAAGACTTGTCTATGCATTCAAACACATTTCCAACATCTCACTGGCAAGCTAATGATCATTAAGGTGTGGGTTCTCTCTCACACTTGCAGGACTGAACAGCAGTGGAATAGTGATGAGAAATGTCAAATAGGTTCCAAACTATCTTCAAAAATATATATATTTCAAGGCTGGAAACAATGCTTAGTGGTGAAGGCGCTTGCCAGAGAAGCCTAAAGACCCACGTTCAACTCTCCAGATCCCACATAAGCCAGATGCACAAAGGTGAGGCAAGCACAAGGTCACACATGCCCACTAGGTGGCGCAAGCACTGGGAGTGAGATTTCAACGGCTGAGGCCCTGACATGCCAATTCTCTGTGTCTCTATCTCATTCATGGTTAATAGGGAGACCACATCCATATAATAAAATCCTGTCAACTAACCTCTTATTTTTGGAGGGTAAAATTCAAGGAAAAACAAGATACTATGAATTATTTTTTACACCTTTAATCCCAGCACTTAGGAGGATCACTTATGAA
This sequence comes from Jaculus jaculus, assembly GCF_020740685.1. Lineage (NCBI taxonomy): Eukaryota > Metazoa > Chordata > Mammalia > Rodentia > Dipodidae > Jaculus > Jaculus jaculus. The sequence continues at coordinate 48,904,060 of NC_059116.1, read as the reverse complement.
TTCAAAGCCAGCCTGAGCTCGAATGACACTCTGCTTCATAAAAAAAGAAGAAAAAAGCATTTATTAGTTGTAATCCCATTACAGGAGGACTGCTTGAGTTCAAGGTTGAAGGCCCGACTGGGCTACAGAGTGACATCTAGCCTAAAAAAGAGAAGTATTTATTATCTGGTTAAGTAAATATACAGTAGCAATAAAGTTTGTCTTACACCCTGTTATCAATTTTCTTGGGAGCAATCTTGGCCCTGATATAATTCTTGGGTAGCTATTTCATCCCATTGTTACAAACTGTACTGAGGTCTGTCCAGAAAGCTGAAGAGGAAAGAAGAGTAAAAATATTTCCTTTGCTCTTCAGAAAAAAATAGCATATTGGAAAACACAGGGTGAACAGAAAAGCTTAGAGACAGGCAGTAGCAAGAATACAGTTTTTTACTCCCTCCAGCCAGTGACTATCTGTTGAGCACCTATGCTGTGCTAGGCATTCTGGGGTTTTTTTTTTTTTGTTGTTGTTGTTACTGTTTGTTGAGTCTCACTATGTAGACAATGGCTTCAAACTCATAATCTTCCCACCTCAGCCTCCAAGTGCTAGGATTATGGACAAGTGTCATCAAGTCCGGTTGTGCTGGGGGATGCAGTAGAACACAGGAGAAAGACCTCCAGGGAGAAGGGCGCTGAGCAGAAACCTAAAGGACACAGGGATTTATGTGAAACTCAGGGAGAAGGGCTTTAACCCTTGCACTCAGGAGTAGGAGGCCTATGAGTTTGAGGCCACCCTGAAACTACATAGTGAATTTTAGGTCAGTCTGGACTACAGCAAGATCCTACTTCAGAAAACAAAAACAAAAACAAAAACAAAACAAAAAAACCACACTATCATATCATGTTGCAGTTTTGTTGCCCCAAATGATTATTTAATCATGAAAATGTGTTTGCAAATTCAAGATGAGAAGCAACTAAGGGCAATATTTGATCCCAGATTGGCCTTTGGACCACTTTTTTCCTTTGCTGGGGGCAAAGGAATTAAGACAATTGGAAAAAAGAATAAGGTCTACAGCCCAAAGAAGGGCACTGTATCAACATACACATCGTAACTAAACGGGGGTAAGAGCAAGGATCTGAAGAAACATCTGCTGATGTGCACAAGGGCAAAGAAACATTGTGTCTGTGACTGACTCTTGAGCAGGTCAGGAAAATATGTGTGTGCCTGGAGCAGAGGAGAGTAACAGACATAGACCTGAGGAAGAAGATACAGGAGATTGATTGTGCTGTTCAATTTCTAGCATTCAATCCTTGCCTTTGAGAGGCTGAGGAAGGAAGATCGCTATGAGTTCTAGGCCAGCCTTCCTACAGAGTGAATTCCAGGTAAGTCTGGGATCAAGTGCAACACTACCTCAAAAATCAATCAATCAATAAAAAGGCAACTACACACAAACAACCTACTTGTTAACATTTTTGGTGTGTGTATAATAAGTATGGTGTGGTATGTATATGTATAGCATACATGTGCAGACGTGTGTGCTTTATGTACATGCGTGTGTAGACCAGACAAATATTTTGGGTATTGTCCTCTTCTGCTCTTCCACATTGATCCTTGAGATACAGCCTTTCTCTGAAACACAAACCTGTGAGCCCCAGGCGTTCTGATTCTTTGGTCTTTGCTCTGATAGACATGGGGTTACAGGCATGTGTGGCCATGCTGCTTTTTTACGCGGCTGCTGTATCAGGCCCTTATTCTTGTGTGACAAGTTCTCTAACTTCCTGAGTCATTCCCACAACCCTGACACTTAAATATTTTTTCTGAGACAGGGTGTCAGGTATTCAAAGGCTGGCCTTGGACATACTATGTAGCAGAGGATGACCCTAACTTTCTGATATTCCTGCTTTCACCTCTGAGTGCCAGGGTTTACAGGTATGTACCACCTCAACCAGCTTAGTAATGCTGTTTGCACCCAGGGCTTTATGTATGCTAGGCAAGCTGATCTACCAACTGAGCTACACCTCTAGCTCCAATTTTCTTTCTTTTTCTTTGTTTTTTGAGGTAGGGTCTCTCTCTAGCCCAGGCTGACCTGGAATTTACTATGTAGTCTCAGGCTGGCCTTGAACTCACAGCAATCTTCCTACCTCTGCCTCCAGAGTGTTGGGATTAAAGGTGTATGTCACCATGCCTACCTAGCTCCAGTTTATTTTAAATAGTCTTTTCTTTTTTTAAAAAAAAAAAAAAACATATTGTGTTTTTTTGGGAGAGAAAGAGACATTGAGAGAGGAAGGGAGGGAGGGAGGGAGGGACAGAGGGAGAGAGAGAGAGAGAGAGAGAGAGAGAGAGAGAGAGAGAGAGACAGACAGAGAGAGACAGAGAGAGAGAGAGAGAGAGAGAGAGAGAGAGAGAGAGAGAGGGAGAGAAAATAGGTATGCCAAGGTCTGTAGCCACTGCAAACAAACTCCACACACATGCACCACCTAGTGCATCTGGAGAACCGAACCCAAGTCCTTAGGCAAGTGCCTTAACTGCTAAGCCATCTCTCTAGGCCAATAGCTCTAGTTTTTAAAGGCAACTTTTAATTTTAATTTAAGTTTTAGCTGAGCATGGTGGCACACACCTGTAATCCCAGCATTTGGGAGGCAGAGGTAGGAGGATTAATGTGAGTTTGAGACTAGCCTGGGACTACAGAGTGAGTTCCAGGTCAGGCCAGGCTACAGTGAAACCTTACCCCAATAAATAAATAAATAAAATAAAGTTTTAGCTGAAATTTGTGTTTTAATCATCTACAAAGCCCAAAGGGTCCAGTTTTCTTTCACAGGTATACTTTACATATGCACAGACATCCAGCACATATTGAAAGAGAAAAATAAGAAAAATACATTTTGTGTTTAATTAAAGGATAATGGAATCCAGACTTTGTTTTTACAGCAAGACTAGTGACATTTCAAAAACACAAGACCTCATTTATTGACCTGTTTCAACAGTTCTCACAGTACAGATAAAAAAAGTTAACCACAGGGAGCAAGTCTGGCTCATGCTATGTCTCCCATAATAGTAACGGGACCTCTCCTTACTGAAGCAGAGCACACTTACTAACGTGTGCTTCACCTATGCTGGACACCACTCGAAACCTAAATCTTACATGACAACGGAGACAAAAATGTAACTACTCAATTTTCTTTTTTTTAATTTTTTTATTAACATTTTCCATGATTATAAAATATATCCCATGGTAATTCCCTCCCTCCCCACCCCCACACTTTCCCGTTTGAAATTCCATTCTCGATCATATTACCTCCCCATTACAATCATTGTAATTACATATATACAATATCAACCTATTAAGTATCCTCCTCGCTTCCTTTCTCCACCCTTTATGTCTCCTTTTCAACTTACTGGCCTCTGCTACTAAGTATTTTCATTCTCACGCAAAAGCCCAGTCATCTGTAGCTAGGATCCACATATGAGAGAGAACATGTGGCGCTTGGCTTTCTGGGCCTGGGTTACCTCACTTAGTATAATACTTTCCAGGTCCATCCATTTTTCTGCAAATTTCATAACTTCATTTTTCTTTACCGCTGAGTAGAACTCCATTGTATAAATGTACCACATCTTCATTATCCACTCATCTGTTGAGGGACATCTAGGCTGGTTCCATTTCCCAGCTATTATAAATTGAGCGCAATAAACATGGTTGAGCATGTACTTCTAAGGAAATGAGATGAGTCCTTTGGATATATGCCTAGGAGCGCTATAGCTGGGTCATATGGTAGATCAATCTCTAGCTGCTTTAGGAACCTCCACACTGATTTCCACAATGGCTGGACCAGATTGCATTCCCACCAGCAGTGCAGAAGGGTTCCTTTTTTTCCACATCCCCGCCAACATTTATAATCATTTGTTTTCATGATGGTGGCCAATCTGACAGGAGTGAGATGGAATCTCAATGTAGTTTTAATCTGCATTTCCCTGATGACTAGTGACGTAGAACATTTTTTTAGATGCTTATATGCCATTCGTATTTCTTCCTTTGAGAATGCTCTATTTAGCTCCTTAGCCCATTTTTTGATTGGCTTGTTTGATTCCTTATTATTTAACTTTTTGAGTTCTTTGTATATCCTAGATATTAATCCTCTATCAGATATATAGCTGGCGAAGATTTTTTCCCATTCTGTAGGTTGCCTCTTTGCTTTTTTCACTGTGTCCTTTGCGGTGCAAAATCTTTGTAATTTCATTAGGTCCCAGTGGTTAATCTGTGGTTTTATTGCCTGAGCAATTGGGGTTGTATTCAGAAAGTCTTTGCCAAGACCAATATGTTGAAGGGTTTCCCCTACTTTTTCCTCTAGCAGTTTCAAAGTTTCCGGTCTGATGTTAAGGTCTTTAATCCATTTGGACTTAATTCTTGTGCATGGCGAGAGAGAAGAATCTATTTTCATCCTTCTGCAGATATTTATCCAGTTTTCAAAACACCATTTGCTGAAGAGGCTGTCTCTTCTCCAATGAGTATTTTTGGCATTTTTATCGAATATCAGGTGGCTATAGCTACTTGGGCTTACATCTGGGTCCTCTATTCTGTTCCACTGATCTACATGTCTGTTTTTGTGCCAGTACCATGCTGTTTTTGTTACTATGGCTCTGTAGTATAGGTTAAAATCAGGTATGGTGATACCACCAGCCTCTTTTTTGTCGCTCAGTATTATTTTAGATATTCGAGGTTTTTTGTGATTCCAAATGAATTTTTGGATTGTTTTTTCTATTTCCATGAAGAAAGCCTTTGGAATTTTGATAGGGATTGCATTAAATGTGTAGATTGCTTTAGGTAAGATTGCCATTTTCACGATATTGATTCTACCAATCCAGGAACAAGGGATGTTTCTCCACTTTCTAGTGTCTTCTGCAATTTCTCGCTTGAGTGTTTTAAAGTTCTCATTGTATAAATTCTTTACTTCCTTGGTTAGGTTTCTTCCAAGGTATTTTATTTTTTTTGATGCAATTGTGAATGGGAGTGATTCTCTGATTTCATCCTCTGTGTGTTTGTTGTTAGCATATATGAAGGCTACTGATTTCTGTGTATTTATTTTGTATCCTGCTACATTGCTGTAGGTTTTGATCAGCTCTAACAGCTTGCTAGTAGAGTCTTTAGGGTCCTTTATGTATAGAATCATGTCATCTGCAAATAATGATAACTTGATTTCTTCCTTTCCAATTTATATCCCTTTTATGTGTGTCTCTTGCCTCATTGCTATGGCTAAGACTTCCAAAACTATATTAAATAGTAGTGGGGACAGTGGACACCCTTGTCCCTGATTTTAGTGGAAAAGCTTCCAGTTTTTCCCCATTTAGTAATATGTTGGCTGTAGGCGTGTCATAAATAGCCTTTATTGTATTGAGATATGTTCCTTCTATTCCCAGTCTCTGTAGGACTTTTATCATGAAGGGATGTTGGATTTTGTCAAATGCTTTCTCTGCATCTAATGAGATGATCATGTGATTTTTGTCCTTCAACCCGTTTATGTAATGTATTACATTTATAGATTTGCTTATGTTGAACCATCCCTGCATCTCTGGGATAAAGCCTACTTGGTCAGGGTGAATGAACTTTTTGATATACTCTTGTATTCTGTTTGCCAATATTTTGTTGAGAATTTTTGCATCTATGTTCATGAGGGAGATTGGTCTGTAATTTTCTTTTTTTGTTCTATCTTTGCCTGGTTTTGGTATCAGGGTGATGCTGGCCTCATAGAAAGAGTTTGGTAGAATTCCTTCTTTTTCTATTTCCTGGAAAAGCTTAAGAAGCAATGGTGTTAGCTCTTCCTTAAAAGTCTGGTAAAATTCAGCAGTGAATCCATCCGGGCCTGGGCTTTTTTTAGTTGGGAGATTATTGATAACTGTTCAGATCTCCATGTTTGTTATAGGTCTATTTAAGTGATTAATCTCATTTTGATTTAATTTAGGTAGGTCATATAGATCAAGGAAATCATCCATTTCTTTCAGACTTTCATACTTTGTGGAGTATATGCTTTTATAGTATGTCCCTATAATTTTTTGAATTTCTCTGGAATCTGTTGTGATGTTACCTTGTTCATCTCTGATTTTATTAATTTGTGTCTCTTCTCTCTTTCTTTTGGTCAGATTTGCTAAGGGTTTATCAATCTTGTTTATCCTTTCAAAAAACCAACTCTTTGTTTCATTAATTCTTTGGATTGTTCTTTTTGTTTCTATTTCATTAATTTCGGCCCTAATCTTTATTATTTCTTCCCGTCTACTAATTTTTGGTTTGCCTTGTTCTTCTTTTTCCAAGGCTTTAAGGCGAAGCATTAGGTCGTTTACTTGCGACCTTTCTAATTTCTTAATATAGGCACTTAAGGCTATAAATTTACCTCTTAGAACTGCCTTCATTGTGTCCCAGAGATTTTGGTATGTTGTGTTCTCATTATTATTTGACTCTATAAATTTTTTGATTTCTTCATTGACCCACTCATCATTTAGTAGTGTATTGTTTAGTTTCCATGATTTTGTGTATGCTCTATAGCCTTTCTTGCTACTGATTTGTAGTTTAATTCCATTGTGGTCAGATAGAATGCAAGGAATTATTTCAATTTTCCTGAATTTGTTAAGATTTGCTTTGTGTCCTAATATATGGTCTATTTTAGAGAATGTTCCATGTGCTGCTGAAAAGAATGTATATTCTGCAGCCTTTGGATGAAATGTCCTGTATATATCTGTTAGGTCCATTCCTTCTATGACCTCATTTAGTCCAGATGCCTCTCTGTTTATTCTTTCCCTGGATGACCTGTCAATTGATGAGAGTGGGGTGTTAAAGTCACCCACCACCACTGTGTTTGGTGTTATCTGTGACCTTAGTTCTAATAGTGTTTGTTTGACTAATTTGGGAGCCCCCATGTTAGGTGCATATATGTTTAGGATTGTAATGTCCTCCTGTTGGAGTGTGCCCTTAATCAATATAAAGTGACCTTCCTTATCTTTCTTGACTAACGTCGGACTAAAGTCTACCCTGTCTGATATTAGGATAGCAACCCCTGCTTGTTTTCTAGGCCCATTTGCTTGAAACACCATCTTCCAACCTTTCACCCTAAGATAATGTCTATCCTTTGTAGAAAGGTGAGTTTCTTGAAGACAACAAATTGTAGGATCCTGCTTTTTAACCCAGTCTGCAAATCTATGTCTTTTCGTTGGGGCATTGAGACCGTTGATATTAAGAGATATTATTGAAAGGTGTGTATTTATGTTTGCCATTTTTGTGTGTGTGTGTTACTGGTTCTACCTGTGCTCTCTTCTGTTAACTGGTATTTGAGTATAGCTGTTTTTTTCTAGGTTCCTTATATGTGTGCTTTTCCTTTTCTTCAGCATGGAGGATTCTATCAAGTATTTTCTGTAGAGCTGGTTTTGTCTTCAAATACTCCTTTAACCTGCTTTTGTCATGGAATGTCTTTATTTCTCCATCTATTTGAATGGATAACTTTGCAGGATAAAGTAACCTTGGTTGACAATTGTTATCTTTCAGAACTTGGAATATATCACTCCAAGCCCTTCTGGCTTTAAAAGTTTGTGTTGAATAATCTGCTGTAATCCTGATGGGCTTGCTTTTGTAGGTCACTTGATTTTTCTCTCTAACTGCTTTCAATATTTTTTCTTTGGTTTGTGTGTTTGGAAGTTTGATTATAATGTGGCGAGGAGAGGTTCTTTCTGGGTTTTGTCTGGCTGGGGTTCTAAAGGCTTCCTGTATCTGTATTGGCACCTCTTTCCCAATTTGGGGGAAATTTTCCTCTATGATTTTGTTGAAGATGCCTACTATGCCTCTGGAGTGGATTTCTTCTCCTTCTACTATGCCCTGAATTCTTATATTGGATCTTTTCATAGTGTCCCGAATATCTTGAAATTCCCACTCATACTTTTCTATAAGTTTGTCTTTCTCTTTGTTGGACTGCATTAGGTCTGCCACCTGGTCTTCTAGCTTAGATATTCTGTCTTCTCCCTCATCCATCCTACTGGTGAGATTTTCTACAGAGTTTTTTATTTCATTAACTGTGTTCTTCATTGCTAGTAATTCTGACTGGTTTTTCTTTATTATTTCTATTTCCCTATTTATGTCTTGTATTGCCTTCTTTATTTCATTAAATTGGTGTCCTGCCTCTTCTTTGATTCCTTTGATTTCCTCTTTGATTTCCTCTTTGATTTCTTCTTTGATTATTTTCATGTGTTCTTTGACCTCTTTGAACATATTTATAATTATTCTTTTGAACTCTTTCTCAGGTATTTCCTCTAACTCTTTCTCACTGGAGGACATTTCTGATGCATTAATACTTTTAGGTGGATTTATATCGTCTTGCTTTTTAGTGTTTCTTGTGTTATAATGTATATATTTTTGCATCTTGGATTAAGTTAATGCTTGGATTTTCTAGCTAGCTGTGTATTCTTAGCTGTATCAATTGATTTGATGTAATATATTTTCAGGGTAGGACCTTAAGGTATTAGGTGTGGCTCTTAAGACTCTCAGAGTAGCTACAAAGATGTTCTTAGGGGTTGAGTTTCCCTGCTATAGGAGTATTCAAGCAGGCTGAGTGGAATAAAATACAGGTAGATTCTAAAATTTAACTAAACACTGTACACATTCAATCAAAAACAGCCCCGAGTATGTATGCAAGAGTAGTTATTATAATGGCCAGATCCTCTATCAACGAAGAGGTTTAGATTTCTGGTCTGTTGAGGGATCCAAGTCAGCTTGTGACCAAGTGAGACCCTTCCCTGGTGCAATCCCAGTTACCTTGGGTGATTTTGGTCTCAGTCAAGTTGCTGCCTGGGTTGTCGGGCTGCTGTTCTGATTTCTGGAGCTGGGCACTTGCTTTTCCTACGGGGCAAACCGAGCCGCTGCTGCTGCCTCTGCTGCTGTCGTAGCTGCCACCACCGGAGCCACCACTGCTGCTGAAGCTGCTGTTGCCGTGTCCACCGCTGCTGCTCCCCCCGAAGCTGCTGCTGCGGGATCTGCCGCCGCTGCCGCTCCTGGGTCCGCTGCTGCTGGGGCCGCTGGTAGTGGTGCTGTAGCCGCTGAAGTTGCTGCCGAACTCTGCTCCTGCTTGGGTTCCGCCGTCAGCCCAAGTTGGCGTGGCCGGTCCCGGGCCGCTGCTGTGTTTGCTGGAGCTGGGTTCAGGCGGTGGGTGAGGGGAGGGAGCCACGGCTGCTCTGGTTGTCTTGCTGCTCCACGTGTGCTTCTACCTCGCGGTCTTCTCCTCCGCTGCTCGCTGCCACTCTCCCCTCACGTTTCCCGAGTTGCGGAGAGCGCGGTGCGAGGGGAAAATCCCGCACCTGGCTTCTCCTGCGGCTTGAGTCGAGAGTCTGGCGGCTTTCTGCTGCGCCAAGGTTGCGGTGATTGGCCGAGCTGCCACAGCCGCCCTTCCCGCCTGTGCAGGCTCTGGATGCTCTATAACTCTTCCACTTCTCCGCTGCCGCCTTAATTTCCTATACACCTCCCTTTTTAGTAAGAGTGTGTATTCTGCTGAGTTTTTTTGGTCTTTTTCCCCCCTAGGCTGCTTTGGCGTGGTACCTACGCCGCCATCTTAACCGGAAGTCCCTAACTACTCAATTTTCCAAATATAACACCAACTTTAAAAATTTTTTTTGGTTTTCCAAAGTAGGGTCTCACTATAGCCAAGACTGACCTGGAATTCAGTATGTAGTACTAGGCTGGTCTTGAACTCAGTTATCCTCCTACCTCAGCCTCTTGAGGGCTAGGATTACAGGCGTGCACCACCAATGCCTGGCTGATGCCAAATTAAAAAAAAAAAAATTCATTCATGAACAGGGACATGGTGGTGGGGGTAGAAGGAGACAGAACATGCATGCAAGGGCTTCTTGCCACTGCTAATGAACTCCAGACAAATGTGCCACATTGTGCATCTGGCTTTACATAGGTACTAGGGAACTGAACTCAGTCAGGCTTTGCAAGTAAGTCCTTTTAACCACTGAGCCATCTCCCCAACCCATGGCACAGGTTTTTTTTTTTCTTTCCCCAAGGTAGGGTCTGGCTCTAGCCCAGGCTGACCTGGAATTCACCATGTATTCTCAGGCTGGCCTTGAACTCACAGTGATCCTCCTACCTCTGCCTCCTGAGTGCTGGGATTAAAGGCAGGTGCCACCATGCCCAGCAACGTTAGGTATTATGAGGCATTTTTGCTGGGATTAAAGGTGTGTGCCATCATGCTTGGCAACACCAAATTTAAAAAATTATGTATTTTGAGAAAGAGAATGGGTATACTAGGGCTGCAAACAAACTATACCAATGTGCCACTTTGTGCATCTGGCTTTATGTAGGTATTAGGGAATCAAACTCACCCAGGAGGCTTTACAAACAAGAGCCTTTAACCACTCAGCAACCTCTCCAGCCCTGTTATGGCACCAAATTTTAAACACAGTAGGTATAGGAATCTGGCATAGATAAATTATAAGAGTAGGACAACTGTGTCTACAAATGGGCACCAAGTGGTGATGTAATTAATGTTTTGTATATTGATTATGGTGGCAAAAGTATGCATTTGTGAAAAATCCATACAACTACACTTAAAGTTAGGTAGATGAGTAGAAAGCAAAAACACAAAAATTCCTATCACTTGAATTATAATCCATCTGTGTGTACAACAGTACTTTGCAAACAGATTCATGACGAATCTGGAGTTGGGAAGCACTCACCATGTTTCACGTCCTCACCTAGTCAGAAAATGTGAAGGAAGTGAGTAAGCGCAAGCAGTGCCAGTAAGTTCACGCCACATTTCTGGGGCTCTAGTTCAGAGAATGTGATTTGAAACCTCAGTACTAAAAGGAGTTCTAGAGCATTGTAAAGGAGATTTTTGGTTGGGGGAGATGTACTAATCCTCCAACATTTGCATTCCATCTTCCCAGTCCCTGTCCTTAAGCTATATACAGCTCAGTTCTGACTACCCCAGAAATCTCTAGGTCAAATCTCTACTCATACTGGTACAAAACTTCACTAGATACTGACACCTACGATCTCTAGCACTGATTTCCCTAAAGAAATTCCTTATGACTGCAGTGAGAAGAGGTGGAAGGAGTCTGATAAAATTACTTTTATTTTGGTTTTTTGAAGTAGGGTCTCACTCTACTTCAGGCTGACCTGGAATTCACTATGTAGTCTCAGGGTGGCCTTCCACTCTCGGAGATCCTCCTACCTCTGCCTCCTGAGTGCTGGGATTAAAGGCTTGCACCACCACCTTTTGACACATTACCACATGAACTCATCACCCTGTTAGGCAGCAAACAAACAAGATTTCTGTTAGCCTCACAGTGATGAGCTCCTGAGGAGAGTATTCTGCCTACAGCCACACACAGGAGCATTCATGCTCACTCCGCCTATTCACCTTCCACTCCCCTCTTCACTTGCACAGTCCCAGTCGCAGGGTGCACAGCTCCCTCTGCATGGCACACCACACTTGTTTTTGGGACAGGGTCAACCCTGAGGACTCAGATCCTTGAGAAATGCAGTTTAGAGTAAGCTTCTCCTTCACTTGGATTCTGCTCCTCGGAGGGCCCCTAGCATGCACAGATCCACACTTGAGAGTTCTTGAGATAGTGTGTTTAAAGTATGAGATACACAAGAAAATAAACACAAAAGGACATAGCTCCACATCTTCTAAATAGCCCCACCAGTATACAAATCCCAGAGCAATAAAGTCTTGTCAGCCCCAGAGCCACTCGTGGACTTACGTTCATCTGTATCTACTTTTTCCTCATTTGTTGAAAGCTGAGATTCATACTTTGATAACTGCTTCTTAATCTCCATGTCATCATCATTTTCAGGTTTTTTCTGATTCTAAAATAGTAAGGGAAAGCAACACTTTCAAACAGTTGATTTGCTCATGTGCGTAGCTTCCAATAAACCATGGCAACAGTGCTAGTGGGCTTGCCTAGCACATTTGAGGCCCTGGGTCTAGTCCTCGGCACCATATCTAACCAAAAGGCAGTGAAGTAAAAGCTACAGAGAAACACCACAGGGGACTAGACAGAGAGCTTGGCAGTTAAGGAGCTAGCTTGCAAAGGATTAAGACCCAGGTTCGATTTCCTAGATCCCATGGCAAGCCAGATGCACAAGGTGGTGCATGTATCTGGAGTTTGCTTGCAGTGGCTAGAGGCCCTGGCACACTCATTCTATTTCTCTCTCCCTTTTTCTAATAAATAAATAAAAATAATAAAAAATTTTAAAAAGAAAACAGACCACAGTATTAACACACCTCTACTAGAATACAAGCATCCCAGGGCAAGCAGGGCCTGAACTTACTTATTTGCACTGCACCTAACTCTCAGCTCTGTCGGAAAGGTAGAGTGCCTGAGTCATAGAGAAAAACAACAGGTGAATCTTCCTGGGTGTCCCCTGCACTGTCTAGTGTGAGTGTGTCTTCCACAAGCTACACAGAACCCCTGGGAGTTGGCAGAAACACACATACTCAAGCCACACTCACCACTGGGAAATTAGAATGTAGATTTTAATTAGATCCCGGGCTGACTCATCTACACATTAAAATTGACAAACTCCACCTGAGGTTATTAACTTAGAAGCAGTTAGAGGCATTTCCTCCAGGCACGCAATAATCTGAAATGAATGCCTGGTTTTCTTAGGACCTTTTTTGAACATGAAACACATACTTTAACTTTTTTTCTTGGTTCTTCAAGATAGGGTCTCACTCTAGCCCAGGGTGACCTGGAGTTCACTATGTAGTCTCAGGGTGGCCTTGAACTCACAGCAATCCTCCTACCTCTGCCTCTGGAGTACTGGGATTAAAGGTGTGCACCACCACACCCAGCTACTTTTTTAAGTATAGAAATGAAATTATTTTTCCTTAGTAAAACATCATTAACATGTCTTTCCTGTTTAAATAAGTCTCAGACTTGAAATTATCATTGGGCTTTTAAATTTTATTTACTTATTATTATTAATTTTTTTGGTTTTTTGAGATACAGTCTTGTTCTAGCTCAGGCTGACCTGGAATTCACAATGTAGTTTCAGGGTGGCCTTGCACTCATGGCAATCCTCCTACTTCTGCCTCCTGAGTGCTGGGATTAATGGTGTGTGCCACCATGCCCAGCAAAAATTTTTATATATTAATTTTTTTGATACTGAGCCAGCATTGAATTTGTAGCAATCTGCTTGCTTCAGCCTTTGGGATACTGGGATTACTATCACTGGCTTTTTAAAAATTTTTATTTATTGATTAGACGGGGGAGGGAGGAAGATAGAGAAAGAATGGGCACACCAGGGCCTCCAACTCCTGAAAATGAATTCCAGATGGATGTGCCACATTGTGCATCTGGCTTATGTGGGTCCTGGGGAATCAAACATGGGTCCTTTGGCTTTACAGGCAAGTGCCTTACATACTAAGCTATCTCTATAGCCCTTGTTTTTTTTTTTTTTAAATTTTTTTTCTTTATTCATTTACTTGAGAGAGATAGAAAGAGACAGATATATATAGAGAAAATGAGTGCGCCAGGGCTTCTAGCCACCGCAAACAAACTCCAGACGCATGTGCCACCTTATGCATCTGGCTTATGTGGGTATTGGGGAATTGAACCTGGGTCCTTTGATTTTGCAGGCAAGCACCTTAACCACTACGCCATCTCTCCAGCCCTTACTGACCATTTTTTTTAAGGTAGGGTCTCGCTCTAGCCCAAGCTGACCTGGAATTCACTATGTAATCTCAGGATGGCCTTGAACTCACGGCAGTCCTCCTACCTCTGCCTCCCAAGTGCTGGGATTAAATGCGTGTGCCACCATGTCCAGCTACTGGCTGTTTTTAAACATTCCAAATGTCAGGATTGACAGACTGTCGCTCTCTGAGTCCAAGAACCAATGTACAAAAGTCACACTGAGCAACAGTGCCTCTGTGCTATCTACTTACGTAGAGGATAATGGTTTTTTTTTGGTTTTTGAGGTAGGGTCTAACTCTAGCCCAGCCTGACCTGGAATTCACTCTGTATTCTCAGGGTGGCCTTGAATTCACAGCACTCTTCCTACCTCTGCCTCCTGAGTACTGGGATTAAAGGCGTGTGCCACCATGCCCACCTAAGATAATGTTTTAAATGGCAGAAATTATCACACAAATAATACATTTATTTGTTGTACTTTTAAGTGTAATTTAGTCACCTGAAGTTAGATTATAGATCTAAGAGCATGCGCGCACACACACACACACAAATCGATACTTTTTTTTCTTTTTGGTGCTGGGACTGAACCCAGAGTCATCTCCCCCAACCCCCGTGAGGTAGTGTTTTGCTTTAGCCCAGGCTGACATGGAATTCACTATGTACTCTCAGGGTAGCCTTGAATTCATGGTGATCCTCCCACCTCTGCCTCCCAAGTGCTGGGATTAAAGGCATGTGCCATCAAGCCTAGCTCAGAGTTTCACACATTCTAAACACATGCTCCATCACTGAGCTACAGACAAATCTTCATCTTTACTCCTAGCATAATGCTTCAGGAGAGGAAGTACTTAAAAATAAAATAAATAAATTCAGGTACTTTTTATATTTAGTTTTCTTTTCTCTTCTCTTTTCTTTTCTGTTTTTCAAGGTATGGTCTTACTCTAGCCCAGGCTGACCTGGAATTCACTATGTCTTCTTAGTGTTGCTTGGACTCACTGCAATCCACCTACCTCTAACACCTGAGTGCTGAGATTAAAGGTGTGCGCCACCATGCCCGGCAAGGATGTCTTACGCAACTTTTGTTGATGCCCACTGGGCAAGGAATGTAGAACTTACAGCTTACGCAATTTTTGTTTTTCTTTTTTCTTTCTTTTTTTCAAGGTAGTATCTCACTCTAGCCTAGGCTGGGCTGACCTGGAACTCACTTTGTAGCCTCAGGCTGGCCTCAGAATCATGGCAATCCTCCAGGGGTATCTGGAGGCCTCCTGAGTTCTGGGATTAAAAGCATGCACCATCATGCCTGGTTTAAGCAATTCCTTTATTCCACAAGTATTCAGGACCTGGCATGCCCTCCATGTTAAATGCTGGCAGTACAACATACAAGACAGACAGTCTGTGTTGCTATGGCACTCCCACTGACAGGAGGGGGATTTAACAGATCATGACTGTGTTAATTCTATGCCTGCTAGTCACTGACACATTTTATAACAAAAAAGCCCACAGTGCCATTAGAGCACAAACTAACAAAACTTTAAGAAGACAAACTCTTGAAAAATCGTGGCAATTCTATCAGGATCTCAAGATGAGCAGGAATTTGGAGTGAGGAATGGAGGAAGCAGTATTCTAGGCCAAGAAAAAAGCACAAGAGAGGGCCTAGAAGCAGGAAGGACCCCACTCTGCCTGGAACCAGTAGAAACACAAGATGGTCGAGCAGGACTATCTCTCTGGAGGGAGTAAGAAATGAAGCTATGGCAGCTGAATCCAGATAATACAGACCATGTCCCCAAAGCAGTAGGAGGGTCAATGACAGATTTAAGCAGTGGCACACCACCTCATCATCTTTTCATTTATGCAAAGCACTGCCTGCTCTGTGAAAAAGGAATGATATGGACAGACCAGTAGGAGGTCACCGCTGTCACTTGGGTGGGAAATAAGCAGTCCTGCTGTAGGGCAATAGAAGAATGGTGGGGTAAGTGGGGGAGCCTATGGGCATATCTAGTGAGACTTGGCTGGAAGGAGACAGGGATGAGAGGATGTTTCAAGTGACTCTTGCTCCACTGGTAGAAGAATGTTTAAAGTTGGACTGTTATGAAAGAGTAACAACACAACTCATGAGACATGCTTCTAAGTGGAACATAAAGAAATCAGACTGACATGGCAGGTGACTCACATGGTGCCACAGAGAAGCTTCCAGGCACATAGCTTAGATGCAAGTAAGATGCCCTCTCATGGACATAAAGTGCTTCTAACACACCATATAAAGACTTTTTTTTTTTTTTTTTTTGAGGTAAGGCTGACCTGGAATTTACTATGTTGTCTCAGGGTGGCCTCAAACTCACTGTGATCCTCCTACCTCTGCCTCCCAAGTGCTGGGATTAAAGGTGTGAGCCACCACATCTGGCTCAAAGATTTATTTATTTTTTGATATACAAGGGGAACTAAGAAGTAACACTAAGATCCAAATACCTTTGAAAATATATAAGCTCTACATTTTCTAAAATGGGAAGAGAACATGTAACATTTGCAAGATTCCTGTAGGACCCATGTCTAGAGTAACTCATTGATGTTTCATGTTTCTTACACAATCAATGAAAATTTATCAATCATCTACTATTTTTCTAGGCAGTATACACAGAGTGGTAAACAAGGCACAGGGGCCTTGGATCTTAGCTTATACTGTAGTAGATACAATTCTGAAGTAGAGACAATCACACTTCTCTGACTATAATCCACAGCATGCATACAGTAATATGTATGTTATACTATATTATTTTTGCATTAAAAAATATTGGCTGCCGGGTGTGGTGGCACACACTAATCCCAGCACTTGGGAGGCAGAGGTAGGAGGATCGCCAAAAGTTCAAAGCCACTCTGAGACTACACTTAGCGAATTCCAGGTCAGACTGAGCTAGCATGGGACCCTACCTCAGAAAACAAAAAATAAAATATATATATATTGGCACAACACAAATTTCATAGCTAAGTTGGAAAATAAAGTGCTATCAAAAACAGACATGTAGATCAGTGGAACAGAATAGAGGACCCAGATGTAAGCCCAAGTAGCTATAGCCACCTGATATTCGATAAAAATGCCAAAAATACTCATTGGAGAAGAGACAGCCTCTTCAGCAAATGGTGTTTTGAAAACTGGATAAATATCTGCAGAAGGATGAAAATAGATTCTTCTCTCTCGCCATGCACAAGAATTAAGTCCAAATGGATTAAAGACCTTAACATCAGACCGGAAACTTTGAAACTGCTAGAGGAAAAAGTAGGGGAAACCCTTCAACATATTGGTCTTGGCAAAGACTTTCTGAATACAACCCCAATTGCTCAGGCAATAAAACCACAGATTAACCACTGGGACCTAATGAAATTACAAAGATTTTGCACCGCAAAGGACACAGTGAAAAAAGCAAAGAGGCAACCTACAGAATGGGAAAAAATCTTCGCCAGCTATATATCTGATAGAGGATTAATATCTAGGATATACAAAGAACTCAAAAAGTTAAATAATAAGGAATCAAACAAGCCAATCAAAAAATGGGCTAAGGAGCTAAATAGAGAGTTCTCAAAGGAAGAAATACGAATGGCATATAAGCACCTAAAAAAATGTTCTACGTCACTAGTCATCAGGGAAATGCAGATTAAAACTACATTGAGATTCCATCTCACTCCTGTCAGATTGGCCACCATCATGAAAACAAATGATCATAAATGTTGGCGGGGATGTGGAAAAAAAGGAACCCTTCTGCACTGCTGGTGGGAATGCAATCTGGTCCAGCCATTGTGGAAATCAGTGTGGAGGTTCCTAAAGCAGCTAGAGATTGATCTACCATATGACCCAGCTATAGCGCTCCTAGGCATATATCCAAAGGACTCATCTCATTTCCTTAGAAGTACATGCTCAACCATGTTTATTGCTGCTCAATTTATAATAGCTGGGAAATGGAACCAGCCTAGATGTCCCTCAACAGATGAGTGGATAATGAAGATGTGGTACATTTATACAATGGAGTTCTACTCAGCGGTAAAGAAAAATGAAGTTATGAAATTTGCAGAAAAATGGATGGACCTGGAAAGTATTATACTAAGTCAGGTAACCCAGGCCCAGAAAGCCAAGCGCCACATGTTCTCTCTCATATGTGGATCCTAGCTACAGATGACTGGGCTTCTGCGTGAGAATGAAAATACTTAGTAGCAGAGGCCAGTAAGTTGAAAAGGAGACATAAAGGGTGGAGAAAGGAAGGGAGGAAGATACTTAATAGGTTGATATTGTATATATGTATTTACAATGATTGTAATGGGGAGGTAATATGATGGAGAATGGAATTTCAAACGGGAAAGTGTGGGGGTGGGGAGGGAGGGAATTACCATGGGATATATTTTATAATCATGAAAAATGTTAATAAAAATTAAAAAAAAAAGTGCTAGATTAGTTAACAGCCTATCTCATAAAATCTTAAGTTAAAAGAGTGTTCAGTGAGGGGTTGGAGAGGTGACTTAGTGGTAAAAGCAGCTGCCTGTGAAGCCTGAGGACCCAGATTCAATTCTCCAGGTTCCATGTAAGCCAGATGCACAAGGTGGTGCATGCATTTGGAGTTCATTTGCAATGGCTATAGGCCTTGGCACACCCATTCTCTCTTTTTTTCCCCTTTCTCTTTGTATCAAATAAAATAAAATAAAGAGTGCCAGATGAAAGAATAGCTAAGAAAAGTTTAGGTAAAAACTGAATACCAAGTTGAATTAACATATTTTAAAAATTATGTCATCTTAGCTAGGTGTGGTGGCGCACATCTTTAATCCTAGTACTCAAAAGGCAGAGGTAGGAGGATTACTGTGAGTTTGAGGCCAGCCTGAGAGTACATAGTGAGTTCCAGGTCAGTCTGGGTTACAGTGAGACCCTACCTTGAAAAAAAAGCAAAGGCTGGAGGAATGGCTTAGTAGTGAAGGCATTTGCCTACAAAGCCAAAAGACCCAGGTTCGATTCCCCAGGACCCACGTGAGCCAGATGCACAAGGGGGCACACACGTTTGGAGTTCGTTTGCAGCGGCTGGAGGCCCTGGCGTGCCCATTCTCTCTCTCTCTCTCTACCTTTCTCTAATAAATAAATAAAAATAAAATTATAACAAAAATGTTATTTTAATGAGAAATATTTAAAAAATTAATCCTGAACCCACAAAATGAAATCCCATGTACCTCTAAATGAAAAATGTCACTCTGTTAAAGGTAAAAATAACCTCCACTAGAGACTCTACTGCTAAACATACAACATGCTTGGGCTACGGACACTGAGAAATCAAGCTGGAGCTGAGCTAGAAGCTTCTTCCCCATTGACTAGCTGTCAGAATGCAGCAAAGATCTATGCAGCCCATTGAGGGAGAGTCATCAACCAGCAGTGGACCCTGTAAGCTTTATGGCTGGCCAGCCAGGCCACATATGCCAACTGGTACAAGATGGCAAGTCTGTTACAGAGAAACCTAACTGCTCTCTGATTGGACTGGAGGTCTACTCATGGAAGGGAAATAGGCCTGGTACTAGAAACCTAGTCAAGTGTTTGGGGAGATGGCTCAGTGGTTAAAGGTGCTTGCTTGAAAACCTAATCAAAAGCCTATGGCTAGGGAGGTCATAAGTCCTAGGGAAACTCCCACTGTTGTCCACCTAAATGAATATATTCTTCCCACCAAACTGCCCTCAAAACACTTGTGTTTATGCCCATATATTAATGCTACTCTCACTTTTGGTTACAGAAGCTTCTATTTTCAGATAGCAGTGGCCACTGGGGTGACTCAAACTCATCAAAGTCCTGAGAAGTGACAGTGGAATGTCTAGCACTGTGAGACATCTCTATCACACCCTCCCAGGCTTGGAGACCACTGAAGAAGAGGTGGCAGGAAGAATGTAAGAGCCAAAAGAAGGGGAGGACTGCTTACAATACTGTCTTCCAGATACAAGCAGCCATTTCATCCATGACCTCACAGGGGCTGATGCAACCTATACAAGACCTGCATAATAGGATGGAAAAAAATGTTGAGATCAAAATAGGAGAGACTAGTTGGAAAGAAAAAAGGATTCAATGGAGGGGGGATAGGAAAGAAGGAAAAGGGAGGGTGGGGTAGGGATTATGACCATGGTATATTGTCTGTAGTTTGGAGGTTGTCAATAAAAAGTTTTTTTTTTTAATATTTTTTTAATTTATTTATTTGAGTTGACAGACACAGAGAGAAAGACAGACAGAGAGAGAGAGAGAGAGAGAGAGAGAGAGAGAGAGAGAGAGAGAATGGGCGCGCCAGGGCTTCCAGCCACTGCAAACGAACTCCAGATGCGTGCGCCCCCTTGTGCATCTGGCTAACGTGGGACCTGGGGAACCGAGCCTCAAACCGGGGTCCTTAGGCTTCACAGGCAAGCGCTTAACCACTAAGCCATCTCTCCAGCCCAATAAAAAGTTTTTAAAGAAGAATAATTCCAGGGGCCATTAAAAAAAAACCAAAAAACAAAAATACCATTCATCTTTACACGGTTCTAAGCAGAGTAACAGATGGAGCAGTGTGGAAAATTAGTTTAGATTAAGAATGAAAAAGTTAAAAAATGAAAAAAAGAATTGGGCCCGGTGTGATGGCACGTCTTTAATCCCAGCACTTAGGGAGCAGAGGTAGGACTGCTTTAAGTTCGTGGCCACCCTGAGACCATACAGTGAATTCCAGGTCAGCCTACATCAAAAAACAAAAACAAAACAACAAAAAAGATGTTATCCTTTTAAAATTTTTTTATTTTTTATTTATTTGTTAGAGAGAGAGAAATGGGTGTAGCAGGACCTGCAGCCACTGAAAACAAACCAGACACATTAGCCACCATGTGCATCTGGCTTATGTGGGACCTGACATGGGAGAATCAAACTTGGGTCCTTAGGCTTTGGCAAGCACCTAAACTGTTAAGCCATCTCTCCAGCTCTCTTTAAAATTTCTTAAAATTTATTCATTAGAAAGCCGGGCGTGGTGGCACACACCTTTAATCCCAGCACTGGGGAGGCAGAGGTAGGAGTATCGCCGTGAGTTTGAGGCCACCCTGAAACTACATAGTGACTTCCAGGTCAGCCTGAGCTAGAGTGAGACCCTACCTCGGGGAAAAAAAAAAATCATTCATTAGAGAAAGAGTGGGGAGGGAGAGAGAATGGTCACACTAGGGACTGTGGCCAGGCATGCGTCATCATCTGCATCTGGCTTACATGGGTTCTTGGGAACCGAAAGTGGGTCCTTAGGCTTTGCAGGCTAATGCCTCAAAACTGCTAAGTCATCTCTCTAATCTTCTTTGAATTATTTTATTATTTTTTATTTTTTTGATGCAGTTTCTCCATGCTAGCCCAGGCTGACCTGGAATTCACTATATAGTCTCAGGGTAGCCTTGAACTCTTGATCCTCCTACCTCTGCCACCTAAGTGTTGAGATTCATGCCTTGCCCTCCTTAAAAAAGAATTAAATTTATTTTATTTGAGAGAGGGAGATGGGGTAAAGAGTCAAAGATAGAGAGAATGGGTGTTCCAGGGCCTCTAGCCATTGTAAATTGTAGTGGCATGCGCCATCCTGTGCATCTGACTTAAGTGGGTCCTGGAGAACCAAACCTGGGTCCTTAGGCTTCACAGGCAAGTGCCATAACCACTAAGCCATCTTTCCACCCCCCTCTTTTAATTTTTTAAAAATATTCTTATTTATTTGCAAGCAGAAGGAGGAGAAAGAGAGAACAGGTACACCAGAGCCTCCAGCTGCATACAGCACTGTGCATCTGGCTTTACATGGGTACTGGGGAATTTGTTTATTTGTTTTTTGAGGAATGGTCTCGCTCTAGGCCAGGCTGACCTGGAATTCACTATGTAGTCTAAGGCAGGCCTCGAACTCATAGTGATTCTCCTACTTCTACCTCCCAAGTGCTGGGATTAAAGGTGTGCACCAACACGCTCGAATCTTTTTTTTTTTCTCTAAATGTAGGTTCATTAAAGAGAGGGTTCAAGCCTGACATGGTGTTGTACCCTTGCAATCCCAGTCCTTGAGAAATGGAGGCAAGATGGTCAGGAGTTCCAAGTTATCCTCGGTGAATTCAAGGCCAGCCTGGGCTACAGAGAGTGAGTGAGCTCAACATTTGTAATATATAAACTTTTTTTTTTTCCCCCAACGTAGGGTCTTGCTATAGCCCAGGCTGACCTGGAATTCACTATGTAGTCTCAGGGTGGCCTTGAACTCACAAAGATCCTCCTACCTCTGCCTCCAGAGCACTGGGATTAAAGGTGTGCACCACCATGCTCAGCTATATAACCTTTATAAACTTTTTTTTCAAGTGAGTGCCCTGAACTTGTTTTTTTTTTATCTAAAAATAGTTGATTTGCAAAGAGAGATAGAGGGAAAGAGAGAGAGAGAGAGAGAATGGTTTCACCAGGGTCTCCAGGCAGTACACCACTTTGTGCATCTGGCTTTAAATGGGTACTAGGGAATTGAATCCAGGTCCTTAGGCTTTGAAGCAAGCAAGCACCTTAACTTCTGAGCCATCTCTCCAGTCCTGAATTTTTCTGGGGGGAGGAGGGGTCTCACTCTAGCTCAGGCTGACCTGGAATTCACTATGCAGTCTCGGGCTGGCCTTAAACTACCTCCCAGTTTGGGAACTAAAGGCATTTGCCACCACACCCAGCTGAATTTGTTTTTTGACAGAGTCTCACTATGTTCAGGTTGGCCTCAAACTCCAGATCCTCTTCCCTGTAATTCCTAAGGGTGGGGATTACAGGTACATGCCACCCTGCCCAGCTAGCTACAGGAGATTTTAATGAAGACAAAGTCCCCAAGGGCAAATATTCACAGGATGGATGAGGTTGTCCAGTTCACACAGGGGCTTGTTTCCCACAGTGAGTCTGATGCTTGATAAGAATCAACTATAGAGTTCCCAAGCCTCTTTGTGGCAGTTGTCCTTCTCAGTATCAAAACACAATTACATGTTACTCAAACTAGGAGATTCTGAGATAGTTACTTCTATAAACACACTTTGAATGACTTTAAAAGACTCAAAGACAAGTTAAAAAAAAGTAGCAAATTATGTCAGATAACCACTGTATAAAATTTAGTATTACCAGGGCATGGTGGCTCATGCCTTTAATTCCAGCACTAGGGAAGCAGTTAAGAGGACTGCTGTGAGTTTGAGGCCAGCCTGAGCCTATATAGTGAATTCCACATTAGCCTGGGCTAGAGCAACACCCTAACTCACAAAAAATTAATATTGTCAAAATCTAGATTCTAAGCCGGGCATGGTGGTACATACCTTTAATCCCAGCACTCATGAGGCAAAGGTAGGAGGATCATCATGAGTTTGAATTAACTACATAGTTAATTCCGGGTCAGCCTGGGCCAGAGTAGGACCCCACGTTGAAAAATCAAACAATAAAAATAAAAATAAAAATCTAGATTCTAGACTCAGAACAGCTCTACAAATGTGTAATTTATTTTTTGATTTTAGAGAAACAAAAGTTTTCAAGTATAGATGAAATATAGTATGGCTATACAAAATGATATAAGGGCTGAAGAGACAGCTCAGTTGGTAAAACACTTGCTGCACAAGCATGGGAATCTGAGTTTGACTCCCAGAACACATATGAAATTGTTAGGTGGGCTGGAGAGATGGTGAAGCAGTTAAAGTGCTTGCCTGCGATGCTTAAGGACCCATGTTCTATTCTCCAGATTCCACATAAGCCAGAAGTACAAAGTGAGGCAAGTGCAAGGTTGCATATTTCCACTAGGGTGGTACAAGTGCCTGGAGTGCGATTACAGTGGCTGAGGCCCCGGTGTGCCAATTCTCTTTGTCTCTCTCTCACTCTCCCTAAAATTAAAAAAAAAAAAATGCTGAGCATGGCAGCATGTGCCTATAGTACCAGAGGTGGGGAGGGCGAGACAGATGGACCCTGGAGCTTGCTGACCAGCTAATCTAGGCTACTTTGTGAGCGCCAGGCCAGTTACAGACTGTGTCAAAAACAGGGTGACACCTAAGGTTGTTCTCTGGTCTCCACATGCACACTAACCCTCTCAGGCTCATACAAACATTCATCTATCTAGGTAGCTATGTATCTATCTATCCATAAATACAAACACAATGAAAGTAAAAAGAAACAAATGATGTAGACCTCTAGTTTTTAAAAAACCATGATCAATATCAAATGTATACATGCTTTAAATTATAGTAAAATTTCCAATATACACTTTTTTTTTTTTTTTTTCCGTTTTTTCCAGGCAGGGTCTCATTCTAGCTCAGGCTAAACTGGAATCTACTATGTAGTCTCAGGTGGCCTCAAACTCACAGAGATCCTTCTACCTCTGCCTCCCATGTGCTGAGTGCCAACACACCTGGCTTTGTTTTCCTTTTTTGAGACAGGGTCTCATATAGTCCAGGCTGGTCTTGAACTCACTTAGTAGCTAAGGATGACCTTGAACTCCTGATTCTCCTGCCTCTACCTTGTGAGTGCTCCACCAAGTGAGTGCCATTACGTTTCATTGTACTTGTCTTTTTTTTTTTTTTTTTTTTTTGGTTGTTTGTTTTCAAGGTAGGGTCTCACTTTAGCCCAGGCTGACCTGGAATTCACTCTGCAGTCCCAGGCTGGCCGCAAACTCAATGTGATCCTCCTACCTCTGCCTCCCAAGTGCTGGGATTAAAGGCGAGTGACACCATGTCTGGCTTACACTCATCATTTTTAAGAGTCCTTTCTAATATCTTCTCACTGATTTTTCTGATTATATCAGATAAGAAGAGCCAGCTAATCTCAGGAGATTCAAAGGTATTATAACCAGAATAAAGAGCCAAATTGGGGGCTGAGGAGATGGTTCAGCGGTTAAAGGCACCTACCTGACTGCAAAGTTTACTGGCTCGAGTTCAATTCCCCAGTACCCATGTAAAGACAGATGCACAAGCCAGGAGAGATGGCACATGCCTTTAATCCCAGCACTTGGGAAGCAGAGGTAGGAGGATCACTGTGAGTTCAGGCCATCCTGAGACTACACAGCAAATTCCAGGTCAGCCTGGACTAGAGTGAAAGCCTACCTTGAAAATCAAAAAAAAAAAAAAGATAGCTGCACAAGGGCTGGATGGCTTAGCAGATAAGGCACTTGTCTGCAAAGCTAAAGGACCCAGGTTTGATTTCTCAGAACTCATATAAGCCAGATGCACAAGGTGGCACATGCTTCTGGAGTTCATTAGGAGCAGTTGAATGCCCTGGCACACTCATTCCATTTCTCTCAAATAAATAAAACTAAATTAAAAAAAGACAGATGCACAAAATGTGTCTAGATTCATTTGTAGCACTGTTTTTTTTTCTCTTAATTTCTCTCTCTGTGTCGATATTTAAAATATTTTTTTTAAAAAGAGCCAACTGTTTGGCTTCATCCTATTTTATGGTCCAATTCACAAAGAACAAGCTTGCAAGTCACACACCCTTTTAAACACAACAGCAAGTTCAGCTACTGGGAAATTAATTTAAAGTCACCATATTACTTAATCAGAAGCACCAATAGATATTTCTGGTGTATCACAATGCTGTGGTTTCTAGTGTCCTGCCTGTGCCTTATGTTTTGTCACCTATGTTTTATACAGATGTTTACTCTCTACTTTCTCATTCCCCAAGAGTTTCAAGGAATAGTGCAAGGCACAAAACTCCAGGGTTATCAAGATGCAGGACCATTCTACACGAATGCCTCTAGGACCAAAATGTTTGAAGGTTCGGAAGCACTCTCAAAGATCACACACTCATGACAAGCTGTTCTAACAACTCAACCAGAGTGCTACTCTGAGTGTCTGATGCTCAAGAAGAATTCAGCAGGCATGTCCTTACCTTTTTCTTCTTATCTTTAAATTGCTTGATCAGTGTGAGTACGTGTTCAACAAGAAACATGACATACAAGCCTCCCAGTGCTGTCAGACCTTTCCATGTGGAATCAAAATAGGTGCTTTCTTCTATGTTTTGAGACGACAGGTGACTGAAAAGGGGTCCTCTTTTCATCTCCATCGCTGTTTCTTCATGGCTATGACTGTGGTGGTGACTTGCATGAGACTAAATAAATGCATAATATATAATTTATATTCATTAACTTCACTTTTATCAGAAAACTGGTCCAAGTAAGTAGCGGCAAATTTGAAATTATTCAAACTTAAGCAAATAATGAGATAATTTAGAGTTAAAGAGACATTAAAATGGCTAATGGAGCAGGGCATGGTATCACACTGCCTCAGGAGGCAGAGGTAGGATCACTGTGAGTTCAAAGCCACCCTGAGACTACACAGTAAATTCCAGGTCAGCCTGAGCTAAAGTGAGATCCTACCTTGAAAAACCAAACAAACAAACAAACAAACAAACAACAAAAAAAAAAAAGACGACAATTGGGCAGCTAGCAACCAGGAACTTAGTGTGCATTACATACTAGAATACCCTTAACAGTGGGCCTATTTGGTATATACACATACATTCCCCAGAAACCCTCAAATCTATAGGTAGGGAGTATTCCCAACGTTTGTCATGTCATCATGGCCACAGTTAATGGGGGGACTGTTAGAATTCATAAGCACATAGTATCTACTGGCTTCAGTCTCAATTGCAAGACTCATAGCAGCAGCATCAGACCAGCCTTGTGAGTAGCCTAGTCAGGGGCAGTGATGCGCTCGGCAGGTATCTGAGAATCTGTGCACTACCCCAGCAGCTCTGGTTTGGAGCAGCTACCACTACTGCTGTTAGGGACCTGGTGTGTGGTGCTCACTTGGTGGGATGGAGCTATGTATAGGCCACTTCCAGAAGCAAGCAGATATGCCTAAACATCTGCCATTCAGTAGTTAGGAAGACTGCCACTGAAACAGTTTTCTTTCTGAATACAGCATGAGATTGGCAGTGCTTTAGGAATGGAGTCTTTTTTTTTTTTTTCTCCACTTACCTGAAAATCTCTGAGTAAATTTTCTTCTGTTTTTGTTGGTTTTTCGAGGTAGGGTCTCACTCTAGCCCAGGCTGACCTGGAACTCACTATGTAGTCTCAGGGTGGCCTCGAACTCACGGTGATCCACCTACCTCTGCCTCCCAAGGCTGGGATTAAAGACATGTGCCACCAAGCCTGGCCTGTTTGTCGTTTTTTTGAGGTAGGGTCTCACTCTAGCATAGGCTTACCTGGAATTCATTCTGTATTCTCAGGATGGCCTCAAACTCACAGCAATTCTTCTCCCTCTGCCTCTCCAGTGCTAGGATTAAAGGTATGCACCATCACGCCCGGCTTTTTTTTGGGTGGGGGGCAGGGTTTTGCTCTAGCCCAGACTGACTTGGATTTCACTATGTAGTCTCAGGGTGGCCTCGAATTCATGGCAATCTTATAACCTGTGCATCCTGAGTGCATTTTTGTTGTTGTTGTTGTTTGTTTGTTTTTCAAGGTAGGGTCTCACTCTATTCCAGGCTGAAAAAAAACTACTACCTTTCTTTTTAAAAAATATTAAAAATAGCTTATTTATTTGAGGGGGGGAGGGAGAGAATATGGGCACACCAGGGCCTCTAGCCATTGCAAATGAACTCCAAACACATGTACCACCTTGTACATCTGGCTTTATGTGGCTACTGGGAAATCAAACCTGGGTCCTTTGGCTTTGCTGCCCTGGAATTTGCTACATAGTCTCAGCGTCACCAATTTTCTTCTTTTTGTCAATAACTTAGGGCCTTGTACCTGACAGGGAAGAATTGCACCACTGAGTCACATCCTCTGCCCTCCAAGGGGAACTTTAAAAATGGACCTCCAAATATTGCCTATCTGTGACTTATCTCACTTAATGGAAATGGAAATTTACTTTATCAAACTTATTTTAAGATTTCATTTATGCCTTGAAGTCTGAATTTCTACATGCAAAAATTCATCTTTGAAGAAACTATGTTTCTTGGGTGCATAGTCACAAAGTTTACATATGTAGCAATTACATAAATTACCCAAGCAAATGATTCCTGCTATGCAGCCTGCTACTGTTTAAGTAGCTGAGCAGAATTGTCTCTTTCTCACTCTTGTTTTGATTTTTTCAAGGTAGAGTCTTATTGTAGCCCAAGCTGAACTGGCATTCACTCTGTAGTCACAGGTTAGCCTTAAACTTACAGCAATACTCCTACTTTTACCTCCCAAGTGCTGGGATTAAAGGCATGTGCCTCCATGCCCAACTTAGAATTGTCTCTTTTTATTAAGTGAGCTCAAAAAGTTTAATCAGTGGGGACTGGGAGACAGCTCAGTGGTTAAAGTGACTTGCTTGCAAAGCCTGCAGGTCTAGTTTGAGTCTCCAGCACCCACGTAAAGTCAGATGCATCAATGGTACAGGCATCTGGAATTCAAATGCAATGGCAAGAGGCCCTTGGCATGCTCATATTTCTCCCAATCTCTCTTCAACATCTCTGCTCATAGATAAATAAATAAGTAAATTAAAAAAAATTTAATTAGCCAGGTGTGGTGGTGCACATCTTTAATCTCAGTGCTAAGGAGACAGAGGTTGGAGGATTGCCATGAGTTCAAGGCCACCCTAAGACTATATAGTGAGTTCTAGGTCAGCCTGGGCTATAGCAAGAACCTACCTTGAAAAGCCAATAAGTAAATAAATAAATAAAAGTTTAATTAGGGCTAAGAGATGGCTCAGCAGTTAAGGAACTTGCCTGTAAAGCCTAATAATAGGAATTTGAGTGCCCAGTACCCACATGGGCTAGATGTGCAGGGTGGTACAATATTCAGTGCCTGGAGGGAATGGTGCACCCATTCTCTCTCCTTGCAAATAAATAAATTATATATATATGTATTTTTTTTTCTTGTTTTTTCAAGGTAGGATCTCACTCTAGCTCAGGATAACCTGGAAATCACTCTGTAGTCTTAGAGTATCCGCGAACTCATGGCGATCCTCCTATCTCTTCCTCCCGAGTGCTGGGATTAAAGGTGTGTGCCACCATACCCGGCTTAAATAACATATTTTTTAAGTTTAATTAGTCTGTAGTTTGTAAAGTCCCCTATATAAGTTTGTAAAGTCCCCTATATACAATTCAACCAACCAACCAACAATATTAACATGTACTGAGATCTAGCACAGAAATGCAGCTTTCACCATACATGTCAATTTAAAAATATTCCTAACCCTTCTTATTCATACTGACACAAAGAGTTCTTGCACAAACCAAACATGTCTTTTCCATGTTCAACGATAAAACATGCAGCAGGGTGAGTGACATACTTACGTGCGGGAGAAGATGCAGTAAAGCATCACCACTCAGAGTTCCGACAGCCAAGGCCACAAGGAAACTTAGGAGAAATTTGAAAAACACCCGATTCATGAGTGGCACCAGGATAACGCCCAGCAAAGACAGGAAGCTGATGATGGAAATGGCTATGAAGCCACCTACCCAGGCTGGTAAACAAAACAGAATAAAGGGGAATCATTAACTTATAGATTTTGAGGCAGTTGGACAGTGGCAGAGAACAGCTGTAAAAGCAAAGAAACTAACACCCTGCAATTGGGACGATGGCAGTTATACAATAGCCGCGGACCCATTGCTGGCTCTGGTGAACAACCTCACAGGTAAAGGAGAAACTTTCAGGTAAACCTAGTGGAAAGTTCTTTAACTGGGCTTAAGGATGGGGGGGAAAGAAGTTATCAAGAATGAACACTAGTTGCTTAGGATCCAAACTGAGCTTTGAATGATTCTCAGAATAGCCAAGTTATAACACAGAAGGAAACTAGAAACTCAATTAATTTCCTCAGTAAAAACAAAGCAATTATTTCTTCCTCATAACATTTTCATTCTCCTCATGCTCTGCATATATACACACCTTAACCTTGAACTCACACTCCTCTTGCTTCAGCTTCTCCAGTGCTGAATGTATGCCACCACACGAGACTTCCTTAAGGAGACGAGGACTGGAGAGATGGCTCAGCAGTTAAGGCGGTTGCCTGCAATGCCTAAGGACCTGGGTTCAATTCCCTAGTACCCACATAAAGCCAGATGCACAGAGGTTCATGCATCTGAAATTCATTTGCAGTGGCTGGAGGCCCTAGTGATAGTGAGACCATTCTCTCTTTGCCTCTTTTCTATTTCTTTCTGCTTGCAAATAAATAAATAAAATATTTAACAAAAGAAAAAATAAGGAGGTGAACACACTTGCTTTGTTTGTATCAGGGCACAGAACTAAGGGGATATGTCTAAAGTATGTTGAAATACACCATCTCAATGCAGATATAAGAAGAGGCACAAGTTAAACATGCATGCTGGAAATGTTTTTACAAAGAAAAAGGCCTTTCTACCTATTTGTAAAGAATAGGTCTTTGGAGGGATTTCAGCCTTCTTTTCACTCGTTGTATGAATCAGACAGGATCGAGCATCAATTTGATTGATGATGGCAGGGCAGAGGTAATTGAACTCAGTTGCGTTCAGCAAAACCTGGATGCCTATGCCATGAGATGTGAGCAGCTTGGTCGCGTTGAAACACTGAAGGAAACAAGGCAGTAAAAATCACAGACAGAAATTCCCACCAGAGCACCCAAATGCAGTCTGATGACACACCCCCTCCTTCCCATTAAAGCTACTTCTTTGCTGAAGTTAAAATCAACTTTAGCTTGCAGTACTTTAAAACTTGCCTCTAGCAATGTGGAGCTACCATATCACCATGGTGGTATGTCACCCTCCTCTGGGTACATCAGTAGTCATCTAGGGAGAAAGCCTCAAGTGGAACAAGCTTGGGGATAAATGCAGATTCACAAGCCTATTAACTCATTGTATAAAGCTATTAAGGAAATGAGCTTTAATTTCAAAACAGGGTTCATTAGCAATTGAGAAATATGTTTTAGTACCAACACTAGCCTACTTGGCCTGAACAAGCCCAAGACATGTTGCTCTTCAAGCAATGACCCTACTTGCAAAAACTTAGCTTGGTTCTGTCTACATAGCTGCCAGAATGATGCTTGCAGTATGAGAATAGTAAATTATACTGATGGCACTTGCAAAGGGCAATGCTGCTTAAGAAAACAAACCTGTCCTGGCAGGCAAACGTATTCCATAACTTAAAGGGATGACAAGCTTAGTTTGAAGAGAAACTCCTCTATACAATTTAACCCCCACCCCGAAAGAAAAGCACCACACTGACAGTAGTATCTCTTTCCTATCTTCTATAAAGATATCTCAAACTCTCAATTCTTCACCAACCACACTCAGAACAACTTCATCACTAGTGTTGCTATGGCTACAACCATTCCTAAGATTTTTCCAAGTTTAGGAGCCATATACTGGCTTGAGTGGAGTATTTCAATTTTGGTTCTTTTTGTTTTGTTTTGTTTTTGCGTGTGACATCCACCAGCCGAATTACACAGAGTCTGGAAATATGTTCTAGAAAAGCCACATGGGCTCAGAATGTCACTGCCCAGGCTTTTCACTTGTCCAACTGTGACTTCTGATAGCTGCTTCCATTTCAACCACTCCACAAGCACTGTACCATCCTTCTGCCAAGGAACAGCACAGTACCACTCTTCCAGGTCCATGCCTCCATTTTCCACTTACATTCATCACACTCACCTTCAAATACTGTCTCCAAAATAGACTTAATATCTTTCTATAGACATTTTTATATTCTTTTCTTTTCTTTTCTTTTTTTGAGGCAGGGTCTCTCTCTAGCCCAGGCTGACCTGGAATTCACTATGTATTCTCAGGCTGGCCTTAAACTCGCAGCAATCCCCTTACCTCTGCTTTCAAGGTAGGGCTTCACTCTAGTCCAGGCTGACCTATGTAGCCTATGCTGGACTTGTCCTCACAGTGATCTTCCTACCTCAGCTTCCAGTGCGCCACCACAGATATTTTGTAGAGATATCTTATTTTCTATATCTATATTTTTCTCAACAAAGAACTAGTCTTCAAATTGTCAGGAAAGTGCACAGACTGCACACACTGAGTTGAATGTCTTGCTGAAAAGGTAGAAAAATTCCTCTTTTCAACTCCTTACATCTCTATTCATAGATGCAGTAGCCAGGAGAGGACACGTGGCACACTAAGGAAGGCACAGCATTTATCTTACCTCCTGAGCATTGTCATTCGTGTTTCTAGAGTACATAAAGCTCTCTCTGGGCTCAATCACAGATGCATTGTTCTTCCTACCAGCCAGGCGGCCCAGCCGGGCCCTTCGGCTCTTCTCTGTGATACCAGGTGGGGTGGAACTGTTTATATCTTTGGGAAGCCTGCCAGGTTTTGGAGTCTCTATCATCTCTAGAAAGTGAGTTCCTTCTGAGACAGCATTATATACAGTTGAGGTCACTTCACTGACACCCTCCTTGATGTTCCTTCTTCCATCCACACGCTCTGGTCGGTTGGATCCTTTACCTTGGCTGTTTCTAGGATCTTTACCTGCATTGCCAGAGTCATGATCTGGACAAAGAGCTTTCCGATTATTTTTACCCCTATTATTTTTGCCCCGGTTATTTTTACCAGAAGCAGCATGATTGCGATGAGAGTGATGCTCGTGGTCAGAGTGATGCTCGTGGTCAGAATGATGCTCATGATCATGGTGTATGTGGACTCTTTTAATCTTATCTATGCCTATATTCTGAAGCAATTTTTTGAACCCTTCAACTGATAAAGAATCATTCTCTCCATAGCGGTAGAAAAGCTGTTGTAGATGACGTCGCTGTGTGGTAACTGCCAAGTCAACATTAATGCCAGATTCCCAATTTAGATTAATTTTCTCAGTTGTCTGGGAGAAAGCGGCTGCTGATTCTAGTTCATGAAGTGGTTGTGTGACCCAAAGGGCAAAGGTCAGGATCAAGATTACAGAAAAATTTCTAGCCATGGTGCCTTCCTAGAAAAGATAGGAAAAAAAATTCTTAACCTCAGTTCTGTAACAATGAGAGCTAAGAATCTTCATGTTACATGTCTCATTAAACAATCAGGATTCACTTAGCATCATTTGGTGTGACCAGTGTGCAGCACTGGGGTTCTAGGGCCTCCCCTTGCATTGCTAAAACATCTGAAGCAAATTTTAACAGCCAACTGTTACAAGACAATATTAGCACTGTAAAAGCAACAGTAATTCAAAGACAGGAGAGATCTATGTGCCCACAGACACACTGGAAACTTCTTACTGTATTGAGAACACTGACTAAAACACAGAACAAGGTTAACCACCACCATGGTCAGCCCTTCATAAAAGAATCCTTTACTTTAATAATCTCAGAATTCACAATGCAATTTGACACAAATCCATTAAAGGCTCCTATCCCCTGCCCTATTCCAAGTATTCAATTTTACTAGTTTTTGTCAGTGCGAATCATGTTTTCTATCCATAGTAAAAAAAAATGAAATACGAAACTGAGATCTCCCCACTCCCACTCAAGAACATGTTTTCATGTCAGTACATACAAATTTCCTGATTTTTTTGAATGACTGAGTAGCAATAGTTCTCTAAGCAAAGTAAATGAAACGTCAAGAAAGCTCACTGTATTGTTCTCCCTCTAGCCCAAGCTGACCTGTAATTCATTATGTAGTCTCAGGGTGGCCTGGAACTCATAATGTGAACCTCCAGAGTCCTGGGATTAAAGGCATATACCACCACACCCAGCTGTATTATGTTGCTGCCAATCAGGGAAAACTTTATGATAAACTTTTCTTTTTAAAGTATTTTATTTATTTATTTATAAGCAGAGAGATATAGAGATAAGAGAATATGAGAACAGGTGCAGCCATGGCCTCCAGTCACTGCAAACAAACTTTTTTAATTGACAGCTTCCATAATTATAGACAATAAGCCATGATAATTCCCTTCCCTCCCCCACTTTCCCCTTCCCAAATCTACTCTCCATCATATTACTTTCCTCCTCAATTAGTCTCTTTTATTTTAATGGCATCACCTTTTCCTCCTATTATAAGGGTCTTGTGTAGATAGTACCAGGCACTGAGAGGCCATTTTGTGTCTGGAAGAGTGTATTTTAAGTAGTCCTACCCTTCCTTTGGCTCTTACATTCTTTCCACCACCTCTTCAGACAGAAGCCACTTTTTGTGCATCTGGCTTTACATGGGTACAGGGGAATCAAACCCCTGGTCATTAGGCTTTACCTGCAAGTGTCTTAATCGCTGCGCCATTTCTCCATCCCATGATAGTTTTATTTTATTTTATTTTTTTGAGAGTGACAGAGAAAGAGAGAAAGAGGCAGATAGACAGAGAATGGGCGCGCCAGGGCTAAGCCACTGCAAACGAACTCCAGACGCGTGCGCCCCCTTGTGCATCTGGCTAACGTGGGACCTGGGGAATTGAGCCTTGAACCGGGGTCCTTAGGCTTCACAGGCAAGCGCTTAACTGCTAAGCCATCTCTCCAGTCCATGATAGTTTTCTTTAACACTCACACAATGATAGGTGAACCAAGAGGACTGAGTGAACAAGGTGGGGCTTAAAAACTGAATTCAGCTGTGTGTGGTGGCACAAGTCTTTAATTCCAGCACTCAGGAGGACTGCACCATAAGTTTGAGGCCACCCTGAAACTACATAGCGAATTCCAGGTCAGCCTCAGCTAAAGAAAGCCCCAAAAGAAAAACAAAACACAAAACAAAACCTACAAACTCAAAACCAAACTAGACTTCAGAGAGATGTGCAGTACCAATGGTAAGTGTCTGATGAATGATAGCTGAACCCACATCTCCAGCAAAAGATACAGAGAGGCCGTCCACTGGATGGTATAAGGGGGCAAAACCATACCACTTTTTCAAAGCTGTTCCTTTGGACAGGCTTTCACATTCATGACTTCATCTGAAAAGCCAATAATAGCTATCTACACCAACGAATGTTCAGTGGAGGTGCTCATTAAACTCCTGTGTTGCCCAAGTGCTGATTATCATACTGGGAGCAGTGGTAAATGGAGGCATATAAAACTAATATAGGATGGAATCCAGGAAACAATCTTCAGGGCCTCAAGTTTCCAGAACTCACGTAACAGGCCAAAGAGAAGCATTAAGAAATCAATCCCAGGAGAAAGGTGAGTCATGGGGTGGGTGGGGACAGGCAGCCGCAGGTAGCAGGGCCTACATCCAGAAGAGGATGCTGAGCGCTGTCCGCGGGTCTCCCAGGCAAGCAAAGCCCGAGAGGCCTTAAAGAAAGGGGCGGCGGAGCAAACAGAGAAGAGCGTACAAAGCTTTGTCTTTAAGGGCCTTCTACACTGAAACACACCCGAACCTTCTTTGAATATGGGACGAAAAGTTCAGATCATATCATAAAGTCCTCCATTTGGTTCCCCAAGCCCATCTGGGGATCCCAAGCTGGAAAGACCAGCTTTCAGGGATAGTGGGCGCCCTTGGCAGAGGGTTCCCACGACATCCCTCGTCTATATCTTCCTGCCTGCACAACTCCAGGGCGCCTTCTCTGCCGACCACCGCCCCTCGGGGCTTCCTTCCAGCCGTTCCACTCGCGGACGTGGGGGGGGGGGACTCACCTCTCCGCGGCCCCGTGCGCAGGTTCGGTTCCCCGCGGACGGTCTCGAGGGCTAAGAACGGGCCCGGGCGCGTCTCCCACCCACCCCCCTCGAGACTTTACTGGACGTGGAGAAGCGGCGGTCCCATGGGCCCAGCCGCCCCTCGGCCCCGGGCGACCGCGGGAGAGACACCGAGAAGCCGCGCCTCCCCGGAGCAGGACAATCCGTAATGAGCCGCCGCGCGCTTCGCGAAGTCGGGACCGCCGCCTCCCGCGGCCAGCACTGCGGCGCACGCGCAGTGCGGCCCCAGAACGGGGTCGGCGGAGACAGATCCGCTTTTCCTAGTGTTCGCAGACGCCGCGTGCTCGGCCCGAGAGGATGGGAGCAGTCCTCTGGGGCCCGGCGCTGCTCTGGGACCCGAGGCTCGTCCGCCCGGAGCTCGGGGCTAGCAGGGTCCGCCAAGCTGGTGGGAAGCCCGGGCCTGCCCAGCAGCGCTCACTCCTGCCCCGCGGCTCCGCGCTGCAAGTACTCCAGACAGCGGGGCGGGGCGGGGAGGGGCGGGGCTCCAGGGGCGGGGCCTGAGGCGCGGAGTAGCTGTCGCCCCGCCTCCGGGCCCCTTGGAAATGCGGACCGGCTGACACCAAAGAGGCCGCGGCGGGAGTGGTTCCGTTGCTGGCCGGAAGTGAGCGCCTGGGTTCCCGCTGACTAGCAGGCATCATGGTGGCGTCGGTGCTAGAGGTTTCTCACGTATTTTGCTGCCCGAACCGGGTTCGGGGAGCCATAAGCTGGAGCCGCGGTCCGGGAGGACTCCTGGCCTTTGGCACGTCGTGCTCCGTGGTTCTCTATGACCCTCAGGTATGTAGGATCGGTGCTCGTCCGGTCTTCTGTCTTTCCCCGCCCGACCTGTTGGGCGCGCTCGGGGCGGGCCCGCCTTGGAGGCCGCGCGGTTGAGGGATCTAGGTGCAGAGTCTCCCGTGGGTTCACTGGACTCGCGTCAACCAGGGTCACTGCGGCCGGTGTGCTGACCGTGGGCCGTGAGCCCTGCACCTAAACCTCTGAACCTGTCCTCCCCAACTGTACTTCTCTTAAAGAATCAGTCTTTTTTAAAAATGAAATTTAGGTATGAGTTAAAACCATCCCACAAGTTTCATCTCAATTCTGACTTTCCCTTAGTGTTAATGAACTTGTAAAGAAGTATTATGGATGTTTTAGAGACAGGGCATTCCTATTTAAAGAACGAGCCGTGGGATGGGGGAGTCATAGGGTATGGAAATCTTGAGCAATGGTTATAATCACGAATTAACCATCTTTGAATTTCAGCCAGTTGATTATTTGGCTATTTCCCTTTTGAGAAGTTCCTACCGAACTTCGTGAGTGATTTTTGCATGCTTTCCCCTGATTAATTTATGATGGTTAGTGTTATATCTCAGTGGGTGCTTCAGTGGAAAAGTTGGAATGCAGTGCAGATGGCCACAGTCTTTCTTGTAGTGCCCACTTAGTTAAAATTTCATATTCCACTTTCTGAATAGGCCCCTTTAGGTTCCTTTGCATATTCAAAATTCTACATGAAAAACTTGAACTTACTTTTCGTTTATTTTTTGAAAGTATGTGATGTACATGTATGTGCACATGCATGTGGAGCCAGAGTTCAATGTTGTATGTTTGATTCAATTGTTCACCTTACTTTTTCTCCTTTAGTTTTGCAAATATGGGCATGCCAGGGCCTCTAGCTGCAGCAAACTAACTCCAGATGCATGCACCACTTGTGCATCTGACTTATGTAGGTCCTGAGAAGACGAACCTGGGTCCTTTGGCTTTGTAGGCAAGTGTCTTCACCACTAAGCCAACTCTTCAGCCCCACCTTATCATTTTTTTAAGTATATTTATAACTGGGTGAGGTGGCCCTCGCCTTTAATCCCAGCATTTGGGAGGCAGAGATAGTAGGATTGCCATGAGTTTGAGGCCTTCCTAAGGCCACATAGTGAATTTGATGTCAGCCTGGGATACAGTGAGACCCTATCTTTAAAAAAAAAAAGTATATTTATTTGAGACAGAGAGAGAAAGAGGGAGTAATAAGTGTGCCAGTTCCAAACATATGTACCACTTTGTGCATTTGGCTTTACATGTGTACTGGAGAATTGAACTTGGGCCATCAGGCTTTGCACGCAAGTGCTTTTAGCCACTGGGCCATCTCCAGGCAGTTTGCAATTTTTATTATTTTTAAAAATAATTTTTATTTATTTATTTATTTGACAGAGAGAAAGAGGGAGAGAGAGAGAGAATGGGCGTGCCAGCGCTCTAGCCACTGCAAACAAACTCCAGATGTGTGCGCCCCCTTGTGCATCTGGCTTACATGGCTCCTGGGGAATAGAAACTGGGACCTTTGGCACACAAATGTCTTAACTGCTAAGTCATCCCTCCAGCCCCACAATACTATTTTTTAAATGTTTCACGTATTTATTTGAGAGAGAGAGAAATAGAACTGGTGCACCAGGGCCTATAGCCACTGCAAGTGAACTCCAGACAGGTGCCACCTTGTGCATTTGGGTTACATAGGTGCCTGGGTCCTTAGGTTTCGCAAGCAAGCACCTTAACTGTTAAGTCATCTCTCCAGCCCAGTTCATCTTATTTTTGAGACAGGTTCTGTCACTGAGCTCATTGTTTCAGCTAGCAAGCAAGTGGGGGAAAATCTTTTGGTTCTGTCTAGCCAGTGATGGGATTTCAGGGGCACCCAATGTTTATCCCAACTCAGGTCTTCATGTTTTCTTGACAAGCACTTTACTCACTGAGTAATCTGGTTAGCTGGACTTTTCCTTATCTTGATCTTGCTTCTCCTAGTGTTTATTTCTTGTTAAGTGTCATATATTCTTTTAAAAATATTTTATTTTTATTTTGTTTATTTGAGAGAGAGAAGCAGAGGGAGGGTGAGAGAGACACAGAGATAGAATGGGCACACTAGGGCGTCCAGCTCCTGCAAACGAACTCCAAACACATGTGCCACCTTGTGCGTCTGGCTTATGTGGGTCCTGGGGAATTGAAGCTGGGTCCTTTGGCTTTGCAGACAAACACCACAATGGCTAAGCCAATCCCTGGCCCCCAGTTGTCATGTATTCTTGAATAGCAAGAGGAAGAACATCAACCCAAGGATAAACTGTACAGTGATTGCTAGTCACCCAGTCTATAGAAGTCCATGGTTGTGCAGCAGATTGATGGATTTGTTCCCATGTTTCTGTCTTTTGGAGGGAACAGGTCTCACTTTGTAGCTGAGGCTGCTCTTGAATTCACTTTGTAGTCCAGGCTGCTCTGTGGCATTCATTATCCTCCTGCCTTGGCCTCCAAAGTGCTGGGATTACAGGCTTGAGCCACCATGTCTAGCAACATGATAGCCATGTTAGGGGATTTTAAATATAAAAAATGCAGTAGATTGAGCCTAAGAAATACTTGGTTTTGTCAAATATTTGCTGGTTGGGGCATTTAATTAAATATAGGAATAAAAGTATGTGAAATGCTAACATAGTTTTGAGAATGATGTTGATTCATCATAGCATGGGACAGTGGTAGCTGCGTTGTAATTATGCAAAGATAATGTGTAGTTACACCTTCCCATTGAGGAGTTCCCAGTCTAGTGAAAGGACAAGGCAGTGCATTAAATTGTTTGCCAACTTCAGAGAGCCCATGTATGAAATTTATTAGCTTATGCACATTTGCCTCTATGTGTTTCTTTTTCCCAGCCCATGGGAGTTCTGGTTGGCTTATAAACAGACATGAAGACAGTGCTGTTGACATCCCATAGAGAAAAGGCTAAAAGAAGTCACATGATTAAAATCGCCTAGCTGTGGGTGAAGTAAGGATGCTCATGTGGGGAGGCTTGGTAAACGCAGCAGACAGAGGTCTGTGGAGGGTGGTGGTAGGCCTTGCAGGGTTCTGATTGGTAAGACTTTAGTAGTTAGAGCTTCATGACCTTCACCACTGGGACTGAAAAACCTACTGCCTGACCAGCCATGGCATGGAAAGTGAGCCATGAATTTGTATACATGAATTAGAGTCCTCTGTTGAATTATTTATTTTTTAAATAAAATCCTCAAATTGCTGGGTATGGTGGCCCACGCCCTTTAATCCTACCACTTGGGAGGCAGGTGTAGGAGGATCACCAAGTTCAAGGCTATCCTGGGACTACAGAGAGAGTTCCAGATCATCCTGAGCATGAGTGAGACCCTACCTCAAAACAAACAAAAATTTATCAAATTAATGCATCATGGAACTCTTAAAACCTGTGTCCCATAAGGAGGAGGCTCTCATGTAGCCTGGAGGGCCAGGACAGGCTGTCTTGTTAAGAAGGGCCATGGTAACACCCTGTAGATGAAGATGTAAGATCTTTAATTATTAACAGGGTGCTGGAAATGTGGAGTGTCTATAGGCAGGAAAGAGCTAGTGAATGGATTTCTTAAGCCACAGTTACAAGTTTATGACTTGGAGAAGGTAACTGTTGATACAGCTCTGAACTTTTTATTGCATCCAAAGCATTTACCTACTTTTTACTCATTCATTCATTCTCATTTACTAATTGATATTTTCTTTTCTAAAGAAAAGGGTGGTTATTACCAATCTGAATGGTCACACTGCTCGAGTCAATTGCCTACAGTGGATTTGTAAACAGGATGGCTGTAAGTATGACAATCCTGAGTGCTAAAGACAACCTCAAATGTTTTCTGATAAAGTATGGTTAGTCATTTTTCTTTTAG
This sequence comes from Jaculus jaculus, assembly GCF_020740685.1. NCBI lineage: Eukaryota > Metazoa > Chordata > Mammalia > Rodentia > Dipodidae > Jaculus > Jaculus jaculus. The sequence goes on along the minus strand of NC_059116.1, from coordinate 48,864,232 downwards.
TGCTTCTATACATATATATAGGCTTTGTAGGCAATCACCTTAACTGCTGAAACATCTCTCCAGCCCTTCATCATTTCTCTTTTTTTTTTTTTTTTTTTTTTTTTTGAGGTAGGGTCTCACTCTAGCTCAGGCTGTCTTGGAATTCACTCTGTAGTCTCAGGGTGGCCTTGAACTCACGGTGATCCTCCTACTTCTGCCTCCCGAGTGCTGGGATTAAAGGCATGCACCACCACACCCGACTCATCATTTCTCTTTAATGTAGCATTGTCTTATTTGATATTAGGCAGTGACCTTAGGTAGTTAGTATGGCCAGTGAAATTTCTGATGACCTGGGTCTTTACTTTCTAGTAGTTAAAGCATGGATAACACAGTGGTGTAGGATGTGTACAGGCACCCGTGACTGTGGCAGTTCCCTTTTATCTAGAGCTTTTGAGAACCTGTGAGGTGGACATGGGTGATCAGATGACTCACCCTGTTTCTGCTATAAACAAGCTGTTCCTTCTTTTTCCTTAATTTCATTGTGTGCGTGCATTTGTGTGTAGGTATGCCAGGGTCTCTTGCCGCTGAAAACGGATGTCCATCTGGCTTTGTGTAGGAAGCTGGGTAATTGAACCTGTGCTGTCAGACTTTGCAAGCAAACACCTTTAACCACTGAGCCATATCCAGCCCTCGGGAAGTTATTTTCTTTTAATTTAAACTTTAGGGGTTTTTTTTGTTTTGTTTTATTTATTTATTGGTTTTTCAAAGTAAGTTCTCACTCTAGCCCAGGCTGATCTGGAATTCACTTAATATTCTCAGGATGGTCTTGAACTCACAGTGATTCTCCTACCTATGACTCCCAAGTGCTGGGATTAAAGGTATGCGCCACCACACCTGAAATTTTATTTATTTGAGAGAGAGAAAAAGGGAGATGGAGAGAGAGGTGTACACCAGGGCCTCTAGCCACTTCAAATGAAATCCAGACACATGCACGACCTTGTACATCTGGTATTATGTGGGTACTGGAGAATCACACTCTGGTTCCTAAGCTTTGCAGGTAAGTGCCTTAATCACTGAGCTATCTCTCTAGCTCCCTCAAGAAGTTTTTATATGGACTATATGTGATATAATAACGATGTGTCAGTGTTGAAATTTTTTTTCTTTTGAGGCTAACCAAACAGATTGGCCTTTGTTGTTTTTTTTTTTAGGTAAGGTCTCACTGTAGCCCAGCCTGACCTGGAATTCACTGTGTAGTCTCAGGGTGGCTGCGAACTCATGGTGATCTACCTCTGCCTCCTAAGTGCTGAGATTAAAGGTGTATGCCACCATGCCCAGCCTTTTTTTTTTTTTTTAATGCACGAGAGAAAATTGGTGCCTCAGGGCCTCCAGCCACTGCAGTTGAGCTCCAGATGCATGTGGCCTTGTATGCTTACGTCACTTTGTTCATGTGGCTTACATGGGACCTGGAGAGGTGAACGTGAGTTCTTAGATTTCATAGGCAAGTGCCTTAACTGCTAAGCCATCTATCTAGCCCTAAGTGTTGAAATTTTAGTGTGACAATTTTATTGTGACCATGGAGGAAAGTGTTCCAGCTCTCAGTAGATATATAGAAAAGTCTTTGAGGATCAATGGTGATAGTATTTGTTTTAATTATTATAATTAGAAGGTATTGATTATAGAAATTGATGGGCTTCACTGACATTTCAATATATGCAGATGTCATGTGTTGATTACGTACATCTACCCTTTTGTTGCAGCTCTTTCCCTCTTTGGCCCCTTTCCAGGTTTCTTTTAGCATTTTGAGAATTTTTTATTAAGTTTTTAGGTATGAGTGAAAACATGACCCTTTTGTTTTTAAATGTATTTGGCTTATTTCACTTAACATGATGTCTTCCAGTTATGTCCATTTTATTGCAAGTGGCAAGATTCCATTTGTTTTCATGACTAGATAATATTCCTTTGTGCATGTATACCATGTATTTTCTTTTTTAAAAATTTTTATTAGCATTTTCCATGATTATAAAAAAATATCCCATGTTAATTATCTACGCCCCACACTTTCCCCTTTGAAATTCCATTCTCCATCATATTACCTCCCCATCACAATCATTGTACTTACATATATACAATATCAACCTATTAAGTACCCTCCTCCCTTCCTTTCTCTTCCCTTTATGTCTCCTTTTTAACTTACTGGCCTCTCCTACTAAGTATTTTCCTTCTCACACAGAAGCCCAGTCATCTGTAGCTAGGATCCACATATGAGAGAAAACATGTGGTGCTTGGCTTTCAGGGCCTGGGTTACCTCACTTGGTATAATCTTTTCCAGATCCATCCATTTTTCTGCAAATTTCATAACTTCATTTTTTTTACCCCTGAGTAGAACTCCATTGTATAAATGTACCACATCTTCATTATCCACTCATCAGTTGAGGGACATCTAGGCTGGTTCCATTTCCCAGCTATTATAAATTGAGCAACAATAAACATGGTTGAGCACGTACTTCTAAGGAAACGAGATGAGCCCTTCGGATATATGCCTAGGAGTGCTATAGCTGGATCATATGGTAGATCAATCTTTAGCTGTTTTAGGAACCTCCACACTGATTTCCACAATGGCTGGACCAGATTGCATTGCCACCAGCAGTGCAGAAGGGTTCCTCTTTTTTCACATCCCCACCAACATTTATGATCATTTGTTTTCATGATGGTGGCCAATCTGACAAGAGTGAGATGGAATCTCAATGTAGTTTTAATCTGCATTTCCCTGATGACTAGTGACATAGAACATTTTTTTAGATGCTTATATGCCATTCGTACTTCTTCCTTTGAGAATGCTCTATTTAGCTCCATAGCCCATTTTTTGATTGGCTTGTTTGATTCCTTATTATTTAACTTTTTGAGTTCTTTGTATATCCTAGATATTAATCCTCTATCAGATATATAGCTGGCAAAGATTTTTTCCCATTCTGTAGGTTGCCTCTTTGCTTTTTTCACTATGTCCTTTGCAGTGTAAAATCTTTGTAATTTCATAAGGTCCCAGTGATTAATCTGTGGTTTTATTGCCTGAGCAATTGGGTTGTATTCAGAAAGTCTTTGCCAAGACCAGTATGTTGAAGGGTTTCTCCTACTTTTTCCTCTAGCAGTTTCGGAGTATCAGGTCTGATGTTAAGGTCTTTAATCCATTTGGACTTAATTCTTGTGCATGGAGAGAGAGAAGAATCTATTTTCATCTTTCTACAGATATATGTCCAGTTTTCCCAACACCATTTGCTGAAGAGGCTGTCTTTTCTCCAATGAGTATTTTTGGCACTTTTATCGAATATAGGTGGCTATAGTTACCTGGATGTAATCTGGTTCCTCTATTCTGTTCCACTGATCTACATGTCTTTTTTTGTGCCAGTACCATGCTGTTTTTGTTAGTATGGCTCTGTAGTACAGGTTAAAATCAGGTATGGTGATACCACCAGGCTTACTTTTGTTGCTCAGTGTTATTTTAGATATTCGAGGTTTTTTGTGATTCCAACTGAATTTTTGGATTGTTTTTTCTATTTCCATGAAGAATGCCTTTGGAATTTTGATAGGGATTGCATTAAATGTATAGATTGCTTTAGGTAAGATTGCCATTTTCACAATATTGATTCATCCAATCCAGGAACAAGGGATGTTTCTCCACTTTCTAGTATCTTCTGCAATTTCTCGCATGAGTGTTTTAAAGTTCTCATTGTAGAGATTCTTTACCTCCTTGGTTAGGTTTATTCCAAGGTACTTTATTTTTTTTTGGATGCAATTGTGAATGGGAGTGATTCTCTGATTTCATCCTCTATGTATTTGTTGTTAGCATATATGAAGGCTACTGACTTCTGTGTATTTATTTTGTATCCTGCTACAGGGCTGTAGGTTTTGATCAGCTCTAACAATTTGCTAGTAGAGTCTTTAGGGTCCTTTATAGAATCATGTCATCTGCAAATAACGATAACTTGATCTCTTCCTTTCCAATTTGTATCCCTTTTATGTGTGTCTCTTGCCTTATTGCTGTGGCTAAGACTTCCAAAACTATATTAAATAAAAGTGGGGAGAGTGGACACCTTTGTCTTGTTCCTGATTTTAGTGGAAAAGCTTTCAGTTTTTCCCCATTTAGTAATATGTTGGCTGTAGGCTTGTCATAAATAGCCTTTATTATATTGAGATATGTTCCTTCTATTCCCAGTCTCTGTAGGACTTTTATCATGAAGGGATGTTAGATTTTGTCAAATGCTCTCTCTGCGTCTAATGAGATGATCATGTGAGTTTTGTACTTCAACCCATTTATATAATGTATTTCATTTATAGATTTGCGTATATTGAACCATCCCTGCATCTCTGGGATAAAGCCTTCTTGGTCAAGGTGAATGATCTTTTTGATAATACTCTTGTATTCTGTTTGCCAATATTTTGTTGAGAATTTTTATATGTATGTTCATGAGGGAGATTGGTCTGTAATTTTCTTTTTTTGTTCTATCTTTGCCTGGTTTTGGTATCAGGGTGATGCTGGCCTCATAGAAGGAGTTTTGTAGAATTCCTTCTTTTCCTATTTCCTGGAAAAGCTTAAGAAGCAATGGTGTTAGCTCTTCCTTAAAGGTCCGGTAAAATTCAGCAGTGAATCCATCTGGGCCTGGGCTTTTTTTTGTTGGGAGATTATTGATAACTGTTTGGATCTCCATATTTGTTATAGGTCTATTTAAGTGATTAATCTCATTTTGATTTAATTTAGGTAGGTCATATAGATTAAGGAAATCATCCATTTCTTTCAGATTTTCATACTTTGTGGAGTATATGCTTTTATAGTATGTCGCTATGATTTTTTGAATTTCTCTGGAATCTGTTGTGATGTTACCTTGTTCATCTCTGATTTTATTAATTTGTGTCTCTTCTCTCTTTTCTTTTGGTCAGATTTGCTAAGGGTTTATCAATCCTGTTTATCCTTTCAAAGAAACAACTCTTTGTTTCATTAATTCTTTGGATTGTTTTTTTTGTTTTTGTTTTTTCCATCTCTTCCCAGAGCACTTTATCAGTTATGGTACCCAATCTGCTTTCCACTTTAACATAGTTTTCAAGCTTACAAAATGTTTTACCTGTCCAAAAATTGATTGCTAATATAAGTCCAAAGCAGTTTTAAAATCAAAGCATTTATTAAAAAATAGATCATCATCTTTATAGCTTGATGACCATTTCCTTGGCAGCCAATAATACACTGTGTATTCTTTCAACATCTCACTTTCTTTGGCATAGCAGTCTCTAGGATTGTTTTTTTTTTTTTTTTTTTTTTTGTTTCTATTTCATTAATTTCTGCCCTAATCTTTATTATTTCTTCCCACCTACTGATTTTTGGTTTGCCTTTTTCTTCTTTTCCCAAGGCTTTAAGGTGAAGCATTAAGTCGTTTACTTGCGACCTTTTTAATTTTTACTATGGTCACTTAAGGCTATAAATTTACCTCTTAGAACTGCCTTCATTGTGTTTCAGAGATTTTGATATGTTGTGTTCTCATTATCGTTTGACTATAAATTTTTCGATTTCCTTCTTGATTTCTTCATTGACCCATTCATTATTTAGTAGTGTATTGTTTAGTTTCCATGATTTTGTGTATGCTCTATAGCCTCTCTTGCTACTGATATGTAGTTTAATTCCATTGTGGTCAGATAGAATGCAAGGAATTATTTCAGTTTTCCTGAATTTGTTAAGATTTGCTTTGTGTCCTAATATATGGTCTATTTTAGAGAATGTTCCTTGTGCTGCTGAAAAGAATGTATATTCTGCAGCCTTTGGATGAAATGTCCTGTATCTATCTGTTAGGTCCATTCCTTCTATGACCTCATTTAGTCCAGATGCCTCTCTGTTTATTTTTCCTGGTATGACCTGTCAATTGAAGAGAGTGGGGAGTTAAAGTCACCTACCACCACTGTGTTTGGTCTTATTTGTGACCTTAGTTCTAATAGTGTTTGTTTGACTAATTTGGGAGCCCCCATGTTAGGTGCATACATGTTTCAGATTGTAATGTCTTCCTGTTGGAGTGTGCCCTTAATCAATATAAAGTGACCTTCCTTATCTTTCTTGACTAACGTTGGACTAAAGTGTACCTTGTCAGATATTAGGATAGCAATCCCTGCTTGTTTTCTAGGCCCATTTGCTTGAAACACCGTCTTCCAACCTTTCACCCTAAGATAATGTCTATCCTTTGTAGAAAGGTGAGTTTCTTGGAGACAACAAATTGTAGGATCCTGCTTTTTAACCCCGTCTGTAAACCATTGAGGCCGTTGATATTAAGAAATATTATTGAAAGATGTGTATTTATGTTTGCCTTTTTTTTTTTTTATGGTTCTGGTTCTACCTGTGCTCTCTTCTGTTAACTAGTATTTGAGTATTGCTTGTTTTTTCTAGGTTCCTTATTTGTGTGCTTTTCCTTTTCTTCAGCATGGAGGATTCTATCAAGTATTTTCTGTTGAGCTGGTTTTGTCTTCAAATACTCCTTTAACCTGCTTTTGTCATGGAATGTCTTTATTTCTCCATCTATTTGAATGGATAGCTTTTCAGGATAAAGTAACCTTGGTTGACAGTTGTTATCTTTCAGAACTTGGAATATATCAATATATCACTCTAAGCCCTTCTGGCTTTAAAAGTTTGTGTTGAATAATCTGCTGTAATCCTGATGGGCTTGCTTTTGTAGGTAACTTGATTTTTCTCTCTAACTGCTTTCAATATTTTTTCTTTGGTGTGTGTGTTTGGACGTCTGATTATAATATGGTGAGGCGAGGTTCTTTCCGGGTTTTGTCTGGTTGGGCTTCTAAAGGCTTTCTGTATCTGCATTGGCACCTCTTTCCCAATTTGGAGGAAATTTTCTTCTATGACTTTTTTGAAGACACCTACTATATCTTTGGAATGGAATTCTTCTCCTTCTACTATGCCCTGAATTCTTCTATTTGATCTTTTCATAGTGTCCTGAATATCTTGAAATTCCCACTCATACTTTTCTATAAGTTTGTTTTTCTCTTTGTTGGACTGTATTAGATCTGCCACTTGGTCTTCTAGCCTAGATATTCTGTTTTTGTTTTTGTTTTGTTTTTCGAGGTAGGGTCTCACTCTGGTCCAGGCTGACCTGGAATTAATTCTGTCATCTCAGGGTGACCTTGAACTCATGGCAATCCTCCTACCTCTGCCTCCCGAGTGCTGGGATTAAAGGCGTGCGCCACCACGCCCGGCTCTAGCCTAGATATTCTGTCCTCTCCTTCATCCATTCTACTGATGAGATTTTCTACAGAGTTTTTTATTTTATTTTATTTTTTTGAGTTTTTTCTTTTATTAACTGGGTTCTTCATTGCTAGTAATTGTGACTAGTTTTTCTTTATTATTTCTATTTCCTTATTTATGTCTTTTATTGCCCTCTTTATTTCATTAAATTGGTGTCCTGTGTCTTCTTTGATTCCTTTGATTTCCTTTTTAAGTTCCTCTTTGACTCCTTTGATTTGTTCTCTGACTTCTTTGAACATATTTACAATCATTCTTTTGAAATCTTTCTCAGGCATTTCCTCTAACTCTTTCTCACTGGAGGTCATTTCTGATGCATTAATACTTTTAGGTGGATTTATATCATCTTCCTTTTTAGTGTTTCTTGTGTTATAATGTATATATTTTTGCATCGTGGATTAAGTTAATGCTTGGATTTTCTAGCTAGCTGGGTATTCTTAGCTGTATCAATTGATTTGATGTTATATATTTTCAGTGTACGAGCTTAAGGTGTTAGGTGTGGCTCTTAAGACTCTCAGAGTATCTACAAAGGTGCTCCTAGGGCTTGAGTTTCTCTGCTATGGGAGTATTCAAGTAGGTTGAGTGGAATAAAATACAGGTAGATTCTAAAAGTTAACTAAACACTGTACCCATTCAATCAAAAACATCCCCAAGTATGTGTGCCAGAGTAGTTATTATAACAACCAGATCCTCTGTCAACATATAGGTTAAGACTTCTGGACTGTTGAGTGATCTAAGTCAACTTGTGACCAAGTGAGACCCTTCCCTGATCCAATCCCAGTTACCTTGGATGATTTTGGTCTCAGTCAAGTTGCTGCCTGGTCATCGGGCTGCTGTTCTGATTTCTGGAGCTGGGCACTGGCTTTTCCTGCGGGGCTAACCGAGCCTGGCAACTGTGGCCCTGCAGATCAGTACCCCCGCTGCTGGAACTGCTGCTGCTGAAGCTGCGTCTGCTGGGTCTGTCAGCAGCTGAAGCTGCTGCTGCTACTGCTATAGCTGCCACTTTTGGAGCCACTGCTGCTGCTGTAGCTGCTGCTACTGGGTCCATTGCCGCTGTTGCCACTGAAGCTGCTGCTGCTGGGTCCACTGCTGCTGCTGCCACTGAAGCTGCTGCTGCTGGGTCTGTTGCTGCTGCTGCTACTGGATCTGCCGCTGTTAAGGGTGCTGGAGCCGCAGATGTTGCTGCCGGAGTCTGCTCCTGCTTGGGTCGCGCTGTCGGCTCAAGTTGGTGTGGCTGGGTTCTGGAACCACTGCTCTGTTTGCTGGAGCTGGGCTCAGGCAGTGGGGGTGGGGAGGGAGCTGCAGGTGCTCTGGTTCTTTCCCTGTTCCACATGTTCTTCTACCTCGTGGTCTGCTCCTCCGTTGCTCACTGCCGCTCTCCCTTCATGTTTCCTGAGTTGGGGAGAGCACCGGTGTGAGGGGAAGCTCCCGCACCTGGCTTTTCCTGAGGCTGGAGCCTCGCCTCGCCGTGGTGATGGAGCTGCTGGAGCTGCTTTTGCTGGCCTGTGTGGGCTCTGGATGCTCTGGATCTCTTCTACTTCTCTGCTGCTGCTTCAATTTCCTATACACCTCACTTTTTAGTAAAAGTATGTATTTTGCTGAGTTTTTTTTTTTTTGGTCTTTTGTCCCCCCAGGCTGCTTTGGCGTGGTACCTACGCTGCCATCTTAACCGGAAGTCCCATGTATTTTCTTTATCAATACATCTGTTGATCAACTTATTTTTGATGCTTTTCAAGACCCCCCCCCCCAAACAAAAGTATGGTACATTTAAAACATTAAACTAGGACCAAATGTATAATCCATGTTGAGGGATGTGTAGGAGCTTTATGTTTTATGCTGCTTTCAAAAATTTTGATCTCAGTTCACAGTATAGAGCTATGGTAGTAAAAACAGCACAGTACTGGCCCAGAAGCAGGCCTGAAGACCAATGAACTAGAAGAAAGGACCTGGAAATAAACCTACATAGATAGTCTTTTTTTTTTTTTTTTTTTTAGGTAGGGTCTCACTACATTCCAGGCTGACCTGGAATTCACAATGTATAGTTTTAGGCTGTCCTTGAACTCACAGTGATCCTCCTCCCTTGACATCCCAAGGGCTGGTACTAAAGGTATGTGACACTTTGCCCAGCCACATTTTTTTTATATTTTAAATATTTTATTTTTATTTATTTGAGAGAGAGAAAGAGAGAATGGGCGTGCCAGCCAACCACAATTTTTGATAGAGATAATTTTTGACCTAGGTGTTAAAATTGTAGACCTGGAGAGATGGCTCGGTTAAAGGAACTTACCTGAAAAGCCTGCTGGCCCATTCTTAATTCCCGAGCACCTACAGAAAAGCCAAATGCCAAATTGACACATTCACCTGGTATTCATTTATAGTGACAAGAGACTCTAGTATGCCTAAATACACATACATGCAAGCAAATGGATAAATAGATCAATAGATAGATAAATAAATGGATAGATAAACAATTTTTTAACATATTTTATTTATTTGAGAGAGAGAGGGAGAGAAAGGAAGAGGCAGATAGGACAAGAGAATGGGTGTGCTAGGACCTCCAGCCACTGCAAACGAACTCCGGAATGCCTGTGCCACATTGTACATCTGGCTTACATGGGTACTGGGGAATTGAACCTGTGTCCTTGGGCTTTGCAGGCAGATGTCTTAATCAAGAAGCCACCAAGTGAGGAATCCTTAAAAATACATTGAGAAAAAGACAATGTATTTAATAAATGGTCTTGGAAAAACAATTTCTGCTTAAAGAGTGGAACTAGATTCTTTTACCCAGCACAAAAATCACTTGAAAATGGATCAGAGACTTAATAAGAGACTTGAAGCTTTGACACTGCTATGGGCAAAACACTTTAAGATTTAGGCATAGGCAAGAACTTTCTGAAAAGGACTCTTAATTGTACAGAAAACAATCCCCAAAATTAATAAATAGGATTACATGAAATTGGAAATCTGTACAGTAAACAGCAGAGTGAGAGCCTGCAGAATCAGGCAGATTAGCAATCAATATATTTAATCACAAAGATTAAACACTAAAAATCAAATTTTAAAATTTTTACATGAGAGAGACAGTTGATACACCAGGGCCTCCAGCCACTGCTAAGACATCTCTCCAGCCCTCAAAACCAAATTTTTAATCAGTAAATGAGATAATGAATAGACAGTTCTCACAAGAAAAACTACAAAAGACAAGGTAGATAGCTCAGTTGGTAAAGTGCCACTTGTAATCCTAGTACTGGGGAGATGGAGATGGGTGGTGAATCTCTGGGATTTCTTGGCCAGTCAGTCTAGGCCAGTTAGAGACCCTCTGTCAAAAAAAAGGTGGATGATGCCTGAGGAGCACGAGAGTCTCCTGACCTCTGTATGCAGTGCACACACAAAGATGAAATACAAAGGACCAATAAATGTTTGAAAAGTGTTCAACATCTTAGGCATTTAGGAAAATGCAAATTAAACTCCTTTGAGATTCTTCCAAAATGGCTGTTCTCGGGGTTGGGAAATGGCTAAGTAGTTTAAGGTGCTTGTTTGCAAAGCTTGCCAGCCTGGATTTGATTCCCTAGCACCCACATAAAGCTGGGCATATGATTCTGGAATTTGTATTCAGTGGCAAGATATCTTGGCAGTTCATAAACACACATATACTCAAATAAAATCTTTAAAGTCACCCACCACCACTGTGTTTGGTGTTATCTGTGACCTTAGTTCTAATAGTGTTTGTTTGACGAATTTGGGAGCCCCCATGTTAGGTGCATATATGTTTAGGATTGTAATGTCCTCCTGTTGGAGTGTGCCCTTAATCAATATAAAGTGACCTTCCTTATCTTTCTTGACTAACGTCGGACTAAAGTCTACCCTGTCTGATATTAGGATAGCAACCCCTGCTTGTTTTCTAGGCCCATTTGCTTGAAACACAGTTTTCCAACCTTTCACCATAAGATAATGCCTATCCTTTGTAGAAAGGTGAGTTTCTTGGAGACAACAAATTGTAGGATCCTGCTTTTTAACCCAGTCTGCAAATCTATGTCTTTTCGTTGGGGCATTGAGGCCGTTGATATTAAGAGATATTATTGAAAGGTGTGTATTTATGTTTGCCATTTTTGTGTGTGTGTGTGTGTTTCTGGTTCTACCTGCGCTCTCTTCTGTTAACTAGTATTTGAGTATTGCTTGTTTTTTCTAGGTTCCTTATATGTGTGCTTTTCCTTTTCTTCAGCATGGAGGATTCTATCAAGTATTTTCTGTAGCGCTGGTTTTGTCTTCAAATACTCCTTTAACCTGCTTTTGTCATGGAATGTCTTTATTTCTCCATCTATTTGAATGGATAACTTTGCAGGATAAAGTAACCTTGGTTGACAGTTGTTATCTTTCAGAACTTGGAATATATCAATATATCACTCTAAGCCCTTCTGGCTTTAAAAGTTTGTGTTGAATAATCTGCTGTAATCCTGATGGGCTTGCTTTTGTAGGTAACTTGATTTTTCTGTCTAACTGCTTTCAATATTTTTTCTTTGGTGTGTGTGTTTGGAAGTTTGATTATAATGTGGCGAGGAGAGGTTCTTTCTGGGTTTTGTCTGGTTGGGGTTCTAAAGGCTTCCTGTATCTGCATTGGCACCTCTTTCCCAATTTGGAGGAAATTTTCTTCTATGATTTTGTTGAAGATGCCTACTATGCCTCTGGAATGGAGTTCTTCTCCTTCTACTATGCCCTGAATTCTTATATTGGATCTTTTCATAGTGTCCCGAATATCTTGAAATTCCCACTCATACTTTTCTATAAGTTTGTCTTTCTCTTTGTTGGACTGCATTAGGTCTGCCACCTGGTCTTCTAGCTTAGATACTCTGTCCTCTCCCTCATCCATCCTACTGGTGAGATTTTCTACAGAGTTTTTTATTTCATTAACTGTGTTCTTCGTTGCTAGTAATTCTGACTGGTTTTTCTTTATTATTTCTATTTCCTTATTTATGTCTTGCATTGCCTTCTTTATTTCATTAAATTGGTGTCCTGCATCTTCTTTGATTCTTTTGATTTCCTCTTTGATTGTTTTGATGTGTTCTTTGACCTCTTTGAACATATTTATAATCATTCTTTTGAACTCTTTCTCAGGCATTTCCTCTAACTCTTTCTCAGTGGAGGACATTTCTGATGCATTAATACTTTTAGGTGGATTTATATCGTCTTGCTTTTTAGTGTTTCTTGTGTTATAATGTATATATTTTTGCATCGTGGATTAAGTTAATGCTTGGATTTTCTAGCTAGCTGGGTATTCTTAGCTGTATCAATTGATATTATGTTATATCTTTTCAGTGTACGAGCTTAAGGTGTTAGGTGTGGCTCTTAAGACTCTCAGAGTAGCTACAAAGATGTTCTTAGGGGTTGAGTTTCCCTGCTATAGGAGTATTCAAGCAGGCTGAGTGGAATAAAATACAGGTAGATTCTAAAATGTAAGTAAACACTGTACACAGTCAATCAAATACAGCCCCGAGTATGTATGCCAGAGTAGTTATTATAACAACCAGATCCTCTATCGATAAAGAGGTTAAGATTTCTGGTCTGTTGAGGGATCCAAGTCAGCTTGCGACCAAGTGAGACCCTTCCCTGGTGCAATCCCAGTTACCTTGGATGATTTTGGTCTCAGTCAAGTTGCTGCCTGGGTCGTCGGGCTGCTGTTCTGATTTCTGGAGTTGGGCACTTGCTTTTCCTGTGGGGCAAACCAAGCCGCTGCTGCTGCCTCTGCTGCTGCTGTAGCTGTCACTGCTGGAGCCACCACTGCTGCTGAAGCTGCTGCTGCTGTGTCCACTGCTGCTGCTGCTGAGTCTGCCGCTGCTGCCACTCCTGGGTCTGCTGCTGCTGGGGCTGCTGTTATCGGTGCTGGAGCCGCTGATGTTGCTGCCGAACTCTGTTCCTGCTTGGGTCCTGCTATCAGCCCAAGTTGGCGTGGCCGGGTCCCGGGACGCTGCTCTGTTCGTGGGAGCTGGGCTCAGGTGGTGGGGGAGGGGAGGGAGCCGCAGCTGCTCTGGTTCTCTCGCTGCTCCAAGCATTCTTCTACCTCGCAGTCTGCTCCTCCGTTGCTCGCTGCCGCTCTCCCCTCACGTTTCCCGAGTTGCGGAGAGCGCGGTGTGAGGGAAAGCTCCGGCACCTGGCTTTTCCTGTGGCTCGAGCTGAGTCTGGCGGCTTTCTGGTGCGCCGTGGCCGCAGCGGTTGGCTGAGCTGCCGGAGGAGCCGCTTTTCCCGCCTGTGCAGGCTCTGGATGCTCTGGAATTCTTCTACTACTCCGCTGCCGCTTCAATTTCCTATACACCTCACTTTTTAGTAAAAGTGTGTATTTTGCTGAGTTTTTTTGGTCTTTTCCCCCCCTAGGCTGCTTTGGCGTGGTACCTACGCCACCATCTTAACCGGAAGTCCCTCAAATAAAATCTTTAAATAAATTGAAGAAAAGAATGACTGTCCTCAACCAAAAAAAGGACAGTTGTTGCTGAAGATGGCAAAACCCTTATTCACTGCTGGTGGAAATGTAAACTTGTATAGCCACTGTGGAAATCAATATTGAGGTTCCTTAAGTTAAAAATAGAGCTGGGTGTGGTGGCGCATGACTTTAATCCCAGCGCTTGGGATGCCGAGGTAGGAGGATCACTGTTGAGTTTGAGGCTACCCTGAGACTGCATAGTGAATTCCAGGTCAGCTTCAACTAGTTGAAACCCTACCTCAAAAAAAAAAAAAGTTTTATATGTGTGTGTGTGTGTGTGTGTGTAGAACCACCAAGCTGAACATGGTGGTGTACTCTTTTAATCCCAGCACCCGGGAGGCAGAGGTAGGAGGATCACCATGAATTCAAGGCCACCCTGAGACTACCTAGTGATTTAGCTTAGCCTGGGCTAGAGTGAGACCCTACCTCAAACACACACACACACATATTTTTTTTCTCCTCCATATGACCGAGAATTCCACTCTTGGGTATTGACCATAGCTCTCTTTTTTGGTTTTTAAAATTTTTTTTATTGACAACTTCCATAATTGTAGACAATAAACCATGATTATTTTTTTCCTGTTTTTTTTGTTGTTGTTGTTGTGTTGTTTTGTTTTTTTTTAAGTTTTTTGAGGTAGGGCCTTTCTCTAGCTCAGGCTGACCTGGAATCCACTGTATAGTCTCAGGCTGTCCTCAAACTCATGGTGATCCTCCTACCTGTCTCCAGAGTGCTGGAATTAAAGGCGTGTGCCACCACACATGTCTCTGTTTTTTTTTTTTTTTTTCAAATATTGTGAAAAGTTTATTTTCATAAATTAACTCCATTTTTCACCATCATAAGAGATACTGATATTTGTTCTTTGTGATCAGAGAGAAGACATTTTGGAATGGACATTTTGGTTCTACTATAATATTCACTGAACAAACAGGTCTTTAAAACACAATTCAAGTGTAAAACTTTTCAGTAGTATTCCTATGTCCAGTGGACCCAGAAAAATATTCACAGCTGTGAAGAAATTCATAAATTCCCTACTATAGTTTAATATGTTTTTCCTATGTTTCTGCACTTATTTAAAAGAAGTTCTTTAGTGTATTCCTGAAAGGACCCTTATTCCTATAAGTCAGGGAGCCTCATTAAAGCAATAGTGGTCACTGCTTTTCAGAGCCTCAACCCTCATTCATGACTGATGACAGAACTCAGACCTCAGTCACCTGATCCTCAACCACAGCCTGAGCTTAAGGGACAAATAGATGTTCAACCGAACTAGCTCTGATCAGAGTACTCTTAAGTCAGCATACCACCAGAAATACTTGTTCATTGCTGGGCGTGATGGCGCACACCTTTAATCCCAGCCCTCAGGAGGCAGAGGTAGGAGGATCACCATGAGTTCGAGGCCACCCTGAGACTACATAGTTAATTCCAGGTCAGCCTGGACCAGAGTGAGACCCTACCTCGAAAAACCAAAAAGTAATACTCATTCATGACTGTTTTATAGCTTCATTATACCAGGATAGCCAGGAAATGGAACCAACCATCAGTGCATGAAGTAATAAATAAATGACTGGGTTTCATGGTATAGTGTTGAACACTCTGAATTCTGAATAAATAAAAAGAGACATGTGCACAGTGGAATTTTATGTAGCCATAAAGAAAAATGAAATCATGACGCTTGCAGGAAAATGAATGTTACTGCAAATCATTATAAATAAACCAGTCAGATCAGTACTACATATTTTCTTTCATATGTGGAACCGAGATTTAAAATTTTAGTGTTGGAGAGATGGCTTAGTGGTTAAGGTGCTTGCCTGCAAACCCAAGGAACCCAGGTTCAATTCTCCAAGACCCACATAAGCCTGATGCATAAATTGGGGCATGCACCTGCGGTTTGTGTGCAATGATTGAGGATCCTGCCTGGCATGTCCATTCTTTCTCTTTCCCTTTCTCTGCATCTTTCTCTCTCTCTCTCAAATAATAAAAAAAAGTAATGTCATATGCATGTACGTGTAGTGTGTGTGTGTGTGTGTGTGTGTGTGTGTGTGTGTGTGTGTTTATTGGTCAGGAACTAAAGTAGATCATGAGAGAGGAGAAAGAGATCTTAAGGGAGGCCAGAAATAGAAAGGGCAATAGAATACATGTAATAGGAAAGCAAAAAGAGGCAATAATTGGGGGAAGAAAGGGAACCAGCTGGAGGAGAGGAAGGGGCCAAGGTTAGGACAGTGGGGAATGAATGAGAACAAAGTATAATGACATGTATATGTGTGAAGATAGCATGATGAAATCCATTACTG
Source organism: Jaculus jaculus (assembly GCF_020740685.1). Taxonomy (NCBI): domain Eukaryota; kingdom Metazoa; phylum Chordata; class Mammalia; order Rodentia; family Dipodidae; genus Jaculus; species Jaculus jaculus. Next base: position 48,848,210 of record NC_059116.1, on the reverse strand, counting down.
TGCATGCTAACCTAAATAAGAAAAGAATGAATTGAGTAACAACATTTTTTGAAATGCAAATTTTTTTACCTTTTTAATCAGTTTTATTGATTCATGCTTTCCTTCTTATTCAGTTAAAAACAAGGCACACTAAAGATATCCTGTTACAGCTCTATAAATGCATGCAGCTCATTCTGTATATAAAAGTAATAAATAATGGTGATAAAATACCAAGACAGTTATAAAAATGACAACCCAGCCTCAAACATAGTATTTAACATGAACTGTAATTTTTTCAGCCCCTTCCACTGAATTAGTTTCTGGAGGATCTGACAATCAAGTGATTCACTGGGAAATTGACAATGATCAGGTGGGTGGATGTTTATAAGAAATGCCTTTTACCTGGGTTTGATTCCTCAGGACCCATGTAAGCCATCTGCACAAAGTGGTACATGCATCTGGAGTTCATTTGCAATGGCCAGATGCCATGGTATGCCTATTCTCTCTCTCTCTTTTTTCTCTCTCTTAAATAAACAAATTAATTAAATATTTTTAAAAAGAAATGCTTTATATTGATTTTTCAGGTTTTTAAGCCTCATTTCTTCTTCTTTTTTTTTTTTTCTTTACGAAGTTCTCTTAATTTTGAATATCTATTACTTAAACAATTTACCTTTTTTTAAATCAATGGCCCAGAAACTTTTAGCTTCTTTCTTGGGTTTTAACCCAATACTTATCTTATTTTTTAATCATTATTTTGAAGCAATCACATTATAGCCCATGCTAGCTGTGAACCCAGGGATGGGAATTTAATTGTGTGACAACCACATTCAGCTTAGATTCCCTAATTTCTGTGATTCATAGGCCCTGTACTCTTCTGCTTTCTCCATATTTGTGTGCTGTCAGTCATCTCTGAATTCCCTTTTATTCTGGAGTAATTTTCAAGCTATTCTTATGTGAGTTATTCTGTTTTCAGTGATAGTAAGAACTGTTGTGTTAATAGAGCAGCTACTCCCATGACATAGAACTGTGTAGACTTACAACCATATGATACATCGTGAGCAGTGATATTGGAGAGGTTAAACTAGGAAAAAGACCACGTGGACCTCTGAATACTGGCTTTAAGAATTTGTTCTTGGGACTGGAGAGATGGCTTAGCAGTTAAAGGCAATTACTTGCAAAGCCTGACTGCCCAGGTTTTGATCCCCCAGAACCCAAGTAAAGCCAGATACACAAAGTGGCGCTTGTGTAATGAAGTTCTTTTGCAAAGGCATGAGGTCCTGGGCATGCCCATTAACCCCCCCCACCCCCCCGCTTGCAAATAAATAAATAAATAATTTTGGTTTTTTTTTTTTTTGTGGTAGAGTCTCATTGTAGCCCAAGCTGACCTAGAATTCACTATGGAGTCTCAGGGTCGCCTCAAACTCAATGGCAATCCTCCTACCTCTGCCTCCTGAGTACTGGGATTAAAGGCATGTACCACAACGCTTGGCAATAAAACTATTAAAAAAAATTTTTTTTAACTTTTATTTCCATTTATTTTCATGCTGAATTTACTCCTGTGCCATAAGTTTTTGTTTCTTCAGTTTTTTTCTGGAATATCTTTGTTCTGTGGAACCTCCTCTTCTGGTTTAGGAACACTCTGTTCCTTTTCAGTGAGGGTCAACTTAGTGTGGCAGGGAGAGCTCATGCAAGGTTAATCCGACCATGGGCTCTGTAAGTACATCTGTAAGGCCCATCGTGGGTGCTTGGTTCACCTGGACATGCTCACTGACCAGATCATCCATGTCTAAACCCTTACATTCAGCATTATTCTCTGCCTTTTTAAGCATGTGCAGCAGAAATTCAGCAGTCTTTTTGGGCCATTGACCCTGTGTCCAGCCCCACTGTTTAGCCTGGGCATACCTACCAATTCCACCATTGTATCGCCGGAATAGCACACACTGCTTCTTTAAAATGACATCTTTCAGATACTTGTTGGCTTTTCGGATATGCATGCTCTTGATGGCCTGAGCAGTCTCATGGGTGTTCTTAAAGTGAACACGAAGATTTGAACCCCTTGATTTGCATGATTTTGTGGGGTTTTCTGGGTCAAGAGAGTAGCAAACCATTTTCACAGGTCACTTCAGGCCACTAACAGGAAGAGCAAGAATTTGTTATCGGCCCAGCATGGTGGTGCACACCTTTAATCCCAGCACTTGAGAGGCAGAGGAAGAAGGATCGCCATGAGTTTGAGGCCACCCTGAGCCTACATAGTGAATTCCAGGTCAGCCTGGGCTAAAGTGAGACCCTACCTCAGCAAACAAAACAAACAAACAAACAAAAACCAGAATTTGTTTTTAAAGGTGCTGGAAAGATGTCCAGTTGGTAAAATGCTTACCTTGTAAGCATGACAGAATCTCCAGAACTTACACAGTAATGCTGGATGTGGTATAATCACAGCACTGGGGAGGTGGATGTAGGAGGATCTCTAACTAGCCAAGCCTGATTGGTGAACTCCAGTCCAGTGAGAGACTATCTCAAAAGAGATGGACAGTGTTGTTGAGGACAGCACCTGAGATTATCTTGTGGCCTCCATATTCACATGCTCACACATGTACACACACCTGCAAAAACACATACAATTTTTAAAAAGGTGGTTATTCTTAGGCGGGGTGGGCTGCTGCAAACCTGTTATCTCAGCACTCAGAGGCTAAGGTTGGAAGATTGTGAGTTCAAGTCCAGGGTTCTACAGCAAGACTTAAAAATGTTTTTGTTCTTGAGCTTGGAATCTTGTTTACTGGAGCACTTGTCTAGCATGCTTGAGGCCCTGGGTTCAATCCCTAGTTCCATGTGGGCAGGGGGGAGGAATTCTTATCAGACATTTGAAAATCAGTGAGGATTTCTAAGGAAAGGAATATGAATGCCAAAGAGTACTTTGAGAGCATTGTGTTAAGTTAGGAAAAAATACAAAGAAAGGATAGAGGATACGGTTTTGAAGGAATGCTTTGGGCATTGAAAGATTGGTTGCTAAAGAAATGAGGATATGATGGGCAGGAAAACAAGTGATTAAAATGATGGGGCTCTGTCTTAGGTGCATGGGAGAAAGGTATTATTACAGAGAAAAAAATCCAGGCTAGTAGGAAAGAAGATGTGGAATCAATTATCAATTGCCGTCTTGTCATGTGAACAACAGAGGGCAAGGGTCAGCCAGGCAAGATGTGCCACTGGTGCAATCGAGGCATGTCAGTTAGGAGGATAACCAGCTGCTCTCTGATTGGATTTGAGGCCCACCCTATAGGAGGAAATTCGGGCCTCTACTAAAAACCTAATCAAGGCTCTGGGGAGATGGTTCAGTGGTTAAAGGTGCTTGCTTGAAAACTGATCAAAAAAGAAAAGAAAGGGTCTGGAGAGTTGGCTTAGCGGTTAAGCGCTTGCCTGTGAAGCCTAAGGACCCCGGTTCAAGACTTGATTCCCCAGGCCCCACATTAATCAGATGCACAAGGGGCCGCATGCGTCTGGAGTTTGTTTGCAGTGGCTGGAGGCTCTGGCGTGCCATTCTCTCTCTCGCTACTTGTCTGCCTCTTTCTCTGTCTGCCACTCTCAAATAAATAAATATAAATAAACAAAAAAAATTTTAAAAAAGAAAAGAAAAAAGAAAATTAAAAGCCTATGGCTGGGGAGGTCATAAGTCCTGGGAGGAAACTATCACTGTTGTTTGGCTAGATGGAGATATTGTGCCCATCAAATTTTCCCTCTAAATATTTATGTTTATGCACATACAATTAGTGTTGCTCTCAATTTTAGTTAGGGAGCTTCTCTTTGCAAATGGTGATGAACACTGGGGTGACTCAGAACTTAACACAGTGCTGAGAAGTAGTGACAGTTGAGTGCCCAGCACTAACTTCTCAGTACCTGCCTAATATGTATCAGGTCCTACGTTTGGTCACTGAGGAAGAAAAAGACCTAAGTGGATGTCTGTGGAAAGGATGCCATAGGAATGTTGTGGGACCTGCAGATAGACTGCAAGTGGGATTTCCCATTTCCCTGTTGCATTTTTCCCTTTGTAGCTATACTTGATAAGCCAGTAGCAAAAGTGGTAAAGTTTGACAGAGGATCCATTGTTCATTCAGCTCCAAAGTTTGCTCAGATATTATCTAAGAAAAACTAACTTCACAGTGAGAAAAGCCTGGCTGGCCAATACCACCTTTACTAAGATGACAAGCTTGAAGTAACTAAAATTTGGATAAACTGACTTGTGACTCTTAGGTAGTAATGCTGTCAGAATATGTGCCATCAACTCATGAAGAAACATCAGACCTATCCAAAAGAAGGACCAGTCTGCAAAATTGTCTTTAAAAATGCCAATGTCAGGACATCTTTACATGGCAGTATGCATACATTGCCTACATTATCCTTTTTACTGGCTTGGTCCATGTCTCCTAAGATTTATTTAATCACCTCTATGAAAAAATCATAATTTTTCACCCTAAACAGTATGTAGTATAGATCCTTCTTCATTTGTGTTTTAATATTATTTGTTTGTTGTACAAGTGTTTTCCTTAAATGTGGTCAGATAGGCCTCTTAAAAGTTTACATTGTCTGTAACTTATAGGACCTGTCTTTTGGGGGGTCAGGCAGCATTTTTATTGTAATTCTGTGAGTCCAGAAAAGAACAAACAAGTAAAACTGATTTAAAAAAAAATTCTGTTTATTTGTAAGCACAGAGAGAGAATGGCCTGCTTGCTGCTGTAAATGAACTCCAGATACATGGGCCACTTTATGCATCTGGCTTTATGTGAGTATCAGGGAACTGAACCCAGGATAGCTGGCTTTACAAACAAGTGCATTTAACCGCTAAGCCATCTGCCCAGCTCTGATTATTATTATTATTATTATTTTTATGTTTTGGTTTTGCAAGGTAGGGTCTTGCTTTAGCTCACGCTGACCTGGAATTCACTATGTAGTCTCTGGGTGGCCTTGAACTCATGGTAATCCTCCTACCTCTGCCTCCCGAGTGCTGGGATTAAAGGCGTGTGCCACCACACTCAGCTTCCCGATTACTATTATTTTTTAATATTTTATTTATTTATCTGATAGAGAGATTGGTTGCGCCAGGGCCTCCATCTGCTGCAAATGAACTCCAGACACATGCGGCCCCTTGTGCATCTGGCTTACGTAGGTCCTGGGGAATCGAACCGGGGTTCTTAGGTTTCACAGGCAAACACCTCAACTGCTGAGTCATTTCTCCAGCGCTGATTATTATTATTATTATTTTGAGATAGAGTCTCACACTAGCACAGGCTGACCTGGAATTCACTCTATTCTCAGGCTGTCCTCGAACTCACAGTGATCCTCCTACCTCTGCCTCCCAAGTGTTGGGATTAAAGGTGTGCACCACCACACCCAGCTTCCTGATTTTTTTTATTAAGTTGAGTCTCAGTAGCTCAAGCTGGCCTGAAGTCATAGCAGTCCTCCTGCCTCATGTGCTAGGGTTACAGGTGTGAGCCACCACACCCAACTCTGTAATTCCAATTTTTTTTTTTAATCATAGCACTGTTGGCATTGTTCCTGATTCAGGTTTTAAAAGCAGTCCGTCTCAAAGGCCATGAAGGACCTGTGTATGCAGTACACGCTGTTTACCAGAGCAGGCCATCGGATGGAGCATTGCATACACTGATAACTTCTGCAGCTGCAGATTCTACTGTTCGTCTCTGGTCTAAAAAGGGGTCACAAGGTAGGTGTTACAGTTTCAATGGGACATGAGGGGCGAGCCTTAAGGTTGTATAGCTTGGCCCTACTGGTTCTCCTTCTGCTTCCTGCCTTGCAAAGGGACAAGCTACCTCTCAGCTCCTGCTGCTAAAACCCTTCCCTTCCTTGATTTGCTTCTGGTCACATATTTGTTCCCAACAATGAGAAAATAACTAATAGAGTAGGCTTGGAGGCATTATAATCCAAGAAAATGAGATGACATTTATGAAATGGATACCAATAAGAACATAAATACAATTTTTTTCAACATTTTAAGCAATTTTAAGAAATGTTACAATATTAATCTGAATGTGTTTCTTTCATGCTTTTAAAAAACATCCCTGAGCTAGTCAGGTGTGGTGTCACACGCCTTTAATCCCAGCACTTGGGAGAACAGGTATAAGGAACACCATGAGTTTGAGACCACCTTGAGACTACAGTGTGAATTCCAAGTCAGCCTGGGCTACAGTGAAACCCTACCTCAAGAAAAAAAAAAAGGATCCCTAAATTAGACTGTGTAAATCCCTCTTGAGCCTTTTCGTATGAACTGTTCCCTGTAACCTTGTTAATGCTTGTCTATTTAATGTCACATGGTCAAAGGGGGTTGGGATTGATTTATCCTATCTCCCTGCTTATACCTAGAGCTAGGATGATGCCACCCAGCTTTTCTAGATAGGTAAGCTCGGTGAAAGTTGTTTATGGGTTTTTGTTATTTTTTAGTAACATGCCTTCAGACCTTGAACTTCGGGAATGGGTTCGTTCTTACTGTCTGCTTATCTTTTTTGCCCAACACTGATGGTGAGTATCATGCTACGTATATGTTAAAGAAATAGCATATTTAAATATCTCTATTTCACCAAACCTTGAAGAAATGTTTTAGGCATTATTTTTGTGTCTAGATATTTGTTTGTTTGTGATATTGGGTATCCTACATGCTGGATAGCTTTCTGCTATTGAGCTACACCCCCAGCCCTGCATCTAAAGCTCTCATGAAATGATAAAATCCAGGGTGGTACACACCTGCAGTCCCTGCATTCCCTGACTTATTAGAGAGAGGAGGGGAGGTGAGAGAATGGGTGTGCCAGGACGTTTTGCTGCTATAAGCAAACTACAGATGCATGCTACCACTCTCTGCATCCTTATGTGGGTACTGGGGAATTGAATCCAGGCTTCCAGGCTTTGCAAGCAAGTGCCTTTAACTGCTGAGCCTTCTCTACAGCCCAGAAAATAGAACTTTTATTACAATAGTCTAATCACCTAACTGTATATCACAAAGTTAAGGGATGCTATTAGGAATTTTGGAAGCTGAGAATTTAAGTGATTTACTGTATACTCAAGACCAATATTGCTGTTCATGAAGTATGTTGTAGATCTAGTTTGGCGAAAGTAATTCTTTGAAAGGTGACAATCTGGGATAAATTGGAAGGGTGCTAAGATGTTTCTCCTGCTATGACAGCTTCTTCACATCCTGCAAGATGACGGTTTACCTCTGACCCTGATGTCTTCATCCTTCACAAGATGACAGTTGATGTGAGGCAGCATTTGTTCTCTGACTCCTCCCTTATCTGCAGGGTGGACCCAATGGGGAGAGTAGCAGTAGCAGGAGCTGTGACTCCATGGTCCATGCCACACTTCTGTTTTGTGCAAGGATTCCTTAGGAAGAGAGCTTGCGAGTATTTATGTTTCATAGCAAAATATCATTTCTTCCCATCTACATTGAAGTCAGGTGACCAGAGTGCCTGTGGTAAATCATTGACTTAAAGAGAGAAGACCTTTGGGGGCTAGAGGGATGGCTTAGTGGTTGGTTAAGGTGCTTGCTTGCAAAGCCAAAAGACCCAGGTTTGATTCCCCAGGCCTTATGTAGGCGCCAGATGCACAAGGTGGCACATGTGTCTGGAGTACATTAGCAGCAGCTGGAGGCCCTGATGCGCCCATTCTCTCTCTCTCTCTCTCCCTCTTTCTGTCAAAAAAATAAAATATATTTAAAAAAAGAGAGAGAAGACCTCAAAGAATATCTAATCATAGAAAAATGCCTTCTTGTATCTTGTTCTAAGTCATTAAGGCTATCCTTTGGTAATGAGTTTTTTAGAAAGCTCATTTTAGTCACCTTTCTGAGCTTTTTAGCTGCACATTTAATCTTATAATTTTCTAACTCATTTGCACATTCAGTTCATTCTTAAATAAAATGTAAAGTTCTTGAAATAAACAAACATACCTGTAGATTTTTGTGCAATGACCTGTAATGATGGGTTAGGGTAGCATTGGGGTGGGCTAACCATTTTCCATAGCAGTCTTTGGCAGGGGTGATAAAAAAGGCACCCTGCTAGATTCTGGGTTTCTTTTTTTTTTTTTTTAATTTTATTTATTTATTTATTTATTTTTTATTTTTTTAATTTTTATTAACATTTTCCATGATTATAAAATATATCCCATGGTAATTCCCTCCCTCCCCACCCCCACACTTTCCCATTTAAAATTCCATTCTCCATTATATTACCTCCCCATTACAATCATTGTAATTACATATATACAATATCAACCTATTAAGTACCCTCCTCCCTTCCTTTCTCTACCCTTTATGTCTCCTTTTTAACTTACTGGTCTCTGCTACTAAGTATTTTCATTCTCACGCAGAAGCCCAGTCATCTGTAGCTAGGATCCACATATGAGAGAGAACATGTGGTGCTTGGCTTTCTGGGTCTGGGTTACATCACTTAGTATAATACTTTCCAGGTCCATCCATTTTTCTGCAAATTTCATAACTTCATTTTTTTTACCCCTGAGTAGAACTCCATTGTATAAATATGCCACATCTTCATTATCCACTCATCTGTTGATGGACATCTAGGCTGGTTCCGTTTCTCAGCTATTATAAATTGAGCAGCAATAAACATGGTTGAGCACATACTTCTAAGGAAATGTGATGAGTCTTTTGGATATATGCCTAGGAGTGCTATAGCTGGGTCATATGGTAGATCAATCTCTAGCTGTTTTAGGAACCTCCACACTGTTTTCCACAATGGCTGGACCAGATTGCATTCCCACCAGCAGTGCAGAAGGGTTCCTTTTTTTCCACATCCCCGCCAACATTTATGATCATTTGTTTTCATGATGGTGGCCAATCTGACAGGAGTGAGATGGAATCTCAATGTAGTTTTAATCTGCATTTCCCTGATGGCTAGTGACGTAGAACATTTTTTTAGATGCTTATATGCCATTCGTATTTCTTCCTTTGAGAATGCTCTATTTAGCTCCATAGCCCATTTTTTGATTGGCTTGTTTGATTCCTTATTATTTAACTTTTTGAGTTCTTTGTATATCCTAGATATTAATCCTCTATCAGATATATAGCTGGCGAAGATTTTTTCCCATTCTGTAGGTTGCCTCTTTGCTTTTTTCACTGTGTCCTTTGCAGTGCAAAATCTTTGTAATTTCATGAGGTCCCAGTGATTGATCTTGGTTTTATTGCCTGAGCAATTGGGGTTGTATTCAGAAAGTCTTTGCCAAGACCAATATGTTGAAGGGTTCCTGGGTTTCTTTTTCAGTGAACTTTTTATCATATTAATGTAGAATGGTGATGCTAATTTTCTCACTTCATTGATAGTTATTTGCCAATAACCACTGAGTAGGACATTTTAAAGTGTTGATTTTATTTCTTCAGACTTTGAGCATTTTCAGTTTGTTTGGTCCTCGTGTGGAGAACAGAAGTTAGGAATTATATAGGAGATCATAGTTATGGTGGTTTTTACAACATTGCCTGTTTTATTTCTTCCCAGTACCAGTATTAGCGTGTGGTGATGATGACTGCAAAATTCACTTATTTGTTCAACAAGATGATCAGGTAATTAATGATGTTTATCAACAAACTAGAATTAGGTTCTATTTAATGCCATCTCTTAATACAAACTATTTCTATATTATAGAACTTTAGCAATAGGGCTGGGGGGTTGGCTAAAGGCTCTTGCTTGCAAAGCTTGATGGCCTGGGTCCCCAGTGCCCATGTAAAGCCAGATGCACAAATTGGTACATGCATCTGGGGTTTGTCTTGCAGTGGTTAGAGGCCTGTTATACCCATTCTTTCTCTCTCTCTCTCTCCTCTCAAAAATAGTTTTTTAGGGCTGGAGAAATGGCTTAGCTGTTAAGGCACTTATCTACAAAACCTAAGGACCCAGGTTTGATTCCCCAGGATCCACATAAGCCAGATGTACATGGTGGCACTTGCATTTGGAGTTCGTTTGCAGTGGCTAGAGGCTCTGTAACACCCATTCACTCTCTCAAATAAAAATATTTTTAAGAAGAATTTTAAATTTTAAAGTATCTTTCAAGGAAATAATTTTAGTAATGCTGTGTTGAACTCAAAATGATCCAATTGAGGAATCTTTTTGTCCCTTGTTAGATGTGTCCCTGTTTGCACACCTTGTATCTGCAGCCTTGGCCACCAACCTGAATTGTTACGGGAAGCTATTATTACATGGAGGAAGGAGAGAAGGAAGTTGTTTTTATTTCCTTAAAAATTTTAAATGAGGGCTAGAGAGATGGCTTAGCGATTGAGACACTTGACTGCTAAGCCTAAAGACCCACTTTCAATTCCCCAGAATCCATGTAAGCCAGATTGACATGGTGGTACATGCTTCTGAAGTTTATTTGCAGTGGCTAGAGGCTCTGGTGTGCCCATTCTCTCTCTTTCCCTCCCTCCCCCACCCCTTGTCTCATAAATAAATAAAAATAAAATAACTTAAATTTTTTTTAATGAGTATGTCATACCTATAAGTGAGGCACCCTCTGGTAGTGTTCTTCCAAAGTGTACCTACATGTCAAATGGCTAAAGGAGAGAAAGTCCAGAAATGGACTTTGTTATTTTTTTTTTTCTTTTGCACATGTGTTTGAGTGAGTCAGAGTCTCTTGGTGCTCCAAATGAATGTCCACTGGGCTTTACATGGATGGATGGGAGTTGAAACTGGGCCAGCACGCTTTGCAAGCAAAGACCTTTATCTGCTGAGCCATCTCTCTAGACCCTAGAGTTGGTTAATTCTAAGCTTAATTATTTAATGAGGATGCTTGTTTCCTTTTATTCTGTAAGAAATTTAAAACTGGTGGGTTCAAGTCCATCTACCCAGCTTTTCTCTGTACTATATTCATAGCATGTAATCTATCTCATAAACATTGACCTTACATGAGACTTGCAGGTATTATCTACTCACAGTTGCTCAGTGAATGATTAAGATATATGAGTGCTTTATCCTGTTTAATCAAATAGTGCTTTCTGCAGAAGTGATGTAGCCATGACTGGCTGAGACCAAATAAAGTCACTGACATATCAGTGTGAATTCTTTTAGCAGGCCTGATGATTTTTGTTATTTTCTTAGTTTCAGAAAGTGCTTGTTCTCTGTGGACATGAGGACTGGATAAGAGGCGTGGAATGGGCAACCTTTGGTTAGTATGGAATTTTGCTAAAGTGCACTTGATGGGGGCAAGTTCATGTAACTTTTACAAAAGCAGTCTCTTGTGTTTTAGTTTTTGCGTTTTCTTTGTGTTACATTGTATATTGTCCTGGAAAGAGATGAAGCAGGTTGATAATTTTGACACCAGCTGTTGTGTTGACATGCAATTGTTCTTGAGAAAGTGTTTATTGAACTGAGTAGACTAGCTGAGTGTTATATGAAAACTAGAATCGTATGTTTATTTGTCATGTTATCAAAATGACTGCAGGTTAGATGAATGAAGGGCAAGTCCAATTTTCTAACTCTAGAAATACACATTGTAGAAGAAATAATGTTGTATCTAAATGTAACGTTTTGAAAAGTAATATAGTCTGTTTTTTAATTAGGTAGAGATCTTCTCCTAGCAAGTTGTTCACAGGATTGCCTGATAAGAATATGGAGGCTGCGTATGAAGTCAGCATCTTCAGAGACTCAGGATGATGACATAAGACTGAAAGAAAATACCTTCACCACACAAAATGGAAGTGAGTAATAGTGTGTGGTTCTGGTGGCTTCATTTATTTCTTTGCTCATACATCTCTGTGGAGAGTGGTGTTACAGATGTCTCAGTTTCCTTCCCAACAGTAAGTTACTATCATGTTTTGCTTTGAGTTTTATTTTTATGTGAAGGCAAGTCAAATTTTTGGGAGGGAGGTAAGTTTTCAAGGTAGTGTCTCACTTTAGCCCAGGTTGACCTGGAATTCACTATGTAGTCTCAGGATGGTCTTGAACTCATGGCAATCCTCCTACCTCTGCCTCCCGAGTGCTGGGATTAAAGGCATGTGCCACCATGCCCAGCTCTAATTATTTATTTTTAAATATTTTTATTTATTTACTTGAGAGAGGGGCAGACTGACAGAAGAGAGAGTGAGTATAGGCATGCCAGGGCCTCCTGTCCCTGTAAACAAACTCCAAATGCATGTGCCACTTTGTGTATCTGGCTTTACATAGGTACTGGAGAATTGAACCTAGGCCATCAGGCTTTGCAAGTAAGCACCTTTAACCACTGAGCTATCTCTCCAGTCCTGTATTTTTTCTTTTATATTGTTGGAAACTGAACCCAGGCCTTGCACATATAAGGCCAGTACTTTACCATTCAGCTATACCCTAGCCCTAGTTTTTGAACTGATTCATAAAAAACAAAAGTTGTACAAGTGGTGTGTCAATGTACATATATTATGCATAATTTTGCTTTATTAAATGTACTGTAACAGCTGTTTAGAAAATTCTTAAATAATAAAACATTCTTTTATTTATGACCACTTAGGAAAATAAAGGGAAAAATCATTTTCAGAACTTTTTCTCATAATGTTGAACAGTGGGTGAGGTTGATGAAATTTTGGATGCATGTTCTTTTTGTTAAGTCTGGACTGCTAGATTTTTTTTTTTTTAATTTAATTTATTAGTTTTCATTTCAGTGAATACAGGCAGTTTGGTACCATTATTTAGGCTCATCTGTGATCTACGCCCTCCCATTAGACCCTCCTTGTTGATGTAAATGGGTTGTGCATTGTGGAGTTAGCCCCCAGTTATTGGTATGCTAAATGTCTCTGCAAATCATGACCCAACATGTGACTCTGACATTCTTTCTGCCCCCTCTTCCACAAGATTTCCCTGAGCCATGTTGGGTTCATTTTTGGTCTGCTTCACTGCTGAGGTGTTGGGGGCCTGGACTGCTAGATTTTGTTCTAATTTTCTTAGTTTAATTTTTTTTTTTTTTTTTTTTTTTTTAGTATTTTTAAGTGTTTTGAGAGAGAGAGAGGCAAATAGAGAGAATAGGCACACCAGGGCCTCCAGGCACTACAAACAAACTCCAGACACATGGGTCACCTAATGCATTTTTAGCAAATTATACCTGGGCCCTTAAGCTTCACAGTCAAGTGTCTTAACTGCTTAGTTGCGTCTGACGTAATTACATGGCTGACTTTATGCAGATGGTCTGAGACAAGTTCTGTGAGATGGAACATCGTTACTTTTGTTGTAGGCACTGAGGTAACGTGCGCGGTTATTCTGGAGACCGTGCTAGCTGGACACGAGAACTGGGTAAACGCAGCTCACTGGCAGCCTTCCTTTCACAAAGGTAAGGGAAATACATGCAGAGCCTCCGTTTCTTTAAACTTCGTGGTATTGTAAGCTGACCAGCTGAAGTGGAAAGTTTTGTTTTTAGTGTGATTAGAAATACGTTAGACGTTTTCAAGTTAAGATTATTAGAATGCACTCCTAGTGTGTAGGGCACTCCACTGCATTGAAATGTACTCCTGTGGGAAGACTTGAGTCCTACAATGATGTTGAAAATACAACACCAGTTGCATTGTTTCTAAAACTTACTATGTAGTTTAAAGTTTTTTTTTTTAAATAATTTTATTTATTTATTTATTTGAGAGTGACAGACACAGAGAGAAAGACAGATAGAGGGGGAGAGAGAGAATGTGTGTGCCAGGGCTTCCAGCCTCTGCAAACGAACTCCAGACGTGTGCGCCCCCTTGTGCATCTGGCTAACGTGGGACCTGGGGAACCGAGCCTCGAACCGGGGTCCTTAGGCTTCATAGGCAAGCGCTTAACCGCTAAGCCATCTCTCCAGCCCTAAATATTTTTATTTATTTATTTGAGAGTGACAGACAGAGAGAGAGAAAGAGGCAGATAGAGAGAGACAGAGAATGGGCGTGCCAGGGCCTCCAGCCACTGCAAACGAACTCCAGATGCGTGCGCCCCCTTGTGCATCTGGCTAACGTGGGACCTGGGGAATTGAGCCTCGAACCAGGGTTCTTAGGCTTCTCAGGCAAGTATTTAACCACTAAGCCATCTCTCCAGCCCAGTTTAAAGGTTTTTAAAAAAGTAACTTTTACTCCCCTCTCGCCCCCCAAAAAAGTAACTTTCAAGCGAACTTCCCTGGAGTCTTTATTTCAGCTTTAATGATAAGAGGTTGGTGATACTGAGACATCTTTCTTATTATAAAGAAACTCTCTGTTTCGCTCATAACCTGCATTTATCCTGCCCAAGCTAGTGCTGGTGTAGAGTGAGGAAGGTATCTCCCCACCCCCGCCCCAGGAATAACAATAATTATTGCTCAGATAAACCAGCATTCAGCTCGTACATCTTGCTACATTTGCCAGTTTCTTCATCCTCATTGTTATTATTACTCTTTGTTCTTTGGGGCTAACTCTGGTACATGTGGCCTTGCCCACAGCTTCCTTTCTAGCCCACACCCCTCCAAGTGCTATATTGTCACTTAACAAAGATTCTCCTTCACTGTCTGTGCACCTCAGAGCCTGCTAGCTGCATGAATTTTGTTAGCAGCTCAACATTCATTCTAAACCAAGGAAGATCTTGCCAGGAATGGTGGTGCATGCCTCTAATTCCAGCACTAAGGAGGTGCTAAAAAAAAAATGTATATTTTGCTGTTGTGACAGTGACTTCTTTCAGTACCCCTGTTGTTTTGTCCTGGCAATCTACAGACATTGTGGATCACTTAAAGGCACTAGTGTTTCCTTCTTTAGACGGTGTTCTTCAGCAGCCAATGAGATTGCTTTCTGCCTCCATGGACAAAACCATGATCCTCTGGGCTCCCGATGAAGAGTCAGGAGTTTGGTTAGAACAGGTAAAATGTGAATGTTTAAGGAACAGACAGTTGGACTTTTTAAGTATACAAACCCCAAGTCTGTATTCCTAGAGCTGTAAATTTTCACTGTGTGTACATTAAATGTATGCATTTGGAATCCACTTCCATTGTGAGAAATGGCCCTATTGATGGAAAATTGTTTTCTGTCTATTCTTGTGTAGGTTCGCGTAGGTGAAGTAGGTGGAAATACCCTTGGATTTTATGACTGCCAGTTCAGTGAAGATGGCTCCATGATCGTTGCTCATGCCTTTCATGGTGCACTGCACCTTTGGAAGCAGAATGCAGTTAACCCAGTAAGAAAAGCCCTTCCCATTCCCAGCTAAATGATGTTTTATTGCATTACACAGAAACACAGTAGGCACAGATGTTGAAGGGGATATCACTACTTCCAAGACATTATATGGTACATGTACTAGGTTAGAAAATTCTTCTCAGCACCATGATGCCTTCTGAGTCATCCCAAGGTGACTACCATCTGAAAAGAAAAGCTTCTCTTACCAAAAGTGAGAGTAGCATTAGTATATGGGTATGAACATTGAAAGAAGTGCTTACTGGGCATTTTGGTGAGCATAGTATATCTGCATTTCCCTAATGAATAGGGATGTAGAACTTTTTTTTTGGATGTTGATATGCCCTCTGTATTTCTTCTTTTGAGAACTCTCTATTTAGTTCCAGAGCCCATTTTAATTGGCTTGTTTGATTTATTATTTAATTTTTTGAGTTCTTTGTATATCCTAGATATTAATCCTCTATCAGATTTATAGTTGGCAAAGATATTTTTCCCATTCTGGAGGTTGCCTCTTTCCTTTATTCACAGTATCCTTTGCTGTACAAAACCTTTGTCATTTCATGAGGTCCCAGCAGTTAATCTATGGTTTTATTGCTTGAGCAATTGGGGTTATAATCAGAAAGTCTTTGCCAAGACCAGTATGTTGAAGGGTTTCCCCTACTTTTTCCTCTAGCAGTTTCAGAGTTTCAGGTCTGATATTAAGGTCTTTAATCCATTTGGACTTAATTCTTGTGCATGGAGAGAGACAAGGATCTATTTTCATCCTTCTACAGATACATATCCACTTTTCCCAGCACCATTTGCTGAAGAGGCTGTCTTTTCTCCAATGGTATTCTTGGCATTTTTGTCAAATATCATGTGGCTAAAGCTACCTGGACTTAAATCTAGGTCCTCTATTCTGTTCCATTGATCTACATGTCTGCTTTTGTGCCAGTACCATGCTGTTTTTATTACTGTGGCTCTGTAGTATAGGTTAAAATCAGGTATGGTGATACCACCAGCCTTATTTTTGTTGTTCAAAATTGTTCTAGATATTCAAAGGGGTTTTTTTGTGCTTCCAAATGAATTTTTGGATTGTTTTTTCTCTTTCTGTGAAGAATGCCATAGGAATCTTGATGGGGATTGCATTAAATGTGTAGATTGCTTTTGGTAAGATTGCCATTTTCACAATAGTGATTCTTCTGATCCAAGAACAAAGGATGTCTTTGCATTGCCTAGTGCCTTCTGCAATTTCTCGCTTGAGTGTTTTAAAGTTTTCATTGTAGAGATCATTCACTTCTTAAGTTAGGTTTATTCCAAGGTACTTTATTTTTTTTCTAATGCAATTGTGAATGGGAGTGCTTCTCTGAGTTCATCCTCTGTGTGTTTGTTGTTCTATGATGCCATTTAATCCAGATGCCTCTCTGTTTATTTTCTGCCAGGATGACCTGTCAATTGATGAGAGTGGGGTGTTGAAGTCACCCACTACAACTGTGTTTGGTTAATCTGTCACCTTAGTTCTAATAGCATTTGTTTGATGAAGTTGGGAGCCCCCATTTTAGGTGCATATATATTTAGGATTGTAATGTCCTCCTGTTGGAGTGTACCTGTAATCAATATGAAGTCACCTTCCTTATCTTTCCTAACTAATGTTGGATTGAAGTCTACCTTGTCAGATATTAGGATAGCAACCCCTGCTTGCTTTCTAGGCCTATGTGCTTGAAATACTGTTTTCCAACCTTTCTTCGTAAGATAGTGTCCATCCTTTGTAGAAAGATGGGTTTCTTGGTGGCAACAAATTGAAGGATCGATCTTGCTGTTTAACCCATTGTGAAAACCTATGTCTTTTGGTTGGGTCATTGAGGCCATTGATATTAAGAGATATTATTGAAATGTATGTATTTATTTTTGTCATTTAAAAAAAATTCTTCTGATTTTACCTTTGCTCTCTTGTATTAACTAGTATTTGAGTATGGTTTGTTTTTTCCAGGTTCCTTATATGTGTGCTTTTCTTTCTCCTAAGCATGGAGGATTCTTTCAAGTATTTTCTGTAGAGCTGGTTTTGCCTTCAAATATTCCTTTAGCCTGCTTTTGTCATGGAATGTCCTTATTTCTCTGTCTATTTGAATGGATAGCTTTGCAGGATAAAGTAATCTTGGTTCACATTTGTTATCTTTCAGGACTTGGAATACATTACTCCAAGCCCTTTTGGCTTTTAAAGTTTTTGTTGAGTAATCTGCTGTGATCCTGTTGTGCTTGCATATGTAGGTAACTTGATTTTTCTTTCTAACTGCTTTCAGTGTATTTTCTTTGGTTTGTCTATTTGGTAGTTTAATTATAATATGGTGAGGAGAAGTTCTTTTCAGGTTTTGTGTGTTTGGTGTTCTAAAGGATTCCTGTATCTTCACTGGCATCTCTTTTCCCAATTTGGGGGAAGTTTTCTTCTGTGATTTTATTGAAAATGCCTACTATGCCTTTGGAGTGAAATTCTTCTCCTCCTACAATACCCTGAATTCTTATGTTTATAATCTTTTCATAGCATCCAAATTATCTTGAAATTCCCATTCATACTGTCCTATTAGTTTGTCTTTTTCTTTGTTGGACTGTATTAGATCTGCCTTCTGGTCTTCTAGTTTAGATATTCTGTCCTCTCCTTCATCCATTGTACTAGTGAGGTTTTTTGGTTTTTTTTTTTATCTTCCTGTTTGTTTATTTGAGTTTGACAGAGAGAGAAAGAGGTAGATAGAGTGGGGGAGAGAGAGAGAAAGAGACTGGGCATGCCAGGGCCTCCAGCCACTACAAATGAACTCTGGATGCATGTACCTCCTTTTGCATGTGGGTAACGTGTGTCCTGGGGAATCAAGCCTTGAACTAGAGTCCCTAGGCTTCATAGGCAAGCATTTAACTGCTAAGTTATTTCTCCAGCCCTCTATAGAATTTTTTATTTCATTGACTGTGTTCTTCATTGCTAGTAATTCTGACTGGTTTTTCTTTATTATTTCTATTTCCTCTTTATGTGTTGTATTAACCTCTTTATTTCATGAAATTGGTTTCCTGTGTCTTCTTTGATTCCTTTTATTTCCTCTTTGATTCCTTTGATTTTCTCTTTGACTTCTTTGAGCACATTTATAATTATTCTTTTGAAATCTTTCTCAGATATTTCCTCTAAATCATTCTCACTGGAAGTCACTTCTGATGCATTGATACTTTTTGGTAGATTTATGTTATCTTGATTTTTTGTGTTTCTTGTGTTATAATGTATATATTTTTATCTTGGATTAATTTAATGCTTGGATTTTCTAATTAGCTGCGGTATTACTAGATGTAGCAATCAATTTGATGTTATGTATCTTCAGAGTAGGAGCTTAAGGTGCTAGGTGTGGCTCTTAAAAGACTCTCAGAGTATCTACAAAAGTGACCCTTGATGTTGGGTTTGCCTGCTATGAGAGTATTCAAGTAGGCTGAGTGGAACAAAATACAGGCAGATTCTAAAATTTAACTAAAGAATGTACACATTCAATGAAAAATAGTACAGAAAATTTATGCAAGAGTAGGTGTTATGACAACTAGATGCTCTAACAAAGTCACAGTCCATAAGGATGGATGTTGCCCCACACCTTTAATCCTATCAACTAGGAGGCTAAGATATCTGGTCTGTTGAGGGTTCCAAGTCAGCTTGTGGCCAAGTGAGACGCTTCCCTAATGAAAACAGAAGAGGAAACAAAAGTACTATAAATCAGGAAGCAACAAATGATAAGCCAATGTATAGCTTATTTAAGAATGGCAGTTCTGGGCTGGAGAGATGGCTTAGCGGTTAAGCGCTTGCCTGTGAAGCCTGAGGACCCCGGTTCAAGGCTCGGTTCCCCAGGTCCCACGTTAGCCAGATGCACAAGGGGGCGCACGCGTCTGGAGTTTGTTGGCAGAGGCTGGAAGCCCTGGCGCGCCCATTCTCTCTCTCCCTCTGTCTTTCTTTCTCTCTGTGTCTGTCGCTCTCAAATAAATAAACAAAAAATTAAAAAAAAAAAAAAAGAATGGCAGTTCTGACCATCCATCAGATTTAACATATAATTTATCCTGATATGGAAGGTGCAATTACCACTTCTGGTTCAAGCCTATATACCAGGCTTATTTGGCGGGTAGTGACCTGGTGTAATACCAGTTACTTTGGGGATGATTTTGGTGTCAGTTATGCTGCGCTGCTGGGTCCCTCTTTGTTGCACTGTGGGTTCAAGTTGGTGTGCTGGGTTGCTTGATTGTTGCTCTGATCACAGGTGCTGGGTGCTGTGAGCTCCCTTCCCCAGGTCTCTGGGGCTTGCACTGGTGTTGGGGAGGGGAGGCTGTGGATAGTGGCTGATGTTTTCCTGCTGGTACTGTTGATTGTCTTCCTCATGAGCTGCTTCTCAGTTCTTCCCTGCTGTTCCCCCTTCAAGTTTCTTGAGTTTGCAAGGAGCTCTGGTGTGAGTGGATAATCCCCCCTCTCGGCTTTTTCTGTGGCTCAGGGCCTCAGGCTGATGAGCCTTGCAGCTGTGGCCCTGCAGATCTGGTGTTGCCACTGCTGCCAGTGTGGTCTCTAGATGCTCTGGATCTCTCCTACTTCACTGCTGCAGTTGGTAATTTCTTATATACCCTCACTTTTTAGTAGAAGAGTATATTAAGCTGGTTTTTCTTTCTTTCTTTCTTTTTTTTTTTGGCTTTTTCTCCCCTAAGCTGCTTTGGGATGGTTCCTATGCTGCCATTTTAACCAGAAGTCCAAATTAAAGAAAAATAAATCTCCACTGTATTTTACATGGGTACCAGGGATCTGAACTCAGTTCTTCATGCTTTTCTCTAGCCTGGAGTTTATTTTTCAGAGCAGTATTAGCTGAAGAAAAAAAAATTGAACAGAAAGCAGATTTCTAGTATACCTTGAACCCAGTACACACATATTCTTCCATCAGTATCCCATACCAGAGTGGTGCTTCTTTTTTGTTCAATTTATTTTTGTGATCAAGGGTGAGTTTTATAAACAATAAGATGCTTACTATGTAAGTTTATAGTAATAGCTCAAAAGTGCTATCTGTTGGTCAGAAGGTGTGAGCTTACTTTAGAACCGTGTTTATGTCAGAGGAAACTAGTACCAGTTCTTTGTCACACTTTATTTTGACCAAAAGTAATATAACTCATTTTAATTATTGAGCAAAACAGTAGTACATACCTGTAATCCCAGCATGTGGGTGGAAGAGGTAGGAAGGTCAGGAATTCAAGGCCAGCCTTGGTCACAAGAGTCCAGGTGTCAAAACAACAAACAAACAAACAAATAAATAAAAATAAAGGAAATAAGTGAATATGTGTGTGTGTGTGTGTGTGTGTATTGTGTTCATTAGACTTTGCTTTTATCAACCTATTCTCAACTTACAGGGTTTTGTTTTTGTTTTGTTTTGGTCTCATTCTAGCTCAGGGTGGCCTCAAACTCACAGTGATCCTCCTACCTCAGCCTCCTGAATGCTGGGATTACAGTATGTACCACCATGCCCATCTGAGTTATAGGAATTTTTTTAAGTTTTACTGAGACTTGAAGTACTTTAGTAAAAGTCTCTATGGACCAGGCATAGGACATTTTCTGTGTCATTGTCATATGTTCATATGATTGCAATAGCAAGCTCCTCTGCCCTTTACACCTGGAAGTTCTTTTTATACTAAAGAAAGCCCCAGGCCCTCACTCAATTGAGTTTAACAATACAGGGGCTGGAGCCATGGTTTAGCTGTTGAGCGCTTGCCTGTGAAGCCTAAGGACTCCGGTTCGAGGCTCAATTCCCCAGGACCCACGTTAGCCAGATGCACAGGGGGCGCTTGTGTCTGGAATTCATCTGCAGTGGCTGGAGACCCTGGCGTGCTCATTCTCTCTCTCTCTCTCTCTCTCTCTCTCTCTCTCTCTCTCTCTTTCTGCCTCTTTCTCTGTCTGTCGCTCTCAAATAAATAAATAAAAATAAACGAAAAAAAATTAAAAAAAAACAATACACGCATCATGCTCCTGCATATTTTTTGTGTGTAAGCGCACAAATCCTCTTAATGCTCTTGTCTAGTAGTTGCTGTTACTGTAATGCCTGTTTTACAGAAGAGTTCACCAAGACACTATGATTGCATTGTGTCTGGCTGCTAGGTTTTCACCAAAAAATGGATGGAGGAAAATTCCTCATAGTTACTGTTTTTAAGGGTAGACACATTTGAATACTTAACTTGTAATATACTTGATTGGAAAATAGATCTATCATTTTATGTCCCATCTTTTCAGTTTCTATGAGGCTTCTGTCCTTTCTCTTGTCAGATGAGAGCTTTCCTTTCAGTGGTGTTGGTTTGACTCTTGATATGTGTGCTGAACACTTTCATTGCAGAGAGAGTGGACTCCAGAGATTATCATTTCAGGACACTTTGATGGTGTCCAAGACCTAATGTGGGATCCAGAAGGAGAATTCATCATCACAGTTGGTACTGATCAGACAACTCGCCTTTTTGCTCCATGGAAGAGAAAAGACCAGTCACAGGTGAAAAGATGTCTTCTCCTTAAGGCCTTCCTTCCACTTAAGCAGCACCAGTGAGCTGTTACTGCACACCTTCCAGCTTGGTTGATGTGAAAACCATAAGTGCTGGTGAGAGGGTGGAGGAACCGAAACTTTTTATCTGCTAGCTATTGGAATGCAGAATGACCCAGCCACTCTGGAAAACCCGTGTGGCATTATAGCTCAGAGTATATCATTGCTTACGTCCTTTACAAAAGATTTGAGCTACTTAATTCCGATGCTAGTTGTCAAAATGTATTTGCTTCAGTTTCATTTGGGGAATGTATCAGCAATGAAAACATAAGTTAATGAGCTGGAGAGGTAGATCCAAGCCTGCCAACCCCAGTCAACCACCTGACTTCAGTCAGTCTTCCCCGGTGCCCACATGAAGCTGACGCAAAGGGATGCACACATCTGTAATTCCAACATACCTATAGCAATGATAGGTTGAGGTTGTCCTCTGACATATGCAAAGCTAGAATATGCCCATACAAGACACATGCAGCATGCATACACACACAAATTTTAAAAATAGAAAGAAAACAATGGCAAGCAATTTAACATGTTTTTATGGCTTTAAGGACTTGCTACCAGCATTGCTCAGTTGTTTATTCATGGGTAAATCTGCACCATGGCCATGGTTTCAAAGCATAGGAAATAATTTTCCTTCTAAAATTTGCTTGTTGAAAGAACTGGTCTTTGAGACATGTCATCATTGTCATTTGCCCTACTTTAATTCCCAGGTGACATGGCATGAGATCGCAAGGCCTCAGATACACGGATATGACCTGAAGTGTTTGGCAATGATCCATCGGTTTCAGTTTGTGTCTGGAGCTGATGAAAAAGTTCTTCGTGTTTTTTCTGCACCTCGGAATTTTGTGGAAAATTTTTGTGCCATTTCAGGACAGTCACTGAGTCATGTGCTTTGTGATGTGGGTATTCCTCTAACTGTTCACTTTAGTCATTTTGTTTCAGTTTTTTGTAATTTTTGCTTCAGGCTATACATGTAGTATCATGGGTACCAATGCAGTTACATCATGCATTATTGGCCTGCTTGACAAATTTGTGTGCACTGTGGCATGCAGTGGTTTGAATATTAATCCCAGGAATGCTGTGTGCAGTAGATGGGTTCAAACCACTAAAGAAGCAATGCCATGTTCATTTGAGACAAGGAAATTACCATCTCTACAGAAGATAGAGGCCCAGAGTCAGTGAAGTAACAAGATAAAAACAGTTGGTTGATAAATCTTATACTACTAAAGTTCTGTAGAAAGAAGAGGTCACTGTTGGTGTAATAAGAACATGTGTTTTGTGGAGGGGGGAGGGGTAGGGTCTTGCTGTAGCCCAAGCTGACCTGGAATTCACTATGTAGTCTCAGGGTGGCCTCCAACTCATGGTGATCCTCCTTTCTCTGCATCCCAAGTGCTGGGATTAAAGGCGTGTGCTACCATGTCCAGCTAATAAGAACATTTTTATGGGCCTCATTTGTGATATGTAAGGGTAACTTTTTATTTTTGTTTGTTTATGCTATGCACATCTAAAAATATTTGAGCTACTTACAGAAATATATTAATTGAGGTTTGGAATATAGCTCAGTGGCAGAGTACTCATCTAGTATACACAAGGGCTTTGGTTCAATCCCTAGTAATACAAACAAAAAATTATAAAGAAATTTTGAAGGAAGGGAAGTGAAGTAGGAAGATAGCTATGTTGTAGAAAACAAAATAGTTATATTACTCAGAAGTATTACTCAATAGGTAGATTTGGGTCACAAGTTTGTTTCTGAGCTCAGAGAAAGTAAGTGGACTTCTGATAGGCAGAAGGCAGGAGGGTGAGTGAATGGAAGGGAGGCCAGGACTCTTGGAGTGCATACTGGAGTGAAGGGAGAAATAGAGAGTTGGAGGAAGGTTAGGTGGTGAGGAACTTTAGGTGGCAGATGATTCAGATGGGGTGCTATTGGAAGCCCCCACACAAATTAAAGGCATTTTGGAGCAAAGAGAGTTATGTGGGAGCTCAGAGACTTAAGGCAGTACCCGAGCACCAGTCTGAGAAAGGTGGGAGCAGGAGATGCCCAACTGTATTCCTAGAGTGGACTCTGAACCTCCTCCACAGGCGTTCTGAGGGTTGCTTCTGTTCTGCTTGTCTCTAGTGGTGGGATGAGACCTACAGGCAGGCTTTGATATAGCAGTATACAGACTGTAGCCTTCATGGATGGGGGAACAGTTAATTTTAGGATCTCTCTAATTCCAGGAATTGAAATGGGGTTTGTGGAGTCCTGAGAACGACTGGCGCAGTGCACGCCATTTGTTCTGTATCCTAGAATACAGGAATCTTGTAGCTCAGAATGCTTCTTATTCTCTTTCAGGGTTTGTTCCCATATTACTGCATGTTGCTACATGGGAATGCTTCGTACTCTTCTTGTCCATGCTTTGTTGAAAAGTGTGCACTTCCTATGTCCAGGCAGCCAGTCTGGGTGGTTCAGTGGTATAACTTCTTGTTACTCATGTGTGACTAGCTCTAGGCCCTGTGTTTAAAGTCCACTTGGTAAGAAACAGTCAGCATGTGGTCATCTTGATGGCTAGCATGTGGCTCCACATGTGACCTGATTGCTTTCAGTCCAAGATCTAAAAGAATTGCTTCTTCAGGAAACACTTTTAGCAATGTTTAAGTAAGTTTAATGAAAGCACTAGGACTGTGTCTTTGCAGGCCACGTTTGTGTTTTCATGAGCAACTCAGGGATGTGCCTGTGAGGTTTTTTTGGAGACAGAGCTCTAATTTTCCATGTTCAGTGTACAGCAGATCTTGTTAAATGAGCTGTTAGCATTTGGTGAGCTTAGACAGGATGCCTGACCTTAGGCGTTGAGTGAGGATTGGCACTTTCTGTTGGAGAGAGCTTGCTAGCATTGTATCTGTTGATTCAGGAACTGGAAGACTGAGCAGACATCCACACACAAGGTGGTTTCAAAAATGCTTCTCAGGGGGCTGGAGAGATGGCTTAGCACTTAAGCGCTTGCCTGTGAAGCCTAAGGACCCCGGTTCGAGGCTCAACTCTCCAGGACCCACGTAAGCCAGATGCACAAGGAGGCACATGCGTTTGAAGTTTGTTTGCAGTGGCTGGAGGCCCTGGTGAGCCCATTCTGTCTGTCTCTCTGCCTCTTTCTCTGTCTGTTGCTCTCAAATAAATAAAAAACAAAAACAGTTTTAATTTTTTTTTTGTTCATTATTTATTTATTTGAGAGCAGCAGAACTGCTAAGCCACCTCCAGCCCACAAAAACATTTTTAAAAAATGCTTCTCAGAATTTGTGAACATAACTTGTTGTAGTGCTTGGGGTAACAGTAACTTTTAGCCTTTAAAATATGTACTGGGGCTAGATAGATGGCCTGTCTCATAAATAAATAAAATATTTTTAAAAATTAAAGAAATTTACATATTGTGTTTTTCATTGTAGCAAAACAGTGTTCTTCCAGAAGGAGCTACTGTTCCTGCATTGGGATTATCAAATAAAGCTGTCTTTCAGGGTAAGGATTTGTTTTCCAAAATTATTGACCCTACAATATTACTTGAAAATTAGCTGCAAATCCATATGATGTGTACCTAATGATCATGCACCTGAGTTTTTATGATCATGATGCATGTAGGTATCTTCTCCGTCACGTATGTGTGATAAGTGTACTGCTCTCATACAGATCACTGACAGGCTTTTACAGAACACTCCAGTCACATGTGTGAACTTGGGCAGCTTGTAGAAACTGTTATGTAGTTTTAAAACTTCATAAACCGGTAAGCCAAAAGAAAATGAAATGAAATTTTTATAGTATTGATTCATATTTCTTTTCTGTTCCTTCTTTTTTTTTTTTTGGTTTTTCGAGGTAGGGTTTCACTCTAGTCCAGGCTGATCTAGAATTCACTATGTAGCCTCAGGGTGGCCTTGAACTCACGGAGATCCTCCTACCTCTGTCTCCCGAGTGCTGGGGTTAAAGGCGTGTGCCACCATGCCCAGCTTGTTCCTTCTTTTTTATGTATGTAAATTTTTTATTTATTTATTTGAGAGAGAGAGGTAGATAGAGGGAGAGAGAGAGAATAGGCATATCTGAGCCTCTAGCCACGCAGATGAACTCCAGAAACATGTGCCACCGTGTGCATTTGGCTTATTTGGGTACTGGGGAATTGTACGTAGGTCCTTAGGCTTTGCAGGCAAGAGCCTTAACTGTTAAGCCATCTCTCCAGCCCCATATTTTTCTTTTTATTTAACTTTTAAAAAAATTTTATTTATTTATTTGAGAGAGAAAGAGGCAAAGAGAGAATGGGCGCACCAGAGCCTCCAGCCACTGCAAACGAACTCCAGATGCATGTGTCCCCTTTTGTGGCTTATGTGAATCCTGGGGAATTGAACCAGGGTCCTTTGGCTTTGCAGGCAAATGCCTTAACTACTAAGCCATCCCTCCAGCCCTCTTTTTTCTTTTTTAAGGTAGTGTGTCATTGTAGCTCAGGCTGACCTGGAATTCACTATGTAGTCTCAGGCTTGCCTCAAACTCACAGTGATCCTCCTACCTCTGCCTCCTAAATACTGGAATTAAAGGCATGTGCCGCTGGCACCTATTTCCTTTTTCTTTGTTTTTAATATTTTCATTTATGTGTGAGAGAGACAAAAATGGTCCTGTCAGGCCCTCTTGCTACTGCCAATGAACTCCAGATGCATACGTCATATTGTACATCTGGTTTTACATAAGTACTAGGGAATTGGACTTGGCCTGCAGGCTTTGCAAGTAAGTACCTATAACTACTGAGCCATCTCCCCAAGCCCTTGATTCATATTTCCTTGAACTTATTTGGAGAATTTCTAGAGTAGTAGCAATACCTTCGGCTTTGGAATCTTGTGGACACAGCTTTGAGAAATAGACCTCGTTGGAATGCTACTACTTTCAAAGATCACGACTTCACTCATGGTGTTGATGTGCTCTCTAAACAGGCGACCTAGCTCCTCAACCTTCTGATGAAGAGGACCTGTTAACTAGCACTGGGCTCGACTATCACCAGGTGGCCTTTCAACCCTCCCTACTTACTGGTAAGAAATGACCAAGAAATGATTTAATAAAATTACTGATGGGCCTAAAGGAGAACTATGAAATTTCCTTTTATGTTTGGCTATAGACAGGAAAAATAATTGTAATATTAAATTTTCTTGTAGAGCCTCCCACCGAGGATCACCTGCTACAGAATACCCTGTGGCCAGAAGTTCAGAAGCTGTAAGTGGAGCTATCCTTTTATATAAATCTGTCAGAACTGGAGGGCTTTCCCCAGAACATGGTTTTCTCCTTTACCTTCTTTCTATCTACATTTGTTCCTCCTGCTCAATCTTTCATTGGTTCTTCAAAGGGGTGAGAACCAAATGTCACACTAATTCATTGTTTATTGTATTTATTAATTTGGTTGGTCTTAATTTCCAAAGTAGAGAGGCATAACAGTGTATGTGCTTTTCCATTTCATAAGACTAAAGTTTTGTGGTTCTGTTAGTCCTTTTTGTTCTTGTTGATTCCATCGGTACTTCCCATGGGGTTTATTGTACTGGCTGGGAAAGAAAATCAAAACTTCATGCTGATCAGTTGTTTGGAGTTATGTTATATTACCCAGAAATAAAAGATTCTTTAAAGAATTATATGTCAGCTAGTGAAAATGATATCATCTTTGCACTGTTTACATATTTGTCACAAAAGAATAAGTACATTATTAATACTGAGGTTATGAATTTTCTCTTTACATTTTAGATATGGACATGGCTATGAAATCTTCAGTGTTACCTGTAACAATTCCAAGACTCTCCTTGCCTCGGCCTGCAAGGTCCTGTGCTTAGCTTGGATTCTACTTGCTCTCAGGTTTTTGGGATTCACATAGAGGTAGAGATTTAAACAGAACTCTGAATGAAAGACCACTGTTGTCTCATCTTGAATCTTAAATTCTCTTTTCGTGTTTACTACCCATTGAAAGCTTGCAGTTGCATTTTACATCTATTTTAGCAATACTGTTGATTTTTTAAAAAAATATATATATTTATTTGAGAGAGAAAGAGGCAAATAGAGAGAATGGGCACTCCAGGGTCTCTAGCCACTACAGATAAACTCCAGACACATGCGCCACCTTTTGCATCTGGTTTACATGGGTTCTGGGCAATCAGACCTGAGTCCTTAGGCTTCACATGCAAGTAAGTGCCTTAACTGTTAAGCCATCTCTCCAGAGATTTTATTTATTTATTTAGATATATAGTCTTTTATATACATACATACATACATATATATGTGTGTGTGTGTGTGTGTGTGTGTGTGTGTGTGTGTGGTCTTAAATTTAGTTGACTGATTTGGGGTGCTGTACAGTAAAAAAATATGTATATAACTATTGTTGCAGTCCGGTTCGCATTGCTGGTAGAAATCACCCAACCAAGAGCAGCTTCTGGGAAAAAGAGATTTATTTTGGCTTACAGGCTCAAGGGGAATCTCCACAATGGCAGGGAAAAACGATGGCATGAGCAGAGGGTGGACATCACCCCCTGGCCAACATAAGGTGGAACACAACAGCAGGAGGGTGTGCCAAACACTGGCATGGGGAAACTGGCTATAAAGTATAAAGCCCTTAAGCCCGCCCCCAACAATACACTCCCTCCAGGAGGCATTAATTCCCAAATATCCATCAGCTGGGAACCTAGCATTCAGAACACCTAAGTTTATGGGGGACACCTGAATCAAACCACCATAACTATCTTTTGACCATGCATGCTAAGCAAGCATTTTACCACTTAGCTATATCTGCAGCCTCATGAAGTTCTTATAGTAGTATAGTAATTATGTCATAGATTTATGTGTATTTTATTGTAGCAAATGGGAAAATATTACATATATTTTATGTACTCATGACATAACTTTTTGTTTTTTTATTATTCTTAGGCTACCTAGTATATCTTTAAGTTTTACCAAGTTATTGCAAATCTCTTCCAAAATCTCTGTGTAGTAGATCCATGTAGTTTACCTATATTGTTCAAGGTCACCTGTACTTCCTTCTATTACAGGGCCTGGTGGGAAAATGAGGCTTAGCCGCTCAAATGTTCATGCCCCTCTTGAGAAGCTTATTTTTAGTTTTTTGAGTTTAGGGTATTTTAGGGTAATTTAGTATGGGGTAATTATTTTTTCTCTTTCAAGTTGGCTCACCAGTAATGAATATATGTATCTTTTTTCTTTTTTGAGTTTAATACTCCCTGGCTAACAACTCACTGGAAGGTATCCCATCCCTGGCACTGAAAATTTTCTAGTAACAGTCCTGAGTTACTGAGCTCCCGAGTGTTCCATTGTTTAAAAAAGGATCTTTCTTTTACACTAACAATTCTAATAGCTTTATGTTGAGAAAATGGGCATGCCATGGCCTCTAGCCACTACAAACCAACTCCATAACATGCTTCACTTTTTGCATACAGATTTATTGGGTACTGGGGAATCGAACCCAGGTTGTTAGGCTTTGCAGGCAGAAGGACCTTAATCACTAAACCATCTGTCCAGCCCTCAAAATCATTCTTTACATGGGCTGGGTATAACTTCATCAAGTATTTGTATCTTGCCCCAGTGGCTCATCTCTTCTTCCCCAACAGTGCCCTTCAAAGAGCAGAAGCTTTGCGTTTTGGTTATGTCTACCTGATTTTTTTTTCCTCCATTATATTGCATCTTTCATGTTGTACCTAAATTAGTTTTGGTAACTGAAGGTCACAAGGATTTTCTGTTATGTTCTGTTGTAAAATTTAGCTTTTAGTAAGTATGCATTTATATTTATAAAATACTTAAATTGTTATTGTGAAGTATAAAGTTGATTTCATTTCATATAGACATCCAGTTGTTGAAAAGACAGTCTTTTTAACCCTGGATTACCTTTTGCCACTTTGTGAAAGTTGTCCATGCACGTAGGCCTGGGCCCAGGCTTTGTTCTACTCCCTTGATCTACACTTAAAATTTTTCTTTTTGCTTGTGTGTGCACGCCTCTGTGGCACCACCTGTGCTTGCCTGCAGGTGCAACGTTGGTGTCCTGTTCCATCACTTCCACTTGTTCTTGTGTGCCTGCAGCCCCTTACTGATCCCAGAGGTTGCCACTTTTTCTTGAGCTCCTGTGATTCTTGGGTCTCTGCTCCCTACAAGTCTAGGGTCACAGGCACATGTGGCCCACATACTGCTATTTATGTGGGTCCTGGGGATTGAACTCAAGCAGTTTCTCAAACCCGCATGCTTGCACAATAAGTGCTCTTCAACACTGAGCACCTCTCTGCAGCCCTTGATCGGTTTTGTTATGCTGCTAGGGCCGTACTTTCTCAGTTTCTCTTAGTTGTTTGGTAGTATGTTTTAACACAAGGGAAATAAATGTATTCCAACTATTCTTTTCTGAGTTATTTTGCTTATTTTAGTTTTTCATTTTTGGGTCAGTTTGACAGTTTTCATTGGAATATTTGCAGTCATTTTGAATGGTGACTGAGTTGGATTTTATAGATCACTTTGGGGAGAATTTAACATGTTGACTTGTGAATGAAGTGTGTACCTCTGTTACTTATGTCCTTTCTCTTTGTTTTTCTTATTGCTGTTGTTTTAATAAGCCTTTATCATAGTATCATTTTAAATTTCAAGAAAAATTGTAGATAACTATGTATCTCTGGCCCAGTTTTCCTCAATGCTGACATCATAAGTGGAACATTTGTTGCTATCAGTGACTGGTCTTGCATATTATCTGTCAGATATAGCTGTTCCCTATATTTTATACCTGATTGCTTGAAGGATTATGTATGAAAGTGTAGTTGCCTGTAGTATGCTAATCTTGTATTCTGTGGCGTTGGTGTGCCAGGCTCCCCTGGCAGGTAGTGCTGAGGAAGGACCAGGCCCACTGGTTCCTCCCAAGGGGTTAAGGAGGAGGAGTGTCGACGGCCAGGAACACACCACCGAGCTGGAAGTCTTGTTGAAGCAGGAACTCGCTTTATTGTTACAAGCAGTTACTTATATAATGTTGAAAATGAGGGTGGAGATTTTAGGACAGGAGTGGGGAGAGGTAAGGGCCAATAGTAAACCGTGAGTTTTGAAATGATTGGCCCCAAGCACGCGTGTGTGGGAATTCCAACTCCTACACGGAAGTAACAGGCCAGAAGCCATTAGGCATCTTGCTGAGTCATGGCTGGCCAGAGGCAAATTGCCAAACTTTAGCTAGGCTCAGGAAGTTCCACTAGGCCTCAACATCGGGCCTCTCAAGGCCCAACATCTCCCCCTTTTGTTTTTGTAAGAGCATTAATCACCATGGCCCCTGTCTTAGGTTGTCCCCCTCTGGGGATCTTACCCATCACTGGGTACCATGTGTTTTGCTCGCTGAAAACCCACTCCATGGCCTGTCTTAGGTTGTCTCAGTCAGTCTGAGATCTTACCCGTCATCGGTCACATGGAGGGCAGAGGAGGTGGCAGTGGGTCATCTGAGGAACTTAATTTCTGAGTTGCCAGCCTGTGGCATCTCAACCTGATGGAGTTTTATTGCCTTTAGCCACTGGTGAATGAATTGTGTAATTTTGTTAATTATACAAGGCCTGACAGTGATGATAAGGGAAAGGAGAAGAAGGAGGTGCCCCAGTAGAGGGAGGAGGTAGGGTAAGAAGCCATGTAGGCCCGTCCACAGTGGGTTGTCCTGGAGGTCCCACTCTCTCTTCTCCAGGTCCTCTTGAAGTTTTTTGATCTTGTCCTGAATGATTCCCAATCTACTGGCATAGAAACAGTATTTTTCCTTTAAAAACAAGCATATGCCTCCCCTTTTGACCATTAATAGGTCTAGTCCCCTACTGTTTTGTAGGACTACCTCAGCCAGGGAATCTAGCTGTTGTTGGAGATCAAGGATAGTGTTGGACACGGCTTTTATGTCACTGATCAACTGGAGAGCGAGCTTTCTGTGGAGATGGACTGCCATACCCATCCCAGCTGTCCTGGTGGCCATGCCTGTGGTTATTCCCAACCTAACGAGTAGGGTCGTATGGGCAACTGTAGTTGTATTACTGGTGATTACTGCAAGCAACCAGGGAGGCCCAGATTGGAGGCAAAGTCAGCAATCCTCCACAAGGGAGGGAATTGTTTGGTTTAGCAGGGTGAAGACCATTTTAGGAACAGTCCTCAGGGTTGGGACACTCCCTGGAGGGGTGATTATCAGTGTCCCCTTGTTGGGGTAAATATTTTAGGTCTCTCATTGGTACTCAAATGGGTCTTTTTTCATCTTGAGGGAAGACACATCCAAACCCTCTCCCTGCTGTGAGGAGTGGGTCTGGTCCTCTCTAGGCCCCAGTCAATGAGTCTTTTCACCTGACTTTAACCAAGCTGTATGTGAGAGAGGATAACCAATGTTTTTGGAATGGAGACATTTTTTCATTTCTAGAAAAATTTAAAATGTTTAAGGTGAATAATACTTTCTTTAGCTGATCATGGGGGGGATAGTGATTCCCCCTTTTGTTTTTGTAATTGTGATTTAAGTTTATGGTTATATCTTAAAACAATAGCTTGGACTCGAGGGTTATATGGAATGCCTGTGGCATGTGTAATTTGCCACATCTGGAGGAAACTTGTAAAGTTTTGACTTACAAATCAGGGGCCATTATCTTTTTTACTTGATCAGGCAGCCCCAGAGTGGCAAAACATTGAAGCATATGACTGATGGCATGTTTAGATAGAAGATAAAGCCAAAAGCCACAGCACACTTCAGGAACTCCTGCTAGGCACACTTTGTATATCTTTAGATTGTAATATGAAACCCACCACCACACCTTAAGATCCACCCAGTGACATTGCCTCCATCCAGATGGCTGCAGAATGTAAACCATAAACAAATAAACAACTGAATCTCCACATTCTTGACCAATTTAAGATATTAAGACCTGTAAAATCAAGTTAAACACTTCTAACATAATCTAAAGCCAGTCTCTCTGCCTGTAATTTTAACTTGCTTGAGGTTTTCCAGTTTAAAATCTTAAATATCCTAGTCCAATATCTCTAGCCAAGCACATCAGTCCATTACAAATTTCACCTTAATCAAACTCTCTGGGTCTGGGCAACAGGATGCAGCCAGCCCCTTTGCCAGTAGCCCAGTTCCAACAAAGTCCTCTGCAGTCTTTCCTTCCCCTTAGAACGCTCATAAGCCAAGCCTCAAAGTTCAATGCTGTCTGCACTTAGCATTCTCAGACTGTCATCTGAATAGTCCATAAAATTTGTCTTACCACTCCAGATGACACCTTCAGTTGCAAACACCAAGTCCATGCCTATTCCTCCAAAACAAAGGTTCCAAGAGATCAACATCCACATGGTCAGGTTCATCTCAGTCCACTCCTTGGTACCAAGTTCTGTAGCAGACAGCTTCAGGTTCACTGAGATGAACTTCCAGACCAAGCACAGTTATGGAGGAAGGGATATGTATTGAAGCCTACAGATCCAGGGGAAGTTCCATAAATGGCAGAAGAAGCTGGCCTGCCTTCACAGGACCAAGCAGAGAGAGAGAGAAGTACAAGTGTAAAGGTCAAAAGCCACACAGTGTGTCCACTAGGGACATATGACCCATTCAGAAATACAAAAGCCACAGATGCAGCTTGCCAGCGAACCTAAAATGAAAGGAAAGAGAAAGAGAACGAAGAGATGTTGACAAGCAAGTACAGGTTATAGAAGCAAAGTTTAGCACATTAAATATGAAGACAGCCTCATAACTTATGAGGGTACACTCACCCACACACGCACACAGGTTGACCTCCTCAATGAGAATGCCTCACACAGGGCACCAGTCTGCCGTGTTCCTGTAGCCCCACGTTGGGCGCCAGACTGCCGGGCTCCCCCAGCAGGTAGTGCTGAAGAAGGACCAGGCCAGCTGGTTCCTCCCAAGGGGTTGAGGAGGAGGGTGTGTGTCGATGGCCAGGAATACACCACCAAACCGGGAGTCTTGTTGAAGCAGGAACTCACTTTATTGTTACTGGTAGTCGCCTATATAGCGTTGAGAACAAGGGTGGTGATTCTAGGCTGAGGGGAGAGGTAAGGGCCAGTAGTATACCATGACTTTTGAAATGACTGGTCCCAAGCACGTGTGTGCGGGAATTTCAACTCCTACACTGAAGTAACAGGCCAGAAGCCATTATGTCTTGCTGAGTCATAGCTTGCCAGAGGCAGATCGCCAAACTTTAGCTAGGGTCAGGAAGTTCCACTAGGCCTCAAGGCCCAACATTGGTGGACTCCTTCTTTACTTCTTGTGTCTTTATTGTAAGTGCCAGAAGATTTTTCATATAGATGCTTAATATTATCTCTGAGTGGAAAAAAATTCTTCCCCATGTCAGTGTCTCAAAGTGCCATACAAGTGACGATAGCTGCTGTCTGCTCATTGGCCCTCATGCTAGGATTAATAATGACTCTTTTTTTCTTTTTCTGGCATGCCACAATTTAAATAGGTCTTAATTTTA
This sequence comes from Jaculus jaculus, assembly GCF_020740685.1. Lineage (NCBI taxonomy): Eukaryota > Metazoa > Chordata > Mammalia > Rodentia > Dipodidae > Jaculus > Jaculus jaculus. The sequence goes on along the minus strand of NC_059116.1, from coordinate 48,814,124 downwards.
TTTTCATCAATTAGACATACTTTGTAACTTTTCTTTTGAGTCACCTTTGACCTGTGGGCTACTTTATAATACAGGCATTTAATTTCCAAATACCAAATATATTCTGGGTAATTTTTTTCTTTTTCTTTTTCTTTCTTTCTTTCTTTTTTTTTTTTTTTGAGGTATAGTCTTGCTCTAACTCAGGCTTAACCTGGAACTCACTGTATAGTTCCTTCAGACTCAGTGATCTTCCTACCTCTGCCTCCCTAGGGCTGGAATTAAAGGCATGCACCACCACTCCTGGTCTTTTCTAGATAGTTTTTCTTTTTTATAGAGTTGGTTCTTTCTTTTAAAAAAATTTTTTTGTTGATTCTTATTTATTTATTTGAGAGAGAGAGAAAGAGGTAAATAGAGAGAGAAAGAGAATGGGCACACCAGGGCTTCCAGCCACTGCAAACGAACTCCAGACGCATGCGCCCCCGTGTGCATCTGGCTAATGTGGGTCCTGGAGAATTGAGCCTCGAACCAGGGTCCTTAGGCTTCCCAGGTAAGTGCTTAACCGCTAAGCCATCTCTCCAGCCCCTAGATAGTGTTTTTAAAAAGAATTTATTTATTATGAGAGAGAGCAGGAGAATGAGAATAGTAGTGCCAGGGCCTCTAGTCACTGCATACAAACTCCAGACTATGTGTATCTGGCTTACATGGGTACTAGGTAATCAAACCTGGGTTCTTAGGCTTCCCAGGCAAGCACCTGAACCGCTAACCATCTCTCTAGCCCTAGCTTTATTTTTTTTTAATTGACAACATCTATACTTACAGACAATAAACCATGATAATTTCCTCCTCTCCCCCACTTTCCCCTTCACAACTCCACTTTCCATCATATCCTCTTTCTCTCCATTAGTCTCTCTTTTATTTTGATGGCATCATCTTTTCCTCCTATTATGAGGGTCTTGTAAAGGTATTTGTAGGCACTGTGAGGTCATGGATATCGAGGCCAATTGACAGAAATTTGGACAATTGCATTATAAGCAGTCCTGCCCTTTCTTTGGCTCTTACATTCTTTCTACCACTTCTTCCTCAATGGACCCTGAACCTTGGGGGTGTGATAGAGATGTTTCAGGGCTAAACACTCCTCTGACACTTCTTCTCAGCACTGTGGTGTCTTCTGGGTCAGCCCAGTGGTCACCACCATCTGAAAAGAGAAGATTTTCTAACCAAAAGTGAGAGTAGTGTTAATATATGGATATGAATGTTAAGTGAAGTGCTTATAGGGCAGTTTGGTGAGCATAATATATGCATTTAGCCAGACAAGAGCAGGCAGTACACTCCTAAGGCTCATGACCTCCTCCACCATAGGCTTTTGGTTAGGTTTTTAGTATCAGGCATGCATTTCCTCCCTTAGAGCAGGCCTCCAGTCCAATTAGAGAGTAGTTGGTTTCCCACAGAACAGCATGCCACCATTGCACCTGTTCAGTCATTTGGTCTGGCTGGCCAAACTGGAGGCTTGCAGTATCCACTGTTTTCACCACTGATGACTTCTGTCTCCCATGGGGCTCAGTACAACTGTTTCCAGTTTTCAGTCATCTGGTCTACAGGGAGGAGGATTTCATCTCAGCCCCAGCTTTGCTTTTAGTGACCTTGCTGCCCAGGCATGTGGAGTCTTCAGCAGTAGGGTCTTACCATCTGATTCTGGTGGGAAACCTAGAGCCTTGGCAATAGCCAGTAATGTTTTGGGGCCAACAGGAATCTCCCCGGCCAACAACTCACTAGAAGGTATCTCATCCTTGGCACTGAAAGTTTTGTAGTAACAATCTGTGGCTTTTGGATATATCATTATCCAAAAAGTAGGCTTTCATATGTCTTATTCACAATATTTTGAATTTTGATTAACCTTCCTCCACCCTTCTTTTGCTAAATCTCTTCCTTGGCCTTCCTTAGGCCATTCCTTTCCCTGTAGTCTGTTCTTTAACTTATGTACTCCCTCCCTTATAGCTTTTCTCTAGCTTACTGGCCTCTGCTACCCATTTTTGGCTCCAGCTCACATACAAGTCTAAATATTTGTAGGTAGGATCCATGTGGTACTTTTTAATTGATTTTTAGTTTAATTTAACTGTATCCTTAGAACATATTATGACTTAAATCCTTTGAAATCTAATCTTGATAAAATTTCAGTCAATTGAGAAGAACATGTAGTTTGTTTCTTTTGGAAAGTGCTGTATGATTGCTAATTCCATCAGGTTGTACAGTTATGTAAACTCTCAGTTTCACCGATAGTGGTGTTGTGAAATCTGTGACTGTATTAAGGTTCTCTAGAGGAACAGAATTGCTAGTATGAATTATATTAAAAAGGGAATTTATTGGATTAGCTTATGGGTAGTCCAATACTTGCAGGGCCAAGAATAAAGGAACCTAGTAGCTGCTCAGATCATGTGGCCAGCAGTTCCAATCCAGTCTCCAGGCGGAGGCTTCCTGAGGAGCCACTTGGCTTCAGTCCAGTTGTGTCTTCAGTTGATACTGTTCCTCAGTCTCTGCTGGTCTTCAGTCCACGCTGGAAGGCAGCAAGCAGCTCTGGCAACCAAATGGGAGGAAGGGCTTTTTTCCCCCACAGCTAACTATATAAAGTTCCCATCTTAGAGGGCCCACCCGTTCTGGGGGAAGGATTTCCTCCTTCAGTTAATCATTCCTGGAAGCAACCTTAGAGACCCACCTGAAAGGGACTTCTGTGGATTACTTAACAGATCAAGTTGACAATATCTTAACCATCACAAATCTACCCCTTGTCACCTTGACATCAAACCATAGCTTCTTATAAATGAAAATAGTAACAAGCTCATAATTCTACCTAACATGGTATAACTATCACACATATAACTGTAAACACAGAATCTTCTGCCCACCACAAAGCAAGACTCCTTGAGGAATGCTTAGTCTCCTAATATAATAGCTCTAATATAAGTTCAACACTAGTTAGCTAGTGATATAATGTTAATATTGGTGTAGATATGTACAAATACTCTGTATCAAGGTAGTATAGAAACATGGCAATTACAGTCTTTGGGTTTTTTTGTAACTGGTCATGTGGCCTTAGCTGGTATTTTAACTACCTTCTTCTCTAGCTTTACTTCTTGTTATAGGCCTAAAGGCAAAGACGGGTGGGCACTGAGAAGCATCAGCACCTCCTGCTGGGAGGTCATTGCTGATTCCTCAGACAAAAAAGAATTAATTCCCTCAGGCAAGGGTGGGATGGGAAGAGTAATACTTAAGGGTACAGGGGGGAGCATACAACTATTGCTAAGGGAGAGGAGGTCACATTTTCATGCAAAACAACTTCAGAATCTGAGAGTTCAGTCTCCCCAGATTCTTCAGGGTCTTCCCACATGTCAACATCCCAAGTCATAGAATTCCACTTTTTTCTAATCAGTGCCCTCATTTTAACTTCTGATAGACAGTGAGGCTGGGATTTGAGTTTATGTTGCAAGTTAGCCAATCTTACAGTGAGAGCTTGGGTTTGGTTTTCTGCAGTTTGAAGCCTGTTCTGACTAGAGAGGCGACTCTCCCCCAGGTTACCCTTAGAAACTTTCAGATCATGTATGTGGGTCTTAAGCTTGAAATTTTCCTTTCTGAGATTCTATTGTTTCCTCAATGGTTTGTCCAGAGATACTAGACGCAACCAACCAGCATCATCATTTGTCTTACTCTTCCTCAAATATTCAAATGTTTTAAATACAGAGTTATTCCTTGTTCTTCATACGATCTGACTCAGGATCACCAAATACATCTATCTCATGAAGTCTTTAAATAGTTCACACCATGGATTATTAGTGTTCTTATTACCAATAAAAGTGGTCTCCTTATTATTAGTAGGGCCTTTAGTAGCACTGAAGTTGGAGACCCAACCCTAGATGGCACCAAGCCCACTAGAGAAATCCATTCTTTCAATTTTGGTACCAACTTTACTGTAGCAGTCAGGTTTGCTCTGTTGGTAAAAATCACCCGACCAAGAACAAATTGTGGTAGAAAAGTTTATTTTGGCTGATAGGCTCGTGAGGAAGCTCCATGATGGCAGGGGAAAATGATGGCATGAATAGAGGATGGACATCACCTTCTGGCCAACAAAAGGTGGAATAAAAGCAACAAGAGAGTGTGCAAACGCTGGCAAGGGGAAACTGCCTGTAATACCCATAAGCCTGTTGTCCCGGAGATGCTCTGTGGCAGAGAGTGACTCCTCCCAAACAAAAGAGGAAATATCAGGCACAGTTCAAATTAAAATTATGTACTTATTTTTATCAAGCAATTTAAAAGTCACATGGTTTAAAATGTGGAGTCAGGCTGTCACATTAGAACCTCCTATCTCAGTTTCCCAAGGAGCTAGGATAATAGACCTAGCTCATTTTATTATCTTTTTTTTAAAAGATCTTTAAAGTGTTTTTTAACCAGTTTTAAAGGAGATTTTTAAATTTTTATTTATTTATTTATTTGACAGAGAAAGAGGGAGAGAGAGTGAGAGAATGGGCACACCAGGGCCTCCAGCCACTGCAAATGAACTCCAGATGTGTGTGCCCCCTTGTGCATCTGGCTTATGTGGGTCCTGGGGAATCAAAGATGGGTCCCTTGGCTTTGCAGGCAAGCCCCTTAACCACTAAGCCATCCCTCCAGCCCCTTAAAGGAGATTATTTTTTAAAATTATTTATTTATTTGAGAGCGACATACAGAGAGAGAAAGATGCAGAGAGAGAGAGAGAGAATGGGCACACCAGGGCCTCCAGCCACTGCAAACGAACTCCTGACTTGTGTACCCCCTTGTGCATCTTGCTAATGTGGATCCTGGGGAACCGAGCCTTGAACCCAGGTCCTTAGGCTTCACAGGCAAGCACTTAAACGCTAAGCCAGTTCTCCAGCCCCAATTTTTTTTTAACAGAACGATTTTGACCCATATCTTCAAGGACGAGGATAAGACAAATGAGCACATCACCAATCTCAAACAGGCTAGCAATATCTGCTCTCCTGACACTGCCACATGGCTGCCAAACCAAAACTGAACCAGAAACAGATGCTCTGCCAAACCAAAACTGAACCATAACCATACTTTCGTTCAAAACCTCCGATCAGACCTAGAGAGGGTCAAGGGCAGCTTCTTGGTCCCTCATCCAGAGGAATTAATGCTGCATCCAGCTTCCCTCTTGGGCCCAGAAAAGCACGAAAAGCCAGAAACAACAAAAAGGAAAAACAAGAAGAGTGGAAAAAGCACCACTGGAGGTTTCTTACCCAGTAAAGGAGGGGACTGGCATTCCTAGGCAACAGTTCCCCATCAAATGGTTTGGTACCAACTCCAAAACCAGGAACATGCCGATGGATGGAGATATGGTTCTTAGGTCAAGATTGGGGTCCTTCCCTGGTTTGGTCACTCCAGAGTTGGGGAGGGAGATCTTATAATGTGGATTCACGGTGAGCCCCCAAGATGTTATGGGGTCCGGTGTCACACAAGTAAGACCATTGACTCACTGAATGTGACGTAATGTTTTATTGGGTAATAAAGAAAGAAAAGAAAAAGAAATCTGATATTCCAGGTCTGCATCCCAGAGATCAGAATCTCAGAGTGCAGCCCCAAACTGTTCAGAATATCAGCTTTTATTGGAAATAACTACATGATGTTTGTGGGAAAACAAAACAGGATGGGAGTTAAACCATAAATCTCAATTCACATGTGACAGTTACAGCCATAAAAGCAATTTTAAACATAGTGGGGAATTCTATGCATCTTAGAAGATGATTGGAACAAAAGAAAAAAGATAGAACTTGTAAACAGGTCTGTTGGTCAGTTACAGGAAGCGCCTGGGGGTTGTGGGGTAGGTCTGGGGCTTCCTGCTTATCAGCCCTTAAGGAGTTTGCTCAACATTGCAGGCCAGGGATAATGCTATTCAGACCAGCAGAGCCTCCTGTTTATCTACCATCCTCATCTGTTTGAACAAGTGTTTCATTTCATTTTTTATGAGCTCCTACAAGGAAGTGACTTTTATTTTTCTCTAAGATAGGTATAAAGAAATATAGAGATCCCAGCACTCAGGAGGCAGAGGTAGGTGGATCGCCATGAGTTCGAGGCCACCCTGAGAATACAGAGTGAATTCTAGGTCAGACTGGGCTACAGTGAGACCCTACCTTGAAAAACCAAAAAAAAAAAAAAAAAAAAAGACGATGACGCTGGGCGTGGTGGCACACACCTTAAATCCCAGCACTTGGGAGGCAGAGGTAGGAGGATCACTGTGAGTTCGAGGCCACCCTGAGACTACATAGTGAATTCCAGGTCATCCTGGCCTAGAATGAGACCCTACCTCGAAAAAAGAAAGAAATATAACATTTTGCTCATTTTACAAAGTGACCTTCTTTTTTTTCTCAATTTTTATTAACGTCTTCCATGATTATAAAAAATATCGCATGGTAATACCCTCGCCCTGCCCCCACTTTCCCCTTTGAAATTCTATTCTCCATCATATCCCCTCTCCCTCTCAATCCGTCTCTCTCTTATTTTGATGTCATGATCTCTTCCTCCTCTTATGATGGTCTTGTGTAGGTAGTGTCAGGCACTGTGAGGTCAAGGATATCCAGACCATTTTATGTCTGGAGGAAGCACGTTGTAAGGAGTCCTAACCTTCCTTTGGCTCTTACATTCTTTCCGCCACTTCTTCCACATTAGACACTGAGCCTTCAAATGTGTGATAGAGATGTTACTCAGTACTCCAGTCACTTCTTTCCAGCACCATGATATGTTCTGAGCTGTCCCAAGGTCACTGCCATTTGAAAAGAGAAGATTCTCTACCAAAAGTGAGAGTAGCATTAATGTAAAGGTATGAATATTAAGAGAAGTGCTTACTGGGCAGTTTAATAAGTATAGTATATACATTTTTCCAGACATCAGCAGATGTTACACCCCTAGGGCTCATGACTACCCCTGTTTTAAGTTTTCAGTATCAGGGATGTATTCCCGCCCATGGAGCAGGCCTCCAGTCCAATTGGAGGGCAGTTGGTTTCTACCATGACAGATGTGCCACTATTTACCCGTTGGCTCATTTGGCCTGGCTGGCCAAATATATAAGGCTTGCAGTGTCCACCGTTGAGCATCTTCACTGGTGATGTCTCTTTTTCCCATTGAATTGCATGTAGAATGACTTCTTACAGCTTTCTGTCAGCTGGTCTACATGGAGGAGGTAATCAGCTCAGTTCTAGCAGGATTTCTCAGTGGCCTTGCAGCCCAAGTATGTGGAGTCTTCAGCAATAGGGTCTTACCATCTATTCCTGGTGGGAAACCAAGGGCCTTGGCAATGGCCTTTAATGTTTTGGGGGCACCAGGGACCTCCCTGGTCAACAACTCACTGGAAGGGATCCCATCCCTGGCACTGAAAATTTTCTAGCAACAATCTATGGCTCCTGAGTAGTTCCATTGTCCAAAAAATGGAGGATTCTTTATGATTTATTTATATCCTCTTAGATTTTGATTAGCCCTCCCTCCACCTTTCCTTTGGGACCTTCTTTTCTGTGTGTGTGTGCTCGGATTAAAGGCGTGTGCCACCATGCCCGGTTTAAAAAAACTTTTTATTGACAACTTCCATACATATTCACGATGTATCCTGATTATATTCTCCTCTTACCATTATCTTCTGTCCTGTCTCCCATATCCCCCCGTGGGTGAACCCCTTTTTCTTTTCAACTAACCTCTCTTCTATTTTGATATCTCCTTTGCTTATTATGCTGGTCATGTGTAGGAAGCTTCAGCCATTGTTTGGTTATACATTCAATTGCTACTTTGTTCTCTTGCATTTCTTCTGCTACTTCTTCCACAGTGATCCACTGGAGGATTGATAAGGGTTTTGAGTCTCTTCAGTGGTAGAGACGCTTCTCTAACCAAAATTGAGAGTAGCATTAATATATGGGCACATTCATTTAGCAAAGCAACAGTTATATCTTTCCAATAGGGCTTATGACCTCACCAGCTTTTGAACTTGTTATTGCCCATGGAGCAGATCTCAAATCCAATCAGAGAGTAGTTTGTTTCCTTCATAACAGATAGTCCACCAATGCACCAGTTAGTACATTTGGCCTGGCTGGCCAGCCATAGAATTTTCAGGGCCTACTGCTGATTAAGAGTGTTGATGACTTTTCTCCACCAGAAGGCTGAATAGCATTATGACAGCTCCAGCTTGATGTCTCAGTGTCCTGCAGCCAAAGCAAGTAGTGTCTTCAGCAACAGGGTCTTACCATCTACTTCTGTGGGGAACCAAGAGACTTGGTAATAGCCTGTATTGTTTTGAGGGCATTAGGGGTCTCTCTGACAAACATTTCACTGAGTGGTATCACTGCTGGCACTGAAATTTTACACACATACACACACACACACACACTTGTAAAGAAGTAGGTTTCCATATGACTTATTCATGATATCTTCAATTTTAATTAACCCTCCCTCAGTCCCCCTCCCCTAATCATTCCACCCTCACTATTCTTGCTCCCTTCTGTTTTTGGTTTTTCAAGATAGGGTCTTAGCCCAGGCTGACCTGAAATTCACTATGTAGTTTCAGGGTGGCCTTGAACTCACAATGATCCTCCTACCTCTGCCTCTGCACTGTTGGAATTAAAGATGTACACTACCACACTTGGCTCTTCCCCTCTTGTTTTTTGTTTTTGTTTTTGTTTTTGTTTTTTCTTTTCAAGGTAGGGTCTCACTGTAGCTCAGGCTGACCTGGAATTCACCATGTAGCCTCAGGGTGGCCTTGAACTCACAGTGATCCTCCTACCTCTGCCTCCCAAGTGCTGGGATTAAAGGCGTGCGCCACTCCGCCCAGCCTTTCCCCTCTTCTTTTTATGTCAGGTGGATTGCTTAGAGACATACAGCTAGGTCTTTTTTAAAAAAATGTTTTTATGGCAAGTACAACAGTCTGTCCTTTTTTTTTTAATGTGAGAGTTAGAGACAGAAAGAGAGAGAGAGAGAATTGATGTGCCCAGGCCTCTAGCCACTGCACTCACACTCCAGACACGTGTGCCACCTTGTACACATGTGCCACCTTGTACACTTGCGTCACTTTGTGCACCTGGCTTACATGGAACCTGGAGGGTTGAACATGTGTCCTTATGCTTCGCAGGCAGGTGCCTTAACTGCTAAGCCATCTCCAGCCCTTTTTTAAAAATATCTTTTAGAGAGAGAGAGAGAGAGAGAGATAAAGAGGCAGATAGAGAGAATGTGTATGCCAGGGCCTCCAGCCATTGTAAACAAACTCCATATGCATGTGCCACTTTGTGCATCTGGTGTGCGTGGTTCCTGGGGCTTCACAGGCAAGTGCTTTGACCACTAAGCCATCTCTCCAGCTCAGTTCTCATTCTTTTAACCTATCCTAATAATTTATTTTAATGGGGGCTTGTATCCTAATACTTCCATTGAATGTGATAACTGATATGGTTGGATTTGTCTCATCTTGTTCTTTTCTGTCTTTTGTTCGAATTTACTTTTTATGATTCTACTTTATTTCTTTATTTTATTTTATTTATGATGGGTTAAAATATATAGCTCTTTGTATATTATTTCATTGGTCTGTCTTCAAGTAATATCATACCACCTCAATTATTTAAGAGCTTTAGGCCACTGGTATGGTGGCAAATGCTTGTAATTTCAGTACTTGGAAGGATAAGGTGATTTGCTGTGAGTATTAAGCTAGCCTGAGCTGCAGAATGACATTATCTCAAAAACTAAAACAAGCTGGGTTTGGTGGCACACACCTTTTTTTTTTTTTTTCCCAAGGTAGGGTCTCACTCTAACCCAGGCTGACCTGAAATTCACTCTGTAGTCTCAGGGTGGCCTTGAACTCACAGAGATCCTTCTTCCTTTGCCTACCAAGTGCTGGGATTCAAGGCATGCACCACCACACTGGTGGTGGCGCACACTTTTTCAAGTACTCGGAAGGCCGAGGTAGGAGAATCACCATGAGTTCGAGGCCACCCTGAGACTACAGAGTAAATTCCAGGTCAGCCTGAGCTAGAGTGACAGCCTACCTCAAAAAACAAAAACAAAAAAATTAAAATAAGGAGCTCCACAGGTACTACTATATTATTATTATTTTCTTTCTTTGTCATTATTTTTTATGTTTTTTAAGAAATCAATTGAATCTTTATGTTCCTTAAGTTTATTTAGTGATTGATTTGAGACGGGGAGAGAGTGTGTATGTATAGGTGTTCCAGGGCTTCCTTCTGGTGCAAACTCTAGAAGCATTTGCCACTTTGTGCATCTGGCTTTATATTAGGCTTTACAAGCAAGTGCCTTTAACCACTGAGCCATTTCCACAACCCTCATTATTCTTAGTTTTGTTCTAGCCGTCAATTACTTTCTAAGACTTTGAACTTATGATCTTATTATAGGTGTGCGTCGTCACACCCAGTTTATGCCGCGCTGAACCCAGGGCTTTGTGGGTGGTAGGCAAGCACTGTACCAACTGAGCCACATCCCCAGCTCCAAAATGAGAACACCTTTTTTTTTTCAAGGTAGGGTTTCACTCTAGCTCAGGCTGACCTGGAATTCACTCTGTAGTCTCAGGGTGGCCTCGAACTCACAGCGATCTTCCTATGCCCAGTGCTAGGATTAAAGGCATGTGCCACCATGCCTGGCTGTTTTTAAAGTTTTTTTAATTAAAAACAATTTATTTATTTATTTGCAAGTAGAGATAAACAGAGGATTGGAATTCATTCTGTAGTCTCAGGCTGGCCTGAGGTGATCCTCCTACCTCTGCCCTCCACCCCAGCTAGTGCTGGGGTTAAAGGCATGCACCACCAGGCCCCACTTAGAGTTATTTTTTTCTTTTTAGTGCATTAATCATGAGATCCCTTTTTTTTTTCCTTCTTTTTTTGGTTTTTCAAGGTGGAGTTTCACTCTAGCTCCAGCTGACCTGGAATTCACTATATAGTCTCAGGGTGCCCTTGAACTCATGGTGATCCTCCTACCTCTGCCTCAGCTTTGGAGTGCTGGGATTAAAGGTGTGTGTCACCACGCAGAGCTCTTTGAATTATTCCTAATGGTAAGCCTGCTACAATTGTTCTTTGCTCCTCTGCACTCTTTTCCTCTCAGCTGCTTTAATGATTTTATATTTATTGCTGGCCAAATACAGCTTGATTATTATGGCTAAATTTTTTTAATTTTTATTTTGAATTTATTGAATCTGTAGGTTTATTTTCATTAAATATGGAAAAATTTTCACTGATTTTTTTTTCATCTCTAATTTTTTTCATCTCATCATTTTGGAAACTTCAGCTGTAATTATATTTGGCTGTTGAAAGTCTTGCATAGTTCTATAATGCTCTTTTGTCATCCATGTCTACCTTCCCACCCCCCCCCCCCAGATTCGTTTTGTCTCTCAGGGGTCATTCTCATTGCCAAATGTCCTCTTTTTTGAATGCTGTTGTGTCATGTATTACTCCATGGAGTCTCTAACTATTAAATACAGGACTCGGGAGATGGCTCAGTGGTTAAAGGCACTTGTTTGCAAAGCCTACAGACCTAGGTTCGATTCCTCAGTACCCATGTAAAGCCAGATTAATAAAGTGATGCATGGGTCTAGAGTTTATATGTTGTATATAGCTGCAAGAGGCCCTGATATGCCCATATACACATACTCTCCCCCCATTACCAAATAAATACATATTTTTAAAAATATTTTTATTTATTTATTTGACAGAGAGAGAGAGAGAGAGAGAGAGAGAACAGGCACACCAGGACCTCCAGCCACTGCAAACGAACTCCAGATGCATGCACCCCCTTGTGCATCTGGTTAACATGGGTCCTGGGGAATCGAACCTGGGTCCTTTGGCTTTGCAGGCAAACACCTTAACTACTAAGCTATCCCTCCAGCCCACTACTTAAAAAAAAAATTTTTTAAACCAGCTGTGGGGCTGGAAAGATGGAGAGTGGTTAAGATACCTGCCTGTAAAGCCTAAGGACCCAGCCCAACACCACTTAAAGCTAGACAGACAAGGTGGTGTATGTGTCTGGAGTTTGTTTACAGTGGTTAGAGGCCCTGGTGTGCTCATTCTCGCTCTTTCTTTCTTATCTGCCTCTTTCTCTCTCTCACACACACACTGTCAAATAAATAATAAATTAAAAACTTTTGAGCCGGGCGTGGTGGCACACGCCTTTAATCCCAGCACTTGGGAGGCAGAGGTAGGAGGATCACCCTGAGACGACAGAATGAATTCCAGGTCAGCCTGGACTAGTGTGAGACCCTACCTCGAAAAACCAAAAAAAAAAAAAAACTTTTAAAAGCCAGAGATATCTGCAGTAATCTTTTTTTATAATGAGTTCAAGCATTATTATTACAGCATGGGTCCCTGCTGATTAATTTCTTCTGATGCCATTCTTGTTTTTATAATTTTTTAAAATTTATTTACAAGCAGAGAGAGTGTGAGAGAGAATGGGTGCACCAGGATCTCTAACCTACAAATGAGCTCCAGGTGCATGGCCCTCTGTGCAGCTAGCTTGACATGAGTACTGGGAAATCGAAACCCAGCCTTTAGGCTTTGCTGACAAGTGCCTTAACCACTGCTCCATCTCTCCAGCCCAGCCCCAGTCTTCTTGCCCTCTTCCCAGAGGTTAGTTTTCATTTTTTTGGGTGGTGGTTTATATTTAGTATGCCCAAAGAAACAGCATACTGCCTTCTAAAATGTATTTTTATTTATTTGCTTCTGCTTACATAACTGTTGTTTCACCTCTGTCCTACAGGCAGCAAAGAAAGAGCATGCAGCCATCATCCTTTGGAACACTGCTACTTGGAAACAGGTGCAGAATTTAGTTTTCCACACCCTAACTGTCACACAGATGGCCTTCTCACCTAATGACAAGTTCTTGCTAGCTGTTTCCAGAGATCGAACCTGGTCATTGTGGAAAAGGCAGGATATCATCTCCCCTGAGTTCGGTAAGGCAGCTTTTGCTTGGGATGGTCATTAGTGAAACTGTTAGGTCCATTGCATCCACAATAAATAGCTACAGGTTTACGAAAAATGGGAAAATGTGATAGTTTGAATGTCTGGCCCCATAGACTTGGATATGTTATTAAAATTGAGCTTGCCACATGAGCTCTAGCAGGCAGATCCTTGCTACAGGGGGCGTGTTGCGGAAGTAGGTGGCAGATCTTGGAGACCAGCCCTAAGATTTATTTGGGGGTAGATCTGAAGTCCAGCCCAAAAGTGTGAGAGAGCAATTTGAGCTCTGGCAATTCATGTTTGTTGATGTTTGCTGGTGTTGCCCCGGCCTCCCACTTGATGCATGCTGGAGCTAGCCAGCTTCTTCTGCCATTGATAGTGTTCCCCTGGACTTGGTAAGCCTGATATAAACCCCTTTCCTCCCATAAACCGTGTCTGGTTGGATGTGTGTCCCAGCAACATGATGCTGACTGCAACAAAAAGTAACAGAGTGAAGACAGAACCTCAGTGTTCTTAGACAGCTGAGGGAGACTTGGCCTTCCTTATAACATTTAAATGAGGGTCGTCTTTGGGTTTACTTCTTTGTGGTTAAGGAGTCATAGGACTGACCACATGTTATGGTTCAGATACCTGTTAGAGAAACAAATCTTCACAGGGAAAGTTAAACCTTGCAAATGGTTATAGAATGCTGCAAGCCTGTAATGCCAACACTTGGGAGGCATGGGCAGGAGAACTGCTTGAGATCAGTCAGGTCTACAGAGCAGATTCCAGGTCAGCCAAGACTACATAGTGAGATGCTACCCCAAAATATAATAAATAAGATAAAGAGAATGTTCTAGGATACTGTCACAAAACTAAGTAAATGACAGTATGAGCTAGGATTGTGTCAGAGTGGCATAATGACGACACTTGCAATTGAGTGGTTTCTTCACTTGGAAGTATTTTAAATTCTGAAACTTCCAGAGAGTGCTGTCCTTAACCTTTTCCTAACTTCTGTCACCTTGATCATTGGAAGGGCTTATTAGGCATCTGTCTGGATAACATGGCCCTGAACAAGGTGTTAATCCACTTACGTGCAGCCTACTCTTAATTAACTTAGCTTGATTCTAAAGAAAATGATGAATAAGAGTTCTAGGTAGGTCCATCAGTATCCTTTCCCTGTCCCCCAATTTGCTCCACGTGCTAAATTGTAGTGAACACTTAAAGTGTATTTGTGTTGCATACTTTTGAAATTTTCCTGAATATAACTTGCATACAGTTTGATATTGTGCTGTTTTTGGTCCTTTAGTTTCTTGTGTTTCAGAGAATACCAAGGAACTATACAACAAGCCCAGAAGTATGTCTCAGAATATACTATGGATGCTCCTTGTATTGGTCAGAGTTCTCTAGAAGAACAGAATCAATAGACTGATTGTATTAAAAAGGGAATTTCTGGGTTAGCTTACAGCAGTCCAACAATAGTAGTCTGAAGGCCTAAGAGTCAAGAAACCCAGTAGCTACTCAGTCCACAGAGCTGGATGTCTTAGCACTCCCAATCCAGCACTGAAGGCCTGAAGGCTTTCCAGAGAGCTGCTGGTCTTCCTACCAATGAAGGGTAGCCAAACAGGATAGAGGCACTTCCCAGTAAGCAGCACTGGTAGCCAGGTGGGAGAAGAAGGGGCCTGTTTCCTTCCTAGGGCTTCCTTACATAAAGCTTGCCACCCTGGGAGGGCTGTTCCTTCTGGGGGAAGGGCTCACTCTGGAGGAAGGATTCATCCTTCAGTTAATCCTTTCTAGAAGGAAGAACCTCAGAGACCCACCCAATTAGAATGTTTGTAGACTTCTAATTAGATCAAGTTGACAACAGAACTTAACAACCACAGTCCCTGACTTATGATGGTTTAACTAGATTTTTTTTTCTTTTTAATTTTTTTGTTTTTTTAATTTTTATTAGCATTTTCCATGATTATAAAAAAATCCCATGTTAATTCCCTCCCTTCCCCCCGACACTTTCCCCTTTGAAATTCCATTCTCCATCATATTACCTTAATATTATTATGATGCAGAGGTGAAAGGCATTTGGTAGAAACTGTTCTTCAGATTCTGAATTGTGATCTTTTCCTGTGCTTAGCCATCTGGGATATGACTTTGGGCAATGGCAGCTCCCAGCTGTCTTGATAAACAAGTATACGACTGTTACAAGCTGTTATGTTCAGTGAGCTCAGTGTATTAAGTGCCTTTGACTCTCTCAAAAAATGTACGCTTAGGCCTTCTGGTGAGGGTCTCTGTTGCACAAGTATGTAAGTAATGACTGAGTTGCATGATGTATTTGGCACTAAAACAGAGCTTTCTCATAGTACAAAGACTGCGTTCTGTGTTTTGTGAGTAGTGTATATGTGTGGGAGTTTGAATGTGATAGTGTCAGTGTATGACTCCATGGACTCAGGTGTTTAATTTTAATAAAACTTGTAACTTGGGTGTCCAGCCATCTGGAGGAGGTGTCACTGGGGGCAGATTCTGGAGTCCAGCCCAAAGGTGTGTGGAGAGCAATTTGAGCTCTGGAGGCTCAAACTTGTGGTACTGGCTGTTTAGTGGTTTCTCTGTGCTTGGGATCCAACTTTTTCTGCCAATAATGGAACTTCCTCTGGATCTGTAAGCCTAAATAAACCTGTTCTACCCCTAGACTGAGTCTGGCTGGATGCTCATCCCAGCAACATGGAGCTGACTACAACAATGTATGTTTTTTTCAGACCCAATTTTCAGTCTCTTTGCTTTCACCAACAAAATCACTTCCGTGCACAGTAGAATTATTTGGTCTTGTGATTGGAGTCCTGATAGCAAGTATTTCTTCACTGGGAGTCGTGACAAAAAGGTAATTTTTCTAAAATGTAATAATTTTTCAAATGTAAAATAATAATTTTTATTATTATTTGAGGTAGGGTCTCATTCTTGTCCAGGCGGACCTGGAATTCACTATGCTTAAGGTGGCCTTGAACTCATGGCTTTCCTACTGCCTCTGTCTTCCAAGTGTTGGAACTAAAGGCATGTGATACCACTCCAAGCTTAAAATACTATTTTTGCAAGGATATATAGAACACATTGTTATGCCTTTCTGATACAACTTTTAAAAATTGGCTCATGAGCCAGGTGTGGTGGCGCATGCCTTTAATCCCAGCACTCGGGAGGCAGAGGTAGGAGGATCACCGTGGAGTTCGAGGCCACCCTGAGACTACATCGTTAATTCCAGGTCAGCCTGGACCAGAGTGAGACTCTACCTTGAAAAACCAAAAAAAGAAAAAAAAATTGGCTCATGGAGCCGGGAGTGGTGATGCACACTATTAATCACAGCACTTGGGAGGCAGAGGTAGGTGGATCACTGTGAGTTCAAGTCCATCCTGAGACTACATAGTGAGTTCCAGGTCAGCCTAGGCTAGAGTGAGACCCTACCTTGGGAAAAAAAAAAAAAATTGGCTCATGGGATTCCCTCTGTGTTTTTCATATAGGTCCATAAAAAAGGCTTTTCTTGTGAAATTCTGTAGCTATATTTCTTTGAAGTATCAAAAAACATGAAGAGACTTAGTTTCCTTCATCAAATAGCCCCAATGGAAGAAAAATAACAAATGTAGTACATTGAGAATAAGAAACCAGGGGCTAGAGAGATGGCTTAGTGGCTAAGTTGCTTGCCTGCAAAGCCAAAGGACGACCCAAGTTCAATTCCTCAGGACCCATGTAAGCCATACAAGGTGGCACATGCATCTGGAATTCATTTTCAGTGGCTGAAGGTCCTGGCACACCCATTCTCTCTCTCTCCCTCTATCTGCTGCTCTCGCTCTCTCTCCTCTCTGTCTCCTTTTCAAATAAATAATTAACTTTTTAAAAAGACATTTAAAAAAAGAATAAGAAACCAGGGGAGCAGGAGGCTCTGGTAGGGAAAAAACTTTCTAGTTATCTGATTCTAACTTTCATGAATTTTAGGGTTTTTCTATGACGACTGATTATGACCTAATTGAGAGAGGAGGGGCAGAATATGAGCCAAGCTTAACAAATGCAAAAGTAGCCCTGCATTTGTCAACATGATATCCATACTTCCTCTCTTGGAAGTTCCCTCCTGGCCCCTATTCCATGTTTGCACATTCTTTTTTTTGGGGGGGGGGTTCAAGATAGGGTCTCGGCCTCCCCCCCTCCCTTTGGTTTTTTGACATAGGGTTTCACTGTAGCCCAGGCTGACCTGGAATTCACTATGTAGTCTGCCTCCCCAGTGCTGGGATTAAAGCATGTGCCACCACGCCCAGCTCTTTGGGTTTTTTTTGAGGTTGGGTCACTAGGACTCTTAATACAGACTAGAAAACTTCCATGAGGAAAGCTTTACAAAGAATGATCTATTCACTAGGTGGTTGTCTGGGGTGATTGTGACTCCAGCGATGACAGCATCGAGCACAGCATCGGCCCTTGTTCCTCAGTCCTGGATGTGGGTGGGTCTGTGACAGCCGTCAGTGTCTGCCCACTGCTGAACCCTGCCCAGAGGTCAGTTGCTGTGGGGTTTGGCTGTGATTCTTTGAAGAAGACTACTTCGTTACTTTGATTCATTGGTTCTGTGATGTTGCTTGCAAAATGTCTGTTTCCCTTAGAAACTAAATTTTAGGATTCAGTGGTGGGTAAACTAGGAACATGACTAAAATTTCTTATTTCTTTGACCACAGACTGCCATGGTTTCTCTGTGGCAAGCAGTGTGGCAGAACGGGGTCCCTGCAGCCACTGGAAGGCAGTGGCTCATGGGCTTTGGCCCCTGAGTCTCCCACTGCAGAGAAGGGGCTCCTTGACACAGTGGAGCACTACAGTGTCCTGGGCTGGGGACATTTGGGATGCTGGGAATACAATTTCAGAGCAGGTGGAGGTAACATGACTTCATGCTGGATTCCTAATTGTCATCCCTGAAACACAGGTATGTGGTTGCTGTTGGATTAGAGTGTGGGAAGATTTGTCTGTACACCTGGAAAAAGACTGATCAGGTTCCAGAGATGAATGACTGGACCCACTGTGTGGAAACAAATCAAAGGTATTTTCTGCATGTTGTTACTTCCATATAATTAGATAGAAATTGTGGGTCATTTAAAAAAAATATTTATTTGCAAGCAGAGACAGAGAGAGAGAGAGAATGGACATGCCAGGGCCCCTTACCAGTGCAGACAAAGTCCAGATGCATGTGCCATTTTGTACATCTGGCTTTATGTGGGCACTGGGGAAACCAACCTGAGATGGCAGGCTTCGGGTAGCAATCACCTTTAACTGCAGGGCTATCTCCCCAGCCTAGAAATTATGGGTGATTAATGGCAGATTTTATGCCACCTTTTTGTAGAGAAGGACAGAAATCTGTTCACAGCACTTACCATTAAGTGGTACCTCCTAAAATTAGTATTTGTAATATGTGAACTTGGTTTTTTAGTTTGCTGGACCACATTGACTGCTTGTTTGACACACTGTTTTTACAAAGAACCATGAGACGAAAGTGGTTTTCATCATGATGTACTTTAACATTTGACTGTAACTGATTCATAAGGAACTTTGGGTATAAATGTTTGTGGTCTTCCAAGATTTAGGGCCCATTGTAGTGAGGTGGCAGACAAAATGTTAGAACCAAAGGAAAGGAGGAGTGCTTTGCAACTAGTCTTCCAGACACAAAGTGGCTATTGTATTCATGACCTCACAGTGGGTGACTACCTACACAAGAACTGCTTAATATGGGGGAGGGGGATGGGGAAGTGTTGGACTGGGGAGATTGCTCAGTGGTTAAAGACACTTGTTCACAAAGCCTGCCAGCCCAGATTATATTCCAGTACCAATAAAGCCAAAACAAAGTGGTGCATGCATCTGCAACAAGATGTCCTGGAACACCCATACACACATACAAATAAATAAATAATTGTTTAAAGTGATGACATCAAAATAAAAGAGAGACTAATTATAAAGAAGAAGGGGTTGAGTGAGGGAGAAACAAGAAAGGAAACAAAGGAGGATAGTGGGAAGGGAGTATGATCAGAGTACCTTGTGTATATGTATGGAACTTGTCAAGAAAAAGTTGAAATTATGGAAAATAGGGTTACGGGCTAGAGAGATATCTCCATGGCTAAGTACACTTTATGCACAAGCATGAGGACCTGAAACTGCCTGGTTTCAAATCTTCAGATCTCTTGCAAATAGCTGAGTGTGGCACATCTAAAGTCCCAGCCCCACAGAGGAGAGCAGAGACCAGGAAATCACCCAGGCTCTTGTGACAGGCAGCAAGCTCCAGTAGAGTAAGAGACTCCCGCCTCAAAATGATAACAGGTAGAAGAGTGATGGAGACACCTGATTTTTTTGCTCCTGCCACTGCAGGCAAATGTATGCAGTGCTGCAAGGGCACATGCAAGTGCACATACCACATCCAAACACACACACACACACACACACACACACACAAACGTGCACAAGAAGGAAAAACATGTTTGTGATATTTAGAAGTATTACATATTTCTGAGGTAGCCATGTCTTTGTAAGAACACTCATCCCAGAGACTGGTGGAGAACTGCTGGGTCCTTCTGAAGGCCTATGACTGCCTTTCAACCACAAACGGCCCTAGGCACTGGCCTTTGCCACCAGAGCTGAGTAGAGCAAGCACTAGCTGTTTTATGCCTCCTCCTCCCCACCTAGCCACTTAAATAGCAGGGGTTTTTAGTCTACTTGGGGGGGGGGGCAGTGAGGTAGGGTCTCACTGTAGCCCAAGTTGACCTGAAATTCACTATGTAGTCTCAGACCAGCCTTGAACTCATGGTGATCTTCCTGCCTCTGACCATCCCCCCTTTATCCCCCTAACAGCTGAGATTAAAGGTGTGTGCCACCACACTGGGCTTAGTCTCTTTTTAAATCCATATTAGTCTTTAAAAACATATGAACTTTGAATAAGTTACTGATAACATTCTGTGCCTCATTTTCTTAGGCTTTTTCAGTCTTCTTATATTTATACTGTTCCAAATGACAGGATCATAGTGAGGAAGAATGGCTTAATGGAGAGAGTCTTGTGAAAACTTGTCATTCACAGAAGGTTTCCTCACTAGAGCTTGTCTCAATATTGCCAGACATGGTAGTGTTCTTGTAACTGGGTTTGTGAATGGGCTGTGCTTTTTTTGCTGTGGCCCTTGTGGCTTCACACCCATCTCTCTACTATTCCTGGTTTTCTAGTTTATGTTCTTGGCTCACTGCAAAAGGGAGGAAATGCAGAGAGAGTTCATCTTCCTGGCATTTGGAATTTCTTCTCTTCCTGGGTTCTGTCCCTTTTCTTTTTCTTCCTTTCCCCTTGCCTGTAAACAATGTTTGCTCTGTCTTAATGTGGTACCCAGACCACTCATAGTCTCAGTGTAGGAAGCTGGCAGAAAGCCTGTTCCAAAGCATGGGAAAGAGACATAAACAAAATTTGAGTTTTCCATCTTGAGATCTTTTTTGTCACTGTAATGACAGTATTTGCAACATGAAAGTAATTTTGGGCATAGTACATTCTGTTAATTGGGAATGCTGATGTTCCAGCCCAGTAATGAGATTTCCAGGAAATACAATCAAGTACTGCGATTCAGCTTGGCTTTTTAGGCTCCACATCTTTACTTCTTTTAATTTTTGTGGTGCTGGGTATTAAACTAAGGGCCTCAGCATGTCGGAGTGCTCTACCACTGAGCTGCATCCTCCAGCCCTCCATAGCTTTTTTTTTTTTTTTTTTTTTTTTTTTTTTTTGAGATAGTCTTGCTCTGTAGCCCTGACTGGCTGGTATAGAACTTAATATGTAGACTGCCTGGCCTTAAACTTACAGTGATCCTCCTGCCTCTGCCTCCCAAGTTCTAAGATTACAGTAGTGAACCACTATGCCTGGAAAATCACATGTTCATATATTTTAAATGTGGTGTGTTAGCCTACCAGATTTAAAGGAGAAAAAAAATGAAGGAAGCCATCACCTTACAAAGATAAATGTATTTTGTTAGCTTCCTCATAAGAGCTTTCTTGCTGGGTATGGAGGCGTATACCTTTAATCCCAGCACTTGGGAGGCAGAGGTAAGAGGATCGCCATGAGTTCAAGGCCACTCTAAGACTACATAGTGAATTCCATGTCAGCCTGGGCTAGAGCAAGATTCTACCTTGAGGGTGGGGGGAGCTTTTCTGGGAAGAAGTACTACTTCTGATCACTTGCTTAGTGCAGTAAGAGAACTGTAATGCTCAGCAATTCTGTTGAGCTTCCATGAGGTCACTTGAAATGCTTTTGGAACTTCTCAGGAATTGTGCTCTGAACCTTGTTAATTTGTGATACAAGAAACTTCTTGTGTATATAAGTGTGTGGGGGGTGGGGGGGTGTGTGTAACTTCTTACAGTATTGCTCAGTTTGATAGTCCTCTTTCTTAAAACTTGCCATTCACATGAAGTCTATCATTCTTGCTTATGCATTAAACTCATCTCTGAATATCTCAGTGCTGCTTTCAGTAATCAGATGCATCCTTAAAGGAAGGTGTGCTGTCCCTGGGGGTAAGCAAGTCACAGTCTGCATGAAGCCTTGAGGCACAGTGGCAGCATTTGAGTGAGCACTTTCGTAAGGAGTGGTGTGCAGAGCAGCTGTGCTAACAGAAAGGCTTGAACCCGTTAGTACTCCCTCATGGAAGGAGGGGAAGAGGGTCCTGAAGACTTCAGGTGACCTCTCGGAGATTATATAAGAGGTAAACAATTGACTGGTGAGCAGCTGCTAGTGAGTCACCCATGCTTCTGTAAGGAACCCCAGTAAACTCATTGGTTCACCAAGCTGGTGTGGATGGAACCCTTTCCTCAGTCTGCCAGTGCACTTTGTCCGGCGTAAATAGATGCTTCCCCATCATGCCAGGAAGAATCCTGCACCACAGGAGCTCACAGTCACTTGGTTGCATGGGTTCTGATGGGCTGATTCTTTACATACCTTTCATTACTCATTACCAGAAAGTTATACTTTATTCTCTGCTTTAATACTGAGAGTATGTTTGTGGATGGGCTCTGGGCATCTGAAAGTGTAATTTATGCCCTTGTGGTATGGTTTTTGGTGTTTATTAACTTAAAATTTACTCTTTTTTTTTTTTTTTTTTTTTTTTTTTTTTTGCTTTGTTCCACTTGAAGATCTACTGTGTTTATAAAGATCTATTACTCATCTATTTGGTAGCATTTTAGGTCTGCTATTTGTGCTGCCCCTGGGGAAGGGAGCTTTAATATGCTTGCTTGCCCACCATCATGCAATTAGTTCACCTTCAGGACAAGTCTATGCCATTCATTGGCATTTTCCCCGTGGGTTTTGTTGTTGTTTGTTTGCTTGCTTTTTTTGTTGTTGTTGTTTGTTCTTTTGGATTTTTTAAGGTAAGGTCTGGCTGTAGTGCAGGCTGACCTGGACTTCACTATGGAGTCTCAGGGTGGCCTTGAACTCACAGTGATCCTCCTACCTCTGCCTGCCAAGTGCTGGGATTAAAGACTTGTGCCACTGAGCCTAGCCTTTCGCTGTGTTTATACACAGTAGTAAAGATGTGAGTGAAAATCCATTCACCTCACAGAAAATTAATTGAAATTGTTAGAAAAAGAAGGCAAGGCTGGAGAGATGGCGCAATGGTGAAAGGCACTTGCCTGCAAAGCCTATAGACCTAGGTTTGATTCCCCAATACCTACATAAACCAGAAGCATAAGGTAGCACATGTGTCTGGAGTTTGTTCGCAGTAGCTAAAGGCCCTGGTATGCCCATATTCTCTCTTTCTCTCTCTCTCTCAAATAAATAAATAACACTGGCCAGTGAGTAATCTACTTAGCCTGACTTTTAAAAGTAAATACAGTGAAATAGTTTGCAAGTTAAAATGACTTCCACTCAGGTTGATAGCATTAGTTGTAAAAGTACACAAGTTGAATGTTGAATTAATATGTGAGTTTCCAGTGTACTTTCTAGTGGTTGCATGTATTAACTTTACAATTTCTCTGTCTTGGTTTCAGCCAAAGTCATACACTTGCTGTTAGAAGACTGTGCTGGAAGACCTGCAGTAGAGAAGCTGAGCAGAGTGCAGACGGTGCTGAGTGGTTGCACTTTGCAAGCTGTGGTGAAGACCACACTGTGAAGATATGCAGGGTCAACAGATGTGCACTGTAATGCACTCAACCACACTTTTACACTCACTGTACCATGTAAATAGAGCATCTTTCCTTACCTTCATAATTGTATCATGTTTCATTTTTAAGCCTTTATTTGAGTCTTAGGCCCTTTGAAATTTGATTAACACGGTGGATGCTTTTCCTTGTATAGTATATATACACACACCCAGAATTTTCCCCCTGTTGTCAGTGATCCTTGTAACCGCTTCTGTGTGTTTCATATTAGAACATTTGCTCTTTCGTCACAACCAACTCTGTCTGATATTGTGTTGTATTGGGACTTTTACTTGCTACTTTCTTTTAGTCTGTTGTTTGTTTATTCTTCAAGGTAGTGTCTCACTCTAGCTCAGGCTGACCTAGAATTCACTATACAGTCTCAGGGTAGCCTTGAATTCATAGTAATTCTCCTACCTCTACCTCACAAGTGCTGGGACTAACGGTGTGTGTCACGATGTGCCACTGTGCCTGGAGTAGTCTGCCTTTTATTTTTTGTTTGTTTTGCCTTTTGGTTTTCGAGGTAGGGTCTCATTCTAGCTCAGGCTGACCTGGAATTCACTTTGTTGTCTCAGGGTGGCCTTGAACTCATGGCAATCCTCGTACCTCTGCCTCCGGAGTGCTGGGATTAAAGGCATGTACCACCACGCCTGGCTAGTCTGTTTTTTATTGCTATAACAAAATGCTAGAGGCTAGGTACTTTGTAAAGAAAAGTTTAGATTAGAGTTCGGGGGTCCACAAACATGGTCCTGGGATCTGTTTGGCCCTGGTGAGGGCTTCATGTGGATGGAATCACAGTAATAGGAAGGTATATGGAAGAGGGAGGCCATATAGTAGAACAGGAAGTAAGAGTGATTCATGCAAGCTGCAGACTCAGGAAAACTCACTGTCGTGGAGAATGATATGGGAAACAGGCTCACAGAAACTGCACCAGAGAATTTATTTTCATGTCAGTGTGGGCTCAGGGGAATCTCTTCCAAAATCTGGACCCTGATCCTTGGTGGATCAGAGCTCAGATGCCTGATCTTGGATTAGTCTTATTGTTAATTCTCAGAGCTCAGAACCCTGGCCTAGTGCCAAAGACCTCGAGTATGAAATAGGCAAGTTTTGCAGAAACAGAAGTTGTTAGTTAGACAGATGCCTGCTCTGTGCTATGGAAATAAAAAGAAAACACAAGATTTACAGTACAAGATAGTAGCTGTAATACAATCATGGCCTTGAAACAATAAAAAGACTACAGTGTTAGTCTTAACCAGCACAACAGACTATACAGTAAAGGACATGACCAGTACAAAAGTCAGTATAGCACAGGACATAACTTTGGGGCAGGGTCTTCCAAACTTCCTACCCAATTTCCATCTCAAGAAAGCACTCCTCTATTAGAAAGGCCTAATTATCTCCTACGAGGCTCTGCCTCTTAAAGGTCTCACCCTCTCAACAACACACTGGAGACTAATCAGTACATGCATCTTTGGGGAACATATTCAAACCATATCCACAGCATCCTGTTTGGGGTACACTTTTATTTATTTCCTTGAGAGGTTGGGAAGAGAAAGAGACTCCAAGTATTCAGTTCTTACTTCTAGATTCATTGTAAATAAACACACCACACACAGTGCTGACTGTCTTGACTCCTTCCCAGTATCTGCCAAATATTTTAGGAACTTGGCAGGCAGTTTTAAGTTTGACTTGTAGCCAGTTCTTTCCTTTATTCTTTTTTAAAACTTTTTTTTTTTGAGAGAGAGAGAGAGAGAGAGAGAGAGAGGGAGGGAGAGAGAGAAGAAGAAGAAGAAGAGGGTGTGGATGAGCCAAGACTTCTTGCAGCTGCAAACAAACTCAGATGCATAGCCATAATGTACATTTGGCTTTATGTGGGTATGGAAAATCTGAACCTGGGCTGGCAGGCTTTGCAAACAAACTCCTTTAACCACCAAGCCATCCCCACCACCCTTTATTCCTGGAGGAAATAGATTCTTCTTTCAAGTCCAGTGTCCTTACATAAACTGAAGAGGAAAGAGTTCCATGGTTAGTGGAATAGCTTAGTGGTTAAGTTGCTTGCCTGCATAGCTAAAGGACCCAGGTTCAATTCCCCAGGACCCACATAAGCCAGATGCACAAGGTGGCGCTTGCATCTGGAATCTGTTTGCAGTGGCTAGAGGTCTGCCCATTCTCTTTCTATCTGCCTCTCTCTATCTCATTCTCTCTCTCAAATAATTTTTTTTGTAAAAAGTAAAAAAATTAAGAGTAAGTTCTGAAACCCGGAGGTAGGTGATAGCTGAAGCCATGAGTATGAAGGATGCAAGGGAAAGAGAACTATGCCAGAGAGAGGCATGCTGAGAGTGCCAGCTCAGGGGAGAGGCAGGCAAGACGAGTTGGGAGTGGAGAGGTCACAGGTGTGTGGGAGGTCTGTGAAGACGGCTGTGGGGCTCAGCTGAAACGGAGTCAGCTGGTGGGATAAGTGTAGGGAGAAGGAGGCTGAGCATTTTTCTTTTTCTGGGTGGAGTTTTGCCATTGTCATGCAGGACTGTTTGTTTGAAAGTACTTTAGTCTTGTTTTCTAGATGGAGGATTCTAGAACAATGCTATATAATATTTCTATTGTAATAGGAATGTGGTGTAAGCTACATATCATATGTTGTTTGATTTTTTTTTAGCAGCTGCATAATAAAAAGTAGTAGGTAATTTTTTTAAAAAATTTAATTATTTTCATATGTTTTAGTAGATGGAAAGGCACATCAGGGCCTCTTGCCACTGCAACAAATACCAAATTATTCATAGATAGAAAGATAGACAGACAGACTGACAGAAAACTTCCATACTTACAAACAACAAACCATGGTATTTCCCTCCCTTCCTCCACTTTCTCCTTCATAATTCTGCTCTCTGTCATATCCCCTTCCTCTCTCCATTAGTCTCTCTTTTAATTTGATGTTATCATCTTCTATTATGAGGGTATTGTGTGGGTACTCCTAGGTGCTGCAAGGTTTTGGATATCGAGGCCAAATTCTGTCTGGACAGTTATATGTAAGGAGTGGTATCCTTCCTTTGGCTCGTTCTTTCTGCCATCTCTTCCTCAATGGACCCCGAGCCTTGGAGGGTGTGAGATGTTTCAGTGCTGGACACTCCTCTGTCCCTTCTTAGTACTATGTTGCCTTTTGGGTCATCCCAGTGATTATCTCCATCTGAAAAGAAAAGTTTCTCTAACCAGAAATGAGAGTAGCATTAATATGTGAGTATGAACATTAAGTGTAGTGTTTTTAGGGCAATTTGGTGAAAGTAATATATGCATTTATCCAGACCAGAGCAGGCTTTATACCCCTAAGGCTCATGACCTCCCCTGCCATAGGCTTTTGATAAGGATTTCAGTACCAGAATAGAGGGGGCCTTCAGTCCAATTAGCAGTTGATGTTCCCCAGAGCAGACATGCCACTATTGCACTCATTCAGTCATTTGGCCTATCTGGCCAAACTTAAGGCTTCCAGTACCCACTGTTTTCACTGCTGATGGCTTCTGTCTCCCATAAGGCTGCATACAGGGCACCCTTTTCCAGCTTTCAGTTGGCTGGGCTGCAGGGAGAAGGTTTTCTACTCAGTAGCAGCTTGATTTCTCAGTGACTCTATTGCTCAGTCATGTGAAGGCTTCAGCAATAGAGTCTTACCATCTGTTTCTCAAGGGAAACTAAGGGCTTTGGCAATAGTCTGTAATGTTTTGGAGGCAACAGGGACCTCCTGGCCAACGACTCACTGGAAGGTATCCCATCCCAGACACTGAAAATTTTCTGGTAATAATGTATGGCTTCTGGATGTGCCACTATTTAAGAAAGTAGATTTTCATATGTCTTACTCAGAATATCTTGAATTTTGATTGACCCTCCCCCCTGCCCTTCTTTTATACAATCTCTTCCCCTGACCTCTCTTAGGCCTTTTCCCTCCCTGTAATCTGTGCTTCTACTTACATATATACAATTCCATCCTCTTTTTTTTTTTTTATTTATTTTTTTTTTTATTTTTGTTTTTTTTAGAAGATGCCAAGCATGGTGGCTCACATCTTTTTATTTGAGAGCGACAGACACAGAGAGAAAGACAGGTAGAGGAAGAGAGAGAGAATGGGCGCGCCAGGGCTTCCAGCCTCTGCAAACGAACTCCAGACGCGTGCGCCCCCTTGTGCATCTGGCTAACGTGGGACCTGGGGAACCGAGCCTCGAACCGGGGTCCTTAGGCTTCACAGGAAAGCGCTTAACCGCTACGCCATCTCTCCAGCCCTACAATTCCATCCTCTTAAGACCTTCCCTTTCCTCCCTCCCTTATAGCCTTTTTCTAGCTTATGGGCCTCTGCTACTGAGTTTCGGTTCCACATCACACACAAGTCTATACATTTGTAGCTAGGATCCACATATAAGAGAGAACATGTGATGTTTGGCTTTCTGGGCCTGTGTTACCTCACTTAGTATAATTCTTTCCAGATCCATCCATTTCCCTGCAAATTTCATAATTTCATTTTTCTTTACCACTGAATAGAATTCCATTGTGTGGATGTACCACAGCTTTATTATCCATTCATCTGTGGATGGACATCTAGGCTGGTTCCATTTCCTAGCTGTTGTGAATAGAGCAGCAATAAACATGGTTGTGAAAGTATCACTAAGGTAGTGAGAAGTCATTAGGATATATGCCTAGGAGTGCTATAGCTGGATCATATGGCAAATCTATTTTTAGCTGTCTCAAGAACCTCCACACTGATTTCCACAATGGCTGTAACAAACTACATTCCCACCAACAGTGCAGAAGGGTTCCCCTTTTACCACATCCTTGCCAACATTTTCTATCATTTGTTTTCTTGATGGTAGCCATTCTGGCAGGAGAGAGATGGAATCTCAAGGTAGTTTTAATTTGCATTTCCCTGATGGCTAAGGATGTAGAACACTTTTTTAGATGTTTATATGTTATTTGTATTTCTTTCAGTGAGAACTCTCTATTTAGTTCCATACCCATTTTTTTGATTGGGTTGTTTGATTTCTTATTGTTCTGTTTTTTTTTTTTTTTCTTTTCAAGGTAGGGTCTCACTCTGGCCCAGGCTAACCTGGAACTCACTATGGAGTCTCAGAGTGTCCTCAAACTCATGCTGATCCTCCTACCTCTACCTCCCAGTGCTGGCATTAAAGACGTGTGCCACCACGCCCGGCTATTGTTTTGTTTTTTTGAGTTCTTTGTACATTCTGGATATTAATCTCCTATCAGATGTGTAACTGGCAAAGATTTTCTCCTATTCATGGTGTCTTTGCTCTAGTCATGGTGTCCTTTGCTGTATAAAAGCTTTGTAATTTCATGAGATTCCAGTGGTTGATTAGTGGTTTTATTTGTTGAGCAATATGTTGAAGGTTTCCCCCTACCTTTTCCTCTAGCAATTTCAGAGTTTCAGGTCTGATATTAAGGTCCCTGATCCACTTGGATTTGATTATTGTGCATGGAGAAAGACAAGGATCTATTTTCACCTTTCTACATGTAGACATCCAGTTTCCCCAGCACCACTGGTTGAAGAGGCTGACTTTTCTCCAATGAATATTTTTGGCATTTTTGTCAAAAATCAGATGGCTGTAGCTGGCTGGATTAACATCTGGGTTCTCTATTCTGTTCCATTGATCTACATGTCTGTCCTAGTACCATGCTGTTTTTGTTACTATGGCTTTGTAATATAGCTTGAAATTGGGTATGCTGGTACCACCAGCCTTATTTTTGTTGCTCGAAATCATTTTGGCTATTCGAGGATTTTTTCCTGCTTCCAAATTAAATTTAGGATTTTTTTTTTCTATTCCTGTGAAGAATGCCATTGGAATTGTTATGGAGATTGCATTAAACATGTTGATTGCTTTTGTTACATTTTCACAATATTGATTCTTTCAATCCAAGAACATGGGATATCTTTCCATTTTCTTGTGTCTTCTGCAGTTTCTCACGTGAGTGTTTAAAGTTCTCATTGTAGAGATCCTTCACTTCCTTAAGTTTATTCCAAGGCACTTTATTTATTTATTTTGAGGCAGTTGTGAATGGAAGAGATTCGCTGATTTCATTCTCTGCATGTTTGTTGATAGTCAGTATATCAGAAAGCTACTGATTTCTGTGTATTTATTTTGTATCCTGCTATACATTGCTAAAAGTATTTATCAGCTTTTAACAGTTTGCTGGTGGAGTTTATAGGATCTTTTATGTACAGAATCATATCATCTGCAAATAGTGATAATTTGATCTCTCGTTTCCAATTTGTATCCCTTTTATGAAGTGTCTCTTATTGCTATAGCTAAGACTTCCAGTACTATATTAAATAAACATGGGGACAGTGGATACCCTTGTTTTGTTCCTGAATTTAGCAGAAAAGCTTCGAGTTTTTCACCATTTAGTATTATGTTGGCTGTAGGTTTATCATAAATAGCTTTTATTATGTTGAGATATGTTCCTTCTAGTCCCAGTTTCTGTAATACTTTTACCATGAAAGGATGTTGGCTTTTGTCGAATGCCTTTTCTGCATCTATTGAGATGATCATATGATTTTTGTCTTTCAGACCATTTTTATGATGTATTACATTTATTGATTTGCATATGTGGAATCATCCCTGCATCCCTGGGATAAAGCCAACTTGGTCGGGGTGAATAATCTTTTTGATATATTCTTGTATTCTGTTTACCAATATTTTGTTCAGAATTTTTTCATCTTTGTTCATGAGGGAGATTGGTCTGTAATTTTCTTTTTTTGTTCTGTCTTTGCCTGGTTTTGATACGAGGGTGATGCAACAAAGACCACATTCTTGTGCCACTCTTGCAGCTGCCTTATGTAGGTGGCTGGGGAGTTGAACCTGGATTGGAAGGCTTTGCAAGCAAGTGGCTTTAACGGCTGAGCCATTTACCCAGCCCATGGAATTTGACTTTATATATCAAAAATTTTGGCTAAGCTTGGTGCGACATGCCTTTCATCTCAGTGCTCAGGAGGTAGGCAGAGGTTGGAGGATCACTGTGAGTTTGAGGCCAGTCTGGGACTAAAGTGAATTCCAGGTCAGCCTGGGATAGAGCAAAACCTACCTTAAAAAAACAAATTCCACATACATATATTTCACTGTATGTCCTGTGTCCATGGATTCCATATCCACAGATTGGAAATATATTATGGCAGCAGGAGGTTGTACCTCTATCGAATAGGTCCTTATTTTTCTTATAATTCTTCCCTGAAAAATAAAATATAGCAACTGTCTTTATGCATTTTATGTCCGGTTACATGTTATAAGTAATTCACAGCTGATTTGATACAGGAGGTTGCACACATTCTACCATTATGTATAAAGGACTTGAATATCCTCAGACTTAGCTATCCAGGGTCCTGGACCCAATATCTCACACATATTGAAGTATTTAAAAAGTTACTATAGTATGCTTGCCTGGCACTGAAAAAAAGAAGGGAGGGAGTGACAGAGAGAATTTAAGCTTGCTTTGGTTCAGACACATTTCAATCAAGTCTGGATGGCCTCTGGTGGCTAGTGGGTATCCACGTTCGAGCAGCAAGCTTAGACTCTTGCATTAGTCTAAGTTTGTCTTATGCCCTCAGCTGGGGTGGGGATGAAGGAGTGGGCAACTCTTCTCCCAACCTCAGAGGTGGCCATACTGTGATCCTGTTCCCTGGGCTTTGTAACCTGGTGCATGTAAAATCTCATAGCAGATTTTGAGGGCCAGGGCAGGCCCAGCCCTCAGAAGAGGCCTGCCTGAGGCTACAGAGTGAATTCCAGCCTGAGCTAGAGTGAGACCCTGCCTCTCAAAAACAGAACCAAAGATCAGAGGATCCACTTTATCCTAGAACTTTCCCAGCTCAAAACTCAGCTTCCCATTGCCCATGTGCAGGATTCCATGGCACATTCAGGGTCAACCCTCCAAGGTTACCTGAAAGCTGGCCTTACTTTGGAGAGGTTGGGTTCCTAAGCTAGCTAACAATATCCCAAAGCTGCCCTGAAGCTTCCTTCTCAGTAATGATTGCAGTTGAGTTTAGTCTGTGTTCTAAGGGCTTCCACGTGCTTATAGCCTATGTGGTAATTCATAAAGATTTATACACTCATGTTCCAAGGGCTTCCATGCACTTGGGTGGTCTACATGGTGATTCCTAAAGATTTACACGCTCAGGTTGGAGTCTGACAATGAATATCCTTTCAGCCATGCTGTAGTAATTAATTCATAATGTCTGAAGAAAGATGACAGCTTTGGAACTGTAGAGGACCTGAGGTGTGTTCCAGAATTCCCAGGTTGCCCTTCCTCTTACTATCTTCTTTCTCTGCTCAGATCGCAGCACCAGATTTCAGGTTGATGTCAAGCACCAGCTTGCGCAGTTGCTGTTTCTTGACCTGTAGGGTCTCTGGTTAGCCCAGGCTGACCTGGAACTCACTCTGTAGTCCCAACCTGGCCTTTAACTCGCAGTGATCCTCCTATTTCTGACTCCTGAGTGCTGGGGTTAAAGACTCTGTGATTAAAGCACTGTGATTAGTGGCATGCATCACCATGCCTAGCCTATGGGGGATATTTTACATTCAAACCACACCCCTCAGTATCTGTGATCCCAGAATCCACATGACAGAAAACGCCGTGCACGTTGGCAGACTACTTGGAGCACACCTCTGAGTCCGATGGTGTCTTTGTGTGGTCCTTATGCCTTATTTGCTGAATGCCAGCCCATCTTCATGATGAAACATAAGTTGCTAGTGAACTGAGGAAATTTAGGCTTCTCTAGCAAGAGAGGGGCCATCCTGTGATATGGCCAGACAGAACCATATACATCTAAGACATCTTTTTTTTTTTAATATTTTTATTTATTTATTTATTTGAGAGCGACAGACAGAGAGAGAAAGACAGGTAGAGGGAGAGAGAGAGAATGGGCGCGCCAGGGCTTCCAGCCACTGCAACCGAACTCCAGACGCGTGCGCCCCCTTGTGCATCTGGCTAACGTGGGACCTGGGGAACCGAGCCTCGAACCGGGGTCCTTAGGCTTCACAGGCAAGCGCTTAACCGCTAAGCCATCTCTCCAGCCCCATCTAAGACATCTTGAGGGTCTTGGCTTTCTGGGAAGGGAGCCTTGCTGAATGCGGGATGTCTTCCAGACTATGCTATCATCACTAGGTGAGCTGGTCACATTCATGGTAGATGGTAAACTCAACAAAACACTAAAACCAAGACAAAGAACTGAAAAGCAACTAGTCAAGGCCCAGTGGATTTCGTGGGGGCTTGAGCTAGTGTATTGGTTTCAGAGAAGCCAGGACCACAGGTGATGGTTTCCAGTGGAGGATTTCTGTAAACCTCTGTCACAAGCTGGGCATGGCACCTCACGCCCTTAATCCCAGCACTTGGGAGGTGGAGGTAGGAGGATCGCAGTGACTTAAAGGCCACTTTGAGACTACATAGTCAGCCTGAGCTAGAGTGAGACCCTCCCAAGAAAAAAATAAATAAAATTTTAAAAACCCTCAGTTACCAGATGTCAGGCAAGTGTGGTCCTGCTCTGGACAGGCTGACAAAAGTATAGGTCTGTTATACAGCCCTGGGTACTCCAAGCTCCTACATTTGGGTTATGTATTGTGCTAGCCAAAATGATATGATCAACGGGCCCTAAATGTTTACTGTAGTGAACAAGTACATAACCTGTGTGTGCTTTTGAGGCCACACCACTCATTCCTTTGGCAGTTCAAAGTGACTTTGGAAAACCAGATATTGAACTTTAATCTTTGCTATGTGCACTGGTGTCCAGGGAAATTTATGGGGCCTGTAACGTAGCTTGAATTAGGTAAAAATAAGAGTGGAGGACAGAATAGATGCATGGACAATTAGTGATGAAGCAAACACTAAAAACATGATAAAGAGAGCTTGCACAACCTCACCCACATTCATGGAATGTTCCTTTCTGTGGCCAATAGGTAAGAGCAGTGTAAGGGTTCACCTATGGATTAATGAGTCAATCAAAGGAAGTGGAATGTGACTGGCCTTTCAAAGGAAGGGAATTCACAGGCTAGAGAGATGGTTCAGAGGTCAAAGATGTTTTATTGCAAAGCCAGGGTTCAAGTCCCTGGTACCCACGTAAAGCCAGATGCACACAGTGACACATGGGCCTGGCGTACTCGTTCATTCATTCATTCTGTCTTCTCTTTCTGCTTGCAAATAAAAAAATAACAGGAAGGGAATGCTCACACATACTACATGTGGATAAACCTGGGGGATGTTTTGCTACGTGAACTAAAGCAATCACAAAGACACTGTATGATTCACTTGCATTAGTTACGTAGAGTAGGCAAATGCATAAAAATAGTAGAATGGTGGTTGCCCAAGCCTGGGGAAGAGGAAGGGTGGTATTTAATGGGTACAGTTTTGCAGGGTTGCAACATACAAAGGTGAGACTGCCCAATGTGAGTATACAGGGCTATGCATTTAGTGTTAAAGATGGTAAATGTTACATTTAATCAGTTTTGAAAAATGTTCGTCAAAATGCCCATTCTCTGGGAGTTGATTGGTATACCTTTAAAAAAAAGTCCTAAAATTAAATATATTTGGGAACAGCAGGCTAAATAAAAAGATTCCAGCTGAAGAGATGACTCAGTGGTTATTTTACATGCCTGTAAAGCCTAACAACCCAGGTTTGATTCCCCAGTACCCACATAAAACCAGATGCACAAAATGTGTGTATCTTGGAGTTCATTTGCAGTGGCTAGAGGCTTTGCCTGGCACACCCATTATCCCCACCACTCCTTACAAATAAATAAAAATAATTTTTTAGAAAAGGTATCTTCAAGCTGGGCATGGTGGTACATGTCTTTAATCCCAGCACTTGGAAGGCAGAGGTAGGAGGATTGCCATGAATTCAAGGCCACCCTGAGAGTACATTGTAAATTCCAGGTCAGCCTGGGCTAGAGCAAGACCCTACCATGAAAAACCAAATAATCAAAAAGATATTTTCAAGCTAGGTGTTGAGAGACATTATGCTATCCTGATATATATTTAAATTTCCCTAAATGAGATGTGTGCCTGACCAGGTCCATAAAGGAAGCAGGAAAGATTCTTTTTCCCCTTATGACAAGCAGGGGCTGGCCTGGGAGGAAGCCTGACATGCATGCACGAGAGGCCTGTGTCACCAGGACCATGATCTTGGCTCAGGACAAGAGGGAGAGAGCACAGATGGCCACATCTTAACAGGTCTAGAGGACTCTGAACCTCACACGCAGGTGGTCCCAGAGTCCTGGAACCTAAAACTAGGCTCAAGGCACACAAGTTCTGCCTGGGATGGAAGTGGCCGCTCACACATCTGCCTTCAAGGGGCTCCCTGCAGCCCATGGCCTCCGACTGCTCGTGTAACTGCTGTGAGCCTTCTGCCCAGCACTGCTTCCTCTCAGCCCACCCTTCCCTTTGCATATTCACTTTCCCAGTCTGCAGTTTGCTGACATCTCCCGCTCCATCTTTTCCTTCCACTGACTTCTGAGTTAAGGCCATCTATGTGACTGGTCAGAACCTGTAATTGCTGAGTCAGAAGGGGGCAGGTGTGCATCCTGGCTCACCCTCACTCTCGCTGTGGGCAAGCTTTCCCCTCATCTCTATGAGAGGAAGGAACTAGTGTTAGTCTGGTTCCACTTCAACTAGATGTGAAAGACAAGGCAAAACTTTCTTCCTGACTCATACAAGACAGTAATTTGAAAAAATAAGAAGTCAAGTTAGGTAGAGATGGGTGGAGAACTTAACACCATAAAGACTCTGGCTTTATTTTGCCATCTGTTTGCCAGGAAGTCTGTTTGGTCTCCTGTCATGATCTTTGATTCTAGCAGAAAGGAGAAAAACATAAAGAAAGGCTTGTCCCTGACTAATCAACTTTCTTGGAAATCCCACACACTTTTACCCGATCTCCTTGGTCAAGATTTAGTTTCGAGCAGAATGTGATGGCCCAGTGTTTTAATCCCAGCACTCAGGAAGCAGGGGTAGGAGGATCGCTATGCATTTGAGGCCAGACTGAGACTACATAGTGAATTCCACATTAGCCTGGGCGGAGTGAGACCCTATCTCAAAAAAAAAAAAAAAAAAAGAGAGAGAGAGAGAGAGAGAGAGAAATTGGTTTTGTAGCTATAGCCAGTGGCAAATTAGGAAATCTTTGTTTTTCTTTTTTAAGACAAGGTCTCACTGTATCTCAGGCTGCCTTGGATTCATGTAATCCAGACTGGACTTGAACTCCCAACAATCCTACCTCAGCTTCCTAAGGGCTGTGATTACAGATGCAAGTCACCACATCTGTCAGAAATGAAGTCTGAATGCAGATGGCCATGTGATTAGTGAGGAATTGGGGTGCTTTATGCGGGAAGAAAGGGAGAATAAATGGTAATCTCATTTCATAGAAGTATGTAGTAGGATTGTCTTGAGGATAAAGTGAGCCAATTTAAAATTTATTTATCTGCAAGCAGAGAGAGAGAGATAAGAGACAGAGATAAAATGAGTGTGCCAGGGCCTCCTGCTATGGCAAACAACTACATATGCATATACACTTTGTGCATCTGGCTTTATGTGGGTACAGGAGAATTGAACCTGGTCTGTCATGATTTGCAAGGTAGCACTTTAACTGCTGAGCCATCTCCCCAGCCCCAATGAGCCAATTCTTAAATGCTAGTCTAGAGCCTGAGAGAAGACAGCAGTCATTGTCATCTGTTACTATTGTGGTTAATCATCTCCTAGCTCATGTTACCCCCTTCATTCCTGTTGCACATATTCTTTCCTTTCTCTGAATTCCACAGTATTTTATCCCAATTTTTTTGTTGGCATTTGCCACTTTTTCTTTTCATTCTTCCTTCTTTATTTTAGAGGAGGAGAGAGAGAGAGAGAATTGGCATACCAGGGCCTCAGCCACTGCAATTGGACTCCAGATGTTTGCGCCACCTAGTGGGCATGTATGACCTTGCATTTGCCTCACCTTTGTGCATCTGGCTAGCTGGGATCTGGAGAGTAGAACATTGGTCCTTAGGGTTCACAGTAATTGCCTTAGCCACTAAGCCATCTCTCCAGCCCCACTTTTTATTTTCTACGTGTGAATATCCTGAGATGTTTCAGCTAGTTGCTTTTTATTGTAAGTTCATGTCAAGAAGATCAAAGGATTACTGGCTCCAACACCTGAAAAAAGTGTGTGTTGGTCATGGTGGTACATGCCTGTAATCTCAATAAGCAGGAGGATCAGGAATGCAAGGCCAGCCTCAGCTACATGGCGAGTTTGAGAGTAGTCTGGGTTACATGAGACCCTGTGGCCATGAGAATGGCTTGTTTTTTTGTGTTTTTTAAAAATTTATTTATTTATTTATTTTTTAAATTTTTATTTGCATTTTCCATGATTATAAAAAAAATCCCATGGTAATTCCCTCCCTCCCCACCCCCCACACTTTCCCCTTTGAAATTGAGAATGGCTTGTTTTTGAGCTGGAGTCTGGGCTGCCCCCCCCCCGGGGGGGCCATATGGCTGTTCTGGGTGCTGGTTGTTTGTTAATGTCTAGGACTCAGGTAGTTTTCTTTGATGATTGAAGAATTAAAAGGCAGAAAAGGGGCTGGAGGGATGGCTTTAGCTTTTAAGGCATTTGCCTGCAAAGCCAAAAAACCCAGGTTTGATTCCCTAGGACCCACGTTAGCCAGTAGCACAAGGGGGTACACATATCTGGAGCTTGTTTGCAGTGGCTGGAGGCCCTGATGCTCCCTCTTTCTCTGTCAAATAAATAAATAAAATATTAAAAAGGCAGAAAAGGGCTGAAGAGATGGTTTAGCTGTTAAGCACGTGCCTGTGAAGCCTAAGGACCTCAGTTTGAGGCTTGGTTCCCCAGGACCCACATTAGCCAGATGCACAAGGGGGTGCATGCATCTGGAGTTTGTTTGCAGTGGCTGGAAGCCCTGGTGTGCGCTCTCTTTCTCTGTCACTCTCAAATAAATAAATAAAAATGAACAAAAAAAAAAGGCAGAAAAAAGTGACAACAAGGCAGAGCAAAGTTTATTTAAAGTGAATGTAAGAGGTAAAGAAACAGACTTTTGAGAGAGGGAATCCAGAGCTGTTCTTGCTCAAGTGTTTTCTGCCAACAATGAGAAACTCACAGCAACACTCTTTCTGCCATTTTGGGGCACCCCAGTAAAAGAAAATAGCTATTTACCTAAGAGCTCCTCTTCCCTATCTAACAAGCAGAGGAAACTACTTAATTCCTACAGTCTTTCAGTTTGCCAAAGCAAAATCAGAAAAGGACAATGGCCACTGGATTGACAACTCAAGTCCATATACAAATCTACTGTAGCCTAAAAACCTGGATATCAGCATTTGCATCATTTACTTTTCTGTTCCTGAGACAAAATACCCTACCAGAAGTGTCTTAAAGAAGGAAAGAGGTTTTTTTGTTTTGTTTTGTTTGGCTGGTAGTTTTGAGTTAAGTGACCATTATGGTGGGGGATGCATGGCAGCCCGAGCAGGAAGCCTATGTCACATCTTTACATCCTCAGGGAGGAAACAGAAACAGCAAGCTGGGCTGGGCTGAGACCACATGTCAAGGCCCACCCCCAAGGGACACACCTCCTCTAGCAAGGCTCCACCTCCTAAAGGTTCTACAATCTTCCCAAATAGCACCCCCAACTGGGGATGAAGTATTCAAATACATAAGCCCTATGGAGGACATTTTACATTCAACTACCACAGCATCCAGAGATTTATGGCAATGTTGGGACCAGAATGGTAGTGATATAATGAACATCTTGAAGATTAAAATGAATATGCATAATATTGGAATAGAAATCATACTGGGTTACAATCTGTGGAGGGCAGACTAACTGGAAGAGAAGGAACTTATAGGGTGGTGGAAATGTTCTCTGTCATGACAAAAGTATGAGATGTTTGTCAAAACTCAGTAAAACACACAAAAATAGGGATGTTTCAAGAAATTATACCTCAATCAAAAAATTAATGAAAAAAAAAAACCAAAAACCTGGGTTCCTGCCTTCCTTTCTGCATTCCCTTTCCATTCATTCTTACAGTACTGTAGATCTAACCCAGGTCTTCCCCAGGCCAGGCAAGCACTCTACCATTAAGTTATACCTTCAACCCCCAAATGCCTTTATTTTTGCCCACAGTCTGTAGCAGGCTGTGGAGCTCGGGGATGGATAGACTTACTAAGGCAGATGGCTGGTGATCCTCAAATGTTACCTGCCAGTTGTTAGAGTACTGTCAGATCCTTTCCCTGTTTGATGACATAGAAGGTTAGGGGCAAAGAGCAGGAGGGTGTGAGATGCCAGCTCAGTCGCTCAAGGAGGGGCAGCTTCTCAATGAATACAGGGGAAGCTCAGCTCACAGGGTACTCCCACCCTTCAGGCTGTGCTCTGCTAAGCTCTGGATTTTGTTTGAACACTAGGAATGCAAACATAAGGGAGCCTTGTTTCCAGCCATCATCATTGCAAGCTGCCCTTTCAGCTTCTACTCACAGAGAAGGTCTGGAGTCACTCCAGGGGCGGGAGCTGCCGGGGGCTTCTTTCCCCTGTTCTTCAGTTTCCTCTGCTGGAGCACGACTACAGGCCTCTTCTGATTCTTAACTACCCGAGACCTAGGTTGCAGTTGAGAACTTCACCCTGGCAGGACATACTAAATGCATGAACATGATCAAAACCAAATTCTTCCTTTGAAAAACCCATCCCAACTTCACAACAACTTCGCAGATTCGAGCCATCATGATAGGCCCTACTCTCAACTTCCCCAAGGACAGAGAGGCAAAGGTCTTCCCAGGTGAGCCAGTGGGGTAGCCTCTGCCCTTCCTCTCCACTAAGACCATTACAGTGCTCCTTTGGGCAATAGACTGACATTGGACCCATACAGAGGAGATTAGCATAGCTCCTACACAGGAACGAAATACAAATCTGTAAAGTGTTATTTAAAAAAAAAAGACATTTGGGAGTCAGAGGTGGGAGGATCACTGTGAGTTTGCTGCTCATTATGTATGAGACTACATAATGAATTCCAAGTCAGTCAGCCTGAGCTAGAGTGAGACCCTACCTCACAAAACCAAAATAAAATAAAATAGCCATTGGCCTGCTAAATCTCAGGACTCAGGTTTGATTCCCCCAGGACCCACGTTGGCCAGGTGCACAAGGGGGCACATGCATCTGACATTCATTTGCAGTGGCTGGAGGACCTGGCATGCCCATTCTCTCTCTCTCTCTAGTAAATTAAAAATAAATAAATAAATTTTTTTTTTCCAAAAGAAGAGTTGAGCCTTCCTTACATAGCAGCTGCCTCTCCCACCGAGCTAACACTAAGCTAGTAAGTTTAGTTCTGTGCTAAGCCTTCACCTAACTGGTCACTGGGCCCTGGATGCCACTACAGCTCTATCCTCTGGCTCTCCATAAGTGAACCACAACTCACCTGTGGTATGAGGCAGAAACCCTAAGTGCTTCTGTCCCCAGGGCTCTGCCCTGCTTCCTGAGCTCCTGGCCACAGCCCTCCATGACTTGGGTCTGCAATCCCAGACACTGTCCTTGGAGTCCTGACCCGCAATCCCTACTTAGATGCCCCACATCGTCTCTTTATGCTCGACTCATCCCAACCCCATGGCACCGAGTCACCCTAAGCCGGTCAGTCCCCCTCAGTCCCAAGCCCCAGTACTCTTGCACTGTCGTGCCGTCCTGTCCTCACTGCTCTGTTAGCTATATCTCCTGCAGCCGCCGGGCCACCACTATCATGCATCCAACAGCGTCTGTGGCCTTCCCACCAGGTCCCATTTCGCACCTCATAGGGGCCTCCTTCTGGGGTCCTTCACTGGGGCCAAATGTGAACCCTAGGCACACAGTGCGTATAGTTCCCCGGGCGACGGGAGCGAGTGGAGGGCAGCTCTGTACTGTTCCTCCCTAAATTGGCTTCATCTGTGTCGTTGTCTCTACACCAGCACCTGGGATCACACACATGCCACCAACCCACCATCCCACCGCGTCCCATCGGGAGCCCATGTCGCGGCACCGCTACATTCCAGCGCCCAGCTCCGCTCTTTGCGCGTGGGTTTGCCGGGCTCTCCCTGGCATCAGCCGCTCGCTGAGCCTTTCAGGGGCAGGCTCAAGGGCGGAGGCGACAAGGAGCTCCTGTTTGGGCAGCACCAGGGCTTCCCGGTGGGCAATCACAGGGAGCTTATAGGCCAGCTCAAACTTTGTCCTCTGAAACACCAAATGCCACCAGGTACACGTGCGAGTCCTCAGCACAGGGGACCAAATCCCTAGGCGGAGCATGCTGACCGCGCCTTGCTGTGGCCCGGTGGAAAAGAACGCTCTTCCACCTGTCTCGCGGGCATCTAGCCACTACGCGGGAACCTGCAGGTGTCTTGGGACATCTCGGTGGGTGTCACCCGGCGTTTTGCAGAGACGACACGTGGTCCCCGGGCCCCGTCCCAGATGGGCAAAGGCCGGCCAGAAGTGAAAGTTCGCGGTGAGTCAGCGCCGGCCCGTCGGGCGCCGCCCCGCGTCGCGGACCGAGTCACCCGAGGGCCGGAGGCGCGGCCGGGGCGGGGTCTCGGCGGGAGGGCCTGGGCCAGACCCGCCTGGGCCCCGGACGGCAGCGGGAGCCATGGCCGGCGGGGCGGCGGAGCCCGAGCCCGAGCTGCGGGCCTCCCAGCGCTTCCCGGACTCGCTGAGCCGCGCCCCGGGCCTCGGCAGCCTGCGCGGGCTGCGGGAGCGCGAGTTCGGCCGGCTGGCAGGTGAGGCGGCGCGGGGAGGCGAGGTGACCGTCACCCGCAGGGTGGAGCTGTGTCTGTCTCTTGGGGGCGCATTTTGTACTTGATCTCAGCTAAAGGGTCGAGAGGCGGTAGAGCGCATCTGGTCGCACCTGGGAGCGAGAGCCTGGGAGGGATGTGTCCGCGCGTCCGCGGCCTGGTGGCTGCTGTTCTCCGAGGTGCCCCCCCTGCAGCCCCGCACTCGCCTCGGCGATTGCTCCATATACTTTCCAGGGGTTCAAGACCAGCCTGGTCAGTTCGTCTGTTCCCACTCTCTGCCCTCTATTGCTGCGACACTCCTTACTCTCCAAGGTCCCCCTGCAGCCAGGGTCACGGTGGCGAAGTTCTTCAGCGGGATTGGCCCGGTGCGTGGGCAGCGGGGGCGCGCAGCTTCGCGCCGCACTCTGAGGTCCATGGATCTCACGGGCTTGCGAACCAGAGGCTGCGGCCGGGGGACAGCCGTCCGACTCCGCGGGCATGCCTGCATGTATATATGTCTTCTATGCTCCAAGCCTTATATTATTATTTTTTAAAATTTTTTTGTTCATTTTTTATTTATTTATTTGAGAGTGACTGAGAGAGAGAGAAAGAGACAGAGAGAGAGAGAGAGAGAGAGAGAGAGAGAGATTGAGAACGGGCGCGCCAGGGCTTCCAGCCACTGCAAACGAATTCCAGATGCGTGCGCCCCCTTGTGCATCTGTCTAACGTGAGTCCTGGGGAACCGAGCCTCGAACCGGGGTCCTTAGGCTTCACAGGCAAGCGCTTAACCGCTAAGCCATCTCCAACCCCTTATTATTATTCTTAATATTGTCATTACCTATTGCTTTTGGGGAGACGATCTCAAGTAGTCCAGGATGGCCTCCAACCCACTACATAACTGAGGTTGCCCTTAAATTCGTGATCCTCCTCCCAGCACCTCCAGAGTTCTGGGCCTACAGGCATGCAACAAAGCCTCGTTTTTCAGACCACAAGTCCCCAGTGCATCTGAGCTCCGAGCTGTGCCGGCTGGGGGACTAGAAGAATCAGCGAACCCTTCTGATGGAGCGTAACAACCGGGGCGAGCCCGTGAGTTGGACGAGATTACACGTTTTACCCGCTGATTGAGTTGGAAAGGTAGCTTGGTGGGGCAACTGCAGAGCCCCGCCCACTGCTGCAAGTCCTCAACTCCTTTAAGGCTGGAGAGATGGCTTAGCGGTTAAGGCGCTTACCTACGAAACTAAGGACCCATGTTTGACTCTCCTGAACCCATGTAAGCCAGATGCACAAAGGTGAGGCAAGGACAAGGTTGCACATGCCCACTAGGTAGCGCAAGTGTCTGGAGTTCAATTGCAGTGGCTGAGACTCTGATATGCCACTTCTCTCTCTCTTTCTGTAATAATAATAGTGATAATAATAACTCTTTTACATCTCTGTTTGTGGTGGTATATGGGTCCTTTATTTTTGTGTGTGAAGACAAGATCTTACTTTGTAGCCCAGGCTACCCTGGAACTCAGTATGTAACACAGACTGGCTTAGAACTTTCAGTAATCCTTCTGCCTCAGCCTTCCACGTGCTAGGATTAACAGGTCAGTGAGCCACCACATCCAGATAGGTCCTTTATTTTTTTTGTCTTAAAATAACAAAGCAAATGAAGAAAGCTAAACAACACGAATGTTTTAACCCAAACACTAAGATAAAATGCACAATATTTATACTAAAAACAAAGTATTTCAGGAAGAATATTCATTTGAAATGAAATGTTGATTTAAAAAACAGGAAATAAGGAAATAAAAACAGAAAAAAGTGCTACCTTGAAAATGCTTGAATATCAAGAGTCAATAATGGCAAAAATCAACCCCAACAATACTGGGCATTTTTCAAAAAGCTTTATTTGAAAAGACATTAATACTGAAGAAACCAAAATACATCCTCCAAATTGGCAAAGTTTGAGTATGTCCATAACTAATAAAAAATGGCCAAGTTTTTGACTTTATGTTTTTTTTATTTTTTGGTGGTTTATAGGATATTCAGTTTTTACCTCTTCTTCCACTTACACCTTCCTATCCTTTATTTGTTTAATGTAGTTCCCTGCTTTTCTTCTGCATTGTGTTTGAAGTAGACTTTTCTGGACCAAATGGTATCCTACCACCCCTGAAGCAATTTCAATGCCCCTCCCCTCATTGAAGCAAATATGTTGGAGAGAGGACAGAGAAAAACAAACAAACAAAAATAATAAGGCTCCCTCCTCTCCTTCCTCTTCCCTCCCTGAAGGTTCTCTGCAAGTTGAAAAGCACCTGGTTATGGTGGTTCTGAGAGATTAAATGCTTAAACTTGTGCTGAAATTTCTGCCTAACCAGTTGGGTGGGAATTTCCTGGTCTTAGTGAAGGGAGTATATCGAATATCCAGATGTGGCTGGAGTGGTTCTTCAAGCCTCGCTGAGAAGCACTCTGGGAGCTGAAGGAGCCTGACCCAGGAGATGCCCTAGGATTCTCTTTCTTAAAGATCTAATGCAGTTGGCCTTGAGGCTGTTTACAAGCTCCTAATAACAAAGTGTGGGCTGTTTACTGCATGCCAGGCACTGGGCTGGGTAATGTCGCATACCTGCTCACGGAAACCTCATCCATCTGTAGGCAGGATCTGTAACAGCGGCCCAGGTGGCTAGTGAGGGAGCTGGGCTTCAGTCTGGGTTGGTTGACTTGATTCTGCACGGTTTTTTATTTTATTTTGTTTTTGCACATGCGTGTGTGTACTTGTATGTGTGCGTGCATGTTGTATGTGCCCTTGTTTGCCCCATATGCATGCTTGTGATGGTTGGAGTGCAAAGTCTCCCCATTGTTCTTCTGTCCAGTCTTATTTTGAGCTGGAGTTACCTTTTACTAATTCCTGGGTTTGCAGTGCTCCAACAATTCTCTCTTCTCTTGCAGGACTAGGGTCACCAGCACAGGTAGCTGCACCCAGCTGTTTTACTAGGAATATGGAGAATTGAATTTGCGTAGTTTTAGGCCCCCTCAACCCCTCATGCTTGTGCAGGAAGCACACTTGACCTCTAGATTCTGCACTGTTCCCCTTTTATTATCACATCTCTGGGTTATCTAACAGTTGCAGTCCCCACTTCCCAAAGTAACAAACTAAGCAAAGCCAAATCAGGTGCAAAGAATCAAAACAGCACACACAAAGTAGCAAGGGGTTTTTAAAAGAGGAAGGTGAGGGAGAGGCACTCAGAGAGTGTTGGTAGCTGGAGAGATGGCTTAGCAGTTAAGGTGCATGCCTGTGAAGCCTGAGGACCCCGGTTCAATTCTCCAGGTCCCACATGCTAGCCAGATGCACAAGGGGTTGCACGCGTCTGGAGTTCGTTTGCAGTGGCTGGAGGGCCTGGCGCGCCCATTCTCTCTCTCTTTCTCTCCTTCTCTCTGTCTCTAATAAATAAATAAAAATAAAATCTTTTAAAAAAAGAAGAAGGTGAAAATCTAGGTTGGGTCCCCCACAAGGGAGTCTGGCAGTACTTTTAGTCGTTTCTAGGAGGAGGACTTGGTGGTTGAGAGCCTAGGGTGTCTTTGTTTTGACTGACAGGCTGGGGTTACCTAAACCTTTATTCACTGCGCATGTTCTTTTCCATGATGCATCTGATTGTAATATGTATGCCCAATCATGCATAGACATAAGATGGTAAATAGGGGCTTTTCTCTAAAAGTTTATTCAGAGGACACATTTTGCCTTACTGCATGTATATACAAAACTGGTTCAGGCCAGATTGGCTCCCTGTTTCTATTTTGGGAACATGTTTGGATAGAAATGGGGAATTGCTATAGGGTTGTTAGGGAGATCCATGTATTATTTGAAGTAAGTGAAAGGTAGCTCACTGCAGGTGGCAATCTCAGGCTGCTAGGTGCATTGATAGAAAATAGCCCGAGTGGAGTCTTAAGCTATCTTATGATCCTATGTTTGCCTGCCTTACTTTAAAAAAATATTTTTTAAAATTTCTTTGAGGGCTGGAGAGATGGCTTAGCGGTTAAGCGCTTGCCTGTGAAGCCTAAGGACCCCAGTCCGAGGCTCGGTTCCCCAGGTCCCACGTTAGCCAGATGCACAAGGGGGCGCACACGTCTGGAGTTCGTTTGCAGAGGCTGAAAGCCTTGGCGCGTCCATTCTCTCTCTCTTCCTCTGTCTTTCTC
Source organism: Jaculus jaculus (assembly GCF_020740685.1). Taxonomy (NCBI): domain Eukaryota; kingdom Metazoa; phylum Chordata; class Mammalia; order Rodentia; family Dipodidae; genus Jaculus; species Jaculus jaculus. The sequence goes on along the minus strand of NC_059116.1, from coordinate 48,769,168 downwards.
TCTGTGTCTGTCGCTCTAAAAAAAAAAAAAAAATTTTTTTTTTAATTTCTTTGAGTGTGTGTGTGGGGGGGGAGGGGTGTGCCAGACACTCTTGGCACTGCAAATGAATACCAGATGCATGCACCGCATTTTACATCTGGCTTTACATGGGTAAATGAGGAACTGAAACTTGGATGTCAGGCTTTGTAAGCAAGTACCTTTAACCACTTAGCCATGTCCACAGCCCACTAGCTTCAGTTTCTTTTATATATATATATGAATTTTTTTAGAGATAGAGATAGAGACAGAGACACAGAAAGAGGATGGGTGTACTAGGGTCCCGGCCACTGCAATCGAACTCCAGGCACTTGTGTCCCCTAGTGGGCATGTGCGACCTTGAGTTTGCCTCACCTTTGTGCATCTGGTTTACAAGGGATCTGGAGAGTCAAACATGGGTCCTTAGGCTTTGTAGGTAAGTGCCTTAACTGCTAAGCCATCTCTCCAGTCCTAACCTCAACTTCTTATTTATTTTATTTTATATTTTTCGAGGTAGGGTCTTACTCTAGCTCAGGCTGACCTGAAATTCACTACGTAGTCTCAGGTAGCCTCAAACTCACAGCAGTCCTGCTACCTCTGCCTCCTGAGTGTTGGGATTAAAGGCGTGTGCCACCACGCCCGGCTTCTCAGTTTCTTATGACACCAAAGATTCCAGCAATAGGGACTGTGGAGCTAACTCAGTCGATAAGACTGCTTGCTGTGCAAGCATGAGAGCCTGAGTCTAGTTTCCGTCACCTATGTGATGTACCAGGCATGACCTCCCGCACACCTGTAACCCCAGGGCTGAGGGGGCAAAGCCAGGAAGATCACAGATGTTGCTGCTTAGCCACCAAAGCCCAGCAAATTGCAGTTCAGCAAAAGACTCTGTCCCCAGACAGGAAGGCTATGGAGCAGTAGAGGAGAACTCCAACATCCTCCTCAGGTCTCCACACACATGTGCATGGGGCACACTTATGTGCACATATTACAACATACACCACATACTACACACACCAAAATAATTTCCAGCAACAATAACAATAAAAAGAGAGAAATGGGGGCTGAGGAGATTGCTCAGTGGTTAAAGGTGCTTGCTTACAAAGCCTGAAGGCCCAGGTTCAATCCCCAGTGCCCACATAAAGCCAGATGCCCAAAGTGGCTCATGTATCTGGAGCTCATTTGCAGTGGCAAGAGACCCTGCCATGCCAATACTCTCTGACTGCCTCTTTCTGTTTCTCAAATAAAGAAGTACAATTTTTAAAAAGAGAATGAAATGGGATATTAGAATAAGAAACTTCTATGTTTCAGTGGATATCATCAAAAAAGTGAAAGGAAAACCCATTGAATGGTACAAACATGTATTTCTAGATAAGAACCTGTGAAGTAGTATTCATAGTAGCTTATTTATAACAGACAAAATGGAAGCCACCTGAAATATTCGTCATCAGACAAGTGGATAAACACCATGTGATCTGTGCATACTGAGAAGTACATTCAGCCGTGAAAGGAAACGAGGCTCTGTAACATGCTACAACACCAATACACTTTGAAAGCAGGCTAAGAAGCCGCATACAAAAGGTCACTTATTGTATGATTCTATTTATGTGAAATATCCCAGATAGGCAATTCCACTGTGACAGAAATTTGATTGGTGACTGCTAGGGAATGGAGCATAGGGTTTTGGGGCATGGTTAATGGAATGTTTTTGCTGGGGGAAATTAATGAAAATGTTTTACAATTAGATAATGGTGCTGGGCGTGGTGGCGCACGCCTTGAATCCCAGTAGTCGGGAGGTGGAGGTAGGAGGATCACCATGAGTTTGAGGCCACCCTGAGACTACATAGTGAATTCCAGGTCAGCCAGGGCTACAGTGAGACCCTACCTCAAAAAGCCAAAATAAATAAATAAAATAAAAATAAAATTAGATAATGGTGATATAACATTGTAGATCTACTAACAGTCTCTAAATTGCATTTTTTTTTTTTTTGAAACATGTTCTCACTTTGTAGCAAAACTTTCCTGAACTTATATAGACCAGGCTGGCCTTAAGCTCATGGTAATCTGTCTGTCCCATCCCTGAGTGCTGGGATTATAGCGTGAGCCACCATGCCTCATTTTATGAGGATGAATTTTATAGTATGTATATTATATTTCAAGCTGTTATAAAACAAATAAAAATCCAGCCTACATGACACCAATCAAAATCTGTGAAATGAATTAAAGAATAAATAGCCGGGAGGCAGAGGTAGGAGGATCGCCATGAGTTCGAGGCCACCCTGAGACTACAGAGTGATTTCCAGGTCAGCCTGAGCTAGAGTGAGACCCTACCTTGAAAAAGCAAAAGCAAAAGCAAAAGCAATAAAAAAGAATAAATAAATCTATTCTATTTATTTTGCTTCCATTTTTACTTTAAATTTTTATTGACAATTTTATACATGTATATAATGTATTTTCATGATAATACTATCCCATAACCTTCTTTCATCCTGCTACTCAGTCCCTTTTTCACTGACTCCCTTCTTTGCTCCAACTAGGCTCTCTTCTGCTTTGATGTCTATTTTATGTGTGTGTGTGCCCACTGAGTTTATTTGGGATCACCTGCATAAGCATGGGGGATACCAGAGTATGTTCAACTTGCCAGTACATGGTCTTCCAGATATGACATTTTCCAGTATATATAGGCATGTTTGCTGCATATGTATTTGTAGGTTGATTTATTTCTTATTTTCATGATTTAACAATGTCACCCCATTGATTTCTAACTCTCCAAAGAAAAAGTCATTCCATTCTTTGCTTTGCTCTTTTTTTTTTTTTTTTTTTTTTTTTTTTTTTGGTTTTTCGAGGGTCTCACTCTGGCTCAGGCTGACCTGGAATTCACTATGTAGTCTCAGGGTGGTCTTGAACTCTTGGTGATCCTTCTATCTGCCTCCCAAGAGCTGGCATTAAAGGCGTGTGCCACCACGCCCGGCCTTTGCTCTTTTCAATAGGTAATCTATTTTTATTATTTTTAATCATTTTTATTCACCAGTGCTCTCCAAACATTTAGTTATTGTACACAATGATTAAGTTTTCCTAATTATTCTTCTGCATTGGTGTGGCACATTTTCTTGCACTTCTGCTTTTAAAAGGAAATGCTACATTTTTCAGTAGTCTTTTACTACCAATTTTCTTTCAGTTACATATTCTGTTATTTATTCATATAGCTTTATTTGTATATGCTCCACCTTATTTTCAATTTCTTTTATTTCTGTCTGAAGTCCATCTTAGCTATCATGTAACTGAACATATAAAGCATCTGTATCAAGACTATTTTAATTTCTTTTGCTTATAATTGTAGCATCTATTTTTTTTTCACTTTCTTCTTCCTAGCTATTGGTGACATGTTCCCTTGTCACCTTATGTATAGCAATTGTTAAAATATGTTTATTTATTTGTAAGCTCAGAGAGACAGACAGAAAAATAGAGAGCGAATGGGCCCACCAGGGCCTCCAGCTATCTCAAACGAACTCCAGATGCATGTGCCACTTTGTGCATCTGGCTTTATATGGGTACTAGAAAATCGAACCCTGGTTGTTAGGCTTTATAGGCAAGTGCTTTACTGCTGAGCCATCTCTCCAGCTAATTTTTAATTAGCTATCAGCAATTGTGAATGTTGTCTTATGGACTATATGACTTCATTGCATTTTTTAAAAATGTCTTAGATTTTGGTTTCTGTCATGTACTTATATAACTTGCTCTTTAATGTAATCTTACTGATTTCTTCTCATGATCATTTTTGGAGAGCTCACATTTAGCCTTCATGTAAGAGATAACTTCTTGCCACTTCTTTCTATGGATCTGTACATTTCTTATTTAATTTTCTGCATAGTTATTGAGGTTTCTCTACTCTGGCTTGGAGCAACATGACTGCCAGCTCTGTGTTTGCTCTGGGAATTGTTTTTCATATAGCAACCTCATTAACTGTTCTTCCCTCATAAGTTATTCTTATGCAACTGAGTTGGATTTTACCCTTTGCATGTACAGACTTATTTATATCTAGCCAGATATTCAATGACACTTCCATGTAGATTTCTGGACCTTATTCATTAGCCTATGCTTGGTGAATGAATAAAAAAGATAATAACTTTTTAAAAAAGAATAAATAGATCTATTCAGATTGTATGCAGTTGGAAGTGTATCTCAGAATTTGCTCTATGAGTACTTAGGAAGTACTAGATGGGTATACAATTCTTTATCTTTTTTATTTAATTTATTTGAGAAAGAGGCAGAGAGAGAGAGAGAAAGAGAGAGAGAGAGAGAGAGAGAGAGAGAGAGAGAGAGTACACGAGAGTATACCAGGGCCTCCAGCCACCTCAAACGAACTCCAGAGGCATGTACCACCTTGGGCTTCTGGCTTATGTGGGTACTGGGGAATCGAACCTGGGTCCTTAGGCTTCGCAGGCAAGCTCCTTAGCAGCTGTAATGGTGAAGTTTGTATGAACTTGATGTGTTTAGGAATCCACAGACATTTCTCATAAGTGGGTCACTAAAGGTGCTACCAGGAAGGATTAACTCAAGGAGGAATCCTTCCCTTTTTCCAGAGGGGGGGGGCACTCTGGGGTGTCTTTATCTAAAGAAGCTTTGGGAAGAGAAGGATGCCCTTCTCCCACCTGGCTGCCAGTGCTTCTCACTGCTTGCTGCTTTCCAGCGTGGGCTGAAGAGCAGTGTCTCCAGGACACCTCCAGGCCTTCAGTGCCGGATTGGGACTGCTGAGTCATCAGCCTCGTGGACTGAGTAGCTACCGGGTTCCTTGACCCTCAGGCCTGCAATCTGCTGTTGTTGGACTGCCATGAGCTAATCCAATAAATTCCCTTTTAGGACAATTCATTCTGTGGGCTCTGTTCTTCACCCTGACTAATACTACAGCCAAGTCATCCCTCCAGCCCTCAATTCTTTATCTTAAATGCATGCTAATGGGCATCTGTTTCTGATCTTTTGCTGTCACAAGTTGCACTGAATATCCTCATGTACAACTAAGTCATTTGGCAGAAGCCTGAGTATTTATGAGATCAAAGTCTTGAGAAGGAATTGTTGAGGCAGAGTATCTGCATTTTAAGTGTGAATGATATATTCTGATATGTCCATAAAGAAATTGTGTCTGTTAGCATATATGAAGGCTACTGATTTCTGTGTATTTATTTTGTATCCTGCTATATGGCTGTAGGTTTTGATCAGCTCTAACAGCTTGCTAGTAGAGTCTTTAGGGTCCTTTATGTATAGAATCATGTCATCTGCAAATAATGATAACTTGATTTCTTCCTTTCCAATTTGTATCCCTTTTATGTGTGTCTCTTGCCTTATTGCTATGGCTAAGACTTCCAAAACTATATTAAATAAAAGTGGGGACAGTGGACACCCTTGTCTTGTTCCTGATTTTAGTGGAAAAGCTTCCAGTTTTTCCCCATTTAGTAATATGTTGGCTGTAGGCTTGTCATAAATAGCCTTTATTATATTGAGATATGTTCCTTCTATTCCCAGTCTCTGTAGGACTTTTATCATGAAGGGATGTTGGATTTTGTCAAATGCTTTCTCTGCATCTAATGAGATGATCATGTGATTTTTGTCCTTCAACCCGTTTATGTAATGTATTACATTTATAGATTTGCGTATGTTGAACCATCCTGCATCTCTGGGATAAAGCCTACTTGGTCAGGGTGAATGATCTTTTTGATATATTCTTGTATTCTGTTTGCCAATATTTTGTTGAGAATTTTTGCATCTATGTTCATGAGGGAGATTGGTCTGTAATTTTCTTTTTTTGTTCTATCTTTGCCTGGTTTTGGTATCAGGGTGATGCTGGTCTCATAGAAGGAGTTTGGTAGAATTCCTTCTTTTTCTATTTCCTGGAAAATCTTAAGAAGCAATGGTGTTAGCTCTTCCTTAAAAGTCTGGTAAAATTCAGCAGTGAATCCATCCGGGCCTGGGCTTTTTTTAGTTGGGAGATTATTGATAACTGCTCGGATCTCCATGTTTGTTATAGGTCTATTTACGTGATTAATCTCATTTTGATTTAATTTAGGTAGGTCATATAGATCAAGGAAATCATCCATTTCTTTCAGATTTTCATACTTTGTGGAGTATATGCTTTTATAGTATGTCCCTATGATTTTTTGAATTTCTCTGGAATCTGTTGTGATGTTACCTTGTTCATCTCTGATTTTATTAATTTGTGTCTCTTCTCTCTTTCTTTTGGTCAGATTTGCTAAGGGTTTATCAATCTTGTTTATCCTTTCAAAGAACCAACTCTTTGTTTCATTAATTCTTTGGATTGTTCTTTTTGTTTCTATTTCATTAATTTCTGCCCTAATCTTTATTATTTCTTCCCATCTACTGATTTTTGGTTTGCCTTGTTCTTCTTTTTCCAAGGCTTTAAGGCGAAGCATTAGCTCGTTTACTTGCAACCTTTCTAATTTCTTAATATAGGCACTTAAGGTTATAAATTTACCTCTTAGAACTGCCTTCATTGTGTCCCAGAGATTTTGGTATGTTGTGTTCTCATTATCATTTGACTCTATAAATTTTTTGATTTCCTTTTTGATTTCTTCATTGACCCACTCATCATTTAGTAGTGTATTGTTTAGTTTCCATGATTTTGTGTATGCTCTATAGCCTTTCTTGCTACTGATTTGTAGTTGAATTCCATTGTGGTCAGATAGAATGCAAGGAATTATTTCAATTTTCCTGAATTTGTTAAGATTTGCTTTGTGTCCTAATATATGGTCTATTTTAGAGAATGTTCCATGTGCTGCTGAAAAGAATGTATATTCTGCAGCCTTTGGATGAAATGTCCTGTCGTCTGACCATAAGACATAATGACAGGACATTGATTCAAAGTGCTCAGCAACTATAAGATTCTTCTTAACCTGGAGGACCCAGATGTAAGCCCAAGTAGCTATAGCCACCTGATATTCAATAAAAATGCCCAAAATACTCATTGGAGAAAGACAGCCTCTTCAGCAAATGGTGTTGGGAAAACTGGATATATATCTGTAGAAGGATGAAAATAGATTCGCTCTCTCGATGCACAAGAATTAAGTCCAAATGGATTAAAGACCTTAACATCAGACCTGAAACTCTGAAACTGCTAGAGGAAAAAGTAGGGGAAACCCTTCAAACATATTGGTCTTTGCAAAGACTTTCTGAATACAACCCCAATTGCTCAGGCAATAAAACCAAGATCAATCACTGGGACCTCATGAAATTACAAAGATTTTGCTCTGCAAAGGACACAGTGAAAAAAGCAAAGAGGCAACCTACAGAATGGGAAAAAATCTTCACCAGCTATATATCTGATAGAGGATTAATATCTAGGATATACAAAGAACTCAAAAAGTTAAATAATAAGGAATCAAACAAGCCAATCAAAAAATGGGCTATGGAGCTAAATAGAGCATTCTCAAAGGAAGAAATACGAATGGCATATAAGCATCTAAAAAAATGTTCTACGTCACTAGCCATCAGGGAAATGCAGATTAAAACTACATTGAGATTCCATCTCACTCCTGTCAGATTGGCCACCATCATGAAAACAAATGATCATAAATGTTGGTGGGGATGTGGAAAAAGAGGAACCCTTCTACACTGCTGGTGGGAATGCAATCTGGTCCAGCCATTGTGGAAGTCAGTGTGGAGGTTCCTAAAACAGCTAAAAATTGATCTAGCTTATGACCCAGCTATAGCACTCCTAGGCATATATCCGAAGGACTCATCTCATTTCCTTAGAAGTACGTGCTCAACCATGTTTATTGCTGCTCAATTTATAATAGCTGGGAAATGGAACCAGCCTAGATGTCCCTCAACTGATGAGTGGATAATGAAGATGTGGCACATTTATACAATGGAGTTCTACTCAGCGGTAAAGAAAAATGAAGTTATGAAATTTGCAGAAAAATGGATGGACCTGGAAAGTATTATATTAAGTGAGGTAACCCAGGCCCAGAAAGCCAAGCGCCACATGTTCTCTCTCATATGTGGATCCTAGCTACAGATGACTGGGCTTCTGTGTGAGAATGAAAATACTTAGTAGCAGAGGCCAGTAAGTTGAAAAGGAGACATAAAGGGTGGAGAAAGGAAGGGAGGAGGATACTTAATAGGTTGATATTGTATATATGTAATTACAATGATTGTAATGGGGAGATAATATGATGGAGAATGGAATTTCAAATGGGAAAGTGTGGGGGTGGGGAGGGAGGGAATTACCATGGGATATATTTTATAATCATGGAAAATGTTAATAAAAATTAAAAAAAAAAAAAAAGAAAAAAGAAATTGCGTCTGGTCACCCTCCTGCCAGCTGTGTGCCTTTGGCTGGTTGCCACCTGCTCCTCCATAGTGATGCACCAACCTTCTGATCCCACAGTCTGACCTGGAGGAAAGGCACCGCACCTCAAGCCCTTGTCTCTGCAGGACTGTGGCTGGAGGGTCGTGTCTGTCTTTCATTGTCTCTGAGGCTCCAGCGCCAGGTCTAGGCTTGAGGGCTATGGAGCAGGGTAGGAAAGAAGAATTAGGGCTCTCCCTTTCGGGCAGCACACAGAATCTCAGGAGCAGAATGTGAATGGGTGTGAGATAGCTGTGTCATTGTTGGGTGCCTCCTCTGGGTGGGGTGCCCTTCCAAGATGGGCAGGGAGCTGCTCAGGCAGGAAGGCTCCATATGGGCACTGCCTGAGATGGAAAAGTCCAAATCAAGAGGCTCAGGACACAGGCAGCTCAGTGCCATGTGGAAATACAGAGAAGTGTGTGTGGTGGGGTGCACCTGGAGGTGGAGGCAGAAGGATCTGGAGTCCAAGGCCATCCTTGGCTAGATAGGTAAGCTTGAGGCCAGCCTAGGTCTCAAGAGAACCTGCCTTAAAAACCAAAACAACAAACATCAACAATAAACACCAAAAAACCAAAATGAAAACAATCCTAGGAGTGGGAATGTGGCCCAGTTCATGCAGCACTGGCTTGGACTTGCGTGAAGCCCTGGACTCCATGCTCAGCACCACATAAACCAGGTTGGTGGTGAATCCCTGTAATCCCAGCACTCAAGAGGTCTAAGCAGGAGGATCAGAAGTTCAAAGTCATCCTTGATTACTTAGTGAGTTTGAGGCCAACCTGGGTGTTAGGAGCAATAATTAAAAATAAAAATGGGATGTTAGAAGCAATAGTTAGAAGTAAAATGGGAACAGCTAGAAGCAAGAATTAGAAGTAGAAATGGCCGGGCGTGGTGGCGCACGCCTTTAATCCCAGCACTCGGGAGGCAGAGGTAGGAGGATCGCCGTGAGTTCAAGGCCACCCTGAGACTACAGAGTTAATTCCAGGTCAGCCTGGACCAGAGTGAGACCCTACCTCGAAAAACCAAAAAAAAAAGGAAGTAGAAATGGCAGCTGGGTGTGGTGGCATACTTGGGAGGCAGAAGTAGAAGGATCGCCGTGAGTTCAAGGCCAGCCTGAGACTACATAGTAAATTCCAGGTCAGCCTGAGCCAGAGTAAGACCCTACCTCAAAAACAAAACAAACAAAAAAACAAAAAATAAAAAAGAAGTAGAAATGGGACACTCACTCAGCAGTGACAAGGTCGCCATGGCAACCAGGGGCCAAGACCAGAGACCCCCTGCAAGCTGACATGCGAATGAGCTAACCCTAAGGTGGTTATCAGCAGCCAGGATGACTGAGGAAAAAATGGGTATGAGAATTCCAGCAAAGGCTCAGGAAATGGTCACTCAACTCAGAGAGGCAGACTCCACGTCTCTCTGTGTGTTGACATCCTCCGCGAGGAGAGGCAGCAGCCCTCGGGACCCCTGGGCAGCCCCGTCGGAGAGGAGCAAGGCCTGGACCCAGAGTCGCCGCCTGCAGACCAAGTGAAGTCACTTGAGAGTGCCCTGGGGGTTAAGGCCAGGAGGCTAGGGAAGTTGAGAGGATAAGGAAAAGGAAATTGGCTTAATCAACATGTGTGAAAAGTGAATAAAGTGTGTAAACTGAATCTACATAATCCGTCTCTTGACTAATGAGTTTAGCGCTCACTACACTGGGATGTATGAGACTCTGTCTCAAAAACAAGAGGATGAAACAAAACACCACAAAAGCCCAAAGCTGCATAGCGTGGCATGGGTCTCACTCATACCATTAGATGAGGTGACAGAAGGCCCATGAAACAACCTGCAGCTTTATTCCTATGTTTGCCTTTTTTTCCCCCAGGAACCGTCTACCTTGACCATGCAGGAGCCACGTTGTTCCCCCAGAGCCAGCTCACAAGCTTCACAGAGGATCTCATGGAAAATGTTTATGGTAAGGGATGTCACATGCACGCTGACTGCAGCCGAGCGTGCACAGCAGACCGAGCCGTGTGTAGAGATGGTGGATGATAGAGACCATGTCGAGCACCTGGCGCAGAATCAGAGCTAGACGGAGGGTCGGGAAGATTTCCAGATGCTGCTGTGGCATATACAAGTGACTGGGGGAGAGTTCAGGTTCATGGACACACAGATCACTTCCAGAGGGGTCAGTGTCAGGAAGGACTCAGAAGTCTCAAAGCACTGTGCTTAGATGTTGTAAGCAACTCTATACAGTGCACAGGATGCGGCAGCAGGAGAAACAGTCAATCCACTCATTCATTTATTCACTCACCCTGTACATATCTATTGAGTCAGTATGGCATGTGGGCCACATTGCTATAACATAGGATGAAAATAAACACAGTCTATTCTTTTTTTTCCTCGATTTTTTGAGGCAGGGTTTCACTTTAGCCCAGGCCGACCTAGAATTCACTATATAGTCTCAGGGTGGCCTTGAACTCATGATGGTCCTACCTCTGCCTCTTAAGTGCTGGGATTAAAGGCGTGCACCACCACACCTGACTCACAGTTCTGCTTTTTATGAAGTTTTGGTCTAGTCCAGAAGACAAGATATTAATCAAGTGATCTCCAACTAACTATAATTGGTGACTGTTTAAAGAGCTGTGGACAAAGGTGTCTGGCACCAAGAGCATCTGGATTTCAGAATGTAGGTGGAGTTGGCAGTGCGCATGTCACTAAGTTGGGAGGGGCGTGGACGCTGGATACTGAGCTGAAATTCACCAGGCAACAGGAGGAGGTGGAGGTGTGCCACAGTGCAAACAGCATAAACCAAGATCCAGCAAGGTTTCGGGAAGTAGCCCAGGACCACAGGGGGGAAGAGGGGTGGAGGCAGGGCTGTGCAGGGCACTGGGTGATGTAGAGGACATGGTTATTGTAGGGAGGACTTGCCACAGAGCTGTGATAGTTGTGATAAGAACACCCTTCAGGTGAGGAAGACTGAGCACTTGTGATGCATCAGGTTCTGCCCCAAGTGCACTGCATGCACTACCACTGATCGTCCTCACAACACCCAAATGCTACAGGTTCTGTCATTACCCTTGTGCTGTGTAGCTTTTTCTCCCAGGTTAAACATGACCATTGCCATCTTGAATCAGAGCAGCTGTGGTTGCACAAAAGCCTCCCAAGCTCAGGAACACTGACATTTCCTTGTGGAAGGAACCAGGAGACCCCTGGAGCACAGGGGCCCGGGAGCATCCGTGAGCTCCTCAGAAGCCTCCCTCCCCCCCAGGTTATATAAGAGCAACCCATTGCCTGGATTGGGACCCTTCTGTAGCTAGCAAAGCCAGGGGATTTCTGGTGGTGTGGCGGCCTTTGTGCTTCTATAAGAACCCCAGAACATCCATGGGTTCACCAACTGGACTTGGATGCAATCATTTCTTTGGTCGGTGTATGCTCTCGCTATCTAGGGTGAATGTTTCCTTATGTCCCTTTAGGAAAAGTCTCATGATGCCTTGATTTACCAGCAAGGAAACAGGTACTGAAAAAGGCAGGTAACTAATCGGAGGCCACACAAATGGAAAGTTCTGGAGTTGGGAGAGCTGAGGGTGAAATCTCCAGAAGTTCGGCTGCAGAGTCCAAGGTCCTGGCCCTGCATCTGCAGTGACCCCTCTCATCATGTCATGCTGCACTATGGGATCTGAGTTTTGGCTCTGGGTAGCCAGCAGATCTTTAAATCTGAGAAAGTTCCCAGAGGAGGTGCCAGTGAAGGATTTTATCTTGACTGGAACCTGTGATTTACAGAGACCTGTAATTCTCCTTCTGCAATCTTTACAAGAGTCAGGACTGTGGGAATGGTGTTAACTTGAGTGATGGCAGTTTTGAGACTCAGGTTGTCATAATGGTGCAGGTGATTATGGGAGATTTTTAAAAAATTGCACAAAAATAGGGCAATGAAAGAGAGAAGAAGTACTCTTTGTGACCAGTGCCTATTTGTGTAAGAATGATCCCCTGAGATATTGTGAAAAACATAACTAAAAACCTACCTGAGGAAAGGCAGTGAGAATATGTGATAAGTCCCATAGGCTGATGTGAAAAATGACTATCCGGTAGCTATAGGGGTCAGTGAGACCCTGGTGTGGTTTAGGGGAGAAGTGAAAACAGGCCGCATTAGAATACACGTGTTGTCCTGCCCTGGGGATGCTGGTATCCAACACACCAGGCTTTTCCACACTCTGTGTTTATGTCTGAGAACTGAGCTTTGAGGGAGATCATGACATTTGGGGACACCCAAGTGGGAGAGGGATACCACGAAAAAAAAAAACACAACAAAACTTCAAGTCAGCAAAAGTAAGATTGGGAAAGCCTTTACTTTTGAAATTGGTTAGCAAAGGGGATTCAGGTGGGCCCCTTCATGTTCTTGCGGGAGGTGGCCTGTGATCTCTACAGGGACAGTGTAAGCAGTAGTGACAGGAATGGCAGGGCCACAGCCAGCCAGTATAGTGGTGTCTCCTGGTGGAGGAGAGGATGATGTCATACCCTGGTCTTCTGGAGTTCAAAGGCAAGGACCTTGTAAATAAGACCCTTGACCTGACCTGGCTGCCTCTGAGATGACTTACAGTCCCCAAATCCCCTTGTTTTACAAGCCAGAAGTGGTTTTCTTGATTTGCTTGTTTTGTTATTTTGTGTATGTGGATATGTGCATGTGTGTGTGTGGTGTGTGTGTGGTGTGTGTGTGTGTGTGTAAGAGAGAGAGAGAGAGGTATGTATATGTGTATATATACATATATATTGTTTGTTTGGTTTTGTGTTTTGGTTTTTCAAGGTAGGGTCTTGCTCTGGCCCAGGCTGGCCTGGAATTCACTATGTAGTCTCAGGGTGGCCTTGAGCTCACAGCAATCCTCCTACCTCTGCCTCCTGAGTGCTGGAATTAAAGACATGTGCCACTATGCCTGGCTCCTTTCTTTCTTTTCTTTTTTTTGGTGGGGGTAAGGGGGTTTCAAGGTAGGGTCTCACTCTAGCAGCTTTTTAAAAAGTTTACTTATTTATTTTTATTTGAGAGAGAGACAGAAAGGGAAAAAGACACACACACACACAGAGTGAGAGAAAGAGAGAGAGAATGGGCACACCAGGGCCCCCAGCTATTGCAAACAAACTCGAGATGCATGTGCTCCCTGTGCAACTGGCTTGCATGGGCCCTGGGGAATTGAACCTGGGTCCATTGGCTTTGCAGGCAAGTACCTTAACCACTAAGCCATCTCTCCAGCCTGAATTATAATTTACATACCAAATTCACCTGTTGCATGTGTACAACTCAGTGTTTTTTAGTGTTCTTAGTAAATTATATAACCATCAGTATAAACTAGTTGGAATATAATATTTTTCTTCACCTATGAGATCTCCCATATGCCTCACAGTTGATTCCTTCAGCCATTCTCAGCCCCAGGGAACCACTCTCTGTACCTTTCTGTATTGGCCCCATTGAATATTCATTTACATAGAATCATGCACCATGTGATCTCGTGTCTGGAGTCTCTGTATTTTGAAGTTCATTCATGATATAGCCAGAAGCTTGTTCCTTGGTATTGCCAAGTACTTGTCTACTGTTTGGGGACACTGTATTTTCTTTGTCTTTTCACCAGTTAGTAAACATTTCTGCTTTTCCAGAATTTGATTTGATGAATAGGATGCTATGAACATTTGTGTGAAAATAGGCCTTTATTTTACCAGGAATAGAATTGCTGAGTCAAATGGTACTTTTTTTTTTTAATAGTGGGTGACTTTAATACTCTACTCTCACAATAGATTAGGTCGCCTAGACGAAAATAAATAAATAAATAAGATATCACAGTTAAATGACAATGTAGATCAATAGGACTTAACACACTGAATTAGGCAGGGTTCTCTAGAGGAATAGAATGAATTTGTATTCTAAAAGGAACCTACTGAATTAGTTTACAGGACATGAGCTGGAGAGTCCAACAATAGCCTTGTGCATCAAGGAAACCCAGCAGCTGCTTAGTCTACATGACTGGATGCCTCAGCAGTCCCAGTCTGGCACTAAAGGTCTGAAGGCTTCCAGGAGAGGCACTGGTCCTCAGTCCACATTGGGAAGCTGATGAAACTCTGTTCTATCGTCTATAAATAGCCAAATGGGGTAGATGTAGATGCATTGTGGGGGCCGGGGGGTGGGGGAAGGAATAGCAAGGACAGCCAGGCAAAATGCATGCACCACTGAGTAGTACTGGCAGCCAGGCTAAAAGGCTGGATTCTCTTGGAGCTTCTTTACACAAGTAGGGCCACTCACTCTAGAGGAAGGACTTCCTCCCTCAGTTAATCCTTCCTGGAAACAACCTCACAGACCCACTCATGAGGCGTGTGTTTTACCTGATTCCTAATCTGATCCAACTTCTGCCTCCCGAATGCTGGGATTATATTGGTTTCGCCACCATGCCTAGTTTTTCTGAGCAGGTATGCAAAGCCTTGTGCTCATGAATTCTCGTGAGCACTCTACTAACTGAGCTACCAACCCCAGCACGGTAACTTCTCTGTTGTCTCCTTAAAGGAATATAGCATAGTAATAGTTAAATTCATGGAGTTTTGGTGAAAGTTGATGGCATCATTACTGTTCAATGAAGTTTAGATATCAATATGTATTTTATCCCTCCCTTTTCTAAAGGAAAACAATTGCAAAATTCAATGTAACGTAAAAAAGCTAGCCGGGCGTGGTGGTGCACGCCTTTAATCCCAGCATTTGGGAGGCAGAGGTAGGAGCATCGCTGCAAGTTCGAGGCCACCCTGAGACTACTGAATTCCAGGTCAGCCTGGGTTAGAGTGAGACCCTACCTCGAAAACAAAACAAAACAAAACAAAACAAAAAAAGTAAAAAAGCTAATGATTGCTTGACACATATTCATGAATATACCTTGTGCACAGACAGGCTGGGCTCAGTGAATCATATGGTATTTTTATGTTTAGCTTCTTTTAAAAAATATTTTATTATTTCTGTGTGTGTGTGTGTGTGAGAGAGAGAGAGAGAGAGAGAGAGAGAGAGAGAGAGAGAGAGAGAGGGAGAGAGAGAGAGAAGGAGGAGGAGGAGGAGGAGGAGGAGGAAGATGAAGGGAGGGAGGGAGGGAGGGAATGGACATGCCAGGGCCTCCAGCCACTGCAAACAAACTCCAGAAGTATGTGCCATCATGTTCATCTGGCTTACATGGGTTCTGGGCCAGGGTTCTTAGGCTTTGCAGGCAATCGCCATAACTGCTAAGCCATCTCTCCAGCCCTACCTTCTTTTTTGCCCCACCTTACCTATCCATAAAATGGGTTGTAACTCCATTCCCAAGGACACTTCCTTGGATTGCCTAAAATCAAATCTAAAATCATTAGACCTGACTGACCTCAAAGCCAAGCCTTTAGTTTGGCTTTCTACACCTGACTCCAATTTGGAACTTTCAAATTACAAGACCTCACTGATTTGGAAATGGCAAGGGATCTGAGGTTCTTTTTTTTTTTTTTAAATTTTTTGTTCATTTATTTATTTATTTATTTATTTGAGAGCAACAGACATAGAGAAAAAGACAGATAGAGGGAGAAAGAGAGAATGGGCGTGCCAGGGCTTCCAGCCACTGCAAATGAACTCCAGACGCATGCGCCCCCTTGTGCATCTGGCTAACGTGGGACCTGGGGAACCGAGCCTCGAACCGGGGTCCTTAGGCTTCACAGGCAAGCGCTTAACCGCTAAGCCATCTCTCCAGCCCTGAGGTTCTTTATTATCAAGTCTTTTTCCATTTGTGCACGTGCCACTCTCTGTTTGACTAGACTGCTCTGCTAACCAGATTTTCCTTCTCCTCCTTCCTCTGTGCAGACAACTGCTCCCAGTGCTTGTCATCCCCAGCCTGCCTTTTCTGAGTTTGATCCAGCAGATGAGCCCTGTCCCTTCTAAACCCATGGCTCTCTCCTGGACAGCTTCCTCTCTGGGGGTGATCTTGGCTCTCCCCCTCCCCCTCTGTCTCTCACCAGACCTAAGCTATTCCCTCAAATTGGGGACAAACTCTTCTAGACTGCTCCACATCTACCTCCAAAAGAAACTCCTGTCTTTACTAGGCCACTTTCTTTAATGTGCCTCTTTAACTACTACTTCTTCTTTTGTTTGTTCAAGATAGGGTCTCACTCTAGCCCAGGCTGACCTGAAATTCACTACGTGGTCTCAGGGTAGCCATGAACTCACAGTGATCCTCCTACCTTTGTGTCCTGAGTGTT
Organism: Jaculus jaculus; assembly: GCF_020740685.1. Classification (NCBI taxonomy): domain Eukaryota; kingdom Metazoa; phylum Chordata; class Mammalia; order Rodentia; family Dipodidae; genus Jaculus; species Jaculus jaculus. Next base: position 48,752,586 of record NC_059116.1, on the reverse strand, counting down.
GGGATTAAAGGTGTGTGCCACCACACCTGGCTCTTTAACTTCTTCTGCATATAGATACCTAATTTTTCTATCCTTGATTTTCCCCTTTCCGCCAAGAGTAAAACCTTCTCTTTTATTATACATTGTGCATGTTTGTGTGTGTGTGTGTGTACACCAGGGGACAACCCCTTGGGTTTCATCCTTGGTGAAAGTGTCTCTCACTGTTCTAGAATTCAGCAGTTGGACTAGACTGGTCGGTCAGTGTGGTGGTTTGAAATTTGTGTTTTGAATGCCTGGTCACCAGCTGGTGGCAATTTGGGAACTGGAGCTTTGATGGAGGAGGTATGTTGTTGGGGATGGGCTTTGTCGCAGTCAGGTTCGCGTTGCTGACAGAAGTCACCTGACTAAGAGCAGCTTTTGGGAAAAAGGGTCTATTTTGGCTTATAGACTCTAGGGGAAGCTCCATGATGGCAGGAGAAAACAATGGTATGAGCAGAGGGTAGACATCAGCCCCTGGTCGACATAAGGTGGACAATAGCAACAGAAGAGTGTGCTAAATACTAGAAAGGGGAAACTGGCTATAATACCCATCAGCCCCCCCCCCAACAATACACTGCCTTCTGGAGGTGTTACTTCCCTAATCTCCATCAGCTGAAACCTAGCATCCAGGACACCGAAGTTTATGGGGCACACCTGAATCAAACCACCAGTCACTTCCACATTGCTGGGACAAGCATCCAACCAGAGAGAGTGTATGGTAGGAAGGGGCTTGTTTCAGGCTTACAGATACAGGACTTCCATTAATGGCAAGAGAATCTGACTCTGATAGATTCAAGCAGACGGAGACCAGCAAACAGACATCACCACTAGCAAGCTGTGAGCGCATAAAACAGGAACTCAAATTGCTCTCTCCACACCTTTAAGCTGGACTCTAGGATCTGCCCCACTGATACCTCCTCTAGCTGGGCAGCTGGAGACCCAAGATATAAGCTTAATATTTTTTATTAACAACTACCATGATTGTAAACCATATCCCATGGTGATGCCCTCCCTCCTCCCACTTTCCCCTTTGAAACTCCATTCTCCAAAATATCCCCTCCCCCTCTCAATCAGTCTCTCTTTTATGTTGATGTCATGATCTTTTCCTCCTATTATGATGGTCTTGTGTAGGTAGTGTCAGGCACTGTGAGGTCATGGATATCCAGGCCATTTTGTGTCTGCAGGGAGCACGTTGTAAGGAGTCCTACCCTTCCTTTGGCTCTTACATTCTTTCAGCCATCTCTTCTGCAATGGACCCTGAGCATTGGAAGGTTTGATAGAGATATTGTTGTGACGAGCATTCCTGTCACTTCTTCCTAGCACCATGATGCCTTTTGAGTCATCCCAAGGTCACTACTATCTGAAAAGAGAAGATACTTTACCAAAAGTGAGAGTACCATTAATATATGGGTATGAACATTAAGAGATGTGCTTACTGGGCAATTTGGTGAGCATAGTATATAGTTTTCGCCAGAGAGCAGCAGACGTTACACTCCTAGTGCTCCTGGCTACCCCTGTTGTACATTTTTAGTATCAGGATATATTCCTTCCCATGGAGTGGGCCTCCAGTCAGATTAGAGAGTGGTTGGATCCCCCATAACAGACATGCCACTATTGCACCCGTTGGCTCATTTGGCCTGGCTGGAAAAATTTAAAGTTTGCAGTGTCCACTGTTGAGTATCTTCACTGGTGATATCTCTCTCTCCCATTGAACTACATACAGAATGGCTTCTTCCAACTTTCTGTCTTAGGGTCTTACCATCTATTCATGGTGGGAAAACAAAGGCCTCAGCAATGGCCTATAATGTTTTGGGGGCTCTAACAATTTGCTGGTAGAGTCTTTAGGGTCCTTTGTGTATAGAATCTTGTCATCTGCAAATAATGATAACTTGATCAATTCATTTCCAAGTTCTATCCTTTTTATGTGTGTCTCTTGCCTTATTGCTATGGTGAAGACTTCCAGTAAATAAATAAAATTAAATAAAAGTGGGGACAGTGGACACCCTTGTCTAATTTCTGATTTTAGTGGAAAAGCTTCCAGTTTTTCCTCATTTTGTAATATGATGGCTGTAGGCTTGTCATAAATAACCTTTATTGTACTGAGATATGTTCCTTATATTCCCAGTCTCTGTAGGACTTTTATCATGAAGGGATGTTGGATTTTGTCAAATGCTTTCTCTGCATCTAATGAGATGATCATGTGATTTTTGTCCTTCAGTCCATTTATATAATATATTACATTTATTGATTTGCATATGTTGAACTGCATCTCTGGGATAAAGCCTACTTGGTTGGGGTGAATCTTTCTGATATATTCTTGTATTCTGTTTGCTAATATTTTGTTGAGAATCTTTACATATATGTTCATGAGAGAGATTGGTCTGTAATTTTCTCTTTTTGTTCTATCTTTGTCTGGTTTTGGTATCAGGGTGATGCTGGCTTCATGGAGTTTGGTACAATTCCTTCTTTTTCTATTTTATGGAAAAGTTTAAGAAGCAATGGTGTCAGTTCTTCCGTGAAGGTCTGGTAAAATTCTCCAGTGAAGCCATCTGTGCCTGGACTTCTTTTAGTTTGGAGATTTTTTTTTAAATAATTTTTTTTAATTTATTTATTTATTTGAGAGCGACAGACATAGAGAGAAAGACAGATAGAGGGAGAGAAAGAATGGGTGCGCCAGGGCTTCCAGCCTCTGTAAACGAACTCCAGACACGTGTGCCCCCTTGTGCATCTGGCTAACGTGGGACCTGGGGAACTGAGCCTCGAACCGGGGTCCTTAGGCTTCACAGGCAAGCGCTTAACCACTAAGCCATCTCTCCAGCCCATAGTTTGGAGATTTTTGATAACTGCTTGGATTTCCATATTTATTATATAGGTCTATTTAAGTGATTAATCTCATCTTGACTTAATTTAATTTGTATCTCTTCTCTATTTCTTTTGGTCAGATTTGCTAAGGGTTTGTCAATCTTGTTTATCCTTTCAAAGAGCAAACTCTTTGTTTCATTGATTCTTTGGATTTTTTTTTTTTTTTTTTTTGGTTTCTATTTCATTAATTTCTGCCCTGATCTTTATTACTTTTTCCCATCTACTGATTTTTGGTTTGCCTTGTTCTTCTTTTTCCAAGGCTTTAAGGTGAAGCATTAGGTCATTTACTTGAGACCTTTCTAATTTCTTAATACAGGCACTTAAAGCTATAAATTTCCCTCTTTGGACGGCCTTCATTATGTCTGAAAGGTTTTGTTATATTGTGTTCTCATTATCATTTGACTCTATGAAATTTTTGATTTCCTTCTTGATTTCTTCATTGATCCATTCATCATTTAGTCATATATTGTTTAGTTTCCATGATTTTGTATATGCTCTATAGCTTTTCTTATTGATTTGTAGTTTGATTCCATTGTGGTCAGATAGAATGCAAGGAATTTTTCAGTTTTCCTGTGTTTGTTAAGATTTGCTTTGTGTCCTAATATGTGGTCTATTTTAGAGAATGTTCCATGTGCTGCTGAAATAATGTGTATTCTGTAGCATTTGGATATATGTTAGGTCCATTTCTTTTATGAACTCATTTAATACAGATGCCTTCCTGCTTATTTTCTGCCTGGATGACCTGTAAATTGATGAGAGTGAGGTGTTGAAGTCACCCACTACAACTATGTTTGGTGTTCTCTGTGACCTTAGTTCTAATAGCATTTGTTTGATGAAGTTGAGAGCCCCCATGTTAGGTGCATATATGTTTAGGATTGTAATGACCTCCTGTTGGAGTGTGCCTTTGATCAATATAAAGTGACCTTCCTTATCATTCCTAACTAATGTTGGGCTGAAGACTAGCTTGTCAGATATTAGGATAGCAACCCCTGCTTGTTTTCTAGGCCCATTTGCTTGAAACACCGTTTTCCAACCTTTCTTTGTAAGATAGTGTCCATCCTTTGTAGAAAGGTGTTTCTTGGCGGCAACAAATTGAAGGAGCCTGCTTTTTAACCAAGTCTGAAAACCTATGTCTTTGGGTTGGGGCATTGAGGCCATTGATATTAAGAGATATTTTTATTGAAAATGTATGTATTTATTTTTGCCATTTTTTGTAGTTCTTCCAGTTTTACCTTTGCACTCTTGTGTTAACTGGTATTTGAGTTTTTTTTTTTTTTTTTCCAGGTTCCTTATATGTGTGCTTTTCTTTCTTTTCAGCATGGAGGATTCTTTCAAGTATTTTCTGTAGAGCTGCTTTTGTCTTCAAATATTACTTTAGCCTGCTTTTGTTGTGGAATGTCCTTATTTCTCTGTCTATTTGAATGGATAGCTTTGCAGGATAAAGTAACCTTGGTTGACAGTTGTTATCTTTCAGAACTTGGAATACATCATTCCAAGCCCTTTTGGCTTTTAAAGTTTGTTTTGAGTAATCTGCTGTGATCCTGATGGACTTGCCTTGTAGGTAACTTGATTTTTCTCTCTAACTGCTTTCAGTATATTTTCTTTGGTTTGTATGTTTGGTAGTTTAATTATAATATGGTGAGGAGAGGTTCTTTCCAGGTTTTGTGTGGTTGGTTTTGTAATGGATTCCTGTGTCTTCATTGGCACCTCTTTCCCAATTTGGGAGAAGTTTTCTTCTATGATTTTATTGAAAATGCTTACTATGCCTTTGGAGTGAAATTCTTCTCCTACTATACCCTGAATTGACCTTTTCATAATGTCCCCACTATCTTGAGATTCCCATTCATATTTTCCTATTAGTTTGTCTTTTTCTTTGTTGGACTGTATTAGATCTGCCACCTGGTCTTCTAGCTTAGATATTCTGTCCTCTCCTTCATTCATTCTACTGGTGAGATTTTCTACAGAGTTTTTATTTCATTAACTGTGTTCTTCATTGCTAGTAATTATGACTGGTTTTTCTTTATTATTTCTATTTCCTTATTTACATCTTGTATTAACCTCTTTATTTCATTAAATTGGTTTCCTGTGTCTTTGTTGATTCCTTTGATTTCCTTTTTCATTCCTTTGGTTTCCTCTTGTCTTCTTTGAGCATATTTATAATCATATAATCTTTTGAAATCTTTCTCAGGCATTTCCTCTAACTCATTCTCACTGGAGGTCATTTCTGATGCATTAATAGTTTTTGGTGGATTTATATTGTCTTGATTTTGGTGTTTCTTGTGTTATAATATATTTATTTTTGCATCTTGGATGAATTTAATGCTTGGATTTTATAGTTAGCTGCAGTATTATTAGATGTATCAATCAATCTGATGTTATATATCTTCAGGGTAGGAGCTTAAGGTGCTCAGTGTGGCTCTCAAGACTCTCAGAGTATCTACAAAAGTGGCCCTAGGTGTTGTGTTAGCCTGCTATGAGAGTATTCAAGTAGCTTGAGTGGAACAAAATACAGGCAGATTCTAAAATTTAACTAAACAATGTACACATTCAATGAAAAACAGCACAGAGTATTTATGCAAGAGTAGGTATTATGACAACCAGATCCACTAACAAACTCACTTGCCCTTAGAGTTTGTGTTGCCCTACACCTTTAATTCTGTCAACTAGGATATTAAGATTTCTGGTCTTTTGAGGGTTCCAAGCCAGCTTGTGACCAAGTGAGATCCTTCCCTAATGTATAACAGAAGAAGAAACAAAGCCACTATAAATCAAGAAGCAACAAATAACAAGCCCAAAATATAGCTTATTTAAGAATGGCAAATCTGACCATCCATCAGATTTAATCCTGATATGGAGGGTGCAATTAGCACTTCTGACTCAGGCCTATATACCAGGCGTATTTGGTGGATACTGACCTGCTGTAATCCCAGTTAGTTTTTGGTATCATTCTGGTCTCAGTTACGCTGTGTTCCTGCTTAGGTCCCTCTTTGGTGCACTGAAGGTTCAAGTAGGCTGGATGGGTCACTGGGTCTCTGCTCTGGTCACTGGTGCTGGGTGCTGTGATCTCTCTTTCCTAGGTCTCTTGTGCTTGCATTGGCAGTGGGGGAGGGGAGGCTGTGGATGGTGGCTCTAGTTCTCTCTCTGGTCCACCTAATCTTCTACCTCACAATCTGCTCCTCCATTGTTCACTGAGGTCCTACCTTCATGTTTCTTGAGCTTGTGAGGAGCTCTGGTATGAGTGGAAAATCCCCTCACCTGGCTTTTCCTGCAGCTCAAGTCGAGCCATGCAGCTGTGGCCCCATGGACTGCGGCCACCACACACCTGGTATGCTGCTGCTGGAGCCACTCTGCCTGCCTATGGGAGCTCTAGATGCTCTGGATCTCTCCTACTCTCTGCTGCCATTGGTAATTTCTTTTATACCTTACTTTTTAGCCAAAGAGTATATTTTGCTGAGGGTTTTTTGGCTTTTTCTCCCCTAGGCTGCTTTGGCATGGTTCCTACCAGTGGTCCAACCTTAATTTTAATAAACACCTGAGTCTATAGGGTTATATGTTTAAATTAGGCTGGTGTGGTGGTACACATCTTTAATCCCAGCCCTTGGGAGGCAGAGGTAGGAGGATCACCATGAATTTGAGGCCACCCTGAGACTACATAGTAAATTCCAGGTCAGTCCGGGCTAGAGCAAGACCCTACCACAAAAAACAAACAAACCAACAACCACTTAAGTTATATTCAAACTACCACAGTGGTGTAGCCAGTATTCCTTTGCCAGTTTTTGGCATACTCCCCTGCTGCCTTTGCTCACCTGATGTTGTCTAGGAAGTGATGTCCAGCTTCTGCTCATGCTGTGTTTTCCCCTGCCATTGTGGAGCTTCCCCTTGAGTCTGTGAACGAAAATAAGCCCTTTCATCCCCTCAGTTGCTTCTGGGTGGGTGTTTGTCCCAGAAATGAGAAGGTAACTACAACAGCCTGTGAGCTCCAGGGAGTTTCTTGTCTCTGCCACCTCAGTGCTGCGATTACAGTCACACACCACCGTGTCTGGCATTTTACAGAGTATTCGGGATTGGATGCAGGTTTTCATGCTTGTGAAGCAAGCGCTTTACCAACTGAACTATGTCTTCAGCCCCTGTGTTTAGCTTCTTGAGAGTAGAGGGAGAAGAACTTAAAGGAACACAAAAGGAAATACCACACTATGACTAAGGCTTTGTTTCTGTGACCTGCCAGGTAACCCTCACAGCCAGAACATCACCAGCAAGCTCACCCAAGACACCGTGGAACAGGTGCGCTACAGGTGAGCAACAGGGACAGCCAGCTGCCTGGCGGACCACCTAAGTGGACAGACTTCCTTCTTTCAACAGTGATACTCCTACCTCTTCCTTCTGAGTGCTGGGATTAAAGGTGTGTGCCACCATGCATGGCCATTAATTTAGTTTTTTTGCTGTTGTGTTTTTGAAGCAAGGTCTCACTGTAGTCTAGAATGACTTGGAACTCAGTAATCCTAGCTCAGCTTTCCGAGTGCTGGGGTAAAAGGCATGTGTTACCACACCTGGCTCATTTACTGAGTTTTAAATTTTATCTTATTAGGTTTTGAGACAAGGTATCATGTAACTCAGGCTACCTTGTAGCTCCCTTTATAGCTAAGGGTAACTAAACTTCTGATTCTGCTGCCTCCACATCCCAAATGCCAGAGTTAGAGAACACTGCCCAACTAATCCCCATTATTATTGTTATTATTACTTATCATTATTACCATTATACTGGCCAACATCAGGTGGACAACAGGAACAGGAGAGTGTGCCATCACTGGCAAGGGAAAAGTGGCTATAACATCCATAAGCCCACCCTCAGCAATACACTGCCTCCTGGAGGCATTAACTCCCAAATCTCCATCAGCTGGGAACCTAGCATTCAGAACACCTAAGTTTATGGGGGGCACATGAATCAAACCATGAGAGTGAGGTGGGGGAGAGAATGTTTTCCATGGTCCCTGTGCAGGTCAGAGGACAACCTTGGGATGTTTCTCTTCTCCTTCCACCTTCTTGCTAAGACAGGGTCTTGGGCTGGAGAGATGGCTTAGCGGTTGGGCGCTTGCCTGTGAAGCCTAAGGACCCTGGTTTGAGGCTCGGTTCCCCAGGTCCCACGTTAGCCAGATGCACAAGGGGGCTCATGTGTCTGGAATTCGTTTGCAGAGACTGGAAGCCCTGGCATGCCCATTCTCTCTCTCTCCCTCTATCTGTCTTTCTCTCTATGTCTGTCGCTCTCAAATAAATTAAAAAAAAAAGACAGGGTCTCTTGTTGCTTCTGCTTTTGAGCGTCTGGATTTTCCTGGCTCCACCTTCCATTGCCATGGGCATATTGCAACATTGCCACTTTGTTTCTGGCTATGCATGGACATTGAATAGGCTTGACTCAGCTCACCAGGCTTATAAGCAAGCAACTGTGAAGCCATCTCCCCAGCTCTTTTATTATGTTTTTAGACAGTCTCGTGTATCTCAGGTTGGCTTTGAACTGGCTATGCAGCTGAGGATACACTTCAACTTTTGATCCTCCTGCCTCTACTTTCAAAGTACTAGAATTAGGGGTGTAAACCATCATGTCTAGTTTACGCATTGTGGAGTAGAACCAGGGCCTCGCGCATGCTAGGCAGTCACTCTACTGACTGAGCCAGCCACATCTCCCACCCTATAGTGTGGGTTTCCGCCATGCTCAGTGAGAGATGCGACTGGGACGGTGGAATGGCTGTGATAGTTTGAATGTGCAATGTCCCTCCTAGCCTCGGGTCTTTATGATTAAGCCCCAGACCCAATCCCCAGCTGGTAGCTACTCAGGAGGTGGAAACTTACTAGAGGAGATGTGGCACTAGGGACGGACCTTGGGGTTTGGTAGCCCAGCTCCAGGCCCAGCACTTAGACTACTTCCACCAGCTATGTGACAAGATCCTGCTTGTGCAATGCTTTCCCTGCCACGATGAAACCTCCCTTCAAGACTTTTTAATTTGTTTGGTGTTCTGAGGTAGGGTCCCACTGTAGCTCAGGCTGACCTGGAATTCATCTCAGGGCGGCCTCAAACTCACAGCGATCCTCCTACCTCTGTCTTCCCAGTGCTGGGTTTAAAGGCGTGCGCCACCACACCTGGCCTCCCCTCAAGACTTTTAAGCCTGAAATAAACTCTTTCCTCCCATAAGTTGCTCTGGTTGGGTGTTTTGTCCCAGTAACAAGAAGTTAACTACAACAGTGACCATGGCAACTTCAACCCGTTCTTTTCTCATGACTCCCTTTTGCCCCTGCTCTAACTTTATGGCTATCACAACATTGTGGGTTTTTCCCTAGCTACTATGGTAGAGGTGCCCTGTTTAGTAGATCTAAAACCACCTGGGAACACCCAGCAGGTTACTAAGCCCAGGTGTTGTGACACTGTGACGCTGTGCTTCTTCCAGGATCCTGGCTCACTTCCACACCACCCCAGAGGACTACAGCGTGGTCTTCACGTCTGGGAGCACAGCTGCTCTCAGGCTGGTGGCAGAGGCCTTTCCATGGGAGTCCCCAGGCCCAGGGAGTGGCGGGAGTCACTTCTGCTACCTCACCGACAACCATACCTCTGTGGTGGGCATGAGGAAGGTGGCTGCTGCCATGAATGTCATATCCATCCCGATCAGACCCGAGGACATATGGACGGTGGAGGAACAGGGTACTGTGGACTGCGACCCTGACTGCCAGCTTCCACATCTCTTCTGTTACCCAGCTCAGAGTAACTTTTCGGGCACCAGATACCCCCTGTCCTGGATAGAAGAGGTCAGGTCTGGGCAGAGGAGACCTGTGAGTGTTCCTGGGAAGTGGTTCATTCTGCTCGATGCAGCTTCCTATGTGAGCACCTCGCCTCTGGACCTGTCTGCTCACCAGGCTGATTTTGTTCCCATCTCCTTCTATAAGATCTTTGGGCTCCCCACTGGCCTGGGTGCTCTGTTGGTCAATAACCGTGTGGCTCCTCTTTTGAGGAAAAGCTATTTTGGAGGAGGGACTGCCGCTGCCTACCTTGCAGGAGAGGACTTCTATATCCCAAGATCATCAGTGGTGGAAAGGTAACCTTGACATGGGGGTGGTCAGTATCATTCTTCGAGGCAGGTTTGGTATGTACCACTAACAGGATTGTGTAAGGGGCAGGTCTAGAGCACAGGACAGGGGAATTGAATGTTGGAGGTGGCTGCAGGCCGGGGATGGGGCTCCGATCTGGGAGGCAGAGGGCCACTGCTGTAGGTGGCCTAGAGAATTCCGCCCTGGTGTGTAGACTTCTCCAGGCCTGCCGATAGTTTCAGGCAGCAGAGGGGAAAGGCCTGTAGGGAAGAAAGCAGGGTGGGCACTGGGCCTTGGCACCACAGCACCAAGAAGTTATGGCAGTGAGTGAAACAATTTTTTTTTTTTTGTTCTGGTTTTTCGAGGTGGGATTTCACCCTAGCTCACGCTGACCTGGAATTCACTATGTAGTCTCAGGGTGGCCTTGAACTCCCTGCAGTCCTCCTACCTCTGCCTTATGAGTGCTGGGACTAAAGGTGTGCACTAGCACACCCAGCTTAAAGCAATTAGTATTTTTTGGGGGGTGGGGGAGACAGTTTTTTAAATGTGTGTGTGTGTCTGAGAGAGAGGAGAGAGAGAGAGAATGAGAGAGAGAGAGAGAGTGTGCTAGGATCTCTTGCCATTGCAAATACAGTGCCCAACATTTGTGCCCCTTCTTGCATCTGGCTTTACATGAGTAGCTGGAAAACTGAACCTGGGCTGGCAGGCTTCACAAGCAAGAGTGATGCCCTAGCCCTTCTCCATCCCATAGTGGGGATTCTATAACTTTTTTTTTTTTTTTTTTTTTTTTTTTTTTTTGGTTTCTCAAGGTAGAGTTTCACTCTAGCCCAGGCTGACCTGGAATTCACTATGGAGTCTCAGGATGGCCTCTAACTCACAGCAGTCCTCCTACCTCTGCCTCCCTAGTGCTGGGATTAAAGGCGTGTACCACCAAGCCCAGCTCTTTTTTTCTTTTTTGGAGCTAAGGTCTTACTGTAGCCAAAGCTGACCTGGAACTCACGCTGTAGCCCAGCTGGCCTTGAAATCCTTCTGTAACTGAGGATGACCTTGAACTCCAGATCCTCCTGCCTCTATTTCCCAAGGGCTGGGATTCCACCCAGCTCCATAGTAGATATTCTAACACAGGAAAATGAGCCAGACATGGTGCCTCATTTCTGTAATGCCAACACTCAGAAGGTGGAGGTGGAAGGGTCAGGAGTTCAAGGTCATCCTCACCTATGTATCATGTTCAAGGCCAGCCTGGGCTACATGAGATGAACTCTTAAAAACCACCAACAGGGGCTAGAGAGATGGTTCAGTGGTTAAAGGTGCTTGTTTGCAAAGCCTGATAGCCTGGGTTCAATTGCCTAGTACCCATGTGAAGTCAGATGAACAAGGTGGCACATGTGTCTGAGTTCATTTATAGCAACAAGAGGCCCTGGCATGCTCCATCTCTTGTCTACCTCTTTCTCTCTGTCAAATAAATAAAATTTGAAGTAAAAATAACCCAACAACAAAGAAACAAGCCAGGGGGTAGGTCATGGATGAGCCTAATAATGGTACCAAACTGACTCCATTAGCTGAGTACAGAACTAATTAATAAGAAAAGATATTAAGTCAATTACAAAAAAAAAACCCCAAAAACAGGATTGTTTGGCAAACAATGAAGATTGCAGATGATAAATACTATTTTTTTTTTTTTTTTGGTTTTTCGAGGTAGGGTCTCACTCTGGTCCTGGCTGACCTGGAATTAACTCTGTAGTCTCAGGGTGACCTTGAACTCAAGGCGATCCTCCTACCTCTGCCTCCCGAGTGCTGGGATTAAAGGCGTGCGCCACCACGCCCAGCTATAAATACTATTTTTAATGCCATAATATTTTAATCTCAGTAATCACACTTATGTGCCATTAAAATGAGATTTCCTGGAAAATTCATGACTCTTTGAATCATCTGGAATAAGATGTTTGTAATAGATTGGAAAAAAAAAAAAAGAAACAAGCCAATGACCAAACAAATCCCTCATACCAGGATGCTGATATAAAACCTTTTAAATGATTGCATGATAATTTCATAGAACCAAGTAAAAAAAATATCACAGTCCAGTGTAAATAAGAGGCAAGCCACAAAGACATTGCACAAATTTAACTTGGCCAATGAGGACAACTGGAGACCTGGAGAAGCAGGCCTGCTCACTGGGCAGGCACATCCATGTGGTGTGGATTGGGCTGAACCAGACCTGTTTCTTTTGATGGCATGGGGGCACTTTCAGAGAGCCACACCAAAGTGCCCAGAGCAGAGTGCATCTATTTGCCATTAACAACTGACTTTGGTTTTTTCCTCACAAGCTCCAGACTAGAGCTAGATACAATACTAGATACAATACTTCACCCAAAACTTAGTGAATATGTCCTTAACCTTCTGCATTTTATAATTCAATACAATAAGACCCTTGATAGAAACAAATAAACCTCTTTTTATTCTAAGAGTCTATTAATTTATCATGGCTGAACAAGTAATTATTTATTGTTGATCAAGTAGCTTAAGCCATCATTATCTAATGGTTGAATTTGTTGGAAATCATTTACTATTTGTGTCCTTTACCATTAAGTATAAGGAAATTAACATTGCTGTAAGTGTAGTCTCAGCAGTTCTTACCTCTAGAGTACCCCTGAAACACAAAGCACCATGTTTCCATGTACACAGGACTGCTTTTGTCACCATCTTGTGTTGGGGTGTTTCTAGAAACCTTCCTTTATCACCCTTGCAGTTTTTCCTTCCCCAGTGGCCACTTTTTAAAAAACATTTCATGTATCCCAGACTGTCCTCTACCTTGCTGTGTAGCAGAGGATGATCTTGAACTCATAACCCTCCTGTCTGTATCTCCCATGTTCTAGGGTTACAGGCAAATAACATAAAGCTCAGTTGGAGCCTTTTAGCATTTGGTGTCATGCCATATCTGCTTTTCTGACTACACCTGCCACTTCAGCTCACTTGGGCTCAGTATCTCCTGTTGACCCTGCAGCGGGGCAGGCTTCACTCACAGCCGTGGCTTTGCGTTTCTGTATGGAGCTCTATTTCCCTAGGAAACCCTTAACCTAGCTGCCTTGACAATGCATTCTTTACTTTGCTTATGACTTCTACTGAATCTCTGCTTTGATGATCTTTGTCAGAGTGGGGACCCATCCTGACTAGACTTCTCCCCTCAAGTATAGGTAGTCCCAGAGAGGACCCACCATGACCAGACCCTCTGTGTGTGTGTGTAGGTAGCCTCAGAGAGGACCCACTTTGACCAGACCCTCTTTCTCTCTCTCTCTGTGTGTAGGTAGATTCAGAGAGGACCCACCATGACCAGATCCTCTCTTTCTCTCTCTCTCTCTCTCTCTCTCTCTCTCTCTCTCTCTCTGTGTGTGTGTGTGTATGTGTGTAGGTAGCCTTAGAGAGGACCCACCCTGACCAGACCCTCTCTGTGTGTGACTGTAGCCTCAGAGAGGACCCACCCTGACCAGACCCTCTCTCTCTCTCTCTGTGTAGGTAGATTCAGAGAGGACCCACTATGACCAGACCCTCTCTCTCTGTAGGTAGACTCAGAAAAGACCCATCCTGACCAGACCCTCAGTGTGTGTATAGGTAGCCTCAGAGAGGACCCACCTTGACCAGACCCTCTCTGTGTGTAGCTTCATTGCACCTTTCACCTCTGGTATGTTGACTGCTTACAGCCTCTGGGTGCATTAGCTGGGCCTTGTTCCCTGTTTTATATGATGTGATGCTATGAGGGAAGGAATTTTGCCTCTCATTCACTGTGGTATCCTTAGTGCCCAAAATAGTGATTGATGTGCAGTGAGTGGACAGGAAAGATTTGATAAAGATTCTGATGAAGTTAATAATTGTTAAATGCACACAAGCATTTTAATAACCAGGAAGGTGAGCATCTTCTGTATTGATGAGATGGTTGTGGTTTTAACGTAGACCTGTGAGTCCATGTATTTTGGAGCCATCACTCCCAGGTTAAGAATCTTTTTTTAAAAAAATTTTTATTAGCATTTTCCATTATTATAAAAAAACCCCATGGTAATTCCCTCCCTCCCCCCCCCACTTTCCCCTTTGAAATTCCATTCTCCATCATATTACCTCCCCATCACAATCATTGTACTTACATATATACAATATCAACCTATTAAGTACCCTCCTCCCTTCCTTTCTCTTCCCTTTATGTCTCCTTTTTAACTTATTGGCCTCTGCTACTAAGTATTTTCATTTTCATGCAGAAGCCCAATCATCTGTAGCTAGGATCCACATATGAGAGAGAACATGTGGCGCTTGGCTTTCTGGGCCTGGGTTACCTCACTTAGTATAATCCTTTCCAGGTCCATCCATTTTTCTGCAAATTTCATAACTTCATTTTTCTTTACCGCTGAGTAGAACTCCATTGTATAAATGTGCCACATCTTCATTATCCACTCATCAGTTGAGGGACATCTAGGCTGGTTCCATTTCCCAGCTATTATAAATTGAGCAGCAATAAATATGGTTGAGCACGTACTTCTAAGGAAATGAGATGAGTCCTTCGGATATATGCCTAGGAGTGCTATAGCTGGGTCATAAGCTAGATCAATTTTTAGCTGTTTTAGGAACCTCCACACTGACTTCCACAATGGCTGGACCAGATTGCATTCCCACCAGCAGTGTAGAAGGGTTCCTCTTTTTCCACATCCCCACCAACATTTATGATCATTTGTTTTCATGATGGTGGCCAATCTGACAGGAGTGAGATGGAATCTCAATGTAGTTTTAATCTGCATTTCCCTGATGGCTAGTGACGTAGAACATTTTTTTAGATGCTTATATGCAATTCATATTTCTTCCTTTGAGAACTCTCTATTTAGCTCCATAGCCCATTTTTTGATTGGCTTGTTTGATTCCTTATTATTTAACTTTTTGAGTTCTTTGTATATCCTAGATATTAATCCTCTATCAGATATATAGCTGGTGAAAATTTTTTCCCATTCTGTAGGTTGCCTGTTTGCTTTTTTCACTGTGTCCTTTGCAGAGCAAAATCTTTGTAATTTCATGAGGTCCCAGTGATTAATCTGTGGTTTTATTGCCTGAGGAATTGGGGTTGTATTCAGAAAGTCTTTGCCAAGACCAATATGTTGAAGGGTTTCCCCTACTTTTTCCTCTCGCAGTTTCAGAGTTTCAGGTCTGATGTTAAGGTCTTTAATCCATTTGGACTTAATTCTTGTGCATGGAGAGAGAGAAGAATCTATTTTCATCCTTCTACAGATATATATCCAGTTTTCCCAACACCATTTGCTGAAGAGGCTGTCTTTCTCCAATGAGTATTTTGGGCATTTTTATCGAATATCAGGTGGCTATAGTTACTTGGGCTTACATCTGGGTCCTCCAGGTTAAGAAGAATCTTATAGTTGCTGAACACTTTGAATCAATGTCCTGTCAGTGCTGCCCTCTTATGGTCAGACAACAGCATTTCAAGAGTTTATGACATTCTGTCCAACTTCCTTCTGGGGTCAACAGTGTGTGTGTGTGTGTGTGTGTGTGTGTGTGTGTGTACTGCCCACATATTTTGAAACATCTCATATATCTCTGGATGTTCTCCTCCTTTCTCTGTAGCCAGGATGATATTGAACTTCTGCTCTGCCTTCAAGTGTTGGGATTATAGGGGTGTCTCTTATCTTGTCTCTTGTCCCATTAGTGTTTCTAGGTTGTGACCATCTTTTGTGGCCCTTTATCACCACTTCAAACCCACCCTAAGAACCTGAAGTAGTTCAAGAAGGCTGCAGAGCTGGTTAAGGCCAGAGGTATACAGGTGGGCCTTGGTGTGCAAAGTTCCTCTCTTGAATGGGAGAGCAATGCTTTATAAGACAGCAGAGGGAAACTATTAACAGAGCATCACGGTCTGTATCCCAGCTGTCATCACCCAGTGCAGAATGCACTGGAATGTGTTGGCCACAGCTTGACACCTAGTTCCCTTCACCTCACTCTACAGGTTTGAAGACGGCACCATCTCATACCTTGATGTGGTAGCACTAAAACATGGATTTGATGCCCTGGAGCGCCTCACAGGTTGGTGGATATGTGTATGAAATGAGCTTTTGTTGCCAGTGTCCTTGAGGGAGCCAGGTACAGGAGACAGTGTCTGTGGTATGTGGAAAGTAGCTGGGTTCAGAGGATGGTGGAGTCCAAGAACCTTCAAAATGACTCCGAGAGAAAGGGAGGCAAAGAGGCCTTGGGCGGGGTTGTTTTTTTTCTTCTTTTTGTTGCAATTACCTTTGCTGCTGGGACAAACATCTGATCAGAAGCAGCTTATGGAAAGAAAGGGTTTATTTTAAGCTTACAGAAACCAGGGGAAACACCATCAGTGGCAGAAGAAGCTGGCTTACTTCCATAGACCCAAGCAGAGAGACACCAGCACACACCAACAGTCAGAACTTCAAACTGGCTCTGAGCACACCTTAGGGCTAGACTACAAGAATTGCCCCCAGTGACGCCTCCTCCAGCAGGCCAGTGGAGACTTAAGTAGGAAGCTTAACCTTAGTCAGAAATTCTTGAGCCTATGGGAGACATACATTCTTATTCAGGCCACCACACTTTTCTAGGTGTAAAAATATTTTAATGGGTGGGGAATATTTTGGAGCAGGAGATTCATAACTGTACAAGGTAGGGGTGCTGTGGGTCTCTGCACTGGGAGTATTACCAGACCTGAGGTCTTATCAGCTCTTACCTGGCTGGATCCTCTTTGCATCCCCCGCAGGCAGCTCTAAAGGGCCCACCTTGCCCTCAGAGAGCAGCTACTCACAGAGGTTCAGTGCATTTCCAGGCTAGCGAGCTAGTGCCTGGGAGGAATAGGATTCAAACCCAGTTCATACTGACACCTGTCCCCAGACTCCATCACTGTCTGCCACCAGCCTTCATGTGATGCTTGCTTTCCTGACAAGCCCTCTGGGACACTCACTGGAGACTGACAGGCAGGTGCCACTGCTCTTCTTATGGGAATGGGCATAGAAGCAAGACTGGAAAGGCCTGTCTGGTGAGCCAGGTGTGTTTCTGGAGCTTCTAGAACTGGGTAGTGTGTCTTGTACCATTCATTTGGGGTGCAATTGTGGCATACCAGGCCTATGGGTTTGTGGTTAGGTAGCCTTTCCAATTTCTCTCTTGTTTGTCAAACAAACAGTCCTCTTCATGTGATTAGCTTCAGTCCTAAAACTGAGGTGACTGGATTCCTGAAAGTGAGGGATTTGTGGGTGGTAGGAATGGATATCACACAGGTGGCATGGAGGTGATAATCAAGACAGGCATTTAGAAATGAACACTTTGGGAGGGCACCCAAAGCTCAGGTGGCAGGACTTAGGGCACCTTTGAAAGCAAAGGTTGATAATATCAGTCCACAACAGGACAGATCATGATTTTTTCCCTATTAAATTGCCTTCCCTCCCTTCCTTCTTTCCTTTCTACTTTTTGGTGTGTCTGTGGCATGTGTGATGTGTATGTGGTGTGTGCAGGTGTGTGCAGATGTGCACACTCCATATGCATAGGGGTGGAGGCTAGAGGAGAATATGTGTCCTCATCTATTTGTCTTCTGCCTTGTTTTTCTGAGATAGGGTCTCTTGCAAAAGATGGAGCTGTTTTACAACTAGCCTGGTTGACCAGGAGTCCTAGCAATCCTCCTGTCTTTATTCCCTTAGCATTGGGTTACAGTGTGTGTTACTGTGCCCAGCTTTTTATGAGGGTGCTTGGGACTGAACCCAATTCCTCATTCTTGCACACTAGGTTCCCTTTCCTGCTGAGCCATCTCCCCAAGGCTGCTCTTTCTTTCTTTTGTTTTTTTGTTCATTTTTATTTATTTGTTTGAGAGTGACAGAGAGAGAAAGAGGCAGAGAGAGACAGAATGGGCGCGCCAGGGCTTCCAGCCACTGCAAACAAACTCCAGATGTGTGTGCCCCCTTGTGCATCTGGCTAACATGGGTCCTGGGGAATCAAGCCTTGAACCGGGGTCCTTAGGCTTCACAGGCAAGCCCTTAACCACAAAGCCTTCTCTCCAGCCCAAGGCTGCTCTTTCTTTTAAAGAAAAAATTGTAGTAAAATATACAGAGCACAAAATTTATATTTTAACCAGTTCAGGTATATGATCCAGTGGTTTTTTTTTTTTTTTTCTTTTTGGTTTTTTGAGGTAGGATTTCACTCTAGTTCAGGCTCTCCTGGAATTCACTATGAAGTCTCAGGGTGGCCTTGAACTCATGGCAATCCTCTTACCTCTGCTTCCCAAGTGCTGGGATTAAAGGTGTGCACCACCACGCCTGGCCCAGTGGTGTTTTTAAATACATATTTTATTTATTTATTTCACAAAGAGAGAGGGAGAGGCAAAGAGAGAGAGAGAATGGGTATGCCAGGGCCTCCAGCCACTGCAAACGAACTCCAGATGCATGCGCCCCCTCGTGCATCTGGCTTACAAGGGTGCTAGGGACCAGAGTCCTTAGGCTTCACAGGCAAACGCCTTAACCACTAAGCCATTTCCCCAGCCCAATTCAGTGGTTTTAAATGCATTCCCATTGTTGTGTAGCAATCCAGAACTTTTCATCATCTCAAATTGAAACTCTATCCTGTAAACAATAATGTCCCATCCTCTTCTCACCAACGCTTCTTGACCACTAAAATATTTCACATCTTTATGATTTGGCCTATTTTAGGTCCTTTATATAGGAGGAATGATATCATATTGTTTGTTTATGTATAGCTTATTTCACTTAGTGTAATGTTTTCAAGGCTTATATCTGCAGCAGATATCCTTAATTGCTAAGTATAATATCAAACCACTTTAATCATTTTCAAAAACAGGTTGCCAAAAGTAATAAAGAAAACAATTGTACAGTTTTGGCCAGGTGTGGGTGCACACCTTTAATCCCAGCACTTGGAAGGCTAAGGTGGGAGAATTGACATGAGTTTGAGGCCAGCCTGGAGTATGGAGTAAGTTCTAGGTTAGTCTGGGCTAAGAGTGAGACCCTTCTTCAAAAGAATGAAAAGAGGGACACAAGGTGGCTCACACATCTGGAGTTGGATTCCAGTATCTGGAGGTCCTGGTGCAAATTCATTCCTCTCTGATAAAATATATATATATAAGGAAGCCAGATTCACAAGATGGCGCATGTGTTTGGAGTTCATTTACAGTGGCTAAAGGCTCTGGAGCACCCATCCTTTCTCTATATGCCTCTCTTTCTAATAAATGAACTAAAAAACTTAGGGCTGGAGGGATTGCTTAGCAGTTACGTTGCTTCCCTGCAAAGCCTAAGGACCCAGGTTTGATTCTCCAGGTCCCATGTAAGCTAGATGCACAAGGTGGCACATGAGTCTGGAGTTCATTTGCAATGGCTAGAGGCCCTGGCACATCCATTCTCTCTCAATTTCTCTCTCCCTCTTTCTCAAATAAATAAATAAAAATATTTTTAAAATAAATGAATAGAGCTGGGCATGGTGGCGCATGCCTTTAATCCCAGCACTGAGGAGGCAGAGGTAGGAGGATCGCTGTGAGTTCGAGGCCACCCTGAGATTACATAGTGAATTCCAGGTCAGCCTGAGCTAGAGTGAGACCCTACCTTGAAAACAACAAAAAGATATATATATACATATGTATGTATGTATGTATATGTATATGTATAATATATATAATACATAAATAAAAAGTGAAAATAAATAAGGAATGGAGAGATGGCTTAGTGGTTAAGGCATTTGCCTATGAAGGACCCAGGTTCAATTCCCCAGGGTCCACTTAAGCCAGGTGCAAAAGGTGGTGCATGCATCTGGAGTTCCTTTGCAGCAGCTGAAGGCCCTGGAGTACCCATTCTCTCTCTCTGTCTCTTTGTCTTTCTCTCTCTATTTCTTCTTCCTCTCTCTCTCAAACAAATTAAATTAAATTAAAAGTTTTAAAAAAATTTTAAAAAAAGGATATAGTTTTGCCACCAGCTACCAAAAAGTCTAAATTATCTGAATGCTTAAGTAAATATATATGTAATTATAAATATATGCATATACATAGATCTATGCATGTATAATACATATACATATACACATATATATATGTACATATATATATTTGAGGTAGGGTCTCACTATAGCCCAGGATGACCTGGACTCACTCTGTATTTCTAGGCTGGCCTGAAACTCACAGTGATCCTCCTTCCTCTGCCTCCTGAGTTCTGGGATTAAAGATGGTTTATATATTTCTTTTTAAAAGAGGATGACAAGAATTTCTATGAAAAAATTCCATAGAAAGAGGAAAGATAAACTACTGTTCAGGGTCATAGATGTCAATATTGTCATAAGGGCAACACCCTCTATTTACAAGTATTGTCATTTATAGGAGATCCAGGTTGACCAGTTGTACTCATCTTGTTTTCTTTTTTTTTTTTTTAATTTTTATTAGCATTTTCCATGATCATCTTGTTTTCTTACAAGCAAATGAGTGAATTCTGTGTAACATCTACGCCTCCCTTCATGTTCTGACCTGGCTTTAGGTAGCATGGAGAACATACAGCAACACACCTTCATGCTGGCACAGTACACCCACACGGCCCTGTCCTCTCTGAGCTACCCCAACGGAGCCCCCGTGGTACAGATTTACAGCGACTCGGATTTCAGCAGCCCTGACGTTCAGGGCCCCATCATCAATTTTAATGTGCTGGATGACAGTGGGAATATCATTGGTTACTCCCAGGTTGGCTTTCTGTTCATCTTGCTGGCTGGTCTTGTGTGTGTGTGGTGGTGGTGGGGGGTGCATACACATGTGTGCAGAGGCCAGAGGACAACCTCTTCTGAAATATATTTATTTGGCGAGAGAGAGAGAAAGCATACCAGGACCTCTTGCCACTGCAAACCAACTCCAGACACACGCACCACTTTGTACATCTGGCCCTATGTGGGCACTGGGGAATTGAACTGGGCTGGCCAGGCAGGCTTTGTAAGCTAGACCCTTTAACCACTGAGCTACCCCCCAGCCCTGAGGTGTTATTCTTTTTTCTTTTTTTTTTTTTGGTTTTTCGAGGTAGGGTCTCACTCTGGTCCAGGCTGACCTGGAATTAACTCTGTCATCTCAGGGTGGCCTTGAACTCATGGCGATCCTCCTACCTCTGCCTCCCAAGTGCTGGGATTAAAGACGTGCACCACCACACCCGGCTACTGAGGTGTCGTTCCTTAGGAACACTGTCCATCTTTGTTTTTTTCTTAATATGAAGAACTATCTTTTTTAATTTTAATTTTTTTGTTTATTTTCATTTATTTATTTGAGAGTGACAAACAGAGAAAGAGGCAGAGAGAGAGAATGGGCACGCCAGGGTCTCCAGCCACTGCAAAGGAACTCCAGATGCATGCGCTCTCTTGTGCATCTGGCTAACGTGGGTCCTGGGGAACTGAGCCTTGAACCGGGGTCCTTAGGTTCACAGGCAGGCTACTTAACCACTAAGCCATCTCTCCAGCCCTGTTTTTTTTTTTTTTTTTTTTTTTATGAGGTAGGGTCTCTCTCTAGACCAGGCTGACCTACCTGGAATTCACTGTGTATTCTCAGGGTGGCATTGAACTCACAGCGCTCCTCCTACCTCTGCCTCTGAGTGCTGGGATTAAAGGTTTGTGCTACCACGCCCGGCTCGTCCATCTTTTTTTTTGAGACAATATCTCTTTTTGGCCTGAAGCTGGCCAAGCAGGCTAGCCTGGCTAGCCAGTGATCCTCAGGGATCTTCCTGTCTCCACCTCCCCAGCACTATGTCCACCTTTTCTCCATGTGGGTTGTGGGGATGGAACCCAATTCTTCATGCTTTCGTAGCAAACACTTGCCTGACTGGACTATCTCCCCAGCCTGTGCTGGCCTCTTATACTAGAAGTCCTCTTGACTGAAGCAAGCATGAGGACTTGCATTGCATTCCCAGAACTCATGTGAAAAAGCTGGGCTTGGTGGCACAAGCTTGTCATCCCAGTGCTGAGGTACTGGAGACAGGTGCATTGCTGGCTGCCAGTGTAATCTAATTGGTGAGGTCAAGGCCAGTAATAGATACTGTCTCAAAAAAACACGGACAGTGCCTGAGAGAAACAACACCTGAGGCTATCCTTTGGCTTCCACATACATGCTTCCACACACATGTGCACCTGCCTTACACACACACACACACACACACAGTGGCAGCAATTCATATAATATCACAGAAGCTCTCATTTGTACCTTCATTTCTGCAGGTGGTGACTTTGAAGGTTTTGGTGAGTTGGGGAAAGATAGTTTCTGCATGCTCTGTGCATGGATTTCTTCATGGAAAAAATGGAAGTTGTTACTTGCAGGTTGGGATTTACTTGCACTAGACCACATTCAGTCATCAACCTAATTCTGATGAAAATGATACAGCAGTTGTTTTTTTTTTCCTGAAAATTCCCAATCCCCATGCATCTTTGTGAAACTTTGGGTTCTCCAAACAAAATCTGTATTCCAGACTGGTGCTATGGTATGTGCCTGAAATCATATCTATTCAGAAGGCTGAGATAGGAGAAATTTTGTTTTTGAGTCCAGGAGTTTGGAGCCAATTGAGACAATGTAGCAGGATCCCATCTCAACAAAACCCCAAATATAAAAATCCATTCCCCAAGAACACTTCTCCCATAGCCCTCTGCTCTTCATCTGAATAGTCATCAACTTTCAAAAGAACAAACTTGGGAAATTCGGTTCTGGAGGAGATGTTGGTCCCTGCTGGCATTTGGGGCTGACACTCTACAGCCACAAGTGGTCTCTCAAGTAAGCTGCTGGTGCAGGCCTCGCCCCAAAGCTTCAGCTGTCTCACTGGCCATGGGACCAGCCCACATGACTATGAAGCTTGCAATTTAAGTGTTGAACGTGCGTGCGTGCGTGTGTGTGTGTGTGCGTGTGTGTGTGTGTGTGTGTGTGTGTGTGTGTTGGAGCAGAATATGCCCCTAGGACAAAATGGGCCTTGTTAGTTTTGAGGCAGAGTCTCATTCTAAGAGCCCAGGGTGACCTAGAACTTACCCCATATCCCCAAGCTGGCCTGGAACTCATGGTGATCCTCCTACCTCAGCTTCCTGAGTGCTGGAACTAAAGGTGTGCACTGCCATGTGTGTTTGGGCCTTCTTAATTATGTTACGTTGCTTGAAGTAATTGATAAAATAAGTTTTATTCCTAAATTAAAAGTAAATTTGTATCTGCAGAGGGAGTGAAAAAAGGCAGCTAGTGGACATGAAATGTTTGGAGGTGGGTGTTGCCAACCTCAGGGAAGAGATATCACCAGGACAAGAGGCCTGACTGTCAAGGTGTCCAGAAGAGTCTCTGGGACTCTATTCCCCTCTCTGTATATGGGTAGAGGAATTTCACCACCAAAAGAGACTTGCAGCTTGAGTGTGGCTGTCTGGGCCAGTTCAAGCAAGCCCAGTAGACGTTTTCCTGAGTGTAGGGAATTGTGCAATGTGGGAGTTACACAGGCGTTTGGGTGGCCTTCAGAAAAATCTGATGATGTTATGGTTAGGACTGGCTGTCTTTTATCCAGGGGATGAGTTTTGCCTGCCAAATGTGAAAGTTTTGAGACTTTTTTGACATCTGGCCATCATAGTTTGATCTCCCCATGTTAACATGTAGCTTTACATTATTTTTATTTTTTATTATTCTCTGTGTATGTGTGGTGTGTGTATAGTGTATGCACATGTGTATACAGATGTGTGTCCCATGTGTACATATGTGAAGGCCCGAGGAGGAAGTGGGTGTCCTCTTTTGTCACTCTTCCCCATTGTTTCTTTGAGACTGAGTCTCACTGAACCTGGAGCTGCTGTTTCTCAGTCATACTGGCTGACCAGTGAGTTCCAGCAATTCTTCAGTCCCACCCACCTCAGCACTGGTGTTTACAGGCATGTGTGGCCAGGGCCAACTTTTCACATGGGTGCTGGGAATCAAACTTGGTCAGCAAACACTCTTACCCATTGAACATCTTCCCAACTCGTCATGTGGCTTCAGACTCTTATGGTCCTTTTCTGGATCTGTGAATGTGGGCAAGTTAATGTGAGCTCTCACAGACTATGAAATGAGTATAATAACATGCTCTACTGTTAGTGCCATTACGAGAGTTAAGTGTGATGCATTGAATACTTTACTTAGCACAGTATCTGGGTAATGTTGGGCACTATGGAGGCTGGGCTAAGAGAATGCTACGTCCTGCGGTTGGATCCTTTTTTGCCCCTCTGCATTCAGTGTTCATGGCCTCCTTTCCTTGGCTGGGTCTGGGTGAGGTTCCCCAGGGCTGAGGACTAGGGGAACCTGACTCGTAGATGAGAAATCAGGATAAAGCCTCAGTATGGCTGTGACAGTGTCTTCCACCCACATTCTTCAGCCATGTGAGCGTGATGCTCTGTCTATGGAATCTGTAGTTGATGTCTCTTCTCTTGAGTCTCAGCTGGTTTGTGACTCATTTATAACCAATATAATGCCATGGTGACACTGTATGGCTTCTAATGCAAGGCCATAGTAGTTGATGCTATCTTGGCTTTGTTCCCCAGGACACTTGGTTTTGGAGCCCTAAGTTACCTTGTAAATTATCATCTCATGCTGGAGAGAGGCTAAACCAGACACTACAGGTGTCAGCCTTCCTCCCTCCTCTTCCCCTTCCCAGCTTGGAGACCAGACACTAACTGAGTAAAGGAGCCTTTGGATGGTGCAAGTCACTCTCTGCCTTTGGGTCCTCCAAGTGTCATAGAACAGACAGAGCCATGCCATCCAGGAGCTGTCTGCATTCCTGACCCACTGTTGCTGTGAGAATAACACACCAGCTCTTGTTTTATTCTCTAAAGCCTGACTGGCTGGCAACAGCAATAACTGGAACAGTGAATAGTGTGTAAAAGTTGACAGGTGGCATTTAGGGATGCCAACTTCAGTCTGACAGGAGCTGCACTAGGGAGAGGAAGGGCCTCCCTGCAACTGCTCTGGGAGTGGGGACCTGATGGAGGTGGAGATGGTGGAGGTGGTGCCATGCTGCGACTCTCACCTCACAGGGCCAGGACTCACTGTTAGGTCTCCATGCCACTGGAATTCACTGTGCAGTGTCAGGGTGGCCTCGAACTAATGGTGATCCTTCTACCTCTGCCTCCTGAGTGCTGGATTAAAGGCATGCGCCACCATGCCCAGCTCGCTTTTTTTTTCCCCCAGAATAATCTTTTTAAAGCATTTACAGGAGCTAGAGAGATGGCTTAGCAGTTAAGTCACTTGCCTGCAAAGCCTAATGACCTAAGTTTGATTCCCCAGTACCCACATAAAGCCAGATGCACAAGGTGGCTCATATACCTGGAGTTTGTTTGCAGTGGCTAAAGATCCTGGTGTACCCATTCCCTTTCTCTCTCTGTCTGGTTCTCTCTGCTTGCAAGTAAATAAATACAAAAAGTATTTAGTTACCTATATGTTTATTTATTTGTGCATGTGAGGGCCAGCAGATAACCTAAGGTGTTGTTTCTCAGGTATGTGCCATACACTACTTTTTTTCCAGCATATTTTTAAAGTATTTATTTATTTGTGTGTGTGTGTGTGTGTGTATGGACGGATGCATCAGGGTCTGTTGCTGCTGCAAATGAACTCTAGATGCATATACCATTTTGTATCTGGTTTTATGTAGGTTGTGGGGAATCAAATTCCCTTTGCAAGGAAGTACCTTTAACCTCTCAGGCATCTCTCCAGCCCCATATACCTCTTTTGAGACAGGGTTTATCATTGGCCTGGAGGCCAGCCATTAGCTAGACTGGTTGGCCAGCAAGCCCCAGACATTCTTCTGTCTCGGCCTCCCCAGCACTAGGATTACAGGCACGCATCACCACACTGGGCATTTTACATGCGTTCTGGAAATTAAACTCAGATCTTTGTGCTTATAGAGTAAATATTTTACTGACTGGACTATCTCCCCAGTCCTCAACTGTATAAATGTTAACTGCTAGACCATTTTATGAAATGTTCAGTAAGCCTATGGACTTTTGTATTAGTTAATTTTCTCATAAAAAATTCATGTGATAAAATTCATGGCTTAAGGAAACTTCAGGAAGAAAAAATTGATTTTGGCTCACTGTTTAGGGGGTGAGGAAGGCATGGTGCAGGCAGTTTCAGCAGGCAGGAGTGTGTGAGTGAGACTCCCAACATCCTCACATTTCAGCAAAACAGAAATGAGAAGTTGACCAGAAGAGGGTCTGGGTTATAATTCTTTTTTTTTCTTTTCAATTTTTTTTTTATTAAGAACTTCCATGATTATAAAAAATATCCCATGGTAATGCCCTCTCTCCCCCAATTTTCCCCTTTGAAATTCCATTCTCCATCATATCCCTCCCCCTCTCAATCAGTCTCTCTTTTATTTTGATGTCATGATCTTTTCCTCCTAGTATGATGGTCTTGTGTAGGTAGTGTCAGGCACTGTGAGGTCATGGATACTGAGGCCATTTGTTGTCTGGGGGAAGCACGTTGTAAGGAGTGCTACCCTTCCTTTGGCTCTTACATTCTTTCCACCACCTCTTCCACAATAGACCCTGAGCCTTGGAAGGTGTGATAGAGATATTGCAGTGCGGAGCACTCCTGTCACTTCTTTCCAGCCTTCTGAGTCATCCCAAGGCCACTGTCATCTGAAAAGAGAAGATTCTCTACCAAAAATGAGAGTAGCATTAATATAAGGGTATTAACATTAAGAGAAGTGCTTACTGGGCAGTTTGGTAAGCATAGTATATACATTTAGCCAGATAGCAACAGACATTACACCCCTAGGGCTTGTGACTGCCCCTGTTTTAAGTTTTAAGTATCAGGGATGTATTCCCTCCCATGAAGGGGGCCTCTAGTCCAATTAGAAGGGAATTGGTTTCCACCATGACAGACATGCCAATATTACACCTGTTGGCTCATTTGGCTTGGCTAGCCAAATACAAGGCTTGCAGTGTCTACTGTTGAGTATCTTCACTAGTGATTTCTCTCTCTTCCATTGAACAGCATGCAGAATGGCTTCTTCCAGCTTTCTGTCAGTTGGTCTACATGGAGGAGGTAATCAGTTCAGTTCCAGCAGGATTTCTCAGTGGTCTTGCAGCCCAAGTATGTGGAGTCTTCAGCAATAGGGTCTTACCATCTATTCCTGGTGGGAAACCAAGGGCCTTGGCAATGGCCTATAATGTTTTGGGAGCATCAGGGACCTCCCTGGTGAACAACTCACTGGAAGGTATCCTATCCCTGGCACTGAAAATTTTCTAGCAACAATCTATGGCTTCTGAGTATTGCCATTTTCACAGTATTGATTCTTCTGATCCAGGAACAAGGGATTTCTTTCCATTTCCTAGTGTCTTCTGCAATTTCTTGCTTGAGCATTTTAAAGTTTTCATTGTAGAGATCCTTCACTTCCTCGGTTAAGTTTATTCCAAGGTTCTTTCTTCCCATCTTTCTTTCTTTCTTTCTTTCTTTCTTTCTTTCTTTCTTTCTTTCTTTCTTTCTTTCTTTCTTTCTTTCTTTCTTTCTATGAAATTGTGAATGGGAGTGCTTCTCTGATTTCATTCTCCGTGTGTTTATTGGCATATAGGAAAGCTACTGATTTCTGTGTATTTATTTTGTATCCTGCTACATGGCTATAGGTATTTATCAGTTCTAACAGTTTGCTGGTAGGGTCTTTAGGGTTCTTTATGCATAGAATCATGTCACCTGCAAATAATGATAACTTGATCTCTTCCTTTCCCATTTGTATCTCTTTTATGTGTGTTTCTTGCATTATTGCTATGACTAAGACTTCTAGTACTATATTAAATAAAAGCAGGGACAGTAGACACCCTTGTCTTGTTCCTGATTTTAGTGGAATAGCTTCCAGTTTTTCCCCATTTAGTAATATGTTGGCTGTAGGCTTGTCATAAATAGCCTTTATTATATTGAGATATGTTCCTTCAATTCCCAGTCTCTGTAGGAATTTTATCATGAAGGGATGTTGGATTTTTTTCAAATGCTAATGAGACAATCATGTGATTTTTGTCCTTCAGTCCATTTATATAATGTATTACATTCATTGATTTGTGTATGTTGACCATCCCTGCATCTCAAGGATAAAGCCTACTTGGTTGGGGTGAATGATCTTTCTGATATATTCTTGTATTCTGTTTGCCAATATTTTGTTGAGAATTTTTGCATCTATGTTCATGAGGGAGATTGGTCTGTAACTTTTTCCTTCTTTCTTTCTTTCCTTCCTTCCTTCTTTCCTCTTTCTTTCTCTCTTTCTTTCTTTCTTTCTTTCTTTCTTTCTTTCTTTCTTTCTTTCTTTCTTTCTTTCTTTCTTTCTTTCTTTCTTTCTTCTTTTTCTTTCTTTCATCTTTGCCTGGTTTTGGTATCAGGGTGATGCTGGCTTTGTAGAAGGAGTTTGGTAGGAGTCCTTCTTTTTCTATTTTATGGAAAAGCTTAAGAAGCAATGGTGTTAGTTCTTCTCTGAAGGTCTGGTAAAATTCACCAGTGAATCCATCTGGGCCTGGGCTTTCTTTTAGTCCGCAGATTTTTGATAACTGCTTGGATCTCCATGCTTGTTATAGATCTATTTAAATTATTAATCTCATCTTAATTTAATTTAGGTGGTCATATAAATCAAGGAAATCATCTACTTCTTTCAGATTTTCATACTTAGTGGAGTATATGTTTTTATACTATATCCCTATTATTTTTTTGAATTTATCTGGTATAGTTGTGATGTTGCCTTTTTCATGTATAATTTTATTAATATGTGTCTCTTCTCTCTTTCTTTTGGTCAGATTTGATAAGGGTTTATCAATCTTGTTTATCCTTTCAAAGAACCAACTCTTTGTTTCATTGATTCTTTGGGTTGCTTTTTTTGGTTTCTATTTCAGTAATTTCTGCCCTAATTTTTATTATTTCTTCCCATCTACTGATTTTCTGTTTGCCTTGTTCTTCTTTTTCCAAGGCTTTAAGGTGAAGCATTAGGTCATTTATTTGAGATCTTTCTCATTTCTTAATACTGGCACTTAAAGCTATAAATTTCCCCCTAGGACTGCCTTCATTGTGTCCCAAAGGTTTTGTTATGTTGTGTTCTTATTACCATTTGACTATATGAAGCTTTTGATTTCCTTTTTGATTTCTTCATTGACCTGTTCTTCATTTAGTAGTGCATTATTTAGTTTCCATGATTTTGTGTATGCTCTATAGCCTTTCTTGCTATTGATTTGTAGTTTAATTCCATTATGGTCAGATAGAATGTAAGGAATTATTTCAATTTTCCTGTATTTGTTAGGATTTGCTTTGTTTCCTAATATATGGTCTATTTTAGAGAATGATCCATGTGCTGCTGTAAAGAATGTATATTCTGCAGCATTTGGATGAAAGGTACTGTATATATCTGTTAGGTCCATTTCTTCTATGACTTCATTTAATCCAGATGCCTTTCTGTTTATTTTTTCCCAGGATGACCTGTCAATTGATGAGAGTGGGGTGTTGAAGTCACTTACTACCACTGTGTTTGCTGTTATCTGTGACCTTAGTTCTAGTGGTGTTTGATGAAGTTGGGAGCCCCCATGTTAGGCACATATATGTTTAGGGTTGTAATGTCCTCCTGTTGGTTTGTCTTTAAGTAATATAAAGTGACCTTCTTTATCTTTCCTAACTAATGTTGGGCTGAAGTCTACTTTGTCAGATATTAGGGTAGCAACCCCTGCTTGTTTTCTAGGCCCATTTGCTTAAAATGCCATTTTCCAACCTTTCACCCTAAGATAGTGCACATCCTTTGTAGAAAGGTGAGTTTCTTGGAGGCAACAAATTGAAGGTCCTTGCTCTTTAATCCAGACTGCAAACTTATGTTTTTTGGTTGGGGCCGTTGATATTAGGACATATTATTGAATGGTGTGTATTTGTTTTTGCCGTTTTTTTTTTTTTTTTTTTTTTTTGTAGTTCTTCTGGTTTTACCTTTGCTCTCTTGTGTTAACTGGTTTTGAGTATTTTTTTTTTTGTTTTTTCCAGTTTCCTTATATGTGTGCTTTTCTTTCTCTTCAGCATGGAGGATTCTTTCAAGTACTTTCTGTAGAGCTGGTTTTGTCTTCAAACATTCCTTTAGCCTGCTTTTGTTGTAGAATGTCCTTATTTCTCTGTCTATTTGAATGGATAGCTTTGCAGGATAAAGTAACCTTGGTTGAGAGTTATTATCTTTCAGAACTTGGAATATATCACTCCAAGCCCTTCTGACTTTTAAAGTTTGTGTTGAGGGGCTGGAGAGATGGCTTAGCGATTAAGCGCTCGCCTATGAAGCCTATGGACCCTGGTTCAAGGCTCGGTTCCCCAGGTCCCACGTTAGCCAGATGCACAAGGGGGCGCACGTGTCTGGAGTTTGTTTGCAGAGGCTGGAAGCCCTGGCGCGCCCATTCTCTCTCTCTCCCTCTATCTGTCTTTCTCTCTGTGTCTGTTGCTCTCAAATAAATAAATAAAAAATGAACAAAAAAATATTAAAAAAAAAAGTTTGTGTTGAGTAATCTGCTGTGACCCTGAAGGGCTTGCTTTTGTATGTAACTTGATTTTTCTCTCTAACTGTTTTCAAGATTTTTTCTTTGGTTTGTATATTTGGTAGTTTAATTATAATATGGTGAGGAGAGGTTCTTTCCAGGTTTTGTCTGATTGGTGTTCTAAAGGATTCCTGTACCTGCATTGGCACCTCTTTCCCAATTTGGAGTGGTTTATTTCTATGATTTTGTTGAAAATTCCTAGTATGCCTTTGGAGTGAAATTCTTCTCTTTCTACTATGCCCTGAATTCTTATGTTTTATCTTTTCATAGTGTTCTGAATATCTTGAAATTCCTATTCATACTTTCCTATTAGTTTGTTTTTCTCTTCGTTGGACTGTATTAGACCTGCCACCTGGTCATCTAGTTTATATATTCTGTCCTCTTCTTCATCCATTCTACTGGTGAGATTTTCTATAGAGTTTTTTTTTTTTAATTTCATTAACTGTGTTCTTCATTGCTAGTAATTATGACTGTTTTTTCTTTATTATTTCTATTTCCTTATCTATGTCTTGCATTGACCTCTTTATTTCATTAAATTGGTTTCTTCTTCTTTGATTCCTTTGATTTTCTCTTTCATTCCATTGAATTCCTCTTTGACTTCTTTGAGCATATTTCTAATCATTCTTTTGAAATCTTTCTCAGGCATTTCCTCTAACTCATTCTCACTGGAAGTCATTTCTGATACATTAATACTTTTTGGTAGATTTATATTGTCTTGATTTTTGGTGTTTCTTGTGTTATAATTTATGTTTTTGCACCTTGGATGAATTTAATGCTTTGATTTTCTAGCTAGCTGCAGTATTATTAGATGTATCAATTAATCTGATGTTATACATCTTCAGGGTATGAGCTTAAGGTGCTCAGTGTGGCTCTCAAGACTCTCAGAATATCTACAAAAGTGGCCCTAGGTGTTGTGTTTGCCTGGTATGAGAGAGTATTCAAGTAGGCTGAGTGGAACAAAATATAGGCAGATTCTAAAATTTAACTATACAATGTACACATTCAATGAAAAATAGCACAAAGTATTTATGCAAGAGTAGAAAGCTGGGCGTGGTGGCACACGCCTTTAATCCCAGCACTCGGGAGGCAGAGGTAGGAGGATTTCCATGAGTTCGAGGCCACCCTGAGACTCCATAGTGAATTCCAGGTCAGCAGTGAGACCCTACCCCAAAAAACCAAAAAAAAAAAAATATATATATATATATATATATATAGTAGGTATTATGACAACCAGATCCTCCAACAAAGTCACTGTCCCTTAGGGTGTGTGTTGCCCTACACTGTTAATCCTGTCAACTAGGAGGTTAAGATTTCTGGTCTGTTGAAGATTTCAAGTCAGCTTGTGACCAAGTGAGACCCTTCCCTAATGTACAACAGAAGAAGAAACAAAGCCACTATAAATCAAGAAGCAACAAAAACAAGCTCAAAATCTAGCTTATTTAAGAATGGCAAATCTGACCATCCATCAGATTTAACATATAATTTATCCTGATATGGAAGGTGCAATTATCACTTCCTGTTCAGGCCTATATACCAGGCTTATTTGACAGGTACTGACCTGGTGTAATCCGTTAGTTACCTTTTGGGATGATTTTGGTCTCAGTTACGCTGTGCTCCTGTTTGGGTCCCTTTTTAGTGCGCTGTGGGTTCAAGTAGGCTGGCTGGGCCAGTGGATTGCTGCTCTGGTTGCTGGCGCTGGGTGCTGTGAGCTCCCTTCACCTGGTCCCTTGTGCTTGTTGGTACTTGTGCTGGCGGTGGGGTTGGGGAGGCTGTGGATGTTGGTTCTAGTTCTCCAGGTGGTCCGTATGATCCTCTACCTCGTGATCTACTCCTCCGTTGTTTGCTGTAGTTCTCTCTTCATGTTTCTTGAGTTTTTGAAGAGCTCTGTTGTGAGTGGAAAATCTCCACATGACTTTTCCTGTGGCTCAAGCCAAGCCTTGTCATTGTGGCCCCGCAGACCTGGTGCCACTGCTGGAGCCACTTCTGCCGGCCTGTGTGGGCTCTGGATCTCTCCTACTTCTCTGCTGCTGTTGGTAATTTCTTATACAACTCACTTTTTAGTAGAAGAGTGTATTTTGCTGGTTTTTTTTTTTCCTCCCCTAGGCTGCTTTGGCATGGTTCTATGCTGCCATATCAACTGGAAATCCTGGGTTATAATTCTTGAGGCCCACCTCCTAGTAACCCATTTCCTCCAGCTAGAACCCACCTCTCTCAAATGTTCCACAGTCTTCCAAAGCAGCTCCACCAGTCCCCACACCAGGACCAAGTGTTCAGATACATGAGTCTGTGGGGGATATCTTTACATTCAAAACATAACCACCATGCATTCTTTAGAGCTAATGTCTAGAATGGGCATCATTTTGTTGCTAGGGGAGAGAAGTCCATCACTGTTGGAGATCTTTGTTTCAAGCAATAAAAGTGAGGCCAGACATTTCTAATACTGGTTTCATGTTCTGTTTAATCCTTAGGTAGAAAAGATGGCCAGTTTGTACAACATCCAGCTGAGGACCGGCTGCTTCTGTAACACAGGGGCCTGCCAGAGGCACCTGGGGCTCAGCAATGAGATGGTCAAGAAGCATCTGCAGGTGGGTACAGGACCCTGAGTCTAGCCAGAAAGGCCTCACGGTAGTGAGGGGTCAGATACACTGTGGTCATGTGGCTGGTGGGGGGTTAGTTTTGTGGCTTGTTTTGCCAGGCTCCTTCTGTGGATGGGGAGGGGGAAGAGGCATGACAACAGAAAAGACTCAAGTTTTTATCCCTATGGATGTATCTTCTCATTCCTGTGTGTACTTTATAAGGGCAGAGAGGGCCATTCGGGAGGTAGTGCTGCATACTCTTGCCTGTTCAGCCTCCTTGAGTACACCCCTCACTGCAGTCATCCTCCCCGAGGACGGGAGTGGAGCGTGATTCTTCCGTGGTTCCAAGGAGTCTGTCTTCTAAAACCCACCATCTTCTCTTGGGGTGGAGTGTTTTCACTCTGAGAACCTACAGCCTGTTTTGAACTATTTCATAAAAATAGTTTGGGGGTGGCTGGATAGATGGATTAGTGGTTAAGATGCTTGCCTGCAAAGCCAAAGGACCCAGGTTCAATTCCCTAGGTCCCATGTAAGCCAGATGCACAAGGTGGCACATGTGTGTGGAGCTTCTTTGCAGAAGCTAAAGGGTCTGGTGTGCCTGTTTTGTCTCTCTGCCTGTCTCTCTCTCTCTCTCAAATAAATAATTAAAAATAAACAGTTTTCGGGCTGGAGAGATGGCTTAGCGCTTGCCTGTGAAGCCTAAGGACCCCGGTTTGAGGCTCGGTTCCCCAGGTCCCACGTTAGCCAGATGCACAAGGGGGCGCACGCGTCTGGAGTTCGTTTGCAGAGGCTGGAAGCCCTGGCGCGCCCATTCTCTCTCTCTTCCTCTATCTGTCTTTCTCTCTGTGTCTGTCACTCTCAAATAAATACATAAATAAATTAATTTAAAAAAAATTTAAAAAAAAATAAATAAACAGTTTGAGGGGTGTATTGACTTTCCTCATTCCTGTGACAAAGTACCTGGTGTGAACAACTCAGGAGAAACTCTTAAAAAATTTTTTTTTATTAACAACTTCCATAATTATAGATAATAAGCCACGGTGAAACTCTTTGTTTTTACTAATGGTTTCAGAGGGTTCAGACCATGGTCACATTGATATAGACTTTTTGGGGGTGTCAGGATGTGTCTCCTTAATTTATGAAACCCCAAGTTTGGGTTATATTTTACCTTTTACAAAGAATTGTTAAAGACAGACTTAAGAAGTATAAATTATGAATTATTAAGTTTATTTAGGGAGAAATCACAATTTGTGGGGTTTATTTAAGGGAGATTGGGATCTAGGAAGGAAAGCTAGAACAGAGTCATAAATATGTGGGAAGTAAGAAACATGCTGTCATGTGGAAACACTGCATAGTTTATAAGGTTCATTTAAGAGAAACTATGTTGTTGGGGGGAAATTGGAGTAGAGCAGCAAGCATATGGAGGGAGCTAATCTGAGGCTTTCAAGAAAAGACTGAGGTAGGGCCATAGCACTTGGAAGACAGAACTTAGGAGTGTATGTAGAGAGACTTACAGGGACACATGACATCTGCCATGTGCTTTCTTGTGGAGGGTAGTTAAGGGGGCTTATGCTCAAGGAAAAATAACAGGGAAAATATCAAAGCAGAGACCAAGAAATCCAGAGGAGAAATGAGTAATGAAGAGAGTTACACTGCTACCCTGTTTGAAGAAATTATATATCCACATGGTAAATCTGGGATGTAAGAGAAATATACATGTGGTAGATTAGGAGATCAGAGGAACATCGTGCATGTAATAATGAAAGTGAGAAGTCACCCCAAACTATAAAACAGAAGCAGAGGCAATCAGAAGAGTTCCCCCAGACCCAGGAAGCAGTTTTATGCCCTCTGTGTCACCCACTCAGCCAAGCTGGGAGAGGGGGAAGCTAGACTCACTTTTGTCCATCTGGCCCAGCAAAGAGAGGAAGAGCTGAGCAGAGCCAGAAAGACAAAATGGAACTGACTGGGATGGGGTGGAGCCAGCAATGGGAAGAACACAGTAGCCTTTATAGGCAAGGGGAACACCCCAGAGCCAGCCACCTGAGCCAGCCCATTTGGGTCCTCTTTCTAGGTAGCGTTAGACTGTGGGCAGCAGAGGGCGCTGTAGATCAGTCTAGATCAGACACAAACTCCATTTCTGCCAAGAGTTCCATTCTTGGGTCAGGATGAGGTGCCATGTGGGATGGCATCCCCTGGTTCTCTCTGGGCCTCAATCTCTAACTGAAACTGCCTCAAAGGAACTATTAGCTTTCTTCTACCCTCCTTCAACATGACCCCAGCACTTGGGCAAGAACCTCATAGTAGTAGAAGTATAATGGTGGGAGAGAGCATTTCACATCATGGCTGACTAGGAACTAGAGAAAAGGAGCATGACAAGTAAGGGCTAGGGATAATGTAAGTCCAAGAACCTGACCTCACTGATCTACTTCCTCTAGTTGGGTCTCACCGCCCAAAGTTTCCACAACCTCACAAAACAATGCTGCCACCTGGGGACCAAGTATTCAAAACATGAGCCTATAGAGGACATTTCAGATTTAAACAGTAACAAGTGGCAGAGAGACTTTAAGTAGTTTCTTTTTTTCTTTTTCTTTTTCTTTCTTTCCTTTTTTTTTTTTTTTTTTTTTTTTTTTTTTTGAGGTAGGGTCTCACTCTAGCCCAGGCTGACCTGGAATTCACTATGTAGTCTCAGGGTGGCCTTGAACTCATGGCAGACCTCCTACCTCTGCCTCCCGAGTGCTGGGATTAAAGGTGTGCTCCACTACGTCTGACTCAGAGTAGTTTCCAAGTTGGGTTTCTTTTGATTGCACTGAATAATATTGCATGTACTAGATCCCAATTAACCATGAACTGGATTTTAAAGAGAGATAGAATGACAGAGTAAAAGGTAGAAGAGACTGAAAAGGGGAGGAAGAAAGAGAGAATGAGAGATGAGCAAGGCCAAAATAAACACAGTTCTAGATAAAGTACTTGACTGTGCTGGAAGGCATGTCTCATCTCCTTGGGTGACTATTAAGGACCTGGTACTAAAGGGCTTTCTTGTGCAGCCTAATGTACCAGACAGCCAGGCTTAGAGAGTGCTCCTCCTGCCTTTTCCTCATCCTGGCAGGGGCACCCAGGCTGACCTGGGCCTGATGGTGGTTGTGGACTGCTTATTCCTAAGATCAGAACCTCTGTCTTTCTCTCCTTCAAGGGCAACTATTGTTGATGCAGCTTCCCTTTGGTACTGAGAGATGAGGGTGTCCAGCATCTCTGCATTTCCATCCTTCAAAGACAGTTATTGTGAACATAGCCTCCCTTCAGTGCTGAGAGAGGAGGATGGGGATGGCCTGTATCTCTGCCTCTCTCCCTTCAAGAGCAGCTATTGCAGATACAGCCTCCCTTAGGTGCTGAGAGAAAGGTGGGGGTTGCCAGCAGGTTTTTGTCATGTCTCAGCCTTGGATTACCTGCTCTTTCTGAATTTTTGATTTGTCCCTTGACCTCTCTGGGTGAACACTTTCCATTAAGCATTTCTGTTAAATTCTTTCATGGCCTTTGAAATTGGCACTAACTCCAATTCACAGCTTAGTAATATAAGACCCAGAAAGTGGGTCCCTGGTTATAAAGAACTGAATGGTGTCACAAATATCTATCACATTAGTGCTATAATTCTGTTTCCCTGAGCTGACTTTAAAATTAACAAAATTTGTTTTACGAAACTGTTTTCAGTTTACCCATGAGATGTGAGTCCCTCTGGCTGACTTGTCTTCCTTAATTCTAGGCTGGCCATGTCTGTGGAGATGATGTCGACCTCATAGATGGGCAGCCTACTGGTTCTGTGAGGATTTCATTTGGATACATGTCTACTCTAGAGGATGCTCAGGCCTTTCTCAGGTTCATCAAAGCCACCTGCCTTCGCTTACCAGGTGGCCAGCCTGTCCCTCAAGCCTGTGACAATGAGGCTGGAGACGAGTCAGCAGAGGGCACGGCCCATAATACACCTGCTGTCGCTGGTGTATGTGAGCTCTCACCTCAGAAGGGAGCAGGCCCAGATCCTGGGGTTTGCAATGGCTCCCACCTTGCTGCAAGTACTGTGGGCTTGCATCTACCTCTGAGTGTAGCCACCAACACCCAGTCAACAGCTTCAGAGAAAGCTGCAGGCATCCTGCGTGGGAACTTTGGGCCCCATGTTGTTACCAACCTTTACCTCTATCCCATCAAATCCTGTGCTGCATTTGAGGTGAGTAAGGGTTATTCCCAGAGCAAAAAGGTTCTTCCTGTTTTGCTTTCTCTACAGCTTTCTTCCTTTTCTTCCTTTCTTTCTTCCTTTCTTCCCTCCTTCAATTCTTTTCTTCCTTCTTTTATTCTTTCCTTTCTTTCTTTCTATTTCTCTCTTTTTAAAAATATATTTATTTATTTATTATTGGCAACTTCCATAATTATATACAATAAACCATGGTAGTTCCCTCCCTCCCACTTTCCCCTTTGCAAATGTACTCTCTATCTCATATCCCTTCCCCTTCCAATCAGTCTCTCTTTAATTTTGATGTCATCATCTTTTCCTCCTATTATGTTGGTCTTGTGTAGGTAGTGTCAAGCACTGTGAGGTCATGGATATCTAGGCCATTTTGTGTCTGGAAGAGTGCATTATGAGGAGTCCAACCCTTCTTTTGGCTGTTACATTCTTTCTGCTACCTCTTTGGAAATGGAATCTGAAATGGAAGGGATGATAGAGATGGAGATGTTTCAGTGCTGAGTACTCCTCTGTCACTTCTTCTCAGCACTGTGGTACTTTTTGGATCATCCCAGAGGTCACCACCATCTGAAGAGAAGCTTCTCTAACCAAAAGTGAGAGCAGCACTAATATATGAGTATGAACATTTAGAGAAGTGTTTACCAAGCAGTTTGGTAAGCATAATCTACATTTATCCAGACACCAGCAGGTGTTACACCCCTAGGGCTCATGACTTTCCCTGTCATAGGTTTTCAGTATCAGGCATGTATTCCCTCCCATGGAGTGGGCCTCCATTACAATTAGAGAGTGGTTGGCTTCCTCATAACAGACATGCCATTATTGCACCCATGGTCTCATTTGGCCTGGCTGGCCAGACTTAAGGCTTGCAGTGTCCACTGTTGTTTATCTCCACTGATGATTTCTCTGTCTCCCATGAAGCTGCATGCAGCTTGGCTTTTTCCAGCTTTCTGTCAGCTGGTCTACATGGAGGAGGTTATCAGCTCAGCACCAGCAGGATTTCTCAGTGATTTTACAGCACAAGTATATGGAGTCTTTAGCAATAGGGTCTTACCATCTATTCCTGGTGGGAAACCAAGAGCCTTAGCAATGGCCTGTAATGTTTTGGGGGGCATCAGGTACCTCCCTGATGAACAATTTACTGGAAGGTATCCCATCCCTGGCACTGAAAAGCTTCCAGTAATAATCGATGGCTTCTGGGTATGTCATTGTCCAAAAAAGTAGGTTTCCAGGTCTGGAGGGATGGCTTAGTGGTTAAGGCATTTACCTGCAAAGCCAAAAGACCCAGATTTGATTTCCCAGGACCCACGTTGTCCAGATGCACAAGGTGGCACATGTCTGGGGTTCATTGCAGAGGCTGGAGGCCCTGGCATGGCCACTCTCTCTCTCTGTCAAATAAATAAGTAAAAAATAAAAAATATTTTTAAAAAGTAGGTTTCTATATGATTTATTCATACCCTCATAGATGTTGATTAGCCCTTCCCCCACCCTTCCTTTACTCATTCTCTTCCCTGACCTCACTTAGATCTTTCCACCCCCATTAAGCTGTTCTTCTTCTACTTACATATGTACAATATCATCTCCTTAAGCGCCCCCTCCTCCTTCTCTTATATCCCTTTTATAGCTTACTGGCCTCTGCTATTGAGTTTTATTCCAAGTCACATAAAAGTCTAAATATTTGTAGGTAGGATCCACATATGAGAGAGAACATGTGGTGTTTGGCTTTCTGGACCTGGGTTACTTCACTAAATGTAATCCTTTGCAGATATATCCACTTCCTGCGAATTTCATTTTTCTTTCCCACTGAATAGAACTCCATTGTGTAAATGTACCTCATGTTCACTATCCACTCATCAGTACAGGGACATCTAGGCTGGTTCTATTTCCTAGCTATTGTGAATAGAGCGGCAATAAACATGGATGTGCAAGTATCTCTAAGGTAGTGTGACGAGTCCTTACTTTATCTATTTTTTACAAATGATTTATTTGTTCAATTTGAGAGAGAGTGAGTGGTTACTGTAGGGCCTCCAGCCACTACAGACGAACTCCAAATGCGTACTCCACCTTGAGCATCTGGCTTTGCATCAGTACTGGGGAATTGAACCTCGGTCCCTTGGCATTGCAGGCCAGCACCTTAAACACTAAGCCACCTCTCTTTTTGAAAAGCAGTATATAGCATTTTATTTATTCTATTAGTATCATTGTTATTATTATTTTGGTTATTTGAGGTAGGATTTCACTCTAGGCCAGGGTGACTTGGAATTCACTATATAGTCTCAGGGTGGCCTTGAATTCATGGCAATCCTCCTACCTCTGCCACCCAAGTGCTGGGATTAAAGGTGTGCGTCACCACACCTGGTTCAGTATATAGCATTTTAATGTGTATGTGTGCATGCACATGCATGTGTGTGTACATGTGCATGTGTGTATATGCCTGGGGAGGCTAAGGAACAATCTCAGGTATCTTCCTCAGGAATGCCATCTACCTTTTTCTTCCTTTCTTTCTGTCCCTCGCTCTTTTATTTCCTTCTTCTCCTTCTTCCTTCCTACCTCTCTTTTGAAGGCAGTGCATAGCACTTTGTGTGTGTGTGTGTCTATGAGTGTTCATGTGATGCATGTGCATGAGTGTGCTTGCCTGTGGAGGTCATAGGACAATCTTGGATGTCATTCTCAGTAACAGTGTATTCCTCATTTGAGATAGAATGCCATTGGTCTAAAGGTCACCAATCATGCTCAACTGACTGGTCAGTCAGCCCCAGGGATCCTCCTGTCTCCATCTCCCAGTGCTGGGATTACAGGTATATGTCACCACATCTGGCATTTTCACATGGGTTCTGAGGATTGAACTCAGGTGCTTATGCTTACAGAGCAAGCACTTTATTTGCCAAGGTATCTCCTTAGCCTTATAGAACTTTTAAAATAACCTCTGTCAAGTTACATACATGAGCAAAATGTCTTTTTAAAATATTTTTATTTATTTATTTATTTAAGAGAAAAAGAATGGGTGTGCCAGGGCCTCTAGCCACTGAAAATAAACTCCAGACACATGTGCCACCTTGTGTATCTGGCTTATGTGGGTTTTAGGGAATTGAACCTGGGTCCTTAAGTTCTGCAGGCAAGTGCCTTAACCACTATGCCATCTCTCTAACCCCATGTCTTTTGATTATAATCCCATCCTTCTTTGGTCCACCCTTTTCTATTCCCTCCTACTGAACCCCTTCTTTCTAACTAATCCCTATTCTATTTTGTTGTGCTTTTCCCCCTGTCCAACATACATGATGGAATATTGATGGGTCCAATATCGTACAGGTCTTACATGTAGCACTTAAAAATGTTTTATTTTTACTTACTTACTTGAGAGAGAGAGAGAGAGAGAGAGAGAGAGAGAGAGAGAGAGAGAGAGAGAGAGAGAATGGGCACATCAGGGCCTCTAACCACTGCAAACAAATTCCAGACACATACACCACCTTGTGAATCTGGCTTATGTGGGTACTGGGGAATCAAACCTGGGTCCTTAGCCTTCACAGTCAAGTGCCTTAAATGTTAAACCATCTCTCCTGCCCCCAGCGCTTTTTTTGATAAAGTGGGGAAAAAAAAGATGTAACAAGTAAAGCATGTAAAATGTCAAAACCAGAGCATCATGGTATGTGTTGCAGTTACTTTCTTATTGCTTGGAAAAGCACTTGGTTAAAAGCTGCTGAGGGGAGGAAAGGATTTATTTTGGCTTACAGTCTTGAGGGGAAGCTTCATGAAGGCAGTGGAAAGCCTGGCATGAGCAGAGACTGGACATCACCTCTGCCATAGCAAGTGGAAAGCAGCATCAGCAGAGTGAGCCAATCTCTGCACCCCAAAGCCTACCCCCCAACAACACACCTCCTCCAGCAAGACTCTACTTCCCAAATTGCCATCAGCTGGAGACCAAACATTCAAAACACATGAGTTTATGCACAGCACCTGATTCAAACCACCATATTCCAACCCTGGCCCCATAAACTGATGATGATCTGTGATGTAAAATGCAATTCATTCAACCCAATTTTAAAAGTCTCCATAATTTTTATTAGTCCCAATGCTGTTCAAATATCCCATCGTCCAAGATTTCCTATCTGTGATCCTGTAAAACCAAAAAAAAAAAAAAAAAAAAACCAAAATATAATTGCACAGAGTAAACATTCACACTGCAAAAGATATCATAGCAAGGAGTGATTGAATGAACTAATGTAAGGTCTAAAACAAGCAGGAGAAGTATCAAATCTAGGTTCCACTCCCTTATCTCTGGGGTTCCAATTCTGCCCTTCCAGCTGGCCTGCCCCACAGCCCAGGGAAAACTCCATCCTGAGCTAGCAGCTGTCCTCAGTGGTCATTCTAGAGTCCTGGTATTTCCAGAATCCTGGGTCTCCACTGCCATCCACAGTTCATCCATGGTATGGTCCCCATGGCCTCTATTCAGGGGCTATGACCCTGTTTCACATCACCAAGGGATCATCTCCAAATAACCATGTTGCCAATTCAATGACCCCTCTTTTCTGCATTTGTTATACTAGGTGGGCTACCAAATTTGTTAATCAAGAGGGGAATAAGGCCAAATTTACATAGCAGGAAAATACCTTCAGCATTTTGGCCTCCTACTTTCAAGAGAGTTAGCATTCTTCCTGCTGCTACAATGCAGAACATCTAGTGCAATTTCCGTGGTGATAATCTCTCTCAAGCAAATTACAGCAGAAACAGGCTGCTGTCTCTAGCCTGAAACTTTCATGTTTTTCTGTGCCATATCCCTATGCTCACATCGGTCCATTTCTTCCAAACTCAACCCTGCACAAGTTCTCATGACAGAGTCAACACAAGTAGCTGCTCACACAAACTATCTCTAGGGCAAAGCTCTTTCTTCTCCTTATGAGCCAAACCTCACCGTTCACAGTTCTTTGTACATTTAGGTCTCTCAACTCTAACTGGAATGGTCCATCAAGCTTAAGACTTCTCTTAGGCCAATGTTTCATATACTTCCACACATTCCCTGCAAATCATTTCCAAAAGCCCAAAAGCTATACAGTCATGTTGCTTGCAATAATGACTCCCTTCTGGTACCAATTTTCTGTTGTACTTAGCTTTTTGTTGCTGAGACAAAGCACCTGACCAAAAGCAGCTGATTGTAGACAGGATTATTTTGGCTTACAGTCTCAATGGGAAGTTCCATGATGGCAAGGGAAAGCATGGCATGAGCAGAGGCCGGACTTCACTTCTGACACAGAAGGTAGAAAATAGCAGCAGCAGAGTGAACAGAATTCTAGCAATGGGGAACTGGTTATAATACCTTTAAACTTGCCCCTAATAGCACACCTCTTCCACAAGGCTATACCTCCCAGGTGCCACCAGGTTGGGACAAAATATTCAGAACACATGAATTTATGGAGGATATCTGATTTAAACCACAACAGTATGAAAAGCTACTCTAATGATAACTTTATTGGTATGGGCTAGCTTTTGAATATGGCACTGATTTGAAACCCCTGAGAGGGCCCTGGTTCTGAGTGGTGAGTACTGACAGGCTGCTGTCAGCCGTAGCTGTTGCTTTCACTGAATGCGTGCACTGTCTCCTTGTGGAAATATGATATGTTTTGTTTCATCTGATTCTTTGCACAATCATGTGAATAGGGACATTTTCCCTCATGCATAGATACAAGCCTGAGGGGATTGAAGTGTTAGCACTTTGACCATGTCACTAATAAGCAACATACATTGCAAAGATTTGAAACTGGGACCTGCTGATCCTTGAGGCCATCCTTGTGATAGTTTCAGTGCAAAATGTTACTCATAGCCTCATGTGTTTGCGAGTAAGCCTCACACTTAATCCTCACTGGCGGAGCCTTTGGAAGGTGGAGACTTGCTGAAGGAGGTGTGTCACTGATAGGTGGGCCTTAGGATTGTATAGTCCTGCTTTCCAGTGGTAGGAAGCTGACTCTGTCTAATTCTACCTTGCTGCTGTGGAGATGTGATACAGAGCTCTTGGGTCCTTCCATGTTTCCCCCACAATGATAAAACTTCCTTTTGACACTTTAAGCTGGAAACAAACCCTTTTGTTCTATAAGCTGCTTCTGGTTGGGTGTTTTGTCTCAGCAACAAGAAGGTAACTGCTACAATGCCCTTATGTGAAGCATTCTGCTCAGTCTTCCCTGTGGAAATGAAGTGTACATCTCTATTCATGAGTCTGTATCCATGGATGCAACAGACTAAGGATCAAAACTATTAGAAAAATATTGCATCTGTACTGACATATATACACTTTTCTTTTTGTTTTTCCCTCAAAAATAAAAATAACTATTTACTTAGCATTTGCATTGTGTTAGGTAGTTCAGTCATGTAGAGCTAGAAAGAGTATGTGCACAGTTGTGTGCAAATGCTACACCATTCAATCTGTGTGACTTGAGCATCCAGAGATTTGGTGTTTTGTGGGGGTTCTGGAACTAATCCCTATGGATACTGAACTATTACAAAT
Source organism: Jaculus jaculus (assembly GCF_020740685.1). Lineage (NCBI taxonomy): Eukaryota > Metazoa > Chordata > Mammalia > Rodentia > Dipodidae > Jaculus > Jaculus jaculus. The sequence continues at coordinate 48,708,830 of NC_059116.1, read as the reverse complement.
GTTAAAAAAGATGCTGTCCAGTGAATCATTTTATTAGAGGACAGGGCCCTGCCTTTGCTGTCAACCCTGATTTCCCAAAGAGGGACCTTACTGTGGTCAACTGGAGGCTGTCTTTTTACAATCTCTGTAAATGTCTAAGTCCCAAGAAAAGGTCCCATAGTCCAGGCCTCTGGATGACAGGATCTCTGCCTCCTCATCAAGCACACCAAGTCTATGGATGTTTGATTACATGTCATTCAGGATGGTCCCATAGGAGCCTGGTCTCCAGACTGAGACCATCACTATTATATTTTAAATGGAAAATGTCTCCCATGGGTTCATGTACTTGGACACTTGGTCTCCAGCTGGTGTTGCTGCTGTGGGAGGTGGGTTCTAGCTGGAGGATGTACGTCATGGTGAGTGGCCCTTGAAGGTTATAGTCCATTCCTGCTTCCTGTCCCCACTCTGCTTCCTGGTCCATGGAGATGTGGCCAAGCTGCAGTATGCTCCTTCTGCTACTGCCTCAAGCTTCTCCTGCCACCATGCCTTCCCCATCATGATGAACTGTACCTCAAACTGTGAGCTAAAAAAAAGTATTCCTGAGAAAGGAAGGAGGGGTATTTAATAGGATGGTATTGTATATATGTAAGTAGGAAAACAAATTAATAGGGGTGAAAAGGTCCAAGTGAGGTCAGGGGAAGAGATTGAGTAAAGGAAAGGTAGAGGGAGGGCTAATCAAAATCTAAGAGGATATAAATAAATCATATGGAAATCTACATTTTTTTGGACAATGGAACACTCAGGAGCCATAGATTGTTGCTAGAAAATTTTCAGTGCCAGGGATGGGATACCTTCCAGTGAGTTGTTGGCCAGGGAGGCCCCTAATGCTCCCAAAACATTATAGGCCATTGTCAAGGCCCTTGGTTTCCCACCAGGAAGAGATGGCAAGACCCTATTTCTGAAGACTCCTCATACTTGGGCTGCAAGGCCACTGAGAAATCCTGCTGGAGCTGAGCTGATAACCTCCTCCATGTAGACCAGCTGACAGAAAGCTGAAAAAAGCCATTCTACATGTAGTTCAATGGGAGAGAGAGAAATCACCAGTGAAGATACTTAATAGTAGACACTGCAAGTCTTAAATTTTGCCAGCTAGGCACTATGGTGACTTTTGAGTCATCCCAATGGTCACTACTATGTGAAAAGAGGCTTCTCTAACCAAAGGTAAAAGTAGCATTAATATATGGGCATAAACATAAAATAGTGCTTACAGGGCAGTCTGGTGGACATTAAATATGCATTTAGTCAGACAACAGCAGGCATTATCCCCCTAGGCCTCACTCATGACCTCCTCAGCCATAGGCTTTTGACTAGGTTTTCAGTACTAGGTACATATTTCCTCCCACGGAGTGGGCCTCCAGTCTAATTAGAGAATAGTTGACTTTCCCCATAACAGACATGTCACTATTGCACCAGTTGGCACATTTGGCCTAGTTGGACAGCTATAATGGTTGCATGGTCCACTCCTGTTTAACGCTGTTGGTGACTTCTCTCTTCCAAAAGGCTGCTTGTAGCATAGCTCATTCCAGCTTTCTGATAGCTAGTCAACAGGGAGGAGGTTTCCAGCTCAGCTCCAGTTTGATTTTTAAGTGACTTGCATATAGAGTCTTCAGTAATAGGGTCTTACTATCTAGTTTTGGTGAGCAACCAAGAGCCTTGGTAATGGTATGTAATGTTTTGGGGACATCAGAGAACTTCCTGGTCAACAACTCACTAGACGGTATCCCACCCCAGGCACTGAAATTTTCTAATAACAACCTACAGTTTGTGGGTGCACCATTATCCATGCCCATAGGATACTTCTGCCCAAACTCTCTCTCTTTTTAAACATATACATTATTGGCTAGCAAAGAATTAGGTTTCCATATGGTATCTGTGGATACAGAGGATGAAAGCAGGCATCTCACATCATCTCTTTTGCACATCCCTCTTGTTCCTTCAAGAATCTGAGATGAATTCCTAAAGCCCAGTTGCACCTATACAGTGATATGAAGATCATGTTTGAGGAGCCCTGCCCTAAGTCCCCTTACCTTTTGTTTAGGTGACTGTGTGGCCTGTTGGAAACCAAGGGTTGCTATACGACAGGAGCTGGATGGTTGTGAATCACAATGGTATTTGCTTGAGTCAAAAGCAGGAGCCCAGGCTCTGCCTGATCCAGCCCTTCATCGACCTGCAGCAGAAGGTCATGGTCATCAAAGCCAAAGGTGGGAAATGGTTTGTCTTCACAGAGTGGCCCGAGGGCAGTTTTCTTTCTCAGATGAAAAGGAAAGAATGGCCTTTCTACTGCCAAATATTATAATTATCCCAAAGTAAGTGAAATGATACCAGGAAAGACATTTTTGTTCTGGGAAATTTGGGGGGGTGGAGGAGGCTTAGCAACCCAAAAGTAAAGGGGAGTAAACTTGGAATTGTATGATGTTCTTAGCACTTGCACTTCTTTTCCTTCTTTCTTTTCTTTTTTTTTTTTAATTTTTTATTTATTTATTTGAGAGCGAGAGACACAGAGAGAAAGACAGATAGAGGGAGAGAGAGAGAATGGGCGCGCCAGGGCTTCCAGCCTCTGCAAACGAACTCCAGACGCGTGCACCCCCTTGTGCATCTGGCTAACGTGGGACCTGGGGAACCGAGCCTCGAACCGGGGTCCTTAGGCTTCACAGGCAAGCGCTTAACCGCTAAGCCATCTCTCCAGCCCTTCTTTTCCTTCTTTATCCATCATATAATCTGTTTCTGATTGTGAACTATCTAACATGTAGGAAGGTATTGATCACTTCTGTCCAGTAGAAATTTCTGTGACAACAGAAATGTTCAATATGGACATGTTTCCAGCTGGGTTGTTGTTGTCAAATGTGGCTATGTTGTGTCAAATGTGTGGTCAGAATGAGGCTGGTGGGCACCAGAACTGAACTTCAAAGTTATTTAATTATGATTTATCTAAATAGCCACATGTGGCTTGTGGTGATAGTGTTGGACAGTATAGATGTAGAGAATAATATAATACACCATGATGTCATTCAGTTTTCACAAATTTTAACATTTGTTACAGTTCATTAAGATTTTCTTTGTCTTCCCTTCCTTCCTTCCTTCCTTCCTTCCTTCCTTCCTTCCTTCCTTCCTTCCTTTCTTTCTTTCTTTCTTTCTTTCTTTCTTTCTTTCTTTCTTTCTTTTCACATGGGTCTGGTTATCAAACACAGGTCCTCATGCTTGAAAGACAAACACTTACTAAGTGAACCATTTCTCCAGTCTTTTAACAACAACAACCACAATAAATTAGAGCTATAGTTGAAATTCTCTGCGTACCTCTCCTGGGTCTTATTCCTCTTCCTTCCTCACCTTCCCCAACATTTATAAGCATCTCAGTTTCCCCCTGAGTGTGGCTGGGCTTGGGGATACACATGTCCATGTGTTCGTGACTGTGCTTCTTGGCTGTGGTTTCTTCTGTTACTGTGGTTCAGTTTTCCTTCAACCACTAGGTCAATTTATTAGAGCTCTGAAATGACTTGACATCTCATTCTTCCAAGTTACAGGGCTCTGCTGGGCCTTTGGTTCCCTTGTGGATATTTGAATGTATGTACATATTTGTGTATCTACCCCTACAATCTAGGTACAAAACATCCCATCACTCTTACAGAAGATAATCATGCTACTCCTGGGTCGACCCCTTTCCCCAACCTTAATGCCTGGTACCAGTGAGGTATAAAGAGCCTCAGACAGAGTGTAAATTTGGAGATTGGCTTCTTTCACTGGCGTGATGGCTTTGAGGTCCATGCAGATTCGTATCTGTAGCTTGTTCCTCTATATTGCTGAGTAGTATTCCAAGGTGTGGATAGAACAGAGTGCTTTTGCACATTTATTTATTGAAGGATATTTGAGTTGTTTCTGGTTTGGAGTCCTTTAAAAATTTTAATATTTACTTATTCAATCGTTTTTGAAAAATATCACGATATTTAAAAAGCAGGTCTCCCTGGGCATGGTGGCACACACCTTTAATCCCAGCACCTGGGAGGCAGAAGTAGGAGGATCATCATAAATTTGAGGCCAGCCTGGGACTACAGGGTGAGTTCTGGGTCAGTCTGGGTTAGAGTGAGACCCTACCTCAAAATAAACAAAAAAAATAAGAAAAATAAAAAAACAGGTCTCTCTTACTCCATCCTAGTGGGTGTTTCCCAGTGTTCTCTGTCCCTTTGGAAACATCTCAGGTTCTATAAGCCATGATGAATAAGTAGCCCCGAAACAGATCTGTAACACCAATGGATGCACAAGCCCCAGAGACTGGCTGGATGAGGCTTCATGCCAGGTATGAACCACACTTCTTGGGCTCTGGCTGCAGTGTCACAGGACAGAGCCAGGAAAGCCAGCGTCTTCCCCTGGAGCCATTCCAGACAGCAATTTCTGATTTCGAGTAGCTATGAATAGAACTGAGGTGACCATTTACATCAGGGTTTGGGGTAACCAGTAGCTCTTATTCCTCTGGGAAGATGTAGGAATGGATTATGGCAAATATGTGTTTACCTTTAAAAGAAATTGTCCACTTAGAGTTGGGCTGTCTTGCACTCCCTTTACCATGGTTGAGGGCTCGGTAGCGCCGCCAGCCCTTGCTGCTGTTAGCACTGTGCACGTATCTGCATGTGCGCAGCATGCAGCAGTACCTCTTCCAGGCTCCAGTCAAGGTCTCTGAGGATAAGAATGCCCAGTGAGTCTGGTGTTTTGAGGCTCCTTCCATGTCTCTGATCCAGGAAGTACTAAGCACAATACTAGCAAACCAAACAATAAAAGATTCAAAAATTATTGCCACATACTATTTTTACCTCAAAAGAGCAAAGAGAATTTAGGACTAGACTACCAACATAACATGTCACATTAATAGATGATGTAACAAGAAGAAATGTGACAACCAATAAAACAGAAGAAGTGTTAGGTGAGAATCGACAATCTTTTGTCAAAATAAGAAAAGAAAACTACTTTATCTTAATAAAATAAATTATCAAGCTGGGCGAAGTGGCACATGCCTTTAATCCCAACACTTGGGAGGCTGAAATAGGAGGGTTGCTATGAGTTTGAGGCCAGCCCGAGACTACATAGTGAATTCCAGGTCAGCCTGGGTTAGAGCCTAGGTTCTTTGGTTTTGCAAGCAAGCTCCTGAACTGCTAAGCCATCTCTCCAGCCCACACGTTATTATTTTAAACACATCTATGTTATTCACTCATAAATATGCTGTATTTAACAACTGAAGAAATCATAATAGCTTCCCAATCCCACAGACATTGTTACGATGATGATGTGTGTATTGTGTTTGTATGTATGGTGTATGTGTGTATATGTGCATGTGCATGCCACTGCACACACGTGGAGGTCTGAGGATGACGTTGGGAGCTTATCTTTTCTTTCCATCCTGCTGCAGACAGTTTCTCCCTTGTTGCCCAGCCTGCATCTGTGCTAGTCTGGCTGGCTCTGCCTCTCACTGCTGTAGGCATGCTGGGATCACAGGCTCATGTGCTGCTTTGCTTTTGGCTGTGCGCATGTACTGGGGAGGAAGCAAGCACCTGTGACTGCCTAGCCATCTTCCCGGCCCCTGATGTGTTTTTTTAAGCAATAATGTCATTATGGGTTTGTGTGTCGTATGTTGTATGTGTGGTGCATGTGCTCTGTATGCACACCTGTAAAAATCATAAGAGAACGTTGGGTGTTCTGCCTGAGACAGAGCCAGTCACAGAATTGGACCTTACCACTTTTTAGTTCAGCTGGCTGACCACTTGTCTCCACCTGTGCTCGGGGCACGGGCGTGCGCAGCCATGCTCAGCTTTGAGCATGGTGCCGCAGACTGAACTCAGGTCCTTCGGCCTGTGCGGCAAACACTCTTGCTGACTGAGCCATCTCCCCAGCCCCTAGAAACAACGATTCTTGAAGCAGAAATCCAGTTTGATTGTGGAAACTGACATTCTCCCATTGTCTTTACAACACAAGCCTTCATTTCTGTCTACTTCTAAAGGATTTAAGGTAGCTTAGAGAACACGGAGTCCCGTGGAATAGAGAAATATGCCAAGTAATTTATAGCACATCCCAGGGTCTCTGTGTGGGATCTCCCACTGGAAACCTGTTTTGCTTGAAGCCCTCTACTGGTGGTACTGATTATGATGAAAATCTGGGTGTTTTAATTTTCTAAGAGCCAGCCTCCTTCCTGACCCAACCAAATTCTAGCATCATTAATATCTTGTCTGTTTTACAACAGTGGATTTCAATTACTTACATAGCTGTCCATTTGTGTGATGCTCAACTCACTTCTACCCTTTGTTCATTAGGGATGGAGCCCATAGAAGTGCCTCTTGAGGAAGACAATGGACAGGCTCAGATTTGCCAAAGCAGAGTTTGTATGGACAGGTGAGACTTGGAAGCGGTGGACAGTCCTGGCTCCATGGATGTGGTGGCCCAGAGGAGAAAGGAGAACTTGTCTGATGGACTCATTGCCCTACCACCCACCCTGTCTGCAGCGCATCAACTCCAGCTGCTTGGTATTCTCCGTGCCTAACTGGCATGCTCTATTCTTGCCCTTGCTGCTCCCTCTGCTTGGCAGGCTCTTTCCTATATAACCCCACCAGGGTTATATAGGTTTTATAGGCTCTGCCACAAACCCTTTGTCCTAAGGGCTGCTCGTCTACACACAGAAGCCGATCCCTCCCTCGCCCCTTGCCTTGGCTCTGCTGTCTCTCCTCACATTCCTTGTGTCCAGTACACTAATAATTTTCAGTCTGTCCCACCCGAGCACCCCTGCTGTCCTTTCAGAGCCCAGAACAGTGCTGCGTATAGAGTATGGGGTGGGGAGATAGGGGAGTGTAGGAACAGGAGACTGATGATCAGGGAAGAGAGCTGGTTCACATTTTTTAGAGACTGGCTAGGTGATGTTGACTAGCTGGAAAGGGTTGAGCGGGAGAAGGTCAGTTGAACACCATGTGACATTAGATGGAGGCTTGGGCCATGGGTAAGGAAAAAGTCAGGCAGGATTCGTGGTTATATTCTTGGAATAGCATTACCTGATTCTAGAATTTTATTTATTTATTTATTTTTAAAATACATATTTATTTATTTATTTGGAAGAGAGAAAGATAGAGAGAGAATGGGAGTGCCAGGGCATCCAGCCACTGCAAATGAACTCTAGACGCATGCAACTCCTTGTGCATCTGGCTAACATGGGTCCTGGGGAATCGAACCTGGGTCCTTAGGATTTGCAGGCAAACGCCTTAACCACTAAGCCATCCCTAGAATTTAAAAATACAAGAACAATAAACATACTTATTGTCAGCATTTTATATGAAGGGCATTGATTTTGTAAATGAAACATGTTGGCCCATGTGATCTGACTATGAGGAAAAGTCAGTTCTTTACTATGGTAAAGAACAGGACATGTTTCTGCATTTAAGTTCATATTAAAGCAACACACCTGGCTACCCCCACAATGCGTGACCCACAGGCCCCGTGGGGGTCACTGACATCCCCAACGAGGAGGGTCCCTTTGGAGGGGGCAGGGATGAGGGTAAGGGTGGTACCAACATGTGCTGTTTACACACGGAGTATGTCCATAACTAATAAAAAGAATAATAATACAGCTAGATCCAACATTAATAATAATAATAATAATAATAATAAAGCAACACACCAGACTGGACTGTCTCAAAATTCAAGCTTTGACTTCTCAGTGTCGATAATTTGTATAAAAGTCTTTCAGGAGGATTTGATCTGGACTGAAAGCTTCCTACAAGTCCTACTTTACAATTTTCTCATCTTTGAAAATCTCTCCCCCACCCAGGCTTCCCATGCCACGTGGGCCTTCAGGCTGCCTAGTCCCAAGGCTTCACAGTGCTTTTTTAAATGACTTTTTGCACTTTGCATAATGATTTGAAGAAACACTATATAAAAATTAACCCCCCCTTTTTTTTTGCCAGGGTAAATACTTATGATTGTGGAGAAAAAATTTCAAGCTGGTTGTCAAAGTTTTTTGGCCGTCCTTGTCATTTAATCAAGCAGAGTTCCAACTTCCAACGAAATGCAAAAAAGAAACCCGAAAAAGGTATTACACTTGGGATGTCTCAGAGGACACAGGAACTTACTCTGTGTGTATCCAACCCAGCCCAGAAAATGGGCACACGGGCAACTTGCTCACATGCAGAAAGCTCTCTCTCTCTGTGTGTGTGTGTGTATGTGTGTGTGTGTGTGTGTGTGTGTGTATGTGTGTGTGTGTGTGTGTGTGTGTGTGTTCTACAGAAAACTTCTGTGATGACCCCAGGTCAGTGGGAGGTATGGCTTTCCATCAGCCCCTAATGGAGGCCAAGGAGAAGGTAAGGTAGCTGCTTTGTCTGCACTCCAGCCTTCAGCTCTGTGTGCGTCAAAGCACAGCTCCACTTGCCGGGGCAGTGGAACACACCTTTAATTTCAGCACTAGGGAGGCTGAGGTAAGAGGATTACTGTGAGTTCAAGGCCAGCCTGGACTACAGAGTGAGTTCCAAGTCAGCCTTGGCTACAATGAGACCTTGCCTCACTTCTTTTTTTTTTTTTTTTAAATGATATGTAAGGTGTATTCCTGACCTTACATTCCCTTAAAGCCATCTGTAAGGTTGGTGGCTTTCAGTGAAGTCAGAGATAGGGGACCCTAAGTTTACTTGTTCACACTCTGTGCCTCTACTACAGATGTCCTGCCTGTTATGTATCTTGTTTTATTTTAAATATTTTTAGTTATTTGTAAAGTACTCAAGCCATTGAGTATGTTTTAAAGAGTCAAATAGAAAATTGTAAGTTTAGCTTGGTCCACCTATTCATACCCTCATTTCTTCCCTTTTGCAGTACAGGTTCTTTTCTTATCCCTTTACTGCTCTAATCTTTCTAAAGCATTCATTATGTCAATCACCTATGTGTGATTTTTTTTTTTTACTTTATAAAATTATCTTAATCTTCTGACAAAATTAAAATCATTGCAAAAGTCACCTTTCTGCTATAAAACCATCTATAACTGAATAAAAAGTAACTGTTTTTATTTATGTATTTATTTATTTTGGTTTTTTGAGGTTGGGTCTCACTCTAGCTCAGGTTGACCTGGAATTCACTATGTAGTTTCAGAGTAGCCTCAGACTCACAGTGATCCTCTATCTGTGCCTCCTGAGTGCTGGAATTAAAGGTGTGCACCACCACGCCTGGCTAAAAAGTAACCTCAAAAGAAAAAAAAAAAAAGAGCTGTGAATGGTGGTGCATGCCTTTAATCCCAGCACTTAGGAGGCTGGGGTAAGAGGATCACTGTGAGTCTGAGGCCAGCCTGAGACTACATAGTGAATTCCAGGTCAGCCTGCTCTAGAGTGAGATTCTACCTTGAAAAAAAAAAAAAAAACAAGCAAACAAAAAGCATGTTAGTCATTTGCTGTGTCCTCAGATCAGTTCTGGAACGATGGATACCTGGGTGTCTAGTTTTTAACTTTCTTAAGTAGAGATGACAGCTTGACAAAACACCCTCTAATGCCCTAATTCAGAGTCCGTGGGCCCCCAGACCTTAAAAACCTCTTCCATTTCCCCATTACAAGCCATTGTTAAGAGAAAGCCACAGCAGAGAAGCTGGGGAGGAGAATGCAGGTGCTGCCAAGGGCTAGGGCTCCGTCTTCTCCATGGGGCTGTAGTACCCATTGCAGATTTTTAAGTTGGGAGTTTTGTGACATCCTCCCTTGTGTCTTGGTGTGGCATCTGTACCAGAGTAAGAACTGGAAGCAAAGGGGCCAGGCAGGAGGTCTGTTTCAGGGGAGGAATGTGTGGTGTTGCCAATGTTGTGGGCACAGGGGAGGGAAGGAAGAGTGTCGCCTGCACAATACAGGACCAGATGTCAGTTTGTGACCATGCGCCCAGGACACCACTGACGACACAGAGCTCGGGACCATGCTGTTGGACTTCAGACAGTTTTGGATAGTATACCTTTCAAGATTTTCACAAACTCCCTTTTGGGATTTTGGAGATGGCTGTGGGTAAAGTGCTGGCTGTGTAAGCACAGAGTCTTGAATTCAGGTTTCCAGCTCCCATGCAAATGCCAGCACTGGAAAGGTAGAGGCAGGAGGATGCCTGGGACCAGGAGGCTGGTTAGTCTAGCAAAGCACTGAGCTCTGTGTTCACTGAGAGGCTCTGTCTCAAACATAAGGAAGGGACAGGGCTGAAGAGATGGTTCAGTGGTTAAGAACTCTTGTTATGAAAGCATAAGAGCCCGAGGCTGCTTCCTTCGATTCCCCAGCACCCACATAAATAGCTGGGCAAGGCCACACATACCTGTAACCCCAGTCCTGTCAGTGGGAGAAGCTGAGATCTGAGAACCACTGGTACTTGCTGTGAAAATAGCAGCTTTGGGTTGAATGAGAGCTACTTTCCTGGGCAGGAGATTAAAGTGATTAAAGGCATTTGATGGCCTGGGTTTGATTCCCTAGTACACACGTAAAGCCAGATGCACAAAGTGGCACATCCGTGTGAAGTTTGTAGTGGCTAGAGGTCATGGTATGTCCATTCTCAATCTTTCTCATCTTCTCTCTCTCATAAATAAATATATATTTTATAAAAAGCTACATTCCTCCTTGTTACATTTGTACATTATCTTCAAAAGTATTAAAACAATTTAAATGATTGCAAGACTGGGATTTCCAATACAGCGTAAATACTGTTATTTAAAAAAATTTTTTTTGAGAGAGCAAGAGGGAGATGTAGAGGGGAAGGGGGGGGGGGAGAGAGAGAATGGGTGCACCAGGGCCTCTGGCCACTGCAAATTCCAGACGCATGTGCCACTTTGTGCATCTGGCTTATGTGGGTCCTAGGGAATTGAACTTGGGTACTCTGGCTTTGTAGGCAAACGCCTTAACCACTAAGCCATCTCTCCAGCTCCAAATACTGTTATTTTGAGTTAAAGCTCATACAGGGCCTTTTCCAACATGGTCAATGGAATCTCAATGCCATAGCTATTTGAATCTAATGAGTCTTCATTAAAAATCTGTATGTAGGGGCTGGAGAGATGGCTTAGTGGTTAAGCGCTTGCTCATGAAGCCTGATGACCCTGGTTTGAGGCTCAATTCCACAGTACCCAAATAAGCCAGATGCAAAAGGTGGCATATGCATCTGGCGTTCATTTGCAGTGGCTGGAGGCCTTGGTATGACCATTTTCTCTCTCTCTCTCTCTCTCTCTCTCTCTCTCTCTGCCTCTTTTTCTCCCTGTCACTCTCAAATAAATAAGTAAAAATAAACAAAAAATTGAAAAATACATATGTATATATGAGTTTGAGGGGATATATATACATATATATATAGATAGATAGATAGATAGATAGATAGATATACACATATGTACATACATACTCACAGTTTATATATGTATATCTTTTTAAAAAAATTTTAAATTTTTATTAACATTTTCCATGATTATAAAAAATATCCCATGGTAATTCCCTCCCTCCCACCCCAACACTTTCCCCCTTGAAATTCCATTCTCTATCATATTACCTCCCCATCTCAATCATTCTACTTACATATATACAATATCAATCTATTAAGTACCCTCCTCCCTTCCTTTCTCTTCCCTTTATATCTCCTTTTTAACTTACTGGCCTTTGCTACTAAGTATTTTCCTTCTTACGCAGAAGCCCAGTCATCTGTAGCTAGGATCCACATATGAGAGAGAACATGTGGCGCTTGGCTTTCTGGGCCTGGGTTACCTCACTTAGTATAATCCTTTCCAGGTCCATCCATTTCTCTGCAAATTTCATAACTTCATTTTTCTTTACCATTGAGTAGAACTCCATTGTATAAATGTGCCACATCTTCATTATCCACTCATCAGTTGAGGGACATCTAGGCTGGTTCCATTTCCCAGCTATTATAAATTGAGCAGCAATAAACATGGTTGAGCACGTACTTCTAAGGAAATGAGATGAGTCCTTCGGATATATGCCTAGGAGTGCTATAGCTGGGTCATGTGGTAGATCAATTTTTAGCTGTTTTAGGAACCTCCACACTGACTTCCACAATGGCTGGACCAGATTGCATTCCCACCAACAGTGTAGAAAGGTTCCTCTTTTTTCATATCCCCACCAATATTTATGATCATTTGTTTTCATGATGGTGGCCAATCTGACAAGAGTGAGATGGAATCTCAATGTAGTTTTAATCTGCATTTCCCTGATGGCTAGTGACGTGGAACATTTTTTTAGATGCTTATATGCCATTCGTATTTCTTCCTTTGAGAATGCTCTATTTAGCTCCATAGCCCATTTTTGATTGGCTTGTTTGATTCTTATTATTTAACTTTTTGAGTTCTTTGTATATCCTAGATATTAATCCTCTATCAGATATATAGCTGGCGAAGATTTTTTCCCATTCTGTAGGTTGCCTCTTTTCTTTTTTCACTGTGTCCTTTGCAGTGCAAAATCTTTGTAATTTCATGAGGTCCCAGTGATTAATCTGTGGTTTTATTGCCTGAGCAATTGGGGTTGTATTCAGAAAGTCTTTGCCAAGACCAATATGTTGAAGGGTTTCCCCTACTTTTTCCTCTGGCAGTTTCAGAGTTTCAGGTCTGATGTTAAGATCTTTAATCCATTTGGACTTAATTCTTGTGCATGGCGAGAGAGAAGAATCTATTTTCATCCTTCTACAGATATATATCCAGTTTTGAAAACACCATTTGCTGAAGAGGCTGTCTTTTCTCCAATGAGTATTTTTGGCATTTTTATCGGATATCAGGTGGCTATAGTTACCTGGACTTACATCTGGGTCCTCTATTCTGTTCCACTGATCTACATGTCTGTTTTTGTGCCAGTACCATGCTGTTTTTGTTACTATGGCTCTGTAGTACAGGTTAAAATCAGGTATGGTGATACCACCAGGCTTACTTTTGCTGCTCAGTATTATTTTAGATATTTGAGTTTTTTTGTGATTCCAAATGAATTTTTGGATTGTTTTTTCTATTTCCATGAAGAAAGCCTTTGGAATTTTGATAGGGATTGCATTAAATGTGTAGATTGCTTTAGGTAAGATTGCCATTTTCACAATATTGATTCATCCAATCCAGGAACAAGGGATGTTTCTCCACTTTCTAGTATCTTCTGCAATTTCTCACTTGAGTGTTTTAAAGTTCTCATTGTAGAGATCCTTTACTTCTTTGGTTAGGTTTATTCCAAGGTACTTTATTTTTTTTTGGATGCAATTATGAATGGGAGTGCTTCTCTGATTTCATCCTCTGTGTGTTTGTTGTTAGCATATAGGAAGGCTACTGATTTCTGTGTATTTATTTTGTATCCTGCTACATGGCTGTAGGTTTTGGTCAGCTCTAACAGTTTGCTAGTAGAGTCTTTAGGGTCCTTTATGTATAGAATCATGTCATCTGCAAATAATAACTTGATCTCTTCCTTTCCAATTTGTATCCCTTTTATGTGTGTCTCTTGCCTTATTGCTGTGGCTAAGACTTCCAAAACTATATTAAATAAAAGTGGGGACAGTGGACACCCTTGTTTTGTTCCTGATTTTAGTGGAAAAGCTTCCAGTTTTTCCCCATTTAGTAATATGTTGGCTGTAGGCTTGTCATAAATAGCTTTTATTATATTGAGATATGTTCCTTCTATTCCCAGTCTCTGTAGGACTTTTATCATGAAGGGATGTTGGATTTTGTCAAATGCTTTCTCTGCGTCTAATGAGATGATCATGTGATTTTTGTCCTTCAACCCGTTTATATAATGTATTACATTTATAGATTTGCATATATTGAACCACCCCTGCATCTCTGGGAGCAAGCCTACTTGGTCAGGGTGAATGATATTTTTGATATATTATTGTATTCTGTTTGCCAATATTTTGTTGAGAATTTTTGCATGTATGTTCATGAGGGAGACTGGTCTGTAATTTTCTTTTTTTGTTCTATCCTTGCCTGGTTTTGGTATCAGGGTGATGCTGGCCTCATAGAAGGAGTTTGGTAGAATTCCTTTTTTTTCTATTTCCTGGAAAAGCTTAAGAAGCAATGGTGTTAACTCTTCCTTAAAGGTCTGGTAAAATTTAGCAGTGAATCCATCTGGGCCTGGGCTTTTTTTAGTTGGGAGATTTTTGATAACTGTTTGGATCTCTATGTTTGTTATAGGTCTATTTAAATGATTAATCTCATTTTGATTTAATTTAGGTAGGTCATATAAATCAAGGACATTATCCATTTCTTTCAGATTTTCATACTTTGTATAGTATATGCTTTTATAGTATGACCCTATGATTTTTTGAATTTCTCTGCAATCTGTTGTGAGTTTACCTTTTTCATCTCTGATTTTATTAATTTGTGTCTCTTCTCTCTTTCTTTTGGTCAGATTTGCTAAGGGTTTTTTAATCTTGTTTATCCTTTCAAAGAACCAACTCTTTGTTTCATTAATTCTTTGGATTTTTTTGTTTGTTTGTTTGTTTCTATTTCATTAATTTCCGCCCTAATCTTTACTGTTTCTTCCCATCTAGTGATTTTTGGTTTGCCTTGTTCTTCTTTTTCCAAGGCTTTAAGATGAAGCATTAGGTTGTTTTCTTGCGACCTTTCTAATTTCTTAATATGGGAACTTAAAGCTATAAATTTACCCTTAGAACTGCCTTCATTGTGTCCCAGAGATTTTTATATGTTGTGTTCTCATTATCATTTGACTCTATACATTTTTTGATTTCCTTCTTTATTTCTTCATTGACCCATTCATCATTTTTTAGTGTTTTGTTTAGTTTCCATGATTTTATGTATGCTCTATAGCCTTTCTTGCTACTGATTTGTAGTTTAATTCCATTGTGGTCAGATAGAATGCAAGGAATTATTTCAATTTTCCTGAATTTGTTAAGATTTGCTTTGTGTCCTAATATATGGTCTATTTTAGAGAATGTTCCATGTGTTGCTGAAAAGAATGTATATTCTGCAGCATTTGGATGAAATGTCCTGTTAGGTCCATTCCTTCTATGATCTCATTTAGTCCAGATGCCTTTCTCCTTATTTTTTCCCAGGATGACCTGTCAATTGATGAGAGTGGGGTGTTAAAGTCACCTACCACCCCTGTGTTTGGTGTTATTTGTGACCTTAGTTCTAATAGTGTTTGTTTGATGAATTTGGGAGCCCCCATGTTAGGTGCATATATGTTTAGGATTGTAATGTCCTCCTGTTGGAATGTGCCCTTAATCAATATAAAGTGACCTTCTTTACCTTTCTTGACTAACAGACTGAAGTCTACCTTGTCAGATATTAGGATAGCAACCCCTGCTTATTTTCTAGGCCCATTTGCTTGAAACACCATCTTCCAACCTTTCACCCTAAGATAATGCCTATCCTTTGTATAAAGGTGAGTTTCTTGGGGACAACAAATTATAGGATCCTGCTTTTTAACCCAGTCTTTAAACCTATGTCTTTTCGTTGGGGCATTGAGACCGTTGATATTAAGAGATTTTATTGAAAGGTGTGTATTTATGTTTGCCTTTTTTTTTTTTTTTTGTGGTTCCGGTTCTACCTGTGCTCTGTTGTGTTAACTAGTATTTGAGTATTGCTTTTTTTTCTAGGTTCCTTATATGTGTGGTTTTACTTTTCTTCAGCATGAAGGATTCTATGAAGTATTTTCTGTAGAGCTGGTTTTGTCTTCAAATACTCCTTTGACCTGCTTTTGTCATGGAATGTCCTTATGTCTCCGTCTATTTGAATGGAAAGCTTTGCAGGATAAAGTAACCTTGGTTGACAGTTGTTATCTTTCAGAACTTGGAATATATCACTCCAAGCCCTTCTGGCTTTTAAAGTTTGTGTTGAATAATCTGCTGTAATCCTGATGGGCTTGCCTTTGTAGGTAACTTGATTTTTCTCTCTAACTGCTTTCAATATTTTTTCTTTGGTTTGTGTGTTTGGTAGTTTGATTATAATATGGCGAGGAGAGGTTCTTTCCAGGTTTTGTCTGGCTGGGGTTCTAAAGGCTTCCTGTATCTGCATTGGCACCTCTTTCCCAATTTGGGGGAAATTTTCTTCTATGATTTTGTTGAAGACGCCTACTATGTCTTTGGAATGGAATTCTTCTCTTTCTACTATGCCCTGAATTCTTATATTTGATCTTTTCATAGTGTCCCAAATATCTTGAAATTCCCACTCATATTTTTCTATAAGTTTGTCTTTCTCTTTGTTGGACTGTTTTCGATCTGCCACCTGGCCTTCTATCTTAGATATTCTGTCCTCTCCTTCATCCATTCTACTGGTGAGATTTTCTACAGAGTTTTTTATTTCATTAACTGTGTTCTTCATTGCTAGTCATTCTGACTGGTTTTTCTTTAGTATTTCTATTTCCTTATTTATGTCTGGTATTGCCTTTTTTATTTCATTAAAATGGTGTCCTGCGTCTTCTTTGATTTCCTCTTTGATTCCTTTGGTTTTCTCTTTGATTTCTTCTTTGATTCCTTTGATTTGTTCTTTGACCTCTTTGAACATATTTACAATCATTCTTTTGAAATCTTTCTCAGGCATTTCCTCTAACTTGTTCTCACTGGAGGTCATTCCTGATGCATTAATACTTTTAGGTGGATTTATATCGTCTTGCTTTTTAGTGTTTCTTGTGTCATAATGTATATATTTTTTTGCATCTTGGATTAAGTTAATGCTTGAGTTTTCTAGCTAGCTGGGTATTCTTAGCTTTATCAATTGATTTGATGTTATATATTTTCAGGGTAGGAGCTTAAGGTGCTAGGTGTGGCTCTTAAGACTCTCAGAGTATCTACAAAGGTGTTCCTAGGGGTTGAGTTTCCCTGCTATGGGAGTATTCAAGTAGGCTGAGTGGAATAAAATACAGGTAGATTCTAAAATTTATCTAAACACTGTACACATTCAATCAAAAACAGCCCCAAGTATGTATGCAAGAGTAGTTATTATAATGACCAGATCCTCTATCAGCAAAGAGGTTAAGATTTCTGGTCTGTTGAGGGATCCAAGTCAACTTGTGACCAAGTGAGACCCTTCCCTGGTGCAATCCCAGTTACCTTGGATGATTTTGGTCTCAGTCAAGTTGCTGCCTGGATTGTCGGACTGCTGTTCTGATTTCTGGAGCTGGGCACTGGCTTTTCCTGTGGGGCAAACCGAGCCTGGCAAATGTGTCCCTGCAGATCAGCACCCCCGCTGCTGGAACTGCTGCTGCTAAAGCTGCTGCTGCTGGGTCTGTTGCCACTGCTGCCACTGAAGCTGCTACTGCTGGATCTGCCGCTGCTGCCTCTGAAGCTTCTGCTTCTGGGTCTGCCGCTGCTGCTGCTACTGGATCTGCTGCTGCTAGGGCCACTGTTACCAGTGCCAGAGCTGCTGATGTTGCTGCCGGACTCTGTTCCTGCTTGGGTCCTGCTTTCAGCTCAAGTTGGCGTGGCCGGGTCCCGGGACCACTGCTCTGTTCGCTGGAGCTGGGCTCAGGCAGTGGGGGAGGGGAGGGAGCCGCAGCTGCTCTGGTTGTCTTGCTGTTCCACATGATCTTCTACCTCGTGGTCTGCTCCTCTGTTGCTCACTGCCGCTCTCCCTTCATGTTTGCTGAGTTGTGGAGAGCACCGGTGTGAGGGGAAGCTCCCCACACCTGGCTTTTTCTGGGGCTCCAGCCGAGCCTGGCAGCTTTCTGGTGTGCCACTGCCACAGCTGGCAGAGCTGCCGGGGTCGCTTTTGCCGGCCTGTGCGTGTCTGGATGCTCTGGATCTCTTCTACTTCTCCGCTGCCACGTCAATTTCATACACACCTCACTTTTTAGTAAAAGTGTGTATTTTGCTGAGTTTTTTTGGTCTTTGTCCCCCCTCGGCTGCTTTGGCGTGGTACCTATGCTGCCATCTTAACCAGAAGTCTGTCTTTTTTTTTTTTTTTTTTAAGCAAGGTCTCACTCTAGCCCAGACTGACCTGGAACTCTCTCGGTAGTCCGGGCTGGCCTTAAATCTCATAGCAATCCTATTTCAGGCTCTCAAGTGCTGGGACTAAAAGCATGCACTACCATGCCAAGGTCTATGTATCTTTAATAGCAAGGAATTTTATTTCTTTCCTTATCCTTCTTTTACTTGTATTTCCTCTTTCTCGATAGAATTCTGTCTTAGGTTCTATATTTTATACTTGAGAATCCTTTTTTAAATGGTGGTATTGTTTTATTTATTTTCGTGAGAGAGAATGAAAGAAGAAGAAGAAGAAGAAGAAGAGAGAGAGAGAGAGAGAGAGAGAGAGAGAGGGAGGGAGAAAGAGAGAGAGAGAGAAGAGAGTATGGCACACCAGGGCCTCCAGCCACTGCAAACAAACTCCAGATGCATGTGTCACAGTGTGCATCTGGCTTATGTGGGTCCTAGGGAATAAAACCTGGTCTTTGGGCTTCACAAGCAAGTACCATAACTGCTAAGCCATCTGTCCAGACCCCAAATTTTGTATTGATGACCTTTTCATACTATAAAATGAAAATATGAATTGAAACATATATGTAGGTCTTGAAGTTTGCTTAGACATTGAGGACCTAAAGTGTTAGGAAATTTCTTCTGGCTGGAGTTCTTCTACATATATTTTGTTTTTTGAGGTAAGGTCTCACTGTAGTCCAGGCTGACCTGGTACTTACTCTGTAGTCCCATGCTGGCATCAAACTCACAGGTATCCTCCTACCTCTGCCTCCAGAGTGCTGGGATTAAAGGTGTATACCACCACACCCTGCTATGAGGTCTTATATATTTAATAGTACATCAGTCAAAGCAATGTAAGTTTATTATCCATTTGGAAGACAAGTTAATGAACAGAAAGAACAAAGCTGTTGAACATCTCTCACTGAGCTGCTGGGCTCCTGCTATTGGTTCCCACATACATGAATGGCTGACAGTTATGGACAGGAGTTGGTCATTGTACTCTTCTGAGCAATCTTGTGGGAGTAATAAAGGGCTAGGGAAGGAAGGAGTTTGGTGAACACACTGTCACTCAAACCTTTCTTCTGAGGTCCGTGACCGAGATCTAACATGAAATGCCTTTTATCATCAGTCACTTGACAGCTTAATTAGGTCCTGCAGTTTTGAGGCTAGCTAGGGACTGGGATCCATCTGACCTATGGGAGGACCCTTCACCCAGGCCTCAGAGACTTTTATTTCCTCAGCCTAGGCTCCAGGTTTTGAATGGAGCTTTTGTTTGCTGTGCTGGAGGTTGCTAGTCCCTAGGGACAGCATGTCTTTGCAGACCCAAGGCCTTTCCTCTGTGACAGGGGAGCAGGCCCTTTGTGTGGGGCTGGGATGGCACCTCCCTTCTCAGGCACACTAAAAGGAGGGATGTGAGCTCACGTGTCCTCGGGCTCACAGTGCCAGTTTGGAGATACACGTAGGCTCTCACCCCACCATCCTGTTTTATCAGGCATCTTGGATGAAAACAGAAAGTTTTCACATTTTATTTCAATTTTTTCCTTTTCCTTTTTAAAAATGATATTTATTTATTTGAGAGTGACAGAATGACAGAAAGAGGCAGACAGAGAGAGAATGGGTGTGCTAGGGCCTCCAGCCACTGTGAACGCACTCCAGACGCATGCGCCCCCTTGTGCATCTGGCTAACGTGGGTCCTGGGGAACCGAGCCTCGAACCGGGGTCCTTAGGCTTCACAGGCAAGCGCTTAACCGCTAAGCCATCTCTCCAGCCCCTACTTATTTATTTTTATTGACAACTTCCATAATTGTAAATCAATATCCCATGGTAATTCCCTCCCTCCCTCCCTCCACTTTCCCCTTTGAAGTTTCACTCTCTATCACATCCCCACCCCCTCTCAATCAGTCTCTCTTTGATTTTGATGTCATCATCTTTTCCTCCTATTATGATGATGTGGTGGTTTGACTCAGGTGTCCCCCATAAACTTAGGTGTTCTGAATGCTAGGTTCCCAGCTGATAGAGATTTGGGAATTAATGCCTCCTGGAGGCAGTGTATTGTTGGAGGTGGGCTTTATAGGTGTTATAGCCAGCTCCCTTTTGCCAGTGTTTGGTACATTCTCCTGTTGCTATTGTCTACTATATGTTGGCCAGTAGGTGATGTCCACCCTTTGCTCATGCCATCATTTTTCCCTGCCACTGTGGAGCTTCCCCTCAAGCCTATAAGCCAAAATAAACCTCCATTTCCCACAAGCTGCTCTTGGTTGGGTGATTTCTACCAGCAATGCGGAACCTGACTGGAATAGTTAAGTGGTACAAGGAGTGGCATTGCTGCTAGGCACCTGACTGTGCAGCTTTGGCCTTTTGGAGCTGATTTTCAAGAGGAATATGGGAGGATTTGAAACTTTGGCTTAACAGATGCCTGTAAGTACAGCTGAATGAACTACTCTGGTCAGAGTTGAAAGACCTGGATGCAGTAAGAACTGTGGGCTGTAAGGTTTGCCTTATGAGGGTGAGAAAGAGCTTGGCTTGGACTGGGCTAACAGTTTGTGTGAAAAGCTTGCTGTTGTGCCTGTGTCCCGAGAAGCTGTGCAGGGTTGCTTTGTGTAGAAATGAGCTGGTGTGTGCAGAGGGATATGGCACAGTAAGAAAAATATTTGGGTGAACTGCTGCTCATTAAGCTGCAAGTGAGAGATTACAAGTTTTGAGATTGGGCCAGCTGACCTGCACCGGAGCAAGAGGAAGAATGTAGACTCTTTTGAAGGGGCCTGAGTGCTCAAGGAGTGTCCTGTTCTTCAAGTCTACTTTATTCCCCATTGGATTAACAAATTGGCACCCTACCTGGTATCATGGAGTATAAGAAATGCTGGAAAGAGGATCATTGAGTTTGCAACACGGTGTTGTGTTTTGGAAATGGCCATGTACAATGTGAAGCAGGTTTGTTGGATGCCTGCATGGAGACCCCATGGGGCCGTGAGGATGAACCGTGGCTTGCAGTGGAGACCCACTGGAGATGCCAGGATCGCGAGATGTCTGCTGAAGAAAGCTGCCAGCCCCAATGAAGTTTTCTAGGACTGTGAGTAGTCTAACTGGAGGGGTGGAATTGGAATACTAGAGACTTGCTGCTGGTTAGAATGATCAGACTTTGAGATTTGTTACTAGCTAGAGTTGTTGGATTTGAAGCTACAGAGTTTGATGTTTGCCCTGGTTGTTTTAAATCTTTTTTTAATTTTAATTTTAATTTATTTATTTTATTAGTTTTCTATTCTGCAAGTACATGCAGTTTGGTAACATTATTAGGCTCATCCATGACCTACCCCCTCCCCATTGGCCCCTCCTTGTTGAGGTATATGGGTCGTGCATTGTGGAGTTAGCCCACAGTTATTGGTACAATAAATGTCTCTGCATATCATGACCCAACATGTGGCTCTGACATTCTTTCCACCCCCTCTTCCGCAAAATTTCCCTGAGCCATGTTGGGTTCATTTTTGGTCTGCTTCAGTGATGAGGTGTTGGGGGCCTCTGGGGCTCTGGCTCTCTGATTTGGTTGGCATTGATTTTTCTCTGTGTTGGTCTCCTTCCCCCTTGTGCTGGTATCTGGTTCATCAGGAAAACAGCACCCTTGCTTGTTTTGCCAATTTTCCTTAGTTTCAGTCAGGGACCTTTTGAGGTATGATGGGGTGGCTCTCTCCTTAGGATCTGCATCTATCTGAAAAAGAGAAGCAGATTCTCCAATGGAGAGTAAGTTAGCACCAGGTCAAATGAGATAACCCTTACTATTTTTTTTAATTAATTAATTTATTTATTTGAGAGCGACAGACACAGAGAGAAAGACAGATAGAGGGGGAGAGAGAGAATGGGCGCGCCAGGACCTCCAGCCACTGCAAACGAACTCCAGATGTGTGCTCCCCCTTGTGCATCTGGCTAACATGGGACCTGGGGAACCAAGCCTCGAACCTGGGTCCTTAGGCTTCACAGGCAAGTGCTTAACTGCTAAGCCATCTCTCCAGCCCCCTTTACTTTTTTTATACAGAGTTTAATAGGTGTAGGCCCTCTTGTAGCCCATGATTGATGGTAACTTGATATTGGAGAGTGGGCTTATGTTTGGATATGGTTCTGACTTGTTTCCCAGTTCCAGCTATGGGTCTCATACCACTGAGGGGATCAGTTAGCCGAATCAAGAGCAGTTGGTTCCCCACCATGGCTGTGTGCCACTATTGCACTTATGTGGGCATCACAACAGGTTATTTGCTGCTATGTAGGTTGGACCGTGAGTTGCTTGGACAGATATTGGTCGTTTCCCCCAGTCGCCTTTTTAGCACCTTCTGGCACTAGACATGCTGACTGTCTGGGGACTGACTCTCTCCTGGCTTCCAGCCATGCTGTTCCATTTTACGTGTCAGCTGCATATGGTGTCTTTAGCAATAGGGTCTTAGCACTAACCTTTGGTGGGTCATCAAGTACTCTGACAGAAATCTGTCATTCTTTTAGGAAACCTTGTAGGTTTCTCTGATCAAAAGCTCATTGTGGGTGATAGCCCCATGCTGGTACTTGGAGCTACAGGTCAGTGCCCCCTAAGAAAATGAGGGGAAAAGGTAACTAATATATAGGAGTTAGAGAGGCGAGAGGGGGGGAAGGGAGGGAGGGAAGACGTAGAGGATTTAGGTTAGACTTGATCCTACCCTTTCCAGTGTCATGTGGTTCAGGTGTTTCCTGTAAGGGCACGGTGAAGGTTCAGCCATTTGGTCTACCTTTTAGGAAGTAGAATTTTATGGTACCATTGCCGTTTGGGTCCAGATTAGTGTTTTCCACCCCTTTGATGCCCTCCCCTCACTCCCCATCTCTCCTAGTGTCTAGTCCATGAGATGCTTGCTGGGTGTGTAAGGTATCTTGGGTAGATTCAGGTTAGGTGCTGTAGATGAGTGAGACTATGTGGCCATTTTTTTTCTGTGATTGGGTAAGTTAACTGAGAATGATCTGTTCCAGGTTCAACCATTTTTCCTCAAATTTCTTTGTGTCATTTTTTTTCTTACTGATGTATAGAATTCCATTGTGTAGATATACCACATCTTAGTTATCCATTCTTCTAGTGATGGACATCTGGGTTGATTTCAACTCTTAGCTATTATGAGTTGAGCCGCTACAAACGTGGTTGAGCAAATCTCACTGTCCTGTGGTTTGAAGGTTTTAGGGTAGATGCCCAGTAAGGGAATAACTGGGTCTGTTCATATCTCTATAGTCAGCTTTTTCAGGAGTCTCCATATTGCTTTCCAAAGTGGTTGTCCCATCCTACATTTCCACCAACACTGGATGAATGTTCCTGCTTCTCCACATCCTCGCCAGCATTTATTTTCATTTGATTTTTTGATGTTTGCTATTCTTATTGGGGTAAGGTGGAATCTCATAGTTGTTTTAAATTGCATTTCTCTGATGGTTAGGGATGATGAACATTTTCTTAAGTGTGTGTTTGCCATTTGTATTTCTTCCTCTGTGAACTGCCTGTTCATCTCTTTGCCCCATTTTGTGAGTGGGGTGTTTGACTTCTTACTGTTTATATTTTTGAGTTCTTTGTAGATTCTAGAGATTAGGCCTCTATCAGTTGGATAACCTGCAAATATTTTCTCCCATTCTGTGGGTAATCTATTGGCTTTGCTTATTGTATGCTTGTCTGTAAAGAAATTCTTCAGATTCATGTGATCCCATTGATTGAGTGACTGTTTAAGATCATGAGCTACTGGGGTTTTGTTCAGGAAGTCTTTTTTTCATTCCTATACCATGGAAAGTACTTCCTAAATTTTCTTCCAGTAGTATTCGAGTTTCTGGTCTTATATTGAAGTCTTTGATCCATTTGGATTTGAGTGTAGTGTATGGGGAAATGCGTGGATCAAGTTTCAGTTTTCTGCATATGGTTATCCAGTTTGTTCAGCACCATTTGTTGAAGATACTGTCTTTTTTCCAGCCTATATTTTTTAGGCCTTAGTCAAATATCAAGTAGCTATAGTTGCTTGACCCAAAGTCTAGGTCTTCAAGTCTATTCCATTTGTTTTAAATCTTGTATTGGTTGAATATTTTTTTGCTATGCCCAAAGCCATCTTTTGCAGTGTAAATGTTTATTCTGTACCATTATGGGTTTTTTTTGTTTTTGGATTTTTTGGTATTATGACTCAGTTAAAAGACCTTGGACTATGAGGATTTATGAACATCATTGGAATTGATAAAACCTATGAGGACTTTTAAAGTTAGATGAATGCATTGCATTTTACATCATGTATGGTTATCAGTTTATGGGGACCAGGGGCAGAATATGGTGGTTTGATTCAGGTGTTCCCCATAAACTTAGGTATTCCGAATGCTAGGTTCCCAGCTGGTGGAGATTTCGGAATTAATGCCTCATGGAGGCAGTGTATTGTTGGGGGTGGGCTTATGGGTGTTATAGCCAGTTTCCCCTTGCCAGTGTTTGGCACATTCTCCTGTTGCTATTGTCCACTTTATGTTGGCCAGGGGGTGATGTTCACCCTCTGCTCATGCCATCATTTCCCCCTGCCATCGTGGAGCTTCTTCTCGAGCCATAAGCCAAAATAAACCTCTTTTCCCCACAAGTTGCTCTTGGTTGGGCGATTTCTACCAGCAATGCGAGCCTGACTGCAACAAATGGTCTTATGTAGGTTATGTCAGGCACTGTGAGGCCATGGAGATCCAGTCCATTTTGTGTCTGGAGGAGCACATTCCTTTGGCTTTTACATTCTTTCTGCCACCTTTTCCTCAATGGACCCCGAGTCTTGGAAGGTGTGATAGAGATATTTCTGTGTTGAGCATTCCTCTGGCACTTCTGAGCCCTATGTGGCCTTCTAAGTCATCCCAAGGTCACTGCCATCTGAAAGAGAAGCTTCTCTAACCAAAGGTGAGAGTAGCATTAATAAATGGGTATGAACATTAAGAGAAATACTAACTGGGCAGTTTGGTGAGCATAGTCTATACATTTAGCCAGACACCAGCAGATGTTATACCCCTAGGGCTCATGACTACCAATGTTGTAGGTTTTCAGTATCAGGGATAGATTCCTTCCCATGGAGCAGGACTCCAGTCCAATTAGAGAGTGGTTAGTTTCCTCCATTACAGACATGCCACTATTGTACCCTTTGGCTCTTTTGGCCTGGTTGGCAAAATTTAAGGTTTGCAGTGTCCACTGTTAAGTGTATTTACTGATATTTTATCTCTATCCCATTGAACTTCATGCAGTGTAGCTTTTACCAGCTTTCTGTCAGCTGGTCTACATGGAGGAGGTTTTCAGCTCAGATCCAGCAGGATTTCTCATGAACTTACAGCCCAAGTATATGGAGTCTTCAGCAATAGGGTCTTACATCTATTCGTAGTGGGAAACCAAGGATCTCAGCAATGGTCTGTAATGTTTTGTGGGTACAGGGACCTCTCTGGCCAAAAATTCATTAGAAGGTATCCTATTCCTGGCACTGAAAAATTTCTAGTAACAATTATGGGTTCTGAGTGTTCCATTGTCCAAAAAGTAGGTTTCTGTATGACTTATTTATATCCTCTAAGATTTTTATTAGCTCTCCATCCATCTTTCCTTTACTCAGTCTCTCCTCTGACCTCACTTAGGTCTTTTCACCCTATTAATCTGTTCTTCTACTTACATATATATAATACCATCCTATTAAGTTCCCCTCCCTCCCTCCCTTTTTATTCCCTTTATATCTCCTTTCTAGCTTACTGGTCTCTGCTACTGAATTTTATTCCACTCACACAGAAGTCCAGTCATTTGTAGTTAGGATCCACATATGAGAGAGAACATATGACATTTGGCTTTCTGGTTAGGGTTACCTCACTGAATGTAATACTTTCCAGATCCATCCATTTTCCTACAGATTTCATAACTTCATTTTTCTTTATCACTGAGTAGAACTTCATTATGTAAATGTGCCACATCTTCATTATCCACTCATCAGTTGAGGGACATCTAGGCTGGTTCCATTACCTAGCTATTATAAATAGAGCAGCAATAAACTTGGTTGAGCAAGTATCTCTAAGGATTGAGATAAGTCCTGAGGATATATGCCTAGGAGTGGTATAGCTGGGTCATATGGTAGATCTATTTTTAGCTGTCTCAGGAACCTCCACACTGATTTCCACAATGGCTGCACCAGATTGCATTCCCACCAACAGTGTAGAAGGGTTTCTTTTTTCCACATCCTCACCAGCATTTGTGGTCATTTGTTTTATGATGGTAGCCAATCTGACAGGAGTGTGATGGAATCTCAACATAGTTTTCATCTGCATTTCCCTGATGATTAGGGATTTAGAACATTTTTTTAGATGTTTATATGCCATCTGTAGTTCTTTTGAAAACTCTCTATTTAGATTCACAGCCGATTTTTTAATTGGGTTGATTTCTTATTATTTAATTTTTGAGGTCTTTGTATATCCTAGGTATTAATCCTCTATCAGATGTATATCTGACAAAGATTTTTTCACATTCTGTAGGTTGCCTCTTTGCTATATTCACAGTGTCCTTTGACACACTAAGGCTTTGTAATTTCATGAGGTCCCAGTGGCTGATCTGTGGTTTTATTTCCTGAGTAATTGGGGTTATATTCAGAAAGTCTTTGCCAATACCAATATGTTGAAGAGTTTCCCCTACCTTTTCCTCTTGTAATTTCAGAGTTTCACATTTGATATTAAGATCTTTGATTCATTTGGACTTAATTTTTGTGCATGGAGAGAGATAAGGACCTATTTTCACCCTTTTACAGATACATATCCAGTTTTCCAGCACCATTTTACTAAAGAGGCTGTCTTTTTCCCAGTGAGTATTTTTGTCAAAGATCAGGTTGCTGTAGCTACCCAGACTTACATCTGGGTCCTCTATTCTGTTCCATTGATCTACAAGTCTGTTTTTGTGCCAATACCATGTTCTTTTTGTTACTATGGCTCTGGAATATAGGTTAAAATCAGGTATGGTAATATCACCACCAGAAGGCATTTTCTAGTAGATGCTAATGTTACAGGAGATTAATGAATGTGCAAGAAAATCTTAGATTTCACAAGAAATTTCTGTTGATCTTTGCAAAATGAAACAGTTCAACTATACAGGCAAGAGAAAATAAACCCCTACTAACACATTAGTGGAACTACTGTTTCTTTTCAACTAGTCCCTCTTCAATTTTGATGTCATAATGTTTTTATCCTCATATGATACAGGTGTTACATAGGTAAAATATCTACTGTGAGGTCATGCATGAAATGGCCATTGGTATCTGTGTGGTAGCTTGAATCAAATGCCCCACATAAATTCATGTGTTCTGAATGTCTGGTCCCTAGCATTCCAACTTGGTGTCAGTTTTGTAGGTAGAACTTTTCTGAAGGAGATGTGTTGTTGGGGCATTATATAGACAGCTTCCCCTTGCCAGAAATGAGCTCACTCTCCTGCTGTTGTTTTCTCCCTGCTGTGGCAAATGCAAGATGTCTAGTCTCTGCTCAAACCATGCTCTCCCCTGTTATCATGAAGCTTCACCTTGAGACTATAAGGCAAAGTAAAATATTTTCTCCTATCAGCTGCTTTTGTTCAGGTGCTTTATCCCTACAATGAAAAGGTGATTGCAATAGAAAGTTTGTATCAGAAGTGGGGTTGTTGATTTCTAGAAACCTGACTGTGTGGCTTTTGGCCTTTTGGAACTGATTTAGGTGAGAAAAGTAGAAGGATTTGAAACCTTGTCCCAAGAGACATTTTGAAGTATTGTGAGCAGAATTTGATGGACAATTTTGGTGATAGCTGAAAGACCCAAATGTAGAAAGAACTATGGCCTGTGCAGGCTTAGTTTATAAGGGGAAGAAATAGCTTCATCTGGACTGGGCTAGAGCCAGTTTGTGTGACAGGCTTGCTGCGCTCTGTCTACATTCTGAGATCTTGAGCAGGCTGAGTTTAGAAGAAGTAGAATGCTGTGAGCAGATGAATATGGCAGGGAAAGAAATGAAACTTAGACTGTAGACCATTTTTTCAGCAATTGTTTAAGAGATTGGGCCAGCTGTTCTGTATTGGGACAGCAGAAAGAATGCTTACTCTTTTGAAAGTTAGAGGTCTGCATGTGAAAGTTTTCCTGCTCTTCAAAGTTGGCTTTATTACCTCCTGGATTAACAAATTCGATAGCCCATCCAGTACTAGGAGTATAACAAATGCAGGAAAGAAAGGGTCATTACATTTGCAACATGGTTTAGTTTTTGGCAATGACTACTAGACAATGTGAGCCAGAGTTATTGGAATCTCTGTGTGCAAGATCAGTGGAACCATGAGGATGAACTGTAGGTTACAGTGGAAACACCAGAATTTTTGAAGGTACCAGGACCATGGGATAGTTACTAAGGAGACCTGCCAGCCCAGGATGGACTGTTCCCCAGGCTGTGAGCAGCCCGGTGGGAGGAACAAAATTTGAACCACAGAGACTTCATCATGGGTCCCAGGTAGACACAGAACTGCAGGATTTGATGTTTGTCCATTTTTTTTTTTTTTTGTATCTTGTATTGGTTCAGTCTTTCCTTGCTATGATCAATTCCATCCTTTTAGTGTGAATGTTTATTCTGTGTCATCATGTGGTTTTGGTTTACAGGTTCACTGATAAGAGACCTTGTACTATGGAGATGTTTGAACACTACTGGGATTGATAAAAACTATGAGAACTTTAAAAATTTAAATTTGGGCTGGAGAGATGGCATAGCAGTTAAGGCACTTGCCTAGAAAGACAAAGAACCCAGGTTCAATTACCCAGGACCCATGTAAGCCAGATGCACAAGATGGCACATATGTCTGGAGTTTGTTTGCAACAGCTAGAGGCCCTGATGCACCTATTTTCTCTCTCTCTCTCTCATAAATAAATAAAAATAAAAAAATAAACTCCATTGCATTTTACAGCATGGATGGTCATCAGTTTGTGGGGGCCAGGGTAGAATGTGATGGTTTGAAGATGATGCCCCCATAAACTCATGTGTTCTGAATGAATGGTCTCTAGCTGGTGGCAATTTGGAAGACAGAGGAGGTGTGTTTTTTGGGGTGGGCTTTCAGGTATTATAGCCAGCTCCCTCTTATCAGAACTCAGCTCCCTCCTATCAGAACTGTTTTCCACCTATTGTGGCAGAGGTGACAATTCAGCCTCTGCTCATGCTATGCTTTATCCTGCCATCCTGCTTCCTCTGGATTTTTCCTTATAGCCCAATTAAATTAATTAAAATTAATTAAAAATTTATTGTTGACTGATTGATTTATGAGAGAGAGAGAGAGAAAGAGAGAATGGGTGCACCATGGCCTCTAGCCACTGTAAACAAACTCCAGATGCATGTGCCACCATGTGTATCTGGTTTATGTGGGTTTTGGGGAGTCAAACCTAGGTCTTTAGGCTTCACAGCAAAGTGCCTTAACTATTAAGCAATCTTTCCAGCCCATAGCCTGGTTTTTGATAGGGTTGTTTATTTTTCATTATTTAGTTTTTTCAGTTCTTTTCATATCCTAGATATTAATCCTCTGTCAGATGCATAGCTGGCAAAACTTTCCCCCCATTCTGAAGGCTGCTTCTCTGCCGTATTCACAGTATCCTTTGCTGTGAGATTCCACTGAACGATTAGTTGTCTTACTTTCTGAGCAATTAGGGTTCTATTCAGAAAGACTTTACCTATGCCTGTATGTTGAAATATTTCCTCCAATTTTTTCCTTAGAAGTTTCAGTTTCAAATCTGATATTAAGGTCTTTGATCCCTTTGGAGTCAATTCCTATGCATGAAGAGAGTTAAAGTTCTAGTTTTACTCTTTGGTATCCAATTTTCCCAGAACCATTTATTAAAGAGGTTGTCTTTTCTCCAGTGAATATTTTTGTATTTTTGTCAAAAATCAGATAACTGTAGCTGCCTGGATTTATAACAGGGTCCTTAATTTTGTTCCATTGATCTACATGTCTGTATTTGTGCCAGTACTATGATATTGTTGTTACTATGACTTTATAAGATACTTCAAAATCAGGCATGGTGATACCTTTGCCTTATTTTTGTTTTTTAGGCATGCTTTGGCCATCTGAGTCTTTTGTACTTCCAAATGAATTTTAGGACTTTTTTTTTTTTTTCTATTTCAGTACTGGTTGCCACTGGAATTTTGATGGTGACTGAATTAAATTTGTAGATTGCTTTTGGTAAGATAGCCTGTTTCACAGTATTAATTATTCCAATCCATGAAAATGGAACATCTTTCTACCTCCTAGTATGTTCTTTGATTGCTTTCTTGAGTGCTTTAAAGTTTTCATTGTAGAGGTCTTTTACTTACTTGATAGGTTTATTCCAAGATATTTTTATTTTTTTGAGGCAACTGTAAATGGGAGTATTTCATTAATTAATTGTTAACATGTTTGTTATTGATATATTGAAAGCCTAATGATTTCTGTATGTTAATTTTGTATTCTGCTATTTTGCCAAAATTGCTTGACAGCTCTACCAGCTTTCTCATAGAATATTGGGGTTCCTTATGTATAGAAACATATCATCTGCAAGTAATAATAATTTGACTTCTTCCTTTCCATTTGCATCCATTTCATCTGTGTCTCTTGTCTAATTGCTGTAGCTAAGACTTCCAGTATGAACACTCCACTGTCACTTCTTCTCAGCACTTTGGTGAGTTTTCAGTCACCTCAGTGGTCACTACATTCTGAAAAGAGAAGCTTCTCTAGCTAAAAGTGACGGTAGCATTAATAAAAGGATATAAGCATAAAGATTTAGAGGGCAGTTTGGTAGGCACAATATATACATTTAGTCAGACATAGTAGTGGTTTCCTCCCTAGGGTTTATGACCTCCCAGCCATATGCTGTTTTTTTTTTGAAAGTTTATATTGACAGCTTCCACAGGTATAGACAATAAACCATGATAATTCCCAGCCACTGTTTTCCCGTTATCCCCTCTCAAATCCACCACCCTCCAGTGAATCTCTTCTTTGCATCAGTCATATGTATATATATATATGTGTGTGTGTGTGTGTGTGTGTGTGTGTGTGTGTGTGTGTGTGTGTGTGTCTGTGTCTGGGTGTGTTTCTTTGAGGTAGGGTCTTGCTCTAGCCCAGGCTGACCTGGAATTACTTTCAGGCTGGTCTGAATTCACAGCAGTCCTCCTACCTCAGCCTCCCAAGTGTGGGATTAAAGGTGTGCACCTCCATGACCAGCTTCTCTTCTATTTTGATGACATCATTTTCTCCTCTATTATGAAGGTCTTGTGTAGTTAGTGACAGTAAGGTCATTAATATTAAGGCCATTTTGTGTCTGAAAGGCAACATTGTAAGCAGTCCTTTTTCTTTGGCTCTTCCATTCTTTCTGCTACCTCTTCCACAATGGACCTCAGGGTCCATGGGGGGTGGTGATAAAGCTGTCTTACTTAGTGCTGAACACTCCATTGCCATGTCTCAGCACTATGATGACTTTTGAGCTAGTCCAGGCATCTGAAAAGAGAAGCTTCTCTAACCAAAAATGGGCATAGCAGTAATATATGGGCATAAACAGAAACAAAAAAGTGCATAAAGTGGTGATAGGCTTTTGATTAGGTTTTCAGCAGTAAGCAGGAATTCCCTCCCATGGAGCAGGTCTCAAGTCCAGAGTGCCTTTGTTTTTCCCATAGCAAAAATGTCACCATTGGCCTGTCTGTCCAGCATAGAACTTGCAGAGTCCACTGTTGGTTGATGACTTTTCTCCCCAAGCAGGCTGGACAGCTCTTTCCGTCATCCTGACAGCTGGTCACCAGGGAGGAGGCCTCCAGCTCAGCTCCAGCTTGATTTCTCCGTGCTCTGCAGCTCAAGCACGTGCAGTTTTCAGCAACAGGGCCTGCCATCTAGTTCTGGTGGGCAACCAAGGGTATTTTATGCCCAGAATTGTTGGGATTTCTCAAAGGAGAAAGAGAGAGAAAGGGAGGAGAGAGAGAGTGTGCATACAGGAGCCTCTAGCCACTGCAAGCAAACTCCAGATACATGCTGCACTTTGTGCATCTGGCTTTACGTGGGTACTGGGGACTTGAACTTGGGCCATTAGGCTTTTAAAGCATACACCTGTAGCTGCTGAGCCGTTCATCAGCCCTCAGGTTTGATCTCTTCATAGTGTCCCTAATGTATTGAAATTCCTGCTAATGCCTTCAAATTAATTTTTCCGTTTCCTTGTTGGAATGTTCCAAATATTCTACCTTGTCTTCAAGTTCAAATGGTCTGTTGTCTCCTTGATCCATTCTACTGGTGAGACTTTCTATAGGGTTTTGTTTAGTTTTTTTCTTTTCTTTTTAGTTTGACTTATTGTGTGGGTTTTTTTGTTTGTTTGTTTCCAGTATTTCAGATCATTTTTTTTTCTTCAATGTTGCTATTTCCTTACTGTGGGCTTGTTTCAGCTGGATAAGCTGACCAGCTGGTCTAAGTGGCTGTGTGCGGGGAGGGGTGGCTGGGATCCCTTGGTGTCCTGCAATCTCCAGTGGCGTTCCTTCCCAATGCTGGTGTATGGGGAAGGAGAGGTTGTAGGATATTGTCGGGGTTCTTCTGGGGCAGTCGAGCTGGTTCCTGTTTGCACCGTCATAGTCTTTTGAGTGTTGTGGGGCCAGCGTGAGTGGGCGAGTCCCGTCCCAGCAGTTCCTAGTGCTCTTGCTGGCTCCGGCAGGCCTGGGTGGTGAGCAGAAGCCCTTCAGGTCTACCAGCTGCAGCCTCGTTACCTGAGTGCTGGAAGCTCTTAGCTCCCTCCTGCTTCTCACCTGGCTTTAAAAGTTCCCTACACATTTTGACTTTTTCAAAACAGGACATTGTGATATCTTGACTCTCCACCCCCAGCAACTACTGACTGTTTACCTATCCTCTGGGAGGGTTGGAGCCTGGCTAGCTCCCACCCCCTCCCACCAATCCATGGTGGATCCTTTGGTTTTGGGGGAGGTTTGAGCTATGTTGACAACAGTTTTGGCCAGCATGCCATTTTTCCTCTTGTAGAAAGTATCTGTCCTTAGACACTGCAAGTTCATGGAAACAAGATGTTTCCTAGGAAGCAACCTTCTGTCAATGCCCTGCTTTCAGATCCGTCTCCAGGCACAACAGCTACCCTCTCTCTGGTAAACAAGGCCCAGTATCTTCTGGTAAACACAGCGAGTGCCATGGAACTTCAGCAGCAGTTACGTGCCAGGTAAGATCCTTTCCCTGGGGCCAGTAGACAGGTGCACCTCTTTGTCCCTGGAAGTAGGTCTGCCATTCACTTGGAATGGAAAGATCTGAGGGTCAGTGAGTTCAGACATTTCAGTTGCAGACGAGGAAGAGAAGTCAGCAAGCCCTTTGGGCCAGCTCCCTTTAGTCCTGTTTACCATCTGCGGCAGCCAGCTTAGTTACTGAACAGATACCAGAGACCATCAACTTATAAAGAGAAGTATGTTTTGACGCAGTTACAGAGGTTTCTATCCGTGATTGGTGGTCCTGTTGCTTTGGACCATGGTGACACAACACAGCCCTAGTGCATGGTAGGACAAAACCACTTTACTTATGGTAGGGGAATGAAACAAAGAGAGAGAGAGCTGAGGATTCCACAGTTTATCCCCACTGACCCAAAGACCTTCCAGAAAGCCTCAATTCTTAAAATTTCCACCATCTCTCATGTGGACCTTTGAGGATGTTTAAGATCCAAGCTACAATCTTTCTTGTCACCTTAAAGGTAAAGAGTAGAAAAACCCTAGCTCTCATTATTTTTTTTATCATTCTTAATCTAATTTTAATTGTATTGTTATCAACTTGACCCAATTTCATTGCTTACCCTCCCACTGTCCTCTGTTCCTCAGGAGCCCTGCCCTATTTTACAAGTCATTCTGAAGACTGAAAAGGAATGCTTGTGAAAACATTTTATTTTATTCACTAATTTACTTTTTTCATGTGCATGTTCATATGTGTACAGGGGTGTGTGCATGTATGTGTGAGTGCCTGTGGATGCTAGAGGACAACCTTGGCTGTTGTCCTCATGCATCATCTACCTTTTTTTTGAGCCAGAGTCTCTCACTGGCCTGGAGTCATCAAATTGATAGGTTAAAGTGACTGGCTAGTGAGCCCCACAGATCTGCTTATACGTTATAGTCCTTATATGTTATAGTCCTCTATCCCCTTGCCCCAGCTCCTGTTACCCTGGGGGACCTCCTTCAGTGGAGTTAAGGTATACACTGTGGGGTCATGAAGGCCTCAGTCAGTCCCTGTGGGGTTATGGGGGGACTGTGTCACAGGGTATTCCTATGCACTCTGTGGCTTTTACAATCGTTCCACTTCCTTTTCTGCAATGTTTCCTGTTGGCAGTCTAATTTAGTGTTGAGTTCTCTGTAGCCTCTGGATTTCTACTTTGATAGGTTTTAATTGATCACTGTGTCTGTCACCATTGCCCTGGAGCTGGTTGTCAGGCTATCAGTAAGAGCAGTGTTCATGTTGCCTCTTCCTCTGCAGTTTCTCCTGGGCCTTGGCAAATGAGGTAGAGTTGGCTTGTCTTGTGGTGGACAGTTGGCTATCTTCTTGTTATATCAATGAATCTTGATTCTCATGTTTTTTTCTGCTATCTGTAAAATAACCCTGATTTTTTTTATATGGGTTCTGGGGATCAAACTCGGGACCTCATGCTTATGAGGTAAGTACTTCACTGACCCAGCTGTTTCCTCATCACTGTGAAAGCACTTTAATTGCAACTGGGATTTATTTGTAAGGTCTATCAGCAAGACATAGCGAGTGCCCTTGCTTACCCTTTCCTATCCAGTGATGTCCTGATGGACTGGATTATGACAGCCCCCCTTGCTCTTTAGAGAAGCCAAACAATGCAGGGAGGTAATTAGGAAAATCACCCAGCTGTTAGGCCAGAGTGTGGCAGGCATGGCCTCTTCATTCTTACATCATTAGCCAGGGAGGCAGGTGCACACCCCTAGAGGCACTGTCATTCTCATGTGCCACATGATCTTGTGTATGCTTAAAAGTAGCCAAGGACATCTTAACCTCTACAAGAGATGGGTTATGTAGAGTGTAGTTTCCTGTTTCAAGTGTTTTGTGACATTGTACGATAGTGTTCCTTGGCTGTGGGACACTTTTATTCCTTTGGAGGAGAACTGTGAAGCAGCTATGGAATTTCCAGTATTCACCGAGTATTCTCAGCACAGAAGGACCTTCCTCTCCAGGCACTTACATCTGAGAGTGGATCTGCAGTTTCCTGAGGTCCTTGAGTTAGAAGCTTGTTGCAACTGCTCCCTACCAGCAGGGGGAGACATTTCCCACTAGCTGGCTTATAGCAGGACTAGAGGGGCAGGTGTTAGAGCTGCAGTCAAGCCTGTGACCAGGACGCATGCTTGGGATTTCTCTGTGCTCTATTGGACAGTTTGATGCACTGGAATTTGCATGCTACCTAAGATAGATTTCAGACATAAATCTTCCCCTTTCACACAACACAAAGCAGGCGTATACAACTCAGAAAGAATCCAGATCAAAGGACCGGAAGAGTTAACCCTCTTACCTTGGACCAGCAACTGCAATTCTTTTAGGTGATGGGTGCTATGCACAGTTCATGCTGAAGGTAAAGTTCATTATCCAGGATTCTGGCTTGCACATGGGCTGTCATTCAGGAAGGACTGAACTGTGGTGTCAACCCTTCTCCCCCAGTCCATTGCCCTTCAGTTCTGTCCTCAGGGCACATTCCACCATGCCCAGGGAGCATGTCTTCGTACCTCCCAGCAACTTAACATTAACTTAAACATTCTAGAAATTTATAAAAGTAACTAAAGTGACAAAATCCTAAGCACACAGCTCAGTGAATTTTTACAGTTGTGTGTACACAGACAGCCTGTACCCAGATCAAGTATGGAACACGGTCCCTGAATTTCCCTTGTCCCCATCTGAGTCACCACTCCTGAAGCACTCCGTTATCCTGGCTTCTTTCATTGCAGAGCCTGGACTTAACATGCAGACTTTATTTTTGTGTTGAGAGTTTTCAGTCTGGTTTCCAGTTTCTGTCTGGGGTGGAGTGATGCATGAAAGCACAGAGAACCCTTTTGCAGAAGCTAAGCTAATGGCAGTAAACAGGAAAGAAAAATTTTTTTGAAAAAGTGTCACTCTAGCCCAGGCTAACCCAAAACTCACTCTGTAGTTCAGGATGGCCTCAAACTTAGGGTGATCCTCCTACCTCAGACTCCTGAGTGCTAAGATTAAAGGCATGTACCACTATGCCTAGCTTTAGTAAACAAAAGTTTAAAATGAGCATGGGATAAACCAGATATGGAAGTAGAGTCTTGAGGATTTGGAGTTCAAGGTCATCTGCAGCTATATACTGAGTATGAGGCCAGCCTGAGCTACTGAGACCCTGTCTCAAAAAATGCAAAAATGATGTGGCTAGGGAGATGGCTCCATGCTTAAATGTACTTGCTTGCAAAGCCTGCTGGTCTGAGTTCAGTTCTTCAGCACCAACATAAAGCCAGGTGCACAAAGTGGCTCATATGTCTGGAGATTCTTTGCAGTGGCAAAAGGCTGTGGTGTGGCCCATATGCTCTCTCTCAAATAAAATTTAAAAAAAATTTTTTTTGGGCTTTTCAGCATAGGGTCTCACTCTGGTCCAGGCTGACCTGAAATTAACTATGTAGTCTCAGGGTGGCCTCAAACTCACGATGATCCTCCTACCTCTGCCTCCCGAGTGCTGGGATTAAAGGCGTGAGCCACCACACCCGGCTAAAATAAAATATTTTTTAAAAACAAAAAAGGAAAATAACTGGGCTGAGGATGTAGTTCAGTTAGTAGATGCATAAATACCTAATACTTATGAAGCTCTGGGTTTGACCCCACTGCCACATAAACTAGGTGTGGTGGTACATGCCTATGAACTCAGCACTTGGGAGATAGAGGAGTTCAAGTCATCCTTTACTACATAGTGAATCCTTTACTAGATAGTGAATTCAAAGCCAGCCTGGGCTACATGGAACCCTGTCTCAACAACCCCTACCTCCAGCTACACTCAAGCAAAAGGACAGAAAAATATAAGGTGTTGATTGAAACTTCCAATAGGACAGAAGTTATGCATAATATCCTCTAGTTGGGCATGGTGGGGCATGTGAAATAACCTGGAGGCAGAAGCAGGAGGATTGCAAAGTTGAGGTCAGACTGAGCAGCAATGAGGCCTCTTGTTGTTTTCTGTCTTTCTAAGCTTTGGTGTCCAGAGGGAGCACAGTCTGGGTGCTTTGCGGGGCCTTGGTTAGTGCAGCCTGCTGACGGCTCCTCAAATCGTGTGCCCTGGCCCACTGCATAGAATGAGCATTTCCCAGAAGCTAACTCACCTGGCCTTTGTTTATCTAGTTCCCAAGGCCCTTCATCTCTTCAGATCACACCCATTCACCTTTTGCCTGCCTCCTGTGGGCTTCTCTCTGGAAAGAGGACCATATCCCTGGGGGAGGCTGTGGCAATGTCTTTTAAAACATAACATTTATTTATTTTTCTTTGGGAGAAAGGGACAGAATGAGGCAGACAGAGAGAGGAAGAGAGAGAAGAGAGAGAGAGTATTGGCATATGATGCAATTAGGTTCGCATTGCTGGCAGAAATCACCTGATCAAGAGAAGCTTTTGGAGAAAAAAGGGGTTTATTTTGGCGTACAGACTTGAGGGGATGCTCCATGATGGCAGGGGAAAACAATGGCATGAGCAGAGGGTGGACATCACCCCCTGGCCAACATAAGTTGGACCATAGCAACAGGAGACTGTGCCAAACACTGGCAAATGGAAACTGGCTTTAACACCCCTAAGCCTGCCCCTAACAATACACCACCTCCAGGAGGCTTTAATTTCCAATTGCCATCAGCTTGGGAACCTAGCATCCAGAACACCTAAGTTTGTGGGGGACACTTGGATGCTTTTTGCCACTGCAAACAAACTATAGGGGAATGTGCCACTTTGTGCATCTGGCTTTATGTGGGTACTAGGGAACTGAACCTAGGCCAGCAGGCTTTGTGAGCAAATGTTTTTAACCACTGAGCTATCTTTCCAGCTCCAAGGCTATGTCTTTAACAGATGAATGGCTTTTGGCTTTACACGCATGGGAGAGGTTTGTTGTAACTCTCCAGGCCTCAGGGCAAGAAGGGGGTGGCATGGGCAGGCATGTTGACTACTGCAACAGGGAAGGCACTTGCTACCTCCCTCCACTTACCCTTCTTGGTCTGTCTGAACAGTGATAATAATGGAAAGGAGGAAGTACTCCCAATGAAAGATCTCATCTCCCGTTTCCGTGCCAATATTATCACCAATGGAACAAAGGCTTTTGAAGAAGAGGAATGGCAAGAGCTTTCAATTGGCTCTTTGCGTTTCCAGGTAGGTTCTGGAAAGTTGGGATGAAGTTCTATTTTCTTTATTTTTTGAGATTTAAAATTTTTTTATTTTTATTTACTTGAGAGAGACAGGAAGAGAGAGGGAGGGAGGGAGAGAGAGAAAGACAGAGAGAGAGAGAGTGAGAACAAGCATCACACCAGGGACTCCAGCCACTGCAAACAAACTCAAGATACATGCACCACCTTGTGCCTCTGGCTTATGTGGGTACTGGGGAATTGAACCTTTTGGCTTCATAGGCAAGTGCTTAACTGCTAAGCCATCTCTCCAACCCTCTTCTTTGATTTTTTGAGGTAGGTTTTACTCTAGCCCAGGCTGACCTGGAATTCACTATGTAGTCTCAGGCTGGCCTTGAACTCACAGCCATTCTCCTATCTCTGCCTCCTGAGTGCTGGGATTAAAGGCATGTGCCACTATATCTGACTCTATTATCTGTCTTGAAAAGTTGCTACTAACATTTTTTTTCAATTTCATCTATTTTTTTTTTTTTATAATTTCACCTATTTTTATTAGAAGGAATCTTGAATTCAACATGGCTTTTCAAATTTCTTTATTTCAAATATGCAGGACCTGCTACCAACATTTGACCTGAACCTAGAACTGAATGGTGGCAGGTGTCCTCCCCATGCCTCCTAGCCTGTTACTCACAAAATCTCAGCAGGAGGGTATGTGACCCAGCACTTTGGGGTCTCTTGGGATGATGCATACTTTATGCTCCATGAGGATGTCCACAGTGGGGTTCATGTTAGAAAACAGTGTGCCCATCTTGACTATCGGAGGGTCCAGTACGACCTCTCTGCATCACATCTTGCTGGAATGTTTTTCTGGGATGCTTTGTCTACAACAGCTCATCTTCCTGAACGTTGTGCTTTCTGGCTTTTAGAGGGAGCCCTAAAAACCTGCAGCCCCTCAGTGCCCATGACCACTGCTGCTCCTCCACCTCCTCTTTCCCCTCCTCTTCCTCTTTCTCATCCTCCTTCACTTCCCCATTCTCTTCTTCTTCTCTTTCCCTTCCTTCCCATCTTCCTCCTCTTCCTCTCCCCGCCCCCCCCCTCTGGCTTCTTTCCATGATGGCAGCTAGGGAGGAGATTGAGGTCGGATGCAAAGCTGCTGTCGTCTTCTCTCCCAAACTAGGTTTCCTAACTGTTTGCTGTGGGCGCCAAGGATGTGAGAATGTCCCAGGCTGGCATCTGCACTCCCCGCACGATGACCAGGCTCAGGAAGCTAGCCCTGCTCATCTCTCTGCCTCTGGCCTTGACCTTCCCATCATCCCCCAGACAAGCCAACTTTCCTGCCTCAGTGCCTCTGCTGTTGCTATCCTTTCTGCTAGCCATGATGCTCCAGGGTCTTGGCTCAGAGTTCACCTCCTTGGAAGGTGACCCGAAGGATCCCACTCTGTCTGATTTTCCCCCAGCTTTGGCTCTAGGGAAGGACTTAGAACAGTGGCCGAGTCACTGTCCAATAAGAGGTTGTTGAGGGAATGGGTACTCAGGAACCAGAAAGCAAAGTTGGGGCAAAAGGACAGCTTGTCTGTAGAGAATGCGCTCAGTTCTTCAGTGGGAATGCAGTTGTTTTAATCACAGCAGGGTATAAGCTGGTGGCCATGTGGCTGCTTTGTGTCTAGGCTCTTCACTCAAGTGGAAGAGCTCTCTAACATCAGGAAAAGCAGTACATACTCGTCTAAATCTCTATCAAACGATTCTAGGTTTGGGATGTGGGATGAATGAAAAGCCGTGTGGTATAGCCAACGGTCCCAGAAGCTCCCCTAGCTTCGTTTTTCCTTGGCAGCTACTCCACCTTGGAAATCAGTCTCTTTGTCACAGATCTTTTTTTTGTAGCAGCCCGCCTGACCTTTTACCGCATCCTGCACCCTGACTTCCTTCTCCTTCTTCCTCCCCATCATTGTTTCTGCCGTTCTAGAAGGACCCACGCCTGCATATCCTGCCATGCACACATGCAGACTAAATATACCTTCTTAATTATGTGGAGAGAGTGAAGGATGGAGGGCAAAAGGAAGAAAGGAAAGAGATAAGGAGGGAACAAGAGCTAAACTACACTGGGTTCATTATCAAAAACTTACCTGAACTGGGCATGGTGATGCATGCCTTTAATCCCAGCACTCAGGAGGCAGAGTTAGGAAGATCACTGTGAGTTCAAGGCCAGTCTGGAGCTAAAGAGCGAGTTCCAGGTCAACCTGGGTTGCAGTGATACCCTACCTTGAAAATAAAAAGGAGTGTACCTGATGACAGGGGCCTGAGGACAGAAGTAGTAGAGTCTCATGAAGAAACGTTTCTGAGGAGGTGTCTCAGCAGGCTTTGCTGTCTTTAGGCCACTATTCCTGAAGTACAGCAGCTAATAAAACTTAACTCCCAGCACTTGGGAGGCAGAAGTAGGAGGATCGCCATGAGTTTGAGGCCACCCTGAGACTACATAGTGAATTCCAGGTCAGCCTGGGCTAAACTGAGACCCTTCCTCAAAAAAAAAGTATTGTCGATGACAATGCTCAGTGCTGCCGCACTTGTAACACAGCTGGGAAGCAACACTACGGGTGGCATCCAGTCATAGCCACGTTTGTTCCTGTTGGCTGAACATCATTCAAGGAAACTGATCCTTTAAAAACCCCAAGTATGAGAGAGAATTATGAATTAAGAATTTCACTGCAAAATTATTGATGACAGCTATATTAGTGACTTTTCCTACTGTGGTCTTTATAAGAAGCAACTTAAAGGAGGAAGGGTTGATTTTGGCCCATAGTTTGGGAAGGCCTGGCTTTGGGAACGCCTCTTGCTGTGGCAGCAAGAGAACAAGGCTGCTTGTTCACACCTCAGAGGATCAACGAGCAGACAGGGGCAGGAAGGCTACCCCGGACCCACTTCCTCTAAGAGGTTCTGCTTGCTAAGTTTCCAAACCTTCCAAAATAGTGCTACCAGCTGGAGACCAAGTGTTGAAACCACAAGCTTGTGGGGGACATTGAATATTTAATCCATAACAACAAAGCATTAGAAACTACTTGCATGGCTTTAAAGTAAAGAGCGAAGTATATTTACTGACAGAGATATCAAGCAGTCCATCCCGCAAGTTGCAAACTCCAAGGAAGACGTAGTTATTTATGATCTATGAGCTGACATGGGACAATGTCCAGTATTGCCATGGGTGACTGAAAGAGACCCAGATGCAGAAGTATGGGCAGGTGAAGCTCCATTCCCCAGTTTGGGATGACCCACAGCCCGTGTCCAGTGCTTACCTTTAGAATTGGGAAAGGAGGACTCTACTGACTCTTCCATTTTAATTTTTCATGCTCCTGCATTTGATGTATTTCCCATCTTTGCTGTTTTGGTGTGTGTGTGTGTTGTGTGTGTGTGTGTGTGTACAGATGCTCCTTGGGAAGCCAAGTCCTCCTCTATTGCTCTTCCACCTTATTTCCCTGAGGCAGAATTCCTCACCAAGTCCATAGCTCCTGGTTTTTTGGTTAGGTTGACCAGTGAGCCACAGCCATCCTCCGGTCTCTGCTGCCTCAGCACTGGGGTTAAGGCATGTGTGGCCATGCTTGTGCAGCAAGCGTTCATGCCCACTGAGCCGTCTCTTCAGCCCCTTGGCTTTTTTATTTCTTTGTTTTGAGGTAGGGTTTCACTGTCGCCCAGGCTGACCTGGAATTCACTGTGTAGTCTCAGGGTGGCCATGAACTCACAGCAATCCTTCTACATTTGCCTCCCAAGTGCTGGAATTAAAGGTATACACCACCATGCCTGGCTTCCTTGGCTTATTTTTTTTTTTTAAATATTTATGAGCAGGAGGGGAGAGAGACAGAAAGAGAGAGAGAGAGAGGGAGGGAGGGAGAGAATGGGCATACCAGGGCCTCTAGCCACTGCAAACGAATTCCAGACACATGTACCACCATGAGCATCTGGCTTATGTGGGTTCTGGGGCATTGAACCTGTGTCTGTAGGGTTTGCAAGCAAGTACCATAACCACAATCTCTCTAGCCCCCTTGGTTTATTTTTTAATGAACATATATAATAGCAAATGGATCTTAACAGTGGAAAATGATACTAAGAAAAACTTTAAAAGGACAATGTTTTAAGAAGATTAAAAAATTTTTTTGTTGTTTATTCTTATTTATTTGAGTGCAACAGAGAGAGAAAGAGATGGGGGGAGGGGGCGAGAATGGACACACCAGGGCCTCCAGCCACTGCAGACGAACTCCAGATGCGTGCACCCCCTTGTGCATCTGGCTAACGTGGGTCCTGGAGAATGGAGCCTTGAACCAGGGTCCTAAGGCTTCACAGGCAAGTGCTTAACCACTAAGCCATATCTCTAGCCAGAGAAGATTTTTTATTTGAAAAGAGTGTCTGTAAAGTGTTCCTCCTGCCAGTTTGAGAAACTGTTTTAAGAGGACCTATCCACAGAGTGGAAGGATTTTGACCCAAGGTGTTGTCTGTGAGTGGTATCTGGAGTTTAGGCCTGGGTCCCATCCCTGGCATTCCTTCTATAGGTGCCAAGCCTTAGACAGAGAAGCTGAGAGGTCCCTGGACGTTGAGCACACTGGCTTCCTTTCCATCTCAGGGGCTTTCATCCACAGCAGTGAGACTTCCCAGGTCTGGGCTGGGCATCCCTGAGATAGCATCTGGAGTCCTTATAAAGTCCCGCTAAGATTTTGCATGAGGAAATGAGTCCCAGAGAAGTCACCAGCTCACTGAGGGTCACAGGTGAGCACTGGGGCAGAGCTCCTTTCTGGCACACTCCAGTGCCCACAGGTCCTGGGAATCTGGATGTGGGAGCCACAGAGAGGTTATATTTCTGCTGAGTGCCCACCAGCCAGAACGCATGCCATAGCAACCAGCCAGGGCTCATCCAGATTAGGTGAGCACTTCTGGCTTCAGTGAATAGCTTGTATTCATCCATGAGACAGCTGAGGTAAAAATGTCTGTGAGAAAAGTGAGTAGCCAGTACAGAGGTCCCAGCTATTCAGGAGGCTAAGTCAGATAGACCATTTGAGTTCAGGAGTTCAAAGCCAGTGTTGTCAACATATTGATATCCTGTCTCAAAAAAAAATTTTTTATTTATTTATTTTATTTATTTTTTTTTGGTTTTTCGAGGTAGGGTCTCATTCTAGTTCAGGCTGATCTGGAATTCACATGTAGTTTCAGGGTGGCCTCAAATTCATCATGGTAATCCTCCTACCTCTGCCTCCCAAGTGCTGGGATTAAAGGCATGAGCCACCATGCCCAGCTTTGCATTTTTTTATATATGCAATAAGGAGCAATTTTATTACTGCTGAGCTGCAAACTTCATTTTATATGTTAACATTTATGGGGGATTCTCTTTTGCTGTAAAGGCAATTAAAGCAAGGCAGATGACAAGTATCAAAGTTCTGTCACACCGTATGACCCATGTCAAGCAGATGAATATTGTTTTATGTGTGTGATATGTAGATGTGTGCATATGCACATAAAATGAACACAGAATTTTGTTTCCTGCCTCAATTATAAAAACAAATATTTTCCCAGTGTTATTTTAAAGGCCTCCATAGATTAACCTTGATAGTTGCATGATCCCATCACATAGGCATGACATAAATTATGTAACCATTATGTACCAGATGATATTTAAGATGTTACAAGTCTTTCCTCTCAGTAATGTGAGAGCAAAACGAGCATATGGGGCTGAGGAGATGGCGCAGTTGGTGAA
Organism: Jaculus jaculus; assembly: GCF_020740685.1. NCBI lineage: Eukaryota > Metazoa > Chordata > Mammalia > Rodentia > Dipodidae > Jaculus > Jaculus jaculus. The sequence goes on along the minus strand of NC_059116.1, from coordinate 48,664,891 downwards.
GCACGTGCCTTGCAAGCATGAGGATCCAAGTTAGATTCCAAGTGCCCGCATAAAACACTGGGCATGAAGGCACGCGCCTGTGACTCCAACACTGGGGAGGTAGTGACAGGAGGACCCTGGGGCTCACTGGTTGGCCAGTCTGATCTGAGATCTCCAGGCCAATGAGAGTCCCTGTCTCAAAAAAGGGGAGGGAACTTTGAGGATGATGTCTGAGGTTGTCTTCTGGCCGAAATGCATACGCACATATGCATTCATGCACATGCACATATGCATTCATTCACATGCACACACAGACACACACACACAGTAGAGAAATCCTTGAATGTGATTCTGCATTTGTACTTCTGGTTCTTTCCTTAGGTAAAATTTCACATGTGTAATTGCTGCTTGAAGGATAAGGCACCCAAGGGTTTTTTCTGATGGCTTCCTCATAGGGGCCCAGCCCTGGCCAGGTAGTGGTCTCTGTCATCCACAGTTTCTAAGCGCTTTCCTTCTCAGTGTCCCTAGCATTCCCTAAGATGTCTCAAGATTGTCTTCTACGCTTTCTTTCCCTCTGCAGCTCTTAAGCAGCAGCCTTCCAGCTGGAAGTCCACATGGGAGATTCTGTGGTTAGGGTAGTGGCCATCTACATGTGATTCCCCCATGCAAGGTACAAGGGTCTAGTCACTTTTCCCTTCCTATCCACCAGGTTGTGGGGCCTTGTCACAGATGTCAGATGATTTGTATCGACCAGCAAACTGGGCAACGGAATCAAGATGTTTTTCAACAACTTTCTGAGAGTCGCAAGCGAAAGGTAAGTATGATCAGAAAATAGAGCACCCTGCTTGAAAATCCTGGTGCACTATCGACACCAGAGCTATATCACTGGGCTGCCAAGGAACTTTAGAAGTAGAGGGTTGCTGTACTTTTCAAAGCTAATGAGGTACCAGAAAGATCCTGACTTTGTCCTTGTCTCGGTCTTATTTTCCTTTTCATCCAGTGCCTTACTGTTGTTTCATTACACATATTTTTATGCTTTCAGATCTTGTCGCAGATGTAAGCAGTGTAAATATAAGGCAGGGCTGAGATGTTGCAGGGAGGTAGAGTGCTCAGCTAGCTTATGCCTCAGCTTTCCAAGTGCTGGAATTAAATGCATGTGCTACCATATCCAGCTCTTCCCAGGTTTTTAATGGCCGTCTTACATGGATGGCAGACCTTGAGCATTCTAGAAGCTTCTTCATTTTGTACCTTTCATCTTTGGTCTACAGATGCTGGAGAACTTAACTTTCATCATTTGTTCTGAAGGAAAATACAGACTTTTGACATTATTGTCCTTATGCTTTTATGCTGGGGAACAGAGTCAGAGGACAGAGGCTGAGAGCAAGAAGGTCTTCCTGCGGAAAGCTCAGGATATAGGAAAGGCTATAAAGCATGTGCCTGACAAGAAAAGAGTGTGGGGGAATTGTTGGGAAGAACTCTTTGGGGTCTGATGTTAGGACCCTCCTCAAGTCTCCTGCATTTTACTGTATAATGGAGACCTCTTTCAAGCACCTTCTACCCCAGTGACATATGTCTCAGCAAATATTTTTATTTACTTATTTATTTATTTGAGAGTGAGAAAGAGAGAGGGAGAGGGACAGAGAGAGGGAGAGAGAGAGATAGAGAGAGAGAGAGAAGAGAAGAGAAGAGAAGAGAAGAGAAGAGAAGAGAAGAGAAGAGAAGAGAAGAGAAGAAAGAATGGGCACGCCAGGGCCTCCAGCCACTGCACATGAACTCCAGATTCATGTGCCCCCTTGTTCATCTGGCTTATGCAGGTCCTGGAGAGTTGGACCGGGATCCTTTGGCTTTGCAGGCAAAGGCATTAACTGCTAAGCCATCTCTCCAGCCCTTAGCAAATGTTTTTTAACATCTGACATGTTACTTTAACTGTTAAGATAGTATAACTTTTCCTGTCACTATTGGTTTGTTTACAGGTGAACTTTGGCATTTACCTGATGCATGAATCCTTGGATTTGTCTTCTCCATGTGTTCTATCTGTGGGATCTGAGGTACACCCAGTGTTGAAAGAGATTGTGGAATGCCAGGATCCACCTGCTTCTCAGAAACCCCGTGGTGTTATCTCCTAACATCTTTCTCATCAACATTAAAGTTTCTTCTTTTCAATGCTACCTACCATTATTTTGTGTGTGTTCATGTGGGGGGCACAGGAAAACGTTTTTTTTCCCCCATTTTAATGTCTATGAGTTTTATTACATTTTTTTTTCTTATTTCTCTGGCTAGAGTTTCTAGGATGATATCATCCTAGAAAGGAGTAGCGAGGTGAAGTGACATATACCTGTACTCCCAGCACTTGGGAGGAAGAGGTGGGAGGATGGCTGGGAGTATGAGGTCAGTCTGAGACCACCTAGTGAATTCCAGGTCAGCCTGGACTAGAGAAAGACCTTACCTTGAAAGGAAGGAAGGAAGGAAGGAAGGAAGGAAGGAAGGAAGGAAGGAAGGAAGGAAGGAAGGAAAGAAGGAAGGAAGGAAGGAAAGAGTGGCCATCTGTGCCTCTCTCCAACTTTGGCATAAAGTGATAATCATTAAGTATGATTTAGCTGTATAGATTTTCAAAAAAAAATTTTTAGGTTAACTTACAAAGTAATGGGTTTAAAGGCCTAGGAGTAGCTCAGCAGATAGGAGTGCTTGCGCATAAGTATGAGGGCCTTAGGCGGCCTCAGTTTGATCCCCAGCACCTTCATGAAAACCTGGGCATGACCAAATGCACCTGTAACCTCAGATTTATGATAGACAGAAACAGGAGAATCACTGGGGCTTACTGATAAGCCCGTCTGACTTGAAAGCCTGCCACTCTGGATTCAGTGAGAGGAAACAACATGGAAGAGCCATGCAGAATGTTCTCCTCTGGCCTCTGCACATATGAGTAAGGGGCACACACATCTACACAATGCACTCTACATGTACACAACATACCATAGTGCTATATACAGATGGGCCAAAAACTAAAATAGTAAGTTTCAGTTATGACAGTTTCATACATGTGTCATTATACTTTGCCTTAACTGATGATCCATCTCCCCAGTTTGTATCATTCTACACTGTAGTCCTGGGCTTCACTTACTGATTATTTTGTTGGGAATATATATTCATGAGTAAGACTGCCCATAATTGTTCTTTTTTGTACTGTCTGGATGCTAACACATCTAAGTGCAACATAGATTTGTTTCTTTCTCCTTCCTGCTGTATTAACTTTTTTTGATCTGTGTATTTTTGGCTTGTGTATGTGGTTGAGAGAGGGTCACACATGGCCCAGGTTGGCCTTGAACTCATGTAGCTGGCTCTGGCCTTGAACACCTGATCCTCTTGTTTCTACCTCCCACGTGCTGTGATTACAGGCGCACACCACCATGCAGGGTTTGTGCAGTGCTGGGGATCAATCTCGGCCCTCATGCATGTGAGGCAAGCTCTCTTCTAACTCAGCTACTGTTGCAGTCAGGTTTGCATTGCTGGTAGAAATCACCCAACCAAGAGCAGCTTGTGGGAAAAAGAGGTTTCTTTTGGCTTACAGGCTGAAGGGGAAGCTCTATGATGGCAGGAAAACGATGGCATGAGCAGAGGGTGGACATCACCCCCTGGCCAACATAAGGTGGACCACAGCAACAGGAGAGTGTGCCAAACACTGGCAAGGGGACACTGGCTATAACACCTATAAGCCCACCCCCAACAATAACACTGTCTCCTGGAGGTGTTAATTCCCAAATCTCCATCAGTTGGGAACCTAGCATCCAGAACACCTAAGTTTATGGGGGACATCTGAATCAAACCACCACAGCTACATTCCCAGCCCAAGTTTCTATGTCTTCTTGTCGGACTGGTTCTTTTATTGATATGTGGCATATTTTTGTCCTTGGTCATTTTCTTTGCTCAGTGGACTATCATATTCATATAGCTATTTCTGGGAGTCATGGGCCCATTCTCACTAGTGAACACAAATTCTGAAGTTCTTTAAAAAGTAGCAAACTTAGTCGAGCAATACCTATGAAGATTATGTATCATGAGCATTGGATTTATTTCATGTGTACCATAGTGTTTTTATTTTAGAAAATTAAGCAAGAGTAAAAGAGCAAGCAGGGCTGGAGAGATGGCTCAGTGGGTAAAAAGTAAATGCTGTGTAAGTACAAGTACTCAAAAGGGCTTGAGGCAGCCTGAGTTCAATTCCCCAAGACCCATGTAAACAGTTGGGTGTAGCCACTCCTATCTTTAATTCAGTCCTGCAGAAGGTGGAGCCTGGAGAATTGTTGGGTTTTACTGACCAAAAAATTGGCCAAAATAGTAGCTCTGGGTTGAGTGAGAAGCTCTATCTCAAGGAAACAAGTGGCTGAGCAAGAGAAGGCCCTAACATTTTCTGTCTTCTGCACACATATGTACAAGATGCACATATCGATATGCATAGAATACACACACATCCTACTTCATACCACACACACACACACAAATACCACACCACACACCATCGAAAATTGTTTTAAAAAGCATGTTAAATTGATTCAATAATTGAAGAAAACCAGTGGTGGGATTACTGGGATGCATCATTATGTCTAGTCTAATGTATACTTGCATGCTAGCCTGTTCCATGTCCTTGTACTGATAAGAGCTAGGGCTGAAACCTGGGGTGTCCACAGTCTGCTCACTTTACTCAAGGAAAGCCACTACTGTTGCTGAATGAGTACATGAAATAGGATAAAACACAAGCATTGATTTGCTTGTGGGCCCATGCTTCTCCCACTGCAGTGTGCAGTGCACTCTCTGCGTGCACCTAGCATTGCAGTGTTCTCACTGCAGTGTACCTCCCACGGCACTGCACCCTAAACCTCCCATTGCAGTGTATGTCTCACGGAAGTATACCTCCTATTACAGTGCACCTCCCCTCACACTTCACTACACCTCCCATTGCAGTGCATGTCTCACTGCAGTGTGCCTCCTATTTCACTGCACCTCCCACTGCACTCCATCTTCCACTGCTCCCACTGCAGTGTTCCTTCCACCCCATGGCACCCCATTTCAGTGCACCTATCACTGTGCTGCACCCCTTACTGCAGTGTACCTTCCATTGCAGTGCACCTCTCATTGTACCACACCTCTTACTGCAGTGCACTGCACTTCCTGTTGCACTGCATCTTCCACTGCAGTGTACTTCCCACTGCAGTGTGCCTCCTTTCGTAGTGCACCCTCCAACTGCAGTGTACCTCGTATTATGCTGCATCTCCCATTACAGGGTGCTTCCCATCGCAGTGCACCTCCAACTTCAACATCTGATGTTGTTGGAACAGGAGGAGCCATAAGTCTTGTGTTCTTGAGCTTGGTGGCTCATTTCAGCCCATTACAGCACGATGGTCTAGGAGAGATGAGATCAGCCTTTGTGGGAGGAAAGGAAATCCCACAGAGTTGGAAAGAATAGTTCTATCTCTTTGTGGCGACACAAAGCTTCACTCGCCAGCATCCCTGTCTCCTCCCACCCACAACTACCTCTGGTTTCTAGGGCCGTTAGCATGCCAGAACCTTCTGCTGTGAAGAAAAGGGCTGAGGGTTGGAAAGTTGGTGCCAGGGAGTGGCATTACTATTTAGAGTGATTGATTAGAAGAGGCCTTCAAGAGCAAGTGCAGTCTTCTTTCCCATCTTTCCTTTATCCATGGTGAGTTGCTGAGGAGAGAACATGTAGGCTTCAGAGATGAGGTGGGTTCAATTTCTAAGCTGCCCAGGTAAGCTAGATGAAAAAAGTAGCCTCAGAATCTGAATTCACTTGGCAGCGGCAAGAGGCCCTGGTGCACATGCATGCGCACACCTGCGGATCAATCCAAATGAAACAAAAGTCAGTTCACGAATCATTTCCTGAGTTGAGTACTTTTCAATCTAGTTGGCATCAACTATTCTTTTGCGTACACTTTGATATGTGTTTGTGCTGTGCATGTCTGGGTATGTACAGTCGCACATGTGTACAGCTGTGTATGGAGGTCAGAGGCCAGCATTGGGCACCATCCTCAGGAACACTGTGCACCTTTTTCTGAGTCAGGGTCTCTCATGACCTGGAGCTTCCCAGTTAGACTAGACTGACTGTGAACTACAGGGATCTGCCTGTCTTCACCTTTCTAGTCCTGAAATTACAGATGTGTGCCATAATATCCTATATTTCTCTGTGAATTTTGGGGATAAAACTCAGTTATCAGCTCTAACAGTTTGCTGGTAGAGTCTTTGGGGTTCTTTATGTATAGAATCATATCATCTGCAAATAATGATAACTTGATCTCTTCCTTTCCAATTTGTATCCCTTTTATGTACATCTCTTCCCTTATTGCTATGGCTAAGACTTCCAGTACTATATTAAATAAAAGTGGACACCCTTGTCTTGTTCATGATTTTAGTGGAAAAGTTTCAAGTTTTTCTTCATTAAGTATTATGTTGGCTGTAGGCTTGTCATAAATAGCCTTCATTATGTTGAGATATGTTCCTTCTATTCCCAGTCTCTGTAGGACTTTTATCATGAAGGGATGTTGGATTTTATCAAATGCTTTCTCTGCATCTAATGAGATGATCATGTGATTTTTGTCCTTCAGTCCATTTATATAAGGTATTAAATTTATCGATTTGCATATGTTGAACCACCACTGAATGTCTGGGATTAAAGCCTACTTGGTCAGGGTGAATGATCTTTCTGATATCTTCTTGTATTCTGTTTGCCAATATTTTGTTGAGAATTTTTGCATCTATGTTCATGAGGGAGATTGGTCTGTAATTTTCTTTTTTTGTTTTATCTTTGTCTAGTTTTGGTATCAGGGTGATACTAGCTTTGTAGAAGGAGTTTGGCAAGATTCCTTCTTTTTCTATTTTATGGAAAAGGTTAAGGAGCATTGGTGTTAGTTTTTCCATGAAGGTCTGGTAAAATTCAGCAGGGAATCCATCTGGGCCTGGATTTTTTTTTTTAGTTGGGAGATTTTTGATAACTGCTTGGATCTCCATAGTTGTTTTAGGTCTATTTAAATGATTAATCTCATCTTGATTTAATTTAGGTAGGTCCTAGACATTAAGGAAATCATCTATTTCTTTCAGATTTTCAAACTTACTGGAGAATATGTCCTTATAGCATGTCCCTGTGAATTTTTGAATTTCTCTGGTTGTGATGGTACCTTTTTCATCTCTAATTTTATTAATTTATGTCTCTTCTCTCTTTATTTTGGTCAGAGTTGCTAAGGGTTTATCAATCTTGTTTATCCTTTCAAAGAACCAACTCTTTGTTTCATTGATTTTTGGATTTTTTTGTTTCTATTTCATTAATTACTGCTTAATCTTTATTATTTCTTCCCATCAACTGATTTTCAGTTTGCCTTGTTCTTCTTGTTCCAAGGCTTTAAGGTGAAGCATTAAGTTGTTTACTTGCGACCTTTCTATTTCTTAATATAGGCCCTTAAAGGTATAAATTTCCCTCTGACAAACACCTATATCCATGTAGCAGGATACAAAATAAACACAGAAATCAGTAGCCTTCCTATATGCTAACACCAAACACACAGAGGATGAAATCAGAGAATCACTCCCATTCACAATTACATCCAAAAAAAAAAAAAAAAAAGTACCTTGGAATAAACCTAACCAAGGGAGTGAAGGATCTTTACAATGAAAACTTTAAAATACTCAAGGGAGAAATTGCAGAAGACACTATGAAATGGAAAGACATCCCTTATTTTTGGATCAAAGGAATCAATATTGTGGAAATGGCACTCTTACCAAAGGCAATCTATATACATTTAATGCAATCCCCATCAAAATTCCAATGACATTTTTCACAGACATAGAAAAACAATCCAAAAATTCATTTGGAAGCACAAACAACTTTGAATGTCTAAAACAATACTGAGCAACAAAAATAAGGCTGGTGGTATCACCACACCTGATTTTAACCCATACCACAGAGCCATGGTAACAAAAACAGCATGGTACTGGCACAAAAACAAACATGTTGTTCAATGAAACAGAATAAGTGATCCAGATGTAAGTCTGGGTAGCTATAGCTACCTGATACTCAACAAAAATGCCAAAAAATACTCACTGGAGAAAAGATAGCCTCTCCAACAAATGGTGCTGGGAAAATTGGATATGCATCTGTAGAAGGATGAAAATAGATCCTTCTCTCTCTCCATGCACAAGAATTAAGTCCAACTGGATCAAAGACCTTAATATCAGACCTGAAACTCTGAAACTGCTAGAGAAAAAAGTAAGGCGAAACCTTTCAACATATTGGTCTTGACAAAGACTCTGAATATCACCCCAATTGCTCAGGCAATCAAACTACAGATTAACTGCTAGGACGTCATGAAATTACCAAGCTTTTGTATGGCAAAGGACACTGTGAATAGAGCAAAGATGCAACCTACAGAATGGGAGAAAATCTTTGCCAGCTATATATCTAATAGAGGATTGATATCTAGAATATCCAAAGAACTCAAAAAATTAAATAAGAAATCAAACAACAAAATTAAAAATGGACTATGGAACTCAATAGAGAGTTCTCAAAAGAAGAACTACAGATAGCATATAAACAGCTAAAAAAAGGTTCTACATCCCTAGTCATTAGGGAAATGCAGACTAAAACTACATTGAGATTCCATCTCATTCCTGTCACATTGGCTACCATCATGCAAACAAATGACCATAAATGCTGGCAAGGATGCAGAAAAAGAGTAATCCTTCTACAATGTTGGTGGGATTGCAATTTGGTCTATCCATTGTGGAAATCAGTGTGGAGGTTCCTGAGACAGCTAGAAATAGATCTACCATATGACCCAGCTATATCACTCCTAGGCATATATCCTAAGGACTCATCTCACTACCTTAGAGGTAATTGCTCAATCATGGTTATTGACACTCTATTCACAATAGCTAGGAAATGGAACCAGCCTAGATGTCCCTCAATTGATGAGTGGATAATGAAGATGTGGCACATATATACAATGTAGTTATGTTTAGCAGTAAAGAGAAATGAAGTTAGGAAATTTGCAGGAAGATGGGTGGATCTGGAAAGGATTATGCTAAGTGAGGTAACCCAGGCCCAGAAAGCCAAACATCACATGTTCTCTCTCATATGTGGATCCTAGCTACAAATTATTGGACTTCTGTGTGAGTGGAAGAAAACTCAATAGCAGAGGCCAGTAAGCTAGAAAGGAGATATAAAGAAAATAGAAAGGGAGGGAGGGAGGACTTAGTAGGATGGTATTGTATAGATATAAGTAGAAGAACAGATTAATGTGGGGGGAAGACCTAAGTGAGGTTATGGGAAGAGATTGAGTAAAGGAAAGGTGGAGGGAGGGCTAACCAAAATCTAAAAGGATATAAATAAGTCATATGCAAACCTTTTTTGGACAATGGAACACTCAGGAGCCATAGATTGTTGCTAGAAAATTTTCAGTGCCAGAGTGGGATACCTTCCCATGAGTTGTTGGCCAGGGTGGTCCCTGATTCACCCAAACATTACAGGCCACTGCCAAGGCCCTTGGTTTCCCACCAGGAATAGATGTTAAGAGCCTATTGCTGGAGACTCCACATGCTTGAGCTGCAAGGTCACTGAGAAATCCTGCTGGAGCTGAGCTGAAAACCTCCTCCATGTAGACCAGCTGACAGAAAGCTGGAAGAAGCCATTCTGTAAGCAGTTCAATGGGAGAAAAGAAATACCCAGTGAAGATACTCAACAGTGGACACTGCAAGCCTTTTATTTTGCCAGCCAGGCCAAATGAGCCAATGGGTGCAATAGTGGCATGTCTGTTACGGGGGAAATCAATTGCCCTCTAATTTGACTAGAGACCTGCTCCATGGGAGGGAATACATCCCTGATACTGAAAACCTATAATAGGGGTAGTCATGAGCCCTAGAGGTGTAACATCTGCTGCTGTCTGGCTAAATGTTCACCAAACGTCTCTTATTGTTCATACCCATATATTAATGCTACTCTCAGTTTTTGCTAGAGAAGCTTCTCTTTTCAGATGGCAGTGACCTTGGGATAACTCAGAAAGCACCATGGTGCTAAGCAGAAGTAACAGAGGAGTGCTCAGCACTGAATTATCTCTCACACCTTCCAAGGCTAAAGGTCCACTGAGGAAGAGGTGGTAGAAAGAATGTAAGAGCCAAAGGAAGGGTAGGACTCCTTACAATGTGCTCCTCCAGACACAAAATGGCCTGGATATCCATGACCTCACAGTGCCTGACCCTACTTCACAAGACCATCATAATAGGAGGAAAAGATCATGACATCAAAATAAAAGAGAGACTGATTGAGAGGGGGAGGGAATTTGATGGAGAATGGAGTTTCAATGGGCAAAGTGGGAGGAGGGAGGGAATTGCCATGGGATATTATTTACAATCATGGAAGTTGTTAATTAAAAACAAAACTCATAGCTGGGCGTGGTGGTGCACGCCTTTAATCCTAGCACTCGGGAGGCAGAGGTAGGAGGATTGCCGTGAGTTCGAGGCCATCCTGAGACTCCATAGTGAATTCCAGGTCAGCCTGGGCTACAGTGAGACCCTACCTCGAATAAACAAACAAACAAACAAACAAACAAACAAAAAAACCCTCAATTATAATACTCACAAGACACAGGCAATATCAAGTGAGCTGTATTCTTGGCCCTAGTGTCTATTTTTCCTAGGAATTTTTTTATTTCAAGAATTCTGCTTTCATTTGGCTGTTTAGTTTGCCTCTCTACCTCCTCCCTCTCCCTATGTATGACTGCATTTCTCTCTCTCCCATTCTCTCTCTCTCTCACTCTCTCTTGATTATACATCTAACAACACTTAGCCCTGGCACTCTTGATAGGAACATGGAGACCTAGAGCCGGTCTAGCCCCTGATTGCCAGCCATGCCCCATACTCTTTGTCTTCTAATCCTTGAGCCGAGAGGCTCAGCTCTGCTGTGTAGACACAGCAAGCATATATACCTAATGTCAGTCTCTACCCTCCCTGTGAAGCCCATGTAGCCCTTTCTCAGATTTTGGGGGCAGCAGGATCCACCCTTAGGAGGATAATTGGAGGAGGAAGTACAAAAGCCTTGGAGATATGTCCAGACCATTTGGCAGGGGGTTCTGTGGGTTCAGGTGCCTGGAGAACAGTGCAGAGGGAGTGGCTTGTGCTGCAGATGGCCATGCAATCTTGGTCCTGTGTACTCCTGGTCCTGCATGGAGAGGTGGGTACAGGCAGATCCAGGCCCCTGCTGTTCTGGGCAAAAGGCAGATCTCATAAGAGCTTTTATGGCAAAAGCAAATGCTCCAGAGAGAGGATCTAAAGATATTTAAGGAAACTCCATTTCTTCCTTGACTGAATGATGACAATGAAGCCCACCAGGCACAGTGACAGGTACTGAGAGATTCTAGCAAGATTTCATTGTGAACTGCAGTGGAGGGTCAGGCCATCTGGAGAAACCTATGCCAGGAAAGGTGAGCAAGAAAGTCCCAAAGAGCACAAAGAAAGGGTCGCAAAAAGAAGCAAACTGGTTCCGTGTGACTGCTGTGATTCCAGCACTCAGGAGGCCAAGGCTAGAGGATTACCATGAGTCTGAAGCCAGCATGGGCTACAATGAGACCCTTTCTCAAAAAAGGGAGTAAAGAAAATGCAATTAATAACATTAGAGAAATCAGGAAACCAGAACAAGATATTTTAAAATTTATTTTTATTAGATATGGACATATTTAGTATATAAAACAGCACAGGTTGCTTCCATCCTTTTCCTCCTCCCTCCCCCTTTTCTGAAGAGACCTTCCTCATTGGGGATGCAGGTCATTCCAATGGGGATTGTGGGTCATGCTTTGTGGGGGCAGCAGTCAGTTATGGAGGAGAGGCAATGTCTCTGTGCAAAATGTCCCAATCTATGGCTCTAATAATCTTTCCGCTTCCTGTTCAGCAAAGTTCCCTGAGCCATGCTGGGAGCATTTTAAGTCTGCTTCAGTGATGGGCACTTAGGAGCCTCTGGATCTGGTTTGGTAGGTGTTGAGTGTCTTCAGTATCTTTTTCCTTCACCCTTGTGCTGAAATCAGTTTCACTAAGAAAGTAGCACTCTTGCTCATTTCCCCAATTCCTCTGTGGTTTCAGCTGGGACTGGGGTAAGATTTTAAATAAGAAAAATATTTTAAATAAGAAAGAATTCTTGAAAATTAAATATATAAATGCTGCAAAAAATTCATTAGAAGAATTATGGAAATCTCCAAGATGCCAGAACAAAATAATAAGAACACACTCAGGGTAGAAAAGTAAAAGAAAAAAATATAGAGCTTAGTGGGCCAGCATTCAGAAAACACAAATTCTGTGTAGTCTCAGGGTGACCTCAAACTCCTACCTCTGCCTCCCGAGTGCTGGGATTAAAGGCTTGCACCACCATGCCCAGCTAGAAAACACAAATTCTAGAAAGAGCTAACAGAGATTTGCTGCGTGAGATGTGAGAGGAAATGCTGAACAACATGACACCAGGGAATTCTCATATAGAAGGACAGAGTCTCACCAGGATACCAGGTCAGAAACTTTTAGTGTATTGGAAGTAAGGAGAAGGTTAAAACAGAGAGGGTGGGGGCGGTAGAGGGAGAGGAGAGAGAAGGACTAGCAGCTAGAAGAGGGGAAGAGGAGGAGAGGGGAGGGGAGAGGAAGAATGAATTACTATTTACAGCCTTCCTCAGATCTGCTTTCTGGTACACAGGTGATCACATGGCAATGAAGAGTGCCCAACAATTCTCAGTAAAAATCCCTTTCAACCCAGGATTCCATATCAGGTGTGTTAGACGACTGCACAGATGGCTGTCCCAGTCCGTCTCTGGACACTTAGACCTCGTGCAACCTGTGACTGACGTCTCTTCCCAGCAGTGGGCAGAGGCTACTTCCTCACTTCCTGAACCAAGTCTGGTCTTGACTTTGTGCTAATGTTTTTGCAAAAGTTGTAAAGCTATACAACATAAATGCTGAGGAAATGCAATCAATTACAGCATGTTCATGTATTACAATTCTCAGTTAAAATATGATTACAGCTGGGTGTGATGGTGCACACCCTAATCCCTGCACTCTGGAAGCAGAGGTAGTAGAAGTGCCATGAGTTTGAGGCCACCCTGAGACTACATAGTGAATTTCAGGTGAGCCTGGACGAGAGTGAGACCCTATCTCAAAAAAATTTATTTCTTTATTTATTTGCAAGCAGAGAGAGAGAGAGAGAGAGAGAGGGGGACAGAGAGGGACAGAGAGAATAGATACACTATGGCCTCCAGCCACTGCAAAAGAACTTCAGGTACATGCACCACTGTACATTTGGCTTTATGTGGGTACTGGGGAATTGAACTCAGGTTGTTAGGCTTTGCAGGCAAGCATCTTACTGCTGAGCCATCTCTCCAGCTCTGCCTCAGTTTTTTATTTGATTTTTTTAAACAAATGGCTGAATCTTCTCATATTTTTTTAGCAGCTCAGAAGTACCTCTCTCAATATTGTCAAATATTGTCACAGCCTCTCTCTTTCTGGTTTTTATTTGTATTTGCATGTATGTGTGTGTATGATATGTGTGTGCACACATGCCACAGCACACATGTGGAGAGCAGAGGACAATCTTGTGGTGTTGGTCCTGTCCTTCCACCTTGCTGGAATCAGTCTCTCTCATGGTTTGCCATTGGGAAATCCAGACTAGCCAACACTCTCCTGACTCTGCCTCCCATTGCTATTGTACACTGGGATTATAGGTAGACATGTGCACTGCTGGTGTATGGCTTTACATGGGTTCTGGGGTTTCTAGATCCAGGTCAAGTTGTCTTGTGGAGTAAGTGCTTTTAACCACTGAGCCATGTCTTTAGTCCTTCTGTTTTGTTTTCTTCCTTAAAATACTTATTAACTCTCCTAAGAAATCTTACACTCAGAATATCTTCACTCATTGTCTTCATGCTGGCTGTGATGCAGCAGTTTTGTTGGCAAAGATGGCAGTGGTAAGTTTCCCTCCTCCTCTCATTTTCCCACCATTTTTCAATATAAATTTGCCACTTCTGCCATCAAAACATGGAACTTATTTATTTTAAAAATATTTTTAATTTTTCTTTGAGAGAGAGGGGAAGATAGAGAGAGAGGAAATAGACACACCAGGGCATCCAGCACTGCAAATGAACTCCAGACACATGTGCCTCCTTGTACATCTGGATTACATGGGACCTGGGGAGTTGAACTGAGGTCCTTTGGCTTTGCAGGATAGTGCCTTAACCATTAAGCCACCTTTCCAGCCCTGGAACTTATTTCTTGAATGGAGAAGGCATTGTGACTTGCTCTAATCAAGACAGTATGGTAGAAATGGCAATGCATGACTTCTAAAATGAAGCCTTAAGAGGCTTCATAGCATCTTTTCCCACTTCTTGGCATACTAACCTGAGGCTACCAGGCCATGAAGGTAGGTCAAGCCTATGAGAAGTTCAACAAAAGTGCTACTGAAGACTGGAAACATGGTTTCTGTGCTAGGCAGTCATGAAACAATTAGTAAAACAATTGCCTATAGTAACTTGGAAGACAGAAGTTCCATCTAATGAACTTATGGTGTTGGCTATGGAGATTTCTCACACTGTTCAAAGTGTCTGTTGGGGGCTTCAAGTTGTACATTAGAATGAAGTCTCAGCAAACAGAGTGTAGATGACTTCCCAAGTGTGCAGACTCCCCAAGTCTTACTAGACTGTAACATAGCACAGTTCTTCATTGCCCAGTCCTTCCAGATAGCAAAAGGTTCATCAGTTAAGAAATGACATTGGTAAAGATCAATTGCATGCACAAATCCTTGGCCTTGATCACAAGCACCACACAAACTAGATGTGGTAGTGTGTACTTGTAACCCCAGCACTTGCACTAAGGAGGTAAAAACAAGCAGATCAGAAGTTCAAGTTAATCCTTGTTTACACAGTGAGCTCAAAGCTAGCGTGGGCTATGCTACCCTGTCTGAAAATAAAAATGAAGACTGTTAAGATCTTAGAGAGATTGAAGGCTCCTCTCACTTAGACAAAGAAGCTCTAAGAATCTAAGAGTGGTGTTCCACAGCAGCCCAACAGGCTCAAAGGAGAAAGAACTACGGACACAATGTTTGGCACATGAAATAAATTTTCATAAGATTCATAGAAAATCCACAGAATTTTTTTAAATTATTTTTTATTTATTTGAAAGAGAGGGAGAGAGAGAGAGAGAGAGAGAGAGAGAGAGAGAGAGAGAGAGGAGAATGGGCAAGCCAGGGCCTCTAGCTAGTGCAAACAAACTCCAGACATAGGTGCTACCTTGTGCATCTAGCTTTATGTGGGTAATGGGGAATTGAACCTGGGTCCTTAGGCTTTGCAGGCAAGCACCTTGACCTCTAAGCCATTTCTCCAGCCCCACAGATTTTCAGGTAGTTGTGTTGATGAAAACTCAGTCAGTTTGGACTGAAAAATGGCTGTGACTGTTCAAAATGGAAGAACTCTGCAATCCCACACTGGGAAAAAACAGGCTAAGGAAGCTACATAGCTGCAAGCATGAGTCTTTCTTTTTTTTGTGTGTGTGTGGGGGGAAGCTGTTATTTTTCAAGTAGGGTGTCACTCTAGCTCAGGCTGACCTGGAACTCACTCTGTAGTCCCAGGTTGGCCTCAAACTCACAGCAACCCTCCTACCTCTGCCTCCCTGTGCTGGGATTAAAGGTGTGCATCACCTTTCATTTCTTTTGAAAAATAAAAAGTGAAGAAAGAAAAGAAAGTTCTATCAGAACCTAGAGCTAAGTACCATGGAGAACAGTAAACTTGGGAACCATCACAGAACTGAGCCTTGAGGAACTGGCCACATATACAGGGCTGGAGTTGCTGCATATCAAGTAACTAGTTCTGTTGTCTTTTCTATTCCTTTTAAAGTCAAAGAAATGCTGCTGTGATTCTGCCCCAAACTCATGCCTGGATACTGGATGTGTGGTGGGAAGTGTCTTGTTTTAGCTGTGATCCCCATGAGAGAAGCTGTCCCTGGAAGGTCTCATCTGCAGGAAGATCCAGTAGCAGCTTCTTTCCTCCTTCTCCAGACTCCACCCTTCCTTCCTCCCTCCCTCTCTGGCAGTCTAAAATCAGTGGTACTCACTTCATGTTTTGACTATGCAGTAGCATTGCTCTTCCCAAGACCAATTTCTGTTTCACTTTAGTCCCTGTTGCATAACAAATGACCTCACTGAAAGTAACCATTTGGGCTGTATTCAGTGGGTCACCCCTGCCATGGCAAAGCCATCTGGCAGCTTGATTAGAGCCTTGTGACTAAAATAGCTTCCCTCCATGTCTAGTGATGTCTGCTCACTGTCAGCTGGTTGATCTGGGAGACTTCAGGGTGACAGCTCCTCTGTCCTCCATGTAGACCTGGACTCTTCACACCCACTCCATAGCCTTAGAACAACATTCTCTGAGTTCAAGAGCAGAAGCTGTGGGATCTCCTGAGTACCCTCTTTGTCCCCCCTCTTCAACCGTGTTCTCCTGAACCCTCTCCTTAGACAAAATATAATAATTGCAAAATGTTACTCAAAAAGAAGAATCAGGGGCTGGAGAGATGGCTTAGCAGTTAAGCACTTGCCTGTGAAGCCTAAGGACCCCGGTTTGAGGCTCGATTCCCCAGCACCCATGTAAGCCAGATTCACAAGGAGGCACATGCATCTGGAGTTCGTTTACAGTGGCTGGAGGCCCTGTCATGACCATTCTCTCCCTTTCCCTCTCTCTTTCTCTCTCTCCCTCTTTCTCTCTCTGTCATTCTCAAATAAATAATTTTTCTTTTAAAAAGAAGAATCAGAAGAAAATAGTTGTTAATCAAAGGAAAAATATTGCTTAACAGGTGTCTCAAGGTAGTTATTGGGATAAAAAATTCTTAAAGGAATTAGGGAGAGCTTATATGACTATAAATTTTTAAAGAGCTCCTCTTTGGTGCTGGTCTCTTTTTGAGGTTTTTGAGGGGGCAGGTGCTGGAGATCAAGCTAATAGTAGCTGCTGGACGCCATATATGTGTGTGTGTGACAGTGGTGTGTGTGCATGTGTATGTGGGCACATGTGTGTTCAGGTGCATGTACAAGTGTGTAGAGGTCAGCAGTTGCTGTCAGGTGTCTTCCTCGCTCACTCTCCAGTTTATTTACTGAGACAAAGTCTCTCACTTGAAGCCATAGCTCAATGATTCAGCTAGTCTAGCTAGCCAGCTTGCTCTGGGGCTTCGCTGGGCATTGGGATTACAGACAGGCCACCAATACCCTTCTGGCTTTTATGTGAGTGTGGGCATCTGAACTCCAGTGCCAACACCTGCAGGCAAATGCTTTATCCACTGAACCAACCTCCCAGCCCTATTGTTGGAAGTTTTAAGATTAAAATTGATTAGTGCAAACTGTAGTCCTGACAGCGTGATAGCTTAGGGGCAGGCATATGCATGTGTCTACAAGGCAATGTGACTAGTATAGGTAGGTATAAAGTTACTTGAGATTTCAGAGAAAGGGAGACAGCTCTTTCTTTTATGGGGGGTGCATTTGGAGATGGTGCTCCAGAATAGCTGGTGTTAGTCCAAAATGTTAGGAATAGTTGGGTTCGGGGCTGGAGAGATGGCTTAGTGGTTAAGGTGCTTGCCTGTGAAGCCTAAGGACCCAGGTTTGATTCACCAGTACCCACATAAGCCAGATGCACAAGGTAGCACATACATCTGTAGTTCGTATGCAGTGGTAGAGGTCCTGTCATGCCCATTCTCTCTCTCTTTCTTTCCCAATCTCTCTTCATCTCTCCAGTAAATAAATAAATAAATAACATTTTTTAAAATAATAGGTGTGTTCAAGGGTAAATCACAAGGGAGAACATTGTAGGTTGAGAAGAGCGTCCGAAGTAGGTTCAACATATTTGGGAAAAGATATGTTCAAGGTAGCTTAAAAGCTTCTGTGGGCTGGAGAGATGACTTAGTGGTTAAGGCATTTGCCTGTGAAGCCAAAGGAGCTAGGTTGGATTCCCCAAGACCCACATAAGCCAGATGCACAAGAGGCACATGCATCTGGAGTTCATTTGCAGTGGCTAGAGGCCCTGGCATGCCTATTCTCTGTCTGTCTCTCTTCTCTCTTTCTCTGCTTGCAAATAAATAAATAATTAATTTCTGTTTTAAAAGAAAAGCTTGTGTGATGCAGAGAATGAGTAGCAATGAGTGTACCCTGAAGTCGTACCCTGGGGCAGGATCTAGAGTATCTTTGGAGTCATGCTCAGGGGTTTGACATAAATTTACTCTAGGGTGTGCCACATCAGACACAAAATCTTAGAATGGCTCTGGGAAGTTGCTGGAAGACTTGTAGGATACAATGCTGGGAAAGGAGCAAATCAGAAGGCTAGCAAAGGAAATACCCAGATATTTACTGTGTACCTTCTCTGCGATAGAGCTGAAAGAGGCATAGTCCCTGCCTTGAAGGTGATTTCCAACCATTGCGAGCAGAGAGAATAACTCAACAGCAGCCATGGCTGGGATGCCTTATACTCCAAGGTTTGGAGAGCACAGGCATCAGATGCAACAGGTAGAGCAGCCTGGCAGATCAGTCTCTCGGTGGAGGCTCTGGATGGGCAGCCAGGCTGAGGCTGAGGGTGTCAGCCTGGTGTAGAAACCAGGGTGGGGAGGTTTATTTGCTCAGTGAAAAGTGGCCTAGAGTAAGGACAGTAGCTTCTCCACACACACAGAATTGTATGCAGGTTAAGGAGTTGGAAGTCAGGGGAACCCAGGGGGAAATGTGAAAAGAGCTGAAAAGCCCAGAGCCCAGAAGGATACCAGAAGTAGCTGATAAGGAGAAAGAGAACCCAAAATGGGTAGAACAGTTGAGGTCCAGAGGAAGAGAGTTAGAGGATCAGTCCACCAAGACTAATACTGCCAAGAAAGTGGCAAGTAGAGCTGAGATGTTCCTTGGATGAGGTGGCTTCAGAACTCCAGGGAGGGGCTGCCCACCGGATGCCATGAGAGTGCAGAGGAGATAGTCAGGATGTGGGGAAAGAATACAGGCTGGGAATGTGTAGCTCAATTGGCAGAGTACTTGGCTGGCATGTGTGGAGCCCCGTGTTCAGTACCCAGTACTGCATAAAGTCTGGCATGATATGCATGCCTTCAATTCCAGCGCTCGAAAGGTAGAGGCAGGGAGAGCTGAAGTTCAAGGATATCCTCAGCTACCTGAGTTTAAGGCTAACCTAGGCTTCAGCTATGTGTATGTGGGGGGTTGGATTTCCCCTCCAGAAAAAGCTGCTTAGGAATTAAAGGAGACACAAGCCAGGGGCAAGAGAGTGTGTGGGGGGGTGTTGTGAAGATAGAGATTTGAAGATGCTACTCTCTGTAACCGCTCTGTAACTAGTGGAGAAAGGAAGGGGGAAACAGAGCCCCCAAGTGGGAGAAGAGGGACCTCGGGCTACAGGTAGAGCCTTGAGGAAGAAGATGAAATTCCCCACCTGGTGAGTCTCCTGAGATGGGGGAGATGGAGGTGCAGAGGGGCGGATACTAGAAGCTTACCCCAGTTAAGCTCCTTCCCTGCATGCTGAAGGGATTCTTTTTTCTTTTTCTTCCCCATGTTTATGTGTGTGATGGATCTGTTTTTTTTTTTTCTTTTTAGTATTATTTATTTGCAAGTAGAGAGAGGGAGGGATAGAGGGAATGTGCACACTAGGACTTCCACCTGCTGTAAATGAACTCCAGATGCATGTGCCACTTTGTGCATCTGGCTTTTATATGGGTACTTGGGAATGGAACTGGGGGTCCTTAGGCTTTAACCACTGAGCCATCTCTCCAGCCCTATGTGTGTTTTTAGGTTGTATGTGGGCACATGTGTGTCTATGTGCCTGTTGGCCAACAGTCCACATTAGGTGTCTTCTTCATTGCTCTCACCCTTACTTAGACAAGGTCTCTCACAGAATCCAGAACTCCGTGATTCAGGTAGTCTAGCTATCCAGGTGCCCTGGGGATCTGCCTTCTCTGCCTCTCTAGTGCTGGGATTACAGGCATGTACCACCAGTCCCCACACTGATGTGGACGCTGGGGATTACGGCCCTCATGCTTACACACAGGTAGAGGAGAGGGGCGGAGGGTTTGCAGCAGAATAGAGGGATGGGGAGTACTCACTGAACTGGTTAGGAGGGCTTTAGGGTGAGAATGGGCCTCAGAGTGGCCCTGCTGTCAACAGGCATTTGGGCAGATGGAACAGGGGTCTAAGGGCCAGGTGGGGCTGAGGGGCCAGGGAGGGGTGTGGCACAAGAATGATGGATGGGCCGAGATTTAAGTTGGGACAGCGAGGAGACACAGCTGACTTCGAAAGGCTTTAGGCTAGGGGGCCGCTCTGTCAGTGAGCAGAGATGTAAGTCCATATGGCAGGGAGGGTCCACCGGCAGGGAACTAGGAAAGACTCGAAGGAGCATGGGACAAGATTTCTCCTGAAATCTAAGAAAAGAAGGGTGCGTTATGGAGCCTCCTGGTAAAGACCACTGATACCTGAAGATAGAAAAGATCTGGGAATGCTGAGGGCCAGGATTCTTGCTGGAAACGAAGGGGGTCGCCCGTGAGCAGCGAGAGGAGCCGAAGGAGGCGACGCGGAGTCTCCAGCTCTAGCCTGGAGCAGGCCAGCAGGCTGTCAAGGCTTCCTTTCAAGTGCAGGGTTTGCAAGAGACCACTGGTGTTATCCCGCACTCTGCAATTTGAGACCTGGCCGGAAGCGCTGCTCTCTGAGGTGCTGCAGATGTCCAGTTGGGGACCCCGAACTGGGGAGACCTAATGGTGACGACGGCGAGCTTCAACCAGCACCCGCTAGGCGTCCCTGGGGTCCAGCAGCCCACCAGCCCGCACCCGGGGCTCCCGCATCCGTGTCTCTCCAGAGGAGCTGCGGGGCTCTCCTGGGCCTTTCTCTCCAAGAAAAACCTCCGAGGAGTCCCCGCCCAAGCTCCGGCTCGCCCGCTCCCAGACCTCTAGGTGCCCACGAAGGAGCCCAGCCCCGGTGCCCTGCCTCTGGAAAGGCTTGAGCGCTTCCGCAGGTGGGGGACGAAGCCGGAGGACCTCGGTCTCCCCATCCTCCCCCCAGCCCCAGAGGGGCACTTGGCGCCAAGCCGTGGACGCCTTGCGCGTGGCTCTCTCGCTCCGGGTCGCCGCAGCGGTCGGGCAGGTCGGTAGGTCGGAGCAGCCGGGCCGGTGCCGGGGAAACCGCGGAGGGGCGGAGCCCGCGCCGGCCCCGCCCCGCCCCGCCCCGCCCCCCGCGGCCGGAGCCCGGGCTGCAGCCGGGCGCGCTGGAGCCTGCGAGCCCGCGAGCCAGCGAGCGGCGGCGGCCTCCGCTGCGCACGGTGACCCGGCGTCCCGGCCCGCGGGCCCGCGCCCTCCGCGGGGCAGGGATGCATCATGGCCACGCTGGCTTGTCGCGTGCAGTTCCTGGACGACACGGACCCTTTCAACAGCACCAACTTCCCGGAGCCCAGCCGGCCGCCGCTGTTCACGTTCCGCGAGGACCTCGCGCTCGGCACCCAGCTGGCCGGGCTCCACCGGCTGCTGCGGGCGCCGCACAAGGTACGCGCGGCGGGGCCGCCGCTCTGGGCACGCCGCGGGGGTCAGGCGCCGCCAGCGGGCTCAGTCCCCGGTGCGTGTGGGGGCACGAGTGCCCGTGGGCAGAGCGACCCTCCCGGGCGGGCGGGCGGGAAGGACAGCTCCGCGCCCCGACCCGGGTCTGCGGGCGAGCGCGGCCGAGCAGGTGCGGGGCGGGCCCGGGGCGGGATGCCGCGCCGTTAGCTCGGCCGGGTGGGCGGGGTGCGGCTCCCAAAGCTTCGATCGACCGGCCGCGGAACCCCGGGTGCTGCAGGACTCTAGTTCCTCGGAGAGTGCCCTGAGCCATGGCTGGGACAAAACCTCTTTTCGGGCCTCTGGGGCGCTGCGGACGGCCTTGCGACCCTCACGACAAAGCACGCTTTAGGACACCTCCCCCCTCCTCCCCCGGGGCCACCTGGGAGGACCACGACCGCGCACAGTGATAGTGTTCACAGGACCCCCTTTTCTTCCGACAAGCAGGTGGCCTTGGGAACCTTGGAGGAGCAGTCCTTGTGGGAGGAAGGGCGGGGGCGCGCGCACAAAGCCTCGGCCTGGGAGCCCCAAATGAATGTCCCCCGGGGAAGAATGGCGCCTTAGTCCATCCGTTAGATTTTTCCTTTCTTTGCATTTCTTTCTTCATCCTTTTTAACCTTTTGAAAGAGAACAGGCGTCTTGCAAAATGATTGCGAAGAAGCAGGGCATTGAAAACTAATCATTTAGCTATCCAAGAAAACCCCTCCTCCCACTTAAACAGATTAATTGCACCTTGGAGGATTACCTCCTAGGTATATTTTCTGTTTAGGATCCATATCAAAGCATGAAGTGAAGTTATTCCTTGAGAATCAACACTGACAGATATTTGGGAGAACGTAACCCAAGAAAAAATTTGATTTTGAAAAATTCTTCAGATTTCTGTCAGGTGTCCATCTGCTTTGGAAATAAAGGAAGAATAAAGGAAGAGGCTGTGTGGAAACTAGAGGGCTTTGGCAGGGATGTCCCCCTCCTACTAGTTGATCAGTGTTCCCCACCCCACCTAACTAGTATTCTGTTTTTAGGAAAGAGGAATGAGCTGAGCCCCCCCCCTCTGTGTGTGTGCGCACACACACACACACACACACACACACAGGTTGGCAGTAGTTACTACACGTGCAAGTCTTTGAGCCATTAAACCATGATGTGCTAGGAGACAGGCATAGAATGATATATTAGGGGTTCAGATTATCAGAATCACTTTAGTAAGTTCTTGCTTATTCAACATGGGTCTCAGTTAGAAGTTTCCTAAGTGCTTCTTCCATAGCATGGTTATTCAGTGCATTATGGTCTCTGATTACAGTGAACTTTTGTTGAAACCACAGACGACTCATAATTGTGGCCTTGTGACCTTGAAGTGGTTTCCTTGGATTTCAAACCCTATATATATGGGCTGACCTTTCAAGCTGCGAGCTCAAGTATGTTTTTATGTTTCCATGGAAGAGCCTTGTAGTCTTGATCAGTTGTTCTCCATGTGGCAGGCGGGCATCCCAATGTACCACACCACTCCTTGCCCAGCACCCACCAGAAGCCACAGCCTAGCAGTCTCACTGGCTCCTGGAAGGTTCCAAGGCATCCTCTGTGGAATAGACGCAGGCAGAGAAGCCTAGTGAAACCCTTTAACCCTAGTCTTGAGGGCTAGCCTCAGTCTTAGACTCTTTTGCCCAAAGATTCCTGCAATATGTTATTTTTATAGTCAAGGGCAGAGCACATGGTGGATTACATTAACAAGAGTTGTGACAAGCACAATTTAAGGCATTTGTGCATCTAACTGTACGTACCTACCTTTAATAAGAGGGTAGTTCATTTCCAGCAATCTTAAAGTTGGAGGATTCGCCTGCAATGGAAAGAAGTAGTGAGTAGTCCATAATCCACTGGGTTCTCAGTGCATGATCTCATTTAACACCACACAGCTCCATGACATAAGGCTTTTATCATCCCTATTTTAGAGATGAAGGAATGGAGGTAAGAGAGCAATGAAATAATCTAATTTCTCTGCCAGGACTAGAGAACTGTGAGTCTAACTAGGCCCTCGAGGTTTGAGACCTCAGTGTGAGGGCAGAAGCTCTAACTCCTGGGCCCTTGTATCCATGGCCTGGGGCAGTTTACCCAAATACCTTTGTGTGCCAGGTACTTTTTGGCCTGGGGACAGGTGATGTTACAAGCAAAGCTCCTGCAGAATTCCTGGCCTGGTAGAGTTCTTAGTCAGAGGTGGGAACATAGAGTTACGGACTGGGCTGTGAGTTGGCAGGCACAGGAGTGCGCTCGCTGTCCTTCCGGGCCCTGCCACCAGCAAGCCTTCCTGGGCGACAGGGTATACTTCTCCCAGGGCAGCGTTCTGAGCTTGGCCTTGGCAAGACAGAGGGAAGCACTGGGCAGGAGGAAATGAGGCATGAGTGTGGACAGTGCACACACTTCCAGTGTTCTTGGCTGTCTTGCATATTCAAGTCTCTGGGGGAACAATTTGATTGAAGCAGATTACACACAGAATGAAAGGTTGCAGTGTATGTATTTTCATGAACACAGGTGAATACCCTTGTGTAACTAGCTCTGAAAAGACCTCTCACAGGGTTCTAATTTATTTTTTGAAAGAGGGTCTCACTGTGTAACCCTGGAAGACTTTAAACTCATGCTTCTCCAGTCTTCGTCTCCCAAATGCTGGGATTACAGGCATGTGACATCATGCCTGGCTGAGGGTCCTCATTTTTAAAGCTTGCTGAAGGGTTCTCTTGTCCTGAGAACTTTGTAACCTCTAAGGCCTTTCTAGGTGAAACTTGAGTCTGGACATCTTAACTAATTCCTATTACTCTATTAGAATTTGTTCATATAAAAAACTGTTGTTTTGAACAAAAACAATATATTGTGCTTATGTTTTATCTTTGTTTTCAAACTGATACATTAAAACACACACTCTCCACCCTCCCTCCACACGCCCTGCCCACACCAGTTTTTCATAGAACTTCCAGGAGGATGATTAAGTAAATCATTAGTTTGGTCACAATATGGGAGATGTTCACTCGTTCTGGTGGTACCATGTTCTGGCTGGACTCGGTCTTTTGCTTTCAAATGATGCATGGCTAAGTGTTTACTTCTTACTGGTTTTAGAAAAAAAATGCAGCTTTACCACTACTATTAGAGAAAACACTATGCAGATAATAGACTCATAGGTATTTCAAAGCTTAAAAATCTGTTTTGGAGCGGTTGATGGAGAAAGCATTGAAGGGCTGGGCATAGTGGTGCACACCTATAATCTCAGCACTTGGGAAGTGGTGGCAGGAGGATGAAGAATTTTTTTTGTTTATTTTTATTTATTTATTTATTTGAGAGCGACAGACAGAGAGAGAAAGAAGCAGATAGAGAGAGAGAGAGAGAGAGAGAGAGAATGGACGTGCCAGGGCTTCCAGCCACTGCAAATGAACTCCAGATGTGTGCGCCCCCTTGTGCATCTGTCTAACATGGGTCCTGGGGAATCGAGCCTTGAACCGGGGTCCTTAGGCTTCACAGGCAAGCACTTAACCACTAAGCCATCTCTCCAGCCTGAGGATGAAGAATTTGAAGTCATTCTCAGCTGTACAGGGTACATGAGCTGTATCAAAACAAGAATAGATAAAAGCAAATGAAAAGACATGGAAGAGTGCAAGGCTGTTCCCCTGCCTCCTTTGACAGAGAAAGTTCAAACTGCAGAATACTTTTCCAAAAAATAATCACTAGTGTGTATGTAAAAATGACAATTTTGACTTAGTAACTTAATTTGGGAAATGGTTCATTGCCTGTCATGGACTCGTGAGAGGGGAGCTTGCAATGGCTACTGTGCTCTAGGTGTATCTGTCCAAGGTACACATGCCCTAGACCCAAGTCACCACACCAAGCTCATGACCACCCCAGGCCAGGTTCTGATACTATTGCATTTCAGAGGAGGAGAGACCAAGCCTGGAAGTCACCTGCTCTCATGAGTTTGGAGTTCCAGATCTAAGCTCTTAATGACTCCACTTTTGTGCACATCTTCTGACTGGGTTAGCCTTGGGGACCCATTCCTTTCTTAGCATCTTTGGTTACCACCATGCCTGGGCCATGCCATCTGTGAAACGGCTGATGCAGTGAGGGTTAGAGTCTTGTTACACCAGCCACGCAGGGGGCATTGCCTGCTTGAACTACATGCTGTCAGACCTCCCATGACCACAACTCAGAACATGTGTCTTTTTATTTTATCTTTATTTATTTATTTGTTTGTTTGTTTATTTATGAGAGAGAGAATGGGAGGCCACTGCAAATGAACTTCAGGTACATGCAGCACCATGTGCATCTGGCTACATGGGTATTGGGGAATTGGACCTGGGTCTTTAGGCTTCGCAGGCAGGTGCCTTAACTGCTAAGCCATCTCTCCAGCACCCTTTCATTTTGTGTGGGTGTGTATATGTCTGTGTGTGCACGAGTGTTCATGTTTGTACATGTGTAGGCCAGAGGTTGATACTGGGAGTCTTCCTCAATCACGCTCCAGATCATTTATTAAGACAAAGTTTCTCACTTGAGCCCAGAGTTTGCTGATTTGGCTTGTGTAGCTAGTACTCCTTGACCCAGGAACCCCATGCCTCTGCTATTATAGGGGGCTGCCATGCCTCTCTGGCATTATGTGGGTGCTGGAGCCCGTACTCTGCTCGTCAAGCTCACTGATCCACCTTCCTAGTCCCAGAACATGCGTCTGACCAGAGTGTCCTGGTAACTCCCGCACTTACTCCAGGCTGCAGCATGGGTACAGGTGATGTGCATTAGGTGGTCAGAACCTGGGGTTCTCACTGTCTCTTCTGTCTGCCGGTAGATGGCCTCTTGAGGGTGCATCCCTGGCTGTATTCTCTGTGCTGCCCCCAGAAACTAAGTAGTGCTAAGACAGGGTGTACACTAAGTTGATTGACCGGCGTTAGTTTTAGAACACAAATCCACTGGCATTATTGCACTAATGAATTTCCACTTTAATCCTCTTAAGGGACACATCTGTTTGCTACATTACATTAAGATTTTCCAAAGATGAGGTCATTAGTAAACTTGGCAAGTGGGTTGTGCCACAGCATCTCAGGACAGCACTGTTTAAGAATGTTCTATGAATGGCTGAGTCTCTGCCTATGCACAGTTGAATCTGACCCCACTGTAATTAGCTCACTTGATTGGAGACTTGCTATTGAGATGAGGATCATGGGATTGAACCCTTCATGGGTCAATTGGCTTTGCTTCATGCATGGCCACAGACCATGTTGGTGACCCAGCCAGACATGCAGCAGGTGCCGTCATGGCTCCTTGCAGGATCTGAGTTGGAACAGCCTGGAAGTAGCTCTTTGGGGTGGGGCATGGCCCCTGTGTAATGAGCTTGTGCTGGGGACCGTACTGTCCAACTTCGTTTATCCTCTCTCAGCAACTCTAGCAGGTAGGCAGTCAAGGAACCCAGTAGTACAGAGGAAGTCAAGACACAGACAGGTTAGGCAGGCTGCCTAAGGGAAGGGGCTGGGATTTGAGGTCAAGTCTTTTTTTACTCCAAAGCCTGTGGCCAACTGTGTCCCATTATTAGAAAAGTAGCCGAGCACATGCCGCCGTGCCTGGCCTGTGGGGGTGGGGCAGAGGCGGCGCATCGCCTTAGCACCCTGCCGCCTGTCACAGGCCTGTGATTTAAATGGCTCTACTCTGCTGAGTCCTTCCAGGGTAGAGACTGTGGGTTTGTGCTTTTTGTCCCCAGGGTCTCTCAGAAAAACAACAGTACTGCCTTGGCCCTCCCCCACGGGACCAGGACTGTGAAGTGTTAGTTCTTACTGGTGGCCTCTTTGAAACTGATTAACATGCTGAGGCCAGCTCCGGGGCGCCCCTCCCCCACTGGCCTTTCTTCTCCTTGGGTTTCTTTCCAGCGATGAACCTTTGGAACCCTTGAGAACTTCACTTGCCTTGGGTGGGAGGCATGTGTGTGGAGGGGGACAGCCACTGCTCCTGGTGACCACCACACCTCATCTCTGGGGGTTCTCCTGCTGCCTGGGGCTGGCTTAGGAATGTCCATGGTTGAAAATTTTTTTTCTCATCTGTGTAGCCTGGTCTGTCTCTATGGGTCATTTTCAGAATCTTGGGTTTGTCAGTATCTCCTCCATCACGACAGGTTTTTTTTTGGGGGAGGGGGGCGTTTGGGAAGAGAGAGAAATTGGGAAGTGGATTCAGGAAGAGACTGGGGTAAATTAAGTCACGGTGAATGTTATGCCTTGACATAGAGGTACAGTCAGCAAAACCTAGATTGTTGGAAATTACTTTCTCTATCAAATAGGGTTAAAAAAATGAGTAAAAGGAAATCTTTCATGAAAAGAGGTTTTAAGATAACTTAACCATAACAATGTGTGGCTTTAATTGAAAGGTAATTCAAAGAAACACATTGTAAATAAGCATTTGAGATCAATGGGAGAAAATGAACACTGACTGGCTGTTTAGTAGTACACGTGATGATTTTAAAGTGAGACAATAGCATGCAGCTATTTTTACATAAGAGTTTGTATTTTTCAGAGATGTGTTCTGGAATATTTATAGTTGAGATTATATGATGTCTGGAATGTGCTTCAAGATGATCTGGGATGAGGGACAAGCAGGTGGGTCAGTGTCCAGATGAAATAAGATAGATCATGGGCTAAAGTTGGATTGTGGGGAAATGGGGCAAGATTTCTTGTTATATATTCGTATACTTTTGCCAAGTTGAAAAAGTTTTTTCTTTTTAATATTTATTTTTATTTATTTACTTATGAGAGACAGAGAGAGGGGAAGAGAGAGAATAGGTGTGCCAGGTCTGCTAGCCAGTGCAAACAAAATCCAGACACATGTGCCACCATGTGCATCTAGCTTACATGGGATCTGGACAATTGAACCTGGATCCTCAGGCTTCGCAGGCATGCGCCTTAACTGCTAAACCATTTCTCCAGCCCCAAGTTGAAATTTTTTGTGTGTGATGTTTGTGTGTTCATGTGCGTGAATGGAGACACATGCATGTCATGGTACATGTGTGGAGGTCAGAGAATAACCTTCAGAGCGGGTCTTTACCTTTGCCGTTGTTTGAGGCAGGGATGGTTTTGTTCTCCACTGTGTGTACTAGGCCAGCAAGTTTCAGGAGACTGTTTTGTCACTCCTCCATCTTGTAGAGGGCTGGGATTGGAGACCAGTGGCTCTATGTGGGTTCTGGGGATTTGAACTCAGGTACTCACGTTGCAGCAAGCACTCTACCCACTGAGCTATTTCCTCATCCTCTGAACAAATAACTTCAATAAAAGAAATTAAAGTTAGGCTGCAAGTTCCAATGTTCCCTTTGGGATCAGAGTTCTTTTATTAAGCCTTATTGTGCGCTCTGAGCATTTTCACTACAAATGAGAAGGCTAGCCATCAACAACTATTCTGTCCTTGATTACTTCCCTGTTCTTCTGTTCTCCACCTTCCCTTCCCTTCCCTTCCCCTTCTCCTTCCCCTTCCCCTTCCCCTTCCCCTTGCCTTCCCTTTTTCTTTCGTCCCTCCTTCCTTCCCTCCTCCCTTTTTGACAAGTCTTGTCATTAGCTTAAGCTGGCCTCAAACTGACAATGTGCTTGCCTCAGCCTGGCCTCCATTGCTGTTTTTATTTCTCACTCTTATGATCAGGTTCTCCTTACAGTTTTAGGAAGCCTGGTATAGGGGTGTGTGTGTGTAGGTTGTCTTTCCAGACTCAGTAGATTGCTATGGTGAATCAGCAACTGCCTGTGCCATCAACTATTAGTTCATTAAGGAAATACACTGGTAGAGGTATACCTGGGGCTTTAGTATACTCACCTGCATTTTTATCACTAAACCAATATGTGGCTGTGGCTACATATTATTTATTTATTAGAGACAGAAGGGGAGAGAGAGAGAGAGAGAATTAGAATGGGCATGCCAGGGCCTCTAGCCACTGCATACGAACTCCAGGTGCACATGCCACCATGTGCATCTGGCTTACATGGGATGTGGAGAATTGACCCTGAGTCCTTAGGCTTTGCACGCATACACTTTAACTGCTAAGCCATCTCTCCAGCCCAATTGATACCACTATAAAGGCACTCATTTTCCCATTGCTGTTGGGGCCTGAGATATGCCATGCAGCCACACTAATACCTTGCCTGGTTCCCAGGGAGCCAGCTCTGCCTCCACCTTAAATTTGGCTCTCAAGAACACCTTGGAGTTCAGTGAATGGCAGTGATGTTGTGATGAATATAATAATGTGAGTTAGCTCTGTTATGGTCAATGTTTGATAGTTTGTGAGAAGATTACCACATTTTTAGGCTAGGTATTTAGTAGGGTATTGACAAAATCTTTTGAAAACAAAAAAAAATTACCATGAATTAGTAAGAACACATACCTGGAAGTTTTCTAGTTTTAGAGACTTGTAACAAATGGGATATATAGTATCTGCTTATGACTTGGAAACTCCCATGTCTGTCTGTCTGTCTGTCTTATCCCTAGAATATCTGTTTTCAACAGGGTCTCAGTGTAGTCCAGGCATCCTTGAACTCACATCCTGCTTTAGTCTCCCAAATGCTGGGATTATAGGGGTGCACCGCTGTGTCCAGTTTTCAATGCTCTTTCCTTTTTGTCAGCTAATTTTGTAACTTAGAAAATAAGGTGTTAGACTTCAAGGGAAAATGTTCAGAGATCAATGTTAGACAGAAAAACAAACAAACAAAAACTTAAAATTTTTGAGCAAGTTAAAAACAGGACAATATAAATGGTGAAGTCTGGAGCAGTGCCCCTAGGCTTAGTTCAGAAAGGAACAGAACTCCTTGGCTTAGTTCAGTCTGGAGCAGTGCCCCTAGGCTTGATTCAGTACAGAGCAGCACCCCAGGTTTGGCAAACGGAAGTGAGTTAGGTTTTCAAGCACCTCCTTGGATATTTTTGGCATTCTGGAAAAGGAGAAAGCAAGCAAAGAGTTTCTTTGGTGTGACAGGCTGCTGTGCCTCATTACACACTGAGTGTTTTCATGGCAGGGGATGGAAGGTCAAGGTCTTATCAAGAATGTATAGGACAAGCCCAAGATTTTTTCTTTTTTAAGTTCTCAGAATGGAAGACAGCCAAGATATCTTCCACTTGTTTAGCAGAACCAAAGGGTTGCTTAGATTTTATAGCAAATGGTTAATGGGTGTATTAGTTACTTATTATTGTGACCAAATGACAGAGAAGAAAAATTAAGGCGGGAGGATTTGTTGTGGCTCATAGATACAACCTATCACAATGAGGAAGATGTGTGATGGTGGAATGTTGTTGCTCCAGAAGAAGAGAGAGGGGAACAGTGACACTCAGCTGTCCTTCTCCCTCTTCCTTTTTATTCAGTCCAGGATTCCAGCCCAAAGGACAGTGCTGCTCACGTTCAAGGTTGGTCTTGCTCCCTCAGTTAATCCTTTCTGAAAATGCTCACAGACACTCTCAGAGGTATGCTTCAGTAATGACCTAGGTTGTTCTTAATATAACCAACAATTCAAATTAGCCATCACTGTGGGCTAATGCTTCTAGATTGAATGGCTAGAACTGAGATGTTTAAAGGGCTGGAAGTCTTGGGTCAGACAAAGCACTGTAGCCATTGACCACCATCGTTTTGAGTGAAGATACTTTAACTAGTTACATTTTCCATCACCTGTGCCCCTATTTTGTCTGATTTGAGATCATCTTTTGCAGCCTACAGCTTGTTACAATGGTAAGTCCATCATTGGTGGGAACAGCACACACAACTATAGAAATGAGCATGTGGTGGCACTGCCTTTGAGACATCTAGTTTAAAACTATGTTTCCTTTCCTATTCACTTTTTAAAGTGAAAGCAATGTTTAATATCATTAAGAATGCTTTACCTTGAAAACTCTAGCTTCCAATCCTATGAACAGTGAGCAGACTTCTTTTGAAGAGTAATTTCTGATGTGGTCTTCTGATTTCATCACACCTGCTACATGCCATTTGAAGGGTATGGGGTAACCTGCAGAAACAATTGTTGGTTGCCATGGTTAAATTACATTGACAACTGGGTTGGATTGAGTGTATCTGTAAGGGAATTTCAAGAGACACTGAAAATGAGGCAGGGAAGACCTACTTAATTGTGGAGGGTAACATCCCATGGGCAGGGATCATGAACTGATTAAAAAGGGAAAAAGAGAAAGCCACCTGAATACCAGCTGTCATTTCTCACTGCCTCCTGGTCTACCAAGATGTGAGCAAGCAGACTAATCCTTTTGTTACCACAGCCAAGATGTGAGCAGGCCGCCTCATGCTTCTGTAACCACAGCCAAGATGTGAGTAGGCTGCCTCATGCTTCTGTTACCACAGACAAGAACTATTCCTGCTGCTGTGCCCTATGCACTGTACCCTCAAACTGTGAGTCAGGCAAAAATATTCCTCTTTTTACTTGCTTCTTGTCAGGTATTTGGTTTCAGCTATGAAAAAAATCACGAATAAAAGGAATAAGGATACCTATGTTCAATGCCATTCTACACCATTCAGGACAAACTCCATAGTCCATGAGTGGATGGTCCACTGCCCTAGGAGGGCAGAGTATTATTTTTTTCTTGTGTTTGTGGTATTGTGTGCCTTTTCTGTTATTGGTGTTGTCCCAGAGACTAAAGCAGTGTTTACAACATATAAAAAAGTATGGTAACTATTTGTTGATTGAGTGTATGGTCATAATTTAGAGTTGGAATGAGGGAAAGATGGCCATCTCCATACAGAAGTTCCTGCTGTCTGGTAAAAGAACCTTTATCTACTTGACATGTGATGGGACCAGCAGACTTCTGCCTGCAAGTGCAAGCTTTCTCAGTTTTTAAATTTATTAGGCCTTCCCCCTAATTCCTTCCAGGGTGGATCCTTTCCAAAATGGAGGGCAGAAGTGGGCCTAGACAGTTAACTGGTTGGCTGTGCCCAAAAGGGTAGAAGTTGGATAGATAAATTGGAAGAACCCCAACCTTAGGGTATGGGAGTGTAATGGTTTATGTTCTGTGCCTAGAGGGCCTAGCTAGAATTATTAAACTTGCTACCTGCCCCTGTGGGAGTAGAAGCAAATATCTCTTGCTCACGTGTGTGTGTGTGTGTGTGTGTGTGTGTGTGTGTGTGTGTGTACATGCAGCATCCTGGCATTGCAGTGTCATGTAGCTCTGGATTTGAACTATGTATGTGGAGTTGGGGTGGAGCTGTTGAGGAGAGGTCACATGTCAGACTCCCCAAAGAAAAGACGAAGGTAAGGACTTGACCCTTACACAGCAAACCAAGCAGAGGACAAGAATGTGTCTAGGTTGGGAGGCTGTGGGGAAGTATGTCAATAAAATGCAAATCATTGTCTTCATCACCCAAGGGAACCACTTGTAATGCTTTTATGTCTCTCCACAATTTTAGTATCTGCAAATATGAACTATAACACATTATGTATGAGAACTTCCAGAGTCTGGGGGAAAGCCATTTTTAATCATAGCATGTTAACCCAGTCTGGGCATAAACCACAATCCATGTAATTATTGCTTCTGGGGCCCATGAGGGAAAGTGATCCATTTCCTGTAATGGTTTACTTGTTCCATAATAAATATTCATTAGATGCATGCATGAACAAATCATTAGGTATTTAGGTAGTTGACAATAAATAAATGCAGATAATGCTATTATATGTATACTTGCAGATAAAAACAAATCTTTCTGCTTATA
This sequence comes from Jaculus jaculus, assembly GCF_020740685.1. Lineage (NCBI taxonomy): Eukaryota > Metazoa > Chordata > Mammalia > Rodentia > Dipodidae > Jaculus > Jaculus jaculus. Next base: position 48,631,629 of record NC_059116.1, on the reverse strand, counting down.
TCTGATTATTTCCTTAAGATAATTTATTTATTTGGTTTTTTTGAGGTAGTGTCTCACTCTAGCTCAGGCTGACCTGGAATTCACTATTTAGTCTCAGAGTGGCCTTGAACTTATGGTGATCCTCCTAACCTCTGCCTCCTTTTTAAGTTCTGGGATTAAAGGTGTGCACCACCACGACCAGTTCCTTAAGATAAATTTTTGATGTTTAACTACTGGCTTGAAAGGTTCAAGTCAAGGTTTCTTCTTGAAGAGGAACAATTTTCCCTTGGAAGATACTAGAAGTGGTTGATCAGTGGTCACTACATCAGGGTAGGGCCAGTGGAGAGTTGGCCAGGCTATGAAGCCAAGGAGCAGGTTGACTCCTTCCTTTACTCTCTTACCCTAGAGCTTGACCTAGAAAGGACTAACATCCCTGAATAGGTGCTGTGGCATATCCCATTGCCTCTCCCTTCCTTAAAGGACGTGGCATCCTTGCCTTCTCTCCAGCTGATCATTGAGCCGCTCTACCAAGGATTCCTCTGGTTCTTACTTGTTCTTTAGACAGCTCTAGCAGTAGGATACACATCTGAACTCTTCTTCTGTTCCAGGGCTCCTAGGATGGAGCCTGATATATAATAAGCTTCAGAAATGTTTTAGAATATTTGAAAGAATGATACTAAGTGGAAAAAATACAGCACATGTATATAAATGATTGAAATGATGAAAAAGTATTTTTTTGCATATGTTTGTGTGTGTTGTGTGTATGTATGCTTACATGTGGGTGAGTGTGTGTGTGTGTGTGTGTGTGTGTGTGTGCACGCATGCACTCACATGTATGTGGAGGCTAGATGCTGACATGGGTGTATCTTACTTGATCACTCTTCACTCCACATTATTTATTGAGGAAAAGTCTCTCTCTTATACCCAAGGCTTGCCAGCTTGGCCAGTCTACCTAGCCAGCTTGCTCTGGGAATCTTTTGGTTCCACCTCTTGAACATGGATTATTGGTAGGGTGTCATGCCTATACAGCATTTATGTGGGTGCTGGAGATCCAAACTCCAGGCCTCAGTCTTGTGCATTATCCACTGAGCTGTCTCCCAGCCCCTGCAAAAATGATTGATCTTCAAAAGCTTATGTCCTCAGACCTCTGTTAGATACCTAATCTACATACATGACCATGGTATGTTACAACTTAACAAACAGAAGGTGAACATCACTGGATCTATGCCAGGTCCTCACTCAAGAAGGTGTCATTGTACAGAAGAAGCAGGTTCACAGGGGAAGGCCATACCATCCTGCAGTTTTATGTTATGTTGAGTTTTTTTGGTTTTTTTTTTTTTGGTTTTTCGAGGTAGGGTCTCACTCTGGTCCAGGCTGACCTGGAATTAACTATGTAGTCTCAGGGTGGCCTTGAACTCTCAATGATCCTCCCACGTCTGCCTCCCAAGTTCTGGGATTAAAGGCGTGCGCCACCATGCCCGGCTATGTTGAGTTTTATGGGTGTAGACACCTGGGGTCCTCTTGCTCTTCGAATCACATGTAATATTTTTATTAGTTTTATGCATGTGTGTGTGCACACTCTAATTTTGTGTACAGGTGCACATGGGGGCCAGAAGACAACCTGAGTGTCATCCTTAGAAATGCTGTCCAGTGAACTTTGAGTCAGGCTGTCTCATTGGCCAGGTGCTCACCAATTAGGCTAAACTGACCAGCCTGAGATAAGGTAAACCTACTAAAAAACCTTTTTATTGGCAACCTCCATAAATATACATAATATACCATGATCATAATCCCCTTCCACCACCCACTATTTTCTTCATCCCTACACCCCTTCCTCTGAATCCTTTCTTTTTTTCATCTAGTCTCTGTTCTATTTTGATGTCATTCTCCCTTTCCTATTTTACTAATCTTGCATAGGCAGTGTCAGCCACTGTGAGTCATGAATGCTATGGCCACTTTGTGTCTGGAAGACAGTGTTGTAAGTACTCCTCTCCTTCCTCTGGCTCTTACATTCTTTCTGTCATCTCTTCTGCAGTGGTCCCTGAGCCTTGGAGGGTGTGATAGAGATGTCTCATAGTGCTGACGACTTCACTGTCTCTTCTCAGCACTGTGCTGAATCACCACCATCTGAAAAGTTCTAGAAGCTTCTGTAACCAAAAGTTAGAGCAGCATTAATATATACCAGCTCCATTCTTAACAGTTATGTCTTAACAGAATTTTAGTATCTATGAATATAAAATATAGCATGTATCTGAGAACCTTCCTGAGTCGCCAAACATTCTCAGGGCGTGTCGTCTTTGATGGCAGCATGTGCATCCAGTCCATGCTTCAGACCATGATCCACGTAACTGTTGTTGGTGAGGACTGTCCAGCAGCTTTCCTCTCCTGCTCCTACACACATGTGCAGATGAGAGCTTGAAGCCCAGGAAGACTGGATGAGGTCTCCCACCACCAGGCCTGGGTGGGGGTGGTGAGGGCTCTCTGAAGAGGAACTCCAGGTCAGGCTTGAACCTATTGTTCAAAATGGAGAAGCACTGCTTTGCGATGCTGGTTTTCCTCATTGCTTGGGTCCTGAGCCTTGTTTCATGCTCCTGTCCATGCTGAGCTTTGGAACTCTGGGGATACTGAGGCTGCAGTGGCAACTGTGATTTGGTGGATCTGGGAAGACATGAGTGGGTGGTGAAAGCATCTGGCTGTTTTTTTATCACACTTGGGTGGCCTGACTTTTGTCAGCCATGGAGGTATACTCAGTAGGATTTTGTTTCAGGTTGTGGAAGGCACCTTAGAGGCATCTATTAGCTCTCACCCTGTCAGATGCTAGCAGCAGCTGCAAACAGGCTCAGGACGGTTTCTGATAGAAGTGTCTCTAGCCACACAGGATGCAGCAGTACAGTACTTACGTAGCTAGCTAGTGTGTAGACTGCCAGGCCTGGAGGTCTTCCTGTGAGTCTCCTATTCAAGCTTATTCACACATGTGCCAGGGAGTGGCAGAGGACAGCCATTGGGCAGTCCTGTCCAGAACAATAGTCAGGGATGTGAGTGGTTTTTTGTTCCCAGAACTGGATGCATTTTTGTGGACAGTGATTCATCACCAAGTATGCCAATAATGGAACCACGGCATGTCTGCACAGTTTGCAAGGCACTGGGACATGGGTCAGCCTGGCTCATCCTCACACAGCCCTGAAAGGGAGCAAGATGGGGCATTCAGGCCCCCCATTCCAAAGATTAGAGGAGTACGGTTGAGACAGTACGTGACAGATGCATGGAAATAGCCCCTCACAGGATGGTGAGACTGGAATGTGGTCCACGGCTTCTATCCTTTGTGCCTTGTCTCTGGTGAGTGTGCTGCATCATTCCATCACAGTCTGTCAGAGGTGAGAAGAATGTTGACACCCAGAGAAGACTTCAGGATGAAAGATAACCAGAGACAAATTCAAGGGGAGTTCACAAGACATCACAGGTAGCAATTGGTGATTTTTTACATGGACTGCAGAGTAGAGCTGGATGAAGTAGGAAGCTTCACTTTTTTTTTTCTTTTGCTTTTTTTGAGGCAGGGTCTCACTGTAGCTCAGGCTGACCTGGAATTCCCTACGTATTCTCAGAGTAAACTCAAACTCACAGTGATCCTCCTACCTCTGCTTCCCAAGTGCTGGGATTAAAGGTGTGCACAACCACACCCAGCTGGAAGCTTCTCTTCTATGAACACTGTGGATCCCAGGGCTATACCTCTTAGGATTCTTTGGGGGAATGATAAAAAGTGAAGTCATGACTGAAGAGTGTATGACCATGTCAGAGTGCCACATAAGAGCTGGGAGATGGCTTAGTGGATAAAGCACTTGCCACACAAGTATGAGTTCCTAAGTTTCCATCCCTAAAACCTATGAAAAGCCAGATGCTGTAGTGTTAGCATATGTAATTACGCATAGCTAGGATAAGAAGGGAGGCGGAGACAGTAGGGCCTCCTGGAAGCTTCTGGACTAGCCGGTACAGCGAACATAGAGGTGAACCACAACGAGAGATCCCATCTCAAGCAAGGTGGAAGGCAGGAATGGCTCCTCAAGTTGTCTCTGACCTCCACACGTGCACCTCCACTCACACCCGCACACATACTTCATGAAGAGGACAAAAGGAGGGTGGATGGTACTTCTTTCCCACGAGACTCAGGCAGGGCCAAAGGCTTATTTAGGATCAGGCCTGATGGCTCACCTTTCGGGAAGTGGCCCCTGACAGTGATCTATGAGGCCAGAAGAGGGCTGTGAGGGCTTGAGGGGGAAGCAGGGCTGCTGTCAGGATGAAAGCGTCTCAGACGTTCTGTCACCCCACACAGTGGATGCATGATGGAAAAGGAAGGGAAGAGGGACAGAGATAGAAAGATGGGAAGAAAATGATGACAAAGAATGACCGAGGAAGAGAATGATGGACAGACCGTCACTGAACGGTCACCTGCCAAAGCAGCATGGGAACAGGAAAAGAGACAGGGTCATGCCTCAGGAGGGGTCCTGGCCTGGATGGGAAGGGCTGGGAGAGCAGGGCCTCCTGCTGCTGCCGAATGAAAGGCCTGGGCTCCAGCTCCTGTCCAGTCATATGCTTGATTACCATTCTTACTCTTCCCTCTCCTCTCCTCCCCTCTTCACTCCTCTCTTCTCCTCTCCTCTCCTCCCTCCCTCCTTCTCCCTCTCTCTTTCTCTCCTCCTCTTCTTCCTTCTCTTCCTCCTTCTTTTGTGCAGTGCTGGGGTTTGAACCTAGGATCTCATGCATGTACCGCCACTGAGCCCTATATGTAGCCTTCTGAGTTCGTCCTCCCAGAACTGAATAGCAGCACCTCCCTTGTGGGGCCGTTGTACATAATATCAAAACAGGACCTCTCTTTTTTGCGTGTCATATGCCTATGTGGCCTGTCCCAGCTGTTTCTGGGTATCAGCAGGCTGTGCCTGCCTCTCACATCGTGGCCCTGTGGCCACAGCTGGGCCATCAGATCTCTTCTCCCTGCCTACGCCTGCCCTCCACAGTGTCCCCACTACCAGCCCAGGTCCTGACTTGGACTGCAACAATGAAGTAGACCCTTCAGGTGCAGCCCTGCCCAATCTGCCTTGTCACCTGTCCTTTTCTTCTATCATGGAAGAAGGTTTCCCTTCTCATGGTGGATGTCAGCTCTTCCCACTGTCATTCCTCTCAGCCGTCTTCTAGGATCCTGCCTTGAGCGTTTACATGACCTCTAGTCTAGGTGAGGGCCCAGCCTGTCTATCTGCCCACCAGCAGCTTAGGCCTTTTCTAAGCTCCACAGTCTTTCCTCCTCTATCCCAGCTCTGTTTCCCACAATTGCAACACATCCACTCTTGCAAAGATACTTATCTTTCAACCCAGTAGACACTTTGCTGTCTCTGTCTTGGTGTTTTGCCAGTTCTGGTGTTCTCTCTGAGGCATGCCTGCTGTTCTAAGGTCAAGTAAGACATGCACTTACCCTTGCTCTTCCTTCTCCATCTTTCTGTTCCTCCTGCTCTTTGAAAATTGGCCTTGGGCTGGAGAAATGGCTTAGTGGTTAAGCACTTGCCTGTGAAGCCTAAGGACCCTAGTTTGAGGCTCAATTCCCCAGGACCCATGTAAGCCAGAAGCACAAGGTGGCACATGCATCTGGAGTTTGTTTGCAGTCGCTGGAGGCCCTGGCATGCCCATAAGCATGCTCTCTCTCTCTCTGCCTCTTTCTCTCTCTGTCAGTCTGTCGCTCTCAAGTAAATAAAGAAATATAAAAAAAAGAAAATTGCCCTTCTTCTTAGGACTACATCTCTGTGCAGTCCATCTGTCCTCACTGGATGGCTTTAGGGGTTTCTGGGGACCCTATCTGTCATGTCTTTGGTCTAATTTTCTCTGGGCCCTGTGCTCAGACCTCCAGATATTCATTTTTAATATTTATTTATTTATGTTTGGAGAGAGGGAGAGATAGAAAGGGAGAGAAAGAGAAGAAAAGAGGGAAGGATTGGGGGAGAGAAAGAATGAGCATATCAGGGCCTCTTGCCACTGTACAAGAACTCTAGACTCATGAGCCACTTCATGCATCTGGCTTTATATGGGTACTAGGGAATTAAATCTGGAGTAGCAGGCTTTGCAAGCAAGTTCCCCCAACCACCGAGCTGTCTTTCCAGCCATTCCAGTTATTTCTTGGACATCCTATAGAAACTGAGCATATAGCATGTCTACTGAGATCTTCCTTTGCCATAGACTTGAGCTGCCTCCATGAGCCATACCACCAAAGCAGGACCCTCTCCCTGGCACTGCCCTCTGCCTGCCACCTTCACATTCAGTTTACCCTGCTTCTTTCCACTTCACATGGACTTTTTTGCAGGTGGAAAATGCTCACTGTGTATTGAGTCACAAAATCAAGATACTGGGCGATATTAAATCACAGGAGGATTATATTGTGGGGGCCCATGTTTGTTTGGCTGTGGATAAGTCAGATGAGGCAGTTTTGATTTGTGTGTGTGTGTGCGTGCGCACATTTGTGTAAGTGCAGATGCATGCATACCGCAGTGTGTGTGTGTGTGTGTGTGTGTGTGTGTAGGTCAGAGGACATCTTCTGGTGTTGGTCCTCACCTTCCACCTTGTTTGAGGCAGGGTCTCATTGTTGTCCACTGTGGCATTAGCCAGGCTATCTGGCCTGTGAGCTTTGGGGAAACCCTCTGGCTCTTCGTCTTTTCTTGCTGCAGGCACACGGGGATTACAGCAGATGCTCACCACAGTACCCAGCAGCCTGCTGATCTGAACTCAGCAGCTTGTGCTTATACATGAGACAGTCAGTTTTATTTTCACTTACAATTTCCTTGGGCTGGGAATCTGGGAACTGGTGCTCTGGCTGTGTGCTTCTTGGGGTTTGTAGCAGTGGCACCTGGTCTGGGTTCCTCTTAGAGGTGCTTCAACTGCACATTTGGTGTCTGTGCTGGGTAGATAAGTATATAGCTGCCATGATTCCTATCTCTCTTTCTCTCAGTGGCCTCTCCCCAGGCTCTCCCTAGTGTGATGGTTTCTAGGGAGCTGGACTTGTTACAGGTCACGTTAGTGCTCCACAGAGGAAGGGCTAGGTGAGTGCTGTGGTATTGTTTACTTCTTTTTATTCATTGGAAGTGCACAGGGAGGGGAAACTGGCTATGACACCCATAAGCACGCCCCCAACAATACACCACCTCCAGGAGGCCTTAATTTCTAGCTGCCATCAGCTGGGGAGACTAGCATTCAGAACACCTAAGTTTATGGGTGGGGGGACACCTGAATCAAACCACCTCACTTCTCCACGAGTTTCTCTGGTGGCCTGTGTACTAGAGTGAAGCACCACCCATTGCAATGTTCCAGCAAGCCCCAGCAATGTTGAGTGCTCAATCTGGCTAACTTGTTGTACTTAGAGAGCCCTGACTTGTGTGTGTGTGTGTGTGTGTGTGTGTGTGTGTGTGTGTGTACGCGTGCACACTTCTATGCATGTACATGCAGAGGCCAGAGAACAACTTCAGGTATGCCATGAACTTAAAAAAAACTATTTATTTACTAGAGAGAGAAAGAAAGAGAGAGAATGGGCACAACAGAGCCTCTAGCCACTGCAAACAGACTCCAGATGCACCCCTGTGCGTCATCTTCAAGTAGGTCCTGGGGAATTGAACCTGGGTCATTTGGCTTTGCCGACAGCAAAGCCTTCTCTCCAGCTCCCATCCACTTTTTTTTTTTTTTTTTTTTGGTGGGGGCTGAAACAGGAGCATTCCAAGTGGGCAGCACTGTCTGGTCTGTGAGCCCCAGGATGCCATCTTCTTCACCTCTCCAGTGCTGGGATTATAAATGTGTGCCACCAGGCTTGGCTGTTTTGTTTTGTTTCTTTAAAATGCAGGTTCTGGAGATCAGAGGTCCTCCTGCTTGCATGACAAGCATTTTATTGCCTCAGCTATATCCCCACCCTAGTCCTGACTTAAAATCATGGTTTGGTGTCATGATTGGGTTTGTGTATCTCACCGTGGTCAGCCTTCTTCCTACCCCATAAGTGATAGGCCAGGCCCTGAGTTGGCAGCTGTGTACTCACTGTTGCTATTGCTGTGTGCACCTTCCTGAGCTGAACCAGCCAGAGTCAGGCCAGAACTAATCCTCAAGGGAGAGCAGGAAGGGAGAGGAGGGGCTGAGATTTCTTTGTGTCTCAGGGCTCTAGTGTCTTTAAGCCTCTTTGCTTCCTTCACTCTCTCAGAGAGCCAATGCTCTCATTTTTGTTTGAAACACTTACTTGGCCTGCCTCAACCCTCAGGAAGAACTCACTGGCTCCATTACATTAACATTTGCAGTTCTGCAAAGTTGAAACTGTTTAAATTCCATTATTCTGCATAGAGTTTGCTGGAGGAATGTGTGAGGGGGCAAGAGAGGTTCCACCCAAGCACACTCAGGATTGTGTGCTCCCCTTGCCCCCTCGGGCTGGGGGTGGGGTAGAGGGGAAAGCTGGGGTTCCTCATCAGGGCTTCCATCCTGTAGCTGTCCAACAGCACAGGGAGGTACCTGTGGCCCATTGAAGGAGTCATTGAGCCACCTTGCAATGGGGAGAGGGGTCATGCAGCTGTCCTACAAATCCCAAGATGTGTTTTAGCCATGTTGACCAGCCATTATGACTGAAAGTCCTTAGGTGTCATTTGTGTTGTCATAGGTTCTGGTCATTTTACATTGGGCTTAGAGTAATTAGTGGCTTGAAATGGAAGTTGATAAGACCAAGTACACCAGCCAAGCCCAGCGCCCTGCCATTCTGTGGCCCTCCTCCTCTTAGGACTTGAACTTGGCTTTTTTTTTTTTTTAGGTCAGGATACTGGTCGGCCTTGTGGGAGTGTGTTGAAAAGCAGCGGGATATTTTCAGTGTACCATGATTTTTAACCTGGTCAATTAGCTATGCCATTGATTTATCTGCCACTGAACACCTGCTGTGGGAGGTACTCCTAGGTGCATGGGAGAAGTGACAGTAAACACAACAGCCAGAGATTTGCTCATCAGGTCTAGTGGGAGCAATGTAAGAAAGTTAGCAAATGGATGGGGCTGGAGAGATGGCTTAGCAGTTAAGGCACTTGCCTGCAAAGCCAAAGGACTCAGGTTCTATTACCTAGGACTCACGTAAGCCAGATGCATATGGTGGTGCATGCATCTGGAGTTTGTAGCAGCTGAAGGCCCTGGCACACCCATTCTCTCTCTCTGCCTCTTCCTCTCTCTCTAAATAAAACAAATAATAAGTAAATAAATAAATATAGAATGTTAGCAAATGGAGCAAGGGAGTGAATTATATAATCTGTTGGGAGGTGACCAGTTTCTCTTTCTCATCTCAGTTTCCTTTTCCTTCTTTCCTTCCTTCCTTCCTTCCTTTGTTTTTTGAGGTAGGGTCTCACTCTAGCACAGGCTGATCTGGAATTCACTATGTAGTCTCAGGGTGGTCTTGAACTCACAGTGATCCTCCTACCTCTGCCTCCAGAGTGCTGGGATTGAAGGTGTAGTCCACCATGCCCAGCTCTGTTTCTTCATCTGTAGAATGGGACAACTGCTCCTTCTTCCCATTCCTCTAGGTTTCTTCATGATGTTTTTGTATTGCTCCATCAGGAAATCAAGTAGTCTTTCTCACATTTTAGGAAAATGCATGTGCCAGTATGTGTGCATGTGTGTGTGTGTACACATGTGTGTAGAGGTCAGGTTTTGTGTATAATGTGTGTAGAGGTCAGGGACAACCTCTGGTGTGGTTCCGCAGGAATGCTGTCTAGCTTTTTGTGAGTCAGGGTCTCTCATTGCACTGGTGCTCACCCATTAGGCTAGTCTGGCTGGCCTGCGAGCCTTGGAGATCCTCCTGGGATTACAGGATGATGCCACACCCAGCATTTTCACGGGGGTACATAACATCAAACTCAAGTCCTCATACTTGTGAGGCAAGCACTTTACTAGCTGAGCCATCTCTCTAGCCCAGCCTGCAGCTGTTCTTAATGAGGATACAGAAATGTAGAACATTTTGCTCGTTTTGCTGACAGTGGTTGCATATCTTTGGTATGCAGTCAAGCATGACATCCCTCCATCGTCTGCGTGAGGCCAGGGCCGATCTCTACTACTGTGGATTTGGCTGAGCTCAGGCACTGCAACAGGAGGATGATCAGGTGTACCTACATATTGCCACCTCCTCTCTGCAGGTATGAACTGGAGCTGAGAGGCTGGGGCTGGTAAAGGGACCCATTTCTCAGGGCACTGGGCCATGGGTGATGTCCCTGTTTCCTCCCCTGCCCCAGGGATTCCTGAAAATGGGATCATTGCTAGTCCTTGTCAATCCATCTTGTACTGTTGGAATCTATGGATGTCGCCATCCCCTCAGTCTAAATCAGCTAATGAGTACAAACCAACTTTCAGGAGCTAGGGCACAAGAGGAGGGGAGGGAGCAGGCATCTCCCTGGGGTTCTCAGTGCTAGAGAACAGTGACTACGGCTGTCAGAAGAGGTGGGAGTAGCTTTGGGGAGGGAACCCTGAAGTAGGGTCTGAGGCCAGTTGCTGGAGTAGACACTTCACTCATATGACCTCAAGGAGACTCTGTAGTGTGGTAGGGGTAGATAGAGACATTCCCATATGTCTGGGAATATGACTGCCAAAACGTCCCACAAAGTATATGTGCATTTTGTGAATCAAACATGCTATTTGAACCTTTCTGAAGTCTTGCCTCACAGTCATCCCGTGAAGAACTTTGGTGTGTGTGGAGTGAGTGCATGCATGTATGTGCATTTGCATGCGTGTAGAGGTGAGAGATCAACATTGGGGCTCTTCTTCAATCATTCTCCAGCTTACTGTTGTTTTTCTGCCTTATTATTTAGACTGTCATATTGCACCTAGAACTCATTGGTTTGGCTGGATAAGTCAGCCAGTGAGTCCTAGGGATCCTCCTGCCTCCACCTCCCCAGTACTGGGATTGCAGGCAGGCACCACCATGTCTGTAATTTCACAGAGGTTGTGGGGGTCTGAACTCAGGTCCTCATGCTTGGGCAGCAGACACTTCACCTACTGAGTCACTTCCCCAGCCTTCAGGGGAGTTTTGTTTTTCCATTTTTTTTGTTTATTTTTATTTATTTATTTGAGAGTAGGAGAGAGAGAGAGAGAGAGAGAGAGAGAGAGAGAGAGAGAGAGAGAGAGAGAGAATGGGTGCACCAGAGCCTCCAGCCACTGGGAACGATCTCCAGATGTGTGTGCCCCCTTGTGCATCTGGCTTATATGGGTCCTGGGGAATCAAGCCTCAAGCTGGGGTCCTTAGGCTTTACGGGCAAGCGCTTAACCGCTAAGCCACCTCTCCAGCCCGCCAGTGGAGTTCTTAAGGAGAAGACGTGTGTGGTCTTTGTGCTGGCTGTGGTTTTCTAGCTTTTCCTTCCAGTCTTTGCTTTGCTTCTTTTGTGGCTGGCAGATTGTCTCCTCGAGAACTGTGTTGGGCTTAGCTTGAGAGTGAGAAGGTGATTTGGGGAGAAGAACTTTTCTTAATTAACAATGAGCAGAAACTTATTGACTCATGGTTTTAGAAGCTTGGAAGTGCAAGATTGAGGGGCTAACGTCTGATCAGGGCCTTCTCGCTGGGTCTCCCCTAGTGGGAAGTGAAGTGGGGGACACGCGCATACATCCTTCAGTAAATAACCTACTCCTCGGTATGGCATGCATGCATTTGTGAAGGTGGAACCTTCATGATCTAACCTCTTCTTGAAGAGCCCATGTTCAAACACCTCCATACCCATGAGGGTCAGCTTTCTAAAAACACAGGCACTTTGGGGACTTATTCAAACAATAGTACCAAGGATGTGTGGCCCATGGGCTAAACAACTTGATATGCCCAGTTCTGCATGCATTAATCCAGCCATGTTCCACCTTCCATTTCCGGCTGGGCCATGCTTGGTTCCCAACACCAGAGCTTAGCCATCCATCCCACTGCTGTCAGACCCTCCTCACTCTCAGGGCTGGGCTCCATGTGGCATGCCCTCCTCCCTCAGGGAGGCTACTCGGCTGAGCTTGGCCAGAAGTGACTGGCCCTCAGTTGTTCTGCCTTTCCAGTGGTGAGTCCCACTTCCCTCAGTGCCCTCCCCTTGGCAATTCTGATAACGTGTGAGCGCCTCTCTCTCATTGGATAGGATCCAGCTCTCAGATGTCTTTGTTTTCTCAGAGTGCTCAACATCCACTTTTTTCAACCACTTCTTTAATTTTTTTATTTTTATTTATTTTTTCATTCTATTTATTTATCTATTTTTTTCATTTATACCAAAACGCTGCAGTATAATAACTACTTTCACAGAATTTACAATGAACTTTTTATAATAGATAATATAGATTAATATTTCTTAAAATACACTGGAGGATTACAGAGGTGATATGAAGAATGCTAGTCCTGTATGTGCGAGTTGGGTATCTGAGGTCTTTTCCATCTCTACAGGATCTATATATAACCCATCCTCTACAGACCTCCAGCACCAGGGTGTTTCTATTATGTTTTATTTTATTTACTTAAAGATTTTTTTCTCATTTTTTATTAAAATTTTCCATGATTACACTTCTTTTATTTTTAATGCATGTGTGTGTATATATGTTCATGTGTGTACAGATGAACATGTGTGTGAATGTGTGTGTGTATGCATGTGGAGGCCAGAGGATCACCTCAGGTGGTGTTCTATACCAAAGGTGGAATGCCATCCACCGCTGGCCCAGATTTCACCAATTAGGCTAGACTGGCTGGTCTGTCTTTACCTCCCCAGAGCTGGGTTACAGGATTATACTGTCTCATGTGGGTAGCAGAGATCAAACTCAAGTCCTCATGCTTTCAAGGCAAGCACTTACTTTCTGGGCCATCTCTTCATCTCCACCACTTACTTTTTTAAATGAAAGTGTTCATTACTTCACACTTAGTATAATATTTTCTGTTCTTGATCTTAGCCAAAGGCCAAAAAGCCATATATATATATTTTTTTTTCTGATGAATTATTTATTTTCCCCCCTTACTTGCACATGCTAGGCAAATCTCTACCTTTGAACTATATCCTATCCCCAGTCCAGAATTCTTCATCTTGGTTCTAGGTTTCTAGTATATATTTTAGAAAGTGACCCAAAGATTAATCTTATATATAGTCTTCATATAGTTCTGTCTGGTTTCCTAGCTTCTTCCACTGCCCCCTCCCACAGTGCCTCTCTCCCCATCCTTGCTTTGTAAGTCCTTAACAGTAAGTGGAGGGAAGTTGATGTCTGGACAAGGGTCCTAGCCTGTTCCCCAGAGCTGTCTAGGTAGTTAGGGAAGGTTGGAGTTGCAAAAGATGACACTGTTTCAGGCGCCTACCCACGCCTTCTAAGAAGACTTTAGTTTGTAGGTATACATTACAGGTTGGTGCGGCTTATGCTACCACAGAGGTGAGAAAGCCTCTTTTCAAGGTCCGGTTGTAAGTATTCTCAACCCAGTGGCAACTGCTGCAGGTCTTGAAAGTCATCATGGGAGTCAGGGCATGGCCAGGCTGGGCTGCCGCCTGCTCTGCAGACAGCAGTGTGAAGAATCAAGCAGAGTCTTTTCCGCCACAGAAGAAGGGACATTGAAAAGAGTCGGTTGTCACTGAAAGACAAAGGACTAAGGAGCATATGGGGTATTTTAGGATGATGAAAATGTTCCATACCTTGACTCAGTGAGATTATACCATCTCACTCAGCATTTTTGTTTTGTTTCCAAGGTAGGTTTCACTCTAGTCCAAGCTGACCTGGAATTCACTATGGAGTCTCAGGGTGGCCTTGAACTCATGGCTATCCTTCTACCTCTGCCTCCTGAGTGCTAGAATTAAAAGCATGCGCCACCCTATTCCGTTCTCACCCAACACTTTTATGTGGGTAGTAGAGATCAAACTCAGTCTTTATGACCATAATGAAGGTCATGTGGATGAACACATTTGTTAAAATGTTGAAGCTATGCAATTAATTATGTGTGAATTATGACAAGAAATGACTGGCTTCCCAGTAGCTTCTGGCACACCAGCATTCCCTCTGCAAGCAATGGGAAAGGCCTGAGTAAAACTATAAACGTATCAGATGACACGTAAGCAACTGGGATTGTGGGTCAAATGCTGGAAAGGAAGGGAAATTAACTGAGATGAGTCCCACATTTTCTGCTGATTTTTCCCTTGGAGGGAAAAATTTAGCTTGTTAAAATTTTTACAATTAGTGGCACAGGCTGCTTTAAAGTTTCAGTAACAAGACATGGCATCAGTGCAAAATAAATAAATCGACCACTGGAACAGTGTAGAGTCTCAGCACACATGCATAGGCAGATGGGTGAAGACGCAGATAAGGCTCAGGAAGGTAAGCTGTCCTGTTAGCAGATGGTGCTAGGTCAACAGACAGCCACTGGAGATAAGAGAATCTTCACCCTTATTCCAAATGGTTCAGGTTTCAAGGCAAATGGTAAAACAATGAAGATGAAGGCAAAAATTGATTCACAAGTTTGCAAAGCATAGGTTTTTAAACAGGACACAAAAGCAGTAGAATAGATAACAATTTGGAGTACATTAAAATTAAGACTGCTTATCAGAAGATTCCAATCTGAGTGAATAGACAAGTCATAAAATTGGGGAAAGAGGGCTGGAGAGATGGACCAGCAGTTAATGTGCTTGCTTGCAAAGCCCAACAACCTGGGTTTGATTTCCCAGTACCCATGTAAAGCCAGATGCATAGAGTGGTGCATGCATCTAGAGTTTGCATTGACTGGAGGCCCTAGCACACCCTTCTCTTTGCTTGCAAATAAAGAAATAAATATATTTAAAAAAGAGGGAAAAGATATCTGTGTTCTCCATCTGACTATGTGTAAATAATATATCAAGAGCATCTGCCAAAAACTAAAAGTACTGATAAACCAAAAGTGGCTTAGGACTTGGGAACAGAGGGCTGGGGAGATGGTCCAGTGGTTAAGGGTGCTTGGTGCATGCAACTGAAGTTTGTTTGTAGAGGCAAGAGGCCCTGAAGTACCCATACACATTCTGATTCATACTTTCTCTTTCTCTGTGCCTCTCTGCTCACAAATAAATAAAAAAGACTTGAGAACAGGTATGATATCCAAAAGGCCAATAATCTTCATTCCTTGATATGAATAAAAATCATAGAGGTACTATTGAATACTGGCAGAACAGTTAAAATTCAAAAGTGTGATAATAGAAAGGGATGACAAACATGCCTAGTCAAAGGAACATGCCCACTGTCAAAACCCTTCAGCAGCTGTGAAGCAGAGCACATTACGTGCTCTGTGACTAACAATTCCACAACTAAACATAAACCTAAGACACATGTATGCTCCAAAAGACATATACAAAAGTGTTCATGGTAGTAACATGTGTGATAGCAACATCCATCAAGAATGGTTAATTATAGAGTACAATAGAATACAGTGCTGAAAATAGAATGTACTACACAGTAGAATACTATACAGGGATGAAAATGAGTATACTATTATGTAACAAAACAGAGGAGCTGGGTGTGGTAGCACAGGCCTTTAGTGTCAGCACTTGGGAGGCAGAGGTAGGAGAATCGCCATGAGTTTGAGGCCACCCCGAGACTACATAGTGAATTCCAGGTCAGCCTGGGCTAGAGTGAGACCCTACCTCAAAAAAAAAAAAAAAAAAAAATTCCAGAGGAATCTTACAGACAGTCACAGATAGTCTAGTGAAGGAAGCCATACACAAGCTAGTATGTAAACTATACATTTATGTCAAGTTCAGGTACAGGGGAAACCAGTTCATGGTCTTAGGGCTCTTATGGGGGAGCTTTGGTGAGCCGTAGGACTGTGGGGCTTCTGGGCTATAGGTGACGTTCTGCTCCTTCATCTGAGCTTCTTGAAGATTTGCTGTTATGCCATTCTAAGCGTGCTGTTTAAGTGATAAAGTTTACTGAAGCACAGAGGAAGCTGTTGGCATGGAATCACTTGCATTTTTCCATTTGGGTATGAGAAATCCAAAAAAAGAGGGAAGTAGTGATGAAAAATCCAAGCAGTTTTTTGGATACTGTAATTGCAGGGCTACGGAGTGACAGATTTGTCATCACAGATTGCGGTGGACCTGGAGGCAGTGAAGAGCCTTGTCTGTGGTCCTTTCCCTCCTTGAGAGACACTACAACCAAGAGATGGTGCTGGTGGGTGCTGGGACTGGAGCAACGGCATCACTTCGTCTCCCCTCCTCATCTCTTCTCATTCTGCTGCAGTCTGAATTCTTGCTGGGAGCCCACACCCACAGACCAACAGAGACAGAAGGGCACTTATTAAAATCAGCGTTTTGTGGGCAGAGATGCATGCTGAGCCCCAGATCTCAGTGAACTCAGACCCAGTGGGCAGTGCAGAAGGTGGCTTGGGCAGGCAAGAATTCCATTTTTCGGAAGCTGAATGAAGAGCAGTAACTTGATTCAGGAAAACAAGATACCACTGCATGGTTCCTGCATATCTGGTGGTGGTTGTCCTTCCTTGAGGGGTTTGTTGGTATGTAATGTTGACAGAGACCCCTCAGCAGTCAAAGCATGGCCATCTTGTGTGGCCATAGTATTCAAGTCAAAATAATAAATGTGCTTCCCTGTAATCCCAGCTCTCAAGAGACAAAGCTAAGGAGATCAAGAGTTCAAGGCCAGCCCCAGCTACATCATGAGACCCTGCCTCTACAAACTACAAAACAATCAACTCACCCAAAAGAAAAAAAAAAAAGCAGAAATACCTTTTGTGAGCATTAGGGTGTTTAGTCCTGCTGCATCTTGGGAAAGGGAAAGTCAAGGAAAGTAGCAATCAGGATTGTCTAGCAACAGAAAAATTCAGTAAGCCTATTGGTGGCATCATTAGGCTGTTTCAAACTCATTATTCTCCTTGAAATAGAGCTCATTTTTATTCTAACCAGATGAGTTTAAATGTTTATTTATAGGGGCTGGGGGGGTGCCTCAATACCCATTTGTTGCACTTGTGCCATAGGCATGAGGACCTGAGTTTGGGTCCCCAGCACCCCTGTAAATGCTAGGTATTGTGACACATGCCTGTTATCCCAGCTCTGGGGAGGCAGAGAGGAGGATCCTTGGGATTTGTGGCCAGCCAATTCAGCTAATTAGATGAGTGCCGGGTTCACTGAGAGTCCTTGTTTCAAAAAATAAGGTAGGACTGGAGAGATGGATCAGCAGTTAGAGGTGCTTGCTTGTAAAACCTGACAGTCAAGGTTTGATTTCCCCAGTAGCCATGTAAAGTCAGATGCTCCAAGTGGTGCTTGTTGTTGGAGATTTTGTTTGTAGTGGCATTAGTCCCTGGTGTGGCCATTCTCTCTAAAAACTATAAACAAATTACATATATGTATATATGTAATTTTAAATCAGGGGAGACTAATTGAGTGATTGAGGAGTGAGACACTTGACACTGACCACATGTGCATATGTGTGTGAACACATACATATGCCATAGACATACAAACATGCATGCATACATGCAAACATGCACACATAACACATACACTCTCAAAAGACAGTTGATAGTTCTGTTCACTGGCTTAATGGGCCAGTGATATAGATTTTTTTTCCTGCATTTTTCTCACTAGTGAGACACATCTAATGCCATATATCCTGATGGACTGAGGATGTGTTTTGTGGAAAAGTGAGCAGAATGTTGCTGGCTTGGGCAAGCGTTGCCGACTCTGTTTGCCTCTCTGCACTTGCTTTCTGGGCTCTGATGGTGGCATTTTAATCAGGGGACTCAAGCGTGCTGCCCTGGGAGGAGCCTGCTATCTTTCAGCCAAAAATAGGCACAAAATCAGTTGCTTTGCCTGTTATCACAGCAAAAAGTGTCATGAGGTTTCTGTGAATTGGGAGAGCTTTCTGCTAATTTGAGAAGCAGCTTGGAGACTCTTCAAAGTAGCTCTGATGTTTCCCTGACTCTCCAAGAGCCAGTCTTATACCATTGACTTCCTCTCCTAAGATGTGATTTAAAAAGCTTATATTCATCAAAGGCATTGGAATGTTGGTACAGCCCTCAGCCATCAGAGTTTTTATGAGGATATAATGAGTATGTTAATATCATCTAGGGGTATACAGACTTTTGATATCACACCACGATGTCACCTACAAAGTTCATGCTTGAGAGCAGCACAATTGAGTTACAAAAACTGCAAAACTATTTTATGATGTTTTTATTAATTTTATGATTGTATTTTGGCTACATTCATAGCAATCCTCAGTTGCAAGTGACCCACGCTCTGTGGGTTGGACACTCCTGATAGTCTCTCAAATATTATTTGAAACTTCATGAATTAAAAAAAAAAGATTGGTTTTGTAGGTGTAATGTTTGCTAGCCACTACCTGGTGCTTTACCTGCAAAATCTCAACTCTTTACAGTAGCTCTTATCTTCCCAGTAAAGAGAACACCTCAGAGAAAAGAACCAATGCTGTAGGGTCACACGGCCGGTGCATGGACGTGCTGGGGACTGAACCCAGGACTTTGCTACCATCACCACCAGCTCCATGACATTTTCTTTTTTTTTTTTGGTTTTTCAAGGTAGGGTCTCACTCTGGCTCAGGCTGACCTGGAATTCACTATGTAGTCTCAGGATGGCCTTGAACTCTCGGTGATCCTCCTACCTCTGCCTCCCGAGTGCTGAGATTAAAGGCGTGCGCCACCACGCCCGGCTTCCATGACATTTTCTTAGGGTGACTCTTAAACTGTGCTCTGAGCTTCCTGCTATGGAAATAAATTATCACGGTGGGAAGAGGTGCAGGGCCCATCAATTTTACAATTTGAGAAATAGTGTTTTCTGTTGGACATTGACAAACATTTCCCATAAAGGGCAGATGGAAGTATTTTAGTCTCTATTGAAATGATTCACTTTGCTGTTACACTGTAAAAGCTCCATAGACATCACTTAAGTAACTGTTCACATCTGTGTTCCAATAAAACTTTATTTAGAGAAACAGATGTTGGGTTGGTTTGGTATTCTCCATACTTCCCTCCCCCCTCCCCCACCAGCAGGGAATTATGTCATATGAAGCACATATCCATTACGTTATATTTGGTGACATATGAACTAACTCAATTTAAGATTAACTAAAATGATTAGTTTTAAGGTAATTTGATAAGGTGAGAGTCAGACATTTTCTCCTTGTGCTTTGGGGTGATGCCTAAAATTGTTAATCTTCAGTGTGTGTGTGTGTGTGTGTGAGAGAGAGAGAGAGAGAGGTGGGGGGGAGATATGTGTGTGGGCATGTTGCATGAAGAGGTCCGGGGACATCCTCGGGGTGTTTATCTTCTCCCACCTTCTTTGAGACAGGGTCTCTCATTATTTTCGCCACTGTGTGTCAGCAGTCTGTCTCATGAGCTTCCAGATTCTCCTGGCTCTACTTCCCATTGCTGTAGGCACATTGGGATCATAGACATGTGGACCATTTTGTGTCTGGGTTTTTATTTATTTATTTATTTATTGTTTTTTTGAGGTAGGGTTTCACTCTAGCTCAGGCTGACCTGGAATTCACTTTGTATTCTCAGGGTGGCCTTGAACTCATGGCGATCCTCCTACTTCTGCCTCCCGAGTGCTGAGATTAAAGGCGTGCGCCACCATGCCTAGCTTGTGTCTGGGTTCATATGAGAAATTGAACTTGGGCCCACAGGCTTGCAAGTAAGCACCTTTAATCACTGAGCAATCTCCCCAGCCCAGCATTGTTATTTCTGTTTTATTTCATGTGTAAGTTATACAGAAGCTTCTAGAGAAGTGAAAACAAAACATCTGAGAGAACAAAATATAATCAAAGTAGCAGTTTTCCTCCAGTGAAAGGAGATAATTGCAGAAATATTTCAAGGGCTGTGTAAGTGTAAGGACTTCTGATTATGCATTCCTTGAGAAAACCCGCTCAGCCGTAGCTAACAGTAACCAAGCACACGTCTTATTACCTTTCTTGCCCAGCGTTGCTCCTTGTCTTGGAACACGAAGGGAAGCTCTGACATGGGCTTTGCCTGAGCTGGGTGAGTCCTTGCTGAAGAGGCAAGCTGAAGGCAGGAAACATGGCCTCCAGTGTGGAACTTCCATCATTTATCCAGTAGGGATGCAGCCCCCCAGAAATTGGCTGTTGTCTCCTGTGCTGACATGTCTTCACATAGGAGGGAAGGCTGACCTTAAAGCAAGAGCAAATGATTTTTTCTGTCACTGCTGCTCATTGGTGTGGCGCATTCTCTTCCCAGAATGGAGGACCCTTGCGCAACCACACCTCAGTGAGGGAGGCATCAGAACACACATCTCTTTCCATTCTTGACTCTCCATCCATGGTTGCTCAGGGCCCAGCTGATGAGTGAGTGATGGAGAGAGGGAAGGAGTGAGTGTGAAATCAGAGCAATGAGATAGAAGAGGGCAGCCTTACTCAGACCAAAGCCAGCATCATGCTCACCGGCTCATTCAGGAGAGGCCTGTCTCCAACACTGCCCCCCCCCCCCGTTACCTCCCAGCCTTTGAGAGCAGTGGTCCCCTGGCTGGGTCACCTTATACACTGTTGCTGTTGTGTGCCTCAGTTGACTGGCTTTGAACAGCCAAAGGCACAGGTTGCTGTGTTCCTCTTTGCACATCTGTGCCTTGTCCTCTGGAAAGGGCAGCTTCTATAGAACTCACACTGTTCCAACTAGCTTCAGTTCCCTGGAGCAGCGGGGTGACCATGCTCCCAGGTTTATCCCAGAAGCCCACCCTCTTCACCTGGGAGATCTCTGGCTAAACTTGACCAAGTTTTACTTGCCAAGGGCAGGAATGAGGCATCTTAGAAAGGATGGTGCCGGGGTGATGGGTGGGGGTTGTGGAGTAATAGTTGACCTGCTGACTGAAGGTCTGGTCGTCAACGCTGAATCCTCTCCAGGAGTTCACTAGCAAATGGAAAGCATTCCAGGTGGCTCTTAGTTTTGGGGGAAGGATTCAGTAACCACAGCTAGTCCAGAGAAAATGTGTGATTTTACCCTTTGGGGCTTATAACCATAAGGCCCAACATGAAGACAGGCTACTATGACTAGATCATCTAGCTGTCCTCTGTAGTATGACGGGTGGGAGTGTGGCAGAGCCACAGTTCTCAGAGAGGGGGCAGCCTCAGTATACCCCAGCACTTGTTAGAAGTCCGCACTGTGCACATCCTTTCTCCCTCCATCCCCACTAGTGTTGGTTCAGAAGTTTCTGAGTTGTAAGAAGTCCTCCAGTAATTCATACAGACTTCAGTTTGAGAACTGCTGGTTTGTTCATCAGAGCCTAGCTCCCTTCCTCCCTTCCATCCTCCCCTCACTTTCTTTCTCCTTCCTCCAAGGCTTGATCTACCCTCTGATCTATTATGCTTTTTGAACCTGAGCCACATTCTGGGCTAAGACCAAGGGCCCCTTCCTTGGAGAGGGCTTGGTTAGCCCCACAAGGATATGTGGGTGCTTGCTCACTCTGCAGCCTCTCCATCACAACACAACCCAGGGCCTGCCAAACACAAAATCCTAGCCGGGCACAGTGCACACACCTGTACTGTCAGGCTTGGGAGGCTGGGGCAGGAGTATTGGAACTTGGAGGCCAGTATAAGCTGTAAAGTGAGTTCTAGGCTAGTCCGAGGTATATAGTGTGTTTGAGGCCAGCCTGGAATATGTAGCAAGAGCCTGTCTCTAAAGAACATCACAACCACTACTACCAACACCACCACTACCACCAAAAATTAAAAGAAAAACAGGGCTGGAGAGATGGCTTAGCAGTCAAGGTGTTTGCCTGCAGTCTAAGGACCCAGGTTTGATTCCCCAGGACCCATGTAAGCCAGATATGCAAGATGGCACATGTGTCTGGAGTTCATTTGCAGTGGCTGGAGGCCCTGGCATGCATATTCTCTCTCTCTTGCCAATAAATAAATAAAAATAAAATTTATAAAAGCATCAGAATCTTTGCCCTGCCCCATGTACTCAATTGGATTCTACATTGCCTAGTATCAGTGGGTGATTTCTGCACACTTTAAAAGTCAAACCATTGACTGTATTAAAATAAACTCATTATACTGCTTACAAACTTAATAATGCTTATTCATCTCCCTCTCTCTTTCTCTCTCTCTCTGTGTGTATGCATGCACACACACATGTAGAAAAGGCCAGGGAAGCAACAGTACCGAGGTTCAGCAGAAGCAGCATGTTCCTTGGAGCTTGTCATGAGCAGAGCAGACAAGGGCCCAGATGACCACTGTATCAAGTGCCCTGTCTTGGAAGAAGCTATGCTCAGATGTTCTGCCTTTGACATAGTGGCTAACACTGAGCAGGGCTCAATAGCAATTTAGGGACACAAAAGAGGGATTTCAGAATTCTCTATTTCTATAAGGGTATTGTTGCCTTCCTGGAAGTCGGATTCTCTATATGTTAATGAGGTAGATCAAGGCTGTTTTTTTGAATGAGCTTTTCAAGGCTGCCAAATCTCTCTCTTTTGCTTGTGTGTGTGTGTGTGTGTGTGTGTGTGTGTGTGTGCACGCGCACATGTATTTGTGTGTGGGCACATGTGTGTGTGGAGTCCGAGTTTGGTGTTGAGTGTCTTCCTTGGTCCTTCTCCACCCTACGTTTTGAAATAGTGTCTCTTGCTGAACTTAGAGCTCACTGATTTGGTTAGACTAGCTAGACAGTGAGCCTTTGGATTCTCCTGTCTCTGCTTTCCCAGCACTGGGATTAGAGATGTGCCCCACCGTGCCTGGCATTTTATGTGGGGACTAGGGATTGAACTCAGGTCTTCATGCTTGCATGGCAAATAGTTTACACACTGAGACATTTCTCCAGACCCCACTAAATCCTTTATTTATTACTTTATTGGTTTCTTATTGACTGAGTGATTGAGATAGGATCTCCCTGTATAGCCTAGGCTAGCCTTGAACTTGTGGCAGCCCTCCTGCTTTAGCCTCCGAGTGCTGGGATTACAGGTATGTGCCACCACACCCGCTTCATGGCTGCTGTTCTTACCACAGTGACCAGAATGACGCAGTCTGCAGTGTCTGTCTTTGGTTTTCCTGAGCAACAGGCATGCTTGGGAAAGAAATACTACATGTGGCTTTCATTCATGCTGA
Source organism: Jaculus jaculus (assembly GCF_020740685.1). Taxonomy (NCBI): domain Eukaryota; kingdom Metazoa; phylum Chordata; class Mammalia; order Rodentia; family Dipodidae; genus Jaculus; species Jaculus jaculus. Next base: position 48,608,598 of record NC_059116.1, on the reverse strand, counting down.
GCTCTCTTTACCAAGAAACCTGCTTTCTGGCCTACTGTGAAAACTATTAGATAAGATGATTTAGGCTTTCCTCGGTTGAGAGCATGAATGAGATGAGGTTTGAGAGAAGGAAGAGTCCCGCTTGTCACTCTGGCTCAGAGATAAGGGACCAATTTAATTAATCCAGTGGAGTGCCTGGCAGCTGCTGAGAGTTCTGTAGTTCCAGGGATCACCTTTGGCCCAGCATCCTGCTTCCATACCCCTGTCTTTCCAAAGGTGTGCCTGAGGCCTGTCCCCAACTTTCTGGCCTTGCAACTCATGGGAGTTGCCTGGTAGAAACAGCTATGACCTAAGAGTTCTAAGCTCAAGGTTTTAGGCCTTTCCATCATTTTGCTGAGAGAGTTTCTTATTGGTAAGAGCCAGGCATAGCTTTTTTTTTGAACCTGCCCAGTTTACCCATGTGACTCCTGCTACCATATCACTATCCCCAGTTTCAGGGGCACAGAAACTTGTGTGTTCTTATGTTCCAGTGGTTAGTAGACTGTGGCGGCTCTGAATGGCGGAAGCAGGGGACCTAACGTGTGAGCCTTTGCAGAAGGGGTACGAGGATGCGTGAGGGCTAAGCCTTGCTGGTGCACACAGTGAGATAGGCTTCTTATAGGGAGAACAGTCTGGGTGTTTTGGAGCCTTACAGGCTGTAGGACATATCCACACACCACTCATGTCTGGAGATGTATTGTTTGACTGGGCAGAGCATTTTTCTTCAACATCTGGGAATGATTACACTCTGCTTGAAACCCAGTGGTGCAGTAGCTGTAAGTAGCTTAGGTGAGTCAGGAATGTCGCTGGCAGGGGGACAGGAACGGCCTGCTCCCTTCACCTTGGTTTTGAACATGAAAGGGACCAAGTCCAATCTTGTCACAAATATTCCACTGCTTGTGCCCAAAGCTACCTGAACTGTTTCTTGGACATGAAGAAAATTCTGATTCTGGCTTTGGCTTTAGTTTAATTATTTCTTTTTGAGACAAGGTCTTTTTGTGTAGCAAAGGCTGACCTTGATCTTCCAATCTTCCTGCCTCAGCCTCCTGAGTGCTGAGATTTGCAGGCATGCACACGCAACCATGCCTTATAAAGGGAACAGGGTTTCTGAGAGAGGGAGAGAATTAGCATACGAGGGCCTCCAGCCACTGCAATTGAACTCCAGACATGTGTGCCCCCTCGTGCGCATGTGTGACATTGTGTGCTTGTGTCATGGTGTGTCTGGCTTACGTAGGACCTGGAGAGTTGAACATGAGTCCTTAGGCTTCACAGGCAAGTACCTTAACTGCTAAGTCACCTCTCCAGCTCTTAACTTTTTTAAATAACAGTGTTGGGAATCTAACCCAGAGTATTGCTTGTGCAAGGCAAATGCTGTAGTACTTAGCTTTGCCCTTGGTCCTGCTTGGGCTTTTTCAAGTTCACACTGTAGTGTGCATTCAGCTGTAAAGTATTTCTGGGTCATAATAAGATGACAGAAGGTCAAGCTGAATTTCATAGAAGATAATCTACAAAATCAAATTTTATGGTGATATATACTATGTTTAAATTTTTATTGATTCCCAAACACTCTTCAGCAATCTTAGGCCCAATATTATTTTTGTATTAAAGGTCAGGCTCTCCAGAGACCCAGGGGAACTAACTCAGGACATCTCTAGAGTCACAGACTGATAACTTTGACTCTCAGCTAAAGTGCACATGGTGTTTGGTGAGTGTGACCCTTAAACACCCAGGCCTGGCATGGCACAGCCTTACTCACGGCTGCTCTATAATGTGAATCATTTCACAAGAAGAATCCACATTTTCTTTCTCCACATGTCTCAGACACAAATCAGAGATGACAATATGTTTGGGTTTTTTTTCCAAGTAATGATTGCTTGGGGGCATATGACATTGAAAATGCAGGTGTTTTATTTCACCTCTCCCCCACATGTGGTTCTTAGAAGGAAGGCCCATCCCTTAGCCCTTGGAAGCCACAGGAAAGAACTGTCCCAAAGATGACCACTCTGCTAGGGCAGTGTTTCCTTCCTCTTTCCCTCTCTCCTTTCCTTTCAATGTGTGTATGTTTACGCTAGCATTTGTTCACACGTGTGTGTGTGTGTGCACGTGTGTGTGTGCATGCAGGTCAGAACTCAATATTGAGCATCTCCCACAACCACTCTCGACCTTCTCATTAGAGACAGGGTCTCACACTGAACCTGGAGCTCACAGACTCAGCTGGACCAGCTAGCTCTAGAGGCTTCCTATCTCTGCCTCTCCAGTATGGGATTTACAGGCATGCCCTACTTTGCCTGGCTTTTACATGGGTGCTAGGGATCTGAACTTAGGTCCTTATGCTTGAGTGGCCAACACTTTACACCATGAGCCATCTCCCCAGCCCACACTTTCCTACTTTCTCAATTAAAAGTGTACAAATCGTAATTTCCAAATACTCGATGTCTATGAAGTTTTTAATTGGATTGAGAAGCTCTGGCCAGGAGCACAGTCTTCAGCACCACCCCTCACCAGTCTTGTGCTTGGTGACATCAGCTGGGAGTCATTACTGTCCAATAGGATCTCAGAAACATGGTGTTGGGCATCTCACCATGAGGCCGTTTGCTGTGGAAATTGAAATGGAGCAGGGCAGCAGTGAATGCCTGCTTACGTCCTGGAGGTTCTGAGGAGCTCAAGAGAGAGCACACGCCTCAGGAGCCACTATAGAGTCCAGGGGTTTGATGACAGGTTTTCCACTGACCACTAAGCCAGAGTGTCTGGACACATAGTTAATAATTTACTAAGGCAGTAGAGCAAAGACCCAGCCAACTCCATAGTGCTGATTTTGAACTTGTCTGGTGGAGAAGGTGTTTGGTGAGTGTACATAACATTTGTGTTAGATGGCTGCAAAGAAATGGAGAGGAGATACATCCAGTCATACAGCGTCCATATGGAGTGACGATAAAGGGATACTGAGTTACCTGAGACATGGCTCAGATATGTAGCATAGAACACCCAGGTGGGCAGGTGGCCCAGGGACTTGGGTAGCACTGCCAAGTCTGGGGAAGGAACAGCACAGGACTTTCACCACTTCCATCTTCACAGGACGTGTGTAACCCAGACACTTATGTAGAGTTACTTTACTTTCAGCTATTGGCAGTGAACCAAAACTATTCTCAAAGGCCATACAGGCCAACAAAACAAGGCAGGGGATCTGCCCCCTGGCACCCCATGTCTGCCAGTCTGTCAACTATAGCCAGGCTAATGAGCTTTGGGACTGGTTTTCTTTCTGTCCAAGGATGCTCTGGATGGCTTGTGTTCAGATTTCCTGGCTAGCAGGCAGTGTATCCTCTGGGATTCTTGAAAGTGTTCCTAGAAATGCATGGTGGCAGCCAGCTGGACTTGCCCTGAGGTGTGGCGTCTGCTCCTGGGCCTTCCGGTCATGGGTGCCAAGTAGATCTGGAGTCTTGGCCAGTTTGTGTTTTTTCCTTGGATCTCAGTGCATCTTCACTGGGGTGTTGGTCTGATACTCACAGTTGGCCTCTGAGACATTCTTGCTTGTCAGGAAGAACCAGTGTGGGCATGTTGTAGAGGTGGAAAGAGAATCAAGGTCTGGGGAAAAAAAGAACAAGTTCTGAAGAGGTTAGGACTTGAGATTCTGCCCCTGGCTTTCCTTTTTCCTCAGGAAAGCTGAGGTGATATGCCTGCCCTTTTCCTCAGAGTGGGGTCCAGGGTCCAGGGTCAGGCTGCCTGGTGAAGGTGGGAAATGGGCCACAGCCTGGGATTCACCTGTCTCGATCCACAGATTGCAGATTGGGATACTGGGGTGTGGCTAGGAGTCTGTTTTTGTTTTGTTTTGTTTTTGAAGTAGGGTCTCACTTTAGCCCAGGATGACCTGGAATTCACTATATAGTCCCAGATTGCCTCAAACTCACAGTAATCCTCCTACCTCGGCCTCTGACATTGCTGGGATTAAAAGCATGTGCCACCATGTCTAGATGCAATTTTTTTTTTTTTTTTTTGAGATAGGGTCTCACTCTGGGTCCAGGCTGACCTGGAATTAACTCTGTCATCTCAGGGTGGCCTTGAACTCATGGCAATCCTCCTACCTCTGCCTCCCGAGAGCTGGGATTAAAGGCGTGCGCCACCACGCCCGGCTTTAGATGCAATTTTTAAAAACCATGTGATATGCATGCATGCATGGGTGTTTGTATGTGCATGTATACACATGTGTGTACATGTGTGAGTTCACATGTGTGTGTATGTATTTGGAGGTCAGAGGTCAAGATCAGATGGCTTCCTCTTGATTTTATTATTTATTTTTTCATCTTTTTGGATTTTCAAGGAAGAGTCTCACTCTAGCCTGGGCTGACCTGGAATTCACTATGTAGTTTCAGGCTGGCCTTGAACTCACAGAAGTCCTTCTATTTCTGCCTCCCAAGTGCTGGGATTAAAGGCATACACCACCATGCCCAGTGATGTTATTATTATTTTTTTTATTTGAGAGAGAGAACGAGGCAGACACACACACACACACACATACACAGAGAGAGAGTTACTTAGATAGATAGATAGATAGATAGATAGATAGATAAATAGATAGATAGAAAGAAAGAAAGAAAGAAAGAACAGGGGCACACTGGGGCCTCTAGCTATTGCAACTGAACTCCAAGTGCATGTGCCCCTTGTACATCTGGCTTTATATGGGTCCTGGGGAATTGAACCTGGATCTTTTGGCTTCTCAGGCAAGCACCTTAACAGCTAAGCTGTCTCTCCAGCCCTCTTTATTTTTTGGGGGACCAGGCTTATCACTGTATGTGGAGCTCACTGATTCTACTAGACTAGCTAGCCAATGAGGCCTAGAAATTTTCCTGCCTCTGTCTTCTCAGCACTGGGACCACAGGTGCATGCTGCCATGCCAAGCTTTTTATGTGGGTGCCAGGGAGCCACACTCCAGGTTTTATGCTTGTCTGGCAAGCACTTTACTGACTGAGCCATCGCCCTCTAAGAGTCGGAGTGTTAACCACATCTCAGAGGGATTTTATCACTGAACCTAGAGCTCTCTAACTGGACTGGACTGGCTATCCAGTCAGTCCGAGGGCTTACTCTTCTACTTCCCCAGCTGGGATAACTTGTGCGTTCCACCATGGCCAGCATTTCATGTGGACATTGGCGATCTCAGCTCAAGTCTTCATCCCTGTGTGGAAAGTACTTTACCCACTGAGCATCTCCTTAGCCTAAGGTTTTTATTTTACTTTTTTAAAAGAATGTGGCAATAAAATTATTAAATGTCCCTTGTAAGCTTTGTGCAAGAGTTTGGTTTACTTGGGGAGAATCAGTGAGTACTATTCTACTTGCGTGGGTTTTCCGGTCTTTGAGTGTTCAATGTTAAATACAGAGTTTCAGTTTGAGTGGTTTGCGCTGTCCTGCCTTGTCAGGCCAAATAAGCAGGATGCACTTGGGACATAGTTGGAATGTTTGTAGCATAAGAAGTGAGGATTAGAGCGCAAAGACTAGTTGACGAGACAAGCAGCCGGACAACTCCAGGCATACTCCCTTAGATGGCAGCTGCCATCGTCTGTGTCCTTCCTGACCTCTCGTCAGTGTTTGCTGCGCGACCGCAGTGACTGGAAACCTTCCCTTGCGTGCTCTGCAGGACAGCCTTCTCTTGCATAGTCTCTGCTCCTTCTCTCCAAGGCACTTGCTGACGCCGGAGTTGCCGCGCACTTGCGCTTTGCTCCTTCCTCCTTCTCTCGTATCCTGTTACCCAGCTAAGAGTGTGGTTCCCCATGGTGCTTGGGTTTGTGACTTCAGTTGTGATGACCTTGGACAAGTTGTTTGGTGGAATAACAGTTTCCTGTGAGCTTGTGCTCTACAGTTTCACACTGCGTTAGTCATCTTCTCATTGCTGGGACATAATAGCTGACAAGAATCAGTTTTGGGGGGGAGGGTTTACTGTAGCTTTCAGCTCCCAGTTACGTCCATCATGGCAGGGCCAGCAGGGCGGCCGAGCGTAAAGCAGCTGGCTGCGTTCGTTCCACAGTGAGGAAGCAGGGAGTGATAGTGATGAGTGGTGCTCAGCCAGCGCTCTCCTTTGTATCCAGCCCAGGGTGCCAGCCTATGGGATCGTGCCTCCTTTAGTTAAGATGGGTCAAGATAATTTCTCACACGCATGACCAGAGGCTTGTTTCCATGGGATTCTAGGTCCTGTCAAGTAGACAGTCAATGTAAACCATTACAAGTTAAGCTGGATCTTCTCATTTCAAATAACGTAATCTAGGTAATCCCTCACAGACGTGCCCAGAATCTTCTGTGTGATTCTAGGTCTTGTCAAATTGACAGTAAATATAAGCCATCACATCAACTAAAGATGAAAATAAAGGTACCTGCCTCATGAGACTGCCTGAAGGTTAAGTGATCCCTGTTAATTTGTGTGAGTTGGTAATGCAGTAATAGTAAAGACTAAGTGTTTTTAGCTATTTAAACCTACTTACTTGACTTTTGCTTCTGGCTATAGTGAACTAACCTGTAGTAAGCAAATCTTTGTTCCCTGGAACAACAAAGAAACTGGCCACAGGCCTCAAATATGTTTGAAGGCTCCAGAGACCTAAAACATAGAACACTTAACAGACCAAGATCCAGGAGAGAAAGGTGACGTGGTGACGCCAGTCTCAGCACATGTGACATCTTTTACCTTCCTTCATGTGCCTGTGCGCCAGTGGCAGAAGAGATAGTGAGGAGCAAGGCAGAGCTGATGGCGGCTTGACAGCACTCGGGAGAAGAAAAAAAGCCAGGGTTTACCAAGGTAGCTGAGTCCTAAGGAACATTCAGACATTCAGCTGGGACCCCTGCAGATTACTTTATAAAACTAAAGCGAACTAAACAGAGACTAGGCTGCACAGAGACTGAAACTTGGTTTGGTGGGAGCCTACTTATTTTTTGTTTTTTAAAAAATTTATTTATTTATTTGAGAGTGACAGACACAGAGAGAAAGGGAGAGGGAGGAAGGGAGGGAGGGAGGGACAGAGAGAAAGAGAGAGAGAGAGAGAGAGAGAGAGACGGAGAGAGAGAGGGAGAGAGAGAGCGCGAGAGCGAGCAAGTGAGCGAATGAATGGGCACACCAGGGCCTCCAGCCACTGCAAAGGAACTCCAGATACATGTGCCACCTTGTGCATTAGGTGGGTCCTGTGGAATGGAGCTTCAACCAGGGTCCTTAGGCTTCACAGGCAAGTGCTTAACTACTAAGCCATCTCTTCAGCCCTCTTTTTTCTTTTTCTTTTCTTTTTTTTTTGAGGTGGGGATTTGCTCTAGTCCAGGTTGTTCTGAAATTCATTATGTAGTCTCAGGGTGGACTCAAACTCACGGCAGTCCTTCTACCTCTGCCTCTCAAGTGCTGAGATTAAAGGTGTGCGACACCATGCCTGGCCTAATTTTTAAAAATGTTTTATTTTTATTAATTTACTTGAGAAAGGGAGGGAGGGAGAGAGAAAGAGGCAAAGAGAGACAATGGGCATGTCAGGGCCTCCAACCCTTGCAAACAGACTCCAGAGCATGTACCACCTTGTGCAACTGGCTTACATGGGTCCTGGGAAGTTGAACCTGAGTTCTTTGGCTTTGTAAGCAAGCACCTTAACTGCTAAGCCATCTCTCCAGCTCCTGGCCTAATTCTTGGTTGGATTAAATTGATATACTCCTGTGTTTGCCAGAAGGTAAGAAACTTGTCATTGGAGGGAAACATCACCCACTGTTTTTAAATATTTCCATAAACAATAATGAAAGTTGACTTGGTATACATGGAATGCTGATCAAGAAAGTGAGGGAAGGGAGAGAGGAGGAAGAGAGGTTTTGTTTCAAAGTGGCTGCGTCATTGTACCTACCCATCATAATGTCTGCTGGTTCCAGTGTCTCCACTCTAGCTTGCCTTTTTATAATCCATTCTAATGATTAGGAGATGATGTTTCATAGTTTTGACTTCAATTTTCCTAATGACTTTCAGCGTCTCTTCATGTATGTACTGTTAATATTGTGCCTCTTTTGAGAAAAGGCTATTTAAGTCCTTTGCCCATTTTAAAAATTGTGTCACTTTTTTGTTTTCAGTTGTAAGAGTTTCTTATATGTCTAATACAAGTCCTTTGTCAGATCCTTATATGTACAAGAATCTCCCATTATACACTTCCCTTTCCTTCCCTTCAGTTCCCTTCATTTTACCTCCCTCTCTCCCTATGTCTCTTCTTCCCTTCATCCCTTCTGCCCTTTCTTTCTCTAATTCCCTCTTTCTTTCTTTCTTTCTTTCCTTCCTTCCTGCGTTGCTTCCTGCCTTCCTGGGATGGTTCCTTGCTTCCTTCCTTCTGTCTATCTTTCTTTCTTTCTTTCTTTCTTTCTTTCTTTCTTTCTTTCTTCTTTCACAGGGTCTCACCCATGTCCTCTGTGCACAGCATGGAGCTTGGACCCATGTTCTCTGTGCCTCTTTCTGCAGTTTTGATTTTCTGCTTTCCAGTTTCTCTCATCCAAGTACTAACCAGGCCCAACCCTGCTTAGCTTCCAAGGTCAGAATGGTATGGCCACAGACTGCTTTCCTAAATTGATATTAATAGCTTCTACTAACTTTTATTCCAGGTTATTAATCCTCCCTTGATCTGTGTCTAATCTTCTTTTGGACCATATACATTATTTTTAAACTTCCTTTTTCTACAATTTCTGTTTGATTCTCGATATTATATTATTATTATTTTGGTTTGCTAAAATTTCCCACCTTGTCTGTTTGACCTGTACTAATCACCATTGTTTTAGAGACTCTCTTTACACCTCTTGCATACTTCCTCTCTTTCCCTTCTTTAGAAGTTAGCTTCTCTTTGCTTGGACAAAATACATGACCAGAAACAGCTTGAGGGAGAAAGGATTTGTTAGAGGCTTATATTTTTGAGGGGCAGCTTCATCCAGGTGGAGAAAAGCATAGCACAGGCAGACAGCTGAGTCCCTGCTTCATTCATCAGCAGTAGGGAGAGAGCAGCAAGAGCAAGCAGCTCTGAACACCCAGTAGGGCTGGTCTCAAGGTCTGCCCCAGTGACACACCTCTTTCAACTGGGCTGCACCTGCTGGGGACTAAGTAGGAAGCTTAAGTACAAACATATGAGGATATGGGGGGCATTTACATTCAAGCCTTCTGTGGTGGTTTGAGTCAGGTGTCCCTCATAAACTTAGGTGTTCTGAATGCTAGGTTCCAAGCTGATGGATATTTGGGAATTAACGCCTCCTGGAGGGAGTGTATTGTTGGGGGTGGGCTTATGGGTGTTATAGCCAGTCCATGCCAGTGTTTGGCTCACTCTCCTGTTGCTATTGTCCACCTCATGTTGGCCAGGGGGTGATGTCCACCCTCTGCTCATGCCATTGTTTTCCCCTGCCATTGTGGAGCTTCCCCTTGAGCCTGTAAGCCAAAATAAACCTCTTTTTCCCAGTAGCTGCTCTTGGTTGGGTGATCTATACCAGCAATGTGAACCGGACTGCAACAGTAAAGTGGTACCGAGGAGTGGGATTGCTGCTAGACACCTGACTGTGTGACTTTGGCCTCTTGGAGCTGATTTTCAAGAGGAATGTGGGAGGATTTGAAACCTTGGTCTAAGAGATACCTTGCAGTGCTGTAAGTACAGCTTGATGAACTATTCTGGTCTGAGCTGCAAGACCTGAATGCAGTAAGACCTATGGACTGTGAGGTTTGGCTTAGGAGGATGAGAAAGAGCTTTGCTTAGACTGGGCTAGCAGTTTGTGTGAGAAGCTTGTTCTTATGCCCATGTTCTGAGAAGTTGTGCAGGGTTGCTTTGCGTAGAAATGAACTGGTGTGAGCAGAGGGATATGGCACAGAAAGAAAAATCCTTAGGTGAATTGTTGCCCGTTCATCGGCAAGTGAAACATTACAACCTTTGAGACTGGGCTAGCTGATCTGCGCTGGGGCAATAGGAAGAATGTCAATTCTTTTGAAGGGGCCTGAGTGCTCAAGGAGTGTCCTGTTCTTCAAAGTCTACCTTATTCCCCAGTAGACTAACAAATTGGCACCCTACTTGGTATTGTGGAGTATAAGAAAGCAGGAAAGAGAGGGCCATTGAGTTTGCAATAGGTCTTGTGTTTTGGAAATGGTCATGGGCAGTGTGAAGCAGGTTTGCTGGATGCCTGCATGGAGACCCCATGGGGCCATGAGGATGAACTGTGGCTTGCAGTGGAGACCCATTGGAGATGCTGGGACCATGAGATGGCTGCCAAGAAGAGCTGCCAGCCCCGATGAAGTTTTCCAGGACTGTGAGTAGCCTAGCTGGAGGGGCGGAATTGGAATGCTAGAGACTTGCTGGTTCGAATTATCGGACTTGGAGATTTGTTACTGGCTAGAGTTGTTGGACTTGAAGCTATAGAATTTGATGTTTTCCCTGTTTGTTTTAAATATTGTATTGGTTGAATGTTTCTTTGCTATGCCCAATGCCATCTTTTGCAGTGTGAATATTTGCAGTGTGAATATTCTGTGCCATTATGTTTTTTTTTTTTTTTTTGAGGTTATGTTTTGCTATTATGGCTCAGGTAGAAGATCTTGCACTATGGGGATGTATGAACATCATTGGAATTGATTAAAACTATGGGACTTTTAAAGTTAGATGAATGCATTGCATTTTATATCATGTATGGTTATTAGTTTATGGGGGCCAGGGGCAGTACATGGTAGTTTGAGTCAGGTGTCCCTCATTAATTTAGGTGTTCTGAATGCTAGGTTCCCAGCTAATGGGTATTTGGGAATTAACACCTCCTGGAGGGAGTGTATTATTGGGGGCGGGCTTATGGGTGTTATAGCCAGTTTCTTATGCCAGTGCTTGGCTCACTCTCCTGTTGCTATTGTCCACCTTATGTTGGCCAGGGGGTGATGTCCGCCCTCTGCTCATGCCATTGTTTTCCCCTGCCATTGTGGAGCTTTCCCTTGAGCCTGTAAGCCAAAATAAACCTCTTTTTCCAGAAGCTGCTCTTGGTTGGGTGATCTATACCAGCAATGTGAACCAGACTGCAACGCCATCACACCTTTTCCTTATTTCCACTGCTTTCACCGTAGTTCAGACCATCTTTAAATTGCCTCTCATCATTGTCCACACTACTTTCAAATTGCCTTTGATTCTAGCAGAGGCTCTTGTGTGTCAGTCTGTGATGTGCAAAATTGGTCCTGAATGCATCTGCTCATACCTGGTATATCTCACACCTTCTCTCATTGCCTTAGAATTGATTCTAAGATTCACTGTTGCCAGGAGCTTTGCCTCTAGAGCCCTTGGCCTGCCCCTTTCAGTACTTTCACTACTCAGTATAACTCTGTGGCAGGGCTCTTGAGTCACCACGTTTATTTCTTCCGTGGGAACAAGACAGAAGCCACAGCTTTTCTATGTGGGTTCTGGAGTTTGAACTCAGGTCCTCATGCTGACCAGACAAGTACTTTCTCCATTGAACTATCTACCCATCCTGTGATGGCACTGTTTTTTTAAAAATAAATTTTATTTATTTATTTGAGAGAGAGAGAGAGAGAGAGAGAGAGAGAAAGGGAGAGAGAGAATGGGCATGCCAGGGCCTTCAGCTACTGCAGATGAACTCCAGATGCGTGCGCCCCCTTGTGCATCTGGCTTACGTGGGTCCTGGAGAGTTGAACTGGGATCCTTTGGCTTTGTAGGCAAATGCCTTAACTGCAAAGCCATCTCTGCATCCTGATGGAAGTTTTTTAGCTTAAATAAAAGCATACATGGAACAAGGCATCTATTGACATAAATAAATACATTTTAGTGTTTTCAGGTATAAAGTTTAATATACTTTTGGCTCTTTCTTTTTTTAAGGGTACATTTTATTTATTTATTTTTCTTTTCACAATTTTTACTGACATTTTCCATGATTATAAAAATATCCCATGGTAATACCCTCCCTCCCCCCCACACTTTCCCCTTTGAAATTCCATTCTCCATCGTATTACCTCCCCATCTCAATCATTGTAGTTACATATATACAATACCAACCTATTAAGTACCCTCCTCCCTTCCTTTCTCTTCCCTTTATATCTCCTTTTTAACTTACTGGCCTCTGCTACTAAGTATTTTCCTTCTCACGCAGAATTGGCTCTTTCTTGATAATAAGGCATTTTAAATGACTCAGATATTTGTCTGTTGTCATTTCCTGCAAAGTGCTGGCTTTGTTTTCTTGTGGAATCTGGCAGATGTGTTTGCTGTTGGGTGGTTAGCTGTGTTCTCTTGCTGAATTAATGAGAAATCCTAGGCTTGATTTGGAAACTGCTCAAATCAGTTTCATTTGCTTCTTTCTTAGATTCATGGCCACAAATAACATAATTTCTTTAGGTTTCTGAGGAAATAAAACCTAACCACTTTCAAAGTAAACACATATTATTTTATATCCTCCAAATACTGGATCTTCAAAACATCCTTATTCTTCCCTCTAATGCAATTTTAAAGTACCTATGAGATGCTTACCCTGAAGAGGCTAAATAGATTCCTAGGGATGTAAAAGGGTGGTGTGATTTGCTGGAATTGGTCATGGGATCTATTTTCTTCTGATAGCATGTAATCCAGTCTTTTGGTCATACTGTTAAGAAAATTGAGCAATTTATTAATATTTTTAAACTTAGTTATATCTTTACATGAAATTAGTACTTTAAAATTATGAGGTGTATCACATTATTACTCAGGGACCATGAGTGATTGGCAGGACCTCTGGGATACTCAAGCGTGTGTATGTTCAAGTCCTTGGATAAAATGGCATCATCCTTATCCATCCTCCTGTGTATTTTATATCACCTCTAGGCTCTTGATAATGTCTGGCTCTTAGATACAACTTCCTCATAATTCTATCTGTATGTTATTCATTGCTGGGATAAAGTATGTGGCTCAAGCAGTGTAAGGGAGGAAAGATGGCTCATGGCTTAGGAGGATAGAGTCCGTTATGGTGGGAAAGGCAGGGCAGCAGGAGTGGTTTTCAGCTGTGGCACTGGAAGCTTCCTCACATCTGAGCAAATCAAGAAGCAAAGGGCAAGCTGGAAGCAAGACCAGGCTATAGACTTCAAGTCCCTCGTGACCACTTTCTGCAGATAGTATGCTCTTAAAGATTCAGAACTACCTAAAACAGTGCCACCAACTGGAAACCAAGTGTTCAAATGCATGCGCCTGTGACCGTTTCACATTCAATTGATAACACTCTTAGTTTGCAGTTTGGGAGCTGAGTGGGAAAGCTCTGAGGACTAGGGCCTTTAAATACATCTCGTCTTTCCCCTTACCCGGGAGAGGCTCTGGGCTCATTACTGCCGACACCCTCCCCCCCCCCCCCCCACTACCACTCCAACACCCAGGCTCTGCTTGGCCGCCTTCTTCTTGCTTATACTCAGAAACTTCTGCTGTCCTTTTTCCCCAGTGGAAGTTTTAGCCCAGGGAAGGTCAAGGTTAGATGTATGTGCTTTGTGCCGTGTATTAGGGCTGAGTGCTTGGTGGCCCACCCTTGCCTTGAGCTGGCCATGTCATAGCACATTTAGTGGGACCAGCCTCTCATCTACCACCCATTTGGACACTAGGCGTTTTGAGGGTGAAAGTTTCCCTTCTGTCTGCAGTGGGCTGCAGATCATGAAAAGAGGAGAATGACTTAAGCCTAAGGGTCTCCTGAGCAGTACTGGTCTGGGCTCGTTTCCCTTATTTCTGCTGTGCCATTTCATGTGACCAGCTGCCTCATACTCCTGCTGCATCACTATCGCAGCCTCACTCAGTGGCAGAGTTCTAGAAGCTGCAAGAGAAGGTAGCTCCTTCAGTAGTGCCCTTCAGTCCTTTAGGCTGAATTTGGATCCTGACCTGGTGGACAGGACACATAAGAGCCTGGGTTCCAGGCTGTGTGCACAGTTGCATGAGTGGGATGGAGGCAGGGAGTTCTGTCACCTTCGCTTACTGGCACAGGACACCGGACCAAAGGCAGCTGATGGGAGGGAAGGGTGTATAGACTCCATGATGGCCGAGAAGACTGTGGCATGAGAAGAAGCTGTACGTTACCTCCTGGCCCATAACAGGTGGAAAATAGCAGCAGAATCGTGTGCTCAGCCCTACTAAGTGGCAGTTGGCTATGATACCCATAAGCCTGCCCCTGATGATATACGGCCAGGAGGCTCCAATTCCCAAATTGCCACCAGTTAGAGAACCTTGCATTCAGAATACATGAGTTTATGGGAGATGCCTAATTCAAATCATCACAGTCCACCCTTGGTCCCCACAAACTCACCATTTTTGTTGTAAAATGCAATGCGTTCACTCCAACTTTAAAAGCCCCCATAGCTTTTAATCAATCTCAGTGCTATTCAAACATCCCCATAGTCCAAGGTCTCTCACTGAGCCATACTACTCCCCCCAAAATCCCACCCATAATGACACAGAATAACATTCATACTGCAAAAGCTGGCATTGGGCCTAGCAAAGAAAGATTAAATTAACCACGATTTAAAACAAACGGGGTAAACATCAAATTCTATAACTCCAAGTCCAACCACTCTGGCCAGTGACAGTTCTCCAAGTTTGATAATTCGGTGGCAAGTGTCTGGGGTTCCATTTCCATCTCTCCAACTGGGCTGCTCAAAAATCCAGAGAAAAATTCCACCCGCGCTGGTGGTTCTCCTTTGTAGCCATCCCGCGTCTGTCTTGGCACCTCCACTAGGTCTCCGCTGCAACCCACAGTCATTCTCATGGCTCCATCAGGCCTCTATGCAGGTAATTCAGCAAGATTGCTTTACACTGCCTGTGGTCATTTCCAAAAAACAAAACTGCATTGCAAATTTATTGACCCTCTCTTTCCTGCATTTATAATACTGCATAGTACCAGGTGGGCTATCAACTTGTTAGTCCAGGGGGAAAATAAAACCAACTTTGCAGAGCAGAACAATTTCTTCAGTATTCAGGTCCCTCACTTTCCGAAGAGTCCACATCCTTTCTGTTGTCCCAGTGCAGATCAGCTGGCCCAATCTCAATAGTTGTAATCTCTAAAATAATTACAACTGTACTGAATGGTTGTCTTTAACATGAAGCTTTCATTTCTTTCTGGGTCCTATCCATCTGCTCACTCCCAACCACTTGTACACAATGCAGCACTGCACAAATCCTCAGGATGTAGCCAGGCAGAACACAGCAAGTCTCTCCCATGAGCTGCTTCTAGCCCAGTCCCTAACAAATTCTTTTCCCCCTACATAAACCAAATATCACTGTCCATAGTTCTTACTGTATTCTGGTCTTTTATCTCTGACCAGAGTCCATCCGGCTGGACTGACAGCACTCATTGTAAGGTATCACTTAGGCCAAGGTTTCGAATACTTGCATATTCCTCCCACAAGTCAGTCCCAGAAGGCCAAAGCCACACAGTCAGGTTTCTAGAATCTCACTTCTCAGTAACAATTTTACTGTTGTAGTCAGCCTCGAGTTGCAGAAAATTACACAAGCAAGGAATATTCATTTGAGGTTTTCTTCTTCTTCCTTCTTAAAAAAAAAAAAATATATATATATATATATATATATGTATGTATGTATACACATACACACATATATAGACACACATACTTATATACTTATTTATTGGAGAGAGAGAAAGAGAGAGGGGGAAGAGGCAAATAGAGAGGGAATAGGCATGCCAGGGTCTCTAGCTACTGCAAGTGAACTCCAGATGCATGTGCCACCTTGTGCATCTTGGTTACATGGGTACTGAGGAATCAAACCTGGGTCCTTAGGCTTTGCAGGCAAGTGCCTTAACCACTAAGCCATCTCTCCAGCCTTCTTTTTTAAAATTTCTTTTGTTTATTTTTATTTATTTATTTGAGAGCAACAGACAGAGAGAGAAAGAGGCAGAGAGAGAGAGAATGGGCATGCCAGGGCCTCCAGCCACTGCAAATGAACTCCAGACGCGTGCTCCCCCTTGTGCATCTGGCTAACGTGGGTCCTGGGGAATTGAGCCTCAAACCGGGGTCCTTAGGCTTCACAGGCAAGCGCTTAACTGCTAAGCCATCTCTCCAGCCTTCTTTTTTATATGTGGGATGTGTGTGTGTGTTTATGTATGTGTGGTTGCACATATGTGTATAGGTGTACAATATGTGTGTGTGTGCATGTGTGTGAAGAGTCAGAGGTCGATATCAAATGTCTTTCTACATCACTTTCCACCCTATATATGGAGACAGGCTCTGTCACTTGAATCCAGAGCTTGTGGATTCAGCTAGTTAGCTAGTCAGCTTGCCCTGAGGATTCCCTGTCTCTGCCTCCTGTGTGCTGGGAGTACAGGTGAACTGCCATACCTGCCTAGCATTTATGTGTGATCTGATTTATGTGTGACTTCATATTTCCATGGCAAGAATTTTACTGATTGAGCCACCACCTGAGCCCTGAACAGTTTTTTTAAGTTTGTTTTTCTCTTGTTAAATGAGTATGTATTTTCTCACTTCTGAACAACTACTAAAATTAGTTGAAAGGGTAGCCTTTATGTGTATTTATAGAAGGGCTCTGTGTGAATCTATCTCAGGGTTACACAATGCTTTATTGTTTAGCCTTGTTCCTGGACCCCAATAATCATTAAACCACCCCAGCAAATGCCCTTGTACTGGCTTAAGGAAGAGACAGAATATATAAATTGAGACGTGGCATCAGCCAAGTTTTAGATGGTTGGGGTTTTTCTAAGATGATGAGCCTACCCCCCCTTTTTTTCTGAGTGTAGTCTGTTTAGGAACAGTCATAAGAACCCTGTGTCACTGTGTGCAGCCTGTCTACACGGAGCACTCTGAGTACCCGCTTGAGAGGTGTGCTCTGACCTGGGGGCAGTACTATAAATGACAGGGATCAAGAAGGACTCTTACTATGGATCTGGGACTGATCCACAGCCTGTGCCTTGCCAGAATCCTGGCCACAGGTTGACAGCCTGCAACCTGATCTATGGTCTCCCTGCTGAGCCACTGTCACTGCCCCTAAGTCCCCTAATCGCCACCCTTCTGTAATAGCCCTGTAATGCTATCTTCCCACATGCATCCCTGCTTTGTCTTATGTCCTGAAGTGCCCGACAATGTCCTGGCCACCAGACCTTCAGCCAAGAAAGGAGCACAGGGGACATGCTGCCAGGGGATCAGGGTTGACATGAAAATTGTTGGAGTCAGGAAATTCCAGGACCCTGAAGTCATCTGGGAAGACATTTGACAAGAGAGGCCAAGGCAGGGATCAGGTTGCCTCCCCTAAGCAGGAATTAAGGCCAGGGACTGGGTCTGGCAGGGAGGCGTCTGAGTCCTTCACTCTGTGGGGACATTTGGATATTTCTGTCTGAGTATTTATAATAATCTGGCTGGATTTAACCACTCAGTATTGCCTGTACACATTGGTTTTAGAAGTTTGTAACTGTGACTCAGTTATCACTGTTAAAATTGAAAAAAAAATCATTGAGGGTCCTGTGATAGCTCATCTTTGTTGTCCACTTAAGTAGATTTAGAATCATCATGGAAACCCCTCTGGGTGTGTCCATAAGGGCATTTCCAGAAGCTTTCACGGAGTAAGGAAGACTCACCCCGTGGGCCGGGATATGCACTGAGTAATACAGAGAATGAGCTGACACTGACACTCAGCTCTGCTTCCCGACTGTAGGTGCGATGTGAGCAGCTGCCTTGTGCTCCTGCTGCCATGCCACCATGGACTGCACCCCTGTGTAAGCCCTTCCTTCCCTCCTTAAGTTGCTTTTGTCAGATGTTTTTTGTCACAGCAACAAGCAAAGTAACTAACACAGGTGCCTACCAAATTGTTTATAGAAATGAAGCTGATATTCTCCACTCTCAAGGAGCAAAGGGATTTTACTGTTAGCTGTGTTACTTCAGGCAAAAAGTTCTCTGTTCTTGCTGTTGGCTCATGTGATTCTTTAACTATTCATCTCATGTGTGGGTACAAAAAATGAGGTGGGATCTGTTACAGAATGGCTCAGGCATCCTGTGTTGACTTGTTTGGTCCTCAGAGGACACTGTACTACTGTTAGCTCCCTTTTGAGCACACAGGTTTCATTTCCCCAGTGCAGCCAAGATCCAGTTTGCTTATCTTCCCATCATTCTGGGTATACCTCATGATGCAGTCAGGTTCGCATTGCTGGCAGAAATCACCTGGCCAAGAGCAACTTGTGGGAAAAAGGTTTATTTTGGCTTATAGATACAAAGGGAAGGTCCATGATGGCAGTTGAAAATGGTGGCATGAGCAGAGGGCAGACATCACCTCCTGACCAATATAAAGTAGACAATAGCAACAGGAGAGTGTGCCAAACAGTGGCATGGGGAAACTGGCTATAACACCCATAAGCCTGCCCCCAACAATACACTCCCTCCAGGAGGTGTTAATTCCCAAATCTCTATCCGTTTGGAACCTAGCATTCAGAACACCTAAGTTTATGGGGGACACCACAATAAAACCACAACACCCATGTGTACCATTTGAGGTACTAAGACTCATATGTTCTCCATTTCTTTTATAGTTGAGGGACTCACTTGCACAAATGGACAGGAGCTTGATCACCCTTCATTTAAAAGATGAGGGTGATGACATTTGGCTGGGAAGCAATAGTAGCCTTCTTCTGGATGGGGACTTAGGTATTTTTATGGAAGATGCTGGCTGGCATCTCTGCCTAAAACAGCTGTGGAACACAACTGGTGAAGAACTTCCACATATCATGAGAGTTTCATTTTATTCTGCATTCTGATATAGGATTTGGGGGTTCAAGATGGGTCTGCCCAATGGAACTCCAACTTTGGGTCCTGTTCTATTTTTAACAAGGAATTGATAAAAGTGTACTCAAGAAAGATAAATTATGAATTAATTTTATTTATGGAGAAATCACAACTTGTAGAGTTTATTTAAGGGAAGTTGGGATCTAGGAAGAAGGCTGGAGCAGTTACAAGCAGTGAGAAGCAGGAAACATGAACTCATGTGGAAAACACAGCAAAGTCTGAGAGATTCATCTAAGAGAAATTGAGGTTTCTAAGGAAAGACTGGAGTAGAGCCACTGCACATGGAAGACAGAGCTTCCATGTACACGTAGGGAGATTTAGAAGAGGCACACATGTCATCTGCCTTGTGCTTCCCCATAGAAAGAAGGTAAGAGGGCAAGTGGAGATGGCTTATGGAAGAATAGCAGAGGGAAAGTACCAAAGAAATTCAGATGAGAAATGATTAGTAAAGAGAGTTGTATCCATGGCCACCCTGAGTTTAGAGAATAGGCCTAGAGTTGGTGAAAGCACTCACATGGTAGATCTGGAATGTAAGGGAAATACACATATGGTAGAGTTATAGACTCGAGGAAAAGCATACATGTAATTAAAGTGAGAAGTTACCCCAAAATATAAAGCAGAGGCAAGCAGACAAGTTCTCCCATAGCAAGAAACTGTATTATGCTATCCCCTCCACCAAGCCAGGCTGTGGGGGGTGGGGCAGAGAGGCCAGCTTCCTGTATATCCCTATGGCAAGAGCAAGGAGAGGGAGGGAGAGAGGGAGGGAGGAGAGAGGGGGGAAGGGAGAGAGAGCGAAGGGGGGAGAGAGAGAGAGAGAGGGAGAGAGAGAGGGAGAGAGAGAGGGAGAGAGAGAGAGAGAGAGAGAGAGAGAGAGAGAGAGAGAGAAGATCACAGCCTTTATAGTGTGGAAAATGTATTATTTTGTCAGATTCACATATATAAGGGGAAGACCCGGTTGGTTTGTCAAGTTGGAGGGTGGACCCCAGGGCCAGTCCCTCTGGGCCATCTGTCTAGGCAGCATGATAGACTGTGGGCAACAGGGGGCACTGTAGCTGGTTGTAATACGAGTCTTGTGGATGAGTCTTCATCAGACACAAGTTCCATTCCTGCCAAGGGTTCCATTCATGCCAAGGTGCATTGGCATGTGGAGTGGCATCTCCTGGTTCTCTCTGGACCTTAATTTCTAACTTAAACTGCCTAAAAGAAGCTAGCCTTCTCCTATTTCTCCTTCAATTCTATGTACCTGTATGTTTATGCAATGAAAGCAACTCAGTGAAGGAAGGAAGAAGGGTTTGTGTGTTCCTTGGTACCCGCCTGCATAGAAAGGACTTGTAACACTGAGTTGGAGCTCTGAAGATTGTGGCATTTAGCCATGCTTGGAATGTGAAGGGAGAATGGTGGGAGCAGGCAGCTGGACAAAGGGTGGAGGATCTTGTTGTCAGAGGCTGGGAAGGTTGTGGGGTTTCCTGCTGTGACTTGGCATTGGCCTAGATCATGTTGAGGCAGATGCCTGGCAGGCCAGGGAAGATGCGGTACCCACTGCGAGATGCTGGGAAGAAAATGGAAGAAGTGGGCTGGAGCTGATGTCTGTGGCCTAGGAATGTACCTTTGACCATTGGCACATCCCCATTTCAACTAAAGTGAGGGCACAGGCCTTGACAGGGTGTCACAAACCCAAAGCTGGGGTTAGAATCTTTTAGCCTTTTTGTTCTCCCTGCTGTCTCCACTATAGTGCCTTGACCAAATGACCTATGAGGCCCAGAAGCTGCCCTGCCCGTGTGGCTCCTAAGCACCATGAAATCATTAGAAATTGAGTCAGCTGAATGTCAAATGTAGCTATTTTTTGTTTGTGCATGTGCATTTTGTTTGTGTTTGGTATGCATGCATGTGTATATGTTTGTGTGCAGGTCCACATCTGTGTATATGTGTGCATACACGTGTGTGTGTGCATGTGCACGTGTGCATGCATGCATACACATGTTATGTGCATGTGGACTCCAGAAGTCAATGTCTGATGTCCTCCTCAGTCATTCTGCACCTTATTTATTGAGACAGCTTCTCTCACTGTACCCAAAGCTCACCAATTTGCTGAGTCTAGCTAGGCAGTAAGTCCTAGGGGTCTATGTCTGCCTCCTGAGTGCTGGGATCATAGGCAAATGCCACCATGCCCAACTGGGGATCCAAACTGAGGTTCTTATGTGTGTGACAAGACAATTGAGTCACTTTACTGATTGAATATCTCCCCAGCCCTGAATATAGGCATTAAAAATACCTGAATTTGGACAGGAGAGTCTGCTCACTGGTTAAAGACACTTGCTTAAAACCTATGTCATGGAAACTTGCAATTGAATAAATTAAACATGGTAATAAATGTTCAAAACCCATCACTTCCTCATTGTTGGACAGCTACCTCTGCCCCTGAGGTGGGGTGCATCTTTTGTGTTGGGTGGAGAAGCATTGCACCCTGGTGAGCCATCATACATAGTGACTTCCCTGTCGTATCTGGGAGCAGGCCAGGATGGGAACATTCATGTCACATCATCACATCTACATATGGGTCCTGCCTCGCTCTGCCCTAGTGC